>NC_139543.1:43320474-44788698 GCF_965153285.1 Podarcis tiliguerta | reverse complement strand
GCTATAGGAGAGGCCCCATTACCATCAACTACTGGCTCTAATGTTATTATTTCTCAGTGACTGTCATGTTCAGTTTAAAGACATTAAAAAGGAACAGCCCATTTTGAAATGTCCAGAATACTTCTTTAACAAAGCTTACTTGGGTCATGGAGGGAAGAGGCAGAAGTAGTAGCTATAAGTCTGAGAGGCAATCAAGAATGTGATGCTGCATCAGGAAACAAAATAAAGGTTTAGGCTTTGGCTGAAAGCAATATACGGCTCAACGGTGAAACAGAAAGAAGTTGGGAGAGGATATAGAGGAGAAAGGAAAGAAACACATTGTTTGTGTAACCTTCTCTAGCCCCACTGAAGACCCCGGTCAGCGAGGGGAGATTTCTTAATTTCTCATGCATTACTCCAGTGACATCCATTTCCCTTAGTGATGAGTTAGGTGTCTCTGCTCCAGCACAGAGCCTCTGCCTGGCATTATTGCTCATGATTCCTGGTGTGCGTTGGCTCTCCATCCCACTCTTTAAGTGATATCATTTGTGACATATTATTTTCTCTGCATCACACCAGGGAGTTGCAGGGATTCCATTTCTTAGCTGGCTCAGAGTTTCAGGGAGAGAAGGAGTTTTATTTTAACTGCCTGTCTGCCAAATAAGGCTTTGCAATCTAAGGAGTAAACTTTATTGTAATTGTTCGCCTCCATTTAGAGGCATCTTAGACCTGGTGCCTCTTGGCTATATGCTGGAGCAGAGAAGGATATTGTAGGGCTTAGAGTGAGATGTACTATTCATTCCCCAGCTATTTGTTCTGTGTGCAGTAAGGCAAACCCATTCCCAGTACATCGCTGCTCTGTTCACCTAAAGTTTCCTCTTGTTAACACAAACTGATGCAATTGTTCCCTTGCTCTAGCAGCTTTGTCAAATTAACCAAGAATGAGCGGCATTAGCGGAACCTTCAGTGTTCTTTTATCATTGGTTTGGGAGCATGGAGAATACAGCATTGATTTGCTAAGAACCAGTGTTGTCTAGTCAGCTGTGTTTGACTTGGATCCAGAAAGCCTGGGATCAGTTTCTGATATGGTCTCTTATGGCTTTGAGCAAGTCACCTGTCTCTAACAAGCTTTTCCCCCCTTTTAGGATTGTTGTAGATGCAATTCAAATTACAAAGCATTTTGCAAAGAAAATGTGTAGAAAGAAAGATAAATAGTAACTATATGAACATTAATTAATTCATCTAAAGATTTTTACCCTGCTCCTCTGCTGGAAAAGTCTTGAGTGGTTTACAATGACCAGAAATTTTGACACATGCTTGATGTGTGCCTTCAGGGGAGGTATAGGAAGTCAGCGAAGGCTAATTGGAAGTCTGTGGGTGGCATCTTCTGATTGCTTTTGGCTTACATCCTCACATATAGCCATGTTACAAGTTGTATGGGAACTGCAGCAGCATTACTGCCAGAGAGGTTCTTCTCCTGGGGTTGGTGGCTGGGGAGTGTCCTGACCCACAATGGAGTGCTCTGATGGGAACAAGGTTCAGACCTTCTTTGTTGGGAGCATGGGCAACCATCACTATCTTATCCAGGGCCCTCCCAGGCAGAAGACAGTCCTCCCATCAGCCTCTTAACTCAGAATATGACCCCTCTGCAGACCCCCCTTTCTCTCAAGCCTTGCAGAAGTCATAGACTACACAGTCCCTACAAAGCAAGGCAAGGACACTTTAACCAGCTAGCCAGAGAGGCAGGGCCTACCACACACCAGGTCTTCAGTGGGCTCTATCTCCTTGCCGAGAGACATCTTCAATTGTTTTAGGAGGAAGTTGCCAGTAGGTCTCCTTTGGAGCGGTCTAAGGTCGTGTTCTTGCCTTCCCTCTGCTTGGACTTGACTCAGACTGGCCACTTCTTCTGTGAGCCTTAAGCTCAAAGAATGGTGCACCAGATGGGCCTTTGGCCTAACCCAGCAGGGTTCTTTTCATGCTATTATGGCAGGACTGGACACGGAGGGTCTCAAAGCCAAAGTTGGTTGATTAGATATATATTCCATTGTGTCCCATGGACCTTGTTAGCAGTTTTTTCAAAACGTGAACACTTCTGTCTCCAAGGAGCTCACAGCCTAAGTTTGGTCATTGCTGCTCAAAGGCACAGGTCTCATATCATTGCCTTTAAATTTAAGTTTTATTTTGTTTTTGTTCTTTTACTCGTTCTCTGTCTTATCTGCTGCGTTTCATATTGATTTTATGCCACAGTGTGATGTTTTTATGTTGATCTTTGTGATTGAATTGTTATTCCATTGATTGCTTTTAGCCTTTTAATTGTGCCTTGTGTTTTTATTATTTTTTAAACTTTTGTGAACTGCCCAGAAGGTCAGAGTTGATGGGTGGTATATAAATTGCCTGAATAAAAAGTGCCTTTAATTCCTATAATAAGCTGGAGCAGGGGAAGGGACTGTACCCCTTGGCACAGTCTACAGAGTGGGAAGATGCACAAGTCCTCAATAGTGTTGCCTCTTTGCCCTTCTTGACAAGCTGGTGTGTTTGTGATTTGCACAAGTTCTTGCCCATCCCTGGTGACTCCTCTCCCTCCTTATGACCATAAGAAGCTTCCTTTAACTGAGTCAGACCATTGGTCCATCTCCCTTTCCATGGAGGTGCTGGTTGCAGCCGCAGCAAACGTGGCATTTTCCCATCTCCGCCGTATTAAGTAGTTGGTCCCTTACCTTTCTCGCCCTGATCTGGCCGCAGTGATCCATGTGATGGTCACCTCCAGGCTTGGTTATTGTAACTTGCTCTACGCGGGGCTGCCCTTGAAGCTGACCCAGAAACTCCAGCAGGTGCAGAATGCCGCGGCGAGGCTCCTTACAGGGTCCTTGCCATGGGATCACATTCATCCAGTGCTTTACCAACTGCACTGGCTCCCGGTGGAGTACAGGGTCAGGTTTAAGGTGCTGGTTTTGACCTTTAAAGCCCTATGCGGCCTAGGACCCACGTACCTATGAGACAGCCTCTCCTGGTATGCTCCACGGAGGACCTTAAGGTCCACAGATGACAACATTTTGGAGGTCCCAGGTCGAAAGGTGGTTAGATTGGTCTCAACTAGGGCCAGGCCGTTTTCAGTACTGGCCCCGACTTGGTGGAACGCTCTATCACAAGAGACTAATAATAATAATAATAATAATAATAATAATAATAATAATAAAATTATTTATATCCCGCCCTCCCCAGCCAAAGCCGGGCTCAGGGCAGCTAACAACAATAAAACAGTACAACAGTACAACACAACACAACACCCTAAAATCATTCATTATAAAATTAATTCAAATCAAACCACTGGCAACGATTGGGCCAGAGCTCCGCAAAGATTGCCGAAGGAGGGAGTCAGGCTGTGCCCTGGCCAAAGGCCTGGTGGAACAGCTCTGTCTTGCAGGCCCTGCGGAAAGATGTCAAGTCCTGCAGGGCCCTAGTCTCTTGTGACAGAGTGTTCCACCAGGTTGGAGCCATAGCCGAAAAAGCCCTGGCTCTAGTTGAGGCCAGCCTAACCTCTCTGAGGCCTGGGACCTTCAAGATGTTTTTATTTGAAGCCCTGCAGGACTTGACATCTTACCACAGGGCTTGCGAGACAGAGCTGTTCTGTCTGGCCTTTGGTTTGGACTCAGTCTGACCCTTATGTTGCCCTCCCCTTATGGTCTTGATCTATTGGCTACTTTTAAAATGAGGCTGCATTTTAGATTGCATTTTAACCTGTATTTTAAACCCCTCCATTATGTTTTTACTGTGATTTTATTGGTGTTAGCCGCCCTGAGCCTGTCTCTGGCCGGGGGGGGGCAGGGTATAAATAAAATTTATTATTAATATTAATTAATATTATTCACTCAGTACTCCCTACACTGATTGGCACTGACTCTCCAGGTCACTCCAGGGACGGAGCTCAGGTCCTTCTGTATACAAAGGTGATGCTCTGCTGCTGAGCTCCAGCCCTTCCACCTAGTTACTGGTCCCTAGTGACTCCATGCCCTGGTTGAAAATGTCCAGAGTCTTTGTAGGCCCAGCTCCTGAGAGTTAATGACTTGCTCGTATACCGTATTTTTCACCCTATAGGACGCACTTTTTCCCCTCCAAAAATGAAGGGGGAAAGTGTGTGCGTCCTATGGGGCGAATGCAGGCTTTTGCGGAAGCCTGGAGAGCGAGAGGGGTCGGTGCGCACTGACCCCTCTCACTCTCCAGGCTTCAGGAAGCTATCCGCAAGCCTTGGGAGCCCGAAACCCGGGGAGCACTGCGGAGTGCACCCCAGGCTTCGGGCAGATATCCGCAAGCCTTGGGAGCTTGTGGGAGTTCCCGCCGGGATCGGAAGGCTTGTGGGCAGCAGCCTGTTCTGGGGGCTGGGGTCAGGGGAAGTTTGGGCTTCCCCCGCCCCAGCCCCGTGGCTGGGGGGGAAGTATTTTTTTCTCCTTTATTCCCCCCCCCAAAAAAAACTAGGTGCGCCCTATGGGCCAGTGCGCCCTATAGGGCAAAAAATATGGTATTTCCTTTGTGGAGTTGAATGGAGGCATCACCCTGGAGGGGGACAGGTAATGGGGAAATGGGGCTAAAACAGTGATAGCCAACATGGTGACGTTTTGACATTGTTGGACTACAACTCCCACCATCCCTGACTATTGTCCATCTTGTCTGAGGCTGATGGGAATTGTAGTTCAAAAACATATAGAGGACACCGTGTTGGCTGCTCTTGGCTTAGGGCTCTGTGCTGAGGACGTTATGAAGATTGTCCCGCCTAACCTTTGGAAAGGAGTTAAGCTGCCACAATCTCTCCCATGCATCATTTGGAGCTTTTTTAAAAAATCTGACGCTTGATTGATGCCGGCTTGTCATCATGCAGAGCCTTCTGTGCAAAGCAATAAGTATAAATGAAATTTCAATTATTTTTCAAATCAGCGCTGCTTAATTGGCAGCAATTATTTTATGTGTTTACAGCTACACAAGTCCGTGGGAAACGTTCTGTGAGCTAGTTTAGTGCTGGCTGACCTCTGCTGTCTAGATGCAGGCAGGGAATCATAGAATCATAGAGATGGAAGGGACCACAAGGGTCATCTAGTCCAACCCATGCAGTGCAGGAATATTTTTGCCCAATCCATGACCCTGAGACTAAGAGTCTCATGCTCTATCAACTGGGCTATCCACGTTTCTGTAATATTCAAGGCAGGTTGGTGACCGCCTCTCCTTCACTGGATGTGCTTAAACAGAGGCTGAACAGCCATCTGTGCCAGTGTGCTGTAGTTGCATCCTGCATGGCAGATCTTGTGCTGCAGCAGAGGGTTGGACTAGATGACCCCCAAGACCCCTTCCACTTCTAATAAGCTCTGATGCTTGGATAGACAGTTCCTTGAGATTGAAAATAACATGATGTGATTGGCACCTGCCCTTCCTTGGAAGGTGTACAAAGAGGAGGAGAGGATCCAGTAATGCCATGGCATTTACAGATGTTATTTGAGTGTTCGAGTAGAGCCTGTGGCAGGAAACCACCCTCCAGTTTACTGTGGGTGGAGCGGCTCTGTGCAGAATTTGTCACATGTTAAAATAGTTCTGTGGTTGCTTTAGTGCAGCATGAACTGCCTCGGATGGGGCTGATTGTAGTCCAACAACATCTGGAGGGAAGCATGTTGGCACATTTGATACCCGTGACACAGATGCTGAAAGAGGACCGAGAGGTACTATGGTCAGTGTTTTAAGCTGATTCAGTGTTAAGCTGCATCCATTGCAGGACTATTTATAATTGCATGAGGAACTCAACACACAACCCCAGCACATCTGGGATTGTAGGAGAATTGTAAAAAGAAACCACCTACCTGGGCTGCAGCTTATTGCTGAGTGTTGTCAGTGCATGCCCACATTATTATGGGAGAACAAAAATGGGGAGAAAACTATCCAAACAGGCAAGCTATTTTGCTGATGTCTAAAGTCTTAACAGAAAACATGTGTGTCAGCCAGACGGTATAAAAGACCCAGACACCTGTTCTTCGCTTTCCCCTCAAACTAGCAAGCCTCAGCCATCCAGGCAAATAATCCATCTTTGTGTTCCATTAAACAATAGCAATCCTGGCAACTTAGTCGCTTGGCTTTTATAACAGTGCCTCAGTGCCTGTCTCTGGGAAATGCCACCCCTGACCTCAGCCATCATACCTGTGTCAGCTGCACGGGGCTCAAACACCTGAGGCCCCGCTCTCTGCCAGTGACATATTTTGGGCAGATTCTGACAGGCAGTCAGGACTCATTGTCTCTGTAGGAAGCTAGGGAGAATAAGCCTGCCTCTAAATTGTCACAGGCAATTCAGATACTGCACTGCCTGGCAATTTTATGTTCCTTCCACGCGTATATATTCATTTCCCCCCTTCCTTCCTTTCTCTCTCCTTTATTTTGCTGCATCGCCAGCAGGCAAGGAATTCTTTTCAAGCTGTCCTGGAGCTGGAGCTTGGGAGACGTGAATAAACTATAGTGGTTCATTTGTTGGGGCAACACACTGGCTACCTTCTTCCTTCACTGTGGGAGGCAGTGTGCCTCTGAAAGCCAGTTGCTGGGAATGGCAAGTGAATGGAGCGCTGTGGCTCAGCTCCTGCTTCTGTGCTTCCCATAGGCATCCAACTAGCCACTGGGAGGACAGGATGCTGGGCTAGATGAGCCATTGCCCTGATCCAGCAGGGCTCTCCCATGATGGCTATGTTCCAGCTCTACTGTAGGAAGCAGTAGGCCTCTGCATAGCACTTGGTGGGAACTGGAGATTGGGGAAAGTGCTGCTGTTCTCAGGTTTTGCTTGCATCTGTTTGGCCGCTTTGAGAACAGAGTGCTAGACTAGATGGGCCTTTGGCCTGATGCATTAGCCTCTTCTTAGGTTCTTTTAAGCCGAAATTTTGACTGGCTAGGTATGAATTGTACCTCCCCGCATATATACTTTCTGGCAGTGCAGATCCATTTTGCTGCCTAGAGTGGAACCCAAATTCCATCCGTGTCCAAATGCTTGACAGAAATGTTGCTACACCAAGCAGACAGTCAATTCTCACCTTAGTCTATTCTTCCCATGAGGGTGCCTACTAAAGTAGGTTGCTTCGTCCTGATGCAGGAGGGGGTGGCCATGTTTCTTGAGGTCACAAATGAAGGGGGAGGCTGCATTCTGCTCATGCAGTCTGGAGTATAATAGCAGGGGGCTATCCCCACCTGCATTATACATTTAAAGCAGAATCATATCACGTTAAATGACTTCCTCCAAAGAGTCCTGAGCACTGTAGTTTATTAAGGGATCCCAATCCCTTTGCAGAGCTACAGTTCCCAGAGTTCCCTGGGAAGGAAGATTGACTATTAAATGGCAATAGGGACCGCCTAACAACTCCCAGCACCCTTCACAAACCACATCTTCTAGGATTCCTTGGGGAAAGCCACGGCTCTTTAAAGTGGTATGATACTGCTTTAAATGTATAGCACAGATTGGGTCATTGCCCTTCCCAGGCTAAATATTTGAAGTGTGATTGTCCTTCAGTGGCAGATGCATGGTTCACTAAAAACCTGAAAGAATGCAAAAAGGAGAACCTTGTTCTTGAAGGTGTCAAGTAAGAGGATAAGTTGCCAGCTAGGCAATAGTACTCCAACAAACTGCAACGGCAAGTTTATAGAATTTGAATATTTAGGATCACTCCTGACGAAGGAACTTTGGTTTGAAATGTGTTGTGCTGAAATAAATCCTCTTTGCCAGTGCTTTTGAGAACAAGTTTCTCCTTTGGGAGGGTGGTATGCTGTTCGATTTCTGCCTCCTTCCCTTTTGTGCTTACCAGAAACTCCAAATTCTGTAACAGAGAAGTGAAGTAAGCAAATCAAAGTTTAAGAAGCGGTAAATCTATTACATATATTTTTAAGAGAATCCTGCGCATTGAAAATGGCTAAGCATGGATTTTGGTGACCGGAGAGCCAGCCTTGCCTGGAACCAACTGTGGGGAGGGGCGCATTTTCTCCTTCATCTTTTTGTATCATTACAAAAACATGGCTAGATACAGAGGTGAGGGTCACCATTTTACATTTTTGCTTTGGGTGCTGAAATGTCTAAGGCCAGCGCTGGGTGATTGCCAACAGCTGGTGAAATGTCAAGCATATGCTATTGCCTTATACAAAAGGAAAGGGAAAAGATGCTTTGCATATCACGCTGCAGGCAAGGACTCTGGTCTGCTTCTGTTTCAGCACCAAGGACATGGACAGATCCACAGATACTATTGAAGACTGCCCTGGAGTTTGGTGTGACACGCTCCTTCTGTAATACACTTTGCAACCTGCACTTTCTAATTGCGGAAGTGAACCTGTCTCAACACTAGGCCAAATGATGGAAAACAGAAATGAGGCCAGTGTACACAGTGAGTTGTTGTGATGGCCATAAGCTGGGAGAGGAGAATTCATGAAACTTGAGTGCCTAGCCCAGGCAGCTGTAGCGACATCCACAACAGAGTGACAGGGTAGATAGAGAATGACAGGCTGCACAACTGATCAAGCCTATTTTTATTTTTGTTCCCTATGCTGAAATATATGATGAAGGGTAGTATAAAAATATTTTAAATAAACAAACAAGCCAAAAACAGTCCATTTTGATGCTCCAAGCACAAGAAGTAACTGCAAGATGACTAGCTAGATATGCGGCAACTCCTGGTCCTTGTAAAACCTGAGTTGGGCTTCCCCTCTGGTCTGAGCAATGAAAGAATTAAGGCTTGCCTTCCTTCAACCTGGCACAGTGCTGATTTGCATTGCATTTGTTGTGCTCCATCTTTGCTCCTATTTGTCATGCATGCTTTCTTTCCTTTGTGTCCAAGTGAGCTGGTTTATGTATGCAGGATGCATCCAAAGAAGGGGGTGCAGTTTGCTTGTCTGTCACTCTCCCTGATTGACTATTAATGTTTGGTTATTTTTAGTCTGTCACAACAGCACAACAAGGCAACAGCACAACAGGGTGGGTGGGGAGATCTGTGCCATCTGGTCAGCCAAACTGAGGACTTAGTTGGTTCCACCCAGAGGTGAAATTGCTCAACAGTTTGGTTCTCTCAAAGGAGTGTGACTGCTTTGACTTTGGGAGTTGCTCTTTGTCTCTTGGAGGACGCTAATTGTCCTCATTAATAACTGAAGATAGAAGGCAAAAAACCCACAATTAAAATACTTTTTCTGACAGTTGTGATGGAGTGACTGAATAGGATTTCCTCTTCCTCCCTACAGGGTGGATAGATTCCAACTCCCCATAAAACTTCATAACATACCACATTCTCGATATGGGTGACTTGACCCTAAAACAGTGATGGCATGGAACTTTCAGTGGGCAAGGTGGTGGATGTGTGTCCCTTGGATAGTAGTGGAAGATACTGAGTAACAAAAGACTGTAGAGCAAATAGGAGATGTGCTATTGGAAAAAGTCAGAGAAATGGGATGAATGTGGAAACTTGTTATTAGTTCACTTAGAGCAGGCATAGGAAAACTCGTCCTTCCAGATGTTTTGGGACTACAACTCCCATCATCCCTAGCTAACAGGACCAGTGGTCAGGGATGATGGGAGTTGTAGTCCCAAAACATCTGGAGGGCCGAGTTTGCCTATGCTTGACTTAGAGGAAAGGGCCCATCAACCCTGGGATCTCCAGGAGAGAAAAATACAAGGTTTTTTGAGTGTGAATCTTCAGTGCTTTGTGACATTAGCAGGCGACATGAAAACCTCCTCTTTACTCTCCTTGCCTACTTGCTTGGTTAAAAATCCCAAACTCTAACTGGCGATCTGGTGGTGTGCATTTTATGTGGCTAATTCAGAAAAGGTTGCTTAGCAACAGGGTGGCCCAGGCCTCAGTTTGTTACTTAGGTTGCTTCAACACTAAGGCCAGATCTGCAGTAGACATTAAACCACTACAGTGCTGAATTTTGGAGGAGGGATTATGCCCAAAAATTATACAGGGAATTCATTAGGCATCCCAAGCCACAAGCCTGACACTCATGTAATGGGAGCATCCAACAGAGAAGTGAGAGTCTGGATAGGGATGCTGATCAGCTGAAAGTGAGTAGCAGAGAAAATTTACTTTTTTGTAGGTGTCTCAGTAACACTTAATACATAACACTGTTTACCCAGGCAATTGATGGCTGAAAGATGCTGCCCATGGCAATCTTGGAATGAGCAACCATGAGGGTATGTGATTGTTTTAAAATGTTTCTTAGATGCTCTAAATCAAGGCGGCCCAACTTTTTATACCAAGCGGGCCGCAAGAGTACTTTGGTATAGAACCTGCAGGTCGCACACTGCTTTGTTGCAGGGGAGCGAGGCAAAAATGTGATGCCCCCCTGCCCTCACACTGCCCTCATGGCAAGGCTCCAGGCTTTGGGAAGGAGGCGCAATGCTCTGGCAGGGTCCTAGAACCCTCTTGTCTCCTTCCCAAAGCTGGGAAAGTGCTAACTAGGTTTTAGGAAGGAGGTGGGAGGACTCTGGGACCCTGTCAGAGCCCTCCTTTCCCTGGCATTGGGAAGACAGTGCAAGGACTGGAGGGTGTGTGTCAAATGTTGCTCAGGACTATCAAATAAGGCATTGAGGGCTGCATTTGGCCCTCAGGCGCTGCATTGGACCATCCTGCTCTAACTATTTTTGGATGGTTTTAAATGTTTTTATTTTAAATTGTGTGGTTTTAGTTTTTTAAGGTTTGCCGCTCCAGGACAGAAATTTCATAAACAACAAAAAATAGTAATAAATATTTTTGGATGGTTTTAAATGTTTTTATTTTAAATTGTGTGGTTTTAGTTTTTTAATGTTTGCCGCTCCAGGACAGAAATTTCATAAACAACAAAAAATAGTAATAAATATTATTATTATTAACAAAAAGAAAACAACATCTACACAGGCACACAAGGGGAAGACAATTTTACTGAACAGAAAAAATGCACGAGGATGAATTTTATCTTGGAGCCTATTGTTCCAGAGCATAATAAGCACTATCCACTTTTCAATGAATTCATTATTTTGCAATTCCGTATGGTTCATCCAATTGTAAGTTTATTTTGATATGAGAGTTGTGAACCACATAGCACTTTGATACAGATGGTATCTCTTGCTTTCTTCCACAATGAGCTGCCATACACATTTTAGCATCTGTGCGTAGACTTATTTCTAACTCTATAACAATGCTGTCAACAATTTCTTTGAGAAAACATAATAAGACTTGGGATCATAGACTATCAAATCCTCTAGCATCTCATTAAGCAATTACCCTCTCAAAACTATGTGTAAAGGAACATATCCAAAATGTGTGTTTTAATCTTGCAAGCTCTGCCTCACTCTGCCTCACAACAGCAACCTGTGACCTACAGCAAAGTACAAACACAACTTAATTTGTATTGTGTCAGATACTGCTTTTTAAATGATCAGATATTTATTTAGAAGTTATTTTACCCTGCCCATTCCTGTTCTATAACTGGTTCCTTATACTGTACCCCAAATCTCTTTTCTATTTCTTAAAAAAACAAAAAACAAACCTTAGATGATGAATTATTCCATTTTCAACAGCACAGTTGTGTGTAAAACCTACCAATCAAATGAGAGATATTTTTCCTTTTATTAGATATATTTATCTAGAAATCTAGAGATGATATGCCTAGTCTGTTTAACTGTACTTTCTGCATAGATATGTACCATTTTCCCATTGGTTGATTCCCCCCCCCCATGGTAGATGTTCAAATACATCCTTCATCATGAGGAAGAGCCATTGTTCAGTGGTAGAGCATCTGTTTTGCATGTGGAGGGTCCCAGGTTCAGTCCCTGCCATCTCCTGGTAGGGCTGGGAGAGAAACCTGTCTGAAATCCTGGAGAGCTGTTGCCAGCCCGTGCAGGCATTACTGAACTAGATGGAACAATGGTCTGAATAAGCAGAAGGCAGCTTCCTATGTAGAGGCTTGGCTCAAGGAGTGGGTTTGCCAGAGTAGGCTAGCCTCCTCTGTCTGTTTCTTGAATAAAGTTCCCATTTCTCATAATTTTCCTTGGTTTGCCCCTAATCTGTGTACCTTGTAGTTTGTAGATTATGGGGTACTTAGTGACAGTCAAGGTTTTTGAAGGACAGGTAGAATGAAAAGATTGACACTGCTGGGGTTGTGATGCTGCAGGCAAATAAAAATTTCATCCAAACCGGGTGGAAATGAAAAGGGCAGATTACATGCATGGTTAACCCAGATTATCTACAATATTATGAAAGAAGTTAAACAGTGAGCCAATTTAGGTCAGATAGCGAGAGAGAGATAACAGAGCCCCACAGGCTCCTGTGGAGACATCTTTGAGAGGAATAGTGGCTGAGAAAGCAATGTTTTTTTCCTCCTTTTTCTTGCCACGAGGACTGGTACAGGGAATGCCTGAAGTCAGTTTCTCATCGGTAGAAATATTAGAGGCTTCCCCTCGCTCCAACCTTTGCTTATCTGAGGGAATCCCTTGCATAAAAAAATGTTGTCTTAATGAAGTTTAGCATCGGGAAATAGGAACAGCTAATGCTGTGTGAGCTGACTGCTCAATGAGGAACAAAAGTAATATTCTGTGACCATCTGATGGCTCATGGACTTTAGGAGGGACCTTTGAGGATGAGAGGCTAGCAAGCCTGTGTCCATGCTGGAGCTCTCCTTTGCCATCCCGTAACACATTTCATGGGACGCGGGTGGCGCTGTGGGTTAAAACCTCAGCGCCTAGGGCTTGCCGATCGCATGGTCGGCGGTTCGAATCCCCATGGCGGGGTGAGCTCCCGTCTTTCGGTCCCAGTTCCTGCCCACCTAGCAGTTCGAAAGCACCCCTAAGTGCAAGTAGATAAATAGGGGCCGCTTTATAGCAGGAAGGTAAACAGCGTTTCCGTGTGCTGTGCTGGTGCTGGCTCGCCAGAGCAGCTTCGTCACGCTGGCCACGTGACCCGGAAGTGTCTCCGGACAGCGCTGGCCCCCGGCCTCTTAAGTGAGATGGGCGCACAACCCTAGAGTCGGGCACGCCTGGCCCGTACGGGCAGGGGTACCTTTACCTTTACCTTTAATGCTGTGTGAGCTGACTGCTCAATGAGGAACAAAAGTAATATTCTGTGACCATCTGATGGCTCATGGACTTTAGGAGGGACCTTTGAGGATGAGAGGCTAGCAAGCCTGTGTCCATGCTGGAGCTCTCCTTTGCCATCCCGTAACACATTTCATTGTGATGACCAAGCACTATCATTTGTGTGAAGGGTCTCATGTTATTCCTCGTTTCCAATATATTTAACTGGGCTGCTTTTTTTTCATTTGTGGAATGGGTCCTTTTAATGCATTGATTTGTTTGTTAGGATGAGCAAAATGTCTCTGTGTGGTGGTGGGGGGCAGGCACAATGGACTCAGAAAATACGTTTCTGTAAAAAGGCCGCATGATATGCAGGCATGTACAATGCCAAGGGAAAAACAGAGGGCAAAGTTTAGTGATTAGGTGGGTATGTCAGACTAAAAACCGTGCTTCAGGTAGGAAAGGAGTTGCAGAACAATGTTTATTTTCTCCACAGGATTAATTATAGGAAAATAAGAAGCATTGTCTTAATGAGTACATACAAGAGGCCTCCTTCCTTTAACACTCTCCTTGAAAACATGGAGAGCGATAGAGATGAAGGTCAGAGCTTGCGCTCTCATGCACACACTACAGTCCCCATATAGGGCTGAGATATTCATAACTTCTGGTAAACTGGCCCTATGAGATGTCACACTAAGGTATGCAAAGCTACACTTGTGTACACAGCACCGTCTATTAGCATGAATCAACAGAAAACTAGCTAGTGTAGATATATTTTTAGCAGGTACATGGACCCTTCTTTGGGACCCACTAAATCTATATTTCTGGTGGATCCATATCATTTTTAAAAATTGTATGTGCACCATAAATGAACATGCTGGAAGCCACCACCTCTCGTAAATCTGCTGGATGGCATTCAAGGCTAGTCCTACCCAGAGTAGACTCGTTTATAATAAGGAAGCAGTGTTAGTCATGCTCATTAACTTCATAGAATCACACAGTTGGAAGGGACCCTGAGGGTCATTAGTCCAAGCCACTGCAATGCAGGGATCTCAACACATGATCCCAATTTGAAACCATACCGGACCCTGCTTAGCTTTGTAAATATGCTAGCAGTTTTAATGCTCCACCACTAGGAGGATAAAAACAGTGAGGCTACTCTGAGTAGGACTAGCACTGAATGCCCCCCATTATTTGGTTACAGTGAAACATAGTAATGCATGAAGCAGTCCCAAGGTCAGCCCTGCTTTTTAATGACTTAAGCTAGATCAGCTTCACCAGGTGGTGCCTGTTTCCTCCTCTGTAATGCGGGTCATTTGTTCTTTCTTTCCAAGAAATCTCTGTATTAATATTTGCAAACAGCTTTGAAAAATGTAAACTGTTTAATGGAAGGCAGTTAACGGTAATAGATGCTGCTTAGGAGGGAGGAAAAAATAATAGCGCACATTTTAAAAAAATCCATGTATAAAATTCTATCTCACTTTCTGCAACACTCTAAGCTAGCTGCCATAACAATCAATATATCAAATCAATAAAATATCATAAAATAATTCACAACCATAAATATATTAATTAAACGATATTAAAATATTTAATACACAAAACAACTCAGCTCAGCAAAGGCTAAACGTAGCCTTTATAAAATACCATTAACTGCCTCCCTAGGAAGAAATACCTTAAATTGTTTCTTCATTGTTCCTATAGGGTGAAGAATGATGGTTTAGTAACTCGCTGAATACAGATAAGGCTCTGATGGTTATGAAAACAGTCAGTGAACTGTGTCTCTAACAGGAAATCCTTGTATATTTCTTTTTTAGCAGTCTCCTGGGATTTATGTCGTGAGCTTCTTCAATCTTTCCCCAGGGACTGACAGCCTTGTTTGTGTATATTAACTCAACCCTGTGCAAGAGAACTTTCACAGCCGCAGCAGAGTCCTTTCTTCCCGCAGTCAGCCCCTTAAAGAGTTTACTCTGAAAGTCAGTCAATCAGTCCATCCCACAGCCGTCCAGAGCCATAAACAGGGATAAATAGTAATTAGTATGGTAAATAGTTTGGCCCTGTGTGTGTGTGTTCTGGTTACAGTATCATGGTAATTACTGCTGGCTCCCTGCCTGAGTCTTCCTGCCGCCCGATTTCGCGCTCTGCACAGCCTTGCCAGCCTGATTAGTACTGGACTCATGCGAATTGGCAGTTTACTTTCAGCTGTCTCTTCTGCTCACTCACCAGGAGGCCAGGCATTTGCCCAGGTGTGTTGCAGCGTGCTGAACGCAGGGCCTGGTCCATGCTCATTGTGGCTGAACAGAGGCTTTTTTCACACGCATCTGAGCTCTGCTTCAAACATTTGGGAATTGATGTTCTTAGACTGTCTGCCGTGTAAATAAGTCCAATTCACTAGCTAGCCCATTAAAAAAGAAATCAGCACCTGTACCTATTCTAATAACTTGTGGTACAGCAAATCCCTGAAATATATATAAGACTGACTTTGTTTCCTTCCCCCACTTCAGCCAGCCTGCTCTCAGTGCCTATAACAACCTCACTCTCTCTTAAGGTAGTCCTCCAGAACTGCTTCTCTGACAAACCCATTCCTGAACCACTTAGTGGCTCCACGGTCAATGGCTTGACTCCTCTCTGCCTGTCTTTAACATCTTTCTGATCACTGTCTTGGTAATTATGTAGAATCTTTAGGCAAGGATACTGTCAATTTCTGGCTCTAGACAGCTTCATATCCTACTTACGTAGCGAAATGATAGTCCGCAGAACTTGGCACTGTTGACATGGAGAAAGGAACATATTTATTTACTTATGTATTTATTTGCTAATCATTTGGATCCTAATCCACTGGTAAAGTCTCTTCCGGTCCCTTTGAAATCATTGAGGTTTTGTGTAGGGGAACTTGGTTAATTGTGCCCTCCCACTTTATACAGGCCATCCCAGGTATAGATGGCATAAGGCAGATGTGCTATAAGAAAAGTGAACCAAAACTACAAGGCTGCAAAGCACACACACATATGGGAAAGGGTCAAGTATCCATTTAGTGTGGAACTGTCATCCGTCATTCACTTTTGACAGAAAATCCAGACAATGTCATTTTCAAACCATTGCATTCCAGTGTTTCATCTCTTTTCACACCATTGCTTTTCAGACTATTGTAGTTATTCCCTCCACAAACCCTTAAAATGCAGTTGCCCCACTAGTTTATCCAGTGTTAACTGACAAAGCTCTATTGAGCTCATTCAGGGCTGCTGTACCTTTAATTAGAAACTTCATCTTTGCAGCTTTTGCTTCTGTTTGCTTCCTGTACAGCAGGGCATGTTAATGATAAAATGCTTTTTAATTTGTCCATTTCTGTTCCTCTGAGAGGTTGTTTCCCCACTCATCCTGAAACTGTACTACTTTGCAACTAAAGGGAAAAAATGCTTCAAGTTGCAGCAGATATTTGCCGAATGAGACTTCTGAGTAAAACATTGCTAAAGGAACTTGGCTATGGGGAAGGGCATTTTTGGAGAGCTAAGTTGATTATTAAAATGCAGTGTCTTAGCAACACTAAAGGGCCCTAGCATGGTAGCAGCCAATAAGGACATTTAGTCTTACCTGATGATTCAAGGCCTCTCTATTCTGGGGAAGATTTTCAAGGCCCAGCAAATTTTATGTGAGATGTCTTATTTGTCTCTCTCTACATCTGGGGCAATTTTGCTCTTGTGAATACAGCATCATCTTGAACCCTCCTTTAAAAAAATTCTATATCTATCAAGAGTTACCAGCTAGCTATTTTCTAGCAGGTAATCCTACCCTCTTTTTTTTTGTGACATGTCTCCCCAGGCACTTTTAGGATGGAGCCATATGTGAAGGCAACTGAATAAACTGCGCTGAAGCTGAAGTGTGCCAAAACAATTGTACAAGCCTGATTAGTTTTCAATGAGTTTTTGAATAGATTTGGGAGTGAAGTAAGGAGAGGGGATTAATCAGTGAGTAGGTTGCCTAGGTCTCCCTGCTTGTTTTAAAAGGCAAGACAACTCCAAATACGGAAAGGATCCGGTGACAAGTACCCTGAATCCATTCATTGGGGTCTCCATAATATGTAGGTTTGATCTCTGTGCTTGTTTGTGATCCAGCAACTGCATCTCACAGTTGCATATAAAGCATTAAGAACAGAACAGCCTGCTGAATCAGTCCAATGGCTTGTCTGGCTCAGCATCCTATTCTCACAGTGGCAGACCAGATGCCTGTGGGAAGCCCGTGAGCAGGACATGAGCGGAACAGCATGCTGCCCACCTGTCTTTCCCAGCAACCAGTATTCCGAGGCACACTGCCTCTGATGGTGAAGGTAGAACTAGTATCCATTGGCTAGTATCCATTGTTCTATGTGTGCATGGATGCACACTTGACTGAAAGGGGTTGGCAGTATATATTAGGGGGGGCCAATCTGTGGCAGGAAGTTGCAGCAAGTCAGAAGCTGTGTGAAAATGTCATGCTTTCTGAAACAAATCAGCATGCCTCCAAAACGCTTTGGTCTCTCAGGATAGATACAGACACTTTCCCCCCTAAGCTGAACCTCTGTCACTGGAAATACTGTGTTTGTTAGCAGTCAAGCTGCTAACTATGGTTGATGGCTAAGTCCAATTTTCTACACTGCTGGTGCTATCAGTATTTCTGCGACCAGGTTTTTCAAACACCTATTGTATTGTGCACATAAGATCACTGATCATGTGTAAAAACCGTCTCTGCCCCACATACTTTTTAAAAAATTTATTCTAATTTTGTCTCGTATTTCTGTACTTAGAAGGTAATGGTCGAGTGCTTATCAATTGTATTGGATAGATTCTAACGGATTCCTTTTACAGGAAAATTTATAAGCACAACAGTGCAAGGCTAGTTCTCCTGCTCAATAGTGCAGAATAGTTTTTTGTGTTTTTAAGGTTTCCCTTAGAAGCGCAATTGATTAGTCCGAAGTAGTTTTCAGTCTGGTCTAATCAATTTCAGCACTCCATCGGCTTGCTCATTTATTTATTTTAATTTAATTTACTTGTTTGCTCCACTTTTCCTTAGTAAGTCCAAACAGCTTGCTGCCAAACTCAGTGAAAACTACAGTTAAGCAAAATTACACAATGAGTTACCCTGATATGGAGCCCAGAGGAAGCAGCTTCAGTTAGTAACTAGGAAAATAGAGGCCATTTCTGTTTTTCATCCATTGTGAGGCTTTCTCACTCTCACTCCTGTCCTCCACCTCCCTGACATTTGTCAAATGATCAGGCTACCAGTGCTGAATCGGGGCTAGAATGTTTTGTTTCTGTATTCCTTCAGCTTTGAGACATCACTGCCTCTCCCTATCCCTTCTGGGACCTTCACTGCTTTCCTGCTCCTCTCCCTCTTTCACGTCCAAAAACCTAAACCAGTTCAGTGACTCAAGAAAGTTATTCAAGATGCATAGTACATTGTACCAAGTGTTCTGTGGTATCTGATGACCTGGAATCTTTCGCCCCACCCCTCCAGCAGTTCTTTGTTTCATTTGCCATAGAAATGACTGTACATATTTCAGATTTCAGTCAGCAGCAGCACTTTACACTTCGCTGCCCCCCCCTCCGCTCCTTCCATTACTATTATTATTGACATTGCCTCGAGTGGCATGTTACTGATTGTGGAAAAATACCTTCCGCCATTTCCCACCTCTCCAAAAATTACTATCTTGGTGTCTTCTCAAGCACTGTGACCGCAACGCTCCACTGCAGAGTCACCTTTGAGGCACTCCAGACTCCTGTGGCAAGCCTGAGGGCTGTGCTTCATTTGCATACCATTTTTCATTAGTGGGTGCAGGGTTTTAATCAGAGGGCAAGGCACACTGTTAATTTTGCCTCTGGAATGGCATTGAGTTTACACAGCTCTTAGCAAGACTCGCTGCAGAGGCTGACGGTGCTTTGCGAAGCACAGAGGATCCTCAGCGGAGACAGATGCTTTCTTGATGCTTGCTTTTTGAAGTGACATGTACATTCTGGATTCTGCTCAGCTGTTGTAGGTTTTTGGATTATGGAAGGACACACGGTCAAAATGGATTTTTGTTTTTGCCATTTCTGAGAGGCTTTTGACCATTAGCAGTTCTTAGTGCTGGCCCAAATATGTTTTGCTGCCTGCGGCAAAAGGACTCTCCCCGCCCCCACCAATTGCAATTTTTTTTTTTTTTTTTGGTCATGCCAACATTTAAGAAGAAATACCCTGGTAGTGAATTGCATAAAGTCAACAATGAAGTTACATTCATAAAACAAGTGGAAAATACATTACGAATTAATAGATTAGCTTAACATCAATATAACCGGGTCTCCCCTCAGGGAAAGTCTGGGTGAACAGGTGAATTTTAAGCAAGTACCTAAATGCCAATGCTTCAGGTGGCTGCCTGACATTAGTTGGGAGCACATTCCAAAGATGCCAGTACACTGAAGGCCCTGCAGTTAGGGGGCATAAGGCAAACCCAGCAGGGCAACTAAGAGTCTAGTGTCTCTCCTTAAGAGTGTCTCTCCTTAAGATCAAAGCAACTGGGCAGGAGCATACAAAGTATGGCATTCCCAGAGGTAACCAGGCTCCTTGGCTTAACTGTCCCACAAGAGTCTAACCCACATACAGAAGCCAGCTGGCTAGGCAGTTGAATCTTACTTTGACACCAACAATGGGACAGTGACTTCACTGCACACAAGGACAGGAAACTCAAATCTGGGTTGGATCTAAGAACATAAGAGCCCTGCTCAATCAGACCAAAGTCCTGTCCAGCCCAACACTCTGTTTTCGTAACAGCAGTGAACCAGGTGCTTATGGGAAGCCTGAAATTGGACCTGAGCTCAACAGTACTCTCCAGAATCAGACATATTGAAATCTGATGCATCTTACTAGGGCGTAAATTTCACTGAAATCAGTGAGACTTGCTGTTCAGCACAAATGCTTAGATCTGCATTATACAACTGCAAAATAATAAAATGCAATCAGGACTCTTGGAGCAGGTTTATAAAATGCCTTGTATGGCGAATGCCCACACAAGTCATCTGTTGACAGATGACATGCAGGTGATTTCCCTTTTTTAATTTCATCATCTCTGAGTTAATGATAGTGGCATCTTGTTGATGACTGCCCCTTTGCTATATACACACTCAAACAGTGTATTTTGAGTGTTGAGCACTGCAGATGAGGGATGCTGTGGCTTGCCATAACCGGACTGCCTTTGCTAAATAAATAACCTGGATGCTGTGAGGAGGTGATTTGGAGAGGCTTTGTTGATTCAATTGCAATTCATTTGTCCTTTCCAAGAGAGATGGTTTGGAATGTGAATTTCAAGTCATTCAGGAGCCATGGAAAAACAACAATGGAAATGCAGCAGTGTTTGCAGTTAGGCAACTCCTCCAGTTCCAACTCCATTACTGTTTGAAAGAGTAAACCAGGAGTAGCTGAAGTGATAAACAATGTTTTCCTTTCATCCTTCCTTCATTTGACTGAGCAGAGATTGTATCCCCTCCCTTTTTTGCTTCTGTTGATCTGGTGAGAATTTTCTATTTTCTTGTTCTCTCTCACCCTCCTCAACTAGATATGGTCCTCCCTGTGAGCAAACCTGGTGTGTTCAGGATCCACACTGGGCTAATCTCATCTAAGAGGTGGTGGTCAGTGTTTACTTGTCAAGGTTGTCTGGGGTATCAGTGCAAACTGGCATGAGGCAGAGACATTTTGCATCAAATCTGTAGACTGACATGGAGTGACAGAGCAGAAAGAATTGAGTGATGGGGAAGGAAGAGGAGGAGAAATTGGAGAGGTGGAGTGGAGGGAAACAAGTTCCAGTTCTGAAAATATTACTTTACTGAGAGGGAGTGGAATGCAAAATGCCCTTTAATAATAAAAAAGAGTCTCCTTTATTTAACCTTGTGTTTTTATAAACTGTGGTTTTAAAATTCTCCCTTAGGCTGCTGGAACTCAAGCATTGTCTCAGATATTTATATCTTCCTGTCTCTTCTCCTTTCTCTTCTTATGTGGAAAGCCCACCCAAGGGGATTGTGGGACACAAGAGGATTTAGAAACAAAGGGGCTGCCAAACTGGATCAGTCAAGCCAGCCCAGAATCTTCTCCCCTGGCAGAGAAGAGGAATAAAATAAAATTACAAAAAAACACACACAACACATTTCAGCCATCTAATAGTGCATTGCTAGAGGTGGTTCACACAGTGACCATGTTACACCCTGAAATGTGGTATTGGATGGGTTTTTACAGTGCATAATTAGGCTGGCTACTTCAAAGGAAAAGGTTGTGTGGATATTATGACAGTGAAATAATCTAGTAAGATAAATGGGGTTGTTTTTACCATATGATATGTTCACACAGTCACCTTTTCCAAGTTATGACCAATGGCTTTCATGGTGATCAAGTGAAAGGAATTAAGCAGAACTATGTTGATTTAAGGCAGAGGTGGAGAACTCCTTGCTCTCCAGATGTGTTGGATTCCAGCTCCCATCAGCCCCAGCCCAGGGTCAGAGGTCATGGGAGCTGTGGTCCAGCAACATGTGGATGTGCATGAGTTTGCCACCCTTGCTTTAAGGACCACAGATTCCATGATAGCCTGTTGGACCTGTTCGGACAAACCAGTTTCAAGGCTTATTCACACAGATGGTGATGGTATTTATTATTATTTAAATTTTTATACCACCCATCATCTGAAGAACACAGGACAGTTTACAACATAAAAACACAAAAATATATACCATAATAACAAACAAAAACAATTCCCCAGTCACAGTTTGAAAGGCCATATATTGTTTAATTAGCCCAAAGCCTGTGAGGAAAGGCATGGTTTTGCCTAAAAATATATAACGAAAATGCCAGGAGAGCCTCCCTGAGGAGAGTGTTCCCTGGGGGAGCCACCGCAGAAGAGGCCCATTCTCGTGTTGCTGCCCTCCAGACTTCTTGCGGAGGAGGCACATGAAGAAGGGCCTCGGATGATGATCACAGGTTGGTTCAAATGGGGAGAGGTGGTCCTTGAGGTATTGCAGTCATGAGCTGTTTAAGGCATTCTAGGTCAAAAAAAGCATTAAATTGGCAGAAACTAATTGGCAGTCAGTGCAGTCAGGCCAGGATTGGCATTATATGCTCATACTGTCTTGCCCTGGTGAGCAACCTGACCTGGCTACTGAATTCTGCACTGGTTGAAGTTTCCAAACCCTTTTCAGAGGCATGTATAACGTGTTGCAGTAATCTAACCTAGAGGTTACCAGAGTATAGATGACAGAAGCTAGGCTATCCCTGCCCAATTTTCTCTCAAACTTGTTGTTTGAATTGAATTGTAGAAGTTCTGGCCTGAGGGCTTCATAATAGACCCTACGCTGTGTTTACCAAGAGCATCACTAGAAGACCATATTTTATGGTGTACTAAACTTGTAGCTCTGCCAGCAATAAGATATGCAGACGACAGCATCTCTACCACCTTGGCACTAAATCAAGTTTGCAAAAAAGAAGTGGGGGTAGGAGGAAGGAGAGATTCAAGAGATGGATGAAAAAGAAAGGGGTGGCCAAGAAGAAGAGGGCTACAATTAACATTGACATGAAACAACTTGAGAAATGTTTACATGGCATTGCCCTTTCCACCAAGCTGCACAATAGTTAGTGAACAATACATGCAAAAACTGGAGAGCATTCTAAATGAACCCCAAACCAAAAAGTGAATGTGTCTCAGGTCTTTGATTACTGTGAATAGGAGATCTATGTAGCAGAGATCTCTGCAGGCTGCTTTTTCAATTTAACCCTTGAAGATGACATTTTAAACAACCATTGGGCAAAATACATTGGGCTGCTTTGACAATGGCTAATGAGGCCACCTTCCCTCCCTCCCAGCTGTTTTCTGCTTGGAGTGGTGTTGTGGACCGGATGTGGCCAATGATGGAACACAAACCTCTTCCATGACTCTTGCTGCTGGGCAAATGAGCGCCAAATGACATGTTACAGAAGCCACATGATTGCATGGAATGTCTGCTTTTAAATAGCGGTCACGGGGTGGACTCAATTCTGAATGGAGACTGTGGTTTGGGGAGATAATCCGTTTCAACTGTGCTGTGTTTCCAGTGAAAATTAGCAACCCTCCTCTCCCCTGCTGCTAATTCCTGGATGGAAACTTGTTATTGGTGCAAATAGCAGCCTCCCTCCCAGGGGAAATAATGGCTACCAGGGAATGATTTTCTCCTGGATTGAAATGAGTACAGAGGGAAAGGGTTAATTCCCCTCCTTTTGCCCCACAGCTACAACCCTCTTTGCTCCTGTCTGCAGCTGACTGATTTTTTAAAACAAACACCCAGATACATTAAATGCAATTATGCATTTAGTGCAATGCGTAGTTTGTTCCAGGCTGGTCTGGTTCTCTCAACTTAGCCTTGCTCCCCATTCATTCAGTAGCTGTAATGTCCAGCTTCTTCTGCTTTAGAAGCTTCTTGTATCAAGCTGGAGTAAGAATCAGCAATAGAAGTTGTTGCTGCTGGGGCCTTTCCTCAGCCTGTGTACACACCCACGCCTGTGACATTTTCGAATCCTCCAGACATCCTTTTTTCTGTTATTCATTCATGAGGATCTACTCCTGATGGTATCACTGCAGTTATACAATTGTAGAGTTGGATGGGACCTGGAGGATCATCTAGTCCCATCCCTGCGATGTGGGAACATGCAACTGTCCCATACGGGGATCAAACCTGCAACCTTGGCATTACTAGCACCACACACTATGCATCGGAGCTATCCCGGCGGATGTGATCCCACTTTCAATACCGTTTGCGCTTGCAAAAGTTTCAGGGCGGATATACTGGTTTGTTTCCTGCAGAAATCCTGTAACTTTCCATACCAGAATTGTTCTGATGACAATGATATGATAATAGTGAGGAAGCATGGCAGAATAACTAATAAAGCAGAATGATGTAAATCCACCACTATTATTATATAAAGGACATATTGTGGAATACACTTGCAAAAAACCACCACTTCCAAGGGTGTCATTGTGGGCCTATCATGAGCAAATAAATAATCTCTAAGGAGGGAATGGAAGCACAGGCCTAGACATTTCTGTTCAAAGGGTGAACAGAGCCTCCAACTATCCTACTTAAGAAGTACAAGGATAGAGGCTATTTTTTCCTTTCTTTCTGTGATCTGGCCATGACTGAATATGTTTTGAAAGGCTCTCGAGCTGCATCGCTCACTGAAAGCGAGATATCTAATTGCGGTTTGCACTTTAGAAAGATCTACCTATATGAATGAAAAATAGAAAAGAATATTTCTCGCAATAGAAGAATCTTCAGAAGTTGAATAAATTAAATACACTGAAGGATGTTCCAGTTATCAGCCAGCAGAGTCGTGGATTCTTTGTTCTCAAAAGCTGCACTTGGACAGAATCCACATCGCTCTAGAGTTTTTGAGTGCAACCTTTTCGATAACAGTGAACTTGTTAGCCTGAAATTGAATCAAATCCCTGGCACGATAAGTTTGGCCGAGGTGTTAAGAGTCAAATACAATTCCTTGATTTGGCTGCAGTAACCAGAGAAGCTTCTCCAAACACCCATCCTTCTGTCAATATGTTCTGACATCTTGTTATAGCTTGCCTTTCTCCTGGAGCAGGAAACGTTCCATGTGACTAAGGGAGAGTCTTCTTCATAAACTATTTGGGAGTGAATACCAGATTGAAGTAGTGTGTGTGTGTGTGTGTGTGTGTGTGTGTGTACACGTGTACGTAGTTTCTTTTCCATCTTTGTAGTTGTTTCTCCTTACTGCTTTTAATTCTGAAACACTGCTGCAAGTATTGTAGAGAGTGTGGGGCAGAGGGTTGGGTAGGGCTGCAGAGTTGTCATCTGTGGCCACCAGTGTCAGGAATGTTGCCCAAAAGCTTAGCGTCCAGAGTGGTCACCCTAGTTTTGGTTCCCAACCCCCAGGATAGCCCTGGTGAAGCACAATAGAGTATGGTAAAGGAGGACGGTGGTAATCAAGGATCTTGGCCAAGTTGCCAAGGAAGCAGAGACTCAGTGGCTGGGGTTTTGCTTCCTTGAAATAGTCATTTGAGGAATCGGAAAGGAGATGCAATAGCTTTGAGATTGCTGAACTGTGAGACAAACAATCAAGCCCCCACTCCAGCATTGCATCACAGGCTCACTTTGAAAGTCAACTGTACCAGTGTGTTCTAGTAACTCATCTTGACCCCATTTTTAGATAAACTTTTGAAATCTGGAGTGCCGTTTTCCTCACCTCCATTCCTGCCTGCCTTGGCAGAGTGAACTGAGGAACTAAATTGAATTCCACTCTTGGACGATTCCTACGACTGGAACACTATCACACTCATTACTCTTCCCTTCTCCGCTTCATGCTTTGTTTGTTGTTTCTGTCTTCTATGGCTTATATTTCTGTAAATAGTTTTTATCTCTTCACATGAGAGCTATGTATCTCTGTGTCTCTCGCTTCCTTCATGGCCTCCCTTGCCAAGCCTTCCTTCCTTCCTTTCTTTCTTTCTTTCTTTCTTTCTTTCTTTCTTTCTTTCTTTCTTTTCCTCCCAAGAAGGTTAGTTGGTTTCAACCCTTAATCATTTGGATTCAGACACACACAGAGAGGCACAGGTGCACCTGGAGATTTCCCTAGAGCAAATGTGATCCTCCAGATGTTTGGGGCCTTCAGCTCTCATGAGCCCCAGCAATATGGCCACCAAGCAGGTATTATGGGAGGTATAGTTGAGGGCATTGAATAGGGGAGGGCTGGTACATTACCTACCATTAGGTAGTGTGACTGCAGCTGCTTCAGGTGGCAGCCGCTGATATATGTGGAGTGGTAGCAAAGAATCTTGGGAACCATAGTTTACCCCTCATGGAGTTACAGTTTCCAGTGCCCTTAGGAAACTACAGCTCTCACAATTCTTTGGAAGAAGTAATGTGCTTTAAATGTGTGGATATCTCCCTTCCGCCCACCCACCCCTTCCCAAATCCATTTGGGTTATATACTGAGTTTCCATCTGAACAAGAAGAGAAGAGTTCGCTTATGGGAGTGGTGGTCTTATAGCATCCAGAGGGCCACAAGCTCATCATCTCTGCCCGAAAGGCTCACCACTCTTCCAGATTCTGGTCCCCCTGCTGTCTCCCATCTAATGTCCAAGGAGCAGATGAGCAGCCAATGATCAGAGGGCAGCCTGGCATGCCTTGAAGCACCTCCCATTTCCATGTGCCGGTGATGGTAACACGGTTCCAGAGATCTCACTTACTTGTGCACACCTTCTATATTTCTCAGTGGGACTGCCCAGCGCCTCAGATACTCTTTCCTCTGCTTCCATCTCCTAGCTCAGGGCTGGAGATGGAAGCAGAGGAACCTGTGACCCCCCAATAGTTGCCAAACACCAACTCCCATTAGCCCCAGCCAGCATGGAGAATGGCCAGGGATGATGGAAACTGTAGTCCAACAACATCTCTGCTTTGCTTGGTCCTTTCATTCCAAGAGCACATCCAGATCACAGACATCTTGGTTTGGCATGAGCTGTAGACCAGAAATGAAGGAAGCAAAATGTAGCTCTGTGGTTTGCCATGTAGCTTTTCTGTTTCTGCGTGGGGAAAAGGAGGTTGCACGTACTTTATTTTTGGAATGCTTCTTCTTTGACTCCTGCTTTAGAGATGGCGTGGCCATGGGCATAGCCATGGGGGGGGCAGGGAAGGGCAGCTTCCCCACAAAATAAATAAATATCAATAAGAATACATAGCTAACTCATGGTCTGCCCCGCCCCCTAAGAAAAAGCCTGCCCTCCCCAAATCCTGGCTATGCCCTTGGGCCTGGCTGCACTGGTTCCACAATGGCTAACGCTTGCAGTACAGGACCAGGCAGGATGGTGTCGGATGCAGTCAATACAGGTACAGCTAAGGCAGGAAGCTTGGTTGGAAGCAATCCCTGTGAACACAGTTTGGACATGAATGTGCATCCATCTCCCTGCAAAATGAGCTTCAGCTTCTCAAAAGCCTCCTCTGAATTCTCTCAGATGTATGACCATCGCTACACCACCCAGGGCAGGACACACACTTTCCAAATGGGCACTGTGCCAGGCACCAGAACTACCTTCCCCTATAATGACACCCCCTTTAAGCTGAACCTCAGCTCCTTGCCATGCCACTGCCTCCCTGTGCCACCCTAAACAATAGGCTTATGTTGGTTCTCCCATGGGTACAGTGGCAGCAGGGGTGGGGGCGGCAGAAATGATACTTTTTAGCCCTGCATCTTGCACGGGAGCTGTCATGAAACCCAAACAGGTGATTTGATACCTGCTGTGTCTCATCAATCCCGCTGATGAAGCCATCCGGGCCTCCGATAAATGCCATAGTTACGCACGCCAGCACGAGCTCCTATGAGTCACCGCTATTGTGCATGCCGCGGCTGGCATGAACATCGGATGAGGAGCTGTTGAAGGTCAGGGTGTATCCTGCCTTGATATGTGAGGAGCCTGTCTTGTGTGCAAAACCCAGCAAGAGGAGGAAGAAGGTGATGCAGCCACTACCACCCACTCACGACTGGCAGTGCGCTCTTTATTTATTTATTTCCTCCCAGAAATTCAGGCTCGAGGCCCCACACCCTTGAAAATAGCAAGAGAATAAAAGAGAGAAGAGAGAACACGAAAATATAAAGCTGTGACATGAGCCTAACTTTAGATCTCAGAGCTGATGACTCACTCCGCCGGGGAGGGGGTTGAAGTGGCTGAGTTGGCTGTAGATTTCTGTATATATATCTCACTGAGCTAAATATACAGATTGAGAAGTTCTTCTCCTCTTCTGCTGTGGCAACTTCCATCTGCGTTGGATCCCACTCTCTCTTCATGCACTCAGTTTCTCTCTCTCTCTCTCTCTCCCCCCCCCCCCAGCTCTGCCTTTCCTAATACCCTTTTTGTAGTGGGAAGCTGAGAAACACATGCAGGCTCTCATTGGCTCCCTCTGTTTAGAGAGCAAGCCGGCAGAGGATTTGTGGCGCTTATGCTTCAGTCCTGCTATTACACATCCACGTTCAACACAAAGCTCTGCGAAATGCAAGGACTCCCCCCCACCCTTCCAAGACTGGCAAGAGCTCTCAGCCCAAGTGATTTGCCAGCTGTTGTCCTGCAGGTGGTACTGAAGCACCAGCCATGTGGTAGGACTTGTGGTGGTGATGACATTTGGTCCTCTTGCCCCTTATCACCCTCCCCAGCCCATCCCGCTGCAGAGGATAAATTGCGGATGGGACATCTTCTCATGGTAAAGCATGTAAGAAGCTGAGAGAGGATTTGGTTAGAGAACATGTAGAGCCCAACCTAGGGATGGAAGGATCTGTCATTGTTGGTTCTCTCTGTTTCTTGTTTTTCTAATCTTAAATTCAGTTCTTCACATTACTGCAGCAAATTGCAGGGGTTTTCTTTAACAACAACAAAAATAGATCCCCAGGAAAATTCATTAGCATTTTAGTGTGAACATCTTCTAATAATCATGTTTTTATATGCAATTTCCCCTAATATGCATTTTTTGTATGCTATTTCCATTAATATATTCACTCTTTCCTTTGATTCTTATCCACGCTTTCCATTGATGTATACATTTTTGCAAGTACTGGTTGGAGAACTGCATTGCAAAATTCAGATACGTGCGAATTTTGGTTTGCATATTGTTTCAAAAATTCTGAATTTGACAGGTTCATCCTTAAATGAGAAACTACCCCTGTCCTTAACCCAACTGCAAGCAGAAGGTCTGAGCTTGGGGGAAAGGTTTGAGGCAGAGAGTAAATTTCCCAGGCAGTGGAAGCAAGCAAATAAGAGACCTTGGTAAAAGACATGCTTTTTTTGTTTGTTTTCTTAACTATATGAATTTTGTCATATTAAAGTTTAAAATTTTCATGAATATTAAGAAACATATATTGGTTCCGATTGCATGAGATCAGACCGGGATGAACATGTCCTCTCCAGTCAGCTGACTATATAAACAAGCCACAACTAGTGGCTGATGCTGGATCAAGTGCTTGTGGAAAGGAACAGTATTGTTTACATGCTCATGCCTTTATAGTTGTATATCTAGCTGCATAAAGACTTATGTGTCAGAATTCCTCACCACTCTTTTCACTGATGCATTCCTTTGTATTTTTGAGTTTCAATGTTCTATATACATTTTTATTTCTTACTTAATTTTTTTTTTATCTTACTGTCCTTTATGTAAACCACTTAGGAATTTTGCATATTAAGCAGTATATAAATGTTATTATTGATTATGATGATGATAGTAGTTTTCAAGGAAGAGCTGAGCAAAAGCACCTGTTGGGAGGCTTTTATAAGTTCACTGCCTTTGGCCACAACAGCCGAGGAAAACGTGCCAAAATACTTGTTGGTGTTTGTCACGATGCATACCAATAGCATCAAAATGGAGTCATCTTTGGTAATCACTGGTGTGGTGCAGCTATAGGGATGAAGGTGAGGTGTGAACAGGTCAGGTTTTTGTAAGACAGACCCTTTAAATTCAAACATTGGCTGTGGCGGAACAGCTGGAAACCAGGAAGCCTGCCTTTCCCCTTGGGATGTGGGTGCTCATGCATTTTAAATGCTGCAAAGCAGATTGGTCAGAAGCGTGGGGGGAGAAGAAGAGAGGACGTCATCCCGCTTGCCCATCCACTTGCCCTGGGGACAGCCATTGACCCAAAGCTGCTTCTTGTCTGTGAGAATCTTCTTTCTCTCCCTGTCCCCTACTGGCATCCCCTTTCTCTGAAGCTGTTTGCAGCCAAGTCACAATGGATAGTAGTTCGCCCCCTCTAAATAAAACCAATCGCTCTCATTGAAGTCCTTTTCCTGGAGGGCTCCAATGCTCTTTAGAACTGAAAATGTACCGCTTTCCCTTCTTTACCACTGAGCACCATCGATTCAGGCGATGAAAAGGAAGGCACTTTCTTTATTTCTTTCAGAAGCCATAGAGCAGCCCCTTCCCCAACCTCTTGGTGCTGTGGGCTCCAACACCCATCAGCCCCAGCCAGCATGGCCAATGGTCAGGGAGGATGGGAGGTGTAGCTGAACAACACAGGGAGGGCACCCAACTGAGTACGGCTGATGTGAGGCAAAGTGAGTGGGGCTGCTTCAGGCGGCAGACACTTGTGGGTGTGGAGTGGTGGCAAAGTGCGCATCCCCAGCCTGCTCTGTGTCCTCAAAGGTAGCTTGATTCCCTCAGGGGTCATGGGGAATATTGTCCTGTCATCAGTGTTGAAAAAAGGTCAATGTTAGAAACTGAGATATGAAAGCTAGGAGCTAAATGGCACCGTAAACCTAGGTTATGGGTGCAACAACAGAATGTCCAGGTGTACATTTTTATAACAAGAATACAAAGCTGAAAATGAATGAACTGCAGCTGAAATCTTATGTTCATTTTTCACATGGTCTTGTCCTCATCTGAAGACTGCAAAAAACAAAGCCATACTTCCCCTGTCGGCCCCCCTAATATTCTTATGAGGGTTGCTTCTCCAGGCTTCAGAGAGTGGCTGGATGTGGGAAGGCAGAAAAAGGTCCTCCTTTCCTTCCACTCTGCAGACAAGCCCTGGATGCTTCCTATACCCCTTTCCTTCAAATAAATATATCTTTTTGGCACCACAATCAACACATATTAAAGGCCTATACAACTGATGGCAGAGACACCCACCTCATACAGTTCAGAAACATAAGACTCAAGGTTCCTTCAATGATCCCACTCCAATTTTTTATTTTAAGCATCACTGTGAAGATAACACTTTAACATGCACTCCTTAAACCATGATAACAAAGTGGCTAATATGTTTCAGATTAAAAGCACATCATACATTAAATTACATTAAACAAGGCAACGTAAACAAAACATGTTGGGTTAAAAAGTTTTCAGGTCCCCAATCCATGCACGCTTTACTTGGGAGGAAGCCCCTTTGAACTTGGTTGGGATTTACTTCTGATTAACTGTGGCAATTTTAATCTGAAATTTTAGGTGCAGTACTGTGCCCAGAGCTCAGAAACAGCTCACGTTTGTTAAATTCCCTGTTACAAAATGTGCCTGGAACAATGGATAAGGCTCAGCTGCCAGTCTGGTTTCCTTTACTATATGGACTTGGGGTGGGGTGGCCACTGATTGAGGCCATCTTCTTTTTACCTCGGACAGCAAAGTGTTTTGTATCAGTGTGAATAGTTAAATAGTGAGTGTTTTTAGACTTTCTCTCTCTCTGCTCACACCCACCTCATAAATTTAAAGCGCATTTAATGCACATGAGCAAACTATAGTTCTCAGGATTCTTTGAGGGAAGGCATCTGCTTTAAATGTATGGTGTGGATATCTATCTATCTATCTATCTATCATCTATCTATCTATCTATCTATCTATCTATCTCTATCTATCTATCACCATCATATATCTATCTAATCTTTCTGAAATCCATGTGGCTTAAACACCAAGTTTCCATCTGAGCAAGTTCAGAAGAGTTCCACTTTTTTTTAATAGGTTTCACAAATGAGCATCTGTATGAAAAATGAATCAAGACATTCTCTCTCTTGCCTGCTGGGCTGTCCTCCGCAGCCCTCGCTCATAGATTTCTCCCTGTATTGGTATGAAGAGTTTGTGAGTCTAAGTTCAAAATAATGCCAGGCAGTCTGGATCAATAGAAGATGCCTTGAAGATGCAGTTGGACCTTTTTGTTCTTCTTTCTACTCATAGCATTTTATTACTAACATTCCTTCTCTCAGCTCCTGTTTTCTTTCCCCACCACTTTTTCCTCTCTCTTCCTTTTCCTCTCTTTCCATCTCCAACATCTCAGTCTCTTCACTGCCCTCTTTCTCCTTCTCACATTGATATTCATGCATGAATAAATTCAATTGCATTTCTCTCTCCCCTCCACCCCGAAAAGCTTGTTGGTGTACTGTAGACATGTGAAATCATAATGCTCTGCTTTATCATTTGTGCAATAGCATTGAAATCCTTCTTTCTCAGCCTGTCCTCTCTGAGGGGGGAAAAAGACAGCAAGGGGGGGGGGGGGGAATAGAGCTGTGCAGCTTGGCAACAAGGAACACAGAGGACCAGTTCGGATGTGGTGATACAGTCTTTTCAGACGACCTTACCACCTTGAGGGGGTTTTTTGGGGTGTGTGTGTGAGTAAAGCAGGACATGATAGAGGTGTATAAAATTGTGTGTTGTGTGGAGAAAGTGGCTTGGAAGAAGTTTCTCTCATAATACTAGAACCAGGGTTTATTAAGGAACATGAATGTTGGATGCTTCAAGGACAGACCAAAGGACATACTTCCTCACACATACTTAAACTATGGCATTTGCTCCCACAAGAGGTAGTGATGTCTGCCAACTTGGATGACTTTAAAAGAGGAACAGGAAAATTCACGGAGGATAAGGATATCAATGGATGCCAACCATGATTGCTATGTTCTACCACCATTTCCAGAAGCACCTCTATATACCAGTTGCTGGGAATTACTAGTGAGGAGATGCTGTTGCACTCAGGTCCTGCTTTTGGACTTCCCATAGACATCTGGTTGGCCACTGTGAGAAGAGGATTCTGGACTAGATGGGCCATTGGTCTGATCCAATAGGCTCTTCTTAAGTGTTTCCTTTAGGGAGATGATCAACTGCAAGCCTTTCACTATGAACCTTGCACTCCAGATCAAGAGTTCACTGGCGAGAGGGTGCTTAGCCTATTATCTATTACAACCCCAGAATATTTTACTGCAACTGATGCTACTAACTTGTTAACTAAGTACTCTCAATCTTACACTATATTTGACACTTCTTTTCTGTGTGTAATACACTGTACTTTACATTTTATACATTTCATCTTTTATATTTCTCCTTGCATGAACTGCCCAGTTCTACAATTGATTGAGATCATTGATCTTTATTCTCTCTTGCACTGCCATGCTCAAATCTCATATTTTAAAGCATTGTTTAAAATGCATTTCAGAGGCTACTACACCTACCCTTGATCAACATCACAGGATGCACCACTGGGAACCTGATGTGAGGTGGAAGCAGAAACAGTTGCAAGGACAAACTGGATCACAGGGAAAATATTATGGACTTAATATGCCCCCTGAGGTATTGCAAACTGTTACAGAAAACCAGAGAGCTGGGGTTACCTTGCAACTGGGTGTCTGCCTCTCGATCTCCACACCGTTCTAAATCACCAGGGAAAGATAACTGGGAGGGAAGGAGAGAAAGGGCTTCATCTGCATGCATCATTCTACTGATGGTGCTCATATCTGTAGCCACTAAAAAGATGCCTGACAGTGGAGAAGCTTAAAGTCAGACCCAATTTAGTGTGTGCTTGAATGAAAAATAGTTAATGCCGTTCCATGTTACACATTGCCTAATCTATCTGCCTCCACAAAATCTTTGAAGGAAGAAAATAACTCGGGCTTCCTCAACCTCGGCCCTCCAGATGTTTTTGGTCTACAACTCTCATGATCCCTAGCTAGCAGGACCAGTGGTCAGGGATGATGGGAATTATAGTCTCAAAACATCTGGAGGACCGAGGTTGAGGAAGCCTGAAATAACTCTATATAGCAAGATCTTTTATGGCAGAAAAGAAACATAAAAGGCATTGATTTCCTCTTGCAATGTTCTGGTTTGAAAAGGGGGCAAGACTGCTTGCTTTTTGGTAGAGATAGTTGACCCTGTAGTTCTCAAGGGCATGTTGACTGCATTAGAGCTAAAATGATCTTTGGCTAGTTGTGGTTCTGGTCAATTTACTTTAATAGAGCAGCAATGATTTGAACCTAGTAGGAAGTCATTGGCCCAATGATTTTGATGGAGGGACAGAAGAACTCCCATTAGACTTGCTGCAGAGCTGGGAGGAAAGTGAAGGCTGCTTAGTCCGGTCTTTACTGGACTGGGTACACACACCCCAACAGACTGTGTCTGCATCCACAAAATGTTTTGTTTTAGAATCAATAGAGACTTGAATACTTTCCACCCCCACACCTCCCCGTGTAGTCCACACACAATTTCAATCTATTGCATACTTTTTGCTCCTGAAAAGTGCTTCTTGAGAAACCAGTTTCATTTGAAAAATAAAAACTCATTGCAAAGTGATTCTACATTACTCTGAAGTTTGTCCACTTGGAAAACAGATGAAAACAGATGTGGGTGGTCCTGGCAATGAGTGGGTGTGTCCACACCTGCCCAATGATTTTGTGGGCAGACATATACCAGTGTTTCAGTCACCACTTCCTTCTTCATTTGGGGCATGTGCAGAGAGGAAAAGGCATGGATAACCTCATCAAGGGGAAGGTTTTTGACCATGTATCAAGTTGCCATGCTCACCCTTGTGGATGACAGGATCTAGACTCACTCTAGTTGCAATCAGCATGCTGAGGATGAGCACAAACAACTCCAGACCGAGAAAGCTCCATTTTTGTGCCACAAAAAGCTTAGTGTGTACACAGCCTACATCATTCATATATAAACAGAAAACCAAAGCATGAAAGATGCAGCATGCTAGAGAGGCTTTCAGGTGAAGGAATAAGAGCCCCTTCACGTACCCATGTTTGGCATACCGAGAATCTGCTTCATTTATATTCTCATCTAAACTTACAGGAATAGTGCGTTAGCACAAATCTATTGAATGTAGGTCAACAGAGGTGCAGTAAATGCGGAATAAGCTGCAAACCAGGAGCACAATGAAGTCGAACCACTGTATGATGTGCCAAGCCCTGCATGGATTCTCTCAACCCACATTCCCAACATGCCAAATTGGTTGCTAAGAGTAGTAAAGCTCAAAAAAGTGAGTTATGTCACATGCTCCGTGCTGCAAACCTAGCAAAAAGTAGGTCAATGGTGATGCGACAAATCTGGATTGAGCTGCAAACTGAGAGCACAGCGAAGCACCACCACCACCGTGCCAAGCTCTGCATGGATCCACTCAATCCACATTCTCAACATGCCAAGTTGGTTGCAGATAAGCTAAGCAAGACTCAAGAAAATGAATCATGCCACATGGTACACATGGAAACAGAAAATCTTCCGTTGCCTGCCAAAAGTACCTTCTTTGTCAGAGATAAAATTGCACTATCTGTTGCGCAATGAGTTTCCACTAGCATAACTGTTGATTCCTTTTTCGCACAACATTAAAACTCACCCATCCTTTAGTGCAAGAGACTGCGTGAGTGGACAGAGAATGATGGGTATCCAGCCCAAGGCTAGGGATTATTAGGAAAGATGCCTTTATCCAAAAATGTGGTGCAGCCTAATTGGGGAAACTATGCATCTTTCTATGAAGCTAGACTGTGTTCAGGTGAAAAGCAAACAGAAGCAGGGGATGTGATTGAAAAAACCACCACCCAAATGTGCTAAGGAACTTCTACACTAGCAATGAATAATTTTTGCGTAGTGCATGTTAAGTCCTGATTACATGCATAAAGAGTGTGGACTTTAATTTTGATAGTGTGGTGTGGATGCCCATTCTACAATAAAGTGGTTTGACTGATAATAGTTGCTACATTATAATACAGGCATGGAACAGGGAAGCAGCCGGAGAAGAAAAGAAAGAGAGACTGGGAAAAGAACTATGAGTAGAGGGGTGTCCTTTTTTCCATCCTTGGGGCCTCCGGGGAAACTCACCAAACCTATTGTGCTTGGAACAGGGTATGAGGAGTGTTAACTCTGTATTTTTGTAATGTCTGTTATTTAAGCTGTCTGTTATTACACCGCTTTGATATAGTTTTATATATTAAGTGGTATCAAAATGGTGTAAATAAATATAATAAACACTGCAGCACCAATTCTACAATAAACTCACACCTGGATGTGCCCAAAGTTCACCTAAATGTGCTTAGAATCCCTCTTCAGATCCTCACGCTGAACGTGAGCCAGTCTGAAGCGCATATAGGGATGTTGGTGGTGGGGCTGGCATGCCTGGAGCTCCCCACTTTTTACATATAAAATAATATTATTTTAAAGCAAATTTTCTTTTATGAGGAAAAGGAAAAAGAGAATGTAAAAATAAGAAGTGGGGGAAATAAAGAGGAAAAAAATATTATATACTAATAATAGCAACTCACCATCATTTCATATTGTGAATACAGTGACCGTCAGTACATGGATCTTATATATTTAGTTTAAGTGTTTTTACTATTCTGCTGGGAGCCGCCCAGAGTGACTGGGAAAACCCAGCCAGATGGGCAGGGTATAAATAATAAAATAATGATAATGATAATGATAATGATAATAATAATTTCAATGTAAGTCCTCTAGATGTCCAAATGGGTACCCACATGAGATTGACACCTATATGAAATATGTTTGAATGTAGCCAGGGCAGTAGGCCCCCTCCCCACTTTAAGACCAGATGCATTTACTCTGAACACATCAGTAGGGCTTATGCACCTTTTCAAACTGTTTAGATAAGTGTGGAAGAAGTCAGAGTATGTTTTTGTACCAACTTATGCAGTAGTGCCTCCACGCACTTCCCTTTGGAAGGTTCTGATGGAATGGCTTGTTAAGTGCCAGCTTGCAGAGAGATGGGGTAGACATTTGATTCTGTTTGAAGTTAAAAGTGAAGCTACCCAATTCACATTTTCTGAAACAATATGTGAACTGAGACACAGTCATCCTTCAAAATGTGCGCTTCTCTTAATTTTGCAATGCCAAATAATGTGCACACATATACGGGGGTACACAGAGAGTGTGCATTTTAGTGAAAATAACATATTAAATGCACTCTATTAGGGAAATTTGCTTTGCAAAAGTGCATATGTTAGGCAGAGTTACATGCAAATGTGTGTATGTTAGAAAGTCATACAAAAATGCTGATTAATTTTCATGTGTTGTTTTTTTTTTTAAATTTCAAACTGATGTGGAACTGTGGAAAAGTGAATTTATGTTTGGAAACTGAGAAACTGAGGAAAACAAAAATTGGCATATTTGCCTATCTGTAATGTGCCATAATCCTAATTTAGGAGTGTAGCCCCAAACTCCCTGTAACCAAACATGTTGCCTGCCCTCCACACTCACATTACAACATGTTTTTGGTGAATTGTTTTCAGTCTGATCCTTGCTTGGAAGTGACTTGTTGGCAATCCAAGAAGCAGCAGTTTTGTTCTAGGCGCCTCCAGACATGTGTTTATTGTGGGATCGTTGCACCACATGTATACAAGTGGTTTTTGTTTGTTTGTTTTGCAGCATCCAAACGTCATTATCGTCCAAACACCAGCCCACATTTCCCCCAATTTTAATCCAGATTATATCCAGGGAAAATCCAATTAACGACAACAAAAACCTGTTGCCAATCAGTGACCCATTTGGCAGCCCACGCATTTATAGCACCAAGTTCCCCTCTGGAAATACCTTCCATCTCTCTGAAAAGGGGGTAAATTCACAATCTCCTCCCAACCTATAGGGAAAAACCTGAAGTCCTTCTCAGATGAAAAACTGGAAATGAAGACGCATAGTGTGTGTGTCTGTTAACCAGTCATCTTGAGCCCAACAGCGGAGAGCTGGGGCAGAATTGTGTGTGTGTGTTGGGGATGGGGAGAGCGAGCGAGCGAGCTTCATCCCTTTCCTTCTCCCCTAAAATTGCCTTCCAGTAATTGTAGGTTTCCCCTAAAGACATTTGGTGTCACTGTAAGGACAGCATTTTTCTCTGTCTGTTCAGCGATTCGGTTGCTTTCCCGGTGCATCCACTCTGCGAAGCCTGAGCCGAGCCTAGCATAAGGCACAGCGCGGGAGAAAGAGAAAGCAACGGCAGACGACCCTCTCCTCTTCCTCTTCCAGGCTTCCCTACCAAACTTCTCCCCTGCCATCTTCCACCTCTCCTCCTTCCTTCCTTCCCTCCCTCCTCCTCTCGCTCACCTGGCTCTTTCCTGGGAAGATCGCTCGCTCGCTCGCTCTCCTTCCCCCTCTCCATCCAGCCCCCTTTCCCACCCCGACGCGCAAGGGCGCGCGCGCCAAGAGTTCCAGCTCAGGCTCCCAACCTTCGGACTCCAGCCTGAATCGGAGGCAGGTTTTTTTTTTTACCATGTATTTCCCCTTTAAACCTTCTCCTGCCTCCCAGCCCTCGCCGCCGCTTCCAGCTATGGATCTAACGCAACTGCACACTCTCCACTCCCCGGCGCTCAGCTGATCCTCATCGTCTTCTTTTTTTGGGGGGAGCCCCGTTGTAGATGTGCGCGCGCGTGTGGGGTGTCTTTTTTCTTTCCTCCCCCCGGCTGGGAATTTTGTCAAACTACCTTCTTTTTCAAACTTCTCTGGACCTGGACTCCCCCCACCCCTTCCTCCTCGGATATTTCTCTTCCATGCAAAGGTAGGTGACGAGAACACACCTGGCTAACCTATTGCCTGGATGGCTTTTGTTTGTTTGTTTGCTCTTTTCTTTTTAATTAAACAAAAACGGGGAACTTGGGGGCTGTGGCCAACTAAGTTGTACTTAGAGTAGACCCATCGAAATGCAATGAAGGGACCCAAGTTAGGCATGCCCGTTCATTTCAGAGGGTCTAGCCTGACTAATGTTGGAGGCGACCCTTTGGAATCCTCTCCCCATAAGCGTTTCACTTCCGCACCTGTTTCCTCCTCGAACAGTAGAAATAATAACCTTTAAAAAACAGACCAAGCCTCTCTCTGTGGGGCTCCCGCTGCTTCTGTTTATCCCATAAGTGATCATCATTTCTATGGGGAAGGTGGGGTGGTGATCGAGTGTGCAGGGCATGTAACTAGTGATATATCTGCAAAATTGTTCCAGGAAAAGATCTGTGTGCGTAGGACCAATAACATGTTCCCTTTATGTGTGATCTTGTATGTCTCTAAATATGGCATAGCAGGTATGAAGGACATATAATATCTGACATGGATTCCTTATTGTTCTGTGGGGGGTGGAAAGGAATGGGGAGGGCTCAGAAATTCGCCCTTCCTGGACCAGGCTTTCCTCTTTCTATTTAACTTTTGGCTAAACCATCTCATAGCAAAAGATGTTTGGCTCTGCTGCTGCTCCTACCCCTTAATTTGACTCTGTGTTTAAAAGCCCTGGGATCTCTTCACAATGTTGTTGTTTAATTTGTTTTTTTGGGGAGTAATCCTACAGTGGTTGTTATTTCCTGGCAATTGTCTGTGCAGTAGCCCAAAGTGCTCTGGAGAGGATAGCAGTTGGAAAACACTTTATAATGCAACAAATGATTAATTATTCTCATTATTTGGAGCATGTGGGAAAGCTGTTTCCAAGAGGGAGAGCTTATAAAAAAAAGGGGGGGGGATTATGTGTACTGGCAAATGTTTAGCAGTCTCTTCCTCCCACCTCTCTCCTCTTCTCTCCCCCCACCTCCTTGCTTTTGTATCGTTTTGCAACACTCAAGTGAATTCAGTTTGTTTCATGGACACAGGCAACAGTCGGATGAGAAGTAGCTGGAGGTTTGGGGGATGGCAGGGAAGGGGGATGATTTCAATAACAGTCATTGCCTAGAAAATGAAAAACAACAAAAAGGAACCCCCAGCTCACACTGGTTTTCCTTCCAGGCGGAAAAAGATTGATGAGAGAGGTGTTGTCTGGTTCTGTTTAGGGCTTTGGTTTTCTCTCTCCAGCCACTCTCCAGTGATAGTTGGTATTAGTTCCCCTGTTTCATATAGCAAGCTTGCTGATCTCTCCAAAAACCAGGATGGTAATTAATGGTTTGTTTTCTTATTAGCAATTGAGAAGGGAGGGCTCACCAAACTCTTGACTTCCTCCCCTCTCATCTTGTTTTGGATGCGATGCTTCCAATTCTCCCAAAGCAACTTTTTCAAAATTACTTACCCATGGGGTGGTGGAGCTGGTGGGAGAAGCCTCAGCCTTATAGGTCATTTCAGATGTGTGGGGGATCATGGATGGATCTCTGCCTTGACAGATTCTCTGTACACATTCCAACAAGCTAAAGTGGGTTGTGAAGCTGCAAAATATCACGGTATTAATGGCATATAATTCTCTACTGGCTGAAATGGGGTGGGTGGGCTGCAAGGGAGATATTCCCTTTCAGTCTAGACAAGCCTTCTAGAAGGTCACCATCTTCTTGCAGGGGAGGGTGCAGGTGCACCCTCATACCAGTGACACATGGACACGCATCCTTGTGCGCCTGACTAGCTTTGGAAGAAATGTCACATTACCCCGCTTTACAAAGGGGGCAGTAGTTATCCAGCTGCGGCTGGCATTTGTGAGTGTGTCCTGTTGTTTCTGGAAAGAATGGGGAAAGCAGGTTTCCCAGGCATCTCACTAGAAAGCATGTGCCTGGGCACTTGCAGGCTCAACATGCAGAGCAGACCTGGCACCTGCCTCTCCGTATGGTTCAGAAGCACAAGCTCTATGTGCAACAGTGGGAAGAGGCGTTGATGGCTAATTCTGTGGGTGAAGGTTGAATACTGTATGTCTGGAAGTGCTTAGGAGTGACCTCCCTTGCTTTTCTACATAATTTTTATTTCGAGCTTTTCCACTTTAGTTGCAACTTCACTGTGGTGAAGGTGGCAAGAGCACTAGAGGATGCTGCATATGCTATGGGTTTGTGGGAAAGGGCCAGAGCTCAGTGTCAGAGCATGCAGAAGGCCCTGTGTTCATTCCCCAGCGTCTCCATGTAGAGCTGAGAAAGACTCTCTGCCTGAAATCCTGGAGAGTCAATGCCAGTCCATGTGGGAACCCTGAGCTAGATGGTCCAGTGGTATGACTTGGTCTAAGGCAGCTTCCCATGCACCCATGTTTATCCTGGGGGAGTTGCTGGATCTCCCCATATTATGCTGTCTGAGTTGATGGATACAGGAGACTGAACTGGGGCACCAACATTTTATGTTTTCCACTCAATCCAGCCAATATATAAAAAGGAATGGCTCATTCATCTAGAAATCCACTTCAGTGCTGCCACAGCTTTCTTTCATCCCTACACTTTCTTCAAGGAACTCTGGGTGAAATACATGGGGGTTATCCTGTTTTTTAAGCAGATTAGTCTGGGATCTGAACTTGGGCCTCCTTAGTTCAGCACTCTGAACATTGCCGCACTTGCCACCATGAACCCCATGCAGGGATAGGGGACCTTAGTCCTCCAGTTGCTGCTGGACTCCCCAGCTCCCATTGGCCCCAGTTAGTATCGACAATGAGCAATGCATGGTGGGCATTGTAGTCTAGCAACATCTGAGGGCCGCAGGTCCTCCATCTCTGTGATACATATGATTTATCCCCTAGTAGGGGATTTTTCACCACTGCTGAATTATTTCTATATATTTCATTCCTTGAGAGTTCTTTCCTATACTGTTTCATTGCTTCAGGTGCATAACAATGACTTACCACCGCAAATATATGTGAAACAGATGTATATAAAACAGGATAAATGCATGGTAAATGCTAAGGACTCCACTTCCTCTGGTTTGACCATGCTCCCCAAAAGCCAGGTGAAGCAGTCAAGTCCAGCAAGTGCCCCTGCCAACATTGGCTCAGGACTACTGAAAGCGAGAGGTAAATATTATTGGTACAGCAGCTGTGTGCAGAAAGGCTGGGGTGCTTCCATTTGAAAGATATATCAGCTGTTGGGCATGCTTGCAGCCATGGAGGCCTGTGTCAGTCTCTTTGCCTTTAGTTCAAAGGGCATAGTGTGATGATTTGCAGAGTCAACTCAGGTGACACAGCCCAAAGGAACTGCGTTCCTTAAAATCTCAGGCAGTCCTATGATTCTTTTCTCCAGCACATCTTTCCACACTTCTGCTGAGTGTGAAATTGTGCATCTGGAGAAGCAGGCAGCAATCCGCAATCCGGACACACAGCCCCAAAGCACTTGTGTAACAAAGGCCACAGTGAGTAGTTTCTGTGGTTTGCAAAATAGCTAGTTGTACTTCATATAGTGAGAAGGATAAGGAGTTGTGGGGAGAAAGGGGAATTTTGAGACATGAAAAGTCTGTAAGGCTGTGTATCAGTCTGTCAGTATGTGTGTGTTGCTGTGCAAACCCTTGCTGTTCTCCAGCTCATCTCCCTCTGGTTCACTCAATGCACTTCCATACCTGACTGTCCTTTCTGCTTGCTCTGACACTCCTGGTCTCCTTGCTTCTTCCAGCCCCAAGTCCACTTCTGCATTTCAGTCGTGACGGTTGCAGCATCTCCCAAGTGAATCCAGATTGGGAAACTCCATAAAGCTCTGCCTGGTGCAACTCACTTTATTACAGCAGCCTTGTGCTTCAATAAAGAAATGCCCAAATATTGCAGATCTTCGGAGTGGGAGAGGAGAGGATAAACTTGTATCACTTGTGGATGGGGAAGGGAAAGACTAGAATCTCAGCCACTGCACATAATGACACACAGAAGTCATTTGATGCATCTTCTTTGATTTTAAATGCCGAAATGTGGGTGGGCTTTATTCCTGTTTATTTCTTGTTGCAAAAGAGAAACAACAATTAAAAAACAAACAAATCCAATCCCATTGGACTCATAACTGTGTGAATGCAGCAGAATTCATTAAAATAACCAGGCTCTGATTTGCTGGAAGCTGTATATTTCTAAAAACTGGTCCAGCAGCCTAGGGCCTGCTTCTGAGTCTTTATACCTGCCGGTGGGCTATGTTTCAGTCAATGGACCTTTGCGTGAGCTGACCCGTTGTATTTTAGGATTAAGGCCACAGGGTCTCTCTGCTTTAAAACCAACTGACAGAATCGTGGGCATTCTAGCTGCCTCCTCACCAAGTGATTTGTTGCTTAAAGTCTCACAGCTGAACATGTGAATCACCTGCGTTGAAAGGCATTGCATCTGCAGTGACTTCAAAGCTCTGTCTGTGATAATTTAACTGTTTATCAGATGGCTGTTCCACACATGCTGGTCTCCCTTTGATGTTGCACTTGTTGCATTATGAATGTGCATGTGCAAACTTGTCATCACTTCCCCATCCAAAAAATAACCGTAATGGCTCTTGGCTTCTATAGGCAAGGTGCTTTGAGGGCTTTGGATGTAGTCTGCCTTTCATTTTGGTGTACGTTTGTTATTTGGTATTGTACAGTTAGAGAAAGCCACTATGGACATACTGTACTCAATTGCACTTGAACGGGCCCCATGTTGTTCATTATCTGAAGAGGCTGTTTTGTAAAGTGTGCCTTTCAATTATCAGCTCCGTCGTCTGTCTGTCCCCCCTCCCCCACATCAATTTGTCATGACTCCCATAACCACTGTGCAACTTTGGAACAGAGGCAGGAAAAGAGAGTGTGCATGCGCTGAGTTTTGGGGCAGGCAGACTGAATGGAGGCGGCAGAGGACAGGTCAGTGACTGATAATGTGGAAGAAAGCAGGTTAGGTACAAGAAGTCTGGACATGCAGTGGGAGGACACAGTGGCCTCCTCTAGGGACACGTTATCCGCAGTGAGGCTAGCAGATCTTGATATCCTGTAGTAGCATCAGAAGGGCCATAACTCAGAGGTTGAACATCAATCACTGGCAGCTTCCTATGCTCTCCAGGCGCCACGGGGTTTCCCCAAGCCCTGAGGAATATGGGCTGCTGTAGCAAACTCCTAGCTGGCTTGCCCTGCCCATTCTCACCTCCCAGTGCTTTGAGAGCTGGTGCCTGAGCCATAAGACTCCTGGTTTGAATCTTGTCTGTGCAGGTGCACAGGTGGTGACTGATAGTGTGGGACTTCCTCAAAGCTAGCCAGTGAGTTCATTGCTAAGCTAGGACACAAACCCAGCTCTTCATATCCCACAAGTTATTCATGGGATCACACTGGTGGTCTCTTGGAATTCTCATCCCTCTTGCAGCAAGTGAACCAGTCCATTCTAAATGTAGTGCCTGACCTAGTTTAAAGTTGTTGATATACGCTTGTAGGCAGAGAAATGAGCCATGCATTGTTTACCAAAAGCCACGTAGACCTATGGATAGTGTTGTAGGCTTGGATCCATGAGCCTTGGGTTCAAAATCACCACTCTTCCTGTACCTTAGGAACATCACTTTCTTAGCCTTCATCCTCCATCTGTAAAAGGAGAATAGCAGCTTACGTCAGAATTGTTTTGAGGACAAATGAGAGAACATTTGCTATGTACAGTAAAAGCATATTAATAATAACTTTTAGAAGAGCATTTCAGGCTCTTTTGAAATAGTAAAAGAGGCCAAAGCCTAAACTACTTTTGGAAAACATTATTTCCATTTAAGCATTGAGAATTGCTTGGGATCCGTAGATGAAAACTGACCTTTCAGATAGGTAGGCCAACAACTGCCCACATTTTTCTTCATTGAGAGCAACACCTCTGGATCTGCCCTGAACTGCACACACTGCAGATGGAGCATCATGTAATAAATTAGTAGTGCTTTCTGCACTTAGTTTTAAGTGGCCTTGTGGTAGATCCACATGTGGATCATAACGTTGCAACCTTGTCTTCCAGTAGCCGCACACCAGTAAAGCCACGTCTGCTGTGCTTTAGCAACAGAAGACAGTGGGGAGGAGGGTTTTCAAGGTAGCTCAAAAAGTAAGAATGGTGAGGCACAGTTTCAGGGATCCTTGAACTAGGAACCTTAGAGCAGGAGTGGGAAACCTCAGATGCATATATGGCCCTCTAGGCCTCTCTTGTCCGGCCTTGGAACTATTTCCTCTTTTCCTAGGCCACACCTATTCTGACTGGCCTTGCTCTGCACCCCAGTAAAGCACGTTTGCTTTGGTGGCCCATTATCTTGAATGTGATGATGCCTCTTCTTGGCTGGGTAGAGGATGGAGAGGCATAGATCCAAAGTCATGGTTTTGCCTTAGTTGGAAGGTAGCCTATTGTACAAAGGCTGTTTTCCTCTGACGCCACGCACTGCTGCTATGTGGCCCTCAGGAGTTGTACATGAGGGAATGATAACTTTACTTCATTAAGGTTTGTCTCAGTTGTGATCATAGGAAGGTTTGTGTATTTCACCCCACATCCATCCTGTCCTTGATGTTCATATAACTACAGTACAGGTTGTTGTTTTTTTTAGCTCAAATGAGCTAAAAATGCTCCACTCTCTGGTTCTGGCATTTTAATCACTCTATTAGATTAGAATCTCCCTTTTGCAAGCATTCTCAGGATTGGTTTATGAAGTCAGTACAGTGGTACCTCTGGTTAAGTACTTAATTTGTTCCGGAGGTCTGTTCTTAACCTGAAACTGTTCTTAGCCTGAAGCACCACTTTAGCTAATGGGGCCTCCTGCCGCCGCCGCACCACCAAAGCACGATTTCTGTTCTCACCTTGAATCAAAGTTCTTAACCTGAAGCACTATTTCTGGGTTAGCGGAGTCTGTAACCTGAAGCATATGTAACCTGAAGCGTATGTAACCTGAGGTACCACTGTATCCCTTTATTCGCACAATCAGGCTGGTAAAGAGTCAGGCTCTGCTACTGTTTCAGTGACTATTTAGGAAAACGTCCTCACAACCTTGAATACACCCATATCTTCCATCCAGGATTAATTAACCTGAAGTGTACTCACACAATCCCTAAAGTGGAATGGTTTGTGTGTTTTGGAAGACTGGAAAATGCCTCCCACTTTAACCATTGTAGTTTGAAACATCATTTGCTGTAAATTTATCTGAATTAATGTACAAATGTATTTGTAGCAGTAGTTAATGGTTTTGTATGTTTGGTATTTGGGTTAATAATGGTTAAGATGAACAAATCTGGCATGTAGATGTGAAGGTGATTTTACTTTCTGCACCTTTGACTTTTATTGATGGTCTTGCTGAGGTCTCCACTGGTGTGATTCTGTGTACTTCCATACTTCCAGACTGTCACTAATATCTGGTGGGATTCAGTCACATCTCTACAAATTATGGCTGCATTATTGAAGCCAGTTTGGAACTCTTGCAAAACAAACCCACTTCCCCTAAAGGTCAGACCTTTCCCGATAAGGAAAGTGTGGGATGATGCTTGGTAAATACAACATCATCTACCCAGACAACAAACAAATCAGGCTGAGTGTTCATGAAATGGATCACCAGGAAGCAGCTTTTAACCCAGGAGAGGCTAACTCTGTGTCCCTCCTGATATTGTTGAAGTCCCAAGTCCCATTAGCCTCACCTACCATGGCCAGTGAGCAGTGATGATGGGAGTTGTCATGTGGAAACATCTGGAGAGCCATAAAAGAGCCACCTCTAACTCTTGGCAAATAACATTTGTTTATTGGGAATCTCCCTGATTTTTATTTCCCCTGTAGGTGTGTTTCCAATCGGCTAGCTATTTGGATTGGTTGTAGTGGAGCCACAACAAACAGAGGGTTGGCCTAAGTATTAAACATAGGATACTATATTGTGTGCATCCCATTCCCTCACTTGGTGAAGGTGGCAAGAACACTAGGTGTCTGGTTTGTCCAGCGCACAGCACATCTTCAGGCTGCCCCCAATATAATATTTGAGGGAGCAGAAGCCCCCAAAGCTGATGGACATTGCAATTCAAATGGTGTGCGTATGCTGTATTTTGTGATCGATTATGTGGGACAGGGCTTACCTGCCCCCCAATATTTTATTCAAGTTGGCACCCCTGACCTCTACAATTTTTTGGGAAATAAATCAGGAGTACAGGAAATCATTGTGGCTTGAGTAAGGGTAATGTTCCTGGAAGCAACAATGTACATTCATGCTCCTTCCAGTGGTGCAGACTCTGCTTTGTGATCTTGCCTTGCCAGAGTGGTGCATGCTCTGGTTATCTCCCGCTTGGACTACTGCAATGCGCTCTACGTGGGGCTACCTTTGAAGGTGACCCGGAAACTACAACTAATCCAGAATGCAGCGGCCAGACTGGTGACTGGGAGCAGCCGCCGAGACCATATAACACCGGTCTTGAAAGACCTACATTGGCTCCCAGTACGTTTCCGAGCACAATTCAAAGTGTTGGTGCTGACCTTTAAAGCCCTAAACGGCCTCGGTCCAGTATACCTGAAGGAGCGTCTCCACCCCCATCGCTCTACCCGGACACTGAGGTCCAGCACCGAGAGCCTTTTGGCGGTTCCCTCACTGCGAGAAGCCAAGTTACAGGGAACCAGGCAGAGGGCCTTCTCGGTAGTGGCGCCCTCCCTGTGGAATGCCCTCCCACCAGATGTCAAAGAGAACAACAACTACCAGACTTTTAGAAGACATCTGAAGGCAGCCCTGTTTAGGGAAGCTTTTAATGTTTGATGTATCACAGTATTTTAATATTCTTTTGGAAGCTGCCCAGAGTGGCTGGGGAAACCCAGCCTGATGGGCGGGGTATAAATAATAAATTATTATTATTATTATTATTATTATTATTATTATTATTATTATTATTATCATCTGACTCTTTTGTGATTTCCATATATTGTTGAGACAGAAGCAGGTCAGATGTAAGGTATATTGTGAACAGTGAAGGCTGGATAGGTCTTGGAATGGTTCATATTTCTAGACCTGGCTGAAACATAGTGAGGCATATTTCTTTTTTCTTGGAAGGTACACCAGCGCATATTTTCTCTCTTGCACGCATATACAGCTTCCCTCACTCACACGCTGTTCTATCCTTGAAATTATCCCGGCAGGAAATTTGGTATTCTGCACACCTCACTGACCAGCTTATGTGTATTTCAAACTTTCCTCCAGTTGGGAGCATGACCGCTGTTTCCCATGTCTGGCAATGAGGGATCAGCCATCATAGTGGAAATGCTGAGGAGTTCAAAAGAAATCCAGCACAAAAACCCTCCTTTTCGCTCTTGGGTAACGGTTTCATGCCCAAGACCCTATTCTGTACTCTGCATTAAGGTTAGTCTAGTCCTCAGCTTGAGACACCTGAATCCCCAGAAAGTGCAAGCAGGCCTTTGTACAACCACATTCTCCAGTACAGTGGTACCTTGGGTTAAGAACTTAATTCGTTCTGGAGGTCCATTCTTAACCTGAAACTGTTCTTAACTTGAGGTACCTCTTTAGCTAATGGGCCTCCCGCTGCCGCCGTGTGATTTCTGTTCTCATCCTGAAGCAAAGTTCTTAACTCGTGGTACTATTTCTGGGTTAGCGGAGTCTGTAACCTGAAGCATCTGTAACCTGGAGCGTCTGTAACCCGAGGTACCACTGTATAGACAATAAGAACGTAAGATGAGGCTGTTGGATCAGGCCAATGGCCCATCTAGTCCAGCATCCTGTTCTCACAGTGGCCAACCAGATGCCTGTGAGAAAGCTGAAAGCAGAATCATAGAGTTGGAAGAGACCACAAGGGCCATCGAGTCCAACCCCCTGCCAAGCAGAAAACACCACCAGAGCACTCCTGACATATGGTTGTCAAACCTCTGCTTAAAGACCTCCAAAGAAGACGACTCCACCACACTCCTTGGCAGCAAATTCCACTGTCGAACAGTCTTACTGTCAGGAAGTTCTTCCTAATGTTTAGGTGGAATCTTCTTTCTTGTAGTTTGGATCCACTGCTCCGTGTCCGCTTCTCTGGAGCAGCAGAAAACAACCTTTCTCCCTCCTCTAGGTGACATCCTTTTATATATTTGAACATGGCTATCATATCACCCCTTAACCTCCTCTTCTCCAGACTAAACATGCCCAGAACCTGAGCACAAGAGCCCTCTCCCTTCCTGCAGTTTCAAGCAACTGTTATTCAGAACCATAACTGCCTCTGACCCATCGTGGGCCATAGCAATTGATAACTTTACTCTCCATGAATTTGTTGGTGGCCATCACTGCCTCCTGTGAGGTCCTGTAGTTTAACAAATGCGCAAAAGACTTCACTTTCAGTGATTATTGTACAGCTGGAGGCTGGAACTCTGTAAGAAAATGAGGATTTTGTGTCTGTTTGTTATGCTGATAAATATTCTGACCTTAATCAAATACCCTGGAGAAACAAAGACCTCCTCATACACTGAACAGGTAGTTTATAAGATAAGGAATATTAGGCGAGAGGCAAAGAGCTTTTTATTCAGCTTCCACTCTCCTGCCGCCAACGCTAAACATCCTGGCCTGAGGCATCTAGCAGTCAGGACAGCTCCAATCCCTTTTCTCCTGGGAGCTTCCAGGCTCTTCTCCGCCTCCTTCTCAGGTCCCATCGTCCTTAACATCTTCATTAGCTATCTGGAAGGAGTAAATAGCATGTTAATGAAATTTACAGATGATAATAAATTAGAAGGGTTTTTTTTTTAATACCACCGAGGATATAGAAATGATACAATGAGAACCAGAGAGATTAGAAGTGTGGATTGGGAAAAAAAAAGAGATAATGAGATTCGGCTTTAAGAAACAAAGAAGCCAAAGGAACATTGGAAGCTGCCTTCTACAGACTCAGACTGTTGGGCCATCTAACCAGTGGCGTAGCGTGGGTTGTCAGCACCCGGGGCAAGGCAAGTAATTTGCACCCACTAACCCGTGGATTTGCGCCCCCTAACCCGTGGATTTGCTCCCCCTAACCCGTGGATTTGCGCCCCCTAACCCTAACCCCCAGATGTTGCGCCCGGTGCGGCCGGCCCCCCCTGCACCCCCCACGCTACACCACTGCATCTAACTTATTATTATCTACACTGACTGGCAGCATCTCTCCAGGGTTTCAGGCAAGGGGTCTTTTCCCAACCCTCTCTGGAGATGCCAGAGATTGAGATCTTTCTGCGTGCAAGTCGATGCTCTACCAATGAGCTTCAGCACGCCCATGTCTCTGGGATGCGGGAGGGTGGGGGGCAGAAAGTAATTGTAAATCTTAAGCAGGTGGTGCTCAAAGGTTACAATATCAAAGTAGACATGCTGAAGTTTAGGGACGCGGGTTGTGCTGTGGTCTAAACCACTGAGCCTAGGGCTTGCCAATCGGAAGGTCAGTGGTTTGAATCCCCACGATGGGGTGAGCTCCCGTTGCTCGGTCCCAGCTCCTGCCAGCCTAGCAGTTCGAAAGCATGTCAAAGTGCAAGTAGATAAATAGGTACCACTCCGACGGGAAGGTAAACGGCGTTTCCATGCGCTGCTCTGGTTTCAACAGAAGTGGCTTAGTCATGCTGGCCACATGACCTGGAAAAACTGTCTGTGGACAAATGTCGGGTCCCTTGGCCAATAAAGTGAGATGAGCGCCGCAACCCCAAAGTCATTCATGACTGGACATAACTGACTTACCTGCTGAAGTTTAAGGTATGAGAGAAATCAGCAAATAATATGGGTATGAACTTGCCCCTTGAAAGGAGGGGGTAAAGGCCGGGGAGGAAATCAGCATGGTCATTTGAGGTGCCACCTCAACACGAATGCACCCATTTTCTGTTTCTGCCTGTGACCTCTCTGAATACAGTTCTTAATTGTTGGCATTTTACTGCCTGTAAGATGCTGGAAAATTAGAGCAATTTAATGAAGGAGGACACAGTTGACCAGGGGGCTTGGAAGATTAATTTATCAGGAAGGATTAAGAATTAAATATGTATAGGTTGGTAAAGTGAAAGGACATGATAGGAATCTACAAATATGCGGCAACTATAAATCCTGTGGATGGAGACAAGGCACGGTGCAAACTTCCATGGTAATTCCCATCATGCTCCTTTCTTCATCATCCGCTTGCCAAGCTGAACCTATTTCAAACCACAGTATCAAATGTTTAGCACGTGCTGTGCCTGAAAAGTGTCAGTGAGGTCCATCATAGCTCCAACTTAGAATGGTCCACAACCATTACTAAGGTCCAAGCCTCATCCTCTAAAGCAAACAAGAGTCAGAGCATGAAGATTTTACGGGGTTTTGGCAGAGTTCTGCTTCCCTTCCAAAAGTGGCCTTACCATGAGGAAAGGCCAGGTGGGAGGTTAAGAAGGAGCAGAGACCAGTAGGACCTATGGATGGGGCCAGCCCTAACATTAGACAGAGTGAAGCAATCACCTCAGGTTGCAGATGTTGCTGCTGCTGCTGAAACGTTGGAAAGACAGAAAAAGAAGAGGGTCATTGCTGATGTATCTGGAGAACAGGGAGGCTAGGGCTTTCACCTTCCACATCCATCTTCTCTGTTGCAGAGAATGACAAGGGAAAGACATGTGGTGAACTTCTCGTATGAAAAATCATTGTGTAATGTTGTGGTTATGGGATGCCACTAAATGTGATAACTGAGTCATGTATCCCGATCTGTGTTTTGTGGGTGAAGCACGTTGGCAACTGTTCACCATGTGCACTCTTTCCTGTCCCCCCCTTTGTGCCAAAACCCTTCTGTGACTCAGCAAGCCACTAACATTAAGTTTGAGCCAGTAATTAAACCGCAGCTTCATAGATTTCATGTTGGAGAGCAAAGAATTGAACCTGGGTCTTTCCTGGCCCTAATTTTCACTTGAGTCATTAGGCATCAGTTTCTCCTAATGAAACAGAGCAGAGATGAGGATGATAATGTAAAGCACTTTAGTTCCGATGAGTGGTTCGTGCAGGACATGTTCTGTTTACATGAACTGCCTTGATTGTTCTCGGGCACATATCTGTGAGGACAAACTTTTGAGTCCTCTAAACAACCTGTTGATTCAGCATTCATCCTAATTTTCTTGCACACAGTTTATGCTGTGGTTAGATTATATCTAATCTTCAGTAAGCATTCATTCAGGGGATTTTGTGTGTGGTAGTTATACAACAATCAGGATCCATCCTGAGTTGCTTGTGAAGTGTTTACACACCTTCATTTGTTCACTTCCCTATCACTTTCCTAACTACAATAAGTCCTTTAAAAATGTTTATTTGTTGCACTAGGGTGGCAGCCTGCTTTAATGCAATTCACTTGTACAACTTAATGTTTCAGCATGTGCTTGAATGCCTCTTGCAAAATATGGAGGAATCTCTGTGTGTGATTCTTGTAATCATGTTGGCTGGCTCTAAGAAAGAGCCATTTTGATCACATGAAGTGCACCTGGTCATATCACCCAGTGTATTTATCCACATAAATTCATACTCTGGGATAGAAATTTATTGCAAAATCTTGTTCAAAGAGTGGCATAGAAATGTTAAATAACAATTCAGTTTTCAGTACACAGAGAGAGATGCAGTCACTTGCTTCCTTCAAATCTGAGCTCTTACCCCTACCCTCTTGTCAGTTGTCACACAATTCTGGATGATAAAATGCTTCACTGGAGGCTGCAGAACCAGGCATATTTTAAGTTGGTACAAACTGTTGTGACAGAGGTGGCCCTTTGCCTTACCACTCTGTGAAGCACCTCTCTTGTGCCTTCAACACCAGATACCTTTTTCTCCTCATTAGTAAGCTCAGAATTTGAGACCAGCTGCTTCCAGAAGAATCAAAATACACCCTCCAACCTTCTGGCTGCAAAACCAGCTACTTCTGAAGCCAGAAAGGGGCAAGCTAAAGGCCATTAACTACCTGTGATGGCCAAATGAGCAAGCTTTCTTCATATTAGTGCATGTGCAAGACAGAGGGAGATGCAAGATTCATGAAACTAGGGAGCAATTTTCAGGGCACGGATGTGAAATAACTACAGGTATAGTGGTTTTTAAGGGAGGATGGAACAGAGAATGTCCATTTCTGAGACCTCAAATGCCAGCAACATTTTGGGTAGATGCAAGGAAGAAGAGAGTGAGAGAAATTTTGTTGAATTGTCATGTTCCCTGAGGCTCTTTCTCAGGCAGCTTTTAATTTTTCTTGAGAAAGGGCATATTTGTTAGCATTGCTGCTGAATATTGCATTTTTTCCTTATTAAATAAGGCTAGATTTGCACAAAGACCCACATGAATTGACTTCCCTTTTCTATAACCTACACAGTTCTTTGATCATTTTCTGTCCAAATCCACGTGATGGAAATTTACCTTGAATACATCTTGGAGTATTCCTTTCTCAGTGAAGCTCTTATCACACAATTAATCTTTTCTGGTTTCCACTTGGGATGTCTTCCTTTTCACTACGAAAGCAGCACACCCTCGTTCCATAGATACGGATAAAGTTATCCCTCCCTGCCAGAGATAAGTGATGAGCATGGGCGGTGATTCAGTGGGCTCCTCCTCATTTCTCCTGTGAATGTGTGCGACCTGTTTCATCACTAGGTAATAGTTAGCTGGGCAAGCTGCATGACTGCAGCATCTATTGAAAGTTTCAGTTGGGCATATTTAAAACCAGCAGCCCAAGATGGGGGGGGGCACTCCCTTGTTTAAATCAATTGAGAATACACATTTGTAACAGGGTGACTCTCGACCCTTATGGATTTTTGCAAACGTCCTATTTCTTTTGTCAGAAATCATGGCATCTCTCCATGTAAATTTTACCTGAAATTGGCTATTTACAAAAGGCATACATGATTCCCCCTCCCCCCCCTGCATCACTTGATCTACCTGTGCCAGTTTCCAGGGGGAAGCAGAAGTGGGAAATACTGACTTCAAAAATAAGATAATCGCTGCTCTTCTATTCTAGGGCAGCAGATTGTCTTCATGACTCATTGTGTTCTTTACTGCAGATGCCCACAGTGACCTGTTCAGGTGCTCATAATGGGCTTGATTCAACTAGCTGTGTGTGAGGAAGCCAGAGCAGCAAGTCCTTCTAGTGCAGTCATGTCTTCCCCTCTCCTCCTCACTCCCCCAGTTCAGTTCTAGGTGGGGGTCGGGAGATCTCCCAGAACAGTGTGCAAGGTTAAGAGAGGGGCTATGTACCCTGAGGCCATTTGGGTAAAGAAATGTTAGGAGATAGAGAGCAGCAACATCAACAGGTTCTGTAGTTTGATGGAGGTTCGGATGTTACATTTCTTGCCCATGAGTTGTCCCAACCATCATTGAATGGGCCCTTGCCATTTCAAACATAACATGTGATGCCAGATCATTGCAGATGTTGGTCAACTACATCAGTTGCATCCACATCACAGACTTAAACTTAATCATCCCTAGCTTACAGGACCAGTGGTCAGGGATGATGGGAATTGTAGTCCCAAAACATCTGGAGGGCCGAGTTTGGGGATGCCTGCTATAGATTTCTAAGTTTACAAAAATGCTTGCATTGTCTCTCTTTTCAAGTTATTTTCTACAGACCAGTTCCATTTGTTGTGAGACATTAGTGCTGCATACAGTGCTAGGTTAGGAAGAAAAGAGGGGGAAAGAGGGAGGGGGGAATTGTGAGTGGGATGGGGTCGGCTGGCAATGCTTCTATTTTTCTACTTAGTGTATTTGTGGGGTTTTGTGTCAGCATCACTTGTATGGGTTCTCTTTCTATTCACTTGTTGTATTTCCTTGGTGGTGAGATAGGTGTGGGTGTGGCTTAGGTTGTGGTTGGTTGTCTTTGGTTGGTATTGATGGGAGTTGTAGTCCAAAACATTTGGGGACACTAGATTAGGAAAGGCTGCTCTCTAGGTGTCCATTGCAGCCTTGGCATATGAATGGCTAATTGTCCTTCTTAGTCACTCAAATGTGGCTCCTTTTGTTATGATGTAATCACACATTAGCCAAAAAAAGTGCCAGCAACTCTCATGCACAAGGTTTCAATTTAGCTGCTTCAAGATTGGCTCAGTTTATTTTGTGGCACGTTGGCAGCAGTTCTAATCTCACTTACCTGAGAGCCAGCCCCATTTAATCTGGTAGGTTTTCTCTGCATACAGGGTTAAGCTTGTGTTGTTAGTTGAAATTCTCCAGACTGACAGTGGGTTTTTAACGAGTGATTGTTTTTAAGACACATCAGGGCTGAAATTGCTGCATATTTAATTGCTGTGGACTATTTCATTAGATATTGGTGGGTCTCTATGATGGCAGTGATGTCAGCAGTGGGCATGGAAGAGGCAGGTTATTTTTCCTGAGATCCTGCCTCTCCTAGGGGTCCACAGCCACCAGTTTCAGGGCTCCCACTTTCTCATTTTGATGCTGTGTTGCTGCATCTTGGCTTTTCAAAGTAAGAGCAAAGAGCAGGGAAAGTTCGGCTCTCTGCTTCTATTTCTAGTAAAGAAAACTGGATTCCAGCAATATGGTAGCTACATACACATGCATCTTAGTAACCAGGGAAGGGATAGTGCTGCAGTATCCAGCCTTTCCTGGGAAGAAAGGGCCATGCAGCTGAAGTAGCCTAGCTGCTTAGTAACTTAGGTCACATCCACACTATGCATTGAAAGCACTCTTATGGAACTTCTAACATTTATGGCTTTCCCCAAAGAATCATGGGAACTGTAGTTTGAAAAGGGTGCTGAAAGTTGTTAGGAGAACCTTAACAAACTTTAGCTCCCTGGATTCCTTGGGTGAAGCCATGCTTGTTAAAATGGGATAGGAGTGCTTTAAATGTGCAATATAGATGTAACCTGACAGTGCAATCCTACCCATGGTTGTTTCCAGGCTAACTGTGTATTGAGCATTCATTGTGATTGTTTGCACAAAATTCACAGGGAGGTTAGGTGACCTCGGCTAGTATTTACTGAACATTCATTGTGATTTGTTTGCAGGGAGGTTAGATGTGGTGTTCCATCAATTAAATGTTACCCCACACTTCCCAATGCATTTTTCCTGTTACTTTCCTTATTGCAAAAGGTGCAACCTAAACTTTGTTGATAATGTGACAGAATCCCACCTGAAAATTGCAAAAGTCTGGACGCAGACCATATCTACTGAGAAGTGAGTCCTATTCAGTGGAGTTTACTTTCAGGCAAGTAGGGTTGGGATTGCAGCCTCAGCAGAGCAAGAGGAACTAGAGGTGGACAGGAGTGCCGGTCAAAGTCCCAATATTTCTTTTCAAGTTCCTTATTGTCAGCTGAGGTACCCTTCTCAATTCAGATGACAAATTCGGGTTAAGCGGTGTACGTTTTGTTAGAGAAATTATTTTATCCTGGGCTATTATTTGCACTGAGAAATCATAATAATTTATCTGCTAATTAGTGACAACCAAGAAAATCAACAAGCTCCTCACTTTGCATACATTTAAATGCAACACACACCCCAGATATGTTGCTAGTCTGCAACTATTTTTTTACAGAGCCATATTTTGATTGATAAGCAACAGCCGAAGGGCATCAACACTGGCTCAGCTCACTGAGTCTCCCCTAGTGAGCTGGGAGACAGGAAAAGGACACTTTCAACTGATGCCTTAACCACTGGACCAAACTGGATGAGATGCTGGAGCTCCTTGATTGGATCTCTCAGTTCTTAGGTGGTGTTTTTTGTTTTTTTGTAAAAAGCAGTCAGAAGGAGTGGAGAAAGAGCTGAGTGTAAGAGACAGCCATTCTGCCCAAGGCTACTGAAGATATATATCATTGTTAATTTACATTAATTAACATAATTATAATGCATGCATTTTTTAAAACAAGTTGATTTGAGAGGTTATTCAGCCGAAAATATACTAAAAATGAATAAATTACACATGCAATCTCCATTGTTCACCACTGCCCTGGGATGTGGGGTGGTGGAAATGTTCCGTGCTGCTGGGTTATAAACCCAAAAGAAATATCAGGAGCCAATGAATCTGCCTTCTACCAGATTCAGCTACTTCTTGCTGACTACTCTGATTGGCACTTGTCCTTCAGGTTCTCAGGCAGACGCCTTTCCCATCATCTGCTGCCTTATCCTCTGTTGAATGGAGGTGCCAGGGATTGAACCTGGGACTTTCTGCATGGTCCTAGCTATGGTCTTTTCACACTGTGTCCTACAAGGGAACATAGGAAGCTTATACCATCAGACCATTCATTCATTTAGCTCAGCATATATAGGCTACACTGGTTGGTACTGGTCTCCAGAATTTCAGGAAGGCATCTCTCCCAACCCTGCCTGGAGATGCTGGGGATTGAACTTGGGACCTTGTGCATTCAAAGCAGATGCTCTACCAATGAGCTATGGCCCTTCCCCATGAGAGTGATCTCCAAACAGGGGAAATGGCATGAATCAGCCCTAAGGGCCAAAGGGTCCATATCTGCTCCCATCCTGCTCCCTGAATTACAGTAAGCTGTCTCCTTAGGAAGTAACTAACACTATCCTGCTAGCATCTGAGCTGGATTGATTGAAGGATTTTATTTGAGCTGGATAGGGTGGGGGCTATTCTCTGTCAAGAGGGTACTCTTAGCTTCACAGTGCCCATACTGGTTAATCTGCTTCTGCATTCATGCAGCCTGTAATGAATTGTTTCGGCTGCAGCAAATTGGAGTAGATAATCTGTCGGATGCAGCAATTCCTTCCTTCCTTCCTTCCTTCCTTCCTTCGTTCACAAAAAAGGTATCCCTGGTGAACTAGCAGACCAGTTGCTACCCCACCAGTGAGTGCAGTTGCTACCCCACCAGTGAGAGCCAGTGTGGTGTAGTGGTTAAGAGCAGTAGTCTCATAATCTGGGGAACCGGGTTTGCGTCTCCGCTCCTCCACATGCAGCTGCTGGGTGACCTTGGGCCAGTCACACTTCTCTGAAGTCTCTCAGCCCCACTCACCTCACAGAGTGTTTGTTGTGGGGGAGGAAGGGAAAAGAGAATGTTAGCCGCTTTGAGACTCCTGAAGGGGAGTGAAAGGTGGGATATCAAATCCAAACTCTTCTTCCTCCTCTTCTTCTTCTTCTTCTTCTTCTTCTTCTTCTTCTTCTTCTTCTTCTTCTTCTGTAAGGCATAAACTGTTTCTTTCAATGCCAGGGGGAGAGAGTTGTGCTTTTCACTATGGCGGATGCCTGGCAGCGGGAGTGCAAAAGAAATCCTGAAAATAAAACTGTGAGCGGAAACTGGGAAATGCTAATGAGGTTGCTTTCCATAGCTTTGTTGCATTGTATTGTTAATTATGAAGCAGTGTAAAGCATGGCTTGGAATTGCCAGCCTTCTAGTCTTTTGGAGCTTCACAACAAGCAAGCCTTTTCTCCCAGCAGTCTCCAAGTAACCTTTCACCTCTGTGGCCTTGACGGAACTGAAGGTGGACTCAACAGCAGCATGCTGGGAGGCTGTAGCGAAAATCCTGCTCAAGTTGTGAAAGGGAGAAGGGATCTGCTTCTATGTGTGATGTGTCTCAGAAGTCACTGCCCGGTTATCTGGAACAAACGTATCACCAAAGGTGCAAAAAGCAAATAGTTTTGAGAAAAAGGAGTTGGGTATTTTGGGATTTCTGTGGTGTGCTGTAAGAACATCCTTGTGCTTGGATTGACTTTAATGGCTGGAAAATGAGAATGAATGAATGGGCTCAAAAAGGGCTTTTGCTGGTATGGTCACAATGTCCAGCGTTTTTGATGGTGCCACCAAGACACTGGATTGCTCCACTGACCTGTATCTGTCATGATGGTGCTGGGGCGAAACCTGTGGTATAATGCAAATTCTGTGGCCATGTGTGTAATCATTTTGGGAACCAGACACATAAGATCTAATTGCTTATATTTGTTTTAAAAGCTTTTTCTCTGTTCTTAATGCTGATGGATTGATGTTTATTTGTTTAACAATTGGTTTGTGTATTTTAACCATGCTTTATCTATGATTTTTTGGGTCAAACAGTTTATAAATTTCATAAATAAATAAATAGGTAGATGATAGATGATAGATAGATAGATAGATAGATAGATAGATAGATAGAGTAGCCATTTAGTGAATCCGTCAGTGTCCATTTGGGATATTTGCCCATGTGTTTCCTAATCCATCCTCACACTAAAATAACAACAGCTTGTATCCACCACTGTGTGAGCAGAGCTTTGCTCTTGCAATGGGACTTCTGTTTCCTCCACCTCCCCCAATCTGTTCCAGAAGGTCCAACAACCCCCCAGAGCTGATTTTGAGGGCACATGGGGCCTTGGGGGACCGGAGAGGAAGAAGTTCCATTGGAAGCATGCAAGTTTGTTGTGCGAGTAGAGCTGTTGCGATGGATGCAACCCAATGCCTTCTGAACAGGACTTTGGGTGAACTATAAGCAGATAAAACAAGCCATGTGTCCCTGCCAGAAGAGAACACACCTCTGTATCTCAGCAAGTCCCACCGAGTTCAGTTTGATCTGCTCCCGTGTAAGGCTGCACAGTACTTATGTAGCCTTTTCAGACCGTTTGGGTAACCTGTTCCTTCACTTATATCACAATCTTATGCAAGTTTACTCTGAAGTAAGTCCCACTGCATTCAGTGGGAATTACTGTCAGGTAAGTGGCACAGAACTGCAGCTGCAGAGTATCAGTAAAATACTACAGAATACTGGCAACGCGTGCTAACATTTTAATTTAAAATGTAATTTATGCAAACAATTTCAGATCTTAATGTATTATCCACAGGGTCGTGAGAATGTGAAGAGATTTTTCCATATAATTGTTTTACTTCGTTATAAGGAGAATTTATTTGTACTAATATTTCTCTTAAAATAGATTCTAATAATTTTTAGCTAGCTTCAAATGTTCTTTCAGAGTAAGCATTCTGTAACTCAAACGTAAGTTTTGGATTTAGACATTATTACCAGATCTCTCACTTCCCAAATCTGCTATCCACATCATGCCATCCTGAAATATACAAGGAAATAATAGACTCTGGGTGGCCACACCTGTGATCCTCCCACTTCCATCAGCCACAATGAGTGTGACCAGTGGTCAAAGACTCCTACTCCTGATATCTATCTGGAAAGTCGCAGATCCCCCCCCCCCCATAATAGACCATTCTCTTAATATGCGAACTGCCATTTCTTTTGAGAAGATTTCCTCACTTTTCTTGGGCATAAAATATTTGCATTTGCACATTTCCAACATAATGTACTCGTTTCCCTGTGTTCTTGCTGCAGTTCTAAATATGCTGTGCATTTATAGATGCATCCCCAGTTCCCATTGGTAAACTCGCCTTGATGGAAAGAACTTGAGATATAATTTATTAAAGCAAACTAGAAGCAGGTATAAAGACTGCCCACAGATTAGAGAGCAAGGTGTTGGCCCCACTGTGTTCAGGCGTGACTGGAATGCCTGGAAGCAGATCTGCACGGAGAACAAGGGTCTGCAGATAAACAGCAGGAGGTGCTGCACGTCTAGACCAAGCAACATTGATTGAACATGGGCTGTGTAGCAACAGCACAACAAAGGCAAGCTCATGGGCAGAAAGATCTGGGAAACACGGGGAAGATAATGTTCCGCTTTTAGAGTGGAGACAGGATTATGAGCAGATAAGCTCTGTGTTTTGGATCTTTGTCACTGATAAATCCTCTACTGTTGGCAATTGGATTTTACTGGAAATTGATGTTTTTAAATGCTCTCGCATTGCTACATAAGCCACCCCAGTGTGACACGCTGTTCTGTGCTGCCCTCTTTGTAATAACAGAATGAGGGGAGACGCATTCCATCACACAGCAGACCAGAACGCCATCGCATAAGGCGCCAGGAGGGGGCACAATGCAGTCTTCTGTCAATAATTGCACTTCCTCCTTGCGCTCTGGCATCTAAGCTGTTTTTATGTGTTTCAGAAAAAAACAAGTGCTGTTCCCTGCTAGGGCTCTTCAAATGGGGGGGGGGCACAACAGGGACATCATAAATGTTTATGCAGTGCCCCCTCTGCAATTGGTGCTCAGGCACTTTACATAGAAGTTAATGCATTTAAATCTACATTTTTTAAAATGGAAAAAAACCTTTTTCAAACCAAATAAACACTAGATGGAAGCCAACACTGGATGTCCACAAAGAAGCGCAGGTGGTTTTCAGAATGGGTGTAGGGGTCAGGGTGCTTCCAGCCTGTAACGATTCTTTTCTTGAGAGGGGAGATTCCATCACATACCAGCCAGTTCATGTTGCATAATTAAAGTTGGTCTTGGACTATTACTTACTTATCACATTTATATCTCACCTTTTTCTCCAAGGAGCTCAAGGTGGCATATATGGTTCTCCCTCCCCTCATTTAACCCCAACAACAGCCCTGTGAGGTAGTCTAGGCTGAGAGGCAGTGACTGCACTAAGGATTTTTGCAGGCAGTTGCAACTGAGAACTTCTATACCCCTCAAGTATCCCAGAAAAACTGGGACATCCTGTTCCCCCCTGTAACAGCATAGCAGCCATTTGAGAGGCTATGATCTTGCATGATTTTGTGCTGATATCTCTCCTTGAAAAAAATTCAGGGTGGGGGGCTGTGAACTCACATGGTGCCTCCAAAAGCACATTTTGGGGCACTGTGAGAGCACGTTTCCCCCAAGCACATATTTTGGACTCTGTAATATTCCACATGAGTCATGTGACCCACATGAGAACAGATGGGAAGACGCATGTCCTGGTTTTGGGACTCAACATCTTGGAGGGTATGGACTTCATGGGCACCAGCCTGCTCTCACATCCATGAGCTTTTGCGTAATTTTGCCTCCCCTGGGAGCCTAGAAGTTCTCCTCAAGTAAACCCCGTTAAAATGCTGACCTTCCCTCCTTTTTTTGTGTGTTCTGTTACATGAAGTACATGTGCCTGCTTTTCTAATTCAGCCAATAGTCATTATGTGTTTCTGAATGACTTAAGCAGCTGTTTGGTAGGGCACTGTGCCAGAACCAGCAGTGCTTCAGGGCTGCTGCGGTGAAGCCTTATGTCCTATGCTTCTCAGTAACCTTTTCTCACCTTTTGATTAATCTTCCTAAAAAGCCACAGTATTCCATAGCTGTTCACTTTGTGGAGCAGAGCCTCGCTTCAAGTGAGAACTGGAGCTGCGCAACACCATCCCCTCCCACCGGCACCTATTTAATAGCTGCCACATTAATTTTTTTCTGATTATTTTTTGCTTGTTTCCAGAGTGCACTGCTGTGTACCTGGTACCACAGCTCACCTTTCAGATTCAGCTGGTTGCTATTTCATTTCTGGGCCCAGTTAAAGGTGCTCACACTAGTGCTGAGAGTCCTCAGTGACTTAGGTGCCAGATATCTGAAAGACTGCTTCTATCCCTGCTGACCTTCTGGGGGCACCCTTGGGAGTTCAGAAGTACAGGGAATCGTGACCCAGGACAGGGCTTTCTCTGTGGCAGCCCCTAAATTGTGGAACTCCTGCCCCACAAATGGGCTTCTGGCATCTTCATTGTACACCTTTCACTGGGGCCCATCTCTTTTGTTGAATTTACACTGGTGTGTTCCATTTATAATGGTACATTGTATTGTTGTAACCTGCCTAGGGACCTTATGGGGAAAGGCAGGTTTGATGGCCGTGTCCCAACCACCTGGGTCCCTGGCTATCTGGCCATAAGAGAGTGTACCCCTTTGCTTCTGCCACTCTTCCCCCATTTGAGGTATCCCCATGTAAACATTACATATAAATGCAATGTCCCAAACCTGCTGAAACTAGAACAAAATTGGATAAATATGATCCTTTAGCCCTAGTCTGTCCCATCCTAACTTACCAGGCTTCTTTGGTCTCAAGTAGGCTTTTTGTTCCCTGTTCCTTCTTCCCAAACTTAGATCCCCTTAATCTGCTTGTCTCTTGTCTGCGTGTCTATCTGTATTCATGGCATTGCCTGTCAATCATATGCTCCTCCACTTGGGACATTTGCTCAAGGAAATTTAGAGCTTTCACATTTCCTGCCCTCAGATGAGGGATGTGCTATCCTGCACATCAGCAATAGCAGATGCCTCAACCCATTTGTTTAATGAATCATAGAATTGTAGAATTGGAGAGTTGGAAAGGACCATGAGGGTCATCTAGTCCAACCCCCTACAATGCAGGAATCTTTCACCCATTGTGGGGCTCATACTCACAACTCTGAGAACAATAATCTCATGCTCTGAGCTATTTGAGCCTTGACAAATCTGCCAGGTCTCCAAGTTAACCCTATACTCCCCATAGACAACAAAGCTATGTATCCCTTTGCCAGTTGCATGAAGACATAACAAGTACACCATATACACAAGCAGTCCAGGACTAAAAATTCATTCCTTCAAAAGGGGGGAGGAAATTTTCAGCTGAATTTTAAGTCCCAGGGAAAAATAGTATTTGAGAGTGAGATGTTATATGATAATGAAAACCATACAAGTTTTATACTTTTTCTAAATGTACTCTCTGAGTTTCAAGGCATCATGCTGAACGTTGATGCAGGATTCAAGCTAGAATCCTGAAGGGCCTTGAAAAGACAGAAAATGGTTTGTATGCAGTGTTGTGTTCATGGAATATGTAGGACCAGTCAAGTGGCTCACACTGTATAATGGATTAGAGAGTGATGTGGTTTGATTAAGTAGCAGGAAAGATGACTTTGGCAACAAGTTTCTAAATGGATTTTAGTGGATGAAGAGGGAATAGATGGGGTGAGACTCCCATTTTTAAATGACGCAACCAAAGTGGGACGTTGAATATGTGAGCTGAGTGGATTTTGCATACAGTGTCCAGGCAACATGTGGTGAAACAGTTGGGTGATTGCATCACTGCCCGCATAGATCATGGCACGATTCATGTTAATCGTTCCAATACTCGACCAACTATAGGCAACTTTGCAGGGGCCTGTTACATGTGGGCTGAGTTGCCAACCAAATTTGGCATGGATCCTGTCAACCCACATCCTCAATATGCCAAGTTTTGTTGGGTATAATTAGCCGTAGATGGATGTCTACCATGAAGTTTCCTGGCCTCGTCAGCAGTGTGTAACACACACACACACTGACAGATTGCGCTGCTTCTGCCAGTGGGGTCTGTACCGAGGGCTATAATATTATTGCCTTTTCATCATGAATGTGTTTATTGAGCCAGAGTGAGGAGGAGTTATGAAAACTTCTCAGTATGGCCTGGAATGAGAATGACATTAGTAAGCAAGCAAGTAAGCAAGTTCATCTAACATTTTGGATTGGTTCTATCAAAGCAAAGGACAGTTGTTCTGTGCATTTGGTGGTGGACTTTTCGTCAACTGTGTCACTTCTGTCTCTTTCCAGGGATTCTCATTTCATGCCAACATGGCCGAACATGGCTCCCACCCCTCCTCTACCCGGCAGTCGGGGAACCCACCCACTCGCAATCCTACTCTGTGCTCTCTGGAACATGTGGATCCGGGAATGAGTGAGCAACCAACCCTGCTGGAGCAACCACCACCGTCCCCAGACCTGGGTGACGAAGATGATGATGGTGACATGGAGCCTCCGCCGGACCCAGATGTGCCCTATCCTGATTTGGCCCCCGTGGTTTTCTTCTGCCTGAAACAGACCACCAGCCCTCGCAGTTGGTGCATCAAGATGGTGTGCAATCCATATCCTTTCAAAACCACAAGCTGCCCTTTCTAGCCTTTCTCCTTCCTCTCTGCCCTCCCTTTGTTCTCCTGCCCTTGCAGAGCACCTGACAGGTAAGAGACGGCGTTTCTTACATATTTAATGCGTCACTTTGTTCCCTGCTTGCATTTAAACAGTGCCTTGGCTGCTGCAATATGCAAGCAAAAAGGAGCTGCTTGCGAAATGGGAGACTTCAGAGGGAGCGGCTGTCAGTTAGAATCAGAAGAACAGAGATGAGGGGCAGGGAGAAGAGAGGGGACAAACATTTTAAAACGTATTTCCCCCCCTTCATCTCTTTACGTTTCCTGCGCTGCCAAAGGCGTCACGGTATGACTCTTTGAAAGCTTCAGAGCATAGGTTATAGCAGTGCTAACTTGTTTCTAGGAGAACTTGATGTGGTGGCATGCATTTATTTTGTAGTCTTCTCTGATATACAGTAAGCTTATCTGGTAGCTATAAACATGGCCACCCCAAGGCTTATTGCTGTCCTGAGGCAAAGGACAAGATCCCTACCCCATTCTGTGCACAAACGCTTGCAAGGGATCTAGCAGTCTGATCTTTTTTCAGCACTGGTGAAGGGACAGCGTCCTTCACTGCATATGGAGGGCAGTGGGGCAGCTTAGAAGGCCGAAGGTAACCTGTGTGGTACACACAACCCTGCCTGTTCTCCACCTGTCATCATCGGCCTCCTCAGGCAACCACCTTGCTCAGCCTAATGGTAGGGTCAGCCCTGGTAATAGGATTGATTGATTGATTGATTGATTGATAATTAAATTTTGCAACAGGCTGCAGTTGCGGTTCATAACTGCTTGACAGCTGGAGTTATTATGGATGGCCCGGAAATTTTAGGGCTAACACTGATCATTAACTAAAATGGGGTTTATGGAGAGGATCTTGTCTGGCCACATTATTCCATGTGCCAGCAAGAAGATACTGGATTGGGTGAAACAGGAGTCTGAGGGCCAGCCCAATACAATTTTCTGCCTGCAACAATAGCCAAGATGCACCTGTTCCTCTTTCCAGGATGGGCAGTTTAATCTTAATTCAATACAACTGACAAAACAGCTTATTCTCCTGCATCTGAGAACAACAGGCCAGATTAGTGGGTACAGAGCAGGCTGTATGGGGCACACACACAGTTCGGTCCAACTCCTTATATCTGTTGCCTTCCCTTCCCGCTGCTCGCCCCAGAACTGCCACCTGAAGCAGCTGCTTCACTTTGCCTAATGATAGAGTTGGCCTGATGAGTCTGTCTGACATACTACAGAAATTCTTGCCTTTGTATATTTACTGAATTCACTAACTGCTTAGTTTATTGCCCTAGAAGTATTTGATCTATGTCCTCTCTCAAAACACATTACATGCTTGCCCCTGGGAAACCACTCCAACTTTTTAAAATCCTGGGCTAAACACATCCTGGAGGCAGGGCTTTGGGCAAGAATAGTAGTGTGGATAATTCATCACAATCCACCAAGCATTGCTCCCATGAAGAGCCTTTTGTTTTGCAGCAACACCTTATGGATTGTGACCATGATCAGCTCCTCCTTTTATCATGCATTTCCCTACTGAATCATAGAGATTAGCTCTGAAGCTGCTGTAAGTCTATTTAGCCTCAGTCTTTGCCTCGTGACCATAACAATAACATCTTTTGGAGACTCCCAAGTTCGTTCCATTCTCCCTATACCTGTAAATCTAAACAGTGCTTCCATGGACTTGTGGTCTGCCTGTCATGTGTCTCACTATTATCCTGTTGGCAGCTAAGGTGGTGGGATTTCGTAGTTCTTGAAATGATTCCTGGGGTTCAATGAGCAGAGACTATCAGCTGATTGCAGCAGCGGCAACTGTCTGCAGCTAACTTACATGAATTCCCTGAGAAGTCTATGTTGTGGAGGAGCAGTTCATTTCCCTTGGCTGTTTTTGTAGACATAGTATATAACAAGAAAGCATCCATCTTCCACATGTCCTCTTTGCAGCCACATTTAATGGGTGTCGCACTTGTGCCAGCCAGAAGTCTCTGGAGAGCTGAAAACTCTATAGGAGTCGTGGCCTCTCCCTGACTTTTCAGCACGAGCTCGCTTGCAACAGCTGACTGGATGGGAGGGGAACCCCACTTCATCTTCTTCTGAGAGGCAAAGGTATTTGTCGGGGGATAATCTGAACGTTGATTACAAGCCAGTGACACTGGGCTTATTTACAAAGTGTTTGCATTAGGATTAAAGGATTTTGATGAAGCTTCTGTCTTTTGAACCAGTCTTCAGAAGACTCGTGTATTACCATAACCTCCCTAAAAGTGACTGCTTGAAATACTGAAGTAAGAGAACTTATTTAAGAAACCCCAAAGGCCACTCATTGTAAGAAGTAAAGGGATGCATTGATCCATCTGTGGCAACTTCACTAGCATAGCGGCCATTCTGCTAGTGGGAGCCCCGTTCTTAGGGTATTACAATTGCCAGCTTGGGTTGTTAGAAGAGTTGCAAGCCATTAGCCTATTGTATGCTGTGTTGTACTGTTATACTGCATCTGTTGCGGCTTGAGCAACGCATCAAACTCTCCTGCTTCTAGCACTAATGTTAGAATGCATCCAACTCAGTAATACATATTTCGTTTCTTACTGTGTTAATAATAATAATAATAATAATTTATTATTTGTACCCCGCCCATCTGGCTGGGTTTCCCCAGCCACTCTGGGCGGCTTCCAACAAAGATGAAAAATACACTAAAATGTCACATATTAAAACTTCCCTGAACAGGGCTGCCTTCAGATGTCTTCTGAATGTCAGGTAGTTGTTTATTGCTTTGACATCTGATGGGAGGGCGTTCCACAGGGCGGGCGCCACTACCGAGAAGGCCCTCTGCCTGGTTCCCTGTAACTTGGCCTCTCGCAGTGAGGGAACCGCCAGAAGGCCCTCGGAGCTGGACCTCAGTGTCCGGGCAGAATGATGGAGGTGGAGACGCTCCTTCAGATATACTGGACCGAGGCTGTTTAGGGCTTTAAAGGTCAGCACCAACACTTTGAATTGTGCTCGGAAACGTACTGGGAGCCAATGTAGGTCTTTCAAGACTGGTGTTATATGGTCTCGGCGGCCGCTCCCAGTCACCAGTCTAGCTGCCACATTCTGGATTAGTTGTAGTTTCCGGGTCACCTTCAAAGGTAGCCCCACGTAGAGCGCATTGCAGTAGTCCAAGCGGGAGATAACCAGAGCATGCACCACTCTGGCGAGACAGTCTGCAGGCAGATAGGGTCTCAGCCTACGTACCAGATGGAGCTGGTAAACAGCTGCCCTGGATACAGATTTGACCTGTGCCTCCATGGACAGCTGTGAGTCCAAAATGACTCCCAGGCTGCGCACCTGGTCCTTCAGGGGCACAGTTACCCCATTCAGGACCAGGGATTCCTCCACACCTGCCCGCCTCCTGTCCCCCAAAAACAGTACTTCTGTCTTGTCAGGATTCAACCTCAATCTGTTAGCCGCCATCCATCCTCCAACCGCCTCCAGACATGCCAGTACCATCAAAATAGCCTACAAATATGAAGAAGTGTGCCTTTAATACACCCGCCCACTAATTCAAATTAATCTTCATTAGTTGAAATCAGCACACAATAAACTTGAACTCTAAATCTACCAATTTAAGCCAGTAGTCTTAGGCAACAATCCATCCTTATGCATCACCCACTCATGGATGGATCACCAGACAATGGGCTCAACAGACAAATGATTGATGGGACATGGACCCCAATATGGACTACTGTCTTCTGTGGGCTTATTTGCAAGGCTTAGTTTCGGTACAAACCAAAAATTGAATGTAGTTCTGGTGGTGGGGAATAGGGAGCCAGGTTTTGAGATTGAGTTCACAGTCAATATTTGGGCTCTGACACAGATTCTCACAGGAAAAGGTACATTACGGATTGCAACAGTTTAAGAGGGAAGCTCAGGAAGGTTTAGCATTGTGTTTTGTATGCTTGTTTGAATTTAGGGACCAGTGAAGGACCATTAGGGAAAATGGGGCACCATGACAACCCCTACCTGACTGCCATCTTACTTACAACCAATAAGGAGGTGGCTCTGCCTGTCATTGACTTTGGCTTCCTGCTTTCTGCCCCACCAGCCCCAATGGACACTGGGTACCAGGTACCAGTGGTAAAGACACTGAAACTGTAGAGTGAGGAGAGTCTGCATTAATGTACACATATTTACTAATCTGTTTCTCACCCTAGTAGAATGCTTTGTGGTTGAGTGTGGTTGAGTCCAAGACAGATAATGGACTGTACAGCAGTGGTAGGTGGAGCCAAGAGGGTGTGGGGAGACTGACAGCTTTCTTGGTCTTGTTGCTGATATCCTCAGACTCCGAGAGCAGCACGAACTGGTTGGCCGTGTGAGAAAGGATGGGTAACTTTGCTAGTATTTGAAAGGGCCCAGTTTCTTTATGGGGGTTTTCAGTCTAACTGTATTTATTTTATAAATTCCAAAACAGAACCAATTCAAACAATCCCACTGCTGTTTCCTAGCTTCCATTATTTAATGCTGAAGACCATAACAGTGGTATGAAATTCAGGATTCACATGTCTCCCTTCTGGCCATGTGTAGATGTAGCCCTTTGGGTATTGAATCTCTCATGCAAATCTGGCATAGATAAACTAGTTCATTTGTTGCCTTGGACCTCTTTGCACAAATGGGTTGCAATGCACTACCTGTTCATTATACAAACAATGTAATGACATATGACCCAACAATTTTACCAAATTCTGACTTGAGAACCGCCCACTCTCAATACCTCAGTTTGTCAGGATTCAGCCTCACCGTAGTGGCCTTCATCCAGTCCATTCCTGTTTCCAAGAATCACCTTATCTGACTCGGATAATGATGAGAAATATTGCTGGGCATCATTAACATTAAGGAGAGGGAAAGCGTCTGTTTTTTAGTCTACTTTCACTGCTCAGAATTTTAACAAAGGATCTAGACAAGCTAGCGTCACTATGGTTTTCTCAATTTTTCATTTGCATTTAGTAATGCAAGTTTGAAAGGGCTGAATCACAGTTACTGTGCAGATATTTATTAGCAGAAAAAATTATTAGCAGATGTCTGTTTCTGTTAGATCGTTTTTTAAAACAATCCTGAAATTTCAGTTCTGAAGGCATTGTGTTTTTCAGAGCCCAGATTATTTGTGAAAGATCAAAATTTAGATTGGAAATGAGAAAATGAAAAGCATTTCTTTACAGTTTTATCAAAGCTTGGAGAGATAAAGAAAATTGTGTTAGTCTTTAAAGTACTGCAAGACTCTTCCTTGATTATGCTACAGCAGATGAACGCACCTGCCCCTTTGGAAAGAGATAAAGAGGTTGAGGTAGTAAATTGTTTCTCTATTAAAGGGGAATGCGATGTAACTGCCTGTAACTGTCAATGAATCTCTCTTCTGAGAATCTTCATTTTCTTGCTGTTGTTGCTGTTGCTCCACTTCACTTGATAACCATTGGAAGATCTGCTGTGAGGTCACAGCGGGCCTCTGTTGACTTGCTGGTCTAGATGCAAGCCCACATCTGCAAACTGCTTGGGGGAGATGGTGGCTTTTGCAAATTTTGCAATCCAAATTTGGAAGCCAATTAGCAACATAGTTCAGTGATGAAGCCAATGCTTTGTACACAGAAGTCCCAGGTTCAGGTTTGGGCAACTCTCCAGTTATAAAGACATGGTGAGTTGAGAAATCTTTTTGCCTGAGGCCCTGGGCACCAGCTACTTGTCAGTGTAGACAATACTGGGCTAGAAGGGCCAATTGTCTAAGCACGTATAAATTAGCCCCCTCTGTTCTAAACTACTTCATCAAGAGCAGAGGTAGCCAATGTGATTCCCTCCAGATATTGTAGACCTACAACTCCCATCACACCTGGTCATTGGCCAAGTTGGCCATGTTGGCTGGGGCTGATGGGAGTTGGAGCCAAGCAACATCTGGAGGGGGCACCGGGTTGGTTTTCTCTGATCTAAGGCAATGTGCTACAGGCCTTCTAGTTGCATGCATACTTGCTGAGTGGTTTTGTATTGTTACATAGAAGCTTTTACCCACAAGGTTCTTGATGTCCTTTATAAACTCTAGTTTAAATTCCCAATTAGAATGGCATAGTCTGCTTTCATATATTCACCATTACTTTGTGGAGATGCCATGGCCAATTGCCTTGTACAGCCCCAGTGCCATCCCATTATACCCATGGAAATTAGGACCAGAAATAAGAAATGAGCAACCATGCAGTGTTTGTCGAGCATTTAAAAGGATAGCGGGACTGTGGTTATACTGCATAAGCATCTCAACTGACATACGGAATTTGCTGACCCCGGATCAGAGTCTGGAAACATCTGTAAGGGGACTTGTTCAGTAACACAGAGTCTGCACCGACCTCGGCGGGACACTGCATGGATCCAAATGTGGATTTTTTGAGTTACATCTTTACTTTGCCGTTTTAAAGTTCTGTGCAAATGGAATCTCTTTAACAGGCCTATAAACCCGCATTCTCCCTCCTTCCCCAATGGGAGGTCAATATTTTAGATGGGAGCATGAAAGCAAGAATGAGCATGCCATTAAAAAAGATCAATATAAGAAACAGGGAAATAACAAGGCATATTATGCAGTTCACTGGCTCAGTTGCTTGGCTTTTGTTGCATCCTAGACGAATCCTTCTTTGCTCATAGAGGAGATGGCTGCTCCTTCTGCAGCTGTTGTCACTGTTAAATCGTCATTTAATTCCATGAGTCTTGAACACGGCATTCATGGTCCAGGAAAGCAAAATAGCATGTTACATACTTGAAATAAAGAGCTGGGCTGTAACCAGTCACACAATTTCAGCTTTGCTTCGGGTGAACATAAGCTCTCTCTTTTTTGCCAATGTTTGACATACCTCTTGAAATGGTTTACTTTAATTTTTGAAGGCTTAGGTACAAAGTCAAAAGATTGTTTCTGAGTGTGTTTCCTTGGAGTTTGCCTGGGAGCTTTAATTCTCTGGTTTCCATAAAACAGTCTCAAAAGTTAGTGTGTGTGTGTGTGTGTGTGTGTGTGTGTTTGCATAAGTTGCCCATGTTTTCAACAAAAAAGTTCTATCTTGTTGAAAAGGCGGCTTTCCGAGTCATAACTGAGTGCCCCTCCTGATGTACTTTGATTGTGCATTCCTGGTGATTTGTGCTCATGACTGTATTGGGGTGATTATATGTGATAGCCTGTTTTCAATACAGCTTGCATCTGCAAAAAAATTGGAGAGGCCATTCGGCTTCATTTTCTGTCAGCCTATATCCTGTAATTTCCTGCTGAAGTCCTGTAATTTTTTTATACCACAAATGTTCTGGGGTTGTTGTTGCTGCTGCTGCTTTTAGCCTACTTTTATTGTACACTAGCACAAGAGTGCCCCTCCAGATGGCAGTAATGTGATAACATTGGGGAAGCTTCACAGGAAAAGTAACAAAGTGAAATGAAGTGTGGACGGTCCAGTCTCAATCCACCACTAATGCACTAATATCGTGTCAATTGCATGTTAAAGAACACACCTGCAGAAAACGACAGGGCAGCAGTCCAAAGGGGCTTTGAATGAAATGACAACACACACACACACACACACACTGGATCTTGTTGCATCACCTGTAAATAGTTGCTGTGCTGGTGTAAGCTCTGGACAAGTCTTCCAGTGCACTAGCCTGCAAAATGTTTCCAGTCTGTGAACATTAAGAATTAATGGTGACATTTCTCCTTGGAACAGGTGGTTATTCCAATTGCCTGGTAAAATTTCACTTTCAGTTCCCTTCTTCTGTCTGCATAAAATTACCACCAGAGTTTTCAGTGAAATCCCAGCCCCCATACATTGGGGTATAAATGATTTTTTATTTTTATTATTTTTGTTTAGACTATCACAGCAATAGTCTTTACCAGAGGTGGTAGCTGCAAATCATCTGCAATGCAAATAAAGCTGTTTCTCCAACAGTATACTTTAGAAACTGAACCCCTTGGTTTACACTTGCAGAAGGGTCACACAGTCTTAACTAAGAAGCCTTATATGAGGGGGAAGAAAGTTGTCTTTGTAGAAAGCCTGTTAAATGCCCTACAAGAGAAGACATCTTGGCAATACAAAATAGTATTTTTTGACACACGGAAGCTGGAGATATTTCTGCTGCACTTTGGAATATGCTAAAATGTGGATTTTGCAGCCATTTTGTTCCGTTGAAAAGCAAAGACGCAAGCATTACATGAAAGCACATCCTGCAGTGCTCACAGGATGTGGTCTGAGTGACTCCAGAGAGGAAAATGAATGTTGCATTTTTGTGTTTGAGTTCATGTACAGGACAGTTTACAGCAGGAGATTTTAACAAAATGTCTGCAGCTAAGAGGGCAAGCTGAAATCCTGTGATAGCACACAAGAGAGTGAGGCCCCACATATTTGAAGGGAGTTATCATGCTTGTTCGCTGCAAGATATTTTATGTGGAGTGTGTATATATATCTGTGTGAGAAGCTAGACATATTAGTGTTGCTGTATTCCCAGGGAAGGGATTCTGAAGCATGGTGATTATACCATCTTGCTTTCAGATCTTCAGCTTGCTATTTTGTGAGCTCCCCAGTAACATAGTTTTAGAATTTGCAGATTGTTGCTGTGGAAACAAATGGTAAACACTGATCCCCACCCCCCCAAGAACCTCAACTTTTGATGTTGAAGCTGGAGTGGAAGAAGCAAATTGTTTTCCTTGGTGCCAATAGTCTCTCCAGGCACAGCAGTTACTTGAGTGAATTAAATTTATTTGCTCTCCTGATGGATGACAATGGGTCTGTTCTAATGGGAAGACAGTGGTGGCTACTTAGAGATTCTGCCTTTACTATGATCCAGAGCAGCAGGTTCCTGTAAGGTTCCAGAAGTGTCTCTTATTTGTTCATTTTTGCCATTTTGCTGATCTCTATTTTTTGTTCATGTTGTGGTAGCTCATCTGCCACACTGGGACAAGGAACATTCAAAGTACGCAGAGGATAAGCAACTATTTTAACTCATACTACAGACATGTAAGCAGCAGGGGCTTCCCTCAGTGGTTACACCCACATTGTGAATTTAAAGCACATGGCTTCCCCCAAAGAATTCTGGGAACCATAGTTTACCTTCCACAGAACTACAATTCCTAGTACCATTAACAAACTGTAGTTCCCAGTATCCTTTGGGGGAAGCCATGTGCTTCAAATGTATGGTGTGTATGGGGCTAATATATCATTGAAGTCCTTTTTTTAAAATATACCTTTTCTCCAGCAGCTATGTTATATCTCACTAAGGGATGTGAAGAATTTTACTACACATTTGCCATCAATAGGAAATCTGGTTGGCACCTGCTCCATCATCCTAGCCCCTTTACCCTCTTTGACTTATTTTAATAAATATTATTATTATTATTATTAACACCGCCCATCTGGCTGGGTTTCCCCAGCTACTCTGGGCGGCTTCCAACAAGATATTAAAATACAATAGTCTGTCAAACATTAAAAGCTTCCCTAAACAGGGCTTCCTTCAGATGTCTTCTAAACGTCTGGTAGTTGTTTTTCTCTTTGACATCTGGTGGGAGGGCGTTCCACAGGGCAGGCGCCACTCCCGAGAAAGCCCTCTGCCTGGTTCCCTGTAACTTGGCTGTAGTTACATGTAATCCCATGTGAGCTCATAGGTTGCCTGTATGTAATACCTTACTTGATTTTACTTTTGTGTCTATAATTTTTTACAATACATTTTATATATTAACTTAAGGATCTAGCATAATTCAGTACTGTATATTTTTTAAAAGTTACTAAACTTTGGGTTTCAGTCTGTACTCTGTGCAATGGGAAATGGCACCCGTGTTTTCCAAAGGGCCTCTGGTTCTTGGGAGTTTGGCAGTCCAGGAGTTTGTCATAATGCAGAGGCTTGTGTGAAGACAGAGCTTGTACCGCTAACTGGGGCAAATGGGGCTTCTTGGATATAGGAAGCAATTTCATTTTTCTTCCATAGCCTGGCATTGGGAATGCTTGGCCTGCAGTTGTGAGACTAGATCACATATGCTGTGTAATCACTAGCACCACCAGGGAAAAGCCTGGCTTTTGGCAGTGACATCCTTCTGTTGATGTCTTACTGCATAAGGACAAGGAGCATAAGAGGGAGCATTGGAGTCAGCTTCTGTTCCAGCCTAAGGCCCAAGTGGAGTGAAGCTCAGTTCAGGACCCTGGTCAGCTACCTGTGGAGCTGGGTAGAGTTGCTCCAGATCTGAAACCAAACGAGGTCTTTAAAAATAGTTCCTCCGTCAGGTTTATGCTTCTATAGAATCACAGAGTTGGAAGGGACCATGGGGGGGGGGTCATCTTGTTCAACCCCCTACAATGCAGGAATCTTTTGCCCAACATGGGGCTCAAATCCAGAGCCCTGAGATTAAGAGTCTAATGCTCTACAGACTGAGCTATTCTAGCTTTGAGGAAATTGGAGCTTAAAGGAGCTGCACTCTATTCAATGGCAGCTGGATCTAGCCGTATGCTCCCATACCACTCTGCTCCTGATGACGATATGGTAAGCAAGAGGTACCCCACCCTGCACAGATGAGGGTTCTGAAGAGGAGTCCATGGAGAAGGGACCATGGCAACTTCCTCAGGCCTTGTGGCTGAAGGCATCTCTGACTACCAAGGTCCCCTAGTGCTGATGGGACTATTTCTGGGAATGGTTTCTGCACCCAAGTCTTCGGCAAGACCTCTGGGTCTTCAGACCCCTTCTCCTCAGGGCACGAAACTGTGAAAGGGGGAAGATGGGGTAGGCAGATCAGTACAAGGAAGTTGGGGCCTCCTGGCCTACTGGAAGACAGAGCCAGCAACAATGATGTTTTTCATTCTAAACTGGAAAAAAGATATATGTTCAGGTCTTGGAGTATCTGTGATTGGTCTTGGGAGGGATAAAAGGGGAGGGTGAATGTCAAATGTCTCAACTGGAGCAAATTAGCATTAGCTTTGTTGAATTCAGTAGAATTGCCTGCTTACTAAGTCTTGCACTGAGTATAGCCTCTGTGCTTCAGGCCATCTGTGGAGAACAGAGTCTGTTCTGTGTCATATACTGTGCAGTATAAGCCAGTGGATAGATTGGTGGTAATGTCAGTTCAAAGAACAAATGTAAAGGTGATTTTTTGTGGATGGATGGAGGAAATGTATAGTAAAGTCCCCCAGGGATAAGAAGACGACGACTGACTTCTTCCTGTCTGGAAGGGTAGTAAGGGTTTAGAAGTAGGATCCCCTCCCTATCCATTAAAAGATTAAACTCTTGTCACAAAATGAACACTAAAACCCCATCTGGAGCATATTGTGAGCACTCACTGGAACATAATTTTGCTAGAAGAGAAGAAAGACATTTGATGTGCATCAGGCAGGTTATATATGTGTGTGTATAAAAAGACACATCATTTTCTTAAACTCTTTGCAAATATGTGTTTGTTCATTTATTTAAAAGTATTGACAAACTGTTGAAAATATTTTGCAGGTCCCTAAGCAGTATACAATATAAAAGGAAGCAGCATTGTTAAAAAGAAATGCTACCCAAAACCAGTAAAGTAGCAGCATAAAAGCACATTAAAACAAGATTTTAGGAGAATAAAATGCATAAAACGGGGTCTGATCTTGTGGCTCAAGGAAAGTCTTATATGAGGATAAGTTGTGTTCAAGTGAGGCAAGAGAACTCCCAGGGGCATCTAAAGATAGCTGAGCTATTTTTAAGTTTTAAAATAAACTGATTTGATTTTTCCAAATGGAAGGCACAAGAACAATAGGAAGAATGTGATTTAAACAGCATGTCAATCCAATTTGCAAAGTCGCTTATTAAAGGGTTCCAAAAAGCAGACTTTTTTTCTGCCATGTTTTTCTAAATGTGTCCACGGTGATGAATGTTCATTCTGTCAAAAATGTGGGCTCTGTTGGCACTTCACTGAAAATATTCTGACACCCCTCCTGAGACCTTCTACATTATTAGGGGCTATTTATGTGAACACCTGTAGTGATTATAGCTCCAACAGAAAGCTACGATGAGAGCAACACTGGGACAGCCATCACGAGATATGAGAGTGTCTGTGAAAAATACTCTCTCTAGAGAAAAATAAACCCTTTTCCTTTGTCTTTTCAAGATTTTCCTTATGCTGTTGGAATCCAGCGTGTACAGATTCAACTGAAATACAGTTTTAAAGTGCAATAAACATTATAGGGTACTGCACAATCCTCATTGTTCTGTGAAATGCTATTTCCTTACAGGTTACAAATGATAATTCTATTTGCTCCAAAATTTCTTGAGGTTTCATCTGTATTTATCACCCTGCTCCAACCACCCAGTTCCTTTAACATTTCTGATTATTTTTTTAAATGCCAGCCTGCACAGCAGGGGGCTGTGAATAAAATGGCTTGCACAGCTCCACTGTGATTTTGATATTTGAAGATCCAGAAGGAATCGTGCTCCAGAGACTTGCTGGAGACTCAAGGCTGCAGTCCTGCCCGCTGTGTGGGCCAAGAGCAGGTTGCCAGTGCAGCTTCCCATGAGGCTCCAGCTTAACTTCTCCTCTCCTGGCAATTCATCTTTGCAGCTGGCACTGTGCTGCAATGACTTCACAAGTTGTTCACTTTTCAAATGAGGTTCCACCACTCCTCACAGGAGCCCAACTCGTACCCATTGCTTCAGCTGAGAGCAGCCTTGTCCAAGCCTGGACAGAGTTCATATCCTGAAGTCCATATTCCCTGGCCCCCTCTCCTAACACGCCATACACCCCATTCTTCCAAATGTGGTCTGATATATTTATGTAACCTTTTATAATTAAAGGGCTCCTTTGGAAGGAAGGGTGGGACCCAGGTGGCGCTGTGGGTTAAACCACAGAGCCTAGGACTTGCCGATCAGAAGGTCGGCGGTTCGAATCCCCGTGACGGGGTCAGCTCCCATTGCTTGGTCCCAGCTCCTGCCAACCTAGCAGTTCAAAAGCACGTCAAAGTGCAAGTAGATAAATAGGTACCGCTCTGGCAGGAAGGTAAATGGTGTTTTCATGTTCGCCAGAAGCAGCTTAGTCATGCTGGCCACATGACCCGGAAGCTGTACACCGGCTCCCTCGGCCAATACAGCGAGATGAACGCCGCAACCCCAGAGTCGGCCACGACTGGACCTAATGGTTAGGGATGATCTCTATGTCATACTCTTATAGTGCTTATGTGTACATAACTAGATAGCTCTGTTGGTAAGAGTGTGGTGCTGATAATGCCAAGGTTGCAGGTTTGATCCCTGTATGGGATAGCTGCATAATCCTGCATTGCAGGGGGTTGGACTAGATGGTCCTCAGGGTCCCTTCCAGCTCTACAATTCTATGATTCTGTTTCTCTGTTCACCTCTGCCTCCCTCTCTCCTAGTCTTTGCTTGTCTCCTCTGTATTAAATTATAAGCCTCTTGGGAAAGGACTGGTCTTATAATCTGCAAAGAACCATGCCCTGTGATGGCACTATACCGTTCCTGCTGCTGTAATACTAATTATTATTTGTAACCAAAAATATTAATTACTGAGGGTAGAGCAGCCTTCTCCAACCTGGTACCTTCCAGATATCTTGGATTACAGACCCCATCACCCAAAGCCTGTGTTGGGTGAGGCTGATGGGTACTTAGTCCACAGCATCTGGAGGGCACCAGTTTAGGGACTATGTTTTGCTTCCTTTATTGGTGTGATTTTATTGGTTTCTTTTTAGTTTTAACATTTAATAACATGAGGTAGATTTGCATTTCTGTATCTCTAAGCTTTATTCCCCCGCCCCCACTCATGTATGAAACTGGCTGCAGGACTGTGATTCTGGGATGTAGAGAGGTGATGCTTTCATTCCTTCTTTTTGTGGTGGCCTGTGGCTGATACAAAAAACTTGACTTGATTAGACTTGATGGCTTCCTGAAGGGACTGACCTTCATGACCTTCACAAATTCAACTCCTTCTAGGTCAAAGCCTACCCTTTCAGTAACAGCCAGGAGATTACTCAAAGGCAGAACAAGTACAGAGCAGCACATAATGTTTTCAAATAGCAATTTATGTTTGCTCTTCAAGTGCAGGGCTTAAAATGGAGAGAGGTTGTTACGGGAATTATTGTGTATCTACTGAGAGTTGTGTTGGAACCTCCTCAGATTTGTGAGAAATCAGGAAGTGCTTAGTGGTCTGATTATTCCTAAGAATCAATAGGATCTCCCAGTTGCTCCCAACAGGGGCCCAATTCCCTCTTGTGAACTGGAAAGTCATAAATAGCATCATCTACTAGATATATTATGGGTCTTGAAGAATACACATATATTGAATTTTGTACAAATTGTAAATTCTCTGGAATGATGGAGTTTATGCATATTGATCAGGACAGATTATGGACACATCCGTCATCATGGACGGATAATGAACACATTCTCCATAAGGCCTGGTGAATGTGCACAAAGGCCAGGTGTTGTGCACATTAACCGTTCAATTTACATTGCTTCCCCTAGCATATACATTAAGTGCCAACTGAATGTTCCTCACAGTGGGAAGACAGAAGGACTATTGACTAGAATAGTGCTTCCACTTTAGTGGGGAACCACATTTTTGGTTTTGCTGTAGACACACTTGCAGATCCATCTTTATACACACTTGTGTATTACACAGCATCTCCAACATGCAGTGATCACATGTGACAACTCTTGAAATCCACTGAATTTCTACTTATCATTGAGGAATCACTTGGTCAGGAAATAGGATGGGTCACTTGAGGGGGAGGTATGAATAGCAGAGAGGGAATGGAGAAGTAGAGAAGTAGAGAAGAAGACCCCCCATCAAGAAGGGGGAAAGACAAAGGAGTTTAATAAGAGGGCCAAGTTGTCCCCAAATGCTGTGGATGAAAGGTGGGTGATTATATAGATTGGAGATAAAAAGATGATGTTTGAGGAGGATGCTTTAAGTTACAGAGAATCAAGAAAAGGGTTTTTGTAGAGTTTCCTTCTGGCTGTGAAAAAGAACAGAGCTGATTGTAAATCCATGCTGAGAGTCCCCAGCCATGTCAACAAATCCTTTTGATTGATGTTATCAGAGGCAGCGAATAGATCTAAAAAGAATCAGCATGCACCCTTGACCTTATATGTGCCATCATTGACTAATGGAGCCAGAAACTGAGGGTGGGTGGGGGGAAAATGCAATAATGTTTTGTGCCAAAGGCAGTTATTCCAGAGAATTTACCTTTGCAGGAGGTAGTCAAGAAGCAAGGTTGTGGTTGTTGTTTTAATATATTACCCATCCTTCACACTAAAGTTTCAGGGTGTGTTAAAACCATTTACAACATAACATTTAAAAAAACAGTTTAAAACAGGCTTCCTCAACCTTGGCCCTCCAGATGTTTTTGGCCTACAACTCCCATGATCCCTAGCTAGCAGGACTAGTGGTTAGGGATGCTGGGAATTGTAGTCTCAAAACATCTCGAGGGCTGAGGTTGAGGAAGCCTGGTTTAAAACAACTCACAATCTCAAATAATTTTTAGCCTATTTACAGTGGTCTTTGAAGTGAGAAAAGGAGGCCCAAATCAGTTTCAAAGCAAGATTAGACAGGGACTTGTAGTTAAGTTACACCCTCAGTTTAACAAACTTTGGCACTCTTGTATTCCTTTCCTTATCCTGGTGTTTTTTCATGGAAGCCCTTCTGCACTGTTCCAGTTGACACCTTTGCACATAGCTGATGTAGCATATTGAATTCTTCATACATCTTGGATTTTGGGGAGGGAGATAATTTGCAGGATTCAGAGGCTGGTTACAACATCCATGCAACAGAATCATGCAGCCATGTTTTGCGTTGTTGTACTGGAGTCCCAATACAACCTACGCTCTGAGAGGCTGCAAGGACTGGGTTGGGTGGAACATGTACTTTCTTCACATGGCTGCTTCTGCGTGCCACTCTCCCAACTGGGAACTTGACCTACAGTTGCCATATCAGAACTGAGTAAGGGCCTGCTTTCACGATCGTTTCAATATGCTTCAGTTGTGTGCGGGGTCGGAATGTCCCATCAACCTCCAACTGGACTTCTAGATAAAAAGCAGCAACCTCCAAGATCCCTTAAGGAGTGCATGTGGAGCATTGAAAGCCAGGCTGAAGGAAGTCAAAGTTGGGTGTTCTCCCACCCCCACCAGCTGGGTTAGGCTACAAAGATCACGCCTTTTTTAAAAATAATAATATTGATTTTCTTTTCTCATAACAAATATCCAGTATCATTACTAAACATTCATTTTTCAATTTCCACCCTCCCTGTTGACTTCCCTCATCTTCCATTTCTGGTTTATTACATCAAATGATATATTCTGCTGTTTGTATATAATACTATGTTATCACATTGTTATACTTCTTGTTTTCTGTAATTAAAATTGCAAATGTTTATTCAAATCTTGCCAGTGAGTTCATTTTTTTTGTTTTGTTTCTGCAGATATATTGTGAAAGGTTCCCATTCTTTTTCAAAATCACTATTGTCCTTTTCACGCAGTTTGTCTGTTAACTTTGCTAACTCTGCATAATTCACCAGTTTTTCTTGCCATTGTTCATTTGATGCTACTTCTCCGGTCTTCCAGTTTTGTGCTATTAAAATTCTTGCTGCTCTTGTAGCATACAAAGATCACTTCTGGTAAGCTGGGCTGTGGACACATTCCTGCTCTCTCACACATGGGATCGCGTGTGTGTGTTAATAATGCAATAAGGATTACTAGAAAGTTAGTGAAGTGTACTTGGGAAGAGGGTTTAAATGATTCTATGAATCTCTGCAAACCACCTATCCCCTCTAGAGCCAAAATGTGAACCTCACTAGAGTCATTTTAGGACAGCTGTGTTTTCGTAGCCCATAGTCTTCCTGGTTGCACTCAGAAGTATAAGTTGACGCAATAGTCAAATGCAAGAAATACATCAAGCCAGGAGAAATTTCTAGAAGTCCTGGGCATAAGAGCAACAGGTTGCTGATATAAGCCTACTGAATTTAGTGTAGCTATGTCAGGAATGAATTTGCTCCCCCGTGCAAAGCATAGGGGGGAAACTAAGCAGAGCACACCACCCCCTGCCCTGTAAAATATTAACTTCCTTATTTAAACAGGCTGGTAGCTCATAACAAACAGCAGCTGTTCACTGGCTGGGTTTGGAAGAGGCAAGGGGGTTCCGTATGCCAAAGCGGGAAGAAATTGTTCTTTAAAAAAACACAACAAAAATTCTTGTGTATCTGATGGGTCAGAGCTCCCACATTACCTTTACCTTTTTGCAAATGCACTTGAAAATCGGTTAACTTGTACTTTGCAAGAAAATTTTTTAACCCCCGCAACTCATAATTTGCCCTCTTCTCAAGAATCTATACCTGAATGGCATGGTGATGTTTCATCTGAGAATGATTTCATTATTTTTGCAAGGGAGTACTGAAGCAAGGGAGCATTGGCATCAATAATTGAAGCCAAAATGTGCATGCTAAATAAATGAACAAAGTACATCTGTTGGTGCACAAGCCCCACTTTTTAATGTTATTGTCTTTGTTCACTTGCTACTAATTTGCAAAATGAATCTGTGGGGGATGGGGAGAGGAGAGGAGAGGAGAGAGAGAGATTGCATAGCAACATGAGAGGAAGCAAGGTTGTGAGCTTACAAGAATTGTAGTTAAGGTTTTTCACAGTCACTGCCTACCTTACAACGGCACATTAATGCTGGGTATCTCTTTGCAGGAAAAAGTAAGATTACATGGATGTACTGTAATGTTTCGGAGGTGTTTGACGGTGGAAAAATTTGTTCCCTTGTACCACCTAGACTCTCTTGTACTCTTATGCTGTAGTAATTGCCTTGCAAGGACTTTTGAAAGCTTAGCCACATTTCCCTTCAAGTTTCGTTGCTGGGATTTAGATGAAGAAGCTCTACAGCTCTAACAGTAGCATTTATAAGCACTGTAGGCATTTTTGGGAAAGAACAGCAAAATGTACCGACATATGCATGTATATATATGTATATGTACTGGATTTACAAATAGAAGGAGTTGTGGTGATATCATAAACTGCTTGAAGCTGAGTATATTGCCAATATTTCATAATGAAAGATCTTATTTTACCTCCTGGCAATTACATTGATTGCAGTTGTCTACACAGCAAATTGCTGTTAATGCTATTGAGGGGATAATTTTCTTCTAGTGATATTTCTCTTTTCAGGTCTCCTTGCTTGCCAGGTAGCTTTTGGTGGAGAGATGTAGTGTGCATTTCAAGTGCTCTGAAATTTGGTGCTAAAGTTCAGTTTCTGGGCTTGGAATAGTGTGGATTTGGAATTCAGGACCAAGGCCAGCAACTAAGTGGGCTTAGGTATGATTCCAGCATCAGAGAGGAGCCCTTTTGAGCACTGAACTACTGCTTATTTTGATCATGGAGAGAGAAATTTCCACAAGTGCCTATTGCTTGGCATAAAAAATATAACACTAAGAAATAAAGAAGTAACCATTTGCTGCCTTTTCATGAAACCCAAAATCAACTGCCTGAGGCATTTGCTTCACTCTGTCTAATGATAGAGCTAGCCCCCATGAAATCACCTAAGGGCAACAGAACAGCAATGCAGTCACATATACGAAATAGATAATGGCATGACTTAGATTACAATATTTAATAAGCAGGGTTCCGTTTTCAGTGTTTGCAGATGTCCAGATTATATAAAATATTTTTCACACTGTTCCTATAAGCATTCAGTGTAAAGTAAGTCCTGCCAAGTAGTTTCTGGAATTGCAGCTGTAGAAAGCAACCTCTTTCTTCCTCAGCTAGGCATCTGTTGCAAGTGTCCATGGAGACAGCACTTCAGCAGCTAGCTGAACTGTAGCTTGCTAGGAAAATCTACTTCTTAATTAAGCAAAGAAGCCCTTTGATTTGTATTAGGTCTGACCCACCAAGCCAAACACAGCTCATGATCTTCGTCAGCCTCCCACAATCTGGTGCCCTCTAGATGTTGTTGGATTACAACTCCTACCAATTAGGTCAGTTTTTGGACACAATGATGGGCTGGATGTGGGCTGATAAATGTGGGGTGGGGGAGATGGCCTGTCCTGGACGGAGTTGCAGGAGCAGGTCTGTAGCTTGGTGTGCTTGTGGATCCAACACTTTCCCCAGGGACTCAGGGGCTCTGAGTGCCCTTTCCCACCTATGGCTGGTTCACCAGCTACAGCCGCTTTTTGATAGAAATGACTTGGCTGCTGTACTCCATGCTCCTGATCAGTTCCAGACTGGAAGCTCTCCTTGAAGGTGTCTTGAAAGCTTCAACCAGAGCAAAATGCAGCAGCCAGATTACTGGCTGAGGTTCCTTTTAGAATATTTAGAACTGGAGTTGCTTTTAGAAGTTTTAAAAGAACTTTTAGAGCTTTTAGAACATGGGTCTATGCTTTAAAACTGCTGCATTGGCTGTCAGTTTGTTTTGGATCCGATTCAAGGTGCTCACATTAGTATTATGCCCTAAGTGACTTAGGCCTTGAATATCTGAAAGACGGCCTCCTTCCCTACAGATTCCCTTGAGTTTTAAGTTCAGCAGAGGGCTCTCCTTGGTAGCTCCACTATCCTCCAGAAGCTCAGCAGAGGTCTTTTTCAGGGAGTCTTCTCTTCTCATCTCATGAGGTGGCCAAAGTATTGGAGCCTCAGCTTCAGGATCTGTCCTTCCAGTGAGCACTCGGGGCTGATTTCCTTAAGAATGGAGAGGTTTGATCTTCTTGCAGTCCATGGGACTCTCAAGAGTCTCCTCCAGCACCATAATTCAAAAGCATCAATTCTTCCGCGATCAGTTTCCAGCAAATGCTGAATATGCATCTCTTTACCCTGGCCTTTGACCATTGAGGTGCATATTTTTTGGACCCACTCCATCCAAATGGTTGATACCCAGCCACAAATGAAGGGTAGGTAATAAATCAAATTAATAACAGTAATCCGTGACCATTGGCAATGCTGGCTGGGTCTGAAGGTGCAACCACATTGGAAATGCTGTGTATGGTCCTGATCATCTCGCCTCCGAAAGGATATTGTAGTGTTGGAAAGGTTTAGAAAAGGGCAACCAGAATGATCAAGGGGATGGACCAATTCCCCTATGAGGAACGGTTGCAGCATTTGGGACTTTTTAGTTTAGAGAAAAGGTGAACAAGAGGTGACATGACAGAAGTTTATAAAAGTACACATGGCATGGAGACAGTTGATATGAGAGGAGGAGAGAAGCTTTTCTTTAACACTAGATCTCTTGGACATTCAATGAAGCTGAATGTTTGAAGGTTCAGGGCAGATAAAGGAAAAGACTTTTTCACACAGCACATAGTTGAACTATGGAACTCGTTCCCACAGGAGTCATTAATGACCCACCAGCATGGATGACTATAAAAAGAAGATTAGAGAAATTCATAGAGGACGAGGCTATAAACGGCTACTACCCACAATGGCTCTGTTCTACCTCTGCTATCGGAGGCATGCTGCCTTTGAATACCAGTTGTTGGGAAGAAGAAGAAGAGTTTGGATTTGATATCCCGCTTTATCACTACCCGAAGGAGTCTCAAAGCGGCTAACATTCTCCTTTCCCTTCCTCCCCCACAACAAACACTCTGTGAGGTGAGTGGGGCTGAGAGACTTCAGAGAAGTGTGACTGGCCCAAGGTCACCCAGCAGCTGCATGTGGAGGAGCAGGGAAGCGAATCCAGTTCACCAGATTACGAGTCCATTGCTCTTAACCACAACACCACACTGGCTCTCTCTGCAGGAGGGCAGAGTGCTCTTGTGCTCAAGTCCTGCTTGCAGGCTTCCCAGGGGCACCTGGTTGGCCACTATGAGAAAAGGATGCTGGATTCGGTGGACCATTATTTTGTTGAATATTTGGTTGAATATTCTTCCCACCTACCATTGTTAACATAGTAAATGATTTTGTACTGCTGTACACATGTCCTTCCAGGCTCCAAATTAAAGGCTAGTTTATTATGCCCGTCCCCCCCTCCCCGGAAGTATGGCAGTGAATGTGTGTATACCACTCTTTCAGTATGTCATGGTAATTAAAAGCAAACAATAAGCTTTTAGGATTCAGGAGGTTGCACTGGCAGAAGTTCTCAAGAGCAGCACTTAAAATGGATTAATTAATCTTTAACAGACTTTAAACATTCTGTTGTTCCTACTACACTGTGGTTAAAAGCCTGGTAAAGGGGTTCATTTTTCTTCCATTTTTTAAAAAATGTGTGTGCAGTCTACAAAACTGTTGGTAAGAGTCTTCCAATTACTTAATACAAATTCAAAGAGCACATCGACGCAGGATTATGATTATTTTTCCAGGCATGGCCCTGTTATTAGGTATGGTGATGTGGCAGATTTTGGACATAATTAAAGGGAAGCAAAAGGAGAACTATTAGTTTATTGCAATTTCTTTCGGCCCTGGGGAGCACCCAGGGAGCGGTTTATTTTCACAGGTACAAAAATACATAAATGTATGTATGCATAATTTTTTTTTGTCTGCCGCATTTCTACAGTTCAAACCCTGCTCAAAATGTCTTACAACATGAAAAAATACATAACAAATGTATTCATTAACCATAAATAAACCATTAAAAAAAAATACACAACCAAGCTGAACAATTTCAACATAAATCACAATGAGATCTATAATAAAGATACCAAAAACCAACAGCAACAACTGCTCCCCCCCAAAAAAACTCCTCAAAGAATACCTCAGCTCAAGAGTCTGTTCTGCAGCCTCATCCCTTGTAGCTGGAGTCAGTCAGGGCTCTGCCCTCTCAGTTAAGATGGGAAGAGGCCTGCAAGGCAGGGAAGCAGGTCTTCCAGAACTCATAGCCAAGATGGCGGAGGTTACACTGATTGTGTCCTTCATAGATATGCTTTGGAACAGGGGCGTGATTAGAGCTGACATACTCCCACGAAATTAAGAGACGCCTGCTTCTTGGGAGGAAAGCAATGACCAACCTAGACAGCATCTTAAAAAGTAGAGACATCACCTTGCCAACAAAGGTCCGTATAGTAAAAGCTATGGTTTTCCCAGTAGTGATGTATGGAAGTGAGAGCTGGACCATAAAGAAGGCTTATCGCCGAAGAATTGATGCTTTTGAATTCTGGTGCTGGAGGAGACGCTTGAGAGTCCCATGGACTGCAAGAAGATCAAACCTATCCATTCTGAAGGAAATCAGCCCTGAGTGCTCACTGGAAGGACAGATCGTGAAGCTGAGGCTCCAGTACTTTGGCCACCTCATGAGAAGAGAAGACTCCCTGGAAAAGACCCTGATGTTGGGAAAGATGGAGGGCACAAGGAGAAGGGGACGACAGAGGACGAGATGGTTGGATAGTGTCTTCGAAGCTACAAACATGAGTCTGACCAAACTGCGGGAGGCAGTGGAAGACAGGAGGGCCTGGCGTGCTCTGGTTCATGGGGTCACGAAGAGTCGGACACGACTAAACGACTAAACGACAACTCCCCAGATTCCCCACCACCACAAGATTCTGAGCTTAAATACTTGGCAGACATTCAATATATTTATTTGCTTATTTGACTGGTGCAGTGGTTAAGAGCGTTGGACTAGGACCTGGGAAACCAGGGTTCAAATCCTCACTTGGCCATGAAGCTCATTGAGCAAGTCACTGCCTCTCAGCCTAATTCACCTCACAGGGGAGAACCATGTATGCCAGACTGAGCCCTTTGGAGACAATGCATATAAATGCATTCAATCAATGAAACAAATATCCCATATACTTCCGATACCTCTGCAGTGTTCAAGTTGGCTTGGGGGTCTGAAACCCAAAGCAATCCCTTAACAGAAATAAAACAGCAGCACGAAAACTGCTGTGCACAAAAATATAGCATAAAATGAGGGTTAATGCCTACCTACCTACCACATGGAAACCATCTAGTAAGGCAAAGTTTTGCTACTTTAATCATTAGGCAAAAAACAGTGAGGAAGGGGGAAGCCATCACAAGGTAAAGTGTTCCATGATTTGAGTGCAGCCACCAAGAAGGCTCTCTCCCAATCAAACATGCCTCAGCCACAGCTGGGACATGGGACGCCTGCAGACAAACTATTTATTGAGCATTCTCCCCTGTTTGCTTGCACAAAACTTACGAGGCAGTAAAATTACATCCAGGTTTTGTTGAGCAATTGTTCTGATTGGTTTGTGGGGTGTCGAAAAAAAGAGAGTATTTGTCCTGATGTGCTTTCATGGTGTTTACATGTCTTCCTGCTAGTCATTTGTTCAATGCTTTTCAATGCATTTCCCCATCACTTTCCAAACTGCAAAAACTCCTGTTTTCGTCATAATAAAAAGATGGCTTTTTTGTTCTAGGGTAAAATAGCACTTTAATCTACTTCAAACGCACAAACCTAAGGTTCTAATGCAGGCATCCCCAACCTTCGGCCCTCCAGATGTTTCGGCCTACAATTCCCATCATCCCTGACCACTGGTCCTGTTAGCTAGGGATCATGGGAGTTGTAGGCCAAAACATCTGGAGAGCTGCAGGTTGGGGATGCCTGTTCTACTTGAACACACATACCACCCCTGCCCCACAAAATATTGGTGGTCTGGAGGCAGCCAGGTGGTGAAGGACATATCCAGCAGATCTTAGAGAACGTGTAGGAGGAGTTGGCCCTCAGGCATCCAGGACTCTCTAGCCACTTAGGGTTTTAAAGCTAATTGTCAACACATTGAATTGTACCCAGAAACAAACTGGCAGCCTGTCATTCATTCATTCATGCATGCATGCTAAGGAAAAGTGGGTGAGTGCCCACTGATATCCTTGCTGCTACATTCTAGACCAAATGAAGCTTCAAGGTACAGTGGTGCCCCGCAAGACGAATGCCTCGCAAGATGGAAAACCCGCTAGACGAAAGGGTTTTCCATTTTGGAGGTGCTTCGCAGGACGAATTTCTCTATGGGCTTGCTTCGCAAGACGAAAATATCTTGCGATTCCTGGGGGTTTTTCCCCCCGCTCCCCACCCCCTTTTTTTAAGGCACTAAGCTGCTAATAGCCTTTTAGCAGCTAATCCGCTAATCCCTTAAGCCTTTAATAGCCGCTAATAGCCGCTAATAGCGCTAATCTGCTAATCCACTAATGGGCTTGCTTTGCAAGACGAAAAAACCGCTAGACGAAGAGACTCACGGAACGGATTCTTTTCGTCTTGCGAGGCACCACTGTAACTTCATGTAGGATGCCTTATAGTAATGAAGCTGAGTTACTGCCATTTAATTTTCTCAAGGATGGGAGCAGTTGGCTCAGCAGCGTGAGATGGGCAAAGGCACCTCTGGTGACAGCTGCTATCTGGGTATCCAGTACCTGTCAGATCCAGGAACATCCCCAGATTGCAAATCTGACTTTTCATGGGAAGTGCTATCCCATCCAAAGTAGGATGAACCAAAGTCCATCTCTTTCCTGTTCATCTTCCCCCCTACTTCTCTAGATTAAGCTGCAGCAGGATTTGAGAGGCAATGCTCTATTTGATTTCTAATGTATATCCTAAGTAGCATTTTGGTTACATTCCAGCTTTGCAAAGTCAAAAATTAATTTGCGCGTACACACACCTCTTCATCAACCCCTCAGGCAAGCAAGAGGCCCTGTCACAATTCATAGACCCCTCCACTTAAGCAAAAGCTCCCAAGGAGGGCAGAGAGAGTGGGCCAGGAAGAGGGTGGCCTGGGGAGAAGGGCAGCTATGGAGGACTCACATCCCCATAGAGTCCTCTAGCTGTACTCTATATAAAATACAACTTGCTATTTATCATATATATTCACCACTTGATAGCCGAAATTCAGTACTGGAAACTTGTAGCTATTTGATACAGTGATACCTCGGGTTACAGACACCTCAGGTTACAGATGCTTCAGGTTACAGACTCCGCTAACGCAGAAATAGTACCTCGGGTTAAGAACTTTGCTTCAGGATGAGAACAGAAATTGCGCGGCGGCAGCAGCTGGAGGCCCCATTAGCTAAAGTGGTACCTCAGGTTATGAACAGTTTCAGGTTAAGCACGGACCTCCAGAACGAATTAAGTTCTTAACCTGAGGTACCACTGTATTAGTATTTTAAAATCAACCCAAGTCCCTGGTGACAAGACATTGCAGTTCATTCTGTCTGGCACAAGCTCACTTCCTTCAGTCCTCACTGGAAAACCTTTATCAAGAAGCATGAATGAGATAATGAAACTTATTCTTCTTGGAAAAACTAATCTTTTCTTACCACTAGTCATAATTATACCTAGATAGTGTGAAGCATGTGTGTTTGTAAAGAAAAGAAACAAAAAGAAAAAGAAAAAAGCCAGCACTGTCCCTAATTAAGTAGCTGTGTTGGGTCTACTCCAGGCACACACTCCACCCACTTTCTCCTCAAAATATATGGTTCCCTAGGGGAAAGAATTAAAACATAGGAGCAGATCTGAAAATTGCATGCTAGGCTAATGCACTGAGCTCTTTCATTAGCAGGGCATTTGTCAATAGCAGACTGTCTTATTCTTAAACTAGGACAGATTGTCACCAGATGCAATTGGTGATCACAAACCAGTGGCTGAAAATTGGAGGCTAAAATCTCTGTCCAGAAACTAAGAGGAGTACATGCATGTAGACAATAAATGTGAAATATAAGTGCCGAGACACTTTCTGATTGAATTTGCCAGCCACGGAGAAGTAAAAGACGGCACCTTTAAAATGGTCAGAGACCACTTTCAATTTCCTATAACTGTGATGGAAAAAGAGTCAAAGCAGTTGGCATTGTGGAATGTGACCCTTCTGCTGCCAGATAAAATGGATAGTAATAAACCATAGACAGAAGTCTCTGCCCAACGGGCTTGTGGTGGATCTTAGAAACACAAAGCAGGGGTGAGGAGGAGGTCACGGAATCAGTTTTAACCTAGCAGGAAGCATCCCCTTAAATTGCTGAAATAATGGTCTAACCAATAAACTTCCTGACAAAGGGATGGGGAACCTATAGCCCCTGAAGTGTTGGACTCCAACCCCCATCAGTTCCGGCCAGTATGGTCTGTGCTCAGGGACAATGAGAGTTCCAGTACAGCAGTATATGCAAGGCCACAGGGTCCCCATCCATGCCTTATGAGGTTATTTTTACCAGTTGAATGGCTACCACAGTAACTTTTAGTATTTTCCATAGACAGTACGAGCAGCTGTGTGCTGCTCCAGCGTGAACTTCCAAACCCAAATGTTGGTAATTCTAAAATACTCTGGTTCAGTTTCCCCCACCTTGGTGCTCTCTAGAGGTTTTGAACTACAACTCCCATCAGCATGGCCTAGGATGAAGGGAGCTGTAGTCCTACAATGCTGGGAAGACTGCAGGTTCCCCGTCTTTGTCTTATGCCAGAACAGCCACATGAAACCCTTAGGATATACGAGGGGTAAATGAGCACCTGCAAGCTTGGCTGGGATATTTTATAGTCCCATCCAGTATGTGGATGCACAATATGTGTTTCAGCTTTTCTTGGCTGATGGAGACATAGGGTTCCCCAGCCTGTCTCTCATAATTGTGGTGCTAGGGATATTATCTATATGTTCAAATTGCTTGAGAAGTTGTGTTATCATCAGCAACTGTGATCACAGTGAGAGAGGGCTGTGTTGTTTCTCGATTAACAAACCTCCTGATTGTAGTGTTTTCTGAGTGGCAATAAAGGCCAAGACATGTAAGGTGTGTCTTCTGTGAAATTGGTATTCTGGAGAAAGTGGGTGGATAAGAGGATCCACCTTCAAATGCAATTTATTATTAAGCAGGAAGGGGCATTTCAGACAAACAAGGTCAGCCATGTGTAACCAGTTGCGGGGTGGTTTTTTTGTACTCCTTGAAGTTGACTACTGTGTGGTAGCCTTTAATTGAGCTGGGGATGAACCTCGCAGATTTCCCCTGGATGCTTAAAATCCATTTGGATGGCTCTCAAGTAGGATTAAGCAGATTAGTGTCATAGAATTTAGATGTCTTTAGGGCTGCACGGTAATTTATGGCAGAGAGTCTCTATTATTTCAGCGCTAGATAAGGACGATACAGTCACAATGCTCATGCATTGGGATGCTTGGAGATAACTGAGAGCAAGGATGAAAATACACAAATATAATTAAGCAGAAGTCAAGCAAAGCCTCGAAGTTATAGAGGTTATGTTTGTGGCTGGTGCAGTTCTAAAGTCATAGAAAAGGCGCAACTCGGGCAGCTCGACAAATCTGAAGACCCAAACAGCAGCTCTGGTGTGCTTATTTTATTTATAGGGGTTTCTGCTACTTGCCTGCATTGCTGTTGTGCTGCATTGGCGTGCCTTGAAAGATACACAGATTCTGCCTTATATTTGGAAACTGCAATGGGGTCCAAAGAAATTGTAGCAACAGGGCTGTCATGCCTCAGTCACACCTGACACATGCGGAGACCCAGGTTCGGACTGAAAACAACTCAGGCTGTGTACACACCATACATTTAAATCACACACACACACACACACACTCAGAATCATGGGAACTGTAGTTTACTTATCACAAAGCTACAACTCCCAGCCAGCAGTTCACAGGATTCTTTTGTTTTGGGCATGTGCTTTCAATGTGCTTTGGATGTATGGGGCGTATGCAGTTTTAGATAGCTGCCAAAAAGAGCATTACCATGTTAAGTTGTAGGATCACTTGTTCTGTATCATGCCATCACATTCTGTTGCACCAGCCAATGGTGTAGAGCAGATCTGGGGAAGCTTTGGCCCTCAACATGCTGCTAAACTACTGTTCCCATCATTTCTGGCTATTGGCCATGTTTACTTGGGCTGATGGGAATTGCAGTTCAGCAACTGTTTGTATAGTGGGTGGCATGGGAAACACATGTGGTAATGATGATGATGCCAGTTGCATTGGGGAAAGCCTCTAGACAACACGCAATAAAAATTAAAACAATTTAAAGCATAGCAAAATATAAACAGTTCATCTTAAAACAAGCCAACTGCAACAGGAAACGAATATCAGATCATCTGTTTATTTGAATGCCACTTTCCCACTAAATTCTGCTCAAAGTGGCTCATAACGTATCAAATGAACAATAATATAACAATTCAGAAACATATTAACAATAAAAATAAGCAAAATATAAGTAAATACAAAAAAACCAACCTGTATAATAAAACAGTACAAGCAGGCTAACCTAATTTAACCATTTAAACAGGAAAGAGAATATTGCCCAGTGCAGAAATTTAATGATAGCCTGCAAATCTGACAGAAGAACCACTATTCCCAAAGGACATTCCACAGAATCTTACTACAATTAGCTGGCGTCCATTGGGTAAGTTAGTTAGTCATGTAAGTCAGTCATGTAACAACCAAACAAAAACAAATAACTTTCAAAAAGCTCAACCCATGCAAACAAAAACTAGTTGCAGTCGAATGCTTTTAAAATGTTAGACATTTAAAAGCCAAAGGAAAAGGAAAAGTCTTTGCCTGGCACTGAAAGGCTGTTATGGAAGACACCAGGTGAACCTCTTTTGGGAGAATGTTCTACAGATTAAGTGGGGGAAACACCTCCAAAAAGGCCTCTCTCATTACTGGCCTCTGTGCCTTAGAATTAGGGGGCGTCCAGAGGAGGGCCTCCACAGATGATCTTAGGGCAGGGAACTATATTTGTTGGAAGAGAGGTACCATTTGGTACCAGGGGCCCAGGCCATGTAGGGCTTCATAGGTTAAAGCCAGCATTTGGACTTGGGCCTGGAAACAAATAAGAAGCCATTAGTGGTGGGAAACGATAATGTCCCAATACGGGGTTGAGGAGAAGGACTTAATATGGGGGTGCTGTTTTCCAGTGCCATTGCCATGCAGTGCGTCATATGCAATTCCTCTTTTCTGTTCAGTCAAGATCTCAGGCACAGGTAATTTCTAGCTTGGCTCCCTGAGAGCTTATTAACTGGAGATGCCAGAGATTGAATACAAGATCTTTGACATGCAAAGCCTGCAGTCTCAACTGTCAGTGAGAAAGACTAATCTGCCCAAGATATGCTTTGACAAAGGTATCTAAGCACCTTGGGAGCCCATATCAATAATCCAAGTCCTACTCCTAGATGCAGTATTAGCAAAGATGTAAATGGGCAGCATTCTGGTGTTACTGGGTGGTTTCCAGCCATACCGTCTTACATTGGCGGGGGCACATCTTGAATAAATGGAGATGTGAATCCCAGTGTCTCAGATGTAAAGCTACAAATCAGGTATCAAATCCTGTATCTCTGGGTAACCCACAGAGTACTCTTCAGATTCCCCCGGGGTAGAGTCCTGCTGACCCACGCCTAGACAGGTCTCCTTTGCATCAGAATCACTGTTGAGGGCACCAAATATATGATGCTGAGTTCTAGTTTTAGTCAAAGAATAGTGACAAGAAGCACCTCGATACTCCCTGCAGTGAAGTTCAAAACTGGCATTCTTCTGCTGTGCATCCAACACCCTATTTTTTTCTCTTGAATGGGGTTGCTTATTCTTTTCAGCTTGCATTATGTTGTAGCCACGTTTTCCCCACATATGAGACCTCCACTGTGTGCGCCGATTGCAGTTGAGCACAGCGCACTGTTGTACAAACCTCCAAAAAATGAGCAGAAAAGGGCCATCTGGCTGTGGAGAGGAGCACGACTCTTTGCAGATGGTTGGTGTGAAAACACGTGTTTGATGATAAGAGTAACAGTAATACCAAAGTCAATGTTTTGCTTGGGTAGGCAGAGCGGTAGTTGTTGTATGCTCACGCTGCTGAAGATGGCAGGTGGATGTGGCAGACCCTAACATAAATTGAGCATTTACACGCACCCTCTATCGACAGTAGAATCATGTGTTATTAAGGCTCGTTTGCTAGAGGAGACGGTGGTGCCTGGAGGGGGGGGGTGAAAATGAAGGGAGAAGAGGACTGGAAATAAAAGGAGACAGACCATTCACATGTCTCTGAATTGGTTTGACTTTTAAAATCTGGCGTGTTGCCATTGAGTGTGTTGGGCAGTGAGCTCCTTGCACTGTATCTCTAATCAGTGCTATTTTTCTAGAAAAAGAGGTGCTGTAGCTCACCATGAACACCTCCCTCATTCTCTTAGAATGGCAATGGTACCTACCTGAGAGGTGCTGGAACAGAGTTCCGGCAAGTTCCTGCTGGAAAAAAACACACCTGCCTCTAATGCTGCTCAGGAAATGGAGTTGGAGGGTAGATGAAAACATTAAATGAAGCCTCTCTGTTTCCCACATGACATTCTCTCACTACCCAGCCAGCACTCCCACCCCTTCTGTGAGAGCAAAAATGCTGTGCGTGACTCATTCCTTCAGCCTCTGCAAGCTGGGCAGCAGTAATGTCTTTCTCGTCTGCATCCCCAATGTGTGGGTGTTCAGAGAACATGGCCTGAGCAGGAGTGGGTGGGGGGTAGCCCTGTGAACCTCCACATGTTGCTGCATTACAGCTCCCATCAGTGCCATCCAGTATGGTCAATAGTCAGGGGGACAGGAGTTATGAGGTTCAGCAGCATCTGCATAGGGACGCAGGTGGCGCTGTGGTTAAAACCTCAGCGCCTAGGACTTGCTGATCGTATGGTCGGTGGTTCGAATCCCCGCGGCGGGGTGCGCTCCCGTTGCTCGGTCCCAGCGCCTGCCAACCTAGCAGTTCGAAAGCACCCCCAGGTGCAAGTAGATAAATATGGACCGCTTACTAGTGGGAAGGTAAACGGCGTTTCCGTGTGCTGCGCTGGCTTGCCAGATGCAGCTTGTCACGCTGGCCATGTGACCCGGAAGTGTCTGCGGACAGCGCTGGCTCCTGGCCTATAGAGTGAGATGAGCGCACAACCCTAGAGTCTGGCAAGACTGGCCCGTACGGGCAGGGGTACCTTTACCTTTTACTAGCATCTGCATAGCTGCAGGTTCCTTTACATGTGAAAGGACCCAAGTTCTGTTCCTAGCATCTCCCATTAACAAGGCTTTCTGATTGTAGGGCTGGGAGAGACCTTTGCCTGAAAGACCTTTAGGGAAAGGGCGTAGCTCAACAGGAGAGCATCTTGATTTGCATGCAGAATGTCCCAAGTTCAATTCCTGGCATCTCCAAGTAGGGCTGGAAGAGAACTCTCTCTGAAGAATCACTGTCAAGCAGTGTAGACAATACTGAGCCAGGTGGACTAGTGGTCAGCCTTAGTATAAGGCAGCTTCCTATGGTCCTAGGCTAGAACGCCACTACCAAATTGGGTAGTTAGACCAATAATCTGCTTTTGGTAGAAAGCAGATTAACTCAGCAGCTCTCCCCACCGGAACTTCTCTGTAGCAAATGAAGGTGCAAAGGAGAAGAGATGCTTCTTTGAAGAGAAAACGCGGCTGATTCTTCTCATGTGGTTTTGAATGAGCCAAATTGGCACTATGATCTGGCTCAGAGCAGCACTGTAGTTGAAGCCTGGAATTATTTAATATTTTGATTCATTAACTAGAGGTTAAAAACCATAAAATGGAAGTTTGCACGAGGCCATGCAAAGCATAGAATTGTGAGATGGAATTCAACTCAATTGTAATCTTTCTCATATCTTTCTTTCTCACCAACCATGGCTTTTTGTCAAACGCCACCTCTTCTGTGAACCCTCTGGATACAATCCTTAATTGAAATGAAGCCTAAGTGCATTCAACTGCATTTGCACAGCTTTCCACTCCCATTGCCAAAAATTCAGCAGTAAACCCTTCCTTATAAAGACTGGCCTTCTTTGCTTATGTTATTATGTGAGGTGCTATGTACTTTGATGGCGCTGTTTAAATAAAGAAAAAGAATTTCCCACCCCATTTTCCCTCTCCATTTTGCCATCTTCACTGCCTTAAGTGTCTGATTCTGAAGTGGCTCCTGTTGTGTCACCAATTCACTATACTCTGTGGAGACCACAAGGTCACCTTCATGCCATACATCCAAAGCATATGCAAAGTACAGGGCTTCCTCCAAGGAATCCTTGGAATTGTTGTTTGCCCTTCACAGAGCTACAATACTCAGCACCCTTAACAAACTATGGTTCCCAGGATTCTTTGGGAGAAGCCAAGTGGCGCTGTCAGTGGCGTAGCATGGGTTGTCAGCACCCGGGGCAAGGGAAGTAATTTGCGCCCCCTAACCCGTGGATTTGCGCCCCCTAACCCTAACCCCCAGATGTTGCTTGTGCGGCCGGCCCCCCCCTGCACCCCCCACGCTACGCCACTGGGTGCTGTGGTCTAAACCACTGAGCCTAGGGCTTGCCAATCGGAAGGTTGGCAGTTCGAATCCTCACAACGGGGTGAGCTCCCGTTGCTCAGTCCCTGCTCCTGCCAACCTAGCAGTTCAAAAGCACACCAAAAAGTGCAAGTAGATAAATAGGTACCGCTCTGGCGGGAAGGTAAATGGTGTTTCCATGCGCTGCTCTGGTTTCACCAGAAGCGGCTTAGTCATGCTGGCCACATGACCCGGAAAAACTGTCTGTGGACAAATGTAGGCTCCCTGGCCTAAAGCGAGATGAGCACTGCAACCCCAGAGTCGTTCGTGACTGGACTTAACTGTCAGGGGTCCTTTACCTTTTTTTAAAAAGTGCTTTAAACATATTGCGAGAATGAAAATTAGACCAGACCAGCTTTGTCCCACTTGCTGCACTACACTGAGCAGCTGATCTCCATCTGATTTAAAAAACTTTTTCATTGCAACGAAAATCATAAACACAAACATGGTCCTTTGTCCAAGGTATTAGTTCAGCTTCTAATGTGCTCAGTGGAAAAACCACCAGTGATTTGAATAGGGGGATTAACCAAAGGAAATAGAGTAACCTCTAATTCACCTCTAGCGGTGGGATTATGTAAATGAATCCACTTGTTCTTCAACTGGAGGTTTCAGCAATTGCATATTGTGTGACCTTCACCTGTCCTTTGACTCTGCATGTGCCTTTCTGCCTTGGCCTCAAAACCCCTCCTAACAACCCTATATAAATCTGCCAGGCATGTCCAAAGTCCATTTCGGGAGCCTAATTTGGTCGGTTTAATCCCTAAAGTCATGAAAAAGCTCAACAACTTCAATCCTAAAAAAAGGGTCAACAACTTTGGTCGGCCCTCATGGCCCTTCACTTCATGAAATCTGGCTCTCTTTGGAAAAAGTTTGGACACCGCTGCTAGCCCCCAAAGAGGCTGTGAATACACTCCCTTCTACTCTGCATCCAATGCACTCCCTCAGCTGGTTTGGGAAGCGGCGTCCACACAACAGCATTAGCCCCAGTCCACATCTACCTTGTATCTACCCTGTTGCTATGGAACACTGCATCTTGATGTGTTTCCCCTGCAGACAGCTTCAGCCTGAATAGAGAAAAAGAACGACCTAGCTCTGTTTTCAGCTGGTGGTATGTACCCATCCTCAGTTCCATCAGGTGACAAAACTGAGGAACATTAAAGGTAAAGGTAAAGGACCCCTGACAGTTAAGTCCAGTCGCAGATGAATCTGGGGTTGTGGCGTTCATCTTGCTTTACAGGCCAAGGAAGCCAGCGTTTGTCCGCAGACAATTTTTCTGGGTCATGTAGCCAGCATGACTAAGCTGCATCTGGCACAACAGAACACCAAAAACAGAGCAGCGCACAGAAACGATGTTTATCTTCCCACCGGAGCAGTACCTATTTATCTACTTGCACTTTTTTGGGCGTGCTTTTGAACTGCTAGGTTGGCAGGAGCTGGGACTGAGCAACGGGAGCTCACCCCATTGTGGGGATCCGAACCGCGACCTTCTGATCGGCAAGCCCAAGAGGCTCAGTGGTTTAGACCACAGTGCCACCCGCGTCCCTTGAGGAACATTAATCCAGACATAAAAATCCATTTCCTTTTAACAAAGGAAAAAGGGGGAAAGGATCAACAAATATGTATTACGAAGAGAGTGGGGAGGTAGATAAGAGAGGAAGGAGCAAAGTTCTGGGTGTGGGGAGAAGGGGAAGAGAAGGTAATAGGTGAGCCTCAGGGCGAGGGCAGGACCAACAGAGCATCGAGAGAAGGAAAGAGAGAAATTGTTTTTCTGCTGCTGCTGCTGCTGCATTGCTTCTGCTTTGCACAGGCTGAGCCGTGACCTGAAGAAAGGGAGAGGGAGACTTCACAGGGGGAATCAGAAAACCACACACAAGAGATAACAAGATAAAATAAAGGAGGGCACGGTTGCACAGAGTTGAGGGGGAGGCATTTCAGTCAAAAGACACTGACGAGAAACCAGCCCAGATGGATTCCTGCCCAGTGCAGTATTAACAGGGTCTCCCCACCTTTCTGTCAGCAAAAACCTTCATACGTATTGCAAGCTGTCAACAGCCTTGCAGAGCTCTAAGTGGTGTCATTCACATATGCCGTTACATGTGGCAAAGTAGGATGCGCTGCCATTCCCACATGGGAGGAACATGGGGGGGGGTGCCTGTTGTTGTTTTTAGGCCATGAACTCCAACCCCACATCAGCCTCTAGCCCTTTTGTGTCCTTTGCACGCTGAACACCCTTACAATGCACCGTTTCTTTCCAGAACTGGAAATCTGCTGGCAGTTTCTCTGTACTCTCGATGTGTGTATACCCCAACCTGGTGAGTGAAGCAGGGGAAATGGCTTTGTCTTGCCTTCTGTGTGTGTCTAGCAGCCCCAGGGGGAGCACAGTGCTTTCCTCAGGAAAGGACCAAGGGCCCACAGGCAATGTTGGGAAGGAAAGCAGAAGAGCTGCAGGAGGGAAAGAGTAAGGGGGCAGAAGTGGGCAATAGGCTATGTAAAGCATCTACATTGTTCCATAAAATAAAAACAAAAAGCCCTATCTCACAGCAGCAGCAGCGAGACGCAGGATGAAAAGGAAAAAGAGAAACAATATTTTGACATCTAATGGGAAGGTTACAAAAAACACAAACACGAGGCTCTAATCCCCAGCTTCCTCTTTCCTTCTCTTTATTTTCTTGTCTTTTGTTTGCTTCCTACCACTTTGCTTGTGCTGCTGGCAGGGAAGGGACATTTGGGGAATAATCCAATTATGCCAAACGCAAGGGAGAGCTTTCTTTGGCCAGCTATTTGGATGACAGCCTCCCCATGTTTCAATTTTCCTTGGATCCAAATGGAAGCTTCTGTAGTTACTGCTTATGATTTGTTGACCCACCAGCACCTGTCTAAACTCTGCTTTGCCGAAACACCTATCCTCTCAGTCTTGCGATGTTCTCTACTTTCTGCTTTCTTTCCTATGAATTACATTAGTCTTCCCATCCACTGACCACTGTACTCACTCCATTTTGGTTTTGCCTGCTTGTGCCTCCTTGGGCTGTCAGCAATAGTCCCGCTCTTCTGAACTTGACCTTGGACTTCAGCTCATGGCTAGATGCTGCTAAGAAGGGTTCAGCAGGGTCACCACAGCAGTTTAACAACCGATCCCTCTTCACGGAGAACACTGGGAATTGTAGCTGTGGGAGGGGAATAGGGGCCTCCTAACAACTCTCAGCACCCTTCACAAACTACAGCTTCCAGAATTCTTTGGGAGAAACCGAACTGTTTGAAGAGGTATCACAATGCTTTAAATGTATGGTGTGAATGTGGCATACGCCTAGGAAGATTTTGTACTGGTACACCAGTGCCATGTTCTGCTGGGGAAAGGAAGATTCATAGGGTGAAACAGCAGAAATGATTAACAGAACTATTTGGAAACTCCACCAGTACTTAATCATTTTATGCATTGGCATGATGGGGAAACTGAGGCATGGCTACCAAGTTCATAGAATTGTAGAGTGGGAAGGGACCGCAGGAGTCATCTAGTCCTACTCCCTGCAATGCAAGAATCTCAACTAAAGCATCCATGACAGATGGCCATCCAACCTCTGCTTAAAAACTTCCAATGAAGGAGAGTCCACCACCTTCTGAGAGAGTCCATTCCACTGTCGTACAGCTCCGGTGGTCAGAAAGCTTTTCCTGATGTTTGGTCAGAATCTCCTTTCTTGTAACTTAAATCCATTGCTTTGAGTCCTACCCTCCAGAGTTTGCTCCTTCTTCCATGTACAGCCCTTGAGATGTTTGAAGGTGACTATCATATCTCAGGGGACGCGGGTGGTGCTGTGAGTTAAACCACAGAGCCTAGGACTTGCTGATCAGAAGGTCGGCGGTTCGAATCCCCGCAACGGGGTGAGCTCCTGTTGCTCAGTCCCTGCTCCTGCCAACCTAGCAGTTCAAAAGCATGTCAAAGTGCAAGTAGATAAATAGGTACCGCTCTGGCGGGAAGGTAAACAGCGTTTCCGTGTGCTGCTCTGGTTCGCCAGAAGCGGCTTAGTCATGCTGGCCACATGACCCAGAAGCTGTATGCCGGCTCCCTCAGCCAATAAAGTGAGATGAGCGCCGCAACCCCAGAGTCAGTCATGACTGGACCTAACGGTCAGGGGTCCCTTTACCTTTACCTTTTATCATATCTCAGTCACCCCAGCTACAAGTATGAATGAAGATTGAAACACACCATACACTTGTGGGCGGGAGGGTGGAAGTATTGCTCTAAATGAGATCGGGAGGAAAATTCTAGGCAAAGGGAGTAAGACCATGGGCATAGCCGGGGGGGGGGGGCAGGGGGCAGCTGCCCCACAATCAGTAAAAATCAATACAAACCTGAGGTTCTGCCCCCCCCAACAAGCATCCTGACTACTCCCATGAGTAAGACAGGATGGCAAATGTTAACTGTGTAAAGAAATAAGGAACTGCATGTTTTTCCCTGGGGTGGTAGGTAGTTGTCATAATTTAGGTTGGAATGTCCAAAGAGGCCTAAGAGATTTATGCACAGCTGAGCTCCCAGTGGGATTTGTGAACTTTTCTCCTACACGTTTCCTAGCTGGCATCTGAGACCATTAAGGCAAATTGGTGCACTTGGCCATGTTTTTCAGTAATACAGAATTTCACTTGGAGGTTATGGTGACTGCAACCTTTCTTTTTTCTTATGCAGTAATAATGTAAGAATTCAAAACCTGTCAAATGAAGCGCTATCAAAGGATGTTAAAGGTTTTTTATTCTCCATAGTTAAAGTTGCTTTAATAAATCTATTAGTTTGTCTGCAGTCTTCTTATCTATCTTGATTGCCCCTGCTGATCCCTGATAGTCTAGCAGATGCATTTATACTTATCTAGTCTATCTTCTTGGACACTCTTAAATTATATTTACTTCCTTTTGTATATCCCACCCCCACAGACTTTTTCTAAGTGATCCGTTCAAAGTGTGCCCTGTCACATTTTAGCCAGCAACTGGTTTAAAGGTAATAGTATGATATCCAGTCCACACATAATGGGGTGTTTTGTGGGGTGGTGGTGGGGGACTAGGATTTATAATTTAAGATGAATCCATAGTCCCTTTTGAGGCCTTGTGATGGTTTTTATTCTTTTGCCCCACATGTATTTGTTGAACTATAAACCAATCATTATTTGGAAATGTCCCTAGTCTGTCTAACTTCCATAACACACTTTGTGGGGTTGTGTTAGATTTACTGGTTATAATCATAAGCGTCTTTAGCGTAGCATGACTGGTTCAGCTGCACTGCAGGGAGCGCCTCAAGAATGCTGTAGAACGGAATGCGAGGGGCAGGCAGGTGCCGAATTTTAGTGCCACACAGGTTGCCGCTGAAATCTGAGAGCCCAAAGTCTACCACTGTTATAATCCTAGTGCTTTTGTCCCCACTTCTAATGTTCCTTTTACATTGCAGTGCCTGTTGCATTATGGAACTGTGGCCTTGTGATCAATCTACCCCCATGTCATGCTAAATTTTAAGTGGTGGAAAAGAACTGTATGACGGGATATTGCACCAAATTTTGTATTGTGAAATTACAGTACAAAACTCATTTTTTCCTGAGTTAATAAGGTTGCAAACAGATTTTTTAAATGGAAACAATTAACACGGAAACGAGCACTAGCCTTCATGTAGCGGCTTTTATGTCATGTGAATGATCACATAAAATGTAGAATTATCAGGTAAGGAAATGTCAGGAAAATGGAACAAAGTGCTGCCTGAATGCATTGTAGTTTCTCTGGACAAATGCAGCAGCGTAGGGAACCTGTAGCCCTCCATATGTTACTGAATCACAGCTCCCATCATTCCTTGGGCCATGCTGGTTGGGGCTGATGGAAGTTGGCGTCCAACAACGTCTACAAGGTTGCAGGATCCCCCTTCCTGCGCTCTTCTGTGACAAGTGTTCACGAGCGGGTTCTTTTTTCCTATTCGTTGCCCTGCCACGAAGAGAGCAGATGGTAACAGCAAGGAAGCGAAGTGCAAATCACTGTCAAACTACAAAGATTAATTACTCTGTTGTCAATGTGTAGTACAGTAATAGCAAACACATAATAATAGGAAATTACTAGCTTGCATCATTCATGGAAAAAACAAAACCATGTTTACTGGAGTCTGGTTCCAGAAAAAGCTGTTATAATGTAATTTGGCCCCTGGAGTTGAAGCAGCTCAAATTTGCAGGGAGTCTCTGATTCCAAATGGGCCACATTTCTTGTATATGTTAATAAAATTCAATGGTGCAGGAATGAGGGTGTCCTCCAAGACTTTGCATGTGGGCTTGGGAAGAAGGCTTCCCCTGAATTGGTTTCCACAAGGCTAGAAGAAGAAGAAGAAGAGTTTGGATATCCCGCCTTTCACTCCCTTTTAGGAGTCTCAAAGTGGCTAACATTCTCCTTTCCCTTCCTCCCCCACAACAAACACTCTGTGAGGTGAGTGGGGCTGAGAGACTTCAAAGAAGTGTGACTGGCCCAAAGTCACCCAGCAGTTGCATGTGGAGAGCGGAGACGCGAACCCGGTTCCCCAGATTATGAGACTACCGCTCTTAACCACTACACCACACAAGGCTACAGTTTAAAATTCTTACGAAATTCCACTCATCTCCCTCCCACCCACCCACCTTTCAAATTCTGCCCCATTTCCCCCTTGCACTGGTACTGTTCCACCAGCATAAGGATTCTGATGATTGGCGGTACCACTGGTGTCAGGGGACGTTCCTTACACTGGCTTGTCTTTGACCTCCACTAACTCATGGACTCAGAAGTGCTCCTATCTCTGCTCAGCAGGAAACAGAATCGCATGGTTAATTACAACTAAGCTAAGACGGTAAAGAATATATTTTATCTTTGAGTCATCCTAGGGTTCGTATTGTCAGTTCCAAATTGTTTTCACAATTTTGAGAGAGAGAAAGAGAGGAAAATGCATGGTGAAATTCACACAATGCTGAAAGTTATTTTCCAGATCTAAGTCTAAATGTCATTTTATACTTGAGATGCTTTGATAACACTGAAGATGTGTTTGGAGGTTTGCAATGCCCTGGAGATTTGTGCCTGCATTGGAAGAGCAAGTTACAAAGACATGACTGAGATGAACTAAGACTTCACTATATACTGTGCATAGGCTTCCATGGCCTGCTGTTGCGGACATGCATGAAAAGAGCTGTCGGGGGTGGGGGTGGGGGAGACTAGCACAAACCAGGTGGGAATTGGGAGAAATGGACTGCCACCAGTGTGGGAAGTATCTTGACACATCTAACCAAAACTATCTGTCACTCTTGTATACAAATACCAAAATGAGAAAAGTAGCTAGCTGGCTTAAGAGTATGCCTTATCAACTCCGCTCACGTTATTGGATGTAGGAAATTCAATAATAATAATAATAATAATAATAATAATAATAATTCATGTATATGCCGCCCATCTGACTGTGTTGCTCCAGCCACTCTGGGCAGCTTCCAACAAATTAAAACATCAAAAATAGTAAAACATCAAATATTTAATAACTTCCCTAAACAGGGGGAAAATGATACAAAATAAATGACAGAAAGGTCTGTTTGTGAAATCACAATAGGAGTCACACTGTGCATGCCAAGTGCATTGTAGGACAATGCAACTATCATTGGAAAGAATTGACAGGAGGGAAATCAAAATAATGAATAGGACAGGCTAGATTGATTCAAGGGAAGATTACAAAACTAGAATTACCTCAAGCTTGCTTAAATGCTCTCTGATGAGAGAGCATGGTGGCACCCTTCAGGCTGTACTTATCAAAGAAGTAGGAGGTAGAGACAAGATTGATCCTGGAAGGACTGTAGGGAAATTGCCTGAGCAAAAGCTTAATTCTGATATCAAAATTGGGTTTTATTTCAGTCTGCATTTTGTTAACTGCTGTGTTTTGAATTAACTTGTGCTGTTCATTTTAAGTAGCATATGTGTTTTAAAATGGATGATTTTATATGGTGTTATGCTTAATTTTAGAGTGGTGCATTGCCTGGGGAGGTCCTGAAATAGGGTCTAGAATTTCTAAATAAACTACTGGTAATTAAATGTTGGGGGTGAAATAGTCCATTGAGGGATATAGTAGAAACCTTCTGCATTCCATGTCACAGTCTGCCAGTTTTATTGCCATTGTATACCTACTAGTGATAATAGACTAGTAAAATAAAGTCATTGCCCACCATATACGTATTCACAGTGTGCAGATACACCTTCCAAAGACAGTGGAGGGGCAATTGCTCTCCCCTAGCTTTTCATCAAGCATGCAAGAATTAATGAACTACGGTTGGAGTGTGGGGGGAGGAAAGGCACTGGTTTTTTTTAGGGAAGGGGTGGGGAACCGATTCAGTGGTTTGGCCAAATTCTGAGCACCTCTGCAGAACATTTTGACAGATGGGCAAGTCTGCCCACCCATCAATCATCTGATGTCAGGCTTAGCACAGACTAAGGAAAACTCTGCTGAAAGCAGGAATCAGCTGCCCTAGGGAGTGCCTGATCAGGAAGTAGATAGCACAGCCAATCCCTGCAAGGCTTGCTGTCAGCACCAATCAGCACTGTCAGCAAGCCTCAGTTGCCAAGGTACAACTAGGAGGTCTCTTTAAGGCTCCTGATAGTTCCTTTGCAGCTGTGATATTATCTTCCCCACACCTGATGCCACCTAGGATGTGAATGTGGTTTGGAGAAACATTCTTAAGGGCCAGATTAGCACCCCTGCTGGGTCTAATGCAGTCCCGACTACTGCATTCAAGTTTGTGAGGGTGAGGAGCTGATGATAAACTGGATTAGAAGAGAACTAGGTGAGCTGAAATAAAAACGTTCAAATTTTGAGGAACAAAACTGGCCATAACTAGAATGACTTTGAATCAGTTTTCCAGAGTTCTGTCTGTAGGCCGAGACCACGTGCCATTTTCGGATGAGTACTCTGGGGGCACCAGGAGTAATATTGAGACAGGCTAGAGTCACATTGCATCCATGGATAGGCATGGCTGGCGCTTCGGTATGAATGAGGTAGAATGAGAATGGTCTGTTTGTTACTCATTAAGAAAAGTATATAAACAGCCTTGTGCAAAGTGCACGAATCTATCCTTCTTAAAACGCCACAGCATCTATTAGTAAAGCAACAGGTTTCCCACAGTGAAGTAAAATCTGATTTGCCAGTGCTTTGATTTACTGATTGAGAGGGGTCCTTGTTGTTTTAAAAGGGGAGTGCAGCACCCCAGCGAGAAAGGTCATGGGGCTGTGTGGCAGTTTTTCTCAAGATCTCTGGTGGTTTGTTATCCTTCAAAAGCAATCTTTCCATACATTTTATCTCCCTAGGCACCTTCCCCTTCATTCTTATCTATATTTTATGCTGTCTGGATATCTCGGGCCATTAAGCCTATCTCTTTTATCGCTGCAATCTTTCTCTTCTCTCTTGAAGGATGTTTTCTGCTCCACTGTCCCCCTCTACATCTTTCTCTCTTTTATTTTGTGCCTCCCTCCTCCCTTTGACCCTGTATTTTCTCGCTGGCACATGCAACGCCTCCCCCCCCCCCGGGAGACGGGAGTCTCCCCATCAGCTGGAATGATGGCATAAAGGAGATCTGGGGTGACTGGCACTCCTTTAGCACACCTACAAGGGTAAGATGTGGAAGTAACAGCCGCTTAAGACAAGGACCTGCAGCAACAACGAACTTTTATTTCGTAACATTTATATACCGCTTGATTGCAAAGAAAACTCTCAATGGGCTTGCATTGTTCAGATGAGGTACTGAAAGTTGAAGTGGCAACAGTAGGAATGCCGTGTCTAGTGTTTCCTACCAAAGATGGCAGCACTTCCCCTTGCCCTTACTAGTGCATGATGGGATCTTACCTATATTTGGGGGCTTGATGCCAGAAGGGCTCCTCTTTCTACAACTCAAAATATCTCCTGTGCTGGCGGGTTGTTCCCACATTGCATCAGGGAAGTGGGACTCCTGTGCTTGGGAGTCTCATACTATGGTATGGAATCTCCTCCCTTGCTTTACCTGTGTGGTGTTCATTGTCCCTGCAGATCTAGTTACAGTTGTGGAGATAGGATTCTTGGCAGACGTTTGTTGGAGTCCTGGGGTGGAGTACTGTTTGGCTGGCTGTTACTTATGCAAGTTGCACTTTCACCACTGTCCTTGTCACCAAGTTCTCACAGCTGTGCTCCAGGTATTAAGCACACGATGACAGTAATGTACTGGTGTGCCTTGATAAGCGCTATCTGCATTCCCTGGCACGGTCTTATATGTTTTGCAGAGTTAATCACCATTGTCTCTTCTGTTGTAACAGTAGGAGCAGAGAAGGAGGCAGAAAGGAAGATAGTAGGCAGTTGTTGGGGACTGCCTGTTGACTTAAATGGGAGCACTTTCATTTTCACCATTTCTTCTGCAGGCATAACATTGCATCATTGCAGAAGGCAGGGACTGTTGGAAGTGCAACAGCAGGGATCATTCCATTTGTCATGTAAGAGTTAATTCTGTTACTGTAAAAGTGAACTAGCCAAGACGGCAATGGGTGGAGATGTTGCTTAGCATCCAAGCAAAGTGGTACGATCTTCACTGAGGCAACACATGCACTGATTGACTGTATAGTTCTGAGCAAGTATCCCCTCATATCTTTGGTTGAATATCTCCTTGCTATGTTCAAGACCTGAAGGAAGAAAGGCAAAACATCTCTCCTTTACTTCTCGAATTATACACTGCTTTGTTTCCTAGTTTCCTAAGTAACGTGTTATCTGGTTTCTTTTCTCTCTGGTCTCCTATCTGCATTGTTTATGTGACTTTGCTAATGGGGACAAGCCTTGAATGGTGTGCTTCACTGGTGTAAAGATGTCTAGAAGCAAGTCTATACTGTCTAACAGGAAGAACCTGAGGCTAGGATTACTCTTCAAATCCATACCAGGCTACTTATACCCACATAAAACTGTCCTGGTATTATTTGCGTTTATTTTATTTTCAGCTGCAAGTTAGGACCCTCTGTCTATAGAGAAGCCAGTAGGAGGATTTTAAACTTGAATGAAATCTCTGGTTGTTCTGAATGATCCTCAGGTACTTGCAAGAATTACTATGAAGGAATGATTACCAAGTGCAGGCTGCATGTAAGTGTTTACCTGGTGCTCTTGTTATGGAAGATCTTCACATTTTCATTTAATCGTGCGGAGAGTTGCACATTTTTCAAGACCAAACGACACTTTTATACCTTTGCTGATATTTTGTGTGGCTATGAGGTTGTTAAGTGTACTTGGATTCAGCAAATAATTTTATATCATCCATATATCAAAGGTGCATGGTTTGTGTTCTTTCCTTCCTTTTTTGGAATCAGTACCTAGTGCTAGAGTTGAGAGTATTATAAGAGCTAAACAAACCCATAATAATAATAATAATAGATAGTATTAATATTTGCATGTTTATACCAGACCTCTTCAGATGGATTAAAATATCCAAATTATATGACAAGGAAAGGTAAATTGCTTAGCAATACAATATAAAGTTTTACAAAAAAAAGTATATAACATTGTTTCTTCTGATGGGGGTGGGGAATGCTTCTCTAGATACAGGAGAAAAAACATTTCTCTTGCAGATCATGAAAACTGTTGGGTTCATAACACACTTAGGCCTGACTGTAAAATAGGACAAGGCCTAGACAGGCAACCTAAAGTGTTTAGGTCATATCTGTCCCCTCTAAGGATTCCACCTAGCCTCTAGTGATCCTATGTATGGCAACACATCCTCAAACTGCTTGTTCTATAGAAGGATGAAGCATAATGAGCTGAAAGTCCCTTTGTTCAAATCTGCTTGAGCTCAAATCTTTTGATGACTTTCAGCAGGGTTGAAAAATTTGCAGCCTTCCAGATGCTGTCAGACTCCAACTTGTTGGATTGATTAGATGCTAGGAGAGGATATATTTATTAGATATTATCCTTCTTTCCTCCGCAGAGTGCCGTCCCTTTGCAGCTTAAAGGATAGGCTAGTTTTAGCCTTTTAGTATTAGTAATCCAGGGTGCTTTAAAGGAGACTGGATTTTCCTGGTATTACCTTCTTTTCTCCCCCTCAAAATAATAATCACACAGACTTTTTGAGAAAAGGTAAAAATAGCATTTACTCAGTCAGTCTACGTCTTCAAGAATAACAGATACAGCAGATGTAGGCAGGCTTAAAATGCTAGCTAAGTTACTAACAAATACTAAGGTCTAGCTTAAAAATGGAATTTGAACTGGAGCTAGGACTTACAGATGCTCTCACATTACAGACATACTGGAAATAGGAGAATGTGCCCAACCATAGTTTCATCTCTTCCTGTCAAGGCATCAGAGGGAAATGATCTCAGAGGTATCTCCAGCAAGTTTACAGGAAAGCTCTGTGAGCCTTAGCACCTGCATGTGCCTATCTAGCAAAACATGAATTGTTGGTTCAACTGCAATAAATGTCCCACACAAGTCCCATCAGCACCACCCGGCATGGCCCAATGGTCAAGGATGGTGGCAGTCAGAGTCTAGGAACACCTGGAGAATCACAAGTTCCACATTTCTTTAGGTGTTTCTGCCTCCTTCCCTGCCTGACCCTAATATGGGCAGAATGTTACTGACTTAGCTTGGATTCGTCGTGTAGTTAAACGTGAAGGAATTATACATAAACACAAGATTTCACCCCACGGAGTGCTTGCATTTTATAGTGTTCTTGTTCACCTCTCCTTCCTTCCCCATCACCCAGTGACTGAGCATGTCAAAGCCTGACAACAATGGATGGTAGCAACTGTTACCAACGTTCTTAATTGTTGTGTCTCTGAGTCTGTGTGTGTGTTCCATGTTTTTCATAATTAGACTACAATAAATATGTTCATAGTCTCTATTGTTAGGCATTTGAAAATGTCATCAAAACTAAAAAGGCGATGTTTTAAATATTATCAAAATAATTACATTCTCACTGATTTGATCATCAAACATGTCAACTGTTTTTCAGCATTTTAAAGTAAATTATTATCAAGGGGGAAACGAAAGCAAGGAAGGAGGTGCTTTGGGAAGCAGTGCTTTTGCACATAACTCTGTAGTATCTTCTACGTTCCAGTGCACAACTGGCTTCGTGGTCTAAACTACAGCTGGTAGTATAAACCAACGGAAACTCAGGATTCACTTCACAACTTAGCACAGTCACTTCTCTGCATGGTGTCTGTGGTTTGCATGCTTTAAACCACTGCCTTCCTGGGATTTAAGACACACAGTCCCTTGGTAATGGCTCGTCTAGATTATTATTTTGTTCCAGAAAGAGCATCTGTATTGGGGGAGGGGACATGGAAATCACACTTTGCCAGAATGCTTGAATATTCTTTTCATTAGGAAAATGTGGAGCAATGACAGCTGTGTTGTTGAAGTTTTGAGAGTTGTGTATAGTTCATTTATTTATTTTTCTATTTTTCTATCTTATTTCTATCCCACATTTCCCCCAAGGAGCTCAAGGGGGTGTCCATGGTTCCTCCCTCACATTTTCATTGCCACAACAACTCTGTGAGATAGCTTAGGCTGAGAGGCAGCTTTCTGGCAGAGTGGGGATTTGAACCCTGGCCTCTCAGGTCCTAGCTCATCGCTTTTGCCACTAAACTATACTGCTTCTCCATACATAAGAGTTTGGGTTGTATCCAAAGAGTAGTCTACAGAAGAGGAAGGTAGTAGCCGAAAGTATGGCTGCAGCCTCCACTCCCTAGCTCAGGGGTAGGCAACCTAAGGCCTGGGGGCAGGATGTGGCCCAATTGCCTTCCCAATCCAGCCCACAAACAGTAGAATGTGTCCTTTTATTTAAAATGCATCTCTGGGTTATTGGGGGGGGCATAGGAATTCTTTCATTCCCCCTCCCAAAAAATATAGTCCGGCCCCCCACATGGTCTGAGGGACGGTGGACCGGCCTATGGCTGAAAAAGGTTGCTGATCCCTGCCCTAGCTCCTTAAGTGGGAAAGGGATGATTTTTAATGGCATCCAAGAAGTTTATAAAAAGTTTCTCTATGACCTGCTAAGATCCTCATCTTCTCTGTTAAGGAGGAAAACCACAGGATGCTTGTTGATTGGCTACCATGGAATTAATGGCAGTATGCAATAAAGCAAGTGTTAGAGATACCTGTCATCAAATGATCATGCAAATAGCTCTCTCACAGTTCTTGATGGGAATTGGGTTTGTTAGGGAGATGATTAACTCATGCTGCAGTGTGAGGGCACAGATATGTGTTGCTTTTTGTTCGTTATGGACACCCATCTTGCCTAATCAGTTACTTGATACTGAAAGGAATATTTTTAGACTGCAGCTTGTGCATATATTACAGGGCCCCCGTGCCTTGAGAAAACTGGGCTACAGGTTGTAGTGATACAGAAAGAACAGAGGTGCATGCTGCTGTCCACCTCTGAGTAAATTTATTAGTTCGTATCTGTGTGCGTGCGCATGCACACACACACAGACACAAATTGTTTGGGCAAAACACTTTATGAAACATAAACAATGCTGAAGAATGCAGCAATACACACTGGGGCTGCATTTCTTGTTACTTCCAAGGCAAAGAACCACTTGTCTGGATTGAATTCTGATATTCAGTAGCCCTCAATTGGAAATAGTTAGAATATGATTAAAATCAACAATTGCTAAAAAGAAATAAAACACATAAAACTTATGCATGTCTGTTTTGACTTGCCTAAACAAAAATGTTTTAAGCAGGCACCAAAAAGAGTACAGCGAAGGTGTCTTCTGCCTGCTGTCAATAGGCTGTGGGTTCCAATGTGTAGGTGCTGCCAACTGAAAGATTGATTTCTAATGAGTGTGGAATGAGCATTATGTCACACCTGTAACAGTGCCAGTTCTAAAGATCAAAGCTGTCAAGTGGATATATGTGGGGGAAGGTGATCACACAAGTAAACTGGCTCCAAACTGTTAAGGGCTTTATATACTAACAGCACTGCCAGTAGCAAATGGGAAACCACTGCAGATCTCTGAACAGAAGTTTTATATGCTGACATTCCTGTCAGCAACTGTTTTGCAGCATCCTGCACTTACTGCAGCTTCCAGATCAAGTGCAAGGAATGCCTCATGCAGAATGGATTGCAGTAATCCAATATGAAAGTCACCAATGCCTGAACTACTGTGGTCAAGTTCTCTCGGCTCAGGAATGGCCATAGCTATTGCAAAAGCCACAACTCATAAAAGGTGCATCTAGCTACTTCGATTACCCAGGTCTCTGGTGACAGAGCTGGATCCAGAAGCACCCCCAGACTGTGAACCTGCTCCTTCAGGCAGAGTGCGAACCCATCCAGGCTAGGCAGTTGACCAGGGATGTGATCTGTGTTATCTAACTGCTAAAGATCAGGACACTTTATTTCCTGGGAAAGATTCGCAGCGAAGAGAATGGAAGTGGAAGGTATGTGGAATTGTGTTTGCCATCATCTTTAGACATGGGTATGAGAAGAAGGCTTAATTCCTTCTGTCGTCCTTTCATTCCTTTCTGTCCTTAGATGTGCCAAGGAAAACTGTGAGGGAAATTGGAAACACTTCAACGTTTTCGTCACAATTTCCTCTTGCAACTGAGGAGGCTATATTCATTGGATCCTGTTATATTAAAACTCTGTTTCTTATCCAAGCATAGTGGTTGCTCCCCGCCCCCAACAAGCACAATGGCACCTTCCTCTTCATATGTTTTTATTTAGCTCCAGGAACTAGCTGTTCTGCGGGTTCACTGTAATACCACTCAATAGCGGTAGTCTCTCACCCAACGAGGCAGAATTGACAGGGTTGATGTTGTCACAAATTATATGTGATAATTTCATAGCTTCTTTTTGGGGTGCGTCCAAATGGTTGCTTCATGCAGTAACAGTAGTACTTTTTTGTTTTTTGGCACACTGAAAGAGGACACCTCACACCCACGATCTAGGTGGGGCTGTGAAGCTCTGCTTACAATCAGACTAGTCTAGCACAGTATTTTGTTGGTTTTGGGACCTCTGTCTTTGTGGAATGCTACATTTTATTCCTTCACAGCCATCAAGCTCAAAAGGCTTCCCAATGAAAACTCAGTAGTTGCATTTGCCCTCTGTGACTGCAATCCTGCCGAACTATGGAAGAGACCCAAGCACTAAACCAGAGGGCTCTGTGAGGTTTACACTGTAGCTACCCTGAGCAGCAAAAGAGGCACAACATTTTAAAATCCAAATGCTAACAATTGAATTGGAAAGCTTCAGCACTTGAAGGTGGATTGTCTCTTCAGCATGTGGTGACAGCTTTTAAAAATGCCATCATCAAAGGAATCACACTCTAAGGTGCTGTAAAAAGTTTAAGGGGAAAAGGAAAGAAAATGATTTTTTTGTATTTGATCATATATTGGGTGTCTTTCTTTCTCACACACAGACATGCACACACTATTGTTATATATTGTTTTTAATACTTGATTGGGAGCCGCCCAGAGTGGCTGGGGAAACTCAGCCAGGTGGACAGGGTATAAATAATAAATTATTATTATATATAGAGAGAATGAAAACAAAATGTAAACAAGTGTATCTGAGGACTTCTTGCTTGTCGAAGGGATAATATGTTGTCGTTCAAGCTTTCTTCTTTTTTTGCAACCACTCGTAGCTGAGTAAGATTGTCTATGGCTTAGTGGGACTGTGCAAACTGTGTGGACTGCTACAGATAACTTTGCTGCTCCCTGGACCCTTTTACTGCTACCTCATGCTGAGCTGAGCCAAGATTTGACTTAGTATGCCATCTGAACTGGGGCTTGGCAAGCTATCTCTGCTGTAGCCAAAGTCTGCTCTTGGTTTATCCTTGGCAGAGGGTGGAGATTAACCATGAGCCCCTGGCTGGATCTAGACACATCGGAGAAGTGATTCGGTTAAATGCGTTGTAAACTTCATGCAGAGAAATCCTGTTGGCGAAAAAACGGGACTCTGCAGCGCCATCTGGTGCTGCAGTATTATGACGCATATAAAGCGTGTTTTCTTTACAAATGTAGCTGAGTCCCCAGTTCAGACAACTCACTAAGCCAAACTTTTATTCCCCAAAGTGGCCAGGCCAGGGGAACTGCTGGAGTGATCCATCAGGGCACTTCGTAAGAAGGCAGAGGAATTTGCCTTCAGTTCAAGACTGGCAGGACATACAAGTAGAATGAGGTGATAGAATCCTGAGGTGTCAGAGAGGACTGTGCCATTTTCAGCAACTATTTTCTACATGCAGGGAGTTCCTCTCCACCCCATGCCCCAAAGCGGGGTTCTCCACCTCAGTCTGAATTGATACAGTCCACTTCTACCACCTCCAGCCTCTGCTGCTTCATTCTCACAACATTCAGCTGCATGTGGAAACCAGGCCGCAGCTGGGCCTCAAGTAATTTATATCTTGGCCAATGCTGATTCCTGTAATGACTCTACTGGCACGGAGGTAGTTTCTTTTATTCTCTTCCATGTTCCCTTAGGAGGCCAGCCTTGCCTCATTCTTTTGTAGGAACAGGTTCCTCGGACGTTGTCAGCAGCTGAGAAAAAATATTGATGATTTTTCTCATCGCCCCAAACACTTGCCTCCCTTTTATATGATTGCAGTGGTGTTTAGGGGCTAACAACTCTTTTCGGCCTCCAGCTGTTATTGTTTGTTCCTTGGCATGCGTGTTGCCCGACTGTCATTTGGAACGATGGGTCTGTATTTGCCATAGTACCAAAAAAAAAAAAAAAGGGTAGTTTATTTTGTCCGTCTTCCAGCTGTACTTGTAAGCTTGGTATTTACTTGGGTTTTGATAACTAGTGTCTTGTGGGAAGAAAAGTCTGTGTTTGCCTGTTTGTTATCATCTGTGCTTGGGGAAATTAATGCTTCTGCTTCTGTTCCTTTAGTAATGGCAGATATGGACTGGTACTGAAGGCATAGATTTTCCGGAGGGGGGGGGAGTTGCACCCCCATAGACCTGATAGATTTTTATAGACATCCTGCTAACTTTGAGTATCTTAGTGATGAAATAAAATGCTCACATTAGTTGGGTCTTAAAATCCGTAACTGAGAATTGGACTCCCTTGTCAGCAATCAGACTTTCTGCAGTGAGCTATCATGTCTGTTATCAGTGTGCTCCCTCCACGGCAAGAACAAAATATATTGCCCTCTTTATCTCTATTTCCTAGCAACTTGATGACTGCTTCGTATTTTAGTGAATATTCTCCCCCTCTGCATATTCCTGGGGGGAACGGTGTCTTTCTCTGGAGCATACCTACAGACATGTGGTTTATTAGATATGGAATTATGCTTGATGTGGAATGCATTGGCCAGAATGCCTCCATCGTCACTGTAAAATTCCAGGTTGTTGCTCCATTTGTTTTTCATTTAAGAAATCTTGAAGGGTTATACTAGACTGTCTGGTTGTTTACTCATTATTTTGCTTATTTAAAAATTATACTTTTCATAAAAATTGCAGTAACGTTGATGAGAACCGTCAAAGCACAAGAAAGCATTAATAAAATCTGGTTGGGAAGAAGGGAGGAAACCATGTGTCAAAGACCTGTCTGAATAACCATTTTCGATAGATGGGCAGGGATGATTCCTGCTGAACCTCCAATGGCAGGGAGTTCCAATGGTGGAGCAAGCCAATCAGGCACCTGGGGTGGTGTGTGTGCTCTGCACCCAGGGGCGGGGTGAGCTGGGGCAGGATGCTCCACAGGGCCTCTGAGGAGTCTACCTGCCTACTCCCACTCAGCTGCCGTACAGGGGCAGGCAGCGGGCAGACTGCTTGGGGCCCCGTGGTGAGTGCTGCCCGGCATTTTGTCACCCCCCTCAGTGGTGACACCTAGGGTGGCCCACCCCACCACACACACCCTTCCACTGCCCCTGGCACAGGACAGGGCGCACCACGCTAAAAGCTTGGTCCCTAGTAAAGGCCAACTGGACCCCAGGATCATGGGAACCACAATAAATGCCCCATCAGAAGATCTCAGTGATGCAGGTGGAAAATAAGGAATCAGGAGTTGCTTAACAAATGCAAGTTGTTTTGTGAATTGACACAAGAAATTGACACAGGGTTTTGTGAATTGACACAAGAAAATTTAATCTAGTCTAGTAGCTAATTGGCAATTGGTGCAGTTCTCTCAGCAGAGGGTAATGTGTTGCCAGTCACCTGGTCCCGTGAGCATTTTGGTTGCTGCATTCTGCTCTAGCCACAGCTTCTGGATCACATACAAGGGCAGCCCCACCTAAAGTGTGTAACAGCAATCAAGTCTATTGGCATATATTTGCATAGATTCCACTTCTGCTGTCTTATCATATAAACTGGGGAGCCAGTGTTGTAGTTAATGCATTAACCATGGATATGGAAAAGGCTGATATTGGGTCAGTCATAATTGTAATACTTATTTATTCTGAATGTTTCTCAACCACTCTTCATCAAAAGATTCCAGAGTGCTGTATAATATTGCAGCCTAACCTACTTTTGTAGGAATTGCGGCGATACCCTTTTAACAGGTTTGTTACGTTTTGGAGGGAAGCCCTTTGGGAGGTTTGCGCAGCAGGGTGACGGCTGAGCCAGAGGCAGTCTGCGAGTGGCAGCTGTGTGTGAGGTAGTTAGCACGGAACTTAATATTAAAACTGCCCTCTGGTTGTAAAATAAATCAAACAACATTATATGGAATAAATCTGGTATCTGTCTTCACTGGTGCCTCTGAGGCAACATTACAGGGGTGTTGTGAGGATTGAACAGGGTAACACTAGCATGCTCCCCTGAGCTCCTTAGAGGAAGGGTGGACTTATATAAAGGTGAGTAATGATAAGAATAAATTGCTCTTCTCCCTCTTCATGATTCTTCTTCATAGGGAATCCTATGGTTACCTAAAATGGCTTCCCAGTAGCCATAGGATAGAGGGAAGCTCCCATTCCATCTGCAGAGGGGAAAGACTGGGCAGAGGAGGCCTGACTGTACAAGCTTCCCCAGTTGCAGGTGCAGCCTTTTGTCACCCAGCCATTGGTGCTCCAAAAGTGGTAATGGCCAAGGGAGATGTGCTCTGGATCTCTGCTTTATATTTTGCCTGATCCCCAGATATGCAAATAATATACCCTCCCATATGCAAATAAGCATAGGGCTAATTTTTTGGTGAAAGGCAACACGTGTTATATCAGCCATTGCGTGTCTGCAAAGCAGATGTGAAACCGGGATATCCAGAGTTAATAGTGTGCAAATGTAAATTGTTTGAGGCAAAACCTGTGAAGCAGAATTCCTCCTGGCATAGCCTAAAATGCTACTCATTCTTTTAGCTCAGTTGGTGGCAAACACTGCACTGTGTATGAACTGGCATTCTTATATTTGGCTTTGATTCCCCCCCCCCCCCCACTTATTATTACTGTAGCATTCAACGTCTGCTTATTGCTGATCTATACTGGAAGTGAAATGTTAATAAACCTGAAGGCAGAGATTTGGGTCCCCTCCCCAATCATTTTAAGTACCTTGTACTTGACTAAATCTGTTCCCTCTCCCCTGAACGCACTGCTGGAATGTAACACAGCTAATACACAGATGCCAATATTTCCTGCCATCTTCCCCTCCTGTTTCTTTTGGCTTTGTAGCAGGATCTCATTGCAAATGCATCTGGCTGCTTATCTTGCATTAGCAAAAAGCTCCTTCTGTACATCTTTTGGAATATACATCTGCTGACGGTGCAACTGGCTTAGGGGAAATTATACTTTTAAAAAGGATGGACTGTTGATCAGCATGTTTTAACTGCTCGTGCGCCTCTTGATGTCTCTCTTACCAACATGAAGGCAGAGTCACTTTCCTGCAGTTTCCTTAAGGGCTTATTAACCATAGATAAATTTGGAATGAATTTCTCAGAGTAATTTATCATCCTCACAAATCTTGGTAGATCTGTTCTGAACTGCGGCTCTGATATTTCAGCTATCTCTTTCATTTCATTGTGCTTCTCTCTTACACTGATCATTAATTAAACATCTTTTTACTTCTCAACTTAAGACCTTGTCTACCCGAAGAAGCACAGGGTAGACTGGTGGAAGTCTAGAGAGGATAAATTTAATCCTTTCTTCTGAAAATGAAACCACAGCTTCCCATAACTAAAATGTACCATGTGTCTGGTTTTAGGGGAGTAGTACCTATTTTCTCATTAAGTTAACAGGTTGGAGGTATGTACAGAATTATACTGGAGTAGGTCTGCCAACTGTGTACCTACTGTATATTGGCTGGTACAACAAGGTCTTGCTTATTTTGAGAACAGCCTTATTAATTTGTGTTGAATGTTTGAAATTCTGAACATTTTGGGAATAAGATGTGCTGTTCTAGTAGAAATGGGCTATATAAATGAAATATATACATTCAGAGTTGCAGGGGGAATACATATTTTGGAGTTAATTGTTCAGAATTCCTAGAGATGGCTGCCACAGTCTATGCTGAGGAAGAAAATGTGACCTGTGGAAGCTTCTCATTACAGACTTTGGAACCAAAGTACAAAACTATACGTCACCTTGGTAAATCCATATTCCCAGATCTGTGTTTGCTGAGATAATAGGAAGTCAGGAGAAGGGGCCTTTCTACAGGAGAATCTCTGTAGAACCCTTCCTGGGCCTGTCAATCCTTCTCTGCTTCCTACTTAATCAAGCTTCCTTCTGGTGTCAGAGCCTGACAGAAGAAAAAGGGTTAAAAGAGCCCTGGATAGCAAGATAGAACCAGCAAATGAGTGAAGGGTAAGCTCTTCCATTTAGTCCTTGGGGTCTTCCTTGCATATGGTTACCTCCACTGCGTTAGCTGTACAAGACAAACAAGAGGTACAGAACCCTGTACTTGCTTTCTAAGGTCCTCTAACCTAACCTAAACAGCTGACCTTGCAGGAGCAACATCTAAGGCTTTATGGTGATGAGCTAACTCTGATTAGTACCATGTCCCTGGTCCTGAAAATTTTGATTGTGCTTGCTGTCTTACCTATCATGTTTTATCAAAACTGCAGCTTTGAACTACCCAGTTAACTGGACCAAAGGCGATATTTTTCTAAGATTCTTCCTTTCAAGTCCCAGCCTTATACAAGACAATGGCAGGCTCATATGGCTTGCTCTTATTCATATTTTGAACGCTTTTGCTCCTTTAAATGTACCAATTTTCTCCTGCATCTATTACAGGCTGTGCCAACTGAATGGCAATAGGGAATGTTAAGGAGTTCCTGGGGAAAATAGTCGCCCATGGAAACTCACCTTGGAAGGCATCTTCATTTAAAATCCTTGAAGGGAGTTTTGTGTAGAGTTGCCAGCTCCACTCGTTTTGTATTGTCAGAGCTGTTTCTCACAGCCAAGCTAGGTGAGATGTTAAATGCATGAATGCATTTATTGTGTTTGATTTTTGTTATGTAACTAGCAGCTTCAAAAGATGGGAAACCAGGATCAGGAGCATAGCATATAACCCCTGTGAAACATTTTTCCTTTAAAAGGTAGTAAGATAACCAGCTCTTGCAGTTAATGCTTCCTTTTTCTTTAAGCAACAAATGCTGTAATTATTTGAATTTCCAGATTGTCAATTTTCTGTTAATAAAAAGCTAGGCTGTAATGCTTCGACCACTTAATTCATTTGGGGTACTCGTGGGGTGTGCTGATTCACATTATTACATGACTGTTGTGAGAATGTGGATGGAGTTGATTTCTGTAGCGTTTGTCACACAGTGAAGAGATTATGTAACCTGAAACAATTACACGATTGCTTCACTAAGCATGGTCTACCTGGATCCATTTCTCATAATTTTTCCAGTCACTCACCAAGTGCCTCATCTATAACAGCCAGTAACACCCTGGCTACCCCACACTTCACTTCATGGAACTAGGAGGTGTTCTGGGCACCTCCTAGAATACTCTGATTATGGGGCAGGTTGGCTGATATGCTGCAGCTGCATGAAATGCAAGCCCAGAAATTGACCCAATATCATATACTGGGAGAGTTGATGGAGCATAGTAGCTAAGAGTAGGGGTGGATGAATCTGGCCATTTCAGTATCTCTCAGTTTCTCAGTTTTCAAGCCTTAACTTCACTTTGCCATATTTTTGCATTGGTTTGAGAATTTTTTCTCTCCAAAAGTCTGCATAAAAATTCACATTTTAGTGTGCATGTCTCCTGATACGCACAGTTTTGCATGCAATTTTGCATAATATACACATTTTTGCAAGCAAATTCCCGTAATACAATGTGCAGGTGTAATATAATTTCACTTACGTATGCATTTTATGGATATCTTCCCCTAATATACACATTTGGGGGGGGGAGATAGAGAACTGCATTACAATGTTCAGAGAAGTGTGAATTTTGGAGGATAGCTGCATTTCTGTCCACATATTGTTCTAGGAAGTGCAAATTAGGTAGCACTGCATTAAATTGAGAGCTGAATCTAATTTCTTATCTGGCCTCCTCTGCACCCCCTCATTAGGGAATGTCCATTATGTGGTGGTTTGGGAAAGGGCCTTTCTTGTCACCACAACCTTCTCCTTCTATGGAATGCCCACCTCTTTGCAGTGTGGCTAGTTCTAGCATCGGATGATATACTTCATCTTGGAAATGGTGCAGGGGAAAGGTTTAAATGCCCTCTTCTGCAAGATCTCCCAGGTCACATCTGCTTTGGCACTCTGCAATTTAGAATAACCAAGTAATACATTATAGAATATCAAGGTAACATAGGCACAGTGTGGGGTTATGATGCGGACACTACTGTGTAGTAGTATACTTAACAAGCAGCTGTTAAGTCTGCTCCAGGTTAGTTTGTTACTGAGTGTGTGAAATTGGATATGAAACTGGTAAGAGAAATGAAAAAAAATAAATAGTTTTTGTGTGATTCAGACGAGAAAGCAGTTTTTTGAATTGTGAGAACATTGCTCAGTGAGATGGCTGGATGCTTACAGGAGTGTGTACACGCATATGGGAAATGTGGGCTAGTACACTTGCTTGCAAGGCTGGTGTATATTGTTAAAGTCTATCTTCTGGAAGAATGAAGAAGAAAACCCATGGCTTCATAAGCAGATATTGCTTAAGGTGCAGCTGTGATTTTTGTTGCTTTTGGTGACAGTTATATGATACAGGTATTTTAATCTAGATATACACACATAAATGCACTCTAGGAGGTGATTTATTTTCCTTTTTAACCAATATATATGGTTGGTTATGTTGATAAATATGGCTAGTCATTCAGTCACTTTCATTTACATAAGGAAATAGATAGGCTTATTGTCAAATGTGCTATGGATTTTAAATATGCCCTGCCACTTAGCGATGCATCTAACCAGAATGACAGATTGTATGCAATTTTCTGAAAAAGATTTTGAAAAGTGCCTATGAGATTAATAACAACAGTAATATGTGCTGGATTGATTTGCAAAAGGCATGCCAGATTCTATATGTAGCTGTTTAAGTGTTGAGTGCTGCCCGTGGAAGTGTTATGAATGTTAATTTATTGCAAAAAAAGTAAAAGATTCCAATGGCTTGTAGGACAAACAAACTAACATCTAGATCTGGGTGGTCTAACATGCGGCCCGAATCTTTTTTGTGTGGCTCTCGGCAACATTTGACACACACATCTGCTGTTTTTCCAAAGCCAGGTAAGCAAGACGCTGGACTTTGGGAAGGCGGTGTGAGGGTCTAAGAGTCCTCTTTCCTCCTTCACAAAGCCTAGTTAGTGCTTTCCCAGGTTTGGGAAGGAGGTGGGAGGGCCCTAGGACCCTGCCAGAGCCTCACGCCTCCTTCCCAAAGCCTGGAGCCTTGCTTACCCAGCTTTGGTAAGGCAGACGAAAGACAGCGGTGTGTGCGCGTGTGTCAGATTTTGGCAAGGCAGTGTGCGGCCCATGGGTTCTGTGTTGAAGTACTCCTGTGGCCCACTTGGTATAAAAAGTTGGGCTGCCCTGAGCTAGATCCTATGTAAAGAGGTAAAGGACCCCTGGACGATTAAGTCCAGTCAAAGGTGACTGGGATGCGGCACTCATCTCGCTTTCAGGCCAAGGGAGCCGGCGTCTGTCCACAGACAGCTTTCCGGGTCGTGTGGTCAGCATGGCTAAACCGCTCCTGGCGCAACGGAACACTGTGCGGAAGCCAGAGCGCACGGAAATGCCGTTTACCTTCCTGCTACAACGGTACCTATTTATCTACTTGCACTGGTGTGCTATCGAACTGCTAGGTTGGCAGGAGCTGAGACAGAGGAATGGGAGCTCACCCCATTGTGGGGATTCGAACCACCAACCTTCTGATCGGCAAGCCCAAGAGGCTCCGTGGCTTAGACCACAGCGCCACCTGCATCCCATGAACCTTTATTCTATGTATCTTTCTTTAGAAGGAAGTTCTATTGTGTCCAATGGGGCTTATTCTTTATTAGTAAGTATGTATAGCATTACAATTGAATCACACTTACTAGGAGGTAATAGAAGTCTCATTGAACTCAGAATAACATACTTTTGAGTAAATTGCCAAGGATCACACTGAAAAGACTCACACTGACAACCAAATAACAGCACTGAAACGAAGCTCCATTAGTGCTCTGAGGTCTCAGAGAAGCACACTGATGAGTCATAGCCATTGCTACTGGCATACCAAGAGGGAATAATTATGATAAAGTAAGAGGTGTTGACTGATCCACTTACATATATACACACAAATATGGTTGATTCAATTTTTTGGGTCACAAGCATGCATCTATATACTAATCAAAGTATAAAGAGAAAAACAGGATTTTATGTTCCATTTGGTTGAATTGAACCAAGTCTTTGCCTGAACCAAAAACTGGGACAGCTCTAGTTTTTCCTGAACTGAATGGAACAGAACCTCAAACATCCTCTGAACCCAAAGCAGAGCAGAACTATAAAACAAACAAACAGATCAGAATAAGTGTTTGACCCAAAGCACCTAATGTGGTACATTCAACAGCTCCACCAGAATGAATCTGAATGAGTTCATGAAACAAAACTAAAATCTGGAAGAATGTGTATACATTTTTTTTCTGCACTCCATCTTTTAGAGGGCTTGGCCTTGGAAGCATCAGGTTGCATTGGACGCCTGCTTCCTCTTTAAGGCAGAAGCCACCACTGGAGCAGACTATAAACATAAATAGGGGGAAGGACATTTCGAGCATGAACTTTGGGGAAATGGAGAGGTAGTATGGAAAGGGAAACAGCAATAATTGTAGCATGTAGGCTACAGGAGCAAAGTCGCTACGTGCATGCTAGCCCTGGGATTAAAATGCCATTATTCAGGGTGGGAGAGGGAACAAGCCAACTGAGAATTTAGCTGTTTCACAGATTTCATTAGTTCATGGTCATAATTAATTAATTTCATGCTACTTTGGTGGTGCAAGGCACATTCATGGTTTTTTGACCTGTCAGTTTATAACCCCAGAATTGTAATTTGCTATTCTGCTTAAAAACAAAATAAAAAACCCTTGTATCTTTTTTCAGTGTTGCAATGTTCTGTTTCATCTCTTGGAAGCAAATGGTGAATGCTCCTCAGCCTTAATGTTAAGGCAGGAGTTGCCTGGGGGTATTAGAAACCTTAAGAGTGAGATTATAAATCACCTGCCCATCTCTCAGTGCTTCTCACCCTTTTTGTTTGTAGTGCGCTGTTCATTCCTGGAACTTTGTTGGCTACCCACAAGGAAGTCTGTAGCTTAGATGTCATATATCATTGTCATTGGTTGTGTACGCACTATACCTTTAAATCACATTTGAAGCATACTCTTTTACTCAAGGAATTCTGGGAACTATTTTGTTAAGGGCTGATGAGAATTATAAGTGTGATAGGTAAACTACAGTGCATAGAATTATTTGAGGACAATAATGTGAATTTACTTTACTGTGTGTACACAGTTTGTATGCTGCCTTTCTATCGTAAACTATGCTGAAGATGGCTCACAACATCAGAAAGTCTTACATAACATTGTTAACGTGGATAGCTCAGATGGTTACAGCGTGTTGCTGATAATGCCAGGGTTGCAAGTTCGATTCCTGTACGGGGCAACTGCATATTCCTGCATTGCAGGGGGTTGGCCTAGATGATCCTCAGGGTCCCTTCCAACTCTACAACTCTATGATTCACTAACAACAAAATTTAAATAGTTAGGTAAACAAAAATCTAATAAAAAATCATATTAACAAATATACAATAAAATTAAACAATCTACCACTAATTCATAATTAGGTACAACACTTAAAAAGACAAGAACACAAAAAACAAAAAACAATGCATCTAATAATATGAGCTCCTAACAAGGTCGCTCACTGACATGGGTCCCAGATTTCATACCCTGCCCATTCAGTTGTTTCCTTGTGCCTTGTTCCGCCCTGATCATACCTTGCCTTCTCTGGTGTCAGGCCCTCTTTCTTGACACCCTCTAGCATCTGTGCCCTTCCCTCACCTGCTACTGTTCTGAAGTAACCAAAGCATATTGGTCCCATTCTTCTCCATTAAAAAATATTTTTTATTAAAGATTTTCTTGTGTTACAAAACAGACAAGTAAGTGGAGAAAAGTACAATTGGGTGGGCAAGAAAGGGGAGAGAGGGACGGAGGGTGAGAGGTGGGGTGTGTGTTGTGCTATCATTCGGTTGCCTAGTGTTAGTGTAGGGGTTGTGCCAGCATCATGTGGATAGGTCGTATAATAGACACTGTGAGAGGTTAGGGGGTCCAGAGCTTGGTTGGTTGGTTGCAGTGTGGCTAGTTTGTATGTGTGTGTGTGGGAGGGTGTAGGTTGTTGGGTCAGGTTAGCCATATTGATTCATATTCTGACTGGTCCCATTATTGTTGGAATTATTTCTTTTACCAGTGTAACAAAAATGCACTCGCCTTGGGCAGTCACCTAGGGAAGCTGTGGGCAAGACCTCCTTGGCCATTGTAAACTTCAGCCCCCAGATTAAGCTGCATAATGTATGCCCCTTTGTAGTATATCAGATTGTTTGGATTAGTAAGCAGATGTCGTACCTTCCAGACAGCACTCGTGTTGCTCCCTGGTATGTGCTTGCTCCGCACTATGATATCTGTGATGTAGCTAAATTATTAAAAGTATTTGGGTTGATCTTTGAGCCGCTTCCAGTTGTAACAATTATATGAGGCTATTATGGAGCCGAGGGGAGTCTTCGTCTGGTCTTTGACCAGGCAAAACACATCTTAATAACATTTTAAAACAAGAACAAAAAAATAACCTGGTCTATTTGGCACAATAAAAAGGAGACAAAAGCTTATCCATGTTATTTATATACTTCAGCATAACTATCTAGAGACATGTAACTGAATATTTTGCTTCTTATCTCAATTCAGATTCATATTTAAAAAGCATCTCCCCTCTCTTTGGTAAGCTATGCTATGGGAAAGTGCTGCAGCATGGGCAGAGCATCACATTTTGCACTCCGAAGGTCCTAGGTTCAGTCCCCAGCATCTCCATGTAGGGCTGGGAGAGAACCCCATCTGCAATTCTGGAGCGCCACTGCCAGTTGTTGTAGGCAAGATAAAGCAGCTTCCCATTTTCCCAGTCCTGGCACCAAAGCTTACCCAGGGCTTCTCTGTCAACAGGAAAGAACAGTCCGGCTGGATCAGGCCAAAGGCCCATCTAGTCCAGCACTTGGTTCTCACAGTGGCCAACCAGATACCTATGGAAACCCCCAAAAGCAGGGCCTCCTGTTCCTAGGCTCTGACATTCCTCATTCTCCCTGGCCCTTTCTTTTCACAGTTCTCTTCTTGCCATCTCAGGCTCCTGCTCCTCCAGTCATCCTTTCCTCAAGTACCTTCTGCTCATCCTACTCCCTACACTTCCTCACTTTCCTCCCTCCATTTTGGCTCTGGGCACCCTGACCCTGAAACTACATTTTATCACCTCCGCCTATTGTCAGGAGGAGCTTGTATATTATAGCTTTGCAGCATAACTATATCTAAGATATTGAGGATGTGTGTTTTCTATAATCCCTTGGTGTAGGACTTCAGATGTGGTAATGACCTACTTTTTCCCAGCCCCATCATGGATTCATCATGGATTCAATGTACAATGAAAATCATGTAATCATTCCTCCTGACCAGACTTTTGCACTTCTCTGTCATTGAGAGTGGGTGGAAGGAGGAGATAGAAACTTTATTTTATGCTTTGCTGAGAGCCCATGTGGTTATAGCATTGGAGTAGCATTAGGGAGATCCAGGGTCAAATCCTGGGCCAATCATTACCCTTCAGCCTAATCTACTTTTTATTGGGCTTTTTAGTTCGTAGGAAAGGTGAGTAAGAGGTGACATGATAGAAATGTAGAAAATTACGAAAGGCATGGAGGCAGTGCATGGATAATTCCCCCCCCCCTCTTTTATGGTGCCAGGACTTGTGGACATGCAGTGAAGCTGAATGTTGGAGAACACATCTTCATGCAGCGCATAGTTAAACTGTGGTCCTTGCTCCTACAGGAGGCAGTGATGGCCACCAACTGGGATGACTTTAAAAGAGGATTGGACAGATTTGTGGAGAATAAAGGCTCTTGGTTGCTGCTGGCCATGATGGCTATGCTTGGCTCCTTGGTCAGTGGCAGTGCATTTCCGGATGCCAGTTGCTGGAAAGCACAGGAGAGGAGAGAGATGTTGCACTCAGGTCCTGCTTGTGTGTTTCCCATAGACATCTGGTTGGCCACTGTGATTACAGGATGCTTTACTAGATGGGCTCAGTGGCTTGATCCAGCAGGACTCCTTTTGTGTTCTTCCTTGTTGTGAAAATAAAAGAGGTGGGTGGGAAAGAGGAAGAACTATGTAGAAAGCTGTGAGGGGGTTTTTTGAGTGTTTTTTGGAGGAAAGGCAAAATATGAATGTAAAGAAAAGAATGGAATGACTTTTTAAAAAGATAGGTTGACTGAAATAGCTTGAAATTTTTGGCAAAGGCAACAGTTGTGAGTATATCTCTGTGCCACTAAAGATATACATATTGTTGCTGTTTTCTTAGTGATGGGAGAGCACTTTAAGCACAGCACAATTCAGACATATTTCCTTATTCTTTTGCATTTATGGCATAATTGATTAAACACCACACAGGGGTTATTTTTGGATCATGTTCTCAACTCTGTCTAGTGATTTGAAGCTCTGTCTAGCTTCCATTGGGAGCATTTATCCATCGACTTTGCTGGGAGTTGGATCAGATGCTTGTCAGATGGAGATTTTATTGCTGATTTTATTGTTGTTCCAGTTTCATTCGTATCTGATGTTGCCTCTTTGGAGAATTAAAATAAAATAAAATCATACTCTGAGCATTCAGCATCAGGTCACTTAGTGCCCATGTCTGCATACCAAAGGAAAAATAGACATTCATAGCTCAGGTAAAGGTTAAATCACCTTCCCATGGTAGTCTGACTTGCTCAATCATTTTGCTTCCATTTACAATTAATCTTTTATTTAACAGATTTGAAATTCCATGTTCTTAAGCATTAAAGTCAGACACATATATCCGCTGGGGTTTTCAGGGTTGTGTTTGGGTTTTTTTTGTTCCCCTTCACTAAATATAACAAACAAATGTCTCTCCTTAGTTCCTTTTCTCCTTTCCTTGAGGTTGCATGTTGCTTTCAAAATTTATCTGCAATCTCTCCCTAATCCTCTTTATCTTTTTCTTCCTGCCATGTAAAAAACACTTTCTACCTGTGAAAGACACCTAAGCCTGCAGGCAGTTTCTGTGAGATCAGCTGATTGCACAGCAAATATACCACCCCCAATTTGTTTCACACAGTCCTCCGACTTCCTTCCAGGCCATTCTTTGCTTCAATCTATGACTTTGCCTGATACTTAGTCAGGTCACTGACCCATCTAGCTGTCTACTCTGGCTTCTATCCTCCAGTAGAGAGAAATCCTTGATTACCAGAAATTTATAACGCCCAAGGACCAAACTAGGTGTAGGATCTGTCGTTGCATTCAAACATGTACATTATTTGTTTGTTTGTTTGTTTGATTGATTGGTTCATTATTTTTAATGCTGCCTCCCAGGGCAGCAGCTCACAGGCAGGATCTCAGCAGGCAAGGATAATTTGAACCTTTCTTGCCCACCTGCAGTCCTGATGATACTATTCCACTGAAGCTGCTATTTGCATTAGAAGAAAAGCTCCCATTTTAAATTATTTCAGCTCTCAACAGTCTCTGCCCTATTGTGACTTCTAGCTAATGATATACAGACCCCAACAGTTCATTCTAGATTTCTTTGAATGGATACAGTAATGTCAAGCAGCACACAGGGGCGTTCCGAGGCGGGGATGTGTGCCACGCCTCCTGTAGACGGAGCGCCACACCCCCTGGGATGTGTGCCACGCCCCCGGGACGAGCACCGCTCCGGGTACCGGAGCAGGTTGCTCCGCCTCTGGCAGCACAGAAATACCATGATCTAATCATAGAGTTGAGTTGGTGGGCTGAGTGATGCTATTAGGCATCAAATATCCATTCACAGGAAGGAATAATTGTTATTATCTCAACTGAAGGAAAGAATAGGAAAACAGTGAAGAGCAGGCATGCCTCTAATATGGGCATGTTAAAAATTCAACATTGAGGACAAAACCAGACTTTTCTGTTTCCCAACATTTCATTGTTACAAAGAAGTTGCTTTCTCTCTAGTCTAAACAACAACAAATTTTCATGGTCTACAGAACACAGTAGGGAGGCTAAAACTGGACAAGCTGTTGGAGATAAAGCATTTGTATTCAATTTTGCCTAATACAGTACACACATTTTTGCAAATAACCCCCCCACAATATAATGCATGCCTGTATGTTATTTTCACTAATATATGCATTTATACCCACACTTTATGGGATGCGTGTGGCACTGTGGGTTAAACCACAGAGCCTAGGACTTGCCGATCAGAAGGTCGGCTGTTTGAATCTTCACGACGGGGTGAGCTCCCGTTGCTCGGTCCCTGCTCCTGCCAACCTAGCAGTTCGAAAGCACGTCAAAGTGCAAGTAGATAAATAGGTACTGCTCCGGCGGGAAGGTAAATGGTGTTTCTGTGCGCCGCAACCCCAGAGTCGGCTACGACTACGACTAGACCTAATGGTCAGGGGTCCCTTTACCTTTACCCACACTTGGCTGCAGAACTGCATTGCCAAATTCAGAGGAATGCAAAATTTAAAGGAAGGCTGTGTTTGGGTTGGTATTTTGGAAAGTGTGAATTAGGAAAGTTTGCCTTTAAAAGTGAAATTAATCAAACCCCCCCCCACCGTACGTGTGTGTATAGGATTGTAACCTGAGATACCTGCTGTTTCCAAATTGGCAGGGTTGGCAGTTGATAGTGAGGCAATGAGCAGAATAAGGTTAAGAAATAAAGCAGGGCCTCATCTTTCTTTTGTTCTTACAATAAACAAAGGAATTGCTTTAAAAAAACAAAACAAAACGCCATAAGCCAAAACCTTGCACAAGGAAACAAGGAGAAGAATGAAGAGAAATGTGTTCCACAATAGGTTAGCTACTGCTTCTTTCCTCCTCCTGTGTAAACTCTATAATTAAAATCCAGAATAGAGCAGTGTTGGGTGTGCAGTGGGGGTGAAAGGGCTAGGATCCTGACTTCAAAAATATTCTCTCCAGAAATAAAATTGTCCCATACTCTTTGCTACTCAAGTAGATTTATTTCCATTTCATTGTTCGTGGGTATCTTTTTGCATTGGTCCTGCCTCCTCCTCCTCCTTCATATTGTGAGTGGGTTCATACATTTACATAACACAATAGAACAGTAAAGACTTTCCATTAGTGTCTCAGTGGCAAAATTACTTGAAAGAGGTGCAGGATGTCAGCAGTACTTTTTTATTTCTTTTGTTCTTGGTTACAGCTGATGGTTAGTGTGGATAGAATTTGCCCATGAGCCTTGGCCTGGACAATACCCTAAACAAATCTTTGGCTTAGCCAGCACAGAATAGCAGCAAAAAGGACAAGCAGGGAGCAGAGCAGCCATGAGCTCCTCCCTAGGAGTCTGTATGCTCACATCAGCTCACTAAGTCAAGGTTTGGCTTAGCTTATCATGCGAACCAAACTATAAGATTTAAAGAAAGAAGACAGCAACGAGATACATGTGCAATAAACTAGACACCCTTTATTGAGTATAGGAAGGAGTATGGGTGGTCACCCAATATTAACCATGGTTTTTTGATGTTTTGGAAGTTTGAAATGACAGGAATCTCACACAAATATTAGTGTGAACTGAGCATTTTAGATATGTTACCGCATATGAAATGATTTGCTTGGTGCTATATTATGCGTATTTTAAGTCAGCAGTGATAAGCGGCTTGCACACATATATTCACCGATTGTAAGCACTTTTGTGTTGGTGGCTGGTTCAGGAGGGCACATGGGGGCATCACCCTACCGACCTCAGCTGGCTTTCTGCAGGCTTGCCTGCTTTCTGATTGGGGGGCATACAAAGCCCAGGATTCCAGTCCTCATGGTGGCAAGGAAAGGGTGGATTTAAGAAAATCATTGTCACAAATTGTGTAACCTGATAGGGTTCCCAAGGATGGTATTTTCATGAACTTCAAGTGTGATTGTTCTGCAAAGCCAATATCTCAAACTTACAATTCCATTCCCCGTTTAAAGCAGCTTTTCCCACAATGTTAGAATTCCTAGTTCAAAACTACAGAAGTGGAAAGCTCCTAAATGTCACACTCCCATTGCAACATTTTCTCTTTCAGATTGGCTATAATGGACCATTTTATAGCTATTAAAACCATGTAATCACATTGACTTCTTGGATTATCTGTGCCATAAATTTTAATCATAAGCATTCTTATGATTATCAAGACCAAGATATGGACTAAAGGCACACAAGGTTGCTACCAGGGAACTGCATGCACATCATTGTTGTGGGTTCCACAATGAAAGATAGGTGGGATAGAAATATAAACAGTGCTTCATCAGGAATGAGTTTACCTCAATATGCCATTAAGATTTGTTTTGCTTTTTTTCCTAATCATATAGTAACAAGAAACTACCGTATTTTGCCACCTACTATCATTCTATATTTTTTTTAGAGTATGGATCTAGATTTCAGAATTTTACACACTCAGTTCCAAAATCAAATACCATAAATTCTGCTGTCATAAAGAATTGCAAAGATTGTGGCTACCATTGCTTAATCTTCCTACTTGATTAAATGTATGAATGCTATATTTGAGCAGAATCAGGATTTATTTGTAAAAAGCTGTGGTGGTTGCTAGTGATGTATGGAAGTGAGAGCTGGACCATAAAGAAGGCTGATCACCGAAGAATTGACGCTTTTGAATTATGGTGCTGGAGGAGACTCTTGAGAGTCCCATGGACTGCAAGAAGATCAAACGCATCCATTCTTAAGGAAATCAGCCCTGAGTGCTCACTGGAAGGACAGATCGTGAAGCTGAGGCTCCAATACTTTGGCCACCTCATGAGAAGAGAAGACTCACTGGAAAAGACCCTGATGTTGGGAAAGATTGAGGGCACAAGGAGAAGGGGACGACAGAGGACGAGATGGTTAGACAGTGTTCTCGAAGCTACAAACATGAATCTGACCAAACTGCGGGTGGCAGTGGAAGACAGGAGTGCCTGGCGTGCTCTGGTCCATGGGGTCATGAAGAGTCGGACACGACTGAACGACTAAACAACAAGTGGTGGTTGCAAAAGAGATCCTATGGGCAACAGATCAGAAGAGGACAGTGGGTGTTTGGTAACTGTTTGAAAGGGGAGCATAGGAACATAGGAAGCTGTCTGATAAAAACCAGACCATTGGTCCTCCTACCTCAGTACTGTCAACATGAATGGTAGAATTTCCATCCTGCCTGAAAGTGCCCTTGACTTCTCCTTTCAGGACTTTTAACCAATGTTGCTCTCAGGCTGCTTAGCCTTTCCCCATAAGTGCCAGAAACTCACTCTTTCTTCCCCAAAAGCTGTGATTCTCCAATATTTGCATATTATCTTTAAACAGCCAGATTACATGCTATGCAGCATGACCACAGTTATTCATATATCTAGATCCCCTGATGCCTGACTAACAAAATAATAGTTCTGTTAGTCAGACACCAGAACCTTGAACAAATTTCTTCACTTATTTCCTTTTAGTTACTTTGCGACTGAAAACAAACAAACACAAAAACCCAAGTATTAGCCTTCCCGATTTCAAGCTGTAAAACATCTTAACTTTTTGTAGTCAAGAATGCATACTTCCATTGCAAGGACTGAAGTTTCCACCTTTACTCAGTTATAAATTTGAGCCTACAATTCCCATTGCCTCTATTGGCTAATCTGGCTGGGGTTGATGGACACTGGACTCCAACAATATCTGGAGCACCCCAGGTTTCTTATCCCTCCTTAGCCTTGGTTAAATAAAGCTAATCGTCTTAACAGCAGGAGGGTCCTGGACAGCTCATCATATAATAATAGTATATGCCAGGCCAAATGATGTCGTGGGCTCAAACCATAAATCTAAGAAAGGAGAACTACTGAGTTAGTGAGCACCCAAGAGATCATTCAGACCAACCCCAATCACTTAGCACTATATTCCAGGTAGAGATAAGAGTGCAGTCAAGTGTTCTGTACATTTTCCAGCCAGCTCAGTGCTCATTTGCCTTACAAACCGGGAAGCGAATTTCCTTCCTTCCTTCCCATTTTAACCCTCCTTATCCGTTCTAATGGAGCTAGGCATTTTGCACCAAAAAGCATCTCAGTAATTGAATAACTTTCATGGCTTTGCAGAAATTTTAATGTATCCCTTAATTACAGAGGATCAATAAAGCAACTGCAGGACATTTTTCTTCTCCTCGTTCTTCACGCAGGCCTCACTTGTCGTCCCCTCCCTGGGCCCCCAGCCTCCGTCTGAGTATAGGATGCTCTTATTCTCATTTGCGAGATTGACACTCTGTCATTGCCGTTTCTCTTCTAGAATTTGGCAAGAATGGCTTCCTGCTGGGCCAAGAGAGAAGCTGCTCTGCAGAGGAGTCACCTCACGCCATTTCTTGGCTTGCTTTCAGCAACTGTGCTTCATTTTGCCAGAAACGCTGAGTATATTTTAGTGCACAGGAGAGGCTGGGGCAGATAAGCCTGGACCATGGCTAACCCCCCCCCCCATCTCTCTCTCCCAGGTCCATCATAATCACAACTCCTTGCACACGCAGACACCCACACAAAGATTAACTAATTTTTTAACCTCGTTACATGAAATTAACCTGAATTTCACACATTCTTGCAAAATAAGTTCTTTAGTCAGCCTGCTGGCCTTTACCTTGTGGCTATATTATAATTATCCTGCCCTAGAAAAACTAAAAGATAGCAAGAGAGAAAGAGAGAGAATGACAAGGAAGATATTGGAGAGGGAAAGGGAGAATGCAGGTGGGGAGGGGGACAAATATCATGATTCTCAGATTAGAAATTCTTGGGTGGAAGGGAGGGGGGCAAATATCATGCCTTTAAATATGTCTGGAATACACCCAGTTCAATGTGGGCACAGCTGGAGCCAAATAATCAATTTAATGCGAAGGCTAACAAAAGGAAAAGAATTACATTTTTTTTTGAGGAGGATTTATCTACACACAGGTTAATGAATTCACATTAGTTAATATTATTTAACCAACCAGTATTAAGCCCCTAAACACTCATTATCACTAAAAAGTGCCTTCTCATAGAGATCATTACACTTTGGGGATTAAAGTTAAAGCTAACATGGAAAGGGGACACTGAATTCCTAATAAGGATGTCTGTGGAACTTAAATTGAACAGAGGAAAATGGCTCCCAAAAGGAAGGATGGAAAAAAAGAGGCTATTTCCAGATGACCTGTTTATTCAGCATTCATCCTGATTTGTTTCCACAAAAATTTGTGGGGAGGTTACACAACATCAGCTGATTATTGAGCATTAATTATGATTTGTTTGCAGGGAGCTTATAATGCACTGCCTCATGCAACTGTTACTCTGTACTATCCAACCCACTTTGGTAGAGTAGACTAAGACTAAGAGTAGACTAAGACTAAGAGTAGACTAAAACGTTTGGTTTTTCTCACTGCCTCTTAATCCACATGGAGAAGATTTGTGGTTCTGCTCATGGTGCACATAGGTGTTACAAGTGTGACTCTATATCCACTTGGAGGTGATGGGACTTTCAATAAAGAGAGCAAGGAAGAACATAAGAATTAAGCTGAATGCCCATCTAGTCCAGCACCTTGTTTTCCCCATAGCCAACCATATCCCTAAGGGAGGCCTGCAAACAGCACTCTCCCTACTTTGGATTCCAGTCCTAGCAACCAGTATACAGAGGCATACTGTCTCTGACAATGAAGTTAGAACATAGTCATTGTGACTCGCAGCCTTATCCTCCAAATATTTGTCTAATTCTCTTTAGTTGATGGTCGCCACTGCATCTTGTGAGAGCAAATGCCATAGTTTAGCTATGCCCTGTGTGAAGATGTACTTCATTTTGTCTTCCTTGAATCTTCCCAACATTCAGGTTCATTGGATGGCGCTGGATTCTTGTATTATGAGAGAGGCCTATCCAATTTCCCCACACCAATGCTAGATATTTGCCTGAAGGGCCGAAAATATACTTTACTGCAGGTTTTGCGGGCAGCAGGCAAGGACTGTTTCACCCTGATAAGAAGAGAAGTGGGAAGATCCTGTTTCCAGACTTTGCATCCTTTCAGCTCTGACAGGCATTTCACACATTTTCTTTTTAACTCACAGTCAATGCACATGATTGCTCTGCTTGTACCATCTACTTTTTCACCTGTCTAGTGGAATCTGTCTGTTATGAGCAGGGATGACTGCTTGAGGTATCCCATTATACATCACGGAAGGCTTGATTCTCTCTGCTATATGCTGTGCTCATTTACCTCCTGCGCTGGTAGATTAAAGATAAGGTGTGTGGGGGGGAATACAATTATCTTGTGATCTGTTTTATCAAGAGCTCAAAATGAGCTTCATTAGCATGTTCATATCTGCATACATGCATGTGCATTAAAGCCAAGATGCACCCACCCTCCACTGGGAGATTTCACGTCTAAAGACGCTGAGCTGAACCTGGAAAAATTACAAGTCTAGTAACAACTCACAACTCTAGTAAGGCAGCCCCTAAAGCCAAAAACTGGGACAACTGGAGTCAATTTAAGAAGTCTGCTCATTCCACATTCCTTTTGGAGTTCTTCCTCATTGAGCTACTAGTCACTAGTCATTCTATACCCACGGCCTTCCTGCAGGGGATTTATTCTAAGACCCCTATTACCCAGCGTCTATGTCCATGCACAATGAATGAAGTAGAGGACTTCATACATTTCTTTTTCTACTGCCCTATTTATGAGCCAATAAGATCTAAGCTCCTCCTTTTGATCCCGTCCACCATTACATCTAAGGAAGACTGTTTGAAATCGCTTCTTGTGGACGCAAATCCCCAAATCTCACGTGGGGTGGCAATATTCATAGTGCAGGCTCTGAAACTCAGGGCTACTCTGACAGGGTAGCGTGCCCTAGACCTGGACCTGTTTTAATCTTTTATTACTTTTAACTCAATATGCTGAGTCTGTTCTGGGGCCATTTTGTGCTTTATATATACCCGCATACTAGTTTTTGGGCGCTGGCTATTATATCTTTGCATTATTGTCTTCGGGTAACTTAAATGTCACTACGCCAGCCAAAACACCTGAATTTTGCTGGGTTGCTTGGCTCTAGTTTGTCTTTTTTCTTTTTTGTATTGTCTTATTTTGCTATGGCAGTTTGCTAATGCAATAAAGAATTCAAATTTACTAGTCACTTACTTTTGATGAGCTGTGAATTAGGTCCCACATTGTTGTGATAGAGGCACCAATAGACAAGAGTACACGGCCCAGGCCTCTCCTCACTGGTGCTCCTCCAAACTTGCTCTTTTCAGTTGAGGACTCCCCTCTTTTCACTAAACCATTTAAGAGGAGTAGAAGCAGATGAACCATGTCATGGTCTGGACTTGAGCCAACATTTTGGTCTGTTGTAAGCCACTTCTCATTAACTATTATTGGCAAAAAAATAATGATGCAATATGTTTAAATTTTGGCCAGACCCTCATGCACTTTGAAAAGGCTTAACATTCTGTGCATGCTTAATAAACATCAAAATAATAACAGAGACCTCTAGGTAATAACATTGAAACTGGAGAAATTATTTTTACCTCATGTTCTTTGCAAGTTCCTATCCAGGATTGCTAACATAATGGCTTTCATTTGATTTATTTATTCTCAGCCTTATCTGGGCATTAGAGAACAGATAGAACCAGTTATGTTTTTATTTGTCTGCTTCTCATTTGCTACATGGTCTCTGATGAGCTAAATATCCCTGAGCCCCCAGACATTTCTCTGGGCAGCGCCCACCTATTTGCAACTAAATTATGAGAACTTCATTTTAGAGCAGCAGATCCAGCTGGAAACTCTCAGCTCATACATATTAGATCTTTTTTAAATTTTATTCTCCCTTCCCCAAGTGGAAGGAAGTTCAGAATTGGTTTTGCTTGACTAATTTCCATCGAAAGAGTGGAGACTTGCAGTGGTGTTTTCTGAGCCAATGGACACATTTCAAATGTTGAGAAAGTGCAGTGGGTGCCTGTCACAAAATGGCTGCAGTGGGAGTGTGGCATTGAACAAAATGGCTGCAGTTGGGAGTGTAGGAGATGACTAGCCAGTGCAAACAGGAACTGAGAAGGAAGAGGAAGCGTGCACTGTGGCTTTCTGAGGAAATACTTACTGACACCTTCCATGAGGCAAACCAGAAAATGACACACGCATCTGCCACGCAACCTGACAGTCCCCAGGTGATCACTACCACCACCTATGGCATCCCCTCTTAATCATTTGTAATGTACTTGTTTTGTGTTGTTGAGCACACGTTGAGCAGTAAGTTGGGCTCGATGACCTCCAAAGTCTGTTCCAACCCTAAAATGTGATTCTAATCAGAGGAAAAGCCCCATATCTTTGCAATTTAACAATGCAGTTTAAGGAGCTTATAATAGTGAGGATTTTTACTTGGGTAGAAAAAGTTCCGTTATGTTTGGGGTGCTTACCCCTGTGAAAATGTGCATAGATTTGTTTGTTTGTGGGTGGTTAAAAAAACCCCACCTCCAACCCCACCCTACCAAACCTAGCCTTTAGTCTGGGGGGGGGGGGAACAGTGGGTTTGATAATATTAAAAATACAAAACTAAGATAACTGCAGGATTAGGTTTACAGGATTGCAGTCTGAAATCAGAAGCCACTCAAGCACCTCCAAGTCTGTGATCCTAGGCATGCTTAGCATTTGAGTAAGTCCAGTTCAGGATGATAGTGCTTACCACTGAGTCAACATATGCAGGGGAATGTATTGAACTTTCTAGCGAAAGATTGGCATGCTTAATTATGGTTCAATTGATATCAAAATCATCTCTCTCTCCCCTCACCCCCAGCCGTATAAGTTTTACACTGGTGGAAGGGTGTTGGGAGGGTTCCAATTGATCAATGTGAGCAAATGCAATTGCATCAAGTCAGGCTAGAGACAAGGGATGTGAGTGGATATGGGGTATTACCAAAATTGTGTGTTTGAGGACACACTTGAAGGGATAGAAAAATGTTTAGTTGCAGACTGGTATTTTGGAAAGAAGCTCTGGGGACAGCAGAGGAGAATGGAATAAAATAAAAATGAAAAATCTTCTGAATGGAACTTCCAAGCATATCCATTTACTTTATCCCACTTCCAGTCTGTCAAAAGAGAGATGAGAATCCCTTTTGAGAATGCAGATCCATTGATCCCAATCCACTTCTGTCAAATCAATCTTGTTGGTTTTAGCAGCACCATTATATAGAGTTCAATGGGACTTACAGCCCAGTCCTATGAATGCTTACATAGCTGCAAGCGCTACTGAGTTCAGAGGGATTTGCAGCTTGAACCTACCTAGCGATGCTCTGGTCTGTTTTACAGCCTCTCCCACCATTTGCTTCTTTCCACCACTGCCTCCTCCTGCCACCACGCTTTGACTTTCTTTCCCTAACAGTGTGTGCCTGCTATGTTAGGTACCAGTCAGGGTGGGAGGAGGTGAGGTAGGACCTCAGTCTGCCGCCCCTCCCAAAATCATCCGCTGAAGCATCCTCCTTAGTTGGGCTCATTGTAGAGCCAGCAATGATAATGACGGATGCATTGTAGGAGAAACTGATTGGGAAGTAGCATAGCCGATCTGCCGTAAGAGGAACACCGTAAGGGAAGCCAATGGGGACTGTCCATTACTTGCTCAACTAAGTAGTAATTAATTTGAATCTTGGGTTATACGGGAGTAATGATGAGCAACCCTTGGGAAGCGTCTAGGATGACAGATTTCTGGGGAAGAATAAAGGAAGGCTGCGACGGCGCACATGAAACAAATCTGCGTGATGCTCAGGAATGGAAGGGATAGGGCATTTGCAGTGTCCTGATACGACTCCCAGGAATTGAAGAGTAATCCTGTTTGAAAAGCTCCTGGAGGCAAGAGCTGCAAAAACTATGCAGTATATGTGTCAGCCCAATGGGGGGGCTTGTTATGCCTGTAGTAGGCCTAGTGTTTTGCAACATCAAAGACAAGCCCTTCTGTACTATGTGATAGACCCAAACTTCTTAATTATGTATTGAGACCAGATGATTTATCTGGCACTCTCAGGACCCCCATTGAGGCATGTGTGGCAAAATCCATTACATGACATGTAACGCTGAGAGCCTTGCAAGAGACATAATTGGGTAATGGGGAAATCCAAGAATAATGGGGGGCAGTGACAAGTATTAAGAAGAAAGCGTCTTCATAGTGGAAAGGACAAAAAAAGAGGATTTCTGTCAGTCACAGCCAGCTTTTATCTTGTTGCAAAGTTGGAATTTTAAACTACTGGGGGTATGTTTGTGCAGCAGTCTAGAATTAAACAAAGAGGACCCTGCAGCAAAATGTTGCAGCATGCAGTGCTTTAGTTCAGGATTGCAGCTGCTCCTTCCCATTTCATCTAGAGATGACATTGGGAGAAAAATGCACTTTCCTTCTTGCAGTCTTCATGCCCCTGCCATTTCATCCTGCACCTGTTTCTCCTTCCTCATACTGCAGGTTGTAGCAGCGGAAAGCCAGAGCATGCCATGGATTACAACTAGTAAGTGGCACACATTTCGGCTGACTATAGGGGGACTATAGGGTATTAAAAGAAATAAATGTGCTTAGAGGGCACAACAATGATGTACAAACATTGGCCAGGCAGGTTTTGTAGGCTTTTGAAACTCTACAAAACTTTATTGACTAGAGGTGACTATAAGTTGAGTGCAAACCCCATGAGAAGTGAATCCTCTGCCAAAATTAGCTTTGACTGTCAGGAAAAACAGAACTAAAACTACCGACCCTTGCCAGCCTCAGATGATAGATAGCTTAATTAATTAATTAATTAATTAATTAATAATCAATCCAAAGGGTTTGCTTTCAAGAGATTGTTTGTTCTGCTTCCAATTTAGTGCTCTGCCTGAAACTACTCAGGAGAGCATTACCTCCTCTCACTTACAGATTCCGTTCCTCTTCCAAATCCCTTGCCCAGCCTGTATTCCATTGTGCTCTATGAAGGCTGAGGTGGCGGGAGGCAACTGGGTTTGCGAAGGAGGTGGTTGTGAAGCAAGATGATTCTCTTGGTCCCCTTGAGCTTTCTTAATGGTCCCAAGCTGCCCAGGAGCAGATGTGGGACAACAAGGTGAGCCCAACATTCAGTGCCAGATTTAGTATGGTGCTGGTGGTTCCCCCGTACAGGGTGCCAAACTGAGGGGAGCACAAATTTGAGAAGATCCACAATTGAGAAGATCCATTTGGGAGAGACGGATTTTGGGCTCACTCAGGGCACCATATTACCAAAGATTACCAAAGGCCATCCCTGCCACTATTCCCCCTCCTCTCTATAGCAGAGCACCTTTGCCCTGTCAAGGCATCTATGAAGTGGTCTATCATCAGCAAGCTAATCACCACCCAGTGAAATAAATATAAACAGCTAACCCTCTGAGGTGCATCTTAACCCAACATGGCTGTTGCTGTTGTGTCAGGTGAAGATGTACCTCTTTGCCCAGGCTTTTGAGGATGGCTAACGTACACTGGATTGGGACGCGGGTGGCGCTGTGGGTTAAACCACAGAGCCTAGGACTTGCCGATCAGAAGGTTGGCGGTTCGAATCCCCGCGACGGGGTGAGCTCCCATTGCTCGGTCCCTGCTCCTGCCAACCTAGCAGTTCGAAAGCACAAAAGTGCAAGTAGATAAATAGGTACCGCTCCGGTGGGAAAGTAAATGGCGTTTCCGTGCGCTGCTCTGGTTCGCCAGAAGCAGCTTAGTCATGCTGGCCACATGACCCAGAAGCTGTACGCCGGCTCCCTCGGCCAATAAAGCGAGATGAGCGCCGCAACCCCAGAGTCGGTCACGGCTGGACCTAATGGTCAGGGGTCCCTTTGCCTTTAGCTTTACCTTTACCTTTAAGGTATACTGGGCTGGATTTTCATTCCTTCTGCTGGTTTAATTTGTATGGAATTCATGTTTGCTATACTGTATATGTTTTAGATTTGTTCTGATTTTAATGTAGTTCTGCTTTGAGACCTATGAGTAAGGGCAGAATATAAATATGGTAAATAAACAAGTGAATTAATAAAAGCGCCACCGTCAATCTACCAACCCATTTCCACAGCAAACCCAGATTTGCTGTTCCCAAGGTGGCAGGGCTTTCCAGCTTCCTGGTTCACACTCTTGGAAGTGTGTGGCATCTCAAGCCAAATTCAGTAAAATTAAATGTATGCATCTAATAAAGAAAGCATTGGGAATTTAAAAGAGAGCTGAAGCGGGATATATCAAATATTGGCCACACAATGTATCACCACTGGAGATGCAGTCTTAAACTGTTATGTAACAGCAAAATGCTGGTGGCTGAACCTTTCCCTTTGTGTTCTAAGTACTGTACAGTGGTACCTCAGGTTAAGTACTTAATTCATTCCGGAGGTCCATTCTTAACCTGAAACTGTTCTTAACCTGAAGCACCACTTTAGCTAATGGGGCCTCCTGCTGCTGCCGCACCGCCGGAGCCCGATTTCTGTTTTCATCCTGAAGCAAAGTTCTTAACCCAAAGTCTGTAACCTGAAGTGTATGTAGCCTGAGGTACCACTGTACTAAAGATGTAACATGTAAGGTAAAGGTTGGGGAGAACCTTTGGCCCTCCAGATGTTGCTGAACTACTCCCATCAGCCCCAGGAAGCATGGCCAAAGGCCCCAGGGATGCTGGGAGTTGTAGGTCAGCAACAACTGGAGGGACAGATTCCCCCCCCCCCCCACTGTAAGGGATATTAACAATTCCTTTTCGTTCTTTTTTTCTCCTACACAAGCTGGCTTGGATGCAGTTCCTACTGAGTTCAATAGTATTAAGTGTGCAATGTTGCATTGCAGTCTTGGAAAGTGTCCCATCAGGACTTTCTCTGCATGGATTAGTGTTTGCCCATCATCCTCTCACACCTGGAGCCCTGAAATAAAGTGATTAAAGTCCTAAAAACACAAGATAGGGCCAAGCCCCATCTCCACCCATCATCTGAGCACTGGACTTTTAAAAAAAATAAATACACAGAACATTGAGCTTGCTAAAGCTGTTGTTCTGAAACATCCTGTGACACTGCTTAATTTGCCCCAATCATACATGCCCACCCCCTTCCATTCCAGGTTCATTGTGCAATTATCCATCTTTAATTAGTAAAAGCACAAGCTTTAACAACCCCACCAAACCTTGCTTTTTTCAAATCTGGTAACTGCTGTAAAGGTAAAAGGTAAAGGGACCCCTGACCATTAGGTCAGGCGTGACCAACTCTGGGGTTGCGGCGCTCATCTTGCTTTATTGGCCGAGGGAGCCGGCGTACAGCTTCTGGGTCATGTGGCCAGCATGACTAAGCCGCTTCTGGTGAACCAGAGCAGCGCACGGAAACGCCATTTACCTTCCCGCTGGAGCGGTACCTATTTATCTACTTGCACTTTGACGTGCTTTCAAACTTCTAGGTGGGCAGGAGCAGGGACCGAGCAACGGGAGCTCACCCCGTTGCGGGGATTCGAACCACCAACCTTCTGATTGGCAAGTTCTAGGCAGCTTATTTATTTGCACCCCTTCATCTTGCAGAAATTTCAGAAGTGAAAGTAAATAAATTACCAACTCACAGAAATGCAGAGGGCCGCAAGAGCTGCAGGCGGTTTCTGTAGACAGGGACAATAAAGAAATGGGGAATGTTTTTGGCTTTCCACATCTGTTCTGTTCCTTCTGTGGCATAAAATTCTGCCTATGACAGTATGGAGCAAGCTGCTTCAGTGCTCACAATCCACCAAGTCTACAGGGTACCCCGTGGGAGTTGTGCTTTGGAGCACCACACACACTGTGATCACAAAACCATGCCAATCGAATAGTTTCTGTCTGAACTCCTCCTTTTGCTCCTGTGCTTCTGTTTTTCCTGCAGACAAATAAGTGAGATCACAGCCTCTCGGGTTGTAAATGGCAAGACCTAGTCTGGTTTTTATATGTCACATTTAGCAACCCATCCAGCTGTACTAGTGATCATAGTGCTATCTGAGTCTTAAGTTGTGTAATCCTAAATATGGCCATTTCATCTGATCAGTTGTGTTTTACTACTGACTGTAGTCCCATAAAATGGAAGATATAGACTCAGTTTAGATACCTCTTCAAGACATGCTTTGTGCTGACCATAATTAAGGAATCAAACCATGTTTTGTATTTCTAGATATACAGCAGGCATGCTGTGGTTTAGAGCTGCTCGTCTTTGTTCATTTTCCATCTGCTTAGCACTCAACTTCAGAAATTAGGAATGTAGGCAGCTGCCTTATACTGCATCTGACCATTGGTCCATCTAGATCAATACTATCTGGGGTAGACTCTACACTGACCAACAGAGACTCTAGAGCAAGCATAGGCAAACTCGGCCCTCCAGATGTTTTGGGACTACAACTCCCATCATCTCAGATCACAGGTCCTGGTAGCTAGGGATGATGGGAGCTGTAGTCCCAAAACATGCCTATGCCTGCTCTAGAGGGTGCCAGCCAGACATATCCCTCAGCGCCGGCTAGTGATGTTAGGATTTGAACATGGGACATTTGCATGTAAAGTGAGTACTCAACCACTTAGGTATGGCTCTTCCTCATAAATCCACTCCTATCTCTTTGGTGCAGCGGTCTCTTGAGATGAAGTAATCAACTATGGTTTGTCTGTGGTTGTAAACTCAATTTTAACAGCAAACTACAGGCAGCACAAATTGGTTTGCAAACTAAATTCAAACCATGGTTTGGTAGCCCCTCAAAAACCATGGTTTGTAAGCTAGTGTAGGTTCAGAGATAACACCAAACCATGGTTTGGCATCATGTCTGAATGCAGCCACAGACTTAATAAAGATTCTATCTTTTATTTAGTATTTTAGGGGTCACCATCAAATAGGTTCTTTTGGATGTGCCCCCTCTAGCTGAGGCTCACTATGTGGTGTCATAAGGGAAGATACACTTCCCTTTAGCATTTGAGTAGCACCAACCCTCTTGAGTTTTCAAGGCCAGCCGAAGGCTTGGCTATTTGTCCAGGCCTTCGTTAGAGTTCAGTGCCAGGATGGATGCAAATTTTTTATGGCTTGTTTGTCATTTCTCTGCTTTGTTTGCTTAGCTGATTGCGCTGTGTACATGGACGTGTATTTCAACTATAATCCATTCTGGAATTGCATTTGCGATTAAGAGCAGCTATGAAATGTTTTAAATTAAACAATAGAGCAAATAGATAAAAATATTTTGGAAACTTCTGTCTCCTACAAAGTTACTGTTTATTCATCATTACTTTTCCCGTCCTCTGCCTTTCATTGAAAAACTAATTCCTGGGGTGGCAAATACAAAAGTTGAAGACAAACGGCAATATACATATGCAGCGATTAACTGCAATAAAAATTAACTGCAATAAAAGTAAACCAACAACAAAACCATCAGTTAGCAACATAAGCTGCACTAAAATATTATCCACTAAGAAATTGAGAGAATAAACTTTTCTTCATCTGGTGCCTAAAAGCTACTAAAGTGGGCACCAGATGATGATTCCTGGGGAGGATATTCTGGTCAGGGCTTTCTCAGTGATGGCATCCCACCTTCAGTTGTCACCTGCCTAAACTGTTGAAGTGGGACCATTAATGAAGATCTTCGGGAACAGGCACATTCAGATGTGAACAGGCAGCCCCTCAAATATACTGGTGATTGCTTAGAGCAAAAATAACAACATCTTACATCTCTTACATCTCTAATGCGAATTTTCTTTTCTGCAGTGCAATGTTGTTCCTTTAAAAGATGGGGAAATGAGTTAGGGGTTCCTCATGAGTATTTGTGTCTGGGATTTTGAGGCAGGGCACCTCTAAGGGTTCTGAGAAGACAAACCACTTTGTTGTGCATCTTGGTGTTTTTGCAAAGTTTCCTTTCGACAGTGTCTCCACCACCAAGTTCCCACTTGTGTGTTCAGTTCACAAGAACTTAAGAAGAGCCCTGCTGCATCAGACCCCAGGCCCTTTTAAGTTTACCATTTTTTTCCTCATCGCAGCCAACCTGAGTGTAACAGCACTCTCCCCGCTTGTAATTCCCAGCAATGGGCGCATGGAGACACTTCCTCTGACAGTGGAGGTAGAACATATAGCCACCATGGTTGGTAGCCACTGATAGCTTTCTCCTCCATGACTTTGTTTGATGAATGTGAGGACAAAGTGATATAGCCTTATGTGGCTTCCCTTTAATATATGTGCTCTGTGTGGTCCTTAGTTTTGTCTTTATCCTCCTAGTAATATGCTGTGATTTGCTGCAGAGTTGGCCAGCATTGTATCATCTGGTGTGGCTGTGAGGATATACTAAGAAGATGTGAGAATGCAGTCAGTTGATTGCAACGGGTGTTTCTTACCTTCCACCATCACTTTTGCAGGCATAACGTTACACATTCCAGGAGTGAGCCGAGGCACTGGACTAGACTTTTCTTATTGATTCCTCTGCTCTGCTCACTTTCACTTACTTGCCTTGGTGATGCATGGATGAGTGCCACGGGTGCAGAGGAACACAGAGCGTACGTCATGAGTAGGCTTGCTGTGTAAAAGCAGGAAATAGGTGCAAGGGATATAATAAGAAGAACCTACATCGTTTCAAAGACTTAAGTGCTGAGGAGGAAGAGGAATGATTGACACAATATTTAAAAGATGCATATTTTTATATCGAGATGGTGATATGAGGTAAAAATAGTAAAATTTAAATATCTGAGTGAACATTCAATTGAAGAGGTACAGTATCTTCTTATATCCAGGGGCACGATTTGTGTTCTACTTCTCCTGTGTTTCAGATGACACATGATTATTTCTCAGGTCAGGAGCACTTATCATTCATCCTAGTGGCCTGGCTTGCACATTGCAATAAACCACAGTCTTAAGGGCCTTTCTGCATTTACTGTTTACAGTGGCATAGTTGCTATTCATCCAGTGTTTTTTAAGAGCGAATAAGTAGCTGATTGTTCACACCTTTGGTTGCATGTGGCTGTTATTATTGAGTTTTCATTTTCATGCTAATAGTGAGTTGTGCCCAAATTGAGAAAAGTTTCATGGTTGTAGTCAAACCACTTACATGCTCCTTCAGGTACTAAATGTTGGCGTTATAAGCATGCACATGACAATAGCCCTTTCATGACTTAAAAAAGAAATTGATACCTAATATTCTGGAATTCTGAATTTGTCTTCAGCTGATGATTGCTGTTATGGGCAGTACTTTGACCGAGTGCCATCATCTTGATCTGCCATATTTTTCGTATGAACTGAGCTCACAAACTGATAGCTCACACCGGTCAGAGGGAAGCAGCGCAAAACAGGTGTCTCCAGACTATGCACACTGACTCTCCAACCCCTCCACACAGAAACCAGGCTAATGATTGTGCACATGCTGCATAAATGAAAATGTTGAGGATCCATTTTGGATATTAACGTAAGGGGTTTTGTTGTTGTTTTTAACAGTAGGAGAAAAAGTGGGGTTTTTTGAGCACATTATTCCTGAATACTAGCTAAATAATGATGATGATGTTGTTGTGTGGCAGCATACTAAAAAATCCCTAATCCCTAGCTATAAATAGTAAGTGTTGAAAGGCCCTAAACAAATCATGGCTTGCATGAATGACTGGTGGGCTTCTACATTCTGCTCAGATTCTACCCTCTGTTTAGATTGTGCCCACCTTGTCCCTTGCTTTGCTGAGTAAGGAGGAAACAAACTACAGTGTTCACTTAGTGTTATGTGCAGACCAGCACTTGTGTTTTGTTTCTGTGCAGAAACCAAGAACAGACGCTGCTAATTCACTGTAAGACATTGTTTGTTTCTAAATATGATTTAGTGTTATGTGCAAAGCTATTTAACTCCTTTGGGCAAAGCTATTTAACTCCTTTGGGTTAAATAGTGTTTGTGCATGACTGCTTGGTCTGAATATGTGTTGATGATCAGAAGGTCAGCAGTTCAAATCCGTGTGGCAGGGTGGGTTCCTATTGCTCTGTCCCAGCTTCTGCCAACCCAGCAGTTCTAAAGCACATCAGTGCAAGTAGATAAATAGGTACTGCTGCAGTGGGAAGGTAAATGGCGTTTCCATGTGCTCTGGCTTCCATCACAGTGTTCTGTTGTGCCAGAAGTGGATTAGTCATGCTGGCCACATGACCCAGAAAGCTGTCTGTGGACAAACTCCAGTTCCCTTGGCCTGAAGCGAGATAAGCACCGCACCCTATAGTTGCCTTTGACTGGACTCAGCTGTCCAGGGGTCCTTTACCTTTACCTTACCTGATAGTATTATAACAATCGTAGGATGATGAGCCATACCTAAAGAAGACCATTAAAATGTCCACTGATTCCAAGGGGCCTACGGTACTTTGAGTATGACTAATGCTAGATATCATCCATTAAAATACAGTGGTACATTGGGTTAAGAACTTAATTTGTTCCAGAGGTCTGTTCTTAAACTGAAATGGTTCTTAACCTGAGGCGTGCTTTTGCTAATGGGACCTATCGCTGCCACTACGCTGCTGGTGCGCAATTTCCGTTCTTATCCTGGGGCAAAGTTCTTAACCTGGAGCAACCACTTCCTGGTTAGCGGAGTTTGTAACCCGAAGCGTCTTTAACCTGAATCGCCTGTAACCCAAGGTACCACTGTATAGTAAAAAGGTTCTGAATGTATGCTGCCTTTTTGCGATTTAATCTTGAGCACAGCAAAGAACAGCAGCTCTAAGTAGCTTTGTGCATCTTCCTTCCTCTACTGAGATTTCTTTACCCGCCTTCTTCCCCCACCATTGGAACGGTGCCTCTGTGGATGTCCCTTTGCTAGTGACATTTAAACAAGACTAGATGAGCCAATACACTATTCTGCTGGAAGAAATGTTGTTTCAGCCCTAGAGAGCTGGATTGCTTTGGCACAAACAGAGTGCCACTGTCTCCAAAAACAACCTAAGAGGGTGCTGTGAAGCAAGAAAGCAGCTGCTAGAGAAAGGCACACAGCAATAAACTTTACCAGAGAAAACCTTCCTCACTTTCAATATGATCATATCTAACACCCTTCTCCCAATCCCCTTGCGCATATAAGTGCATACAAAGGCTGTATCTTAACTAGAGATGGGGGAGAAATTCTCTTTGCTCCACATTTTAATGCACATCTGCCTAATTCACAGTTCCTGAAACAATATGCAAACTGAAACACAGCTTTCGTCAAAAATTCATGATTGTCCAAATGTGAACTGTTCAAAAAATGTTTACGTTAAGGGAAAATATGCATGAAATTCATATATTCGTGAAAATAACCTGCAAAAATGCATCCTGTTCAGCAAAATTGCCAGCAAAACTGTGTGCGTTAGACAAGAGAACAACAACTACCAGACTTTTAGAAGACATCTGAAGGCAACCCTGTTTAGGGAAGCTTTTAATGTTTGATGGACTACTGTATTTTAATATTTTGTTGGAAGCCACTCAGAGTGGCTGGGGAAACCCAGCCAGATGGGAGGGGTATAAATTATTATTATTATTATTATTATTATTATTATTATTATTATTATTATTATTATTATTTTATTGCATACAGAAAGGTGTATGCTAGGAGAATTTCACAGTTAAATCCTGACAAATTTTCAAGAAGTCTTTTTTATTGTAAAAAATGGCAAACTGATGCAGAAATGGGGAGAACTGAATTTAAGGTTGGAAAACTGAGAAACTGAAAGAATCTAACATTGACAGGGTTGTCCATCCGAAATTTCAATATGCGTTTAATTCTTTTGCTTCGCATAGTGTGTAGTGGTGGAATTTGTACCTGCAGAGGCATTATGTGGAGGGGCAAAACTGTGCTGCCCCACTGTGTCTGTCCTTCTACAGTGGTACCTCGGGTTACATACACTTCAGGTTACAGACACCGCTGACTCAGAAATATTACCTCGGGTTAAGAACTTTGCTTCAGGATGAGAACAGAAATCATGCTCTGGTGGCACAGCGGCAGCAGGAGGCCCCATTAGCTAACGTGGTCTTCAGGTTAAGAACAGTTTCAGGTTAAGAACGGACCTCCGGAATGAATTAAGTACTTAACCCGAGGTACCACTGTATTCCTTTTCCTAAAGTGGTTACTAACACAGCCTAAAACATGCAGGTACCCAAAATAGTTCCTGCATGTGTCTCCCCGCAGGGCAAATAGCTTCATGGGGGAAAGTTAGCTCTCTTAGATATTGTCAAGAGCCAAACAGTGCATAAGGGAGAAGATTAGAGCTAGGTGAGTTCCTTGCCTGAGATTGATGTAGAAATTAACCAAGTTGTTTACGGATATGATGGCTTGTTTTTCTAACTAATTTAAGGCTTGGTAAACAGGAAAGAGGGTGGTCTGTGCCTCTTGCTGTTGTCCTGGCACTTTGCATAGCAGCATACCTTGCCTGCAGAGCTGGCAGCCTCTTACCCTTTTTCAAAACCCTCCCTTGCAGAGTGTTCCCTCTGCCTCCTCTCCCCTCTCCTTGGGAGTCCTCTGGGCAACTACGACCGCCGCTCCTGGTCTCTGAGCTGCTCTCCCTCTCTGTCCCAAAGAGATGTGCCTCCCAGAAGCACCATTCGCCTGCGGAGCTTGTAGCCAGGGCTGCTGCAATAAGCATCTGTGCAAGCCTTTGGGATGCAGAGAAAGGAGAGGGTGTCAGAGGAGAGAGGGAAGGAAAGAGGCCCAGAGGCCCAGTGTTGCCCGCGCACCCTTGGCCATCATTCAAGGCACCTCAGGGTGCCATGGTGCATTGGTTGAAAACCACTCGTCTAGAATCTGAAAAATTCTTTCTGATCTCTACTTTCAAGTAGCCTTGTGAAGAAACGATTCCTATTCCTGGGTTTTATCTACACAGCATTGTAAACTCGTCTATTGGAGTTTACTACTTGTGACAGCAAAAAATGCAGCCAAAAACAGAGAGAGGTAAGAGCCAGTGCCAATTCCACCTGACCCAACTGCTCACGCTGTTCTCCCTGCACGGCTGAAACGTGGTCTCAGAAATACTTGCTGCTTTCCAGGTGTGAGGCCTCCAGGGTGCTTTCATTTGAAGACAACATCGCTTACTACATTTTCCACGCACTGTAATATTATTAATATTCCTCCTCTCCAAAAGGGGGAAGGGTACAATGATAATGAATATCACAGTGCATCCAGTGCAGGTTTCTAGCAATGGTGTCATTTCTTTAGAACCCAAGAAACAGGATTCTTCAGCAAGTGTGATGTGAGAACATAAGAAAAGCCTGCTGGATCAGGCCGCTGGATCAGGCCACAGGCCATCCTGTAATCACAGTTGACAACCAGATGCCTATGGGAGGCCTGGAAGCAGGATCTGAATGCAACAGAACTCTCTCCTCCTGCGATTTCTAGCAAGTGGTATTCAGAAAGCAGCTTCTTGCCTCTGATAATGGAGGCAGAGCACAGCCATCCTAGCTAGTAGCCACTGACAGCCATATCTTCCGTGAATTTGTCGAATCCTATTTTAAAGCCATCTCAGTTGGAGGCCATCACTGCCTCTTTTGGGAGTGAACTTCATAGTTTAAGTATGCTCTCTGGGAAGGAGACCTTTCTTTTGTCTGTCCTGAACCTTATAATAAAATGTTCTTGTTCTCAAGGCATTTCAGGCTCCAAGCATAGAGTTTCATCAGTCACAAGCCAGTTCTAACCCAGTCTTTTGCCTGCACAGGATGATTAGTAGGGATGTGTACCCATGCAAAAAGCTGGTCAAAATGTACTATCCATGTAAGAAGGATGACAGGCCACCTGGCATGCCGATATAAAGAATTTCTTATAGTATCCTGGCACCACTTGTTCAGGATTGTGCCTCTGCTTCTTCCCACGTGCTGCCAATCTGAGTGCCCCTCCCCCACCCCATCCTCCCACTGTTTTGGACAGTGGGAGAAAGAAAATGTCTGTGGTGGGGAAGGTGTATGGGCACAGAAGCAGCACAGTGCTCTGGAGCCCCAGGTGTGAGAGAGGGTGTCCTTGTAGTTCTGTGGCCATGGTGGTGGAGATTCAAACTCCACCCACAGGAAGTCTTCCAAATTGCCAGGGAACTCTCATAAGACTGTGGTGGTTGCAGTGCTATAAATTTGTCTGACTGATCTTATAGTCCACTCTTTACCAAATGGTCCCAAAGTAGGCTACAAGAACAAAACAATATTAAAACAGGTACAATTTTCATTAAAATCGTAGAACAAAACTGCAAAATGAGCCAGGTAGCAAAATAGCCGCACTGAATGACAGTACAGGAGAGAAAACATCCTCTCAGCCAAAGATTTGGGTAAAAAGGTACGGTATATCAAAAGGCGTACAGTGATGGCACAAGACAGCACCTCGGAGGGGAGGTTATTCCACAAGCTGGGGCCATCACAGAGAAGGCCCTCTCATGCCCCTCAGACAACAGATGTGGCAGGATGGTTGAGGAGAAGAGAGCTCAGACCTTTAGCTCCGCTGCTGGGAGACAAAGATGAGCAGGAAGAGGAGCCTCTTTGACCCTTCCACTCCATTCTGGAAGCCGAGGAAAAGAGAATCCAGGAGGGGCAAAGGAGAAACCAGGGCAGAGGCAGTTATGGGTAGTAGGCAACCCCCCATAAACCCATTCCCTGCCAGCTGCTAAAGAACTCTCCAGACTGGAGAAATGTCTGTGGGAGAAAGCAAAGCATGCATCTTTTCCAGATGTGGAACACTGCAGGGGAGAGGGAGACTAGTAATGGAAATTGAAATGCAAATTCTTTTTCTGTGTGGAAAAGGCCCAATAAATCAGGAGTGACAGGAACACAAAAGACACCATCAGGAAGCATTTGCACAATCAAGGGATGCTTCATATATCAGAGAGTACTCAGGCTGTGCCTCCATGCTGCAAATAAACCAGATTCATTGCAGAAGGAGCAGCCTCTGAATTCTCCCTGTCTGAAGAGCAAAAGAAAACATATTGTGTTCCATTTCAGTCAGACTTAGCATGTTTTCTAACATAAACAGGATCGTATTTAAAGGGCCAATTTGAAAGAAAACAAGTCAGTCTGACTTCTGGAACTCCTTTATGGAGTTCTAGGAATAGAAGCTGGTCTTGCGAGGCTCCCATATAAAATGGACATGCAGGGCTTCTGAAGAAGGGCCCAGCTGAGGAAGTGAGTCCTTTGGGGGCAGGGGGGTGTAGGATCCAAGGATTAGAAATGTATGTGGCAGTGCTAGCTGACAGCTCTCTAGACTGTGTATCTGTCTCCATTGCTGTCCCCTGATATTTCATCCAATGCTTTTTATGCTCAGGCAAGAAACCCTGCCTGTTATGGGAAGCTGGGGCAAAGTGCGGAAAAGGATGGATTTGGAGAGCAATTTGTCCTTTGGCCACTGCTGAAAAGGCTGATGATAATTACCTTTTTCTGGGTACTTACGCTTCACTTTTATGGCTGGCCAGCGCTGGAGGTGACTAAGGAATTATCCTGACTTGCTTGCTGCTCATAGATCCTTTTGCAATCTCTGCCAGTTAATAAAGAAGCACTTGCAGAGAGAGGGTTATCCAGTATTAGCACTAACAATTGCCAGGCCTTTAAAGAGAAAAAGAAAGAAAGAACGATACAGTGGCGTAAATTCTGTAACTATTGGTAGGCATTGCTGCTATTATGAGGCAGGCAAAGTAACAGCAGGCCAACTTCAGCTGTGAGGGACGCAGGCTTATATAATGGGAATTCCATCGCTTCCTTGAGGAGTACATTCTCCAGAGTATTTTGAAAACAGAATGAAGTCAAAAAGGTAGGCTACCACAGATGTTTGGAAGATGCATTTGCAAAGGTATGTATGTTTTCGTATGTGTGGTCTATTCATGGAGCAGAGATTTGGCAATTAGAGATCTACAACACATTCAGCTAAAGAGAACCAGTGTGGTGTAGTCCCTAGTTGCAGCATTGAGTTAGATATGTGAAAGCTAAATTCATATCTGCAATCAAGAGTGGCATTTCCTGGGTTGCCTTGGACATGACATGGCAGCCCAGATCAGTCATCAGAGAATCATGTATAGTGGTACCTCTGGATGTGAATGGGATCCGTTCTGGAGCCCCGTTCGCATCCTGAAGCGAACGCAACCCACGTCTGTGCATCTGCGCGTGTCGTGATTCGCTGCATCTGCGCGTGACGTAATTTTGAGTGTCTGCGCATGCACGAGCGGCAAAATCCAGAAGTAACACATTCCGTTACTTCCGGGTCGCTATGGAGCATAATCTGAAAACACTCAACCTAAAGTGACTTGAACCCGAGGTATGACTGTATTGGACTTGCACGCTTCCTCGTCCTCCCTTCATGCACTTCCTCCCTAACTTCCTTGTTTGCAGTAACAGTTGTTTGCTGTGATGACCAAATCAGGCAAACTATGGTTACTGCAAACCATAGTTTGCCTCCAAACCAGAAATAGAAACTTAGGTAGTTCACATGTGGCCTAAAGTTCTGTTTTGGAGGGAAAGTATAGCTTATATGACCATAGTTTGGTCAATTGGGATGTCACAGCAAGCTACAGTTATAAGGTTCAAGAAAATAAAAGAGGGAATTGAAGTGCACGAAGGGAGGCAAAAGTGTATGGACCTGAGGAACAGCTCAGTATTTGACCATGACATCTGAAACAGGCCTTTCAACCTAAGCTACACCAAAACATTATGGATCTGACTCTGACCAGCTACTGTGAAGAGTGGATACCCAAATCAGCTGAGGTGCTACAAATAGAGCAAAGTTTGATAGGTATAGCTCCTGTGTTCACAGAAATTAATTTAAGCAGTGTAACTAGTGAATCCTTAAAGCTGGGGTGGCTAACCTGTGGCCCTCCAGTTTTTGTTGAACTCCAACTCCCATCAGGTCCAGCCAGCATAGCCAATGATCAAGAATGATGGGAGTGGTAATCCAACAACATCTGCACAGGCAAAGGTTTTTTTACCCTCATCTTGATGCATTTTAAATTAAATCACCTTCGGGAAACCAGCTGCCTCGGCGTGCTATGAGAGCAACACACATTCTCTAGGGCAATGGTAATTTGGATGTCAAAGTTTTCTGTCTTCTGTGGTCCCTTGATATCAAAAGCATTTGCCACTACCATGACATGACAGCACTCTTTTAAAGCACTTTTTGTTCAAATAAGTTTGTTTTATTGGCATGCTATAACTTTTTTAAAAACAAACAAACAAACCTTGTAGGGATGCAACTCATGATTATTGGAACGTCTATGACCTGTGGATTTTTTCTTCCACCTTGAATATTAATTTGTGAGAATTTAAACTTAAGCCATACAGTATAGCTTTCGTGTCTTGAAGACAGGCTCAGTACTCAGAAGAGACTTCTTACCACATAAGAAATGTGCGCTAAGAAAACATTCACTTAGTCATTTGTTACTCTTGACCCCAAATCACAATTCTTACGCTCTTCTAAAAGAAACTAACATTCCTGAATATATGCAAAGTCACATTTGTCACTAATCCCATCTGGTTGTACAATATATCGCATAATTGCTGATGCTGTGTGGTGGGGTACATGTGTCTCTTTGAAAGCCAAGTGCGTATGCAGCAAATTTCAGTCTATTCTGACAGATATACAGTGCATCATTTCTTTTTACGCACATTCAAAGAAACCTCTGAAAGGCGGCAGTCAGGAAGCAACAAAAAAGAAGAAGACATATTCAAGATATGTGTGACTGCCAGTGGAGGAAGTACCTTGGCAAAGGAGGGGACCTCACTGAAAATGGTCTTAAATCCTATGAAGATGGGAGCTTTGTAAATGACAGCACAGCCCACGTGATAATTACTGCACAGCAATTGAAGCTGGGAAGTATGTCTGAAAGGTCAACAGGACCAATCGGACAAAGGAAACAGAACTTGGTTTTGATCATTTAAAAAAGGAAATGAAAAGGCACCATAACCACACATGCAAATTAGCAAATGCTTTCGACCCCCCTCCCTGGTTACCTATTTTGAAATTCCTGATGTCACACAGGTGGGAAAGGGAGGGAGAAGAGGAGGAGGAGAAATGGCTTATCAGCCTTGCACAGTGTTGGGTTTTGAATGTACCCCTGGCACCAACCGCCCAGCAAACTGGCCTGACTTGCAGCTGTCAGCCAAGCCGGCAGCGGTCGCCTTGGCAACACTTTTATCAGTTCCTGAGGTAGAAGGAACTTTGGGCCTCTGACTGGAGATTTGTCACATTCCATGATGGCCTACAGTGTTCAGACTCTGAGGTGGCTCAGAGGATGGGCTGCTCTTTCCGGAAAAGACTTGGCAACAAGGCTTGTGTGTGTGTGTGTGTGTGTGTGTGTGTGCGCGCGCGCGCGCTTGTGTGCTTTCTGTCTAACAATTTATGGGATGTGGTTTTATTAGCTGCATCTTTGCCTGCACCATGATTATATAGATATATTAGCTGGCCACCCTTAGCCACTTTGCGGGAAAGCATTCTGCAAGGCACATAACCTGGTTTTGCTTCACCCTTTCTTGACAACAACAGTCTCTATTTTGAGATGCCTGATCCAAAAGAATGTCATAGTTCAGAACTCCTAAGGATTCCTAAATATTCTCTATAGGTAGGACTTGTCCTTATTAATGCATTGCAGTGCGACTATTTTATCTCTCTTGTAGTATTCATGGTTTTACATTTTATTGGGTCTTAAATTGCTATTATGTGTTGCTTTTTACCTTGTCAAGTTGCTTTGAGACTTTTTATTGCATAAAGTGACTGAAAAATGTAATTATTATTATATAATTATAGGTTTCATTCAACTAAGTCCTGCCTGGAGTAGGCCCATTGAAATTAATAAACCTGAGGAAGGCTTTCTTGAACCAACAAAGCCTGACACATCACAATACATATAAATAGTACTTTAGGTCTCCCAATTATTTATCTTGGACAGTGGTTGGGCTGTTGTGTCTATAGTTTCCTTGATTCCCTCCACCAACTCCTTTTGAAAAACAGTAATCTGGTTCTCTAGTAACGAGGGTATTTTTAGTAGTATTGGGTTTTTATTTATTTATTATTATTATTATTATTATTATTATTATTATTATTATTATGCTTTTGAAGCATTTTGTAGTATCTCAGTGATCCAGACATGGGGGAGGGGTGAGGAGGAAATGCTGCAGATACTTACCTACTGAAAGTGAAAGTTATGCCTCCTAACTTACAACAACACCATAATGTCAGGGCGTAGGGAGGGGAGGTTTAACATCAAGCAGAGAAATGTCAAGGGGAAAGTTGCATTGTCACTAACAGGTCAAGTTTGTAATCAGAGAAAATAATTTCATCTGAAAAACAAGTGTGTTTTAGGTCTTCCCACCCAAAACCAACTTTAAAGGCACATAACACAAAAACTCCTGAATCTATAGTTTGCAATTTGGCAGCTGTCTTGCACCTCTCTCATTCTGTAGTTTTCCGACCAATTGCCCACAGAACACAAGGATAGCCTCAGTGATTCCTTATTTACCCTCTCTACAGTTGCACCAGCCTGACTTTGGGGCAAACACCTGCAGTTATCCTTCTGAAATTTAGCAGAATTCATGTCCTCAGAAGGAGTAAACTTAACTGCAAATTTCTTCCAATTTTGCCCCAAACTTTAAAAGTTTTTAAAAATAAAATCAACCTTTAAAGGTGCTCAGCACAACCCTTCCCCCTGGACCTATTTGCCTGTACTTTGACAGGATTTATACACTCTGTAGGGGGTACCATGCCTGCAAATTTCATGCTCTTCTGTCAAAAGAAAAAAGTTACAGCCATTTTTTTAAAAAACCCAACACTGATTTGGGGGAGTGAAAAAGGAGCCTTGAATGGGCCCCAAGTCCATGAAGTGCCTCAAGTGAAGGCAGGCTGTTTTCCAAATTGCCAAATTGTCTTTGGTAATTGTTGTTGTTAAGGAAAGTGGCTACTACTTACTAGCAACTGTTCTAGTTAAATTATTCCGGGGACAGCCTTACAGATATATCCTCTAAAAACAAAAATAGCATTTTGTTTTGAAATATTGCCAGTTCTATATATTGAACCATCTGGATAAAATGAATTAGAGACTGAGTGAATGCACTGAAAGATGCTGAAGAGAAGTAGGGATTTAAAAAGGATCTGTTGGGCTTCTTGAAAAGGGACTCCCTATTCACAAAGCATATTCACCTTCTAAAATGGGAACCTCAGGAATTCCTGAAAGATGAGTTCCTATTCATAAGGAATATTCTAACATTTGAACCATTTAAAATATTTATATCCTGCCTCTTAATCATACTAATTCATCACACTAATTCTTTGTGACTAACAAGCATAAAATTACTCTCCTTCCCATACTGTTTATTTATATTAAATATTTTTATGCCACCTTTCTGCCACGAGCGGCTTTTGAAGTGGCTCTCAAGAAAATAAATATATATCATAGCAGTAAAAAAAATGTTACAGCAGTGAATAAAATTAAAGCACATCCCTAACCAACAGTAAAAGCAAAGCAAAGTAGAAACAGCAGCGACCTTAAGCACAAACAAACTCCATTACAAATATTCCTGAATCACAGCCTATTAAGAAACAGCTGGAATAAACAGAACAATCTTCACCTGGTTCCTGAAAGGTAGCAAAGCAGACGCCTAGTGGATCTTCCTTGAGAAAACGTTTCATAGTCAAGGCAATTAGTCAGATTACCAATGTTACTAATTAGTCTGGTTACTAATGGGAGTTATTATATATTATTGCATAACAATAATAACTCCCATTAGTTCATATTTTGAACCAGCTGAAGTTTCTGATAATTTTTCAAAGTCAGTCCTACATTTGCATAATACATTGGCACAGTTATACTAGGATGTTGATGGGAAGGTCATTTCTTTGCAGTTTGGCAAGCCAATCAAAGTTGGGAAAAGCAATCAGAAGAGGAATAACATACCAGGTGAGGTGAACTGAGGCATCCCAAAGTGATTTACAATAGATAACACATACATGCACCCCACATATAAAAAAAGCTTACATGATTGAATATATATAAAGAATTAAACAACAGTTACATACATTAAAACAGTCTAAAACAACAATAGCACATACAAAAAATAAGTTGAAATCTTATGCTCCACTGAGAGCCAGTGTGGTGTAGTGGTTAAGAGCGGTAGTCACGTAATCTGGGGAACCGGGTTCGCGTCTCCGCTCCTCCACATGCAGCTGCTGGGTGACCTTGGGCTAGTCACACTTCTCTGAAGCCTCTCAGTCCCACTCACCTCACAGAGTGTTTGTTGTGGGGGAGGAAGGGAAAAGGAGATTGTTAGCCCCTTTGAGACTCCTGAAGGGGAGTGAAAGGCAGGATATCAAATCCAAACTCCTCTTCTTCTTCTCTTCTTCTCCTAGTTGAGGTGAAGGAATTTGCAATTTAAATGCTACCAAATCCAGGAAATGCAAACTTCAATTGATCCTTACATTAAAATTTTACTCAACACCTTCATTCTACTTTATATTAAAAGAAAGTTGACAACTGTACTGAATTATTCTGGAAGCATTTCTGCTTAGCATTATTATTAGAGCTTTTCTACCTACATGTTTAGGAACTTTCCTCCTCACTCTCCCCACCCAACACCCAGGATTGCCAGTTTCCTGGAAAAATGTTGTAGATCAATAAGCGGTAGATGTGGGATAAAATGCATAGCAGTGAGATGAAATATATGCTTTTATAAACTTAGTAGAGAGGTATATTGAATTGTAGCCCTAATTAATGATGGTAAATTATAAAGGCTAATGTGTATGCATTTGAAGGTCAAGCTAAATAATATTTATGTACCTATTCTGCCTCTGCTGACAGAATTAGGGAATAAGGGGAATTGGGATTACACTTAAACTGGAACCAAAGTTCTTTGCTGGCCTGTGGACCATGTTGCCAATTTTAAACTGGTCAGTGGCCTGCAGTCACACAACATACTGGACATCTCATGAGTGTGCCTGTCTAATGCATGACAGTCTCTCTCTTCCCATATGCCTTTTCTTTGCCTACCTTCTTGGTTGAAATCTGAATAGAGCATCTCAAAGCATTATCTGCTCACGGAGATAGAATACGATTTCATATCCTAGGGAACTCTCCGTAGCCTGCAACCCTATAGCGTTTACCTGGCAGGAAGACCCATTGAACTTAGTAACCCCACAAATTTTGAATGTGCTTCCATCTGGGATCCATTGGAGAACCCTAAATAACCATTTTATTTCCTTGGCTTTCTCTTGATGACTTCTTTTATTTTGTGGTTGATGGATTTAGCTGTATTTTGGCTTTTAATATTTGTGGCTTTTAAATTGTTCCTGGGTTTTATTAATTAATAGCAGTTATTTTCTATTGCTTTTCTTCTGTGTGACACCTTTGAGAGAGCTTTAGACTTCAAAGCTGTCTATAAATATTTTATATACAATTAAAGAGGACTTACAAAGACTTGCAAAGGATTGCATCGTTAATCAGACTTTTCACATGCCCCGTAGACATGGTAATCCCTAGTTGGTCATTTGAAATGGGGCAAAGGCCGAGGAGGCAACAGGGGCTAGAGAGGGGTTGTGAGGAGGAGAAGCAGAATAAGGAAAGAGGAACATGATTTGGGTGGTAGTTTTGAGGCCCCCTTTCCCTGCAAATGACTATGAAGAAAAAATGTGCACTATGAATGCAAATTTCAGATAAGAAGCTTATAAATCAAGTTGCCAAATTACACTCTGAAATCAGGACCAGGATGGTGAGTGCAGAATGTGAAAATAAATAAATAAATAAAAATGAAATGAATAAGCAAGCCTAAAGTACTTGCTCATATGAATAATGGGAGACTTCAGTTACCCAAATGAGTTGCTTGAGTGCCCATTATATGCTGTAAATCTCCTTATGTAACAGTTCGTTTTCTTGAAAGTAAGAGCAACAGTAGCACATTCCCAAGGTGAATTAGGATTTTCATAAATGTGTTACAGGTGAACAAGACATAATATTTTCACATGTCCAGCTGATCTGAGTTGTAGCCCGATTGTTTTGGAAGAATGGGGTTTGTAGTTTTTTAGTTGTCAGTTTGTTTGTCTCCTTGGCCCTGGCTGAGCTAGATTGTTTTCAAATCTGCAGCAAGCCAAACAATTCTGAGCAGCATCTTGATTCCTCTTCTTATGGTCACTAGGTCAAGCTTTTATCTGGGTCAGCTGGACCCTGGCTGCTGCCAAGATATTTGGCAGCTCCATTAACTATACATGATTATGTCTTGTTGTTGTTCCTGTTATACAGACAAGTTGAATCCATAGCCCCAGTTCAAACTGAAGGTGTCCCCTACATAGAGAGACCATGATAACATGTGGTGCTGCCCTTGCAGAACTGTTGCAGCAGATGTACTAATTGTGAGAATTGGCTCCTTGGCACTATGGCTGTCTGCTTAGCCACAATGTTTTTTGCAGTTGTGGTGGCCCTTGTTCTGAGCTACTATGAATATACAAATTGCCTCAGTCACATGAATGGCCCCCACAGTTCTCACAAGCAGTGCTAGTTCTCACAAGCAGTGCCTTTGCCTGAGTGTCAGTCCAGTGGAAGTTGCTTATTATGATTTGGTTTGCACATAATGCTAAACCATGGTTTATTAAACTATGTTTTATTTAAATTGTAGCAAGTGGTTGTATTCAACTAAGTATTACTCAGAGCAGACTCATTAAAATTAATGGACCTACATTACTGATGGCCTTTAATGTCAGTGGGACTACTGTGAGTATGATTAGCATTGGCTACAACCAATAGTGTTGTATGTGAAGCCTGTTCATCAGGTTAATCAGGTTAACTATGGTTTTACCAACAAACCACAATATGAAGCAAGGCTTTCATGTTGGCTGAGAAACATTGGTTTGCTTTAACCCAACACCCTTTTCTAACCATAGTGTGTTTGACCATGCACCCCAGACACTCATCTGACTACAAAGGCATGAGGCAAGAGTAGCTGGGAAATAAACCAAGCTTTGGAGAAACTAGCTAAGATTTAAGTGATCATCTTTGGGACAAGTTGTCATTAACTTGTGGCTTGTTAAGTGATGGCTAACAAACAATGGCTAGCAAACACATCTGAATAGTGGGAAGCCTTGGTTTCCTCAGTCCAAAATAACTGTTTCCAATTTTCAAGCTATTCTCTTCACTAAACCATTGTCTGTAGAAATCATTTTTCTAAACCACTACAAGCAGATGTGCTTCAGGAATTGTGGATTGTCCTTTTCCTAACTTGCTAAGAATCAAAAGAGAGTTTTCAGAGAAATTGGGAGATTCTCAGTAGCAGTGAAGAAAATAAGGTCCTCTACTTATCTAGCTAAACTCATTTGAGAATTTTCAATTATAATTTCATAGTCATTGTCTCATGCCTTTAATATATTCTGCCTGCTGAGATATAACTTTGGCCTATCTTTGCCTGCCTTTAGGAGATCCTAAAAACTTCTAATCAGGCTGTAGTTTCAGGGTGCCTGATATTAGTGCAGGCTTACAAACAGCCACTTGCCTGGTCAGTTGTGGTAAGTGAGAATTGCCTAGAGACAACTAAGCAGGGAAGCTTTTGTAAATGGGAAGACAGTCAACAGTTTAGGCCTCAAATGCATTTCATAGCTCACAACCTTTTTGTAGAACTTATAGCATGGGCTCACCCTGTTACCTTCTCCAACCTGGTGCCTCCTACAATTCCCAACTTCCTTGACAACTGAACCTGCTGGCTGTCGCTGATGGGAATTGGAGTCCTAAGCATCGAGAGCAGGCACCCCCAACCTTTGGCCCTCCAGATGTTTTGGTCTACAGTTCCCATCATCCCTGACTACTGATCCTGTTAGCTAGGGATCATGGGAATTGTAGGCCAAAACATCTGGAGGGCTGCAGGTTGGGGATGCCTGATCTAGAGGACTCCTAACTGGGGAAGGCTGTCATAGCAAAGGCAAATTATGTCACTGCTGAACAGCTCTATTTCAGTGTTTCTGTGTTTTCATCTCTCATTAAGGACTTTGTTTCTGGAAGCCTTTCTAACTTGTTACAGTGCCACCTTGTCTGGTGGGAAGATTGGTTTATGAGGCAGTTGATGTCATGACTGGTGAAAACCTACCTTTCTACATTGCTTGCCTTCCATTTCTTGATTGCACTACATTATATATCCTGCTGTGTAGTCTCTTCTCCAAAAGCTGGAATTATGACTCTTTTAAAAATCACATTTTTATTTCATTTTTTCCTGCTACATTGCAATTGCACTAATAAAAAATAAAATAAAAAAGAAATAAAAAGCAACTGGTGTGATCACTTTGGCTGCAAAGAGAAAACAATTAATTACAGGGCTGGTTTGTCAGGAGAGATCAGGAAATGATTGATTAATGGGCCAATTTCAGTAATGGCTGTGGCCCAGGAGGGAACAGGAAATGACTTATTAAAGAGCCATTTCAATAATGCCAGGAAAAAATAGGAGCCGCTTCACACACCACAAATTAGGAGAACCTTTATTGATTGACGGCTGCAATCTAAGCAAGTGTTCTGGAGCACAATGGAACTTACTTTTAAGTAAAAGTAGTTATGTTCTTGCCTGTGGAGATGGGCATTGCAGGATTATTATGGAGAATATAAGATATATTAAATCCTGTGTAGAATTTAAGCTTCCAACTTTAATGTCTACTTTTAATTGCTTTTATCATCACCTAAAATGTCCTATAAAGATATTATAGGATGTAAGTATTTTAAATAAAATTCATGATTATCTTTTGATGATGCAAAGATATAGCAATAGCTATTGCTGACATCCGTCTGGTCTTGGGAGAAAATAGAGGAGTGCACCTTGAGGGGTTAAGTCAAACTATTGGAGGTTGCAGCACATGCTTACTGCTATGGAAACATGCCCTGACTGCCTGTCTCCAGACACTGTGGTCGTCTGCAAGGGATTCCTACTTGGCAGAGTTGATGTTGCCAGCCTTCATGTCACATTTGCAGGCATCTTTGCAACGTGGAGTTGGTCTGCCAATGGGTTTGGTTCCTGAAGCCATCTCCCCATAGAGATTTGGAAATCCTTGGAAATCCTGCCCTCTTTCCTTCTGTGGACATGACCAAGCCAGCATAGATGTCGCTGAGGCAGGAGTTCAAACATGTTGGGAATGTGGGCTTGGGGGAGCACATTTGTTTGAAACTTTGTAGAAGGTGTCGAGGCTTTGCACCTGACAGTTGTAAGTTGCCCACAATACAGCTCCACAAAGTAGCGTGCTCAACAGGTAGACCTGGTAGACCGTCACCTTGGTATTGGATGTTAGCTTTGCATTCTCCCATACCCTCTTGGAGAGATGAGCTATTACCGCAGTTGTCCAGCTCAGCATTAGTGAGAAGGTTGCTGGTTATGCTAGAACCCAGGAAGATGAAATTATCTGCCGCCTCAAGCATGTGGTCACCAGTGCTGATGCATGGAGTGCTGGCTGATGGCTAACAACAGTCAACAGGCTGAAAATCTGCATACAGTAAAGCTATAATCACATTAAGCTAGTAACTAATCCTGCGAATAGAATTCCTTGCCATCTGATTCAAGAAGCTGGGTTATTTCCTTTTGTAGCAGCAACATCAAGGTGAAGTCTGCAGATGTGGGTGTGAATTTCCACTGCACCGCAAGAACAAGTTTGCCCAAGCACATTCTCAGGGAGGAAATGTTTCTGAACCAGCATATCCAGTAAAAAAATAAGAAATAGCAGAAATGCAACCTGTTTAGTATACAGGGAAAACAAGCATTTGAATTTACAAATTGTAAACTGTGTAACTGGCCCTTGGAATCCTCCAAGTTTTCAGTGTGTGAAAGCTTTCCTTCTCCTCCAGTATGCTTTTCCCATTCATTTGTTTATAACAGTTCCCAAGCTAAAACCAGCAGGACAAAAATTTTACATGATTTTCAGCAATACAAGGCAGAAGTTGCCAGACTACTATTAAAAAATGGGCTAGCCTGTTCTACTGCCTCTGGAGCTGAGTGTTATTACCTGTTGGTGTCTGGTGCTTATGCTGCTATTAAAAGCAGTGGAGTAGCCCATTGCAGTGCATTGCTTAAGAGTGCTAGACTAGGATCAGGAATACCCAGCTTCAGATCCCCACTCAGCCATGAAGTTCACTGTGTGACTGTAATAGATAGGCTGGATGCAGAGAAGTGGTGGGAGGCACCATCTGGGAAACCTCCATGGAAACCCCAAGGGAAAAAGACTCAGTGCCAGTGGATTGGTGGTGGGACGATGATGAGTGGTCAGAGGGAGGAGGAGGAGTTGGACTGGGAGGAGGAGATGTTGGAAGCTGAAGAGGTAATAGGGTTTAGTGAACAGAACGAGTCTGTGGCATAGAGCAGTCAGAATCAGAGGCAGAAGCAAAGGCTGGAAACGAGGAGGCCTAAAAGGCAAAGATGAGGCAGATTGCTGAAGAAGCCAGAGGGTCTCCCCCTCCTGCTGCAACCAGCTCCCCTCTCCTCTGGTCTCCCAGAACCCGTAGGGGTATGAAGAGGATGCAGCATAGACAGACAAGCCGTCAGAGGTTCAGATTGCTTGGGAAGGACCCAGAGGAAAAGGAGACTTAGGCAGCTGTGGGAGGACAAGGACCTTCAGTCCTTGCAACTGACTCATTGGGGCAAGATCTACTGGAATGAGTTGCTGTGCTCACTAGGCCTGTGCTGTTTTGTTTTTTTGAATAAAAAGTTAACTTTACTGATAGTTTGTGAGCTATCACTGACCTGCTCTTGAAACCCTCCCTGACAGTGAGCTTGGATCAGTAACAATCACTAAGTCTAACCTACCTGGAAGAGTTGTTATTTGGAAAAAAAGTGGGGGGAGCCACTGAGCACCTTGGAAGAAATATGGGATATAAATGCAATAAATAGGTAAAGGGACCCCTGACCATTAAGTCCGATCGTGGCTGACTCTGGGGTTGCAGCGCTCATCTCGCTTTATTGGCCAAGGGAGCTGGCGTACAGCTTCTGGGTCATGTGGCCAGCATGACTAAGCCGCTTCTGGCAAACCAGAGCAGCGCACGGAAACGCTGTTTACCTTCCTGCCGGAGTGGTACCTATTTATCTACTTGCACTTTCAGGTGCTTTTGAACTGCTAGGTTGGCAGGAGCAGGGACCGAGCAACGGGAGCTCACTCCGTCACGGGGATTCGAACCGCCGACCTTCTGATCAGCATGTCCTAGGCTCTGTGGTTTAACCCACAGTGCCATGCGCGTCCCTTATGCAATAAATAAATGCCAACAAAAACAAAAGTTGGTAACCCTCCTGCATAAGGCAACTTCATCTGTTCCTAAGCGACTTGGCTGTGGATGTGAATGAATTGAAGAGGGAGTAAGAAAGAGCGCTAAAAATAAAGTGAAGGGATAAAATGGATTGGGAGTCCCACACCTGCAACTTTAGTAAGGGTGACTAAGGAGAGAAAGAGCAAACTGTTGAAGAAGCCCAGAAAAACGAGAAGAGAACGATCACTCTTCATACCAGTGCTAAACTTTGGAGGGATGAGGAGGCAGGGAATGGCCTGGAGGAGGAAAACTGGGAACTTTAAAATGCACAGAGTCAGCAAGGAGGCAGCTGAAGATCTAATTAGAGGCCCATTTCTGTCAAACTTTGCTGGAGTCAACACAGAGTTGCATCACTGTTAAAGGAGACTGTCAGAAACAAAACAAGCAAAGCACGGGGAATCCCCTTCAGCAATTATGTGAGCATGCACATGAATTTATCCAGGCCAAAAGAAATATCCTTTACACATGAAAAAATCAAGAAGTGTGGCTAATGGAAGAGACTAACTTTGCCAGCTGAATATTCTGAGGGATTTTAGGATGCTCAAAAAGGCATCTGCTGAACAAATAGCTAAAGATATTAGGACAAATAGTAATCTTTTAATAGAAAATGAAGGTACCTGTTAGGCTGTAAAGCAGGCAAAGATGATAATGATATATCAGCAAAGCTAAGACACTCCTTAGCTCTTGGTTCTCCTCACCAAACAGAATGAGTACAGAAATACCTATTTCAGTGGTTATTCTTCTCTGGGTGATGCCCTCAAGTAAAGGTGCTTTTGCTGCTGTGCTGATCTCACAAAGGAAGGATGCATAACAACCAAAGTTCAGAATTTGAATTGGGCTCAGCCTCATTGTATGGGTCTGCCAACTGGATTATTTTCCAGCCACAGGTGTTGATAGAAAGAAAGCAGACTTATTGTATAAATCCCAGCTTGGAATTTTATCAAAAAAACTGCTTTGGTACTGGGCCCAGGGCTAGACAATGGCCAATTCATGGCCAGCCAAGACATTTTGCTCCATAGGATAGATCAGCAGATTCATGCTTGCCCCATTGAACATACTGGGACTTGACTTCCAAGTAAACATGCATTGTAAATCCTGAAGACTGACACCGGCTACGGTGGCCAGATGCAAAAGGGAACAGGGTACAAGAAGAACCCTGCTGGATCTGTCCAAAGGCCTATCTAATCCAGCGTCCATTTCTCATCCTAGCCAGTCAGTTGCCTATGGAAAGCCTAAAAGTAGGGCCTGATTGCAACAGTGCTCTTTCCACTTGTGATACCCCAGCAACTGTTTTTCAGAGGCCTGCTGCCCTCAACAGGGGAGGGAAAACGTAGCCATTGTGGCATTGATAGTCTTATCCTCCTTTAATTCTGTTTTAAAGCCATCCACATTGGTGGCCATAATTACATCTTATGAGAGTGCTGTATGAAAAGGAAACACTTTGTGTACAAGATGGAGATGTTGCTTATAATGCAATCCAAGAGAGATCTTGAGAGGGTGCTGCGGGCATAGGTAATGCTGAGCTAGTTTGACTATTGGGGCAGCTTCCTAAGTTCCTCAGCTCTGACAGAAGATATGAAACTCTCATCTGGAGTACACCATTCACCAGTTCCGTCATCTAAAGTCCCACTAACTGTCATCACCTCAGCCTGATCTGTGCCAAGCTTTCTTTTATTGGCCCTCATCCAGCACATTACTAATTCTGGACAACAGCTTAGGGATTCCACTGCCTCATTGGTATTTGAGAAAAATGAGAACTATTACGAGGAGTCATCAGCATACTGATGACACTAAGCTCCAAATTCCCTAATAACCTCCAACAGTGGTTTAATGTAAATGTTTTAAAAGCATATGGAAGAAGACAGAACCACAGGGCAATTCCCAATGCGTAGAACAGGAGTTCCTCCAACAATACTTTAGGGCCATTTGGCAGTAGGAAAAGGGCATTTCTCACTTTCAGAGCACATGTTCTGCATGCAGAAAACCCCACATTCAGTCCCTGCTGGCATCTACAGTTAAAGGAATCAAGTAGCAGGTGGCATACAAGACCAATGCCTGAGACCCTGGAGAAGATGCTGCCAGCTTGAATGGGCAGCAGTGGACTAGATAACCAACACTCTGACCAAATATAAGGCAGCGTCCTATGTTCTTCTGAAACCTACAGAAACAGTGCAGAGCAACTACATCTACAGTGGTACCTTGGGTTACATATGCTTCAGGTTACATACGCTTCAGGTTACAGACTCCACTAACCCAGAAATAGTACCTCGGGTTAAGAACTTTGCTTCAGGATGAGAACAGAAATTGTGCTCTGGCGGTGTGGCGGCAGCACAAGGCCCCATTAGCTAAAGTGGTGCTTCAGGTTAAGAACAGTTTCAAGTTAGGAATGGACCTTCGGAACGAATTAAGTTCCTAACCCAAGGTACCACTGTATTTCCAAGCCAGCCAGGTGATCTGAAAGGATATTGTGGTTTATGGAATTGAAAGACCTTGACAGGTTCAGAAGACTAAACAAGGGCACACGTGTACATTGGTAAAGGGCATTCACCAGTGCAACCCAGGCAAAGGATGGAATGGAGTCTCTTTCTCTCTACCCATTCCGTTTACAAAAGCCTACTGGACTAGCTGCTGCATCTTACTTCAACACTGACCTGGAGCAGCTGGTGAGCTTAGGGCAGATCAAACAGCAAACATGGCTCCCTGCTGCTCCCAGCCCCTGACTGTTTAAAGGGGTATGGCACTACTTTAAATGTAGAGTGCAGATGGGGCCCATGTCAGAGTCAGCCCAGAGGTATAAATGAGGTAAGTGACTTTGACAATGTGTTTGCTCAAACCACAGAAGTTGAAAAATGTTTTGTCTTGGTCTCCACTCCCCACCCAGTTGCAGAGCAGTGAGGAGACCTGATGTCTACCGAAAGCCTACTCCCCTCCCCCCCTCACAACCACTGCCCCAAGTACATAGGCAAAGAAAGCCTTTGTCCGCAAGAGAAGGGTATTTGAGAAGGAAAATAAATTAGACATTCCTATTCACCCAGACTGACAGATTCAGACTGTGCTGGTGGTGGAGGATTTGTCATGCTGTCACCTGTATTGTATAGAAAACTGGCCAGTATAAGAGAGAGAGGGAGAGAAAGAAAGAGAGAGGACAACAGGATGAGTAGAAAGTCAGTAAAATGGTGGGAAGGCAGCCACAGGAGACGTGGCAGAGCCCTTCACTGCCTAGCATTGTCTGATGATTTAACATTCACACCACAAGCCATTGCTTCTGCTCTAAATGAAATATTAACTGTCCTGCAGTAAACTCAAGGCATCCTGCTCCTTGTCTAGGTTCTTATATGAGAAGAGACAATAGAGGGCCAATAAGCTACCAAGGATGCTTTGCTGTATTTTATTTTGAAAACTGGTTGGGAAAAAGAAATCCACATTTCAGAGGCCTTTGTTAGTTTTCAGGAGATGTCTGAAAGTAGGCAGGGATTATTCTTGCTGAGCCTCTAGTGGCAGAGAGTTCCACAGGGCAGGGCCCGTCACATGAAAAACCTGGTCTTAGTAAAGGCTGAGCAAATCCCAGCAGTGCCCCATCAGAGGATCTCCATGACTGAAGTGGAGCATAAGGAATCAGGTGGTCCTTAAGACATTATGTGGGGTTTTGTGAATTAAGACCTATATAAATTTGCTGTGCGTGTACATAGATGCTTTGTGCTAGACCCATGATGAAAGCTTTTCTAGAAGAAAGGCCTTGGTGGGCTAGTTGCTGCCCATCTATTGCTCCTCTCTGGTCCAATAATCCAATCCAATTAGTCACTTTATATTACAGGTAGCAGAAGTTGGACTGAGATCCAGTGCTTTGTGTGATGGCTGTTCCTAACAATTCTTAAGTTTAGTCCTTGTGAATAAACCTCAGATATGAATTAATTGTCCTGTGGGCCTCGTATGATTTGTGCTGTTTGTGTGTGTTTTTGTAGATGTTTGTCTCATTAAAATACACATATGGGGGCCAAATCAGCACTGGCATGTATTTTAAAGAGAAAAGCACCTACAAAAATACATGCATAGAAAGTTCAAATGATTTTTTAGCCAGGGAGATCCGGTGGAGTGCAAAATGCTAGAAGTTTCTGGCTACATTCAGTGTGTAATTTAAGGGTTAGTTCTGTTCTGGGTGTTAGCTACCCAAGAGGTGTATGTGTTGTTGTGGAGGAGCTTTTCCTCTGTCTGGTTGGTTGGTTGGATGTCTTTCTGTTATACACAAAGTCTGAAGTAAAAAAAAGTATAAATCTCTTCAATTGATATACTGCTTCTGCTCTGTTTTCCTCAGTTAAGTGTTATCAGGATTTCTTTTCTATCTGAATTCCGTCTGCATTATTTAAGTATTTTTTTTAACACAAAAAAGGATTGTTTGAAGTTGGCGTGAGTCTAAGTGAGGATATGAACCCAGCTTTCCCAGGTCTAAGTATAGCATTCAGTGTATTGGATCACAACGTTCACACCCATGAACCAAACTACTAGGAAACGATGAAAAGGTTTTTTTAAAAATAGATTGAGGGGGGCGGGTTAGCTCAGGGATATGTTACAGAATTTGATGCTGATGCACGTATGCATTATCACTGTTTTATGTTCACTCCCCATTTATGACCTGTAATGTTCCTGGGACTCTTTAAGTGTCTCAGATGTTATGGCTTTTAGCAGTTGACAGTCCCAAGCTCTACCCATATATTTCAGAATAGAAATGATGGCCTTATTAAGAGTCACAGCTGGATCCTAGCCAATCACTAGCTGAGGGGAGAAGCAAGAGGCGATTGGCAGTAATTGTCACCAAAATGGAAAGGGAATTATGAATCTGGTTCATACATGTTCTTTCAGATGGAACCAACTGCAGTGACTTTTCGCCGAGAAATTAAAATTAATGGTCTTCCTTTCCGGACCATCATTTTATTTATTCATTTGTATTATGTGGGAATAAGGTGCTGAGCTACTGGAGCAGAACCAATGCAGCAGGAAGTAGAGGACTAAGAGAAAAGTAGGAGGGGGAGGCGTTTGATCCAGAAAGAAGAACTGCAGAAAGGTTTAAAGTGGAGTGTGTAAATTATGGTTTAATTGGAGTAGTCCATCTCCCAGTCACAAGTTATTATAAAATAAGACATAAACCTTTGTTTCCTTAAGGACATGAACTACCTGCAAACGGATGGTATTTTAGGAAGAAACTTCCCCTTAGGGTGCGTGATTACATAATCGGTCACAATAGGGTTTCTTGCAAGTTCCTGTGAACCATCTGGTGCATGGCATCACCAGAAAGAGGGTATTGGTTCAACAGACAGACTAATCCAGTGTGACAATTCCTGTGTTCTTGGCTTTGATTATTTATTTATTTTAAATACTGCCCAGCTATAGAGACCAGCTCTGTCTCAAAAGGTTACCGACTTCTGTTTGCCTCTGGGTTCCAAAATACAAACTAATAATGAGAGGAGGAGGAAGAAAAGGAGGGAGGGAGGAGGGAGGGAGGGATTTTAGCAGGACAGAGAAAAAGATTAACAGCAGGAACGTGGATGGCCAGGATGGTGGGAGCGAGAAAAGGGAAGTTCATTGCTAATTAGAAAACTTGAACTGAGGAAAGTTAATTAGTAATGAAACTTCTGACTGAATGATGTGGATTTTGAATACCGGCTTTGTCAGAAGTTGAAATTAATTACACGCTTAGATACAGGAGAGGTTTTGGGGGTGGCGAGGGGGAAGAGAAATAGAAAGGGGTGGAGAATGAGATACAGCAAAAAGCAGGATTATAAACCTGGTTCAAGTTTGTTGCCGTGGTGACTAGAGATAGTCCCTGTGGCTGACAGTGGTGAGACACATTGAAGAAAGCAGATAGTTATAATTAACCCTTTATGAATGCTCTTGATTCCATGTGTGTGTGTAGGTGGATGGGACATGGAGAGAGATTTACAGAGTTCTATTTTTCTCACTTGACTTCTTTTATCTCTCGTCATTCCTTTTGGACATGCTGGAATTGGTCATATAAATATTTAAGCCCCTCCATGACTGATGCAGCTTTTCACTCAATTTTTGCTAAATCTTGCCTGTGGTGCCACAGGCTGAAGGGTGTGTGTGAAAGTCACCCACTGCCCCATAGGGACAGCAGAGGATTCTGACAAAAACAGGAGTGGAAATTGTCCAGAACGAAGATCGATCCAGCAAATACAATTGGCATTCACTGTCTGCAAACGATACATAATTGATTATGTCTCTGTGCCCAAATTCGCATTGTGTTTCCTCTGAAATGAATAGGGTGGAATAATGTAACGGTAATGTAACTTATGTAATGACTGTAATTCATTACGTAATTTATGTAATTTCACCACAGCAGACAGCAAGGTGAATAACATAGTTTTTGGCAGAAACCCAACTGCAGCAGAATGGAAACAGAGCTGTGTGTGTCGACCACAGGGTGGAACAGAAAGTGATGCCCAAAGTTACTTGAGAAGAGGGATTGATTGTTAAAATACTTAGAACTGTATCTCTGTGAGGGGAATAGGGGTCTCCCAGGACCCATAACAAACTACAGTTCCCAGGATGCTTTGATGGAAGCCAGGACTGTTTCAAGTGGCATGATAATGCTGTCAAGGTATTGCGCAAATGGAGGCTTAGCATATGAGAAGAGCTTTGCTGGCCTAACTAGTCTAGCGTCTTGTTTCTCACAGTGGCCAGCCAAGTGGCCCTGGAAGTCCACAAGCAGGAGAAAAGCCTCTTCCTGCTCTCTGCATCTCAGATGAAGCATTTAAAAGGAATTCTACACACACACAACTTGGGAAATCTATTAGTTTCCAACCCGTTTACTCACTATTTTTTAAAAAGAAAGTCTCATTGAAATCAATGGAGCTTACTTTTGAGTAGACATGCACAGGATTGCACTGTTCAAAAGGCTTCATGCTTCCACGTGGCTGTCAAAGTTGGATGGTGTCTGCTGCTTAAGTAACTGCTGAGAAGACCCTGCTGATCTGACCAACCTGTGTTACTCACTTTGTAGTTATGTATCTGTCCTGAGGTTTATATATTTGGTATAAATTAAAATAAAGTTACAGCAATGTTATCCTGGTCATCTATGTGCATTTCACCCTTGAAGTATCCATTCTGCATCATTAGACTGCCAAATGATAGTCTGGAATGCTTTTTTGCAATCTTCAAACAATTTAACACAGAAAGGAGAACTGGCACACAGTGTATTGCTGCCTCTCCTGAGCAAATGCAGGGCAGAGGACCATTGAGTTTGGCTGCCGAAACATTCCTGGACAAAAACCGAAGCCAAGGCAGATCAGGTTCCGCTACCAGCTTCTCTTCCCTGAGGGAACGTACATATGTTTGTTCCAAGCTTTTGGTGGATGGAAACTGGAACTGTTCCTGTTTTGCAATGCCGGTAGGAATTCAAGATGTCGGGACAGTTATGTTGGAAGGAGTTCCTCATTTTATGGTTGCTTATTTTAGAACTTAAGAGGGTACACTGTAAATTATGTATAGACCTTATATGAGAAATGTAGAACTTTCTGGAACATATGCTGCAAGTCCCCAATTCCCTTTATATAGATTGGAAGAATGGAGCAAAGGGCAGGGAGCTGTATATTTCAAGAACTTATGGAGCGTCTCTCTCAGTGAGTCGTCTTCTCAGAGATGCATCTTAATTGCACTCCTCTATGAGATTTCCTCTCCTGCCCCCAATGTCCAGAGCAGGTTTTGCCCTGCCATGGTAACATCCCTAAGTGTCTGCCCTTTCCTTTCTCCATAGTGTTGAATAGAACAATCACTTAAATGGGCAAAAGAAATGGGGTATGTTTGTGGACATCACTGGGGTGGGAGACTCAATCCAGTACTATACATACACGTGTGGGAGCAGGTGGCGCTGTGGTCTAAACCATTGACCCTCTTGGACTTGTTGATCAGAAGGTTGGCGGTTTGAATATGCACGAAAAGGTGAGCTCCTGTTGCTCTGTCCGAGCTTCTGCCAACCTAGCACACCAGTGCAAGTAGATAAATAGGTATTGCTGTGGTGGGAAGGTAAATGGCAGCCACTGTTTAGTCATGCTGGCCACACGACCTGGAAAGCTGCCTGTGGACAAATGCCGGCTCCCTTGGCCTGAAGCGAGATGAGCGCCGCATCCCATAGTCGCCTTTGACTGGACTTAACTGTCTAGGGGTCCTCTACCTTTTAACTTTACCTTTTTATTGGGCTGTTGCACATGTATTTTCCCAGACTTAAAAGCTTTGTTGATGTGTTTGGGAAGAAGACAAAGGGCAGCAGTGGTCTGGATTTAGCCTTCCCAATTTCCCTAGACCAATGCAATGCCACATCCAACCAGAGATACGCTAAGGGTGTTTGCTTTTCGGCATTCATGGTCTTAAACTGAATCAGGGCAGTTACATGCAATTCAGTCCCATTAGATTCAGTAGCATGTGCATCCTTACCACTTTAGGATTAGGACATAAGCCTGCAAGCACATCTGTTTGGAAGGAAGCAGGTATGTAAATGCATTCAGGAATGAACTATCAAGTTGTATTCCTCTACCTGCTTCTCCTTATATCTTGCTCAGCCTATTTGCTATTTCCACTGAGCAACAGACTCCAGTGTATCTTAAATCTTCCTCAAAACTGTGCATTCTAAAACCCAGTCTCCTTTTATCTGTATAGATGTTGATTGTAATATTCATGGGTTTCGGTAGCTCTTTACAAGGAGGAATAATAGGGGCTTTATTCTCATTTAAATGAAATTTAAATGTATAAGCTACAAAACAAAGGGCATTAAAGCACTTTCATTGAATTTAGGGCTGCTTGCCAGTGCAACAGCAATTTAGAAAACTTTTAGCAGAAATGTAAATCTGGATTTAGGATAGTTCAGTCTGGGAAGGGGGAAAATCAGTGCAGGATTATATAGAATAAAAAGGAGTGTAAATAATAATCCAGGCTTTTGTGTGTTTCCAGTGCTTCATAATACACAAAGAGAAGTGGCATTTAGTGAAATCTGCAAAGTCATTTTGGGTGGGGGGACTATCAGAAAACTACAATAAAATGACTCTGAGTCTCTGGCTATTGATTATTAGGCATTATCTTGGTATGACCCTCCAGAAATGAATGTTTTGCCATTTAGTCTGATAAGCATCTGCCAGGGCAACATGCAGCAGCTAGGAAAACAATTACAAGGGCTATCAATCCTCATGCTTTAGGATGTTTACTGATTACCAGCTGGGGTAAAGAAACATATTTTTCCCCTAGTTAAAGTGTAGCATAATTAAGCCCATTATGGAAGTTACATCCAGCTTTGGTCACTGTTGGGAGCAAAATAACAGTTTAGATGAACCAGTGTTCTATTCCTTCCAGTGTGGCAATTGGAAGAAATTAGTATCCCTAATTTCTTGTGAAAGAGAGGAAGAGAAGAATCATTTGAAAGCAATCTAGTTTTCATTGGCCTCCACTGTAGGGTAGACAATTGCTCCAAACCAATCTTTCCTCTCTAATTTCTTCAATCTATTGCTTCAGTGTGGACATACACCTCAAGCAGGCACGTCTTCCTCATTTGCTGCTGAGAAATGATTTACAGAATTTTGGATGCAGAAAGGGGCAACCAAAATGCCTAAGGGTCTGAAGCAACTCCCCTATGGGGAAAGAGTTTTGGGGAGAAAGGCAAGTAATTGTGGTATGGAGATGAAGATGGCATGGTATGGAGAAAGATACAGATAAAATTTCATTATTATTATTATTATTATTATTATTATTATTAAACAGAAGCCCAGGGGCATCCTGTGAAGCTGAATGATGGAGGATTCAGGATAGACAAAAAACAAGTGTTTCTTTAAGCAACACATGGTTAAACTATGGAACTTGCTGTCACAATTTGTGGTAATGGTTGTTGCCAACTTGGACAGCTTTAAAAGAGAATTACAGTGGTGCCTCGCAAGACGAAAAGAATCCGTTCCACGAGTCTTTTCGTCTTGCGGTTTTTTCGTCTTGCGAAGCAAGCCCATTAGCAGATTAGCGCTATTAGCGCTATTGGCAGTTTAAGGGCTATTAACGGCTATTAAAGGCTTAAGGGATTAGCGGTTTAGTTGCTAAAAGGCTATTAGCAGCTTAGCGCTTTAGAAAAAGGGGTTGGGGAGCGGAAAAAAAACTCAAAAATTTTCGTCATTTTCGTCTTGCGAAGCAAGCCCATAGGGAAATTCGTCTTACGAAGCGCCTCTGAAAACGGAAAACCCTTTCGTCTTGCGGGTTTTCCGTCTTGCGAGGCATTCGTCTTGCGGGGCACCACTGTATTCAAATTCAGGTTAATGCTACCTATGGCCACTAGTCAGGATGACCTCCAGGATCAGAAGCAGTAGGCCTTTGAAGACCGTTTGCTGGGGAGCAGCAGCAGGAGAGAGAGCTATTGCGCTCATGCCCTGCTTGTAGACTTCCCAGAGATATCTGGTTGGCTACTGTGGAAGACATGGTGCTTGATTAGATGAGCCTTTGCTCTGATCCAGCAGTTCTTAAGAAATAAAAAGATTGCACAAAAATGGAAACGCCAGTAGAAGGGAACAGGGCTCAAAACATTGGGATGTATTGATAATGGATGGATTAATTCACCAAATTAGAAGTCAACACAGGAGGCAGAAATCCAATTGTTTTATGGAAGCCTCATGGCCAGTGCAGTAACTCAGAGCAGGGCTTTTTAGTGTGGCTGTCCCTTTCCTGTGGAAGAGCATTTGTGTTGAGATGCAACAGGTGCCCGGTATCTGCACTTCCAGAAACAACGGGTGACATATTTGTTTCCAACAAGCTTTCCCAATTGAATGAATGCGTCACTGCCATGGGTGTCTACTTTGTGTTGTTTTTAACATTAATTTGCTGTTATTTTCCATGCTGTTTTAAACTGGTTTTTAGCTGTTTTTTAAATTATATTTTGTACTTTGCCTTGTATGTATGTGGAATTCAATTAATAATATTGTTTGGAAGCGGAACCTCTGAACTTGGCCCTCTTCAGGCGCTGTCAAACTCATTGCAATGATCACTCAAGGGAGGAGAACAGCACTATGCACATTCGCCCTGACCCTCTCCAAGGCTGCTCACGAGTTGAAGGCATGTCAGCTGCAGGACAACCTGCCAAATTCACATAGGCTGTTCCCATGAGCTGAAACCTACATACATTTGGCAGACTCCTTAGCTGCAGACGTGGCCTCAACCCATGGAAGTGGTTGGCATGGTGTGTTAACACACAACTCCGCTTGTCTGCCGATGCATGAAGAGGGTTTATATGTTTGTACCAAGTGTGTTGAATGATTCTGCTTTTGGTTGATGTTGTTTGATGCTAAGTGAACCATAATAAATGTGAGGAGAATTGTAACTGTAAGTTATAATATATTTTGTCATTTGTGGGGCAGGGGGGAGGGTTGTTTATTGAGTTTTCTTAATGGGCGAGATGGAAAGAAAATAAATTGATGCTACAAAAAGGGAAAAGAAAGAATCCTCCTCATATAAACCTACTGTTCTGGTGTTCTTTCCAGCCTATGCATGCAGAATGTCATAAAAAATATGTTTATTATATCTGGTTTAAAAGGATTTATCAGACGCTTAAAAATTGATGTTTGTGTTTTTCATGTTGAATATTGCATTCATACAGGACTTTGCTTTACCCCATGTGATTTCCTCCTTCCTCCATCAGCAACCTGAAGTGGTTTTACTCAGGAACAGATTTTTACCACCTGATGTATAATTTGTATGAAGCCCCTTTGGTCCGGTGGTGTACCCGCTGCATAATCCGAAGTGAGGTGTTTGAGGGATTTGGCTTTGTTGTGTATGGGATTTGTGTGTGTGTTTTAAATGCTTTTATTCTGCCAGAACTTGGACTTGGTTGCACTCTTTGTGGCTGAGTGTTTTTCCTTGACTTTATTTCTTCCTCCCACTTGGTTTGAGTTTGTCAGTATGATGGTGATCCTACTGAACTGTGTGACCCTTGGGATGTACCAGCCTTGTGATGATATGGACTGCCTCTCCAACAGATGTAAAATTTTGCAGGTAAGTAACTCCTTCTCTATAATGGCAGTAGGTGAACCACCATGTTGCCCCCTCTAACCCACCCGCTTGGGGTTTCTCAGACTGCCAAGCCACTCTTGCTTCAGAGTAGATTGGTGAGCCCTTTGTTCTCAAAACTCAGGAGACTGGTTTATCACAGGACCTTCCTGTGGGTTTCTACCATCTCCCTTCCTTTGCCCTGTACACAATTAACACAGGCAACACTGCTGTTTCTTCCCTTCTCCCCTACAACAGAAGGAGGGGAGGAAAGAGCCACCCTCTTCCTTGCCTGCCTTGGCAATACTTCTGGCGTGTCTGTCTGAACCAGCACATCTGCTTTTGTGCTTTCCAATGCAAGACTAGACCACATTGCTGCTACAAGAAGTGACTGCTGCCATTTACAACAATGAAACATCCCAAAAACAGTGAAGAAGATTGTTATGTCAGTGTATGTTTGTTCTGAGTATAGAAATTAAGACTTGCTCAATATGTTGTGAAGTATAAGGTAGAGGGAAAATAGCTGTGGAGAGTTGAACCCCACCTCACTTATTCTTATGGGTCTTTCAGGTTTTTGACGATTTCATCTTCATTTTCTTTGCTATGGAGATGGTTTTTAAAATGGTGGCCTTGGGGATCTTTGGCAAGAAATGCTACCTTGGAGACACTTGGAACCGCCTGGATTTCTTCATTGTTATGGCTGGGTAAGTTCCTGCCTTCTTTTTGAAATTCTGAGAACCGTTGGATAAAAGCTGTCAATATGGGAACTGGGCACTATCTATCAGCGTGCTTTGAACACAGTGCAGGGCCAAGCCGAGTATGAATATAGATTTGAATCTCATATATTTCAGTCTGTGGTCTCATTGCTCCTCTTGAGTTCTATGTAAATAGGCTGCATCCAGGAGAATAGCCTGTCTGGAGCTGGGTGGTAGGTTCACTCAAGTCTGTCCTGCCCTGATACCATATGGCCAGCTCTCTGTAAAAGATGGATATGTGTTGTGGGGGGAAATGCAATAAGTCTGTGCTTACAGAAGAGACAGAAACACATGTACCCCCCACAGAGATCCCTGTAATATATGGCTCCCCTCTGGGCATAATTATGGGCACTTGCTGGAAAATATAAGGCACGGAAGTAAGGCAGGTGGGAACAGAGAAGAATCTCCTTGATCAAATCGGTGTGATTTTTTTTTTACAGTGTTGGCATTCAGAGCATCTTCATAAACAAAACAAACCCAAAACATTGTGCTTCTGCCTTTGCATCCTACTGGCCCACCTAAGCACACCTCAGGGACATGTTGACATTTGAGTGTTTTTAACAGCCAAGTTGCTATAGTAAAGTGCTAGTTTCCACTTCACGTGTCTCATTCCACCCTGAGCAAGGGGCCCGTAAGGATTTGCTAGTCAAATAGTTGGCGAGAATTCACTGCCTGCGTTGGTGGGCGCAGCTTTGCAGAATAGTTTCCTTTATAAAATGGGCTATATGAAGGGGAGAGCACTGTTTCTCCAAGGACCAGACTTCCCTCTCCATCCTGTAAGCAAGCATAGAAACGCTTTCCCCCCTCACCATTGAGAATAATCATCTATCACCTGTATCCGCAACTCGCTGGCTGAACTGGCAGTGGGTTCAAGCCTGAGCAGACAGCAGGCCCCTTGCCTGAATGGTTGCAGCATTTATTTGCTTGTATTCAGCCTAGTGAGTCAGCACAGCATTGCCAGCCACCTGGCTTATTTTAAATCAGCCTCGATGCTTTATTGCCGTCTAGCAGCTTCTGTTGTCCTCGCCGTTTAGTCCAGCCGCAACGTTCAGCGCTGGCCAATTTCAAATGTCATACAGTCAAATTAAGTGGCATGTGCAAATGAGAAATTGTTTTCCCCTTTGAGAGGCGCACCAGTCCTAAGCCCAAGGCCGGCCATTTCTGCATGTGAGCAGATAATATTCCCCATCATACTGAACCAAGAGTGAGCAAACGTCTGGGTTATAACCTCCTTGCAATTGAAAGTCTGGGACTTTGAAAGATGAATTTAAAAAGGGGTCATTAGGTGAGTTCATAGAGGAGGAGTCTGACTACTGGTGGTGATGGCAATACATAGCCTCCAGCTGCAGAGGATGTGTGCTACTGAGTCACAACTGCTAGAGGATGAAAATAGGAAGGGGCCATCACCTTTCTGTCCTGCCTGTAGGCTTCCTGGATACCTCTCTGATTTGCCACTGTGGGAAAGACAACGCTGGACTTAGGTGGCCTTTGGTCTGATCCAGCAGGGCTCTTATGGTCCATGTCTACTCTTGACCCCCACCCCATTCTCACATAAGGAAACACAGCTTGTATCTATGGCCATCTTTTGCTCTTGAAGCAGGTAATGCAAAAAAAGGAAAAAGGAAAAAAAGACTCACACACAAAACGCAAAATGTATATTTCAGTTTAAAACTCATACCCTCTTGAAGGTCTTGATTTCTGGATCCTTAATACCTGTCAAATAATCTACAGGTAATCCAGAGGGACCTGGGCGGCAGAGGGACCTGGGTGGCGCTGTGGGTTAAACCACAAAGCCTAGGACTTGCCGATCAGAAGGTCGGCGGTTCGATTCCCCGCGACGGGGTGAGCTCCTGTTGCTTAGTCCCAGCTCCTGCCAACCTAGAACGTCAAAGTGCAAGTAGATAAATATGTACTGCTCCTGCGGGAAGGTAAACGGTGTTTTCGTGCGCTGCTCTGGTTCGCCAGATGCGGCTTAGTCATGCTGGCCACATGACCCGGAAGCTGTACGCCGGCTCCCTCGGCCAATAAAGCGAGATGAGCGCCTCAACCCCAGAGTCGGTCACGACTGGACCTAATGGTCAGGGGTCCCTTTACCTTTACCTAATCCATGGGGGGGGGGGGCAAGGCAAGCAGTTGGCCCAGTCAGAAGTCAATGAATCCCAAAAGACTAGGAGCAGCTAAATCTAGCTGTACCCCAAAATGCAGTTCAGCCTCTTATGCCAGCTCCAGAAAGACGTTTGATATAAATACCATCTGTTGTTAGGAATTCGTTTTCCCCAACAGCGCCTGCCTGCTCAACATATTCAGTCAGGCACTATCTCACAGCCCGTGGGTAGTTTAGCAGCCTTGTTCCAACAAGCAGTTCAACATCCGAAGGCCCTCAACTTCATCCAAATGAAATCTATGCAGATGAGCTTGCAATTGTACAATGGGCTCGGTGTGCACATGTGCCCTGGTCAGCTTGCATATTGCTATGCCATCCCAGTGATAGGAGAACATATGCTGGGAAAGGTTATGCTGCACAATCAAGGGCCGGCATACAACTTCCTGAGCAGACACGGCAGCCAACACTGATGCTAGACATTGCATTGACATGACCATATGGACTAAAACAAAAGCTTCAGAATACATTTCACTCATTTCATGGTGATATTTAAAAATGCGTGACCAAAAATGATTATGTAGGGAGGAAGAATTGTAGAATTGGAAGAGACACAGTTCAACCCCCTGCGCAACACAGGAATCTCAACACATGGTCCCCTATCCAATTTGAAAGCATACTGGACCCTGCTTAACTTTGCAAATGTGCTAGCAGTTCTATGGCTACAGCACTATGAAAGCTCCTATGTTCAAGCGCTAGAAGCAAGCCATTCCCTTATTTCTCAGTCCATGTTGACACAGCATTTAGTATTCCTGTGCATACATGAAAATATCCAGTGAACATTGGGAAAATAATGTTCCACCATTCATTTCCATTTCCATTTGGTCTTCTCCATTTCACAGCAATTTGCTTGTTTTGCAAGAGTCTTTCCCCCATTTCAATGGCTACTGATGTGAAACTTTACATTTGTTAATGTACATTGTGGCATGCAACAGATGTGCATAGCTCAGCCACCAACAATTCATTTACTTTCCCTGTGTGTTTTCTTTCAAAATTAATGACTTTCGAGAGGGGTCGCACTGTTAGTCTTCCGGAGCAAAAACAACTAAGAGTCCTGTGACACCATAAAGACAAAGTTAATAAAGTGGTTAATGGCTCATCACAAAGTCATCCATAGCTGCAATTCTCACCATGTCTACTTAGAAGTAAGTGTCATTGAATTCAGTGGGGCTTATTGCCAGGTAAATGGGGTTAGGATTGCAGCCTATCTCGCTAACTTAATTTCACATTTCAGTATAAACTCGCATCCTGTCTTGTTTCCCTCCCTCTGGCACCAGGCAGGGCCAGTTTAGCACCCTGCTGATATTTGCTCATTGTGTCCTGTATTGTGTGAATTACTCCTGCCACTTAATTGCATATAAATCCTTTTTTTAAAAAAAAATTGCAGCACTTTATTTCATAAACACGTATTCTATTCAGAAAATAGCCATGTTCGTGTGTCTGCTGAAATATAATGGCCCAAGCTAATTTCCATCTGAAAAGAGCAATAATGAATGATGCATTCCATTGGTTTTTAATATTCACAGTAAGAAGCATTCCTAACCCATTTTACCTCAGAGTAAGGCTCATTGAATTCAGTGGCACTTTCTTCTGAGTAAACATGGCTAGGATTGCAGCTTTTGTGCACTCAGTCTTTGTCTAGCAGCAAACAACTTACTCAAAATCAACAAACAACACTTTAGAAAACAGGAAAACATTGAGGCAGCTCTTGGGACAGCACCAATTATATATGAATGAATATTTAAATAACATATATTGCAAAGTAATATATGTATTGATGCCTTTTTTGTTTTTTGTTTAAGAAGACCACTTTTGCTGTAGAGAACTGAGGCAAAAATTGTTCACAGCAAGAGCCTGTGTCATGATGGGGGGGTCTAATGAGCAGATGGAAGGAAATCCACATGACATGTGCACCTACCAAAATGACTCCAAAAGCCATTGCTTCCGAATGGTACCTTGGAACTGTCTTCTGTTGCTCATGATTCTGCCAATAAACTGATAACCGTTTATAATAAACAAAAGTTAACTCAGAACAATCTGAATCTTATCACATTGGAGGGAAGTGTATCCTGGATTAATTGGACCTAGGATTGCGCAAACCGCCATTAATATTGATGCTGATGTTCCCCTTAATTACAGTGAAGGCAGGATTAACTCCAGAGGTGGGAAAGGGTGGGAGGTGGGAACAAAGGTGGTTCCAGATTTCCTAATTGCAGAGAGAAGCAGTAGAGTGACTGCACTAGCCCACATTGACTTGGGATACACTAATGAGCAGACCCAACAGAGCCTATGCATAAATTTCCATTGGTGTGTGTGTGTGTGTGTGTGGATGTTTAGGTGTAGGGCTGCAATCCTATGTCTTTAACCTACAACAGATAGAAACACTGGAAGCTAGCTCAAACTGGATCCCCATATTTGAACCAGCTCCAAGTGAGTCTGCCATGCTAGTTGTGACTCAGTTTCAAATCCCAAAGTGGAAGGCCACCTTTAATGCAGCTATCTTTATAGAGATATACCAGAGATTAATGGTAAAAAATGTGGCTTGTATTTCACAAAACAGATGTTAAAACCTGCTGCACACCTTAATGTCATGAAGCCAGAATTAGATCTCATGTAGTCAAATTTAAGCTAACCTTACCCCACATCTAGAATGACTGTGTCAGTGAACTTGTCCTAGAGATCCCTCACCTGGGCCTCTAATCTTTCTCCATCTCTTTAACTGCATTCTGGCTCATTCCTGCTTCCTAGCAAACAGCTCATACCAACTTCCCTTTCCACCACACTCCTCATAAGGTAGGCCTCCTTCACATGTAGCTGTGGTAGCCTGTGTGCTAGTGCTAGAATTACAAGAAGCCAGGGGAGATCTGGGCCCGTTTCTTTTGTGCCATGCCCCATTAGATACTGTTTTCAGAAGTCTACCAAAGAACGATAGTCATTTCCCTTACAGTTCAAGTCAGGATAGCTCAGTTGGTAGAGCATGAGACTCTTAATGTCGTTGGAGCCCCACATTGGGCAAAAGATTCCTACATCGCAGGGTGGTTGGACCAGGTGACCCTTGTGATCCTTTCCAACTCTGCAATTCTATGATTCTATGACTGGTGGGAGCTGTTTCCTTGTGGAGCACTCCCACATGGCTATAGGGTGCTAAGTTGCTGATGGGGTCCATGAATGTTGTTCTTTCCTACATGATTGAAAGGGTGGGTGCTGATCATGAGGGAAAGAGCCACACAATTGGCCCTGCTGAGGTGTTTGCATCAGTCATATGCAAACAGCAGCAGTAAATGACTTCCACAGCCACGGATCATATATATAAGAAGATATTGGAAAGACCTTGTTCCATCAGCTCCTGAAGTCAGCCCAATAATATTTTGTGCCATACGTTTTCCATTAACGTTTAAAAATGTAAGCCACCTCCGGTGCCTCGTCAGGAAGGTGGTATGTAAACGTAAGGAGCAAATGATAAACAAATATTGGAGTGGAAGGAAATGCTGACAACCTGACTTTTAGGATCCATGCTGCAAAGCACTCCTCGGAAGCAATCAGCCTAAAACACCCCCCCCACACACACACATGCAGGATATCTCAGTAGAGCACGAGTCTCTTAATCTCAGAGTTGTGGGTTCAAGCCCCACGTTGGGCAAAAAGATTCCTGCATTGCAGTGGGTTGGGACCTTGTGGTCCCTTCCAACCTTAGAAATCTCTCTATAGCATTATCAGAAATGAGAGACAGAAAGGGAAATGTTAGGTGTGAAATTACCTTGGCATTTCAAAAGTCAAACTCCAAAGTTTCAATCATTACCTTTGAATTCCCAAGTTTACTTTGGGTGGGTGGGACTGAAAAGAGAGGCAGCGTGTTCTCTTTTGAGAAGAGGCTACAGAACAGTAGACAGCTGCAATATCTCTGTCTGTGGGGATCATAGCCTGTATGAAAATGAGGCATAACAACAAAACCAGTCATTTGCAGATATTGTTCCACTGCAACATGCTCTAAGCTCTTAAGTTAGGTCTAGCTATAAATGTAAACTAAAATATATAAAACAACCCTCCTGGCTACATACATAAGAGCAGATATGCCTGTTTTGTTTACTCAGCTATCTTCCTCGTCTTCTCCCTCCCGCAAATTTCAAGAGTTACAGTTTTACCTAAATAAATCCCACTGTCTGTTCCTTGCCCTTCTCGCCCCCACTCCCCATGCAGTTTAGCAGCTTCAGGAGGAAGACTCCGCTGTCACTAAAAATGTACAGTTGCCATGGCAAAGAGAATTGACATCACTAGAACTTTATTATCTCTCTCTCTCCCCCCTTCCTGGCTTATGGAGTGAATTTTAAAATAAAAGGCCCTAAATCAATATTTTCCTTCTTTGCCGTTTCCCTTAAGAAATCAGGCAGCTCCTAAAATGAAAGCATTTGTGCGTGTGCGCACACGTAGGGTTAAATAAAACATGCAACTGCAGAAAGAAATGATAAGTCTGGCATTTGGAGCCTCTCTCCAGTTGTTTGGTAGGATTAAGCTGCAGGTTCCCAGGTGTGAATGTAGCCAGTCTTTGGCAGCTGTTGCCCAACCATGAGGCTGTTCCCTCTTCCACCTGTTTGTGACATGATCTCCTCCAATGACTGGTTTTCTTTTCAAGGACTGACCTGCGATTGATGGTACATGCCCAGCAACACCTTATCTTAAAGGAACTTGTACACACAAATTCTTGAGAACCAAAGTCCTTAAAGACACCTAAAGCTGAGCGTACAAAATCAGATGGCAATTTTGAAAAGGTAGCCCTATATTTCAGCAGATCTTCAACAGTGCTGTAGTGGTAGGGATGGACAAATCCATCAGCTTAAGTTTCTCTCTCTCTTTCTCATTTTTCCAGTAGTTAGTATTCCACATCTCCACATCAGTTGCTTAAAAATAAAAAAGCCCTCTTGAAAATTCACCAGCATTTTAGTGCAAAATTCTTCCGTTATACACATTTTTGCAAAGCAATTATCCATAATATAATGCATTGTTTAATGTTATGTATGCATGTATAAGCACACTTTACCCAGGTGCATGCATTTTACTTGGCTGGAGAAAACACTGCAAAATTCAGATAAGTTTGAATTTTGAAGGATGGCTGTGTTTTGGCTCACATATTGCTTATTAGTTGGGTTCAGCTTTAAAGGTGAACTGAATGTTCATAATTTCATTTGTTTATTTCATAAAATGCATACACCCCTCAAAGCAGTTTAGAAAAAGAATCAGACAATAAAATAATCGGCAAAACCAATCAATTCAAATCAAGGTTACAGGGAACCAGACAGAGGGCCTTCTCGGTAGTGGTGCCCGCCCTGTGGAACACCCTCCCTTCAGATGTGAAGGAAATAAGCAGCTATCCTATCTTTAAAAGACATCTGAAGGCAGCCCTGTTCAGGGAAATTTTTAATACCTAACGCTGTACTGTTTTTAACACTTGATTGGGAGCCGCCCAGAGTGGCTGGGGAAACTCAGCCAGGTGGGCGGGGTATAAATAAGAAATTATTATTATTATATATTATTATATAATTTGACTAAATTGAATCCCCCTCCCCATCCCTATGTAGTGATAAATTATGAAGTGCAGGACTCATCACAGCAGCTTCCTTAGCCACTCTGGCCCCAAAGGAGTGCAAAACGTCAAGCTGCAATTATTACCCCCACCCATCTAAAAGAACAGCAGTACACCGGCATGATATCCTCTTGGTTGGATTATTGGGATGTCAGTCCTAGGTATAGTTTCCAGTGGATTCAGTGGTGCTTGCTTTTGATGGCATAGGTTCAATAGGTAAAATACACTGAGCTTTAACAAAAGACCTTCAGCCAGTCAATTTACATTTAGTTGCGTGGCGATTCCCCCCCCCCCCCGATGTAATAAATAAAGACACTGGACATCAGAAATTTAGGTTAATGGGCGAAAAATGGCCACAACTTTATTGATTACAGGTAAGAGCGGTATTGGCTTTAGGCATTGGCCCTATCAGACTATCCGGCATAGAACTGGGAAGGGTTAAGCACCAACAGGGGGAGCCCCCGAGGTGCACATTCCTAGGCGCTCCCCGAGGGGTTACCGCTCGGGAGCGCGCTTTAGGCCCTAGCCTCCATAGGTTTCGGAAGAGGCGACGCCCCCCCTGGAGTCCTTTATCGGACTGCCCTTCAACATTTGGGGGAGGTGATGGCGCTCCTCCCCTCCCAACTCATTTGCATAATAATACCCCTGCCAATGCCTAACCGCCAAGACCAAAGGTGTTGTGACGTTTTGCTACGAGGTAGGTGAAAAAACCAAGTGGCTTCCAAAATAATGCCAATTAGCCAAGTGGAAAGACTCCTATCAGGCCCCTTGGAGTGACCAACCGAAGTCCATAGCAAAGTCCAAATGAAAGCCTAGAGGGTGGGTGGGTGGGTAACCGCAGCTGGCTGAAAGAAATAAAGGGGGCGAGCACGGGCTGCCCCGACCTTAAATGAACTATCCTAAGCCCACCCCCTCCTCCAGCCGATTGGCTGGCGCGGGGAATGATGAATCCCGGGATTCCCAAGTTCCGCGGGGCTGCAGCCAGCCCCGCGCAGACGTAGGTGGGGTGTGAGCCCGCAACCCCCCCTTAAGTCGGGAGTGGCTCTGTAAATTAGAACTGCTAACAATCTTGCAAAGAAGTGCTAGCACAAAGGAGGAACACCATCAAAGAAAAGGAAAAAAGTACCCAGCCTCTGCTTGGTTGTTTTCTTCTTTGTCTGACTTCCTCTATGTTAACATGCCACAAACAAACATGAAAGCTTCATTATCACATCATTGACTTGCCAGAGCAAGGAAAGACTGTCAGTTATCAAAGCACCTTGGCAGATGATGTCATCACTCTTGCTCCGAAAGAAGTCCTGGAGCTGCACTCTTCATGCATCCCCTCCTCACTACATCACTGATCACCAGTTCAGGAGAGAGACCGATTCCAAACCTAGGAAGAGCACCTCCAAATGTACAGGTTACATTTTACCTTCCATTTGACTTCATTTGGTTTTTGCTGCTTGCAAACATAAGAATTTGTTCTCCCTTTGGGATGCCTGTCTTGGCATTTGGTATGAGATATTAATGTATCTCTGCTAATGTGGAATGCATGATTCATGCTACCCACACTGAGTCACCAGCTAGCTGAACTGTCAGGGTGCCTAATCTTATTTCAGGTGAAACTCACCCATGTGTCGGGTTAAGATGCTTACTTTGCCTGTCTCGATGGGGGTGCCACCACTGACTATATAAGGTAGCGTATAATCTCTGCCGAAAAGACATTTTCCAGACCAGAAAGAATAATTATATGTTACCTGTTCTGGTGTCTGTGTCATATGTGCCATTTTTTTGAAAATCCAGGAAACCCTTCTTTCTGACCTAGAAGACCTCTCCTGTACTCATTGTCCCCACTACTTCACACACATTAGCGGTTAAGATCAGCGGGCAAGTGCTTTAATGTCTGCATGCATTCTAATCATAGTCCTCTGTGCATGCTAAAGTCAAGAGCACTCAGCTTGCATTATTTTTGCCTGGTTTTACAGCTAAACTGTAGACTGAAACATTATTATATTCCATCAGTTCTAATCTATGCTTCCTTTGTCTTGCTTGCTGGCAGAATAGGGCAGCCCAGCTTTTTATAACAAGTGGGCCGCAAATGTATTTCAGTATGGAACCCGCAGGCTGCACACTACCTTATCGGGCGGCAAGGCCAAAATTTGATGCCCCCGCCAACCCAGCCCTTATGCTACCTTACCAAAGCTGGCTATGCAAGGCACCAGGTTTTGAGAAGGAAGAATGAGGCTCTGACCAGGTCCTAGAGCCTTCCCATCTCCTTCCCAAAGCTGGGAAAGTGCTAACAAGGCTTTGGGAATGAGGGAGGAGGACTCTAGGACCCAGTCAGAGCCCTCATGCCTCCTCCCCAAAGCCCAGGTCTCCCTTACCCAGTTTTGGGAAGGCAGTTTGAGGCCTGCAGGGGCCGTCAAATGTTGCTGAGGGCTGCCAAAAAATAGGAGGGCCACATGTGGCTCTTGGGTTGCATGTTGGATCACTCTGTGGCAGAACATAAGAAGGGCCTGCTGGATCAGGTGAATGGCCCATCTAGTCCAGCATCCTGCTCTCATAGTGGCCAACCAGGTGCCTGTGGGAAGCCTGCAAGCAGGACATGAGCGCGGCAGCACTTTGTTCACCTGCGATTCCCAGCAACTCACTGTGGAGGTAAAACATAGCCATTGTGACTAGTAGTCATTGATAGCGTAAACCACAAGCTGGCTTTTCAGGACTGTAATGTAAACACTGCTGTTGTTGTTGTTGTTTAGTCGTTTAGTCGTTTAGACCAGAGCATGCCAGGCACTCCTGTCTTCCACTGCCTCCCACAGTTTGGTCAAACTCATGCTGGTAGCTTTGAGAACACTGTCCAACCATCTCGTCCTCTGTCGTCCCCTTTTCCTTGTGACCTCAATCTTTCCCAACATCAGGGTCTTTTCCAGGGAGTCTTCTCTTCTCATGAGGTGGCCAAAGTATTCAGCTTCAGGATCTGTCCTTCCGGTGAGCACTCAGGGCTGATTCCCTTAAGAATGGATAGGTTCGATCTTCTTGCAGTCCATGGGACCCTCAAGAGCCTCCTCCAGCACCATAATTCAAAAGCATCAATTCTTCGGCGATCCGCCTTCTTTATGGTCCAGCTCTCACTTCCATACATCACTAAAAGGTCATAGTGGAGAGTTTTGACCAAATGTGATCCACCTGGAGTAGGAACCGGAAAGCCACTCCAGTATCCCTGCCAAGAAAATTCCATGGACAAAGACAAACACTGCTGTTAGAGAATTCATATTTCATATTCACAGCCTTCTGAATACCAACTCCTTCCAATGTGAGGCTTCATAGGGACTGCTGAACTACAGCTGATAAGTTTGATAACCCATTTCCTGTTGTTCGCTAAAACTGGGGTTAGGAAGCACTCATGGTTCTCATATAACTTGTGGTGTTGTGCCCTAGTTCCTTGAGTCATCTGAGTACGTGTTACTGAACCCCTTACTGTCAGTGAACAGGCACCTCTGACATTGGTCTGCCCTAGCCCTTCTTGCTCTCTACTTGTGATACACTATAATTTTGGTGATCATAGGCTGTAATTTATTTAAGTTTGTACTTAATTGCATCCAACCGCATACGTGTGTTAACCATAGTCTTTATCAACCCTGCCCTTTTGTCTTGTTGCTTTCTCCTTTGTCTACTTTTTCAATTGCAAGCTTTTATCAGTGATCTGTGTTATTTAAAACTTTAAAATGTGTTAATTAAAGGTACAATAGGAAGATGAAGATGAGAGCAAGTACAATAAAACAATACTAATAAAGGGAATGATCTAGCCAAAATTAAGCCCTGCAAGTCCTCATTCTTCAGTTTCCTCCATTGCAATCAATGAGACTTAAAAGTACTTAAATCTAGCCTGATTTAATTTCAACCAAACAATAATTCACATCTATGGTTTGATTTCTTTTACAACTAAATTTGTATATTAAGAAATTATTAGATCAAGGGCAGCAATTAAGTGTTTTCAGGGGGGAAATCTGATTAACCGAAAAATGTGTCTAATCTACAACATGCTTTTGAGCCTTCATTCTAGAATGAATCAGGAGAAGACATGACAAACAGTGGGCAAGATCTTGGTAAACCTGTCTGTTCCATTTGGGGCCAGATTGGATAAAAAAATTCCCCACTGATCCAGCAAATTGCATGGACGGGAACATGAGCATGCCTGCCCTCTCCACCTCAGCACTCCCTGCAGGGATGGCATGTTCAAATGCATCCTGTATTTGAGATCCAATGCACTCAGGCCAAAATTATGTGGCGACTTTCTAATCCTGCCCCCCCAAGGAGATCAGTCATGAAGTTTTGACCGATGCATATTATATTTCATCTTATTTATTAGTTGCTGTACAAAAAAGGTTATCAGCATGTGTATCATATTTTGATATTCTGTCCCCATGTGGATCTCCGGGGTCAATGGAGTTACGATTGGAGTGCCGGTGTACTTGTGCTCGGATGCCATTCATTCATTCATTCATTCATTCAGTTTATCAGCCCTAAATAACAAGACCTTCGAGTGATGAACAAAGTAATCTATGCAGCGGGCTAGACTGGGATGTGAGCATTTTCCAGTCTGGCCTTTTGGCACTTTTGACAGGAGCGTATCTAAAGTACAAAAATAGTGCACAAATACAGAATAGTCTCTCTAGCCAAAAGTAGCTTTTAACACCCCCCCCCCCGAAAACTGACAGGACCCCTGCCCATGCTCTGCCCTGGGAGATTTCCTTTCCTCCCCAAGTCTCCCATCCTGGAGATCAGTTCCCATTCTTTCACTCAGGGTTCTTCCACCAGCTAGACTGGTGACAGGGAGCGGCCGACGAGACCACATAACACCAGTCTTGAAAGACCTACATTGGCTCCCAGTACATTTCTGAGCACAATTCAAAGTGTTGGTGCTGACCTTTAAAGCCCTAAACAGCCTTGGTCCAGTATACCTGAAGGAGCATCTCCACCCCCATTGTTCTGCCTGGACACTGAGGTACAACGCCAAGGGCCTTCTGGTGGTTCCCTCGCTGCGAGATGCCAAGTTACAGGGAACCAGGCAGAGGGCCTTCCCAGTAGTGGCGCCCACCCTGTGGAACGCCCTCCCATCAGATGTCAAAGAGAAAAACAACTACCAGTCTTTTAGAAGACATCTGAAGGCAGCCCTGTTTATGTTTTAATGTTTAACAGACTATTGTACTTTAATATTTTGTTGGAAGCTGCCCAGAGTGGCTGGGGAAACCCAGCCAGATGGGCAGGGTATAAATAATAAATTGTTGTTGTTGTTGTTGTTGTTGTTGTTGTTGTTATCTGTCCGCCATTCTGTAGTTTAAGGAAAAATTGTTCCAGATTAACATCACATCGGTATATTGCACTAATTTTATTTATTTTAGTTCATAAGATAAATAAGAATAGCTTTCCAATGTGTTGGGCTTGTTTAGTAGCTGTGGAATTCTAGAATAGAATGAATATACCAAGAATATCTCAAACAATTGTGTCTTGACCCCTTAATATCTTTTGTTAACATACTAACATGACATACGAATAACTCTGCATGGATTAATTTAATATATGGTTATCGCTGCGAGAGCATGTTCTGCAAAGCGCAGAAGAGAATTGCCTATTCTGTCATTGGGAAAAGAAATTACACGGCCAATGCTGTGATGTCAAAACACTGGAGTGAAAGAAGGAAGGCCAAATTTCCTAAGAATTTGACATGTTTGTTAAATTAATTACTGACAAAACAAAACTCACCCTTCTGTTAATGTGAAACGTACATTTAATGTAATTTGTCTCATTATCCTTAATTAATGAAATGTAAAAGACATACACCCACAATCTAAAAGAAGTCTGTTTGGAAAATGCCCACGGTATCATTTCTTTGACAGAGGTTTGCAAGAATAGAGCAATAGGGGATAGTCAAAGCTTGACAGTTATAAAGAATCATTGATGTCATGTTTTTCAGCACGGAACACTTAAGTATATTTTCACAACAATAAATTAGAAGTCACACATTGGCATGGAGTGCTCAGATGCTTAAGAGGGTCACAAACCACACACCAAATTCGCCCAATGCTTTCAGCCTCACACTTGCAGGCTGCCGTGCTATACCCTCTGACCTGAGATTAAGTGTTGGATTGCACTCTGCCAGTCACTTAATACCACTTGGAATATTTGAACATGAGTTGCTGGAAGCTGTGGGAGGGGAGAGTGCCCTTGTGCTGAAATCCTGCTTGGGAGTTTCCTATAGGTTGACTCTCATCTGAATTCTGTGCATGTTCAGTTGGAAGTAAGTTAGGAACAGAAGAAGCTGCCTTATATGAGTCAAGCCACTGGTCCAGCTCAATGGGTATTTATATTGTCCACAGCTCTGGTCTTCAGCGGGGGGGTCAGGACCCTCTAGTGCATCGGTTCTCAACCTGTGGGTCCCCAGATATTGATGGACTACAACTCCCATCATCCCTGATCTCTGGCCTTGCTAGCTAGGGGGAATGGGAGTTGTAGTTCAACAACATCTGGGGACCCACAGGTTGAGAAAGGCTGCTCTAGTGGGCTGCTGCCTGATTCAAGGTGGCTTGCGACAGGAGAATAACCATCATGCAAATATATGGTAAAAGATTGAGAAGTGGGTCCTCAAAAGCATGGCGTTTGAAAGCAGATCCTGAATTTGAAAAAGTTGAAGATACCTGGTCAGTACTGACTAGCAGTAGCTTTCCAGGATTCCAGATAGGGCAAATTCCCAGCCCTACCTGGAGATGCCAAGGATTGAACCTGGGACCTTTGGGCAAAACAGACTACCACTGAGCCACAGATCTGAGTTCAGTAGGTCTTACTCTCAAATAAGTGTTCAATAAGGATTGCAACCCGTTATTTTTAAAACTGGGCTTTGCAGGATGCCAGGATCAATTTTCAGAAACCAAGGAAGCATTTAGGCACCTAACTTCTTTTATCTTTCAAAGAACTGTCTGGGTTGCCAGAGTTCTTTTGTTTTTGGTGTGTTTTCCCCAGTGTGGTGTAGTGGTTAAGAGCGGTAGTCTCGTAATCTGGGTAACCGGGTTCGCGTCTCCGCTCCTCCACATGCAGCTGCTGGGTGACCTTGGGCCAGTCACAGTCTCTCAGCCCCACTCACCTCACAGAGTGTTTGTTGTGGGGGAGGAAGGGAAAGGAGAATGTTAGCCGCTTTGAGACTCCTTAAAGGGAGTGAAAGGCGGGATATCAAATCCAAACTCTTCTTCTTCTTCTTCTTTTAGAAATCCGCCTCAGCTCAAAAAACGGAGCGGCCACCCCACTCCAGCCCTGAGAGCTGTGCAATCCACACTAAGTCAGTCGCCACTTGGAGTGACTGCTTATGCCTCCGCACATTAGCTTCAAAGCATCGCTGCCACTCTTAATGGAGTCTGGCATTTCCCTTCTATGTTTTGGGAGAAATCTGAACAGAACAGGGGTGTGAAATAAGTTCTGGGCATCGAGGGATGGGTGTCGAGAAATAAACAAATCCCTGATTAATTTTTTTTTAAAAAAACCTACTTACTCAATTAAGCTATTCACTACTTGGGGTGTTGAGCTTCTCAGCTTCAGGACTGAACACTAAAGTAACTGTGTAATTAGTAATTAATTTTTCACTCCCAGAAGATATGTCTTATTCAGTGCTAGGAGAAGAAACAGGGGGGGGGGGGAGAACACCCTCTATTGGTAAGAAAGAAAGCTGGAAGGGCCGAAATTACACCCTGTCTCCTGGCTCTGATGTCTTCAGAAAGCTATATTCAGAGCAGCAGCTTGGGAATGAGGGTAGGCAGGGACCTTAATGAGGGCTGCTGCCAGCCCTGTGATTAGAGCACTCCACCAAGGGTTCTTCTGCAACTCCTTGGCTGCAGAAGAGAGGGGTAATGAGAGCAGAGCTAGGCAGGTGGGGTAGCTGAATTGGGAGAAGAAATGGGCTGGGGGAGAGGGGGAGAGCTGAGTGCAACAGAAACGTGTTGGTCAGGCCAAGATAGGCATGAACAAGTCAGGGGAGGATAAATTTAGGAAGGCCTGAAGATCACATATGCCAGCTGTGATCTCTCCAAGTGGAAGCCCAAGCTAATTTATAAGTCACTAGCCATCTCATGCCTGACATGAAACCCCCAAATCAGTTTGAAACCAGTGGTTAAATCGGTGCAGCCTTGAAATGTTTAGTCTGCCATCTTGATTCAAAATTGTGTCCAAACGTAGACGGAAATCTGCTTGGTTTCAGGAACCGTCACACAAAAGTTGGTTCTATTTTAAGAGATGTCCAAATACATAGGAAAACTTTCCAAAATATATAGGATAAGTTGCGCTTTAAATCGTGCTCAGAAAAAGAACAACAGCCAGTGGGCATGCTAGCACAGATCAGCCACATTCCTTTCCCTGCCTGTGAGAGGTCAACATGATTAACACTGCGAAATGGCCAACATGATTAACACAGGCAATCATGTGAGAGCCTTATCTATTTGAGAGGCAGGGAGCTGTGTTCTGCTGCATTTGTGGTGTCAAGCATAGGCAGGATTTGAGGAGATGTTGTTCCCAAACTGGAGCCTGGAACTGGTTTGTGAGGCACTGGACCAGTCTCTGCTTGTTACTTCCAGGGCTCTTTGCCTCTTTTGCTTTGCAGATGAGCTGTGGTGCACACTTTTCATAACGAGGTCTGATGGCGTGTGTCTTGTGTGACACTCACCACCCACTTAAGCAATTTAGCCGCTTGTTTGCTCTCTTGCCCGCCCTTCTCTTGCTCCGCCGTGTCATTGCCATTAGCACTAATGGGGCACACTAACCAGACAGTAATGGACTCTTAAGGGGATGGCAGGCTGGGAAGTTTAAGCTGCTTCTGCATTCCTCCACCACCCACCCTTTTATTATTGGAGCGGCCATCAGATTAGTTTGCAGGGCTTGGGCCTAGGATGGTTGTTTTCTTTCCTCGGGTAAAGATTTCCCTGAGCGATGAGAGTGAAGAAGAATAATAGTTGCTAAAATTGCAGATACATATGGCTGTTGTTTTTTTAATGTCCTTAGCTGCTAGAGGGCAGGTGAAGCATATGCTAGAAAACAAAAAGGAGCACAGCAGGAAAGGAGAGGGAGCAGGGTGATGCCCAAGGTCAGCAGACACAGCAGCTGCGCTTATAGTCACGCTAGCGCCAAGTGAGCACCCATAGAGCAATCCTTGGGCTTGCAATGAAAAAGGCACATGAAGCTATCTACCCCAGTATCCTGATTGGCAGCAGCCCTCCAAGGGTTCAGCCAGAGGGTTTGTTTTAATTCCACTCCTGTTATGTGAGGGTTTTTGTTTGTTCTCAAGAGGAGATAGGAGGAATAGAACCCGTCAATTGAAGGCTGTTTTGCAGTTCTACGTTCTCCCACTCTTCTGCTCTTCCTCAGTAGCATGTTGGACGCCTTCCGACCTGAGGGGCTCATCTTCCAGCGTCATAACTTTTATATGCCTGTTGTCTTTGTCCATGGAGTTTTCTTGGCAGGGATACTGGAGTGGCTTGCCGGTTCCTGCTCCAGGTGGATCACGTTTGGTTAAAACTCTCCACTATGACCTGTTCATCTTGGGTGGCCCTGCACGGCATAGCTCATAGTTTCTCATAGAGTTATAGTTTCTCATAGAGTTATAGCTCATAGAGTTTCTCATAGAGTTATTCAAGCCCCTTCGCCACGGCAAGGCAGTGATCCATGAAGGGGACTCCTGTTACGTGAGGGTTTTTGTTTGTTCTCAAGAGGAGATAGGAGGAATTGAACCTGGGAATTGAAGGCTGTTTTGCAGTTGTACATTCCTAGCTCCGATTCCTGCATTGCAGTGGGCTGCAGCAGATGACCCCTTGGGACCTTTCCCTCTTTGCAATTTTATTATTCTACCTGTGGGTCTTTCCAGATGCATGTGTTTGGTGCAAGTGGCCCTCTTTCACAGGGAAAGATGCTTATGACAGTTCATACCATCTGGCGTAGTATTGTCAGCAACGACTGGCCAGCAGCTCTCCCCACCCACCCACACCAGCAACGTCCTACAATTTTGTGGACCTCTTCTTTTGATAAAATAGGTTTGTTTTAAAGTTGTAAATCCTCATCTCCAGTAGTGGAGCACACAATTTTCCTCTTTGTTCTAAGCAGGGAGCAGAAAAGAGCTCTCTCCCCAACTCTTTTCCATCCACTGGGACAGGGTATTGTGCTATTGACTCAGGATCCATGCTTATGTGTTTATAAAGCTTTCAGGAAAGGGCAGACTTTTAAAACCATTTTAAAGGCCAGACAGTGATGAGGATGGAAATGTGAAAAGAAATTCGATATAAGGTAGGATTTGAATACAGAGCATGCAGGGGAGATAAAACAACAAAGAGTTTTGTGGCACTTATATAGAATAGCAAATTTCTTAATGCCTAAGCATCTGTTGACTACAGTTCACTTTATCAGATGTAACCCCTCTGGAAACTGAGAAGAAGATAATGTCAGAAACTGGAGATGAATGTTAATGTCAGAATTTTCTGGAGCAAATGCTTTATTGATTTTGACAGTTGACAACGCATATGGTAAAAAAATACCAAACAAGCCTGGCAAACTGTGTTCCCCACCTCTTCGTTCCTCCCGTTTTTCACTCTTCATTGCCCCTTTTGTGCGTCTCAAAATGACTAACCAGCCTGTTCTTTAGAGCACAGGCAAAACTGAAGTAACTTTCTTTGACGAGCGCCTCTGGCCCTGCCTGAGAGATGTCACTGTGGATTCTTCATGTGCTGTGCCAAGGCCCCAATGATTAATGCTGCGTGCCTGACAAGTTGTGTCAACTGTTCTGTGGGTTGCAAGCTAAAAGCTGACCTCAGCAAATGGGGTGGGAAAGAGGGCAAAGAGACTTCTTCCTATGGGATTTTCAGTCTTACTCTATCTACAATAAGGAACTCTGTTGCAGCTGCAGATCTCCAGGACACAGCTGCAAATTATATATGGAAATGTATAGAAGTAAAAAAACAAAGGTGCTTCTGGACACCAACATAGTGCATATTCAAGACAGCTGAGTAAAAAACTTCCAGAGGGGTTGCATTTTAGCCTATTACAGGGTGGGGAAACCAGAGACTGTAGCATCCTAAATTTTTGATTTCATAGCTTTTGCGGACTAGCATCCTGTTCATCTGATGAAGTGGAATCTAGTCCATGAAAGCTTGTGCCATCACAATTGTGTTAGTCTTTATGGTCATATTTTGACGGGAATGCTATTCCACAGATTGGGGAAAGCCACATTAAAAGTCCTACTCTGAGTTACTGTGGAGCAGGCTTCTGAGATCTTTGGAACTTACAGAAGAAACCCTTCTACAGACTGCAGCAATCTGCAAACTATATGAGGGATACCGGTGGTCTCTCAAGTAACCAGGTCCTGAGCTGTCTAGGGACTTTTATGTTAGCACCAACACCTTGAACTTGGCCCAGTAATAGATTGGAAGTCAACCTGCCAATTGGATTCCAAGTCAGAAACTAGATAAATGACAAGAGCAGGCTCAAGTCTGGATCCCTCTCCTGCCCACTACAAATGACACACCTCATCCTCCCTCTTTGCAGTTATTTGGTGGGGACCTCAGTTCCCAAGCCTGCTGCTGAATGAGCTTTTTGGGCGCAAGCACATAACTACTTGAGACTAGCAGAATGTAGTGAAGGAAATTGCCAGATGGCTTTCTGAACAATTTTGTTTTGGAGATAACTTGTCAGGTTCAAAGCAAAGCCTTATCCCCATGGAAGAGTCAGGATTGCGCCCAGGGTATTATCTTCCGAAAGAGATTGGTGCCATGATCCAAAAGGAAAGTGGTAGAGGAATGCTGCATGCGTTAAATTACCTTACAGGCTCTGTGCTCAGATCATTTTGCAGAGGACTTTCCCCTCCACTTTAAAAGTGGTTAAGCTTCCTAATCCGTTCATGTATATATTTGCTTAAATTGTTTATTAACCACCAGCGAGCTGCCTTCTGCATTCAGAGAGATGGTGTTGGCTTTCTGATGCAGATAAGGACAATGGGATGAGAGAGTAATAAGTTTTGGATTATTCCCAACTTCGATGCCTTTAACTCCCTGGGGACAGTTCTCCAGTGCAAGCACAAAAAAGTTTGTTTCTCATGTTCAGTAAATGTAATGTGTCTGACTATAAATGAAGGCATTCCTTGAGGTCGCAAGCAGAATTATACCTCACATTTAAAATGTGGTGGGGCGGTATCTCCTACTGTCAAGCTGAACGAAGGAGGTAGAAGCTATATTTTAAAAGTGTGACAGGCTGCATAGCTTGTCCATCCTACAAGATCCAACTGCCTCTAATTATTTCTCTGTGATTCTGGCTTGTGCATTTACAGCTATAGATATATTCTAGTAAATCTTAAAAGACATGTGCTTCATATTGTACTGCTAAAAACACTTTAAAATATAGCCAGTATTTAGGAAAGGATGTGTTTAGTTGCTACGCTTTATTACTATATATTTTGGAAAGTTGTTTGCTCATCTGTTCACTTTGCATTTGGGCACTTCCTAAGGTATTTCAACCAAATTTTGCATGATGGATCTCAGTAAAAGATCTCCACAGTTCTCACTGGAAAATGTGCACATTTGTCTTCATTTACATATCAATAACTTAACTGAAAGATATTTTTAAGGGACATCAATTTTAGCTGGAACAGTGTAACTGATTTGAAAAATCTGCTGCTCTAAGTTGGCGGTTTTATTGAGCAGTCAGTTCTTTTCCCTATTTTTGTTTGCATATGAATCTATGCTTTTACATGTGAATTGAGTCTCCCGTATATCCTTGGTGGGTGTGGGTGGGTGAATGGGTGAATGTGCAGTTATTTATCCAGCCAGCGTTGATCACACTCAGAATAGACACACTTAAATGAATGGATTTAATTAACTAAGGTTCATTCATTTCAGTGGGTCTACTCTGAGTAAAAAAATAGTTGGCTACAATCCTCTATATTCCCCCCACCCCCATTTCTGTTTACATGATCCGCCTCTGCTCAGGTTTTCTCTTCCTTTTAATGAGCCTTCCATGTCTCTCTGAGTTATTTTTGTTTAACAGGAGCTCGAATATTTTTTATTGGCTGCGCAAAATCCCATCTGCCTCTCTCTGTGAGCTCCAGGGGGGGGGGGGCTGCATCTATGCCACTGCATTTCAGGAAACGACTCATTTCACTCTATTACTCCAAATGTGAGCAAACAAGAAAAGGGATAGATGTGGTTGCAGAGGCTGGAGGGGGGCAAGAGATGGAAAGGGAGTGTGGAGAGGGAAGGAGAAAACAATCACAACACATCGACAGGTTGACCTGATTGCTTTGGAACATTTGTCCCTCCGACAAATCCCTTTGTGAAAGGTTTTGACACATGCTCTCTTTATCTTTTGGACTGGGAGCAGCGCTGAGTGACGGATCACAGGGAGCAGGCAGCCTTTGGGTTAGATGCACGGGAGGACAAGGCCAGGGCCTAGCGCCGGGCAAGAAGAGCTGATTCAGCAACCGGAGCAAACTTTGATAGTTAATAATGCATGAAGTGAATTAGGTGCTGACAGCTCTCAAGCTTGGAGCCTTCGCTATGTAATTATGTACTGTTGAACTTACAAAATGTCTTATTTTTGGAAAAGAGTCGGAGCACATTATAATTAAGCATTCATGTAGCACTTCTGATCTGCAGAGTGTTTGATAAGCTTCATCTTTGCCGTAACCCCATGAAATAGTTCACCCATTTTACAGACGGGCAGCTGAAGCTGAGAGAGGAGCGATTGGCCTCAGTGAATGCCGGGCTGTCTGAAGCTGGGATTTGAACTTATGTTTCTTAGAATCAAACACACTAGAATGCAGAAATGTTCTGTTACCCCATTTATGTTTCCCTCCTTTTGTAACAAATGCCAGAAAAATTAGCTATGTTGGTCAATTGCAATAAAGCCAACATAGAATCAGCTGGCACATCAGCTGGCATTGTAAGCATTTGTGGGCCTGAGCCTGCTTTGTTAGATGCATATGTGTGTGTGTGTGTGTGTGTGTGTGTGTGTGTGTATATATATATATATATATATGCAATATAATATATATACACACACACACACAGAGGAGGAGGAAAGAAAAAAAATCTGTTTTCCCCTTTTTCTTTTTACAAAGTGAGAGGGAAAGGTCAATACAAGAGATAGCTATTGGTTTGTTATAGTTGTATTCAGAGCACACATTAATACAGAATCCAGTCTGATGACTAGGCACAGAATGATCAATAACACGAGCCAAGACAATTTCTTCTTGTAATGAGCTAGCCGTATCCTGCGTTTGTTGAGGCTGAATCCCAAAGTGTCAAATTTGCTAAGGCATTCCAGTTTGGCAGCTTCATGTTGGTGGACTCTGTTTGAGGTTGTTGGTTTTTTTAACGTTTATTAATATCTGATTCGTTTCCATGTATCCCTTTATGTAAAGACCTGGCTAGTCAGCCTATGCAAACAGCAAAAGGGCACTGCTGGCAGATGACAGCATATATTGTGTTAGATTAGAAGATGTGTAGTTGATTGTTCTTAAGGGGATCTCCTTGCTGAGAAGAATTTGCTTCAAAATGGCCCCTGGCCTGTAAATGCAGTAGGCATGAGGACTGAAGCATTTCCTGTTGGGAAATAACTGGGGAATACAGGTTAATCCTGAAGTCCCACATCTGTGGGGAACTGCAAAGAAAAATGGCTGACCCTGAATTTGAAAATAGCAGGAGGGGCTTTGAACTTAGTCTTTAGCCAAAACAGTCCACCAGCAGAGTTTAAAACATAGATCTATGCAGCATTTGCAAAGTATGGGGGATATCTGTTGTTAGACCTTTAAATGTCCCGCTATTGAGCACTTACAATTCTCACCTGGCTCTACCCCTCTCGGAGTGCATAGACAACAACATTTAGTAAGTTTAAATGCTTTACTTGTAGTAATCACAGGTCTCACTCGTGCATTGTTCAGTGCTACAGCAGAAACAACACAAACAAACAAAAGAACTTGGTCTCAAACATGTGGTCTGATTCTGAAGCACCAGCCTCGGACATGTGCTCAGCTTACATGGCTCAAGAAGAAGAGAGGGAAAGGAACAGGAAACAAGCCTTTTTTCCTTCCTCCCCAAAGGAGAGGGGTCATAAACAATCTGACTCTCCTCTGTGGTTTTTAACGCCTTTCTTACTGGCAATTATGCACAGTTTTGATTGGCTTCATAAATCTCCCACATTTTCCCTGTGCTGTTATCTTGGAATAAGGACACTGGTGAATAGACTTTCTTGTAACATATTCCTCTTAAGAATAAGTATGTTTGCTTAAATTACAGTGGCTTCGGGTAATGAGGAGACTATGGTGGGTTCTCTAATTCCTTGTGGGTACACATGGCAACCGTCAGGAGAATTCTGCCCTCTGCCCTGATGGTGCGAGAGAGGAATGAGGCAAGCGATAGTATGCAAGCATACCCACAAATGCAGAGGAAGGATTTGCACATACACTTTGACTGCTTGATGAATGCAGCATCAAACATTGACTTCCATCCGTGATTGGACAATTCTGAGGTGACGGTTCTTCTGTCTGGGGCATTGTGTGTTCTCCCAGTGCCTTGTACACAACAGCGCTGAAAATGCATTACAATACATCAAATGATGTGCATGCATGAGTGAACCAGACCTGAGGCTTCTCAAGATGCAAGGCAGGAGATCCATTGCTGTCTTCCAGTTGAATAGATTGATGCACTTAGAAAAAGCACTCTCAGAGCATAGCAGCACTTGTTTGACATGCTCGTGCTTGAAGTGAGTCCACTGGCATACATGCTCATTTTAGTTATGAGACCTGGGTGGTTGGGGGCAAAATGGAGGCTTTCTACACACAAAGCATGGGCTTCACCACTGAGCGATGGCCCCCTTCTCAAATAGGGTTTGGTTCTTGAACTCATCAGTCAGTCATTTGCCAACTTTAATGCACTTGTTGTTGGCCTGGCCAACTTTCAGGATTAGAGTTGTTGCTAGAGTTGTCCTGAGAATGTAGAAGCATCCTTGGGAAAGGTCTAGGTGTATTCCTCTTCTCTTAGTGGGTATTTGAAAGGTGCTTTTTGTGGATACTAATTCACACACCCCTGGGCTGTGGAATGCCCTGTCACTCTTCCTCAAGGGCCCAGGCAAGACCAAGTATTTCCCCACCACTCAATGAACGGGCACACAAATATTCATCGGTGAAGTATTACAGATGAACTGTTTCTTACAGCGTGCCAAGGAAAAAGGGCTTTGTGTAAGCAGACTCCTGCGTTCACCATGAAAGAGCAGGACAAAACCATATTTCAGTGGAGCCAGTTCATTAACTGGTTAAAATACCTATGACAGTATTTCAGTGCATGTGGCATTTTGATGCAATTTAATGAAGGAGAAAAGGCTTTGTTGTCAAACTCTCACAGACAAACCATTTATTGTTTGGAAAGTGCATCACCTGTTTGGGAAAAAGAACATAAATTGTTTATGACAGTGCCATCAGCCCTGCAAATTCTTCCACAGGGGACCGCACTGAATTTTAACATGATTCATGAATTAATTGATTAATTATACCAATTAATTCTATCAGCTCTAATCCCTTTTGATCCGAATGTTCAGGAGCAAGGCTTCAGAGATTTGGGTTCTCCTTTTGATCCCCTTTCCTGTGACACCCAGCCTCATTCCTTGCTTCTCTAAAGAAGAGCTGGCGATAGCTGACGTGCCTGCCATAAAGAGGGATTTAAGAACATATGGAGAGGCCTGCTGGAATAGACCAGATGTTCATTTGGTTCCCCACAGTGGCAAACTAGATGCTTCCAAAGCAGCTCACAAGTAGGCCATGGAAGCCATCAGCCAGCCCTCCCCACAGCACTTTCTGGTTCAGACCCACCATTAGACAGAGGGAGGAAGCAGCCACCTCAGGCTGCAGATCCTGAGTAGCAGGAAGCAGCATTGAGGTCTTGGAGGAGAGACCTGCATATGCTGTACTGTCTGTCAATCCAGCATCCCCTAAGGTAGTCTTCTGCCCTCAGGTGCGCTGTCCTGTTGCTGGAGCAAGATCCAGCTGCCAGTCCTATCAGTTTCTGCACGTAGGAATAGAGGAAGTTGCCTTATACTATGTCAAACCATTGGCCCATCTACCTCAATATTGTCTTCGCTGATTAATGTAAGAACAGCCTGCTGGATCAGGCCAATGGCCCATCTGATCCAGCATCCTTTTCTCATGGTGGCCAACCAGATGTTGGTGGGGAACTAGCATCAGCTCTCCAGGATTTTAGATAGGGATCACACTCAACTCTTCCTGGAAATGCTATGAAGTAGGTGATCTACAGCTGAGCTACAGCCCTTCCCCAAGGAAGTGGGGGCAGAACCATCTTGTCATTCATCCCAGGCAGCAAAATGTCTGAGGCCAGCCCTGAGCACCTGACATCCCATGACATACAGCCTCCAAACATTTTTACAGGTTCTTTCTTTATAGATGCAAACTAAAGTAAAAGAGCCAGGGACACGGGTGGCGCTGTGGGTTAAATCACTGAGCCTAGGACTTGCCGATCAGAAGGTCGGCAGTTCGAATCCCGGTGACAGGGTGAGCTCCCGTCGCTCGGTCCCTGCTCCTGCCAACCTAGCAGTTTGAAAGCACGGCAAAGTGCAAGTAGATAAATAGGTACTGCTCCGGCGGGAAGGTAAATGGCGTTTCTGTGTGCTGCTCTGGTTCACCAGAAGTGGCTTAGTCATGCTGGCCACATGACCCAGAAGCTGTATGCCGGCTCCCTCGGCCAATAAAGCGAGATGAGTGCCGCAACCCCAGAGTCGGTCACAACTGGACCTAATGGTCAGGGGTCCCTTTACCTTTAAGGTAAAAGAAGCCATGTTCTAAGCCATTGCCCTGTTAGAGGCAAACTTGCCCCCCCCCCCTTATAGCTGTCAGGCCAATTAGTATAAGCCATTGTAATGACTGACAGGCACCCAGGAGCTTAATTTGTTTTAAATTAAAATGGTTCATTATTAACGTTAAGTGGCACGTTCATCTAGTTGTAAATAGGTTGTTTCCATTTCAGGTTGACTTTGAGGCTTTCCCTCCACACCCTCATTTCAGATTTTAAAAAAATGTTTCTCCATTCTGGTCTTAAAATGCATTGGCTTTGTATTAAGTGACCTTTATTGCAATGGAATAGTACATCTAAATGGGAGCATTTTGAAGTGAGAGTGCCCCGAAAAATGGAAGAGTCACTCCTCTTCACCCCTTAATGAATTTTTAAAAAAGAAAAGAAACAAAATATTTCCTTTTTAACAGCTCTCAGGTTGAGGGGTCTATGCTAGGTCATTGTCACTGTCTGAGCCGGCCCTCAGCCTCCCCCACACCACCGTCAGCAGTGCGCACCCTGCTGCTTCTTGAAACTGCTCTGCTTTAAAGGTTATTCAGGAAAAAATCCTGCTGCGTAGGCTGCAGGGTTTTGTGAAAGCCCAGATACTCTATTTGTCTGTGTTTCCCTTAATTGGGGTGCAGCAGGTCAAGCCTGCAATAGAGATGCAGCCATACCTGAAACAAGACTTTCACCTCATCGAAGCCAGCAGAGATTTTGTTATTGACTTCCAGCGAGGGCACTTGGCACAAATCTCCTCCAGGGAAGTTTCATAAAATCCAAAGTCACTCTTAGGCTGCAATCCTATGCACACATTTGCTTGAGCTCACAGACTTATATCTGAGCACATAGGATTGGCCTGCTGGGGCATTTTCACACAGGGTGCTTAAAGTGACTCTTTCCTCTTTCAGTTTGTGCTGTGATTGCCCACCCTCTCTCCCCATCCAGTCGTTTATCAAAATGCACATTTGCATTACATAAATGCCTCTCTTCCACTCTCCCTTCTGCCTTAACAAGAACCAGACATGCTCATACAAGGAGCTCTCAAAGACCACTTAAGTTACATGTCCAAAAATACTCTATAAGCCAATCTCTCTGTCTCCCTGTGACTAAGATGGAATGAGACCATGGGCCAGTCAGGCTTCATGAGCCTCTGTTCCACCCAGGATTAGACCTGTATAACCACATGTTTCTCTTTCCTCATAAGACACCTCAGCTCCTGCTACCCCCTTTCCTTATGCAATACTGGAAAGCTCTGTGCTTGGCCACCACCTCAGCTCCAAACCAAACCCCTCTCTCTGACTTGGGTTCCTCCAGCTTGATTCTTTATCCTCCCCACTCCCCCGACCTGATATATTCAACTCCCACCTTTCAAGGAGTCTAGCAATAAATGAAAACACTTAAGACTTTAAAAAAAGTTAATGGTGACTTATGAAGGCTCTGTGGGAAATGTCTCCTTCTTCGGGCCTTATACTCCCCTGCTTCTGGTCTTTCAATTAGTTTTCCTTGAAGGTTTCAATGTGACCATCTGAGGTCTCCCCTTGAATCCCCCATCCCAGCTCACATTTCCTTCCTGCACTTATTTCCTCCAGCGTAGTCAGCTGAGAGAAGTCTGCTTAGCCTTCCTTGGGAATGGCCTGATGGTGAGAAAATCAACTTTTAATAAGCCCTGAGAGGCAGATCCAGACACTATTGCCTACAAGAATTCAGTTTCTATTCCCCTCATGTCCCTCCGTTATTTGCCTTCTGGCATACCTGTCCTTCCTAGAACGTTATTGGAGCCAAACTGGGTGAAGTAAGGATATATCATCCTATGTGCATGGTTCATTCAGAGCACAGGACTTGCTCAGCTTTGCTTGATGCTAGGTGGTTTAGGCTCCTAATGCTAGTCAGTCCAGCCCACTAGGAATAGGACAAATGTGCCTTCTCAAAGATGAAAGGCAGCAGGGTGGAAAGAACCCACTGTAGTTTATCTCCCCCAAGCAGTTCATGGTGCCATGTATGCCCTTAGCAAAGAAAAAAGTTGGAATTTGGATATGTATGGAATAAGTGAGCAGGAAAGAACCATCACAGAAGGTAGGGGTGGGATATGAACAAGGATGACATCATTATTTTACAGTGGGCTGAAATGTCATGTGAGTGTATTATTCTGGCAGTTGTTCTGGTAAGCCAGTTTTTAGCAGGGGGCATAGTTCCATTTGAGCAAGGGCTGAAGAGTCATCACCATTAGGAAGCTAAGATGCAGGTGAAGTGCTCCATCAGCCACCCCTCCCAGAGGGAGCAGCAACAGATACTCCACCTCGCCTTTCGTTCATTAGCTGTTCAGTTCTGTGCATGATCCAGGACAACAGAAAACAGAACTAAAGAGTTCAGATTTTTTTCCTGTCCTGTTCTGACCATGAGCTCACAGGGCTCATGGAAATTGTCTGACAGTGGCTCACCTGGTCAATTGTCAAGTCACATAGTTAGGGAGAGTGTAGTGGCAGGTTGGAATTTCAGGACCTTGGATAGCTGCAAGTGAACATCTTGCTCTGTATGAGCTCTGGACCTCAACTGAGATCCTTTATCTTCCCTGGGCTAGATCACCCCTCCAAGGCTCTGCTCCCTTCCTGACCAGCAGAACATTAAAGGAACATTCTTCTGGCCCAGAGCTTGCCACTCAGTTACTTACCAGACATCTCCCACCTTGGGTGTTGCTTTCCCTTGTTGCCAAACAGGCATGGGAGTGAGGAGGATGAGGCTCCTATTGTAATGGGGAAAGGTTCCTCACAGGAATCTGACTCAGGAGTGCTCACTTGGGGGTCCCAAATTGAAAGTTTTGATTCACAGTGCTCTTGGCTGATAGGCTTTAGTTCAGGCTCAGTGTTGGACCCTGTCTGGGTTCTGCATCAATGCAGCTTTACGCTGCTGGTCTTTCAGTCTCAGCTGTGTTCCTTCCTCTCTGTGCCACTCAGGGTCAGTCAAGGTTAAGACAGGTTCTTATGGAAAACAGGACACTGCCAAAACTCCTGCTGCTGTTCACAGCAAGAAGGAAATTGTTTTAAAAATCATTCGCCAGCATCTCACTTGGTGTTGGTGTGAGGCGTGATTGAAGCATAATGCCATGTGCACCAAAAAAATTACCTATTCAAATACAGCTCTCTTTCCATTAAATGCTGGACTGTCCTTCATTGGAGGTTTTTAAACAGAGACGTGGTGGCCATCTGCCAGGGGTTCTTTAGCTGTGATTCCTGCTTTGCAAGGGATAGGGCAAGATGATGCTTTGGGTTCCTTCCAATTCTACAATTCTATGATTCTATAAAATGAGGTTTGTGCAAGCTACATCTCCAAAGCCTAGGCCATGGGTCCCTGGCTTGCTAATGCTGATTAGACTAGTAATGCAATTTTATTTATACATAAAGCCAGTTCAATGAAACATAGACTTGGGAAGTTGGGAACAGCGGGTTAAACACACTCAGCATCACTTTTACACCATGCTTGGGACAGCTCTGTGTATTTACTTGCTTATTTAGTTGACCTTTCTACCCTGCCTTTCTATCAGACCAGCCCACCAGGGCAGCTCATGACATCTCATTAATAAAACTATTGTAACAAAGCAGTTTAAAACAATGATACATAAAACACAACCAACATGAGAACAGAACCAAACACACACACACACACAAAAAAAAAATCAGGAAGAGCACCAAATAATTACTTCTTCAGCCCCAAAGATCTTCTTAAAAAACCCAGGTTTTGCTGCTTGTCAAAAGATCAGCAGTGAAGTGCACTCGCAGGTTCTCGTCACCATAGAAAAATAATAAGAATGGATGGGGGGCATTCATATCCACCATGCTTTGAATGTCAAGGGGACAATCAACAGGGGAGCACACAGGTATGTTCATGGGGAGGGGAGAGGTCTTTCAGATGTCCTAGTCCCAGACTTCTGAAGATCTTAAGGGCACTGGTGGAGGAAGGGGGGTGCGGTGGGTGCAGCCTGCCCCAGGTGTCATCCTTGAAGGAGGGTGACATTGCCGCCCTGCCCCCCTAGGTTGCTTGCCATGGGCGGTGCCCCCCCTGGATTCTTGCCACGGGTGGCACCCCCCTGGGACACTAGCCTCACCCCCAAGTGCACAGCATGTGCCCACTCTGGGTGCCAAAGCAGCTAGCTCCACCTCTGCTTAAGTGTTACAAGCAGCACTTTGAATTTGGCCTGGAAACAAATTGGTAACCACCAGTGAAGCTGGACTAGCGCTGGAGAGTGGAAGTGATATGAGTGTCTCTTTCCATAGAAACCTGAAGTTTCCAAAGGCTTTTGAAAGGCAGTTGCATGATACAGAAAGGGAGAGGGCAATGGGTTCAGAGGACCGGATGCAAGGAGGGAGGTCTTTGGGAGTCAGATTTTGTCATTGTCATCTCTCCCACCACCAGTTTCTCATCTCTAAACGGCAGTATCTGCTTTCTTGCATCCAAGGAAACTCCTAGAAAATATGTATTGCATACACAAGTGCCACCATCTGGGTCAGGAAATCTGTTTGATGCCACTGTGCTCAGTGTCAGGCTAACCTTTCTCCCTCCCCCATCAAGCCTCTGTGGTTCAAGAGCTCACTTCCAATGTTTTTTGGCTTGGTGGCCCCTTTGTTGATCTTTTCTCTCCTGCCTCCAGGGCAATGGGGGGGTGCAGTGTTCTATAACCACAGCAAAGTCCCTTATCCCTTGCAACAAACAAAGCAGGTAAATGCCAGGAAGAGGGCTCAGCAGAGTCTCCGGGCTAGGAGTTCCTGACAGCTTATCAGAGCTGCTCTTTTAGCTCATCTCTATTCCAAAGGGCATGGATTGTGGCAGCTCGATTTTCCACTGTGGGATTTTGGCGCCTGCTTCTGTGAAGCACCAGGTGCTCATGCTCAGTTCTAAGGGTCTCCCAGAGGGGATCCATGCTCTGATCATTGTCTCAATAGTGTCACCAACACCCCTTCGTTGACATGCAGCATGAGATATGCCGCCCTGAATATCAGTCATTTGCTTGGTATCTCCAGCCTTGGCGAGCGGGCAGGAGGCGGACTCACATATGATTAGCATGCATGGAGCAGTGCTTCATTTCTAATACTTCTCTACCAGCAAAGTCTCAGGATAGTCTGATGAGGAAGAAATGACACACTGAAGGGATTTTGTGCCATCCTGCCTATGTGAACAGCTTCAGCTCCTGCCTTGCTCATCTCCCCTGCTAGTTTCAAGCATGTCTCTCACTTTCCATTATCTTCCCTCTCTCCTTTTTTTTTGCAGGATGGTGGAATATTCTCTGGATCTCCAGAATATCAACCTGTCTGCAATCCGCACTGTGCGCGTCCTGAGGCCCCTCAAAGCCATCAACCGTGTGCCTAGTAAGTCTATCTGCCTTTCTTCTTTCAATCTCTCTCTCTCTTTCTTTTCTTAGGGGGGTTGGGGTTGAGAACACACGTACTCATCCAGCACATTCAGAACTTACTAGCCACATGGCACCTGCGTCTCTCGCACCCATTTGCACTGCTGTCTGTGCAAGGGGAGCAAATCAGCTTATCCAGCACATCCAGTCCCTTCCAGCTACTCGGTACCTGAACCCAGACTATGCTGATTTCTCCCCCCCTCCTGAACTTTTGTCTGGGGAATTCATGAGCAAAATCCTTTTAGGAGAAAGGGCAACATTCACAACAGAAATTCTGAGCTAAAACACTAAACTGGGATTAAAGGGACTTTAGAACAGGCCTTACTAGGAAATACTTAGCAAGGCTTCTGCAAAAGGAAGTTCTGTCTTACCAGCATTTTGGGGTTTGTTGGAAGCATCATCAGGCAGATGGGTAAGGGGGAATCTGGTAGATGATATGGGCGGGATTCCCCTAACCGGCTCTGTCAAAAAACATTTTGCTGTTAGGAAAGTGATGGTGAAATGCATTGAAAGGTGTGGAATGAGTGAAGAATTAATCGGAGAACGTGTGAACCCCACACAAGCGAATCAGAATGAATTATCATTGTCGCACGACTATCCTGTAAACAGATTGGAATAAATGCTCAATAAAGACCAGACACAGTCTAACCATGGCACAAGCTTTGTGCAAACAAATCAGGTTGTCTGTTTATTCAGAATGCTTCATTTTGGAAAGGTTATGGTGCCAACGGTTGACCCACTTCAGGTTAGGACATTACCCTGTTGTAGGTCATGGTGTAAGTGCTGAACACTATTTTAGAGAAAAGGTCTCTCATATTTGTGGTCCTCTTAGAGAGTGGGGGATTTCGCCAAATGGTTGTGTCAGTGATAAAGGGAATTTGAGAGACCGGAGTAAACAGCTTTGATTATGGATGCTTCAAACTGTACTTCTCTTCCTTTTATGAAACTGGAGTCTTTGGGAGATCTGCCTGCTGTAGAGACCTGCTGTTAGGTTTACTGTGCTCCTCCTGGGCTTGTCCTACATTTATTGATAACTTCTGTGTAAGGGATTTGTTATTAGACCCATGGGCTACGGCAGCATTAAGAAGAGTTGGGACACAGAGGGCTGCTTTTGTTGCTGCTCCCTCTACTCTTCCACATCTTTCTCACACCATTGCAATACTTGCTGTGGCTATGCTAAGCCCCAGACCCGTGTCTATGGGACAGAGCCTTTGCCTTGCATGCAAAAGGTACAGTGGTACCTCGGGTTACGTTACCTTCGGGTAACATAATTTCGGGTTGTGAATGTGGCAAACCTGGAAGTGTATACACTTCCGGGTTTCACCACGCACACATGCGCAGAAGCACTCTATCGTGCCGTGCGCGTGCGCAGAAGCAGCGCCTCTGGATATGGACTTTTTGGGGTAAGTACGAACCCCCGGGATGAATTAAGTTTGTATCCAGAGGGTCCACTGTCTCGGGTTCAGCTTCTAACATCTTCAGGTGGAGTTGTGAGAGATCCCACCTGAAATCCTAGAGACACATTGCCAATCAATAACAGTGCATCATGGGGGGGGGGGGGGTTGGTGGGTGCAGCTCCGAGGACATGCTTTGCAAGCAGAAGGTCTCCATTTTAATCCCTGGCTTCTCCAGTTAAGGCTAGAAAAGACTAAAACCCAGAGAACTACTGCTAATCATCATAGACAGTATTGAGCTAAGTGGAGCAGTGGCAGCTTCCGGTGTTCCTAATATAGGTGGCAAAGCAAGAAGGACCACGGATTGTATCTTGTATAAGTGTGATGCTCAAACAATCCTAGGGACCATTTCTGGAATTAGTTTTGGGATTTCACCAGAAGGTTGCCCCTTGGGGCGCTAGTGTTTATTGGTCATGCGGGAAGTGTGTAATTATTTTTCCATTTTCCTTGAAGCTAAGATGTTAGGTGTGGGATTTTTAACTTGGCAATGTCCCCTTTCTCCCCCAATCCCTAAGGTTTTGCTACTAAGGCCCCATGTCACAGGCCTGCTTTGAAATCTTGGTCTCTGTATTAAGCTACTTTCACTACTCCAGTACTTTTTGAAAAGAGCTTTTTAAAGCACAGAATAATATGATTTATATTCCTTCAACTAGTCCAGGTAACACCAGGAGCCTATGGAGGAGCCGGTAGCAAAGCCCCAGGCGTAGTCAGATGAATTAAATGCCAAATGTAAACATTCTCACTGGAAGTCTAATTTACAAGCATTTGGTATGTGTATGGATAATGGCTTTGCAGCAGCAAATTAGAGCCTTAAGCAAAGAAGGGAGAATTTCCAGCCCTTACCCTGTTTTCTTGGACTGTGCTGGTAGCATTTGGAGAAGCTACAGACATTTTATTGGTTTGATTCCCTGTTATAAATGTGCTTTGATTTAGGAAGCCTTGCTCAGTAGATTATTAAGTGACCTTTCTCCCTGGATACTTAGAATCACAGAATTGTAAAGTTGGAAGGATCCCAAGGGTCATCTAGTCCAACCCCCTGCAAAGCAGGAATCACAGCTAAAGAACCCCTGACAGATAACCATCCAACTTCTGTTTAAAAACCTCTGAAGAAGAGTCCACTGCCTTTCAGGGAAGTTAGTTACACTGCAGAACAGCTCTTCCCATCAGAAAATTCTTCCTAATGTTTAGTTGAAATCTCCTTTCTTGTTCTGCAGTTTTCTGTGTCTGCCCAGGAAAAAGAATTGTTAAACCACACACTGGGAATTGTAGCAGTGTGAGGGGAATAAAAAAGGTAAAGGGACCCCTGACTATTAGGTCCAGTCGTGACCGACTCTGGGGTTGTGGCCCTCATCTCACTTTATTGGCCGAGGGAGCCGGCGTACAGCTTCCGGGTTATGTGGCCAGCATGACTAAGCCACTTCTGGTGAACCAAAGCAGCGCACAGATACACCGTTTACCTTCCCGCAGGAAGGTAAGTAGACCTATTGATCTACTTGCACTTTGACGTGCTTTCGAACTGCTAGGTTGGCAGGAGCAGGGACCGAGCAACGGGAGCTCACCCCGTCGCGGGGATTCGAATCGCGAACCTTCTGATCGGCAAGTCCTAGGCTCTGTGCTTTAACCCACAGCGCCACCCATGTCCCGGTGAGGGGAATAGGTGTCTCCTAAAAACTCTTGGCACCCTCATTAACAAACTATAGTTCAAAATCTCTTTTGGGTGAAGTCATCACTGTTTAAAGCGGTTTGCTGCTGATTTAAATGTATGGTGCAGATGGAACCTTAGCTATGTCTGGGTTTGCTGAAGCATAAGAACACAGATGAATGAATACATGTTCCAACATTTAACCCAGGGTTGGGAACCTCGGGCCCAGGGCCAAACATGGCCATCCAAGTCTCCTTATCTGGGCCTCAGGACTCTCCTGAAGCCACATCCCTCACTGGCCCTGCTTCACACTATCTTTTGAGTGTTCTTGACCGCCTGGAAGGTGTCCTTGAACTCTGATATGCCTCTTGCTTCCCTGGATGAAGAACAGAGAGGGGCATGTCTACTGTGCAAATGCAAAATTTGCATTCATTGCTCTGCCTGCTTTTACTGCCTCTGGAAAGTTACCCAGAAGGGAACGGAGCTCTCGAGCTGACAAGGGCTCGTCATTCTTGATGTAACCAATGTGTGCATGGTGTGCCTCCTTTTCCCAACTTGGGAGTGATAGCTATGCAAGGAAGCAACCTGGCGTAAATCAGTCCTAAAACTGTGCCATTGCTCTGCAAGTTAGGGATGAGGAGCACGGCATTTGCTGTCTCCTGCATGACTCCCCTTGTAATCTAAAAATACTCTTAAGACCTATGCTACATGGAGGGAAGTGAGATAATGGGCACCTCCCCCCCCCCATTCGTCTTGCTTCTACTTTTGTCCCTTCTTCCTCCTCTGCAGCTCTGTGTGCATGATATATAAATATGAGTCAGGCTCCACTGGGAGCTGAACCATCAGAATCTGCTAGGCGACGGTGTGAACCGGGATGCAGTTGCTCTGTATACACACACAGTATAGTTTAATGGAGTCCCCTCCCCAACATGTCAGGTTTCAGGCCAGAGAAACAGACGCGTTTCAGTAGAATAGTTACTAGGGAGGGAAAGTGCGAGAGCACAATAGAATAGAAGCAGGGATTGTGTTCTTCTTGCTGCTTTAAAATATCACCTCCCTCCTGAGGGCAATGCGGAGCCAAGGCTGCAGCACGGCTGGTATTCCACTGTGTTTATTAACTCCGATCAAATAATGCCAGCAGTGTTTGCCCAACTAGGCATCACACAGCGGCTGGTAATGAATTAGTAATTATTAATAACTATTTCTGTGCAGGGTCACCAAAAAAAGACAGGGTTCCTTTGCCTGGTGAAGGGTAAAGTGAGGCTATGCACATCACACTTTATAAGGAACCCCCTTTCATTGCTTTGTTCAGTAGATTAAATCTTTATGTGAAAATATATGAACAAGATGTGATGTGGAAACAGCAAGATAAGACTGGATAGAATTATGAACTCTGTTTGGACTGATTTGGACATTAACGCAGTAGCAAGAAGATGATCAGAATCCCCCTTCGGATCTTGAAATATGGGTCCCCCCAACAAAATTTAAAATTCAGCTTTGTAATTCAGAATTTATGTGATGTGATTTAATTTGATTTGATTGGCCGGTTAATAAAAATTATTTTTAAAAAAATCTTTATGTATTTATTTATATGTTTTCCTTGATTTATATTTTTATCCTGCCTTTCTGCTGAAGCATTAGGGTGACTCCTGCTTCACACCGCACTCCAGGACCCTAGATAGTAGGCTATCTAACACAATGGCTCATACAGTGTTCTGTTCATTCCTATGCCTGTTTCCTGAACTGCAACTGAGTTGGGATGGCAGAAAAATAAGATTCAGTTTGCATTTGAAAAGCTGAACTTATCAAATCCACACATTCCAAAGCGATATGAGAACTGGAATATAGCCATCCTTTAAAATTTACTCTTGGCCCAAATTTTGGGATTCGGTTCTCCAGCCAAACGTGGTTTACATTAGGAGAGTGTGTGCATAAAAAAATGATCATATTGGTGAAAATAACATAACAAAGATGCATTATATGAGGGTAAATTGCTTGCAGTACTGTGTATATTGGTCAGCAGTGCATACAAAATGTGTTTGTGAGGAGCAAATTCGCGCTAAAATGCTGAAGAATTTTCATGAGGGTTTTTGTAAAAAGAAAAGAATCACAAATTGCTGCAAAAGTGAACTGAATTTGTTATTGGGGAAATGAGAAGCCAAGAGAAGTGATGCTTCCATTCGTTCTCCCAAGTGAGTACAGAGGATTGTCACTCTGGCCTTGTACAAAGTTTGCCTCTCCCCACCCCTGCAAAAAAAAAGAGAAGCCTTTAGTAGGCCACAGCCCCTGCCATGTGCTTTTTCTTCATTCCTGTTTTTCACTTTAGCTTGAGAAGTTCATTATCTGGGATGGGCAATTAAAATATCACCAGTCTTACTATGGCACATACATGGGCTTGTTTGTTTTTACTTATATTGTTGTAGAGAGTTTGAGTATTTGATACATTGCACTATGTACCACAAAATATATATTTAAATAGATTATTTTAGCTCAATGTATGCCTTTTCTATAAAAAAGTATCCTAAAACATACTATTTCATGCATTTTTGTTATGTTTTTGAGCTGAGAACAGTACTGCAAAGCTCGGAGAAGTGCAAAATTCAAAGTACCATATTTTCCTGTGTATAAGACTAGGTCCCCCCCCCCTAAAAATAATGTCAAAAATTAGGGGGCGTCTTATACACGGGGCCATCTCCCCCCATTTTCTTAAATCTGAGTCCCCAAAAATAGGGGGCATCTTATACATGGGGGCGTCTTATAGATGGAAAAATACAGTATATGTTCTTCTCTGTGCAATTAGTCTGGGAGGTTTGGATTTGAGTGGTTTACTTGTAAGTGCAGACTGCCGAAAGGTATCTTTCTCTCATTCTCACCTCCTAAAAGAGTGAGCCGCAGAGCAGGTGGGGCCTCCCATGTTGACCTTACATAGGCATCAACTTTAGGGGGCCCAGGTCTCTTCAGTTGCCCCAATAAAATATTTTTTGGGGGGGGACAGGACAACCCCAATGTTGAGACCACTCAGTTGCGGAGCCAAGAGCAGCGCTGTGTGGCTTCAGTGGCTTGTGACTCCTTCTCCTGCCGTGGAGGTGAAGGAGGGGGGAAGCAGCCCCCAGCCAATGACGGTGGTAGGAGGAGGAAGAGACGGAGCACTAGAGAGGAGAAGCCATCAGCTATAGAAGCCGTGCTGCCGCTGCGTTTGGCTCCACCCCGGCTCCTCCCTGTGTTACACGCATGTCATGTGCGTGTCATCGCCCTCCCAATCTTCTGCTCAGGTTGGCGCCTCTGTGACCTCAGCAATTGGGTGGGTTTTCTAGGATAGAGAGGGGATGCTTTGCACCTGAAAAGGTCAGGAACAGAGGGAGTGTCAAAACCTTTGCTTGCTAGTCACTTTTAACCTGAAACTCCCTCTCCCACCACACCCTTTTATTCCAGTTTTTAACTTGCAGGTCTCACATTCCTTAGGGGTAAAAAGAGTTGGGAGGAGTTTTAGGGAGAAGGAGTCTAAGCAATATTTACTAAATGCGAAATATTGAGAGCTGAAAACCAAATGGTATCTGCATAGACTCACCTGTTCATCTGTGCTGGGTTCGATTTCCTTCCAGGGATGCTCAAAAGTGTTTGTGTTTGGAACAGGTTTCTGTAGATAGAGAATTGCTACATTGCGCTAAGAACAATCTGCGGAGCTTCTGTGGGATTGCTTACCTGTTTCAGATACACAGAAGCAATTTCCACGTAAGGTTTTGTGAGACACTTTCAGCCATTCATCACCGCTCTTTCTGACAATACGTAAAGATTTATGGTAGGGTTTGCTTCCTCGGGGTTGCCTTTCACGTTATTTTAAACACAGAAGTGCAGTCTTGGGAGTCCGTGCCTAAAGATGTGAGAAAATGTAATATTGGAAAGGTAATAAATGTGTCTGGGGGAAAACTTTTAGACATGTTGGGCAAGCTTCCAGACACATTTTGTGGAGCTTGTGCATCCTCATTCTTGAAATAGGCATTCAGGCCTTGACAAATCCAGGCACCTAATAATTTGATACCGGTGGCATCGGCAAACCTGAAAAATTATTTTCAGGTCTGCACAGGAGCTGGCATGGAAATGTTGGTGCTGGTTCCTGAGCAATCTTTTCAGTCCAGTGGGTGCAGGACATAAGGGAGCCAAACTAAAAGCCCCATTTTCCCAGTGTATCATTATTATTAGTTGTATACATATTTTATTATTGTTTCTAAATAGTCTAACATTTACCAATTCCCTACTATAACACCAAACTATAACCTGTTAAAGCATGAATAAAAATCAGACATATAAATAAAGCATTTTTAAAAAAATATTCAGTCCTTTTTGCCACATCAGTATCTCTGTAGCACCAGCACTGTTCTGGGATTAATTTTACTTTAATGTGTTTCTTTTTCCAGTTATTATAAATGCAGGGATTTCCAGCCACATCTTCAGTACTTCTGATCAAAGAGGCATTTTTGTTAGTAATATGAGGGGGGAAACTTCTGGTTTTTTCATTTGCATAGAAACGTTGTCACATCAAGTGCTCCAGTGCTTGCTTTCCTCTCCCCTCCTCATTCCCTTTTCCTTTTGCATCATGTTTATTAGATTCTGAGTCTGTAAGCAGGGACTGTCTTATCTTTTAATGCAGCACTCAGAAAATGCTTTATAAGTGCTAAGCAGCAATAACCGAAAAATGGCAAGAGGATTGTGTTTGAAAAAATAATGAAAAATTGGAAATGGTCTGAGTTGGTAGCAGGTGTCTAGCTAGACATGGCACAGATTAGTGACAGAACATTTGGGTCCTTCCCACAAACCTTCTTTAATGTCTTCATTAATAATCTTCATGGAGGAGTCATACTTGTTAATGACATTCATAGATGATGCTAAAATTGGAAGAGCAGTGGATATTAGCAAAGGGGAAAGAATAATAGAAAGGGATGTAAAAGGAGCGAGGGGAAAGTGGACAGAAACGAACATGGACTGGTCAGAAAAGGCTCCACCTATGTAAATGCATCAAAGATTTTTGAATTATTTGTTTGTTCAGAAGCAGTGGGATATAAGTACTTTAAAATAAGTAAACTGAAGGCAGGCATAGGCTGAGACAGTGGACAAAATGTTCAAGGGATGAAATATTGTCAAAATGTTTTATTGATTCCTATTTTAAGGTCCTTAATTCAGAATGGGTTGTCCAGAAGGATTATCATGTGACCAGGGTGTAGAGTCTCCTGTTGGCCACAATTTTTAAAAGAGATTAACTAGAGCAATTTTGCTGTGACAAAGGCACTCAAATACTTGTGACCAGCGGTGTAATGGCAGTTGTCAGTGCCTAGGGAGGGCAGGCGCCCTGAGTTCATTTGAAAGAGGGCTTGGTTGTCCAGAATTCTAACATCTCCTTCTGTATGATGGGTAGAATGGCTCTTGCAAAAACACACACACACACACAAAAACCCTGTTGTTGCAGGAGTGAGACTCGATAACTCTTGGGGGCTCTTAGACCTCACTTTTCTAAATGATAGAAGGTTTATTTTTGCAATTTTAAAATTTATAACCAGCTAATCAGTTCTCTGTGTGGCCCAGATATACTCTTTCTCCCTCTCCATCTGCATCCTTTTATTAACATTCACCCTTTCTCATATTCTTCTTAACCGAAGCCTCATGGGTTGCACCTTGAACACAGCTCAAGAGAGAGAGGGAGACAGAGAGAGATCCCCGTAGGTCTTTGTCAGAAGCGGCCCCAGGTCTCTCTAGAAAAGCTTGGCTGCATGTCACCCCAGCCAGTTCTTATTATGGCCTCTCCAGTGGCACCTTTCTGCCTCTATGCCACCTCTCGCTTCTTTCTGAAGTTGTGCACAATCTCACTTCATCCCTCTTGAGTGGCAAGTCTTTAATCATATCTTCCTCTTGTACCGTCATGATTTTGACACAGGTGGAAGAAAATGCCTCTCCTCGCTGCTGTTGCTGCCACGGTGTTAGCTGTGACTGTCAATTCTGTCTCATTTTGTACTGTGTTTGGATGTGTGTTGCTTACAACTAGTACTTTACAGCAACTGACTTGGCTAAAGTTCTGTCTGCTAAGTTACAAGGCAAATCCTGTGATGGTAGGGATTTGCTGAAGAATTGATTGCCAAGAATGTACAGTGCTATCTAGCCACTGCTGTGGTGGTGGTAGTTGTGGTGGTTGTTATTTAACCACCCTTCACCAGCAGGTTACAACAATTAAAACATGGTGTTAAAAACACTCTAAAGCAATGTAATGATCACAGAAATAAGGTGGGTCCTAAAAATATACACATCTCAGGTATCAAAAGGGTAAGGAGCATTTGCTGAAAGTTCTATAATGAAGATGCCAGATGCACGTCTGTGGGGAGGGAATTCCACAACTTAGGGGCTACCACCAAATAATGTCCTCTCCTGCAGTAGCAGGAGGATGGTGGAACAACCTTCTGTCAATCTTAGCACCCAAGAGGGTCCATAGGGAAGAAGGCAGCATTTCCTCCAAACCATGCCCACCTGCCCTACATCAAGTGTGGAGTACCAAAGAAACAATCAGGAGCTTAGAAGTGAGTTCTTGATGGTTCCTCTACATGCAGGGCTCACTAACAGCCCCACTGGGATTGGCTGCACTAGGGAGGTCCCCTTTGGGTGCTTTTGGTCCATTTGCAAGCTTGATTTCAATCCCTACCACACCTGTACTTCTAAGGGGATAATTGTAACCACCGAGCAGGTAATCAGTCATTGTAGCAAGACACTTAGAACTTGTCACCTGATGTTATAATGAAGTTGGCCTGTTGGAAGTAGGGGAAGAGATTTAAGGATCCAACCCACTGACTGGATCCAATTCCTCAGCCCTGCTCAGTACATTGATGAGGTCCAGCGCCGAGGGCCTTCTGGCAGTTCCCTCACTGCAAGAAGCCAAGTTACAGGGAACCAGGCAGAGGGCCTTTTCATTAGTGGCACTCGCCCTGTGGAATGCCCCCCCACCAGAGAAAAACAACTACCAGACTTTTAGAAGACATCTGAAGGCAGCCCTGTTTAGGGAAGCTTTTAATGTTTGATGGACTATTGTATTTTAATATTTTGTTGGAAGCCGCCCAGAGTGGCTGGGGAAACCCAGCCAGATGGGCGGGGTATTTATTATTATTATTATTATTATTATTATTATTATTATTATTAAGCTGCTCTCTAGGATTCCAGACTAGAGTTTCCTCCCTGAAGATGCTAGCAGGGACTGAACCTGGAACCTTTCGTATGCAAGGCACACGCTGGCCAATGCTGGCTGAGATTGGATTGAGCAGTCAACTGGAAACTCCCAATTCTGGCTGTTGTGACAGGAACTACTGCTCAATGCACCTGCTCCACCCGCAATTTAGGGAACTATACCATGGGTGGGGATAGGGAGGGGAGGGGTAACACTAGTCTTGCTGAAATGTGGCAAGAATAAGTTGTTAGAGGGCAGAGCATCGTAGGAGCTGGTGTCCTATGGCTCGGAGGTGCCTCTCAAAATAACAATGCTGTTCAGCATGCACCAAGCCTGCGTGCTTGTGGGATGACTTCTCAGTAATAAATACATGCTAGCAGCCATTGAACTGAGTGTCAGGAGAGCAAAAGGTATACCGGTATACAGTGCAGAAAACCTTCACTGGGCCTGTGCCTTTAGCAGATATCTGCAACTTGGTACCATTGAGTGAAAACATATATAGATGAAAAAAATATGTATAGATAAAGTAAATGTAACAACTTGGGCTTTTTTTTTTATTGTAAGAGCAGCCCTGCTGGATCTTGCGGTGTTCCAAGTGTAGCCAATATTATAAATATGAGCATTCTACATTATTGTTGATTAATGTTATAATTGTAACTCATCCATAAAATCCATCAGCCATGCTAAGATTTACCTGAAAATGTCTGCAAACTCCAGAAAGGTATGTCTTACTATTATTAGTCTTGTGTTCTAGTGGGGGGGGGGGGACCAAAATCCAGTGAGTCACAGCATCAGAAATAGAATCACCCTCTCCTGATGCACAGCCCTGTCGTCGACTCACTAATCTGAAGTAATACAATGAAACTGCTGTAAAACAGCCAGACTGCAGGTTAGTCATGAGCAAAAGCGATATTCAGCATTTTACTTGCCAATCTTCGATCTGTATTCTACTCCTGCATAGAGTACATTGCTTGATGCCAACAAAAAAATCCCTTGAAAGAGACTGTCCAATGCAGAAGGAAGCGGGTGAATTTTCTCATGGCTTTTGAGAGCTGCATCATGCTAGAGGGTGAATATAAAATTCTGATGGACAGATGAATTTGGCTATGGAATCAAACACTTTTAAGGCAGTGATCAAAGCAGTAGAAGTTTTTCGACAAAACTGATTCTTGTATGGCCTCATCCTGCTGCAGTAGACTTTACAAAAGCCCCAATAGAGAAGAGGTGGGGAGCAGCAGAGACTGGTTCATTGCAGCAAATGGGTCACTGCACCAGCAACCTCAGTCTGCCTTCAGTCAGCCCATGCCTTCTTGCCTTCTTACAACCAGTGCTTGTCAGCTTCCTCCTTTTTAGACTCAGTCTTATGCTTCATGGAATACAGCGGTGTGGAGGAAGTCGACAAAACTAATATTACTTGGCTCTGACTGTCATTTGCTCTGGCTCCACCTACTGTTGGTCTCCTTACCTTCCATCCTACCAGTTCCAGTAGCCACCAGTAACCACCAGTGTGGAGCAATACTTTTCCAGTAATTTGCACAAAGGTGTCTATACAGTAGAGATTATGAGAGGAGAGGCAAACGTGGAAAGAAAATGGAGTTTCCAGGACCTTTTTCTGGCCTATAAAAATATATTTTTCCCCTCTACATAATTTTTAAGTTGTGAAATCAATATTTAGCAATCTTTTTGTCTCCTCCCCACTGCCGAATCCCAGCTTGTAGACTACATGGTGGAGCTATTGATAGAAGAAGATCACATAAATTGAACAACATAGCCCACCTTCATCCTGTGGATACTGAAATAGATAAAATCTATTAAGGTCATATTGCCTGTAGAATTCAATGACTTGAGGATAAGCAGAGATACCAGCTGCAAATTTCCACCATTCCCCTTTCCCATTGTCCAAATCAGGCTTCACTGATGCTTGCTTGCCGTTCCTAATTAGTTTCACCCTATTATACTCTCTCTTCTGCTTTTCCTCCTCTTGTCTGTTGCTGGTTCCTATGCCTGCCAGTGATGTCTACCTTTGTCTCATGTACCTCCAGTATTTTCATGTAAGCATAGTCAGAAGTAACTCAGTCAAAAGTACCTTCATCTAAGGATAGTCGAAAGTACATTCATTCATACTTCCAACTGGTATTTTCCACACCACTGCAATTGGTTTATTTTGCACAGCCCTTTCTTCCATTTTGTCGTCTGCTGCTGCTGAAATATAAGAGTGTATTTTTTATGTTGTAGTGTACAATAGCCATGCATATTTCAGCCATGTACAGATATTTACAAAACAGGTGCCTTCTCTGCGTGTTCCCTTTCAAAGTTAATGACCTCCCAGAGGAGTAACCCTGTTAGTCTTTTGCAGCAAAAAGACCAAAGAGTTTTGCGGTACCTTGAATAAAAGTTAATGAAGTGGCTAATCTATGACTGTAATTCTAACCAGCAGAAGTAACTGTACAATCAAAAGTGAATTCAATGGGGCTTACTTCCAGGTAAATGGGAATAGGATTACAGCTTATCTCACTAGCTTGATTTCACAGTAAACTTGTCATCTCATCTTGCTTTCCTCATTCTGGCATTAGTGAAGGTCAATTTAGCTCCCTGTTGATTTTTTGTTCATTGTGTCCTGAATTGTATGAATGGCTCCTTCAGTCATTGTAATGACATATTACAATGACATATGACATATAAGTCATTTTTGTTGCAACATTTTATTTCATAAATGTGGATATTAATCAGAAAATGGTTGTGTGTGTGTGTGTGTCTGCTGAAACATACCTCTCAAGCCAATTAATCTTTGAAATGCTTGTAGTAAATATGCTGTTGTGTTTGACAGCTTTAAATCCTTTTTGTGCCAATGCATTCCTACCATGTGAAAAAGAACAATAATACATTATGTGTTCCATTGGTTTTTAAATTCACAGCACAAACAGGACTGAGGGGAAAACAAGTTATGTACCAACAAAACTTCAGGGGACAGCAAAGCATTTGGGATTGGGCTGAAAGTGAGACAAGGACACTTTGAAAACAAATATTTTAATACAATGATTTAGGGGGTGAATTGATGGTCAAACCTAAGCAGTCAAATCCATCTGGTTCTCCCCACTTGGACAAAGCAGTTTGGATTTTAACTAAGGAGTGTATAGAGGAGTCTACAGCTAACAAAAAAAAAAAATTAACATTCACAGTAGGCAGAGGCTTAAGGTTAATATCCTAACCCAATTTAACCTGGGCATAAACTACACTGAATCTAGTGGGGCTTACTTCTGATAAAATATTATTTGTCTTCATGCATATAGGCTGATTGTAACAACAATTAACTAACACCAAGTCAGCAAACTACAATTCAGAAAAAAGAAAAGCAACAAGGAACCTGTCAGGACAGCAGCAATTATATATCAATGAATATGTACACAGAGTACATTACAAAACAATTTATGAATCTATTTAGACATAATTTGCACATTAAAAATAATTGGCACAAACTAAGGCAAAAAGCATTCATAGCAAGAATCTGTGCTGTGATGGGGGTTGAACAGTTAGATGGAAGGAAATCTGCTTGGTGGTTCATTTTCAGTGGATACCTTTGACAACCATAGCTTCATGCTGATGCCTTATGAAGGGATACGATCTCTTGACAAAGAGATACAATCTGTGGCTTCGCACTTCAGCTGCTCTTGAGAATGATCATTAAAGATTGTTATCTCTTTGACAGGCACCAATGTAAAGCTACAGGAAGTGCCTGCGATGAAGTATTGGGTCCTGCATAATGCCCATTACCAAGAAAAAGCCTGCAACAGAGGGCAGAATGCCAAAACACACGCAGACCACCCAAGCAATGCAGCTATCACCACTACTGACAAAATGGAGGGGGGGCAGAATAGCTTCTGGGGTGCTAGATGTGGCCCCCAGACCATGAGTTGCCCAGTACAGCATAGGGGTTATACTCAGTTATCATGGGACTTAGCCTTCATTAATTTGTCTAGTTCTTTTCGCCATAACTTGGGTTAGTGAATTTCCTAAGTTGTTTAATGGTTTGTGTGAAGAAGCTCTTGTTTGTTTAATTTTTGTCTGTCCTGATATATCAGCCAAAAAACATCACTAGATGACCACAAATTCAAGTATTATGAGAGAGAGATAAGAATTTTCTATCACTCATCTCCACAGCATTTGTGAGAAAATGCTCTATCAATTGTTTTAAATAAACTAGGAAAAACAATCATTTTCAGTTGCAAATTTTTGGACAAGGGAACACTTTCAAACATTTAGCTTGATCCAAATTACACTGAAATCACTTGAAAGGCTTCAAGAGTCTTTTGCTAAGGTTTGGAATGACATGTGGTACATTATTTATCTTTACATGCGCAAATAGTCCCACTGAAGCTGAGCTTCTGGCATGAGAAACTCTTTGTAAGATCAGAACTTCATTTAAATTTAACATGGCAAGAGAAGGCAACTGCATATCAGAAATTCAGCAGTGTAGCATCATCTCGTGCCTGATTGTTATATATTCAACTTTAAAAAATATGTTGAGCTTTTAAAATTGGGCCCGAGAGGGGAAGAATTGGAACAGCGATACTCCATGAAAGGAGTTTTGCAAAAAGGCATGAAGTGAGAGAGAGCAACCTGCCTGGGCATTGCTTCAAAGCAATGGAGAGTATTTCAGACAGAGAACAGTGCGTAAGGTGTAAGTCATTTTCTCTTATTGTACAATATTGTATCTGTGTTTCTGCATGATCTTGGATTCCTAAGGCTGTCCTGCTCAATTATGTATTTGTACTTTGCAAGGTACGCTGTGGAAAGAAAGAGGAACTGCTTGGGACAAATTCAGACTCTGGGAGACATTATGTACTTGTAGGAACAAAGGAGGAGGAAAGGGAAATTGAGACATCCCCCTGCCCCTTCCCTTGTAGAACAGAGTTGCAAATGGAGATAGGAAGATGTTTGATTTTGCCCTCAGCAAAAACAGATGCTTGTAGTTCGGTTTCAACGCAAGGTGTAATTGTTGTTGTCTGGTACAATGCATTCTCTTTCATCACACTTGGTTGGTGACAATGAACCCTGGAAACTTTGATTCATAGTTTCTCAATGTATAAGTAGCTCTTGAGCCCTCCTCAACTGTGTATACTCACAGCAGCTTATGGGAAGATCAACGTGTGGTCCAAGCTGGGCATGGAGGTGTTTGGTAAAGATTTCCATGATCACTGCAGCATTTTTCCTACATTCACAGGAATCTCCACAGTTGTGTCCATATGTTCAGCCTCCCTCCCTTTGTGTACCTAGTCATGCCTTAGGAGTCATGCTTATGTAAAGTGGGAGTGAAAAACAGTAATAATAGACCCTCATGTCTACTTTTATTATGCTGCTGCATTTCTTAATATTTTACATCAAGACTCTTGGGTGCTAGAAGGGTATTATTGACTAGGAGTAGACTACTCCCCACAAGTCCAATATGCCATTTGTCTTTGGGACCACCTGTGCAGTGGAAATCAATGGCCACAGGAAGGCTGCCTGCTTTGGAAAAGAAGCAAAGAAGAAAGCATTTTTAAATAGTAGGGATATAATTGCAAGACCTGCCTGTACATATTACATGCAGCTCCCACCCTCCGCTCTCCTCTTTCTAAATTGCTTGCTACGCTTCCCCTTTCCCAAGGGTTGGCACATGCTGGTTGCTTCACTCATGATGGCTCCAGCTGTGGCAGCCAAGCTAATAGGGGTTGACAGGCACTGTCTGGAGGGAGTCATGGACTCTATGAAGTTGACAGAAGCTTGTCAGCAAGGGCCCTGAGGCACCTCCAGAGTCAGGCAGTCGATTCACTCTGTCCAGCTCTGAAAGGGAGACCCCCCTCCCCCCAAAAACCCACTGTATCATTTAGTTTGGGTGGTATTTGAAGAGTTGTTTCTCTTAACCTCCCTGTCCACTGCTCATGACTTGGGATGCCTTGTGTGGGGCTGTGTGTGAGAGCAAGACATTTGCACCAACTCATCTCCTTGGTCTTGGTGTGACACTAGAGAACAAGGCTCTTTCCTGAACCAGCCATCCTCTCCCTACACACCCATACCGGCATACCGGCTGTGACAGAGTGGTACATTTCACAAGCTTTGCCTTCTGGGGGAAATTTGCCAGTTAGAAACTTCCTCCACTGGGTCTCCTTGACAGACACAGCCTCATCCCTGCAAATCTGCCCACAAGGACGGCAAGGAGGCTGCAACTTTCTCTATCCAGAACACACACCTGGTGTTCATGCATATTTCATTCTTTGCGCATTTCGCTGCAAAGATCAAATCTTTTCATAGCTGGTGCCCTAGAAGGCCTGTTTTGCTTGCCAAATATTGTTTCATCGGTACTCTCCTCCCTTCCCTTTCGATAGTCCAGGCCCTCCTCTTCTTTTCTTGTGGAATGGCTGCTTCCCCAATCCCCAACCCCAGACTGCCTGAGAAAAGGTCATTGTCCCTTTCATATTGGCTGCTCCTCGCTGTGAGCCAGTGTGGCTTCTGCTCTGGCAATAGAAAAGGAAAAACAGGGAGGAGGGGAGGACAGAGCCCTCCAGACAACAGCTTATAAGGACGGAGAGTCTGAGGAGAACAGCAAGAGAAAAAGGCATACTGAGAGGATGTTAAGAATGAAAAAAGAAAATAGAGAGAGAGGCTGACAGGGAAAATACATACACACACACACACACACACACACACACACACACACACGAAATGAAAGCAGTGGGAGAAGAAGACAGCAAATAAAAAGTTTCCTAAGACATTTCAGAAACCATTGTTGAAGAGGCACCTGTTGGGCTCCAAGCTAACTAGTTCACTTCTGAATCTCACAGAGTTTCTCTCACTTTCCAGACCAGAATTGATATAGGAAGCAAATGTGAGAATTGCCTTATTATAAGGGTAGCATGTGCATCTGCTCTGAGGCATCTGGGAGAGAGCAAGGAGCCCACAGAAGGAGGGTGTTGTAACACTGACCCCCCAAGGACTTTCAGTCATATGAAAGGAAGGGAGTGGCACCAATGTTATTGTAGCATTCATCAGAAGTGCATAAATTAGTGAGCAATCTTTCCTCCTAAACCAGCCAATGTGGTGCCCCGCAGGTGTTGTTGGACTCCAATTCCCATCAGTCCTGAACAGCATAGCCCATAGTCAGGGATTATGGGAGTTGTGGTCCAGCAACATTGATTCTCCCCTAAACTAATGTGCACATGTTTGTATGCCATGGGGGTCTGGGAGCAGTTCAGTATCACAGCTGCACATTGCTCCTCCGAGAATCCTAATTGCACTACCCTCCTGACATCTGGGGCTTTTGCCCAGCCCCAGTTATATATCCATATAGCATTGCAAACATGGATCTGGACTGGGCAGGAAGAGGACTAGACAAAGACATTAATTTTAAAAGAGGATTGGACAAATTCATGGAGGAGAGGGCTAGTGATGGCTACTAGCCATGATGGCTGTGCTGTGCTTTCATGGTTGGAGGCAGCAATGCTTCTTAATACCAATTGCTGGAAACCACAAGAGAAGAGAGTGGCCTTGTGTTCGAATTCTGCTTGTGGGTTTCCCACAGGCATCTGGTTGGCCACAGTAAGAACAGGATGTTGGATTAGACGGGCCATTGGCCTGATCCAGCAGACTCTTTTTCTGTTCTTATAAAGTAGTTGGTAGGTGGGGTTCCATGGGGGAAATGGCAGCCAGCATGGGAAGGGTTACGCATGTTCTTCCTGCCCAAATGTTCTTAATGGCAAACAGGAACATTAGAACCTGAGTCAGGCCATCTGTCAATCTAGCTCAGTATCGCTTCCTGAAATTGCTTGGCAGGGGCTCACTGGAGTTTCACACAGGGGACTCAATACACCAGGCATTAAACTCAGAACCCCATCTGCATGCGAAGAGTGCACTCTGTGCTCCACCGCTGCACTACAGCTGTTTTCAATGCTGCTCTGATCTCAGGCATTCTTATCTAGACTGCCAGCAGCAGCATCACCTTGGCCAAAAGGGCTTGGCATTGACTTATATTTAAACTGATCTTGTGTTTGTACTACACCATTTGTCCATATGAACCCCAAAGCACATAGCGACTTTTATTAACTGACTGTGCAGATTTAAGACGCCGGAGCCACGTTTTCCTTTGCTTGCTGCACAGCTTGCCACTTGTTGCACAGCAATATACTTCGGCAAGAAAGGAAATGAAGAAAATGACGTACCGAAACAAATTACAGAGTTTTCGGAGGTACAGCAGGCAAAATTAATGATGCAGCCTTGACATTTGGCTGAGACCTTAGGCTACCTGTGATGTTTAGATTGTTCCACTGGCTCTTTTTAATGAGCACCGACTGATCAGGAGTCAGGACCTTGGTTCTGTGTCTCTATAAATGACACTGCTATGTGCACAGTGCTGCACTCTAACAGTGTTAATCAAAATCGCCTCCTGAATTACCAGTGGAGTAATTACAGAATGCTTGGGTATTCCCAGTGGTCCTCTGTGCATGCTGCTGAGGCCCTGCGCCATAGGTTCATGTCCTCGTGCTATAGCCGTTGCACAAATTGTTCCACATTTGCTGCTGCTGCGGGTGGGTGGATTTGTTTTGGCCCGGCAGAGAGGAGAGAAGCAAGGAGGAATTTAACTTTTCCTGTCACTCAGGGCATTCTTACCTGGCTTTCTGAAGGTTAACTGGATGAACACTTGCAGATTTTACAATTAAAGTCCTCAGGCATAGTTGCAGTCATTGGAGGGCCAGGCTTATGAGAAGGTCTGCTTTGGGATTGGAGATGACAGTGCTGGTCTGGATGTCTCCTCCAGATTGTTTCAGTGTGAATGTAGTCCCCAGGGACATAGCAAATATAGATTGCTTGGAATTTATGTAAATAAAGTGGAGGCCAGCAAACCATAGGCAGGTCTGCTGTGAAGATACTGCACTTTCTGTGCTTTGCCGCTTCCCATCTTGACCCAGATTTGTCTATATATCAGCCAGGTTCCACCAGCGATGTCCACTGTAAAACGAAAAGTACATGTAGCGCAGCCTTCACGCACTTCATACAATGGGAGTTGTGCTCCAAAACATCTGGAAGGCACCAGGTTGGCAAATGCTGCATTAGCGTAATCCAGCTGTTGAGCAAAGGGGTATTTGGGGAGATAACTATCAGTTAATTATGATCTCAGTTTACATTTAAGATTTAGCAATGGGGATATTATTTTACAAATATATTCATTGCCAAAAGCAGAAGACAGTTTCGGGGAATAGTTATTAGTATTCTCAGAGTTTGTTTCTCCTATTCACACGTCACCCTGTGGCAACAGGATTTTCCAGCCTACCGGGGTGAGAAAATGAAGTGGTTTTGGCTTTGTCACATTGATGGAGGTGCTACTATGCACAGTGTACTTTCTGAGTGATTCAAGACACACTTTTAAGGCTAACAGTGAGAGCCTAAAAATGCAAGCTAAGATTTTCAGAATTTTGATACAAATTCTCCAGATTTCATGAAAGCACCTGCTAGATGGCAAGTAATCGTCAGGCAAGCAAAGCCGCATACAAATGCTGGTAGTTACATACGCAGATTCCCCAGCTGTACCTGTTAAATAGGGGCACAATGCCTGCTTTCTCATTATGCTTATCTCTCATTGCTGGGACTTTATGCATACATAATAAATTACTACTATTAATAATAATGTGAATGATGAGGCCTATCGTCCTAATGGACTCCTTTGACTGACAGAATAGCATCCATCTTGTCTATGGTGCCAGGTATTGAAGGTTTTCCTAGAATATAATGAATTCGGACATTCTGAATATTATGGGATATGGATTTTCATGGTGGAATGAAGAAAGTGATAGGGATATGGTGTTGTCTATGTGAAAGTGGAAAAAGCATGATGTGAAGTTATTTTCACCACACTTACTTAGCAGGGCTTGCCAACTCTCAGAGCCCATGTGTGCTCCTGCTGCTGCTTCTCTCTGCCTCACTGTGAGGAGCTGACTTTTCGCATCAGGTAAAAAGCGTCCCTATTTCCATTTGACAAATGTGTGAGGTGGGGATGCTGTGCCTCAGCTGTGCTTGTTCAGGAAGAGGAGGAGATCTGAGAAGCTAGCAGAGTCCCCCTTAACCATTGTTCTTTTTATTGGCACATATCAGAAACTTAGGAGCCGGTAATGGTATGTGCAATATTCTCCAGGCAAGATGTTCAGACTCTCTTCGGGTGAATAATTGATGCTCCAGAAGCCAAGCAACTGGTTCCTGATACTACATCCTGATAGTCAGGGGATGGAGGCTTTGAACTGACTCTATATGTTGTGTTTAAGTGCCTATCTGATCATTTCTCCTCTGAGCACATTCACATTTACACTCTCACTAATACTGTATAATTTGGTGCCCCAGAAACAAGGCAACTGCTGGTGTTCGGAGGCTAAAGTTTTGAACTAACCCCAGGTGTTGGGATGACTATTTATTTGATCATTCCTCTTTTTAAAACATTTGCCTTTGGATTTCTGCTAATACTGAAAATTGAAAATGCTCCCAGTATGAACACATGTAAATCTTTTTCTTTTCTTTTTTTTTAATGGAGCTTTGCCAGATTGGGTATATGGTTTGTTTATTACAACCTAAGTCAGTGCAGAAAGAAAGAGAAACATCATGGGTTAAAACCAGTCATGTGAAGACCATACTAATTACAAAGGCAGGTCCTAAGTGCTTTTACCCATGGGTAGGCAAACTAAGGGCCGGAGGCCGGATCTGGCCCAATCGCCTTGTAAATCCGGCCTGTGGATGGTCCGGGAATCAGCATGTTTTTACATGAGTAGAATGTGTGCTTTTATTTAAAATGCATCTCTGGGTTATTTGTGGGGCATAGGAATTCGTTCATTCCCCCCCCCCCTCAGACTATAGTCCGCTGCCCCCCAAGGTCTGAGGGACAGTGGACCGGCCCCCTGCTGAAAAAGTTTGCTGAACCCTGCTTTTACCCATGTTCATTTTGCTGTCTCTGGTTCTCTTCTACCACATTCTTATTTACTTGTGATATTTAAATATGATTAATACCTCCACTGTTAGAGGCTGAATGCTTCTGAATGTCAGTTGCTGGTAACTGCAAGAGGGAAGAGGTGTGTTGCACCCAGGTCCTGCTTGTGGGTTTCCAATAGGCCTCTGGGTTGCCCCCATGAGAACAGGAAGCTACACTAGATGGGCCTCTGGCCTGATCCAGCAGTCCCTTCCGATGTTCTTTTGAAGGACAGTTATGGCATGGTGTATGGTGAGGCAGTGAGGACCTGAAATGTCCCCAGGTTATTTACAAGTGGAAAATTTATTTTGAAATGTGTTAACTATGGGGACGAGTGGGACGTGGGTGGCACTGTGGGTTAAACCACAGAGTCTAGGACTTGCCGATCAGAAGGTTGGTGGTTCAAATCCCCGCGACGGGGTGAGCTCCCGTTGCTCAGTCCCTGCTCCTGCCCACCTAGCAGTTCAAAATCATGTCAAAGGGCAAGTAGATAAATAGGTACTGCTCCGGCAGGAAGGTAAACAGCATTTCTGTGCGCTGCTCTGGTTCGTTAGAAGCAGCTTAGTCATGCTGGCCACATGACCCGGAAGCTGTACGCCGGCTCCCTCGGCCAATAAAGTGAGATGAGCGCCGCAACCGCAGAGTTGGCCACAACTGGACCTAATGGTCAGGGGTCCCTTTACCTTTACCTGACTGTGGGGACCTTTATTGGAAGTGATTTCATGAGCAAGCACTCTAGATTTATTGGATGAGATTTCTAACTGAGAAACATTCAGTAGGTGGACTATTTTGGTGTCGCTTTCCCCTGAAAATTTGTTCATGAAATAACTTCTGAAAGACATGACACTAGGCATGAAACATTAAATAAGGAGTCATCCTACAGGGGTTACAACAGTGCAGTTTCACTAAGTTTAAATTGCCCTGCAAATTTGTCCCATGTGAAACTTCTTGCAGGTTCCTTAGGTATACTCATCCTTTCCCACTCACTCTTGCCAGAGGCCTCTTCCACAACTGGGACTCAACATCCACACTTCTCTCCTCAGTCATTTATGCTACTTGAAGTGACGCAGCCCCCCACCCTCTTCTGCCCTTCTAAGATGGTCAAATATGCCGGATCAGACCAAAGGCCTGTCTAGTCCAGCATTCAGTTTGCGTGGTGAGTTCCTGCCTCCCACCACTAGAAATAAAGACACATGACACCATTATTTTAGGTTAATGGGCTAAAATTGGCCACAACTTTATTGGTTACAGGTAAAGAGCGGTATTAGTATTGGCTTAGGCATTGGTCCTATCCAACTATCCGGCTTCAGCCTGTTTGCTTGAAGACCGGGAAGGGTTAACACCAGCAGGGGGAGCCCTGCTGATGCAAATCAACTAGGGACTCCCCCGGAGTCACTGCTTGGGGAGGCGCTTTAGGCCCTGGCCTCCATAGGCTTTGGACAAGGCCATGCCCGCCAGAATCCTTTACCGGATTACCCTTCAATATTTGGGGGAGATGATGGCGCTCCTCCCCCCCCCCAACACATCTACATAACAATGCCTAACCACCAAAACCAAAGGAGTTGTGACGATTTGCTACGAGGTAGACGAAAAACCAAATGGCCGGTGCCAATTTGCCAAGTGGAAAAAATTCCTACCAGCCCCCTAAACGGCGACCAACTGAGGTCCATAGCAAGGTCAGAAGGGGAACCATGAGGCAAGCCACACACCCCGAGCCAGCCAATTGGCTGGCTCAGGGGATGATGAGGCCCGAGGATTCCCCTGACCGTGCGGGGGCTGGAAGCCAGCCTCCGCGCATGTGTTGGGGGCGTGAAGCCCGCAACACCACCTCCTTCCGAGGTCGGAAGTGGCTTTCCCACACCAGATGCTTCTGGGAAGCCCTCAAGAAAGGCACGAGGTCAACAGCCCTCTTCTGCTGTTGAATCCTAGTGACTGCCATTTGGGGGCATTCCGCCTCTCATTCTGAAGGCAGAAATACAGCCATGATGCATAGCCTTATGGTCCATGCATTTGTCTAATCCCATGCTAATGAGAGAAAACACTGACAGTATATTTCATTGTTATTGCTGGAAACGATGTCAATCTGGGGACTTTTAAGTCCACAAGACATGCTGTGGTAAGATGGCTATAAAATGATGTCGCCCCATTGATTAAAATCAAAGCCCCTGGAGTTAAATGTTAATACCAGTGGCAATTCTGTATGTAAGTGCTGTTCACTTGCCACTGGTGTTATGTGAACAGTTTTGGACATCTGTTCATTTCTTCTCTCACTTGGATTTCACAGATCTTAAAGAAAAGAGGTTTCAGGACACAAATTTTTCATTGAAAATCTTAGGATTTTTTTTATAGGAATTAATATCTGTACCTGTGCAAATAGCACCTGTATCTATGAATGCCCCAAGCCTTCATTGTACCCAATTCCAGGTGCTCTCCTTGAGCTCAGAGTCCCTTATTCCCAGGCGCAGGAACAGAATAAAGCAGGAAAATGAGACAAAGTGTAAAGCGCAACTTGATGTGGCTAATTACTTGACAGTGGGCATAAAAAGGGGATTAACTGGTGCCTCTAGGGATTGTCGCTGAATCCTAATCTTATCTTTCACTCTCCCTTCCCCAGCCATTTGAAGTAATGAACTAGTTATAAATAGCTAATTAGTTAATTATATGCTGGCCTACATGCAGCATCTTGTAATGTGAAATTCCCTGGACCCCTGCAGTAGGGAGTCTCAGCTGTGGGGAGGGAAGCAGGTGGGGGGATTAGGAATGTGATTGATGCTTGGAAGGATTTGCAGAACTCAAGTGACCACAGGGAACACAGAGAATGTAATTAATTTAGTAAACGGGTGCAATCTATCCTATCCAAGGGGCTAGTCCATTATCTTAGCAGAGTAAAGGGATCAAGGAAAGAAACAAGCCCAAAGTTTATTCAGCTCTTGTAGTCTGAAGATGCTACAGATTCTACGCACGAGGATAGGGTAGCGCCCAATTAATCAAGATCCAAAGGAAATGAAGAAGAAAAAGTGCATGGCAAAAGCCACTGCATTGTGAACTAAAACGCTCTCTTCATTAAGTGATACTTAGTTCAAAGAAAGCCATTCTTGGATATGATTGAGGAGCTCCTTCTTATTGGCTCTCTGAACAGAAGCTTTCTTTGAAGTAAATATTCCCTGATGAAGGATGCATTTTAGCTCAAAACATGGTAGGGTTTGTCAACAAATTGAAGTTTCACACATTACCTTTTGTTCCTTTCTTTTGTAGCTTTGCATTCCAACATTGTAAGACATGTATCATGTCAGCAGCCCCAGAGGCTGAGTCCCTTGTATCCTGATTTTTTGAAAGCACCTCATATATTTGGAGACATTGCATAAGTAATTTGTTCAAATAAGAACAGATATAACAGGCCTGGATTCACCATTTGGCTAAACATGCTATTGTACTTAATTCAGAGCTGCAAAACTGCTGCTCAGGAATGGGGAACTTTTGGCCTTGCAGATGTTGCTGAACTACAACTCCCAGGAACCCAAACAAGCAAGGCCAATAGCCAGGGGTGATGATGGGAGTTGTAGTTCAGCAATGTCTACAAAGCCAAAAGTTCCCCACACCTCCTTTATAGAGTTCTCTAGCTGCCTCCACCTTGTTTTGATCCAGGATTTCCCCCACATAACGTCGTCTTCTTTCTTTCCCCATTCTGTTTTATATCTCCTTTCCCTTTCTTTTTCTCCCTCCTATGCCGTGATCTATCCCTCTCTCCTTTCCTGGCCCTGGTCCCTCTTGCAGGCATGCGAATCCTGGTGAATTTGCTTTTGGACACCTTGCCTATGCTGGGGAACGTTCTGCTTCTCTGCTTCTTCGTCTTCTTCATCTTTGGCATCATTGGGGTGCAGCTGTGGGCTGGTCTGCTGAGAAACCGCTGTTTCATGGAAGAGAACTTGACAATGTGAGTGATGGGGAGATGGAACTGTCTGCGAAGCAAGCCTCTCTTATCTTTACCCCTTCTTAACTTCCTTTGCTGCTGAGCTAGTTCACAACCTTGGGGAACGATCAAACCAAACATATCCACTACAGCAAATGATTTCCACTTGTGCACCCTTCACCCTCTCCAAATCAGGTCCAGAGGTTTTTTTGGGGGGAACGCAGAACATAGATGGGGTGCATGGCTTTTGGGGGGGCAGAGGGGAATAACCACATCAGACAGCATGGCAGGCAGCTTCACAGTTTTCCTTTTACTAAAAAGATGCAAAGTCTGGGAGCAGCCACTGAGAAGGCCACTGAGAAGGTCCCCACCAAGCGTGCCTGTTAGGGTGGCAGAACCAAGAAAAGGGCTTCCCCCAAAGATCTCAGAGCCTAGGCAGGCTTATATGGGAGAATATGGTCCTTCACATAGCCTGGGCCTCAGCTGAGCATGCATTTCTGAGTGTGCATTTTATTTTATTTTTATTTCTTCTTCACTTTTCCACTTAAACATACACCAAGAAGCTAACAAAGAGTGCCAAACTCCAGCCCACTAAAACAACATGGACACAGATAAATAGCTATGGCATACAAACCAGCAATGTAAAGCATCCTTATAGCCAAATCAGAGTTTTTAAAAACAACAACAACTCAAGCAGCAAGCCTAGCAAGCCATTATTAAAGCCCTACCAAGTCCCTTGAACCAGATCAACAATATATTTTTCATATATGTAGCTAATTCATGTCGCTTTATGAATATTTTCAAGGCTGTATTTGCATTATGTCTTCATTACAGGCTTAAAGAATGACACAATGTGCTCTGTTCCTATCAAAGGCAAAATGGCTCTGATGTTTGGCTGCTGCTACCAACAGCCAACTTCATCCCATGTCCTGCCAGCTTTATATACAGCTTTATATATTGTATATTGCACAAATGATAAAGGAAGCAGTCCTATCAAGTAGAGACTGCCAGTTGACAAAAAGACTGACCTATGGCCAGAATTTGGGGTCCCCTACTAAGTGAACCTTCTGGTCCTGCCTAGGAATCAAATAATCTGTTGATTTTAGTTCTTTAGGTTTTTAATTTTTCCAATCTTAAATTTAAAATTGGAAATTAAATATCTGCAGCAATATGCAATAAAACAAATCCTCATGAAAATTATTCAGCATTTTAGTGCATTTCCCCCAATTAACACATATTTGTATGCCGTTTTAACTCATGTACACATTTTTGCAAGCAATTTTTCCTAATTCAATGCACTGTTGCATGTTCTTTCACTAGTTTATTCATTTTTATGCACGTCCCCCCCAATATATCCATTTTTGTACACATTGTTTGGTTTGAAAACTCCATCACAAAATTCAGTTATGTGCAAATTTTGAAGGATGGCTGTGTTCCAGAAAGTTTAAATTTGAAAAATCTGGCTTTAAATGCAAACAGAATCAAATTCCTTCCCATCCCTAGTCCTGCCCTTCCTAGGCCACCCACAACTCCTCTCTGCCCCTCCTGACTCCCAATATATTTACATTTGAGAAAGGCTTGGTTGCCATTGGCTAAGAGATGCTAGAATGTGTTTTTATCTCCAAAACAGTCTTTAAACAAAAAACAAAAAAACCTGTCAGCATGATTCATATGATTCATGCAGAACCTTCTATTTTTAATCTGAATGATAATCACTAACAAAATGGCCATTTGATTGGAATTACCCAGTAAATGCCTATTAGGCCCCTATGCTTTCTCCTCTACCATATTCAGTTTCAGATGTTGCTTAGCAACCTCGCACATGCGTCCCTAAGTTGCCCCCCTGCTGTTTAGCAAAGGTTTCCTGACAACCTGGCTGACAACCCAGGGAAGGCAGGGTCGCGATCTCTGGTTGGCTGCCTAGATCACCTGGCTGTTGGCCCTGACCCAAGTGCTCAGGCCCTGTGGATTTGTAATGCTAGAGATGTGTCATTTGGAAGTTGTAGCTCAGCCTCCAGGCCATCTCTCACATTCCACAGCAGGAGATGCAGCCAATCCTGACTCCCTAATGTCTGCACCTTTATGATACATTTTTTTAAAGCAACATGTCTGGTGCATTCACGTTACATTTTCAGGTCTGTGCTTAAAACACCTTTGGCATACCTCCAAAAAATAATGGGCGAAGCAGCCCATAGCTACAGCAGCTGATCCTGCCATTCCAGACTCTGCCGTAATATTTTAAGATTATTCATGGTCTTTTTAATTTTCTACAAATCTCGAATTCTGTGGGATTCTACAGTTTTAAGTTTGGATTCAATATTATGGGAAGTATTGCTGTCAGATGTTAGGAAATAAGTATGTTAAATACTTCCATACACTGGCACAGCCCCAGATTACCCATTTGCTGCATGAGGCATACATCTGCTATCTATTTTAGTTCTAACTACGTGGAAAGTATGCCACTTAGGGAAGAAAAATGAATAAAAACTTGCACTCTAACTGTGGCCTTTCTTAAAACCTTCCCCCCCCCCGCCCTCCCCAATGTGTAAAAATTGATTTTTGCTAGGGGCTGTAGCTCAATTCAGCTGATTCTCTAAACCACTGTTTGGGTCATCCTGAATGAGCCACAGACACATTCATTCTCCACCCTTCCTGGTGTCTCTCACTGTTTCCTTTCCCTGTGTAATTTCTGTTTCCCTAGAATTAGAAACTTCCTGTTTTATCATTTCGGTTTGGAGGGATGAGTGCTAGCCATAGTTTGCTAAGTCAGACATCACAGCAAACTGTGGCTAGTGTTAAATGGGAAACCAGCAGCTCATTTTCTGTGACACTACATGATCCTTAATAAGCTACATCCCTGTAATAGCTGATTGGAAGGTTATTGTGATCATGGTACTGCCCGTCGCCAGGAATATTATTAACTCTAGTGTTTGCAATAACAAGTTAATTAGTGTGCCTTTTGTGTCCCCTCAGACAAGGTAACATCACCCTTCCTCTCTATTATCAACCTGAGGAGGACGATGAAAAGCCCTTCATCTGTTCACTGTCAGGAGATAATGGAATCATGGGCTGTCACGAGATTCCCCCGCTGAAGGAGAGAGGCCACGTTTGCTGTTTGGACAAGGATGACTATTACTACTACACCTCAGTCAGACAGGAGTTCAACGTCAGCGGCATGTGTGTCAACTGGAACCAGTATTACAATGAGTGTCGCACGGGCAATGCCAACCCACACAAAGGGGCTATCAACTTTGATAATATTGGCTATGCATGGATTGTTATATTTCAGGTAATCTGAACAGAGATGTCCAGGAACCAGTCCGAAGTCTATAAATGTGACCTACACTTCTTCTCATTAGTGATTTATAGTCCTTTACTGAAACAGTAGTGTGGGTCTCAGCATATGTTGTATTATTCATGTGGTGGTAGCATAGTTGTCAGGCTACTTTTGTGATGGAAATATTACAGTGGACGCTTGGGTTGCGAACTCAATATGTTCAGGGTGCACGTTTGCAACCCGCAGTGTTCACAATCTGCATCTGCGCACGTGCATGTTGTGATTTGGCGCTTCTGTGCATGCGCGACTGCCGAAACCCGGAAGTAACCCGTTCCAGTACTTCCGGTTTCGGCGGTTCGTAACCCGAAAAAACACAACCTGAAGCAGCTGTAACCCAAGGTATGACTGTATATGGGTTGGATCAAAGATGAGGAACTTGTAGTCCTCCAGATGTTCTTGGACTCCAGTTCCCATCAGCTCCAGCCATTATGGCCAATAGTCAGGGTTATGGGAGTTGGAGTCCAAAAACATCAGAAGAGCCACAGCTTCCCTATCCCTGGGCTAGAGGCAGAAGGGTGTGGTCAGGTTCAGGCTAGAGGTCAGCCACTGGTTCAGACAAACAAGGATGAGAACCAAAGATGTAGTCAAAAGATGAGGTGGTGGTGGGACACAGGGTTGGGCAGAAACGAACCAAATGGCCAGAGTCAGGAACACACATATAAGTTAGGTAGGTACCAGATGTAGAGTAGCACTCTGTGCTCTTCCTCCATCTTATGAGTTATTCAGACAGAGGAGCTCAACTTGAACTGGGAAGTCATATAGTGCCAGGCAGGTCTCAGGGCCATGGCTGGACAGAGCAACAGCAGATTGTACTCTGGCATGTAGAGCTGCAACATAACAAAGATTAGGCTGGAAATTCCCTCAGTTCTTTAAGAGCTGTCCTGGTGGGGCAGGGAATAATTCACCTGTATGCTGTGGCAATAGTCCTTGGTTGAAGTCCTCCAGTGCCTTTACATCAACATACCACCATTTGGTAGCACAGCAAGATATGATGATGATGATGATTACAAAGGCTTTGCTCCATAAGGAAAAGCCAATGAGGATATCTAACTTAATATCTTTCTTGTTGTAATGTATTACTGTTCCTCTTACTCAGTAGGCCTTTGGAACAGGGTGAACTTAAAATTCCATTCACCCGCAGCAATAGCTTGATAATGTGGATGACAATCAGTTGTCATGAATTGTTATGTCTTAGCTCCTTGAGTATTTACTCAGTGCAGCAGTGGGTTGCAATAAGCCTGCCAGGGAATACGAACCATCATGATTATCGTCCATATGTTTCATCTGCTCAACTACCACTTAAACCGTGAACTCACTAATTGTTTCCAAATATAAGGATATTAGTGTATAACTCCTGACTTTCCCACTCTCTTTTGATGATTAAAAGACTGCATAACTGGTATTAAAGCATCTGAAATGTGCTAGAGAGAACTACTTTTGTTTGCATATTTACTTGGTCTACATGTCTAGATCAAGCCTAGCCTCTAGGCCTTCAATACATGGTGAGACTAACATGGGAATGCACCTAAATCTTACAATTATTTCCTTTAATTTCTTAAGCCATCTGAGAATATGATTAGACTAACATTGAATATGCTGCCCATTGATGGCATTGGGGAAGTTAAGGACACACTTAAATGTTATTGAAATCAACAGCTCTCACTTAGAAGTGTTAAACTTTGGTTGGCTCTCCTTCAGCTAAATGTGTCAGATTCAGAGAGCCCAACTGGATTCAGAGAGCCCACAGAAGCAAAACTCCCATCCCTCCATTCATGTCATAGTGAAAAGATACTGCATTGCTGGCCCAGATCAAATTAGTGCTACTTTAGTGGACTGGAAAGATTTATAGGATTTGTGGGTTCTGCTTTTTTTTTTTGCAGCAAGTGGAGGGTTCCTAACACTGAAAGTCTAGCAAAATAACACAAAATGTGTGGACTGGAGCAGTCAGCTCATTAGAATGGATTTGACTGCTTTATATTGCTGTCTTTCTGTAGTTATTTACATTTTTTTGTTCTTGTTTTCTTTTTCTATAGGTGATTACACTGGAAGGGTGGGTGGAGATTATGTACTACGTGATGGACGCTCATTCATTCTACAACTTCATCTACTTCATCTTGCTGATCATTGTAAGTACAATTGTCCTTTCACCAGAGCTGATAGGATCCTGTCAATGTCCCAATTAATCTAGGAGCCTGGAACACACATTGTAGCAAAAGTAGCTGTAGAAAGCAAAATGTGTTAATTGTATGCATTCCAAAATGCAAAGTATTCCAGTTCTGGCTTTTTTCTTTTTCCAAGTAGCAAAATCCGGAAATTCAAGGATCAAATTTAGCATTGCCTTTTTAGAATGCGAAGCTAGAGTTCACTCGAGACATTTCTGACATTTTGGTCTCCTGTTCTCCTCACTTAAATGGTAATTTATAATTGCTAAGTACTTACAGTCCATGGTCCAGTGAATTTATAGTCTGTAGCAACCATTGCCAGCCTTAGGCAGCCTTTGGTCCTGCTAGCTGGAACTGATGGGAGTTGTAGTTCAAAATATCTGAAGGGCTCTAGGCGGCCCAAGGCTGGCCTAAGGCATAACTTAGAAACATGGATCACAGTGAATGGCAGGAGAAAAAAGCAGTAGTGATGGTAAGAGAAATAAGATAGATTTGGAGTTTTTTTCGGGGGGGTGCCTTCTTTTTGGTTCAATTAATTTGAGATAAAATGAGCAAATAAGATGCTGATGATCTGAACCTATGTTGCAGTCTTTCTTTCTTTCTTTCTTCTGTCACATTCATCTAAAGGAGTTGTAGTCACTTAGACTTTCAATGTTTCTAAGCCACTGTCCACAGGCATGAGTTAAGTAGGTGATTAAAAAGAAGCAATAAAAGCTAATGAAAAAAGGAAAGCAGAGAGTATTTTAAATTGGGATTGAAAAGCTTCATTAAGGTTGACAGCTGAAACAAGTTTCCTTTTCCTGAGCTGCTTGTTTTTCTTATTGAGAATGAAAGCACCTTCTTTGTTCTCTATACCTCATTTTTAAAGAAAACCAATACAAAAACCCAGACCTTTGTGACTCCTGGAGAAGTCCATGCTGCCTGACAGTTCACCCAATGGCTAGCCTGAAGCAGGGTTTTTCACCACATGGCATTTCCTCTGAACTGGCTCCAAGAGGTATCACAGTCCATGCTGGCTTCGTGGAATTGATAAATAGAACACGAAGGCCTGGGCACATCATTGGAGGAGCCAGTTGGATGGGGTCTCCAGAACCCCTGTAACAGCTGTTAACTTGCCTGCTTATAGGAAGTTGGGATGGAAGAAGGCACTGTTTTCCATTCCACCCTGTAATTGCTTGCAGCACTACTTCTATTCTGCTGCAGTTCATCTTCCATAAAAAACTATATTATTTGTCTCATTGTCCACTGTGGTAAAATTACAAATCTTACATAACTTATGTAATTGTGTTCTCATTTATTCCACCCCATTCATTTCAATGCAAAGAACTCTCAATGCAAAATGATGGGGTGTGTGAGTTACATAATGAATTACATATTTGTGCTGACTGAAAGCAACAATGACAGAGAATACTAATCATTTGCAATGGATTGATCTCCATCTGGACAAGGGACAAATAAACAAATATCAGCAATTTCTGCTCCTTTCCCCCTTTTTGTCAGAATTTTCCCACATCCACAAAACCTGGACAACAGCTCTGGCAAAAAGGAAAGAAGCAAAATACCCCCATGTACTAAAAATATACATTTTTTAAAAATTATTCAAGGACACGTTTTTAGAAACAATTCTCACATCAGTTTTGGTTTCTCTCAGTTTCCCCTTTTTATCAATCCTAAATTCAGTTCTCCAAATTGACACATCAGTTGTTAAAAAAATTAAGAAGTCCTTCCAAAAAAATTCTTAATGTTTTAGTTTACATAAATGCATTATTATGCATCCTTTCCCCTGATATATGCATTTTTGTACACATTTTTTGTTGGAAAACTTGCAAATTGTGTAGGTGTGTCTTTCAAAGGACAACTGTGTTTCTGTTTGCATATTGTCTCAGGAATCACTCACTAGATAGATTTGTTTTAAAATATAAATTGAACCAATTTTCTCTCACCCCTTCCCTACAAGAACTACATTTACTTTACTTTACTTTTTCTGCCAGCAAAATCTTTATATACTCCAACACATGTCTTCCATCACCAATAGTGGTATAATAAGGAGCACAGCCATTCATTCTTGTTAAGAGTGTGACTTTTAACCTCTTTTTCTGTAGTCCAGAGCAAGTATAACCTGAATATATATATTCCCCCCCCCCTTTCTTCCTACCCATATCAGCTTCTGTTGTTGCCCTTTTTACTATGGCTAAGGGTGCTGGATACCTCTATACATTTTCTGTAGAGAATGGAAGATTCTAGTCTCTTGCAAAACTCGTGTCCCCTTTTTCCTGTATCCCCCTTTGGGACGCTAGTCTACACCAGCTAAACTAAATGCCCATATAACATTTCATTTTCTCCCTCTTTGTGAATGAGGTTGCATTCTGGTCTTGCTGCAGTTTGTGACGCTGAACTATTCTAAAGGTTGGATTCCATCTTCTCTTTCACCCAGCTTGCAGCCAGGGGGTATGGAATTCTACACTGGGACTGGAGAAGCTGTAACTCTGCAGATGTTGTTGGACTCCAACTCCCATCAGCCCCAGCCAACATGAACAATAAATAGAAACAATGAGACTTGGAGTCCAGCAGGATCTAGCAGGCTACAGCTTCTCCAGTCCTGGTGTACATTCCCATACAGCTTTTCCCCAATGTGTGGACTGGGGCTGATGGGAGTTGGAGTCCCAAACATCTGAAAAGCACCAGGTTGGGGAAGGCTTTACTCTCAGAAGAGTCGTGAAATACTTGCCACTTCTGTTCAGTCAAAAAGTTGAGAATAGGAATGTGTGAGGGAATGCATTTAGAAGGGGAGAGGATTCACAACCGTCCCAATTTCAAACAAGAAAAGCAGAGAGCATTTTGCAAAATCTTTACAGGTCAGAGGGGATTATTTTAAACCAAACAGTGCTTTCTCCCTCTTTTCTTTTTCCCTCCAACACCATGTTCAGTATTCTAAAGAGTGGACAAGCTGAAGTGGAGGAGGACCAGATGGTTAAAGGCAAAACAGCTTTAGAACAGCTTTGAAGGCCATTTTTTCAATAAATAAAAATCCTCTCTATATTATTTTGAAACAGCTTATTGTCCTAACACTGAAGCTGGCCAGGAACGTTTCAGTTCTTCAAAGCTTTTTCAAGTGCTAGCAGTATTGTGCCCCCTTTGAAATGCTGAAAGAGCTCCTGGATTGAATATTCTGATGGAGCCTTTGGGCACCTTTGCCTGTGTGAGCTGAGTGCCAGGAGTGCAGAGGCATCACATGGGGAATTATGTTTGAACACGGCTAGGTGGAGAAACAATCACTCCCTACCCCCTTCTTATGACTTAAGTAGGTGATAGAATTGGCTCTTTATGCTTATTCTTGGGTCAGTTCTCTTTGGTGTGTTATGCCTTACCCAACAGATTGTGAGGCAGATGACCTGCAGAGTGCATTTGGAAAAATGTTTCCCCTTATTTTCATGTGTTATCCTGGGTTAGCTTGTGTGTGATGGTAAATAACCCTTTTGTATTGGCTTATAATGTATGAGTTGTGAAATGAGTTTTTGTAGCGATGATTCTTCAACATCAACTTCACTGGACTGGTCATGTTGTGCGGATGCCTGATTACCGTCTTGTGCAGATGCCTGATTACCAAAGCATCTACTCTATTCTGAACTTAAAAACGGAAAGCGTAATGCTGGTGGTCAACAAAAGAGGTTTAAAGACTGTCTCAAGGCAAATCTTTAAAAATGTAGTATAAACACTAACAATTGGGAAACACTGGCCTGTGAGTGCTCCAATTGAAGAACAGCCTTTACCAAAGGTGTCATGAGCTTTGAAGACACTCGAACTCAGGACACAAGGGAGAAATGTGCTAAGAGGAAGGCACGCTTGGCAGATCCACACCGTGATCAACTCCCACCCGGAAACCAATGCTCCCACTGTGGAAGGACGTGTGGATCCAGAACTGGCCTCCACAGTCACTTACGGACTCACTGTTAAGACAGTGTTCATGGATGACAATCTTACTCAGCTATGTGTGATCGCCAAAGAAGAAGAAGGGTTTTTGTAGTGGGAACTGAGAAGGCAAAGTCAATGAAAGGGTGTTAATTATAATGAAGGCAGAATTGCACCTTGACTGAAATAGTTTTATAGACATGCCAATAACCAAACCAGCATTTTTGAGAGCCATCCTTGTAAGAAGTATCTCACCATTTAAATTAATATTCAGGATTAGGAATGAAGATGCTCCTGGCCCAATATCAGAGCTACCAATGAAATTGGTTTTCCTGAGCTGTTAAAATTAGAATAGTGTTTTTAAGCACAAAGGGCAAGGCAGAGTCATTTTTGCAGACTTACACCCTAAACGAATAGACACACAAGGGAAAGGACAGATGAAAGATGAGATACACTGAATTAAAACACCTCAATTAGTTGAAAAAGACATGTGGAAACAGATATCTTTTAGGATTCTTCTTTAAGAACTTAATAACATAAGATGAGCCTGCTGTATCAGCCAATGGCCCACCTAGTCCAGCATCCTGTTCTCACAGTGGCCATCCAGATGCCTGTGAGAAAGCTGCAAGCAGGACCCAAGCACAAGAGCCTCCTCCCCTCCTGTATTTCCCAGCAACTGGTGTTCAGAAGCTTTGCTGCCTCCAACTATGGAGGCAGAGCATAGCCATCATGGCTAGTAGCCATTGATAATCTTATCTTCCACAAATTTGTCCAGTCATCTTTTAAAGCCATCCAAGTTGCTGGCCATCACTGCCTTCTGCTGGAGCAAGTTCCATAGTTTAACTATGCACAGGAGAGACTGGAAGTCCAAGTAAAGAGCAATCAAGGGAACAAAACCAAACTGGACATCACATCCCCTCCAGTCACGCCTCCTGCCAAAGCCCTTTACCCAAGGCTGCATAATGGTGAAGTCAAAAATAGTAAACCCGGTATTTTCCCATCATGGAATGCAGCTGGAAATCTTCTCACTGAGGACCTGTCCCAAATTAAGGTTGTTCCTACGGCCACAGCAGCAGCAGCAGTGGCATCTTAGGCATGGACATTTCCAATCATCATTCTCTTTTCCTTCCATCCTCCTATAGTTTCCACTGCCTTTAAAATGTATTTATCTATTTATTTATTTCATCATTTGTAGGCTGCCTTACAGGGCTAACCATCCCAAGGCAGCTCAAATCATACTAAAAAACTAAATAATCCTATAAAATTCCTATTCCTTGTACAATCATAACCTAACATCTAAATCACAATCAGTGCTAAAATATTAGAAACACCAGCACAGAAGCAATTGAACTGCAGCAGTACGTATGTTAATTAAAAGCAGCTTAAAATGGAACATTAGAACAGCAATAGTTGAAAACAATCTAGAGCATTCTGAATATTAGTTAAAACCAGCTTGAAATAGGAACGTCTTCAAGGCCTATTTAAAAATTGGGAGCAAGTTCCATAATATGGGACCACAACCCAAGAAGACCTGTTTCTGTTGCCTGCCAACCTAATGCATCTTGATGACAGACTTGCAAACTTATTTTCAACCACTTTGGAGGTCTTTTGTCAAGTAGAAAAGCAGGATGTAAGATTTCCATAAAGGTAAATAATAAATATCCTTCTCCAGGAGGCAGCATTTCAACTGTGTCTGTACCTTTTTTCCCTTCCAGATTTTTGTTCCCCCGCCTCCTTCTAAATTCATGCTTTATGCCTCTCTTCTCCTCTGGTTCCTAGGTGGGCTCATTCTTCATGATCAACCTATGCCTGGTGGTCATTGCTACACAGTTTTCGGAGACCAAGCAGCGAGAGCACCAACTGATGCAGGAGCAGCGAGCACGGTACCTGTCCTCCAGCACCGTGGCCAGCTACATGGAACCAGGAGACTGCTATGAAGAAATCTTCCAATACGTCTGCCATATTGTACGCAAGGCCAAGCGCCGCACCCTTGGCTTCTACAACAGCCTGCAGGATCGGCGCCTGGGCCGAACGGAGCCGAGCGCTGCCAAGAGGAGCATGAATGGGAAAGACCAGAGGCGATACAGTAAGATTTGTGAGACCAAGTCAGCAGAATGATGGTGGTAGGGGAAGAGAGAGGAAATAAGTGATTGATAAGACCATACATATGAATCAGAGTGCTTAAAACACATGACCCACTATGCTAATAGAAAACACTGTGTGGTAGGTACAGAGATGGCAATGCTAATGGAAAACTCTTACGTAGTTGCCATAGAGGATAAGGCAGTACACTGGACAAACTCTGAGTAGAATCTGTTGGTGAGAGATTTGTTCATTGATTTAATCAAGGGTGCATCAGATCTTCAGGTTGAGAAAAATAGCCCCTTTTGTAGGTCAGAAAAATTGCTTTAAGATAATATGAGGCAGGGAAATGGAAACACATTTGCAGAAACTGATTTTACAATAAAGAGGATTAGACTTTACTGACCATTAAAACCGAGGTAATCTAGCATTTTTAAGGAGGACAGGCCTGCAGTAAAGCTCAGTGGCAAAATCTACGCAGGAGGACATTTTGAACGGCTTATTTGTTGAATATAAAAAAATACATTTTAAATCATTTGTGGCATGGAAAGCAAGCCATGGTCCTGTAAAATTATCCTGGAGGGCACCCAAAAGTTTGCAGTAACCAACAGTTCTTTCTACTGATAGCTTCAGTGGCTTCAGCACAGTTGAGTCTCAGACATTTTAAAATGTAATTTAATATTTTAAAATGATGCCACATCACTCAGATGTTACTTGAATTCTTGGGCTATCCTGGGCCTTATCTGGCTCCAGAAATACAGCTCTCCAACCATGCCAACTAATGAACCACCCTTTACTGGGATTCTTACATACACATCTTTCCTGCCATTGTTGGGCTCCCTTTCCTGTTGGCCTCCTGATCCTTTCTTGTCTATGGCATCACACCTCTGTGCTTCCTGAAGGATTCATTCCAAGATGACATTGCAAAAGGAATGCCTCTGCCACAGCAGTAAGCCCATCTGTGGACCCAGGAGCACCTAACAGTAAAGGAACTCAGGCTGTAGGTAAATGCTGTACTTGAACATGCATTTCTAGCCTGAGAACAGCAACATTCAAAGCTACATTTTAGTGCTTAACTTTCCATCAAGGTGAATTTAGCAGGGAAGAGGATAAAGCAAAGAAATCGCTTTTTCTTCCAGACCTGCAATCTCTGGCTTTCTAATGATGAGAGAGCATTTTATCACCTAGAGGTGATGATTTCTTTCTGCATGACCACTCCTGCTCTGATGTTCTGTCCTCATTCTAAAAGAAAACTTGCACACTTTTACGGCGGTATGTTAGGAATAATAATAGTGCTGAGATTCATAAGGGAGTGAGTTCGGAATAGCAAACTCTGGTTTTCGCTTCCTAAGCCCTTTGTGAATCAAACTCAAACATCAAACCCTAACCAAAGTTTGGGCCTGGTTTTAATGAGCTCATCCTGGTACCAGGCCTCTCCACAAACCACCACAGCTGCCCACTTCCCTTTCCAACCCAAACTCCATGGTGCCAATTGAGGCAGCAATGGAGTTGTGCCATCTTGTGACTCATTCATAAGTTTGTGGAGAAAAGAAGGGGACATGGGGGTGTGTGTTTATTTGGAGGTTGAGGCCTTCAAACCCAATTATGTTTCTGATGACATCATCATCCGTGTGATTCAGCCGAAACTTTGGAATGGGCTTGGAGTGGGGGGAAGGACTTTTCTGACATGAGGAGAACGTTTTACCCCAAATCCTTTCCAAATCAAGCTATAAGGAGCTCACCAATCACTACTGGAAACTAAAGGCACATTTCTCAGATAACTGCATCTGTCTTTCAATGCCACTCCCTGTAGCTGAATATCTAAAGACTGTTGGATTTGATAAATAAATGGGGGGGGGGTGTCTTAGTTACTGCTTGATCATATGAAGCTACCTTATACTGAGGGCCAAATTGGATGCAATGCTAAATAATTGTTTACAGTAATATACTGTACATGTATTTTTAATAGCAGCTGATATTTCTTGGGATTGCAGAACACAGGAAGGGGAAATTTAATTCTTTCCTCCCCTACTGTGGTCCTGAGTTTAAAAAAAACAAAAAGCAAGCCCACCTCTGAAGCTGATATATGTATTGGGAGGAAATCCCATGTTGTTGCCAGTATCAAAGCATACAGCAGCTTCAAAGGAGCAAACTGTATTTTTAACAAACGCATTTTATGTCTCAACTAGTTTGGCCCTGAGTCATGCCATTGATCCATCTAGCTCAAAATTACCTATTATTGAGAGGTGCCGGGGGACGTTTACATGCAAAGCACGTGCTCTGCCACTCAACTTTGACCCCTCTCTAGATCCCACAAGATTACTTTGGTTATAAGAACAGCTCAACTGCCAATGCAAGCTAAAGAGGTTTCCTCAGCTTGTCAAATCAGATCAGCCTGTCCAGTTTTGCTCCACTTTGCCAGGATGAACCTGCACACTCAGCAGGAAGTTGCAGCCAAGCCTAGTTTCCTTACTTGTGCTTCTGATGAACTGGTTGCCTTCACACTTTGCATATTCAGGTATAAAGTATCTTAGCTTTACATCTTTTTAAAAAAGTGTGGCATGACCTGTAGGAGCATGAAGTTGTGCATTCTCGCCTGTTTCTGCTAACTTTTCATGCGGTGAGGAACAGAGGGGCAAACAAGTCTGTGCTTCTAGCTTGAAATCAGCATAACTTTTTGAGCAAGTTTGGACTGTTTTATACTTTCTCTTCATGTTGTTGTTCTTTCTACAGATATAACAGGTAACACTGCCATTAAGTAAAAACTCAGCAGTTCTGATGAACACAGGCAAGGACCTTTTCAGCCATACGTTCTGCCAGCAAAATGATTTATTTAAGTGATAACTAGGGGATCATAGATTTGAAGGACAGAAGAAGCTTTGATATTTTTCTTTTTTTCACCTCTGAGATAACACATGCCATGGCCTCTTATTTAGTGATTCCTGCAGTCTGGAGAATTATCCTACCCCTACTACAGAGCTGAACACAATTGAGTCTAATCTATTGTAGCTGAAGTAGAGCATGTCTCTGAGAGACAAACAATCTCCATTAAAGTCTCTTGGTGATGATGAGCCTAACACTTCCCTTGGCAGACGGTTCCAGGGCTTAATTTCCTTCATGCTTAAAGTGGCTAGCAATACAGTTTAGGACCTGTTTTGCCTAACAGATGCGGAAATGTAGCACTGCTTTCCCCTTAAATTTGACCCCTGTGTTTATTATTCCCCAAGGACGTTGCCGAAAGCACAACTGTGTTGATTATGTGCCACAAGGCCTTGGCCAACCGATTGCCATGACTTTGACGTCTGACCCCAGCAACTGCCCAAGATGTCACAAGGCCCAGCGGGAAGCAGCCCGGAGACTCTCCGTACTTGAGAGCGCCGATTCAGATCAGGAAGAGGGAAGAGGACCCAGTGAAGAGGAGGGAGATGGAAGAAAAGAAAGCACCGGGACTACAGACCTGGAGAAAGAGGAGGAGGATGGAGAGGAAGGTGGACAGCTGGCTCTCTGGAGTGACGTGTGGCAAGAAGTCAGGGTTAAACTGAGGGGAATTGTGGAGAGCAAATACTTCAACCGTGGGATCATGATCGCCATCCTTGTGAACACCATCAGCATGGGCATTGAGCACCATGAACAGGTAGCTAGACTGGTGGGCAGTGAACAATAAATTAACTTAGCAGTCTGAGGTGATACTGTGTACCTGGAAAGTATGGCTGTTATCTAGCATGTTGTGATTGTTGGGGCATCAACACAACAATGTTCAAGTGAGGTTACTCTTTCTGTAGGGAATTTGGGGGGGCCTAGGAGCTGGTAGATAGTTTGTCATTTAAGGACCTACATATATAATCAAACAGCACCTGGACAAGGCACCTGTATCTGCCATGTTCCCTTAGAGCTTCTATGATTATATCTTGTGCACAGCTCTATACTAGGCTTGCACATCTTCCCCACCCCACAAGAAAGTATGGGAGGAAAACCCAATTGGAGGCTTTGCAGTAGCAATAGTGCTCCTGTGAACTGAGGCCAGGGTCTGAAGACCAAACGGCACCTATGCAAATCTGGCACCTATGCAAATGGAATGGGAGAGATTTGCTCTAGGTTGGCTGAGGAAGATGTAGCCTATAAAAAAACATAAGTAGCTCTGCTGGCTCATTGCAAGGCAGGGGAGATGCTAAAGCCATGCTAGAATACTACATTTGTTAGGCCAAACCAATATGTCACAAAGACATGAGCAAGCTTTTGAGTTCCTCCAAACATCTTCAGACTGGATATTTAGAAAATTATTTGTTGGGTGAGTGTAGTAAAAAAAAAAAATAGTTCTTGATGCTAAAGCCCCAGAGTCTGCAGTTTGTAACAGTCTTTTAAGGTGGTGTAATTGCATATTAGCCTCTGGTAAGTGTTTTGCAGATTACAGGTTGTACCAAGAACTGCTGGGATCAAGAAAAAATAATAGACATACCCCCATTTAAACAAAAATGAAATAAAGCGGTTAATCAATTCATTCTCAGTCCTGGAAACAACTCTGCGACGTTTGGGTTGGTTCCTAATAAAGGTGTTACCCACTGTGGTTTGGGGGCAGAAATAGCTGGTAAGCCCACCGGGCAACAAGTGTCTGTGTTCACTAAATGAATGAATGGGGAGGGGGATTAATAGGTGAAGTAACCATCTGAAGTGCATTCCACCTCCTTTTGCTTCTGCCCACAGTCATTTCCTTGTTCTATATCTCCCTTTCAGTTCCTGCTCTCTCTTTTTGGGAAGAGCCATAGCCTAGTGGCAGAGCAACTGCTTTGTATGCAGAAAGTTCCAAGTTCAATTCCTGGCATCTCCTTGTAGGGCTGGGAGAGATTCCCTATCTGAAAACATGGAGAAGCGCTGCTGGTAACAATACTGATCTAGACAAACCAACAGAGCTTCCTACCTTTTTCTCCCTTTTATTTCTGTCCCTTTCCTTGTCCTCCTCCATTTATGCTCCATTCAGCTGATCTCTCTCTGTGTGCGTGTTCCTGTTTTTGCCAACTCTCCGCTCCCACTATCTTCCTCTCTTTCGGTCTCATTTCTCCCCTCATTAGCTAACTGAATCCTTAGTCTATTTGGTTTAGTTTAATACAGCCTCTGGGGACAGCGCAGGCACTTCACCCACCGCTCAAATCAAATCCATCCGTTTGCCAGTCTTTCCAGCTTAATTAAGAGACACACAAGCACAGCCCGTTTCTACAGAGGTACAAGGGAATCCGGTGAGCCCTGTGCGGATGGAGCTCAAGGAACCCTCTCAAGGGGCAGCAGGGGCAGAAACTCTCCTTTTAATCTGAAACTGTGCTAAAGAATAGATCAAAATAGAAAAGGCAAATGTCTGGGCACAAATGAGGCTCTCTGAACTGTCACAGAGGAATCAGCTACACATAATATTGAGCAGGGTTATAACCTAAAAGGCAGCTGTGCCAGACCTCAGATGTTTGTACTGACAACCTGCCGCTCAAAGCCTGCATGGACCGCTGCTGTCGTGTGGCAGTCTTGTCTTTTGTATAGCATCTTGTCTAGCCAAAGTGATTCACTCTGTTGGGTGGAGCTGCAACACCAGATTGCTTTCAGTGGAGCTACTTCTGCTTTTAGGTTTGGGGAAGGAGGGTGAGGCAGCGAGGAGGTCAGTTGCATCACCAGAGCCAATCCAACCTTGTCCCTTCCAGTAAGCAGCTGATGGGAGGCCAGGTGTGCAATGGTACCCCTCCCGCCTGCTACTATTGATGTATGCAGTAGGAATGGCAGAGGATCCAGCTTTCAAGGCGCATACAAGGAAACTCAGATATTTGTGTTAGAATTGTGACAATTCCAGTGGTCATTCTGTTTGTAACAGGACATTTTCAGGCCTTGATGTTGTAAAGATTTTGTTTCAAAAATTGAAAACCTAAGGGGTTTCCAAAGAGGGGTTGCAATGTACAGGAATTATTAGAGTAGTGATTGCTGTAGCTGTTCTTATTTGGAAAGTGCTTCGGCACTCGGTGCAGCACAACAATTGAATTAAAAGAACAAATGCTACCCACAGGCTTACACTCTGAACTGTGAAGCCAGTAAAATAATTTCCTAATCTATTGGTGTTATTTTTAATCTCTCAGGATTTTTCTTCCATTTTCCCCCAAGGGCTGATGCCACATTTTCACATCACATAGAGAACACATTGTAGTTTTGGCCTCAGCTAAGTTCATGAAAACAATTTGCAACTTATGTTAATTGCAGGCAATTAATTCATGCAAATTAGTTTTGTTCCTCCGCATGAAATATTCCCTCAGTAGCCGCACCCTGATGTCTGTAGAAAGTTAATAATGTGGCATTTTAAATCAACATTATACATTATAGCTTTGTAGAAAATAATTATATTTCTGTGTTTACAACTGCAAAGAATCTGCATTATGAATGTCCAGTTGCTCATCAGAAGGCATGGTCGCCTTCGCACAACGTGGCCTCTTCTGCATAAAAACAGTTTTTCACCGAACTCGGGTGATCTGTATTTGTTGATGCATGTTGGTGTGCTTTGTGGACAGCACATTGTATCAAGATAGTGAGAGATGACCAACCCTTGCTCAGCATTCCTGACATAGGTGACAAGCCTAGCCCCATTTACCTGAAAGTAAACCCCACCAAATTCAATGGGACTTCTGTGTAGATGTAGTTAGGATTGCCATGTAACATACTCTCTGGAATGTTGGTTGATCTGAAGTGCTTGTGAAATATGTGTTTCAGTGTAGTCAGAAGAGGGAGGAACTGGCAATGTAGTTGCAGACTGATGGTCCTGTGGAGATCCTGTGATCTGCCTCAATGAAGCTGGAGCTTTGCTGTGAGCAGTTCTGTGGACAGTGAAAGAGAGAGCAGAAGGTAGTGCATGTGGGCAGATGGAATACTATCTGAGTGGGTATAAAATGAGGGTGAGGTCAAAGGTCAGGAGGAAGTTGTCATCTCCATGTTTGACAAGTGAGGCAACCTGATGTGAGCAGCAGGAAACAAACTGACAGGGGTCTGTTTCCTCTTACCAAGGCCTGTCAGGGAACTTGGCACCTACTGCTTAGTGGGGGCCAAGTTAATTCCAGGATAAGAAAGACTGCTACCAGGTCCTGCATACAACAACTTTCTGTACATCCACACAGCTAAAAAGAGCCCCCTAGCTTCTTCTTAACAATAGATGAACCTGTCAATATTGGTTTCTCTCAGTTTCTCATTTTTCCAATCTTGAATTCAGGTCTCACATTTCTGCATCAGTTTGCAGATTCCGCCCCCTCCCCCCGCCAAAGCAGTCCTTCTGAGAATTCATCAGGACATTTTACCAAATACAGGCACCCTCCCACTTACACATGATTGACTCGTGTGCAACCACATATATGTGTGACGCCAGGAAAATAAATAAGTTTGTTTTTTTTCCAAATCCAGAAATGGTGGGAGAGGGTTGGAGAGTCCTCATAGCTCGCAAGGAGACCCTCCCCAGAGCCCAAAGAGGACATCAGTGAGGGCAGAGGAAGACCCAAAGAGACCTGAGGTGCAGTGAGGCTTTGTTTTGGCTGCTCAGCCTCCCTGCCTAACAGCTGACATGCGGGGTAGCACAGCAGCAGCAGCAACTTTCTTGCTCATTCTTGAGGCAGCCCCATAGCTTCAACTACAGATATTTTGGTCTGGATTGGGGAGAGAGTGGGAGAGAGAGCTGGAGAGTGGGGGGGTGGATGGGTGTTTGGAGGCCTTTTATATGGTGCTCCCCAGTTTACATGATTTCAGTTACGCGTGCAGGGGCCTAGAACATAACCCCCTGTGTAAGTGGGCTGTATACAAATGTTTGAATACTCAGAAACACAGTTTTGCAAAGAAGTTTTTGGTAATGGATTTTTGGTGTATTATTTTCACTATGTTATGTTATGCACACTTTATCATTAATTTACCCTAGTATATGCATTTTTGTATAAATTACTTAGCTGTAGAACTGCATTGCAAAATTCAGAGGAATGCAAATTTCAAAGGATGGTTGTGATTTGGTTCACATATTGTTTCAGAAATTGTGAATTAGGTAGTTTGACCCTTAAATGTGATGTGAATCAAATTTCTCCTCCATCCTTAGTTTCTTTTTTTCTTTTTAGTTTTAAAAACAAAACAAAACTATACGCAACAATGATCAAAGGGCAATCCCAACCATCATTAGTTTCATTGCTTTTCTGTGAAAGCTGGACGGGATGGCAGTTGAATGTGGGAAATACCATTCTCCTTCCCCCCTCTTCCCCCCCCCCCAATATGGATGATGATAACCCACATTTGCTGACTAACCTGCCCACAGTCTTGCTTTCTGTTTATGGAATATTCATAGCACAGAATTGGCTGTGAATCAGACAGTGTGGGCATAGCCTTTTAAGAGGGCCCTGGTTGATTAGAACCTCTGCTTTGTATAATAAGCACTAATGTAGCCACCTCATTCTTAAAAATAATGATGCCCAGCTCAGAGGAGGCCTGCATAAAAACATAAATCATTTTTTAAAAAGAAAGCTCTGACATAAAAGAAAAATTAAAGAAGCTGAGTAGTTATCACTTTGATTGGCAACGACTAAGGGCAAAGAACAATCAGTATAATCATCTACTAGTATTCAAATATTATAAACACATGACTTATATGATGGAGAGGTTATCCAAGAGCCATGTAGCTAAAGGGAGATTTTGGCGTGAGTTACTTCATTTAAATTTTACATAAGCTTGAGTTAATGTACTGTTTAGGACTATTTATAGAATAACCATCAGAACATAACAACAGTATGTGCTAAGACCTCTGGAAAGGGTTTAATTTGAGCCAGTATTGCCACAGCTTAACTTCAGAATATTTTTAAAATCAGTGCCGTGACTCAGCCCTGGAAAGTATGAAGTAATAATAAAGATGAGCTAATGTAGTGTAGATATGACTTTACTCTCTTTTTAGGTCAGATGTGAGGAACTTGTGGCCTTCCGTATGTTGTTGGACTCCAACTCCCATCATCCCTGACCACTGGTCATGCTTGCTGCGGTTGATGGGAGTCAGAATCTAACAACTTCTGCAGAACCGCAGGTTCTCCACTCCTGTCTTGTATCAACCTGCCCCATCACAATAGCCAAAAGAAAGTACTTCTTTATACAACACATAATAGGTTTGTCAACCTCCTTGTCACTGGGAATAGTGATGGCCACTTCCTTTAGGACAAATTTATGGAGCACAGGTCTATCAATGAATTAACTTCATAACAGCTAAGTATGCCTCTGAATATTGCTTACATTTCATGCCTGCCATTGTACATGGTTCGCCTCCTGCCCGTTTCTAATCTCACAGCAACCTTGTGGGATTGGTTAGGCTGACAGCTGGCTCAAGATCCAAAGTGAGTCAGTTCCACTGAACTCAGTTGAGCTAGCCCCTGATTGCACTGTAAGTGAGGTCTGTGGTTGAGCAGGAAAACCGAATCTCCCTCACCACCGCTTGTTCCCTTCCCTCATAGAAACCTTGTGAGATACTTTGGTCCAACAGCTGGTGTGAAACCGCCAAGTTTGTGCTGACCATCATTCCTCCCACTCCTGCAACTTTGTTAAACACCCCCAACAAGGTGTCTAGTTTGGGCTTCATATATCATCCTCACCGTTGTTTGTTTTGTATGCCAGAGTCCTTTGAGGGAAGTCATGTGCTTTAGTTGTATTGCATGTCTGCAGCCTCCCCTGCCTTCATTATTTCCCCATCCTAATAATTTGCTTCTGACTTCCTCTTTGCTTTGCCTTTTCATTGTGTCTCTGGCTCTCTGTGTTCTGTTTTGTATTTTCCCTTCCACTCAGGAATGTGGAATTGTTAGAAGTTTTGCCTTTCCCCAGCCGTTCCTCCCCTGTCTCCCTCTCCTACGCTCTTCCTTTCTTACCCAACTCCCTAGGTGGAACCATTCCCTGGGGTGAGTGATGGCCCATTAGAAAAAGATTAGCAGATGTGCACTTGACTAGTGAAACAGATGTCAGGGAGGAAAGGAGAGTGAGCGGGAACAGGTGACCTTTTCGGTAAGAGACAGACAAGGATGACTTTTAAAGCATCAGTTCCTCACGAAGGCACAGAAGGCGTGAGAGAGAGAACACGTCAGCAGGAGCAAGGAAGACAATTCACCATTATATCATGATGCTACATTACATTTCTCATTATCACTGACATAATCTGTTCAGTTTGGGCTGGAATTGGTATTTTTGCTTTTTCAGGTTTCTGCCAAAGACTCTTCGGGCAGATTTGCTTGTGCAGCTCTGAGCTTATTTTCATCACCGTTGTGCTTGCCCCCATACAGACAAGCGCACATCTAAATAGGACAGGCCTGGTATCTGCCAAAAATAGGCGTATCTTTAATCCACTTGGATGTGCGCTCGTCTCTGCGGTGGGGAGCTTCATGGAAATGAGCATTAGACTACAAATAGAAGTTTCCCCCTATAACCTTTCTGCAGAATACATTTTCAGCAAAGTAAATATGCACTTGTTAATGTTACATATTTGTCTTATGCAAGCCACACGTCTCCCCTCAATACCCCTTCTGTGGAGACTGCATTTCCCACACTTTGTCTGTGTGCTATGTTTTGTGCTTGCAATAAGTTCCCCATACAGCGCCTCCATTGCAATTTCTATTTGGGAGACTTGTCGGAGTGGTTCTGTGCGATATCTTTGACATTTTTAGTGTCATTGCTTGAACATTTGGGTGTGTTTATTGAGTGACTGTATGCAGGAATTCCACCATGTGCAACTCTAGTACCATGTGCAGGAATGAATGAAGTGGATGGATATTAGGAAAGCTGCTCCTCACCTCTTCCCCCCCCCCCACTGCCCTGCCATGTCAAAAACCACTACTTTTTGTGAAACAAGGTGAGGTCTTTAGTTTCACTCTCCCACTCACTCAGCATTTTATTTCTTTGTGAGATACTCCATTTGAACATTGAGATTAGAATGAAATATGCTAGTCATATTCAGGGCGCAATTCTGTGCCTCAGGTTTCACATCTCTCATCTATTTTAGATGAAGGGGGAGGAAAATGCAAGCGCCATAGACCTCTCCTCAGAAAGGCAAGGAAAAATGTAAACCACACCACAATGCGATTTAGAAATTAAAGCGTTCACAGTGAGGCAGGTTATGTCTATTTTTACAAAACAAGTTTCTGTCCTGCTCAATCCTCACTCGTATTTTCTTCTAGCGTCTCCTCCCCCCAACTCAACATTTTCAGAAGTGGGTAGTGGTAGTAAAATGCAAAATATATTCTAATGTGATATCTGCCTTGGAGAGTGATAGGTTGAAATTACAGTTGGCGTTCCTTCATGTCCAGGATAAACATACAAATTTTAGGACAGCATCCTATTTTCAACCTGCCTCAGAACACATATTGCAAAAAGCTGCTATCTTCCACACCAGCTTGCGGGAGTTTTACACAGAGGCTTATTGAATGATCCAAAATGTTCTTGTTCTGCCTGATTCTTCAGCTCAGGAAATGAAAAGTAGATGATGATAATGATGATGATAATTTATTTATACCCCGCCAATCTGGCAGAGTTTCCCCAGCCACTCTGGGTGGCTCCCATTCGAATATTAAAAACAATACAGCATTAAACATTAAAAATTTCCCTAAACAGGGCTGCCTTCAGATGTCTTTTAAAAGTAGGATAGTTGCTTATTTCCTTGAAATCTGATGGGAGGGCATTCCACAGGGCAGGCGCCACTACTGAGAAGGCCCTCTGCCTGGTTCCCTGTAACCTCACTTCTCGCAGTGAGGGAACCGCCAGAAGGCCCTCGGTGCTGAACCTCAGTGTCCAGGCTGAACAATTGGGGTGAAGATGCTCCTTCAGGTATACAGGACTGCAGCCGTTTAGGGCTTTAAAGGTCAGCACCAACACTTTGAATTGTGCTTGGAAACATACTGGGAGCCAATGCAGATCTCAGGACCGGTGTTATATGGTAGAGATGGTAAAAGTAGAGATAAATAAGGGGAGGGATTTCCACTTCCTTCTGAAATTACCGTCTGTCTTTTCTTCACCCTACAATACAGGTTTTTAAGTTATGAGGGAAGACCCTTAGAAGTTAATCCTATGCAGATTGACTCCAAAGTAAATTCTGCTTCCCTGGGGCTTACTACAGTGTGCATAGTCTTATCCTACAAACACTTACTCTTCCTTCTGTGTGAAGATGCACAAGATCACTCTGTTAGTTTTTACGTTCCATCTTTTGCCTTTTAGCACTTGCATTATTAGTCAAACATAATTATGGGTGGAAATAGAGGCCTTGTTTCTCCCATTCTGTCTTTACTTTTTTCACTTAGGGAAACTGGCAGCTTTAATAAAGAATCATCTGGCATGGGAAAGGTGTGCAGTTGTTGTTGTTTCCCGCTTCTCATTGTGTTGAAATTAGCGTGAAGTCACTGATCCCGAGAAAGTGTGGGGATGAATTAGTAGGCTGTGGAGAGAGAAGGGTTTTGCTTTTTCAGAATACAGGAGGGAGGGGATTTTTTTGGACAGCAGTTGTCAAAACCACTTGGTGCGAGTGAACAGATGATTATGTGGGACAAAGCGCTCAGGAACTGGGATGGGAACTCAGGAGAAAGCATCGGAGGGCAGGTGGTTGAAGTCTATTCATTCAATCACTTATTTGTGGCTCGCACACATATACACACGCATATGAACGAAGCAGAACTGTATTTTTCTGGCTTAGTGAGTGGATGTTATTTGCAAGGTCCAAGAAGACCACAAAGGACCCGAGTGAAACCCTGATACCGCATGCATCCAAGGCTGAATCATTTGCTTCAAGCCTTTTTCTCACCACAAACATCCCAAGGAGTAGTAGCATCATGCCACCAGTTTTCTTGACATGCTTGTTCTGTATGCAACATATACAAGATAGAAGTGACATGATTGGCTGCGTACTCGATTTATGGTGGAATTGTGTTATAGCCTAAGTGTGTGCTTGAGCGCAAAGCATAACAAGCTCCCCTTCGATAAAATACATTCCAAGATATCTACATATTCCATTGGGTAATTAATGAGACAGCAGCCAAGAGAGAGAGAGAGAGAGAGAGAGAGAGATGAGAGAAGATTAGCAGAACAAGGCCTAGCAAGCTGCTACTAGAAGAACAGGGGTATAAAAAGGGACTGGGGGTGGGAAGCTGAAAACACCGAGAAAAGAAGAAAGGAAGGATAGAGGAAAGTTTTGTTTGAAAATATGCATTATTGCAAATGGAGAAGAAGTCTCAAAATAACTGGGGTGAGTGTTATTTTTCATTTCCAAAAATTGATTGATTGATTAATTGACTTTTGCATTAAGGGAAATGTTAATAATAATAATAATAATAATAATAATAATAATAATAATAATAATTTATTTATACCCCACCTATTTGGCTGGGTTTCCACAGCCACTCTGGGCGGCTTCCAACAAAATATTAAAATACAATAGTCCTTCAGATATTAAAAGCTTCCCTAAACAGGGCTGCCTTCAGATGTCTTCTAAAAGCCTGGTAGTTGTTTTTTCCTTTGACATCTGGTGGGAGGGCATTCCACAGGGCGGGCGCCACTACTGAGAGGGCCCTCTGCCTGGTTCCCTGTAATTTCACTTCTCGCAGGGAGGGAACTGCCAGAAGGCCCTCAGCGCTGGACCTCAGTGTCTGGGCAGAATGATGGGGGTGGAGACACTCCTTCAGGTATACTGGACCAAGGGCATTTAGGGTTTAATACAAAACAATTTTTAATAGAAATGTGCTAATTCATTTTAGAAAACAGCTGTAGTATACTATCATAGTCTGGTGCTAGTGCTCCAACACATGCCATGGATGGTGGAAGTGATAAGCATACCTTGTTGATGGTTTTTTTTAAAAAATAAGAAAAATAGAAAAGCAAGAGATTGAAATAGTTTGTGCCAATTAAGCAGATGAAAAAATATATATCCAATGATCATAAAGAACAACAAAGTTTGATGCAAAACAAAATTATTTGTAGAAAGACCACAAAAATGAAATTGTGTGCTTCTGTTGTCTGAATACAACCAAGTCCATAATAGAGCTATGTCTGGCAATCCAGCAGTGAATTCACTCTAAATTTTTATAGTCTAAGATCAACATTAGTAACATAGTAGTGTAATTCTATAGGAGGCAGATGAGGGCACTAGTACTATTAAGTCCCAAATATGCATACATTAAAATGAGAACATGGAACTTGCAGAAATAACTTATACCTTTCTCAGTACTGAGATGCAAATTTTACAGATAAGGTTTTTCAACATGTGTATAATGGCCTCAGTGCAAATGCCCTGAGGATCTTCAAAACAATTTCAAGTTCCCAGTTGGTATGCTGGTCCATAATCTGTATCACGTATCCTTATTCGTAAGGAACCAGCATTCAGTACAATATACATGGTATATTGTAAATCTCTATGGAACATCACAGTAATCCTCAATCTTCTTTGGAACACCAAATTGGCACATTAAGCTTCCTGCAATCTCATTTCTTCATTTCATAGGGTGAAGCTGTTCTTCACCCTAAAACAGCTACAATTTAAAAAACAGCAACAACCTGCAGTCCTGGAGACAGAACCAAAACAGAACATAAAGGAGTTAAGGTAAAAACTCGGGGATAACAAGTGAAACATCATGAAATATTGGGACATCACTGGGAGATGGTGGTTTTACAGACAGACATTTAACATGCAATTTAAAATAAAAAATAAAAAATGGAAAAGTTGCAAGAGTCTCTTCTCTACCCAGAGGCCCCATTTATTGTACACTAGGCAGAACAGTATGTGATAGAAAGTTTCCTAAATGACTTCTGATTTTATTTTATTTTATTTACTTCTCCTGCAGCCAGAAGAGCTGACTAATATTTTGGAAATCTGCAATGTTGTGTTTACCAGCATGTTTGCCCTAGAGATGATCTTGAAACTTGCTGCCTTTGGCCTCTTTGATTATCTTCGCAATCCTTACAACATCTATGACAGCATCATCGTCATCATCAGGTAAGGATAATCAAAGCCATGCATCAATGTATGAGAAGTAGTGTAAGAAAGATGGGTGAGGGTCAGTTTGGGGGCTGCCCAAGAAGTAAATGAAACTCATTCCAAGCAGTGTTCTGAGCAATGTTGGGTTGGGACAGCACATCTCAAGCCATTCTAGACTTTGGTGACGCCACTACTTTATATTAAACATTTTAATCAATAAAATGTGAGAGTCACTCAAAAAGGTAGTGCACATGACCAAGAGACCTGCCATTCTGGATTCTATTCTCAGCCTTTCCAACAGCTTTCCTTTGGATTCAGGACAATTCCTATTAACTTTGTAACTGTGATCCATTTTGCTGTATATAAAACTAAAAGTTTCATGGTTCTGCTTGCATAAATCAGTTAAACATGGTGGGGGGGTTAGTATTCAATTGTGTCCTACTCAGAAGAGACCCACTGAAACTAATGAACCAAAGTTATTCAGGTCCATTAACTTCAATGGACATTCCCTGAGTAGGACTGGTGTTAAATACCACCCACTGACCGATCATATAGCTCCACATGCATCCTTATAACTGTAAGAGAACCTTATGCCTAGATTCGCCATTCACTGCAACCGTCCATCAGTTTCTAAACACCCACCCTGTTCAGAGTACCATTTATACAGGAACAGAGGAAGCTGCCTTCTATCAGGTTTATTTAGCTCAGATGAATCTACTCTGACTTGTGACAACTCTACAGGGACACAAGGCTTTGCTTCCTCACATCTAGAGGAAATTATCCAGGAAGTTCCTGACTCTAGTTTTAAGAATCCTGGTGCTATGGCATCTGCTTCAGTCAGCTCCTCCCTGCCAGTTTCCAGTTTGGTGGTCCCCTGATCACCAGCTTCAGACTCAGACCCAGGAATCTTCTCTGGCTCCCTCACTGCTGGACTCTGGGGTCAAAACAGGCCCTTCATCATGCAGGTGGGCAGCTGCAGCTTCCTACTTCAGTCTTAGCACTCTAAAAGCTGCTCGCTCTGCAAGAGGTTTTGGCAGCAGGGAGAGAGATTGGCCATCAGCACCTCCCTACTTCCTACTTGCCAGGGTGCAGTGCACCTGAGAAGAGGGGAACTTGGTAGTGGTAGCCAGAAGATATTATTCAACTAGGTTTTACTCAGTGTAGACCTGCTGAAATTTATGAACAGGACTAAGGAAAGGAAAGAGCCCCTGCTTTCACCCTTGAGCAAAGCACCCCCAAAACCATTTACGATGTGTCTGTATGTTTTTTGAATTATGGCTCCATTGAAGGTTACCAAAACAGTTGCCACCTGCAAACATTGGGGGGGGGGCAGGGCAGTGAACTGGGGCTGCCGTTATGGCTAAGCTGTAGTTTTCACCCTTTGTTTCTTCCCTTCTGGTTCTTGAGGCTGGAAACAAGCTTTCGCTTCTGTGGAGCATCATAACATCTTTGTATAAAATGCTTTCAGGAGAGATCCTGAAGGAACCTGGAAGGAACCTGTTGAAATTGACTAAGGGAAGGATATGAGGGGAACATTAACTCCAAAGAACAAAGAATAACTCAGGAGTTATAAGCAAGTGTATTTTGTTCTCACCAAATTAATTCAGACAAACTTTGTATTTCTTACACATAGGGATATTTGGTTTATAGACACCAGTGCAATTGACAACAGAAATTATCTCCCTCCTTCCCGCTCTCTGGCAAACACAGTCTACCTGGATCTCAGTTAAAGATCACTCAAATAAAAGTTGCTTCGATTTATAATATTCACACTGTCATTCATCATCCTTTGGGATTCCTTTCTATTACTTTTCTCAAGGTCTCACTCTGGCCCTCCCTCCCCCTCCCTTATCTCTTGTTGCTTTTGTCCCTGTTTTGTAGCATCTGGGAGATCATAGGCCAAGCTGATGGTGGCCTGTCTGTGTTGAGGACATTCCGGCTACTGAGGGTGTTGAAGCTGGTGAGGTTCATGCCTGCCTTGCGGCGTCAGCTGGTGGTGCTCATGAAGACCATGGACAATGTCGCTACCTTCTGCATGCTCCTCATGCTGTTTATCTTTATATTCAGGTGAAAAGAGGGATTCCAGGGTGCAGGGACACTATCCAGAATAAGGTCCATTTTACTTGTTCAGTCACAAGAAAGGATGTTTGTTTGTTTGTTTGTTTGTTTGTTTGTTTGTTTGTTTGTTAAAACTTGCTGTGTTAAGGGGGGAAACACTTTTCAAGGCAGCTTTGCAAAACTCAAAACACAGGAAATTATTATTACACCACACACACACACACACACACCCCAGCAGTGCAGATCAGCTAAATGCAGACTTCTGTCTTCAGAGTTTTGTTTTGCTCAGCAGTGATAATGCCATGGGAAGGGAATTCCAAAAGTGTGGGGTCACCACTAACAAAGCCCCTGCCCATCACCACCAGCCTAATGGGTCTCACTGGTGGGCTGGTGAGCAAGGTCTCAGGTGCTGATGTTGATGTATTGGCTGTCTTTCAGATAACATAGTCCTAAACTAGTTAGGGTTTTACAGTATATGCTAAAACAAGCACCTTGAATTGGGCCTGGAAATGAAAAAGTAGCCAATGTAACTGATGCAGCATAGGTGTAATATGATCTGGATGTCTTAGCAGCCACATTCTGTGCCAGCAGCATTTTCCAAACAGTCTTTAAGGGCAGCCCCACACAGTTCATTACAGTAATATAACCTGGTTGTAAAAAGCCATGCATCGCTGTGGTTAGGTCAGGTTTCTCTAGCTAGGGCCACAGCTGCCAAACTAACCTAAACTGATAAAAAGCACCCTTGGCAACCAACATCACAACCAAAAGCACCAAGTCCAGGCTGTATTTAAAGGGAGAAAATTGTTGTGAACTCTCTCTGCTCTCTGTGCCTTCCTTTTGGGAGTCATGTGCAATTAAACACTGTTTCTGTGCCCTTAATGGAAAACAATGTGCAATAATGCCAGGATCTGAACAATTCAGGAAATCACCAATTAAAATGACAGTTCACAAAATCAAGATAAATGCAAAGTAGCTAGTCAGGAAACCCTGAACTGCTGCGCTAACAGAAATGTGCAGGTAGAGGAACAGACGTTCAAACCCTTTAAGTATGGGTTTTGCTGACAGTTACCCAGGGTTAACAACAGACAGAGCATTTTTTCCCTGAATAAAAAGGAAAACAAATTCATGGTGAACGAGCCTGGGATAAATGGGATTAGAACTAGTAATCTAAGTCGCAAATGAGTGACCCATGACCCAGCAATATGGTGGAGTCTGGGTTCTGCTACAGCCTCCAAACTGGAGTCTGAGGAAGGCAAGGCAGCCTCTTCCAGCCAGAGAGGCACTGGCATGACAGGTTCTCCTGGTGCTAGAATTCCTAATGAGGTAAGGACACCAAAGGCTGGTTCTGAGGGCAAATCCTCCTCTCAGTCCAAGATGTTCCCTATATCCATGACCTCTGCTTCTGGGGGTGAGGAGGCAGAGCTCTGGGTCTTGTGACAAGCCATATATGTATTGCCCCAGTTTCTTTAGTAGAAGGATAGGATACATATGTGGTAAATAAATAAGAACATTTCAATAATTAAAATTACAGCAGAAATGTGTTGATTTAAAAATAAAAAAACTGTTCTTTCCAACAGCATCCTGGGAATGCACATCTTTGGGTGTAAATTCAGCCTCAGGACTGACACAGGAGACACAGTCCCTGACCGGAAGAATTTTGACTCCCTACTTTGGGCTATTGTCACAGTGTTCCAGGTGAGACCAAGAAATAAGAAAAGGGAATAAGGGGATGAGAAGGAGGCATGTCTTCCCAGAAACAAGGAGTGATTAAAGGAAAGGATAGACTTTGAACCATCAGGCTTGTGGGCCTGCTGCTATGCTTAACACCATACCATCAGTTGCAACCCACTAATGATCGTGAGTGCAGCTTGGCCCACTGGTAAGGGAGCCACAGTGTTTCTGCTACTCTACAGTGAACTGTAAATGACAACCCACTACATTTCAGAGAGTGCTTGTGGCATTGGAACAGCACAACACAGCCAACGCATCTCCTCAGGGGAAAAAAATATATCATGACCAAAACAGGAAAAAGTTCATGCATATGAGCGGGCTGAAAAGGATAAAACTAATTAGATACTTTTTACCTGTCAGTTAACGTATTTTCCAGCCTGCATTTTTTGTTCTTGATTTGACTTTGCAAGCTTGGGTTCTGTGTTACAGATCTTGACTCAGGAGGACTGGAATGTTGTGCTCTACAATGGCATGGCCTCAACTTCTCCATGGGCATCTCTTTACTTTGTGGCTCTCATGACATTTGGCAATTATGTTCTGTTCAATCTGCTGGTGGCCATCTTGGTGGAGGGATTCCAGGCCGAGGTGAGTTGCTACAGTAGCTGCTTTCAGGGAGGGTATGGCACACATCTATAGCTGGTTGGGGATATAGCCTGAAGGGCTTAGAAAGGGTGGCAAGGCATCCCATGGCCAGTGATCTTCTAAGGAACGTGTTTGTGGAGGGTGGTTTTCAAAGCAACTGCAAGAAAAGCAAGGAAATGTGCCATTACATGGCCTGGACACTAAGGTATCGTCTCTTCTGTGCAGTGGCATGTCAGCTAATGATTTCCATAAAGTAGTTTGCCTTGCCTTGGAAATTCCCTACCAAGCTGAAGCCACAAAATGCTGGAATCACAGGGAAGCACCTCCTTTGCTCTCAGGATGCTCACAATTCCCAGGTCTTTGATTTTATTTTCCCAATGCAGGGTGATGCTAACCGGTCATATTCAGATGACGATCAGAGTTCATCAAACAATGAGGAGTTTGACAAATTCCAAGATGGCTCGGGTAAGAGAAGGTGGTATAGGAATTCTACATGACTATAACTGCAGTGAGAACCGCTGCATGAAATCTAATTTGTGAATATATTGGTTTTCATGAGAGTAGCAAAATAAAGTCTATTACTTAATATTGCCCAGTTTCCCTATTTCTCAAGATTGGCTGCAATTCTGGCTTATTAGCATAACTACCTTGCAACTTTGAATTAGGCTGCAATCGTAGTGACTTACCTGGGAGTAATCCCCATTGATCTCAGTAGGTCTTACTTTTGATTGCCTTGTAAAAGCGGAATAATATTGGATCCTACTTACAGTTGTGTTGGTCTCTGCTTTTATATGTGAAAACATAACATCTTGGAAAGTTCCCTCCTTAGGAACATAAGAAGCTGCCTTATACTGAGTGAGACCATTGGTCCATTTAGTTCAGTAATGTCTACACTGGATTGACAGTGGCTTTCCAGAGTTGCAGGCAAGATTCTCTGTCTTAGCCATATCTGGAGACACTGGGGATCAAACTAGGACTTTCTGCATGCAAAGCAGTTTCTCTACCACTGAGCTACAGCTTTCCCTTTTCATCTTCCTCTTCCCCAAATGTGCTCTGAGTTCACAGCGATGGACACTTCAAATGCATTTGCATTTCTAATAGTAAAAGGCAAAGCTATTGCAATGTTTTTCACTAAAGGATTTTGGTGCCTTTTGGACACACTGTGGCCCAGATCCTGTCACTTCTCTTTGAAAGGCAACAGCGATGTCCTAGACAGGCTTGGCGAAATCAGGATACTTGGCTTTTCTACTCGACCTCATAGGAACTAGGATAACAATGATGAAGATGTTCAAGCTGCTGATGGAACAGGGCTCCCACACTGAGTTTCAATCAAACCCCTAGTGTTCAAATCACACAAAGCACATCAGACGGAAATAAAAAATCTGTGTAAAATACCCTGTGGCTACTGATTTGACTTGACAAAAGGTTGGATTCAAACATCAGTAAAATCAGCCAAAAGACAGGATGGCAGAATTTTGTTTGTGTGATAGCCAAAGCAATGCCCTCTGCACTTCTTTGAGAATATTGCAAATTGCCCTTAACACAAACAGCTGTAAATGCCAGTTACAAGCCTGCGTATTCTTATTAAGGACCACAGTGAAGAGGGGGAAGTTTGGGGTTTAAAGAAAGTGATGGGGGCAACTTACCATGAAAATGCACACCAGTCAGGCACTACATTGGAGTGGTACTTGAAGAGAGAACATAAAGCATAGATCAAGTTTCCCTTTGAGCCAGAAATTGCATTTTACCTTTGTGTTCTGAGCAATGATCTTTTCTCTTTACCATATGGCAGCCCCCAATAGTGTGTACCATTCTAAACATACATCTCTGCCTCTCCTTCTGGACTTCAGTTTTTATTCGCTGCTGGTTTGTAGGTTGCCCAACCTGGAGGGAACTTCACTGGTTGTCTGCTTGCTTCAGAACCTCAAAGCCCCTCATATTGCTGATGGGTTTCCAAGGCCAAATGGCTCAATAAGCGCTCTGCTTCCAGGGGAGTCAGGGCATATCTGGTAGTAGATAGATTCCCAGATACAAATGAAAAGAGACTTGCTGGTGTTGGTCTGAGGGCACAGAGGTGGCTCTCAAACGTAGGATACAAAACAGCTTGTCACGGATTGGTTAATGTCTTCATCGGTTTCTCTCAATTTTACTATATTCTCCTTTTGTAATGTGTGCCTGCTGCAGGAACAAAGCTACAGCTGCCTTCGATTTGAAAGCAGGGAGGGGGGTATCATCAGTCATTGCAGTTTTGCTTCTTTCCATGTATGTGAATATTAAGCTGCTCACACTAAGGATAGCTATTGCTACTGCATCAGTTCTCCTGCTGCTGTAGTGGAGTGCCTACTGCAAGAATCTTCTTTGCTAAGCATTTGGGCAATAAAGAATAAGCTTTACTTTCTCCCAAGGAGAACGTTTCCAGGCTTTAATGGGAAAAGTATGAAGCACTGTCAATGCAGAAGCTATTGGGTGATGGAGGAGAAGGATGCTTTTTGTTCTCCCATATTGTTCTCCCAATTTCCTAGAGGCATTGCTTTGGAGATAGTGCCAAAGTCTGAATCTATGTATGTGGAAATTATGTATGAGCACAGTTCCTTTGAGTTCACTATATATCTGAAAGCACGTGAATGCATTTATCGAAGAGCTCTCTGGGTGGAAAACGGAATGTCCTTTGCTCTCTTTCCTTTGCATTTTTCTGCTCAGATCCAAAGCTTTGTGCAATTCCCATGACCCCAAATGGACATCTTGACCCCAGCCTTCCGTGTCTCAACCAGCCTGGAGCAGCTGCTGGAATTCCCAACCCTTCCCGAAATACACTGCAGCCTGACCAAGTCCTCATGGCCCTCGAATCCAGGAAAAGCAGTGTGATGTCTCTGGTGGGTGAATTTAAATCTAGGTGTAGCACATGTTGCCTAAAGCCAACATACTACAATGATTTCCAGTCCTAGTACCCGAGAATAAGATCGTTTACTTTATGGTACCAGAGAATAAGTTCTTCTACATTCAGAGCATGTGCCCTGGTACTGAGCTATTGCTTCCTCTCAAGCTTGCCATTGGCTACATTTTCCAACACTCCTCAACTCATATGTACTCTAGCTTAAGCAACATCTCTCTTAATCCAAACCTTAATCCAAACTCCAGCTTCAGTTCAAATGTAAGAAGAGCACTGGTGGATCAGACCAAAACATCCTGTTACCCTCAGAGGCCAGTCAGGTGTCTTTGAGAAGCCCATAAGCAGATTGAGGGAGTGATAGCCCTATTCTCCTGCTGTTCCCTAGTGACTGGCATCCAGAGACATGTTGCATCTGGTCCTGTAGATAATCTATAGCCATCCTGACTAGTAGCCATTGAAAGCTGTATCTTCCATGAATTTCTGCTCCACATCCTCCATGGTTTTCCAGAACTTGTTGTCCCCACTGTCAGAATGTGCAAGATCCATTTCCCTTCCAGCCCTATGGAAATGGATAAGAGTAGTCCTGGGTGGTTGGGTCTTAATGAAGGAAAGCAGTGCTCCTGGTGGGTGACAGCCAATGTATGCTGTGATTTAGTTATTACGATGACCAAGCCAAAACCACATACCTCTAATTTACAGTTAAAAGAGCTTGAAGTAAAAGCAACTAGTTTGAAGTAAGTTATTGTTCCATTGTAATTTTAATGATCTGTGTTGATTCTGAACTGCCTCATGTGATTTTCCTAATGAAAGATGGTCTAAAAACATTCTTTATAAATAAATGGCTGAGGTTGTTGACTTGTGCTGCTTTCCTATTTGGGTGGGGGAGCTGAACCCTCTCTTGGATTTATTGCAGTCTAGCTCTCGTAGTTCTCATTACGGTGCCTGGAGCCGGACTGGGGGCTGGGGGAGCCGCCGCTCCAGCTGGAACAGCCTCGCCCGGGGACACAGCCTCAAGCACAAGCCTCCTTCAGCTGAGCACGAGTCCCTCTTGTCCGGGGAACGACACAGGGCATCAGAGGGTGAACAGGAAGGGCTAGTAAGAGTTCACCACCATCGGCGAACCCTCTCCTTGGACACCAAAGGCTCCTCTGAACTGGTGGAGTTGGCACCCACGGTCCTATCCAATCACAGGCCTTTGCGGAAAATGGGTGTGACCACAGGGCCCAGTGAGCACCAGAACTGCAATGGCAAAATGCCCAACATTGCTAAGGATATGTTCCCAGAAATGAACAACCGCAAAGACCATGGAGAAGACGAGGAGGAGATAGACTATGTAAGTAGTTGCTTCCCCCACTAAAGGGGCATTAGGACTTTGTAGAGTTCAGGAGAACCATCATAGCAGATCAGAGGGTGAGCTGGGCCAGCCCAGAACTTCCTGGCTGTACTGTGCAAAGAGAGATCACAGTGAAGCTCTAACAGAACCCTTTCCAAAACTTCTCCTCCCATGAAATGCTTTTCATGTCATGTTCTCTGAAAAGAACATTGCGTTCTGTGACTTTGTGTTGCAGTTCTTCAATTAAATAATGCATACCAAGGAAGGAAATAGTAGGTAAAAATGTGCATAAGAATGCATATATTAGTGAAAATACCATATGAAAATGCATTCTACTCAGGAAAATTGCTTGTTGGAATGTGTATATCAGGCAAAATTTTATACCAGCACATGTATGTTAGGAGAAATTTGCATTAGAATGCTGATCAGTTTTCATGATATATATATTTTTTTACAAAAATCACAAACTGGTACAGAAATGTGGAGCACTGAACTTGACAACAGAAAAAAAATAGAAACTGAGAGAGACAAAAATTGAGACATTTGCCCTTCCCTAGTGGTGAGTGAGCTATCTTCCAGGAAGATTTGCCCATTCTGATCTTCTCATTGAAGAGTGATCAGCTTTTGAAGAACTCTATAGAACTCTATGGTTCCCCAGATTTCCCAAGCCATAGACTCTTCTGGCATTATTTAATTGGTTTCTGAGTGCGTCTGCCACCTTTCAGGGCACACTGCCCACGCAAGGCAGCTTATAAGACATGAAAATTCAATCTCTGTCATACACCAAGAACAGCTAAAAATCCCACCCACAAGTACAGCAGAATCCTATCAAACTTCATAGGTTTTCTTGTTTTTTAAAGATCAGCAGTGATTAGGCTTTACGTGTATCTCTCTGAAGCCCTGTCCTTAGCTTGAGTCTTGTCTGAAATTCCAGATGTGTTAGTAGAATATTTCCTCTTATACTACATCTCAGACTCTCCTTTATATTTTTGGCATTAGGAACATCCCCATGGATACCTGCATGCCTCTAACTGTGTCTCTCTATTACTTATGGAATAGGCAATATTAGTAAGAATGCACAAACCTCTGATGTAGCCAATGCTTGAAAAATTATTGTGAACTTTATGCAATGTTACTTCATATTGAGTCTGATTCCCCGAGACTTACTCCCAACACCCAAGTAAGGGTGCTCAGGATTCAGTCTCGGCTACATAAAATTCTCTTTCGAAGGGACTCGATGAATTTCACCAGGTGTGAAATGTCAGTATCAATAAGGGACATTTGGGGGTTTTCTCGGTAGAAGGCAATGCTCTGAGCTGTTTCAGTAGCCCATGGCTGTTAGTAGTTTTAAGTGTTGCCCCATCAGCAAAGCTTTCTTTCAGTCTAAGTCAGAATGGCAGTGCTGATTCTCTAGGAGGTAAATTAGTTCATTAATCCTGCCATGGTGCTTGCAGCTGGCTCTGATGACCTTGAAGTTCTCTTTTCAGCCCTTCAGTTTTATGTCAGATCAGAGAGAAACTTCTGAACGCTCTGTCCATGCCATCATCGTCTCCCACAGCTGTGATTTCAAGTCATTTTCTTACCCTGCATGGGGCATGGTGGGTAGTGAATGATCCATATAGATGAAGAACCTGTAATTGGGAGGTTTCTCAGTTTTTGGTATGCAAGGCGTTAAAGGAGTCTTGCTCATGTGGGGAAAGTGAAGAAGGCGGCAACTTCTGATGTTCTGCCTCGCTTTTCACAGAGCCTGTGTTTCCGTATCAAAAAGATGATAGAGGCCTACAAGCCAGACTGGTGTGAGTTGCGTGAAGACTGGTCCATCTACCTTTTCTCACCACAAAACAGGTATGTGTCCTTTACTTTTGCTTATGTTTGTGGGGGATGGGGAAAGGGCAAATTGGGGTGGGATAGTACCATGCTGCCTTGAATTTTTTGCATTTACCTTCAATCACACCTGCACATCTTTTAGAGCACATGGTTGGTTTATGCATTACATCATGGGTAGTCAAACTAAGGCCCTGGGGTCGGATCTGGCCCAATCGCCTTCTAAATCCGGCCCATGGACGGTCTGGGAATCAGCGTGTTTTTACATGAGTAGAACGTGTGCTTTTACTTAAAATGCATCTCTGGGTTTTTTGTGGGGCTTAGGAATTCGTTCATTCCCCCCCCCCCCGCCGCCAAAAAGAAATATAGTCCGGCTCTCCACAAGGTCTGAGGGACAGTGGACCGGCCCCTGCTGAAAAAGTTTGGAGACCCCTGCATTACATTATCAGACATACACCATGATGTATTTTTTAGCAATGTTGCACTACTGTATCTTCTTTTCACAATACGTTCTGCGTTATTTTGCAAAGCTTATAGCAGCAGAGGAAATTATTACAGCTCTCAAATTTACTACTATTTATTATTAATAAAATGGGAGAGTCTCAAAGTTTGCCATGAGGCAATACTAATTAAATCAGTTGCACAGTCTTCAAGTGGAACCAAAAGAATTTTGAACGGGAGGTTTAACAGCTAAAGTTTCAGGGCGTAATTTTATCATCTTCCACTTCCCCCAAACATTCTCACTACCCCTATCATCCCTTAGAAACATATGCACTTCACAAACAAGTGAACTGTCTTTCAGATTTCGTATCCTCTGTCAAACTATCATCGCCCATAAGCTGTTTGATTACATTGTCCTGGCCTTCATTTTCCTGAACTGCATCACTATTGCCCTGGAGAGACCACAGATTGAACAGAGAAGCACAGTAAGTACTATAACCTGTTCAGATGGACCATAGACTCTTAGGGGAGCTTTTGTGGGGCAGCTACACAAATGCTTTCAGCAGTGCATCTTGATGCATGTGTGAAGAAAAGCTGGTTGTCTTTCTTAAAGTCTGTCACTAAAATGACCATATTTACCGTTTTTTGAAACTTCCAAAAGCATTTTTTATATGTTGGTAAAAATTGTGGACTTTCCATTTTTTAGAAGCAGCGTTTCAGGGGCACAGGATTGTTTTCATTTGTGTTCATGTACAGTTGTGAGAATCTGCATATAAATAGAGGCGGATTTAGGGCATCATGCCTGGTTCCCCTGCACTGGACACCAAGCCGAGGGGGGCGCCGCAGGGCATCACCACTATGACATAGTGTGCACACAGAGCAGAAAGTGAGAGGCAGTGGAGGCACTGAATTTTGACCTCACACAGGGCACTACTGAAATTTGAAAGACCAAAGTCCACCCTTGACACAAAGGATGGATTTGAAAGACTTGGGGGTATCAACTCTCTTTGCTTATACACGGCTTGTTTGCAAGAGTGCATATAGTATTAGTTGCAGATTAACTAGCAGACCTTCTGCAAAGTATCTTGAGAACACACCTGTGGTTTAGAGCAGGTGTGGGGAACCCTTGGTCCATAAGCCAGATGTGCAGCAGTCAAATTCCACCTGGCCCTTGGAGTTCCATCTGCCTTCCATTCAGTGAGGAGGAGCCAAGAGGAAAAAGAGATCTGATGGCATGCAAAATCTGCATTTCCAGCTCTTTCCTTTGGAAGAAGCTCAAAGCAGAGGAGAAAAGGTATCAGCAGAGAGGTAGACTGGTGTTCCTTGCAAATATGCAAGAAGTCATTCATGCATTTTGCATTTTTCAATTGCATGCATACAACTTTCAGCATGCAGCTGAAGTTTGAAGCTTTGAACAGCTGTTAAGGCAGGACTGGCAGTTCAGCTCTGCATTGACTTTATTTGCATTCTTGTGGGATTGCAGAGTTCTTTTTACCTTTTGCACAATTAGGGCATAGAAAGGATATTGGAGAGCCTTTTCTTTTTTTACAAACTTGATAAAACAAGTCTATGGAGAAAATGGAAAGTAAAACTTGAGTAGTTTTACTAAGAATTAAATGTATGTCTCTGTTTCCATTGGAAGCAGCTTTGTATATGTGTGATTGCATGTATGTGTCTCTGTGTGAGTCTCTGTGTGAGCTTGGGCCTGCCACTACTAGTATGCAGCCCTAAACACCTTTTTACCAGGGTAATTTGGCACTCTGCCTGAAAAGGGCCCCCTGTCCTGAGTTAGAATGATGATATTTCTCATCTGTGTTAGTAATTGTCAGAATATTTATTTTAGATAAATGTGTGTGACATAAAAGAGCACATGCTCGTAAAATACTTTAGCCATTCAAATGAAATCCTTGACAATATATTCTATGTGAAGAAAACACTTCCTCTCTAAAACTTCAGAATGGTACTTCCTTACATTACTAGAACAGCAGCCAATGATGGTGAAAAATGAGGAAAACACTTATCTTTCTCATGTATTGGAAATCTATACACCTGCCAATAAGAGGGAAACTCATTGTGTACACGACAACACTGAAGATGAAAGTTAGATAAGATGGTTTATCTGTGTGCTTTGGGGATTAGCTTTTAAATGTATAATCAGGAGAACATAGACACTGAAGACTGTTTTCACATTCCTGAGACGAGGCTTGCGAAATTCCACATATGAACCTTGGGCACATAGCAGGCAGCACCTTCCAGCTCATGGTAAACTGTGTGAACAAGCCTCCCTTCTGCACATGTGGGTCCAGGTGGGTTTGCAGTGACAAGATAACAGTCCAGTGTTGTGCCCGGTCTTGGGGGGAACCATAGCATAGTGACAGAGGACACACTTTGAATGCAGAAGGCTCCAAATTCAATCCCTGACATCTCTAGTTAAAAGGCTCACCTGGCAAGTAATGAGAAGGTCCTCTGCATGAGACCTGGGAGAGCTGCTGCTGAGCCAAATGAACATCTATATATGTTGCTGTTATGTTCTGTGAACAGTTTGCCACAACCACAGAAGAGCCACATACTTGACGTGATTGCTATGAGCACCATCTACCTGAGGATTCTATTCAGTGGTGTAACAGTTCACAAGTGGGGGCATGTTCAAAACTGTGGCTCAAAATGCAGCAGGTTCATTTCCCCCCTGCTGTGTTTTAAGCTGCATTTGCACAGTTCACATCAGAGACGGGATGGGGCATTACCTGTTTGGTTTCCTCACCCCTGCAAACCCCCCCTCCCCCAGAACTCCCATTTATGAAGCTGTCATCTGTGTATGCACAATGGTTTAATAGGGCATGGTCACATGACTGCTAACTCTGCATCTAGTTTTCTAGTCAAATTGAAGCTGCTTTGAGGAGGAGACGCATCAAATAGCAGTATTTGTCAACAAAGTATAGGGTCAGCATGGATTGTGGCTCATGTCATGGGAATGTGACTTCTAAAACTAGCAGCGGGAGCGCACTGGATGCAGAGTAACTGGCAATGTGACCATGCCCTTAGCTGTGTTTGTATCTTTTTTTTAAGGTATTTGTGAATGTAAATGAAAAGAAAACCTCAGTCGCTGGCCTGTTCACATTCATTTTTTATTTCTACCACATCCACTAGGAACTGTTTGGGCCACAACAGTAGACTAGGAAGGACGACAGCATATTATAATGTACTTGAGATGTTGGGTAGGGTGATGCTTTTGGCAGCTGACCTTAAAGTACCCTAGACTTTTAGGTCCACCTGGCTCTTAGCAACCAAGTAGGATTTGCCAAGCTCGTTGCAATGACTCAAACTGCAGAGCTCTTGCTAGATACATTCTGAGGCTGCCTTTGATTATTCCAGGAGAGAATCTTCCTTACGGTATCCAATTACATCTTCACAGCGATCTTCGTTGCTGAGATGACACTGAAAGTAAGTCACTCATTGACAGCTACCAAGCCGTCCCCATTTCACTGACCCAACTAGCCCCTTCCAAGTCTGTCAGGGAGGCAAACATACCACTTTGGGGGGGGCAGCCCCCGACGGGTAAGGTACAAAAGGGTGCCATTTTCACAAATATATTTGTCAAAGAGGGCAGACGCCCTTTTGGTGAATGTACATATATTGCTGCAAATAGGGCAGCAGTTTTTTGTCTGTTCAGAGCACCATCTGAATAGGCTTTGTTTGCCCATGATGATATCAGCACTTAGCTGAATCTGATGAGCTGTGAAGCATTTCAACACCAAGGTCACTGCATGACCCCTGGCTGGCTAGGGCAACTTTAGAAAAGAGAGAACCCAGGGTGGGGAGCAATGAGAATAGCACCCAAGAGACAGATGGTAGGGCAAATAATGGCAGCACTTTGAAAGTGATTTCAGGGGTTGTGTTTTTTTCCTAAATAAACATTTCTTCCCTCCTCCAAAGAAAGGATCCAGTACATTCACACACACATACCCCAAATGAGTAAATATTCAGTGTGGCCATATTTCTTGCTGGTTATATTTGTGCAATTGCTTCCCACAGGCTGGCATAATAGGGAGTACTGAGAATTAAAACCAGTGCTTTTTTTTTCTTTAAAAAAATGTTTAGGGGTTCTCTCATTTTGACTCAAGAAAATCACCATTTTATAGTTCGAATCGGGGGAAATGAATACAGTAAATGAACAAAAGTACAAAGTTTCACAAAATGTTTAGGGGTAGGCATACCCCTGCGTCCCCCCAGAAAAAAGCACCAATGAAAACCCTTTCATTTCCAAATCTCAGAACTCCAAAACTTGAAATTATCTCTGTGATGATGAAGGGATTTGTATATAGTATAAGCAGCAGCAGCAAGGAGATCATCAGGGCCTTGGTGGCTATTAGCAGCTTTTTTTGAAATATATTTGTTAGAGATGAAATCAGGCCCTCCTGTCCATTTTTTATTCCCCAGAGTTTTGGTGGTTGTTGTTGTTTTTATTAGAAGAGAGCGAAGCATTATATCAGTGTCAGTGATCAGCTTTCCATTGACCCCTTGCCTGTTCCCATCAAGAATTCTGTACCCAGGTGACACCCTCAAGTATCTGCACTGTGTAGTAGTTCTAGGAGTGTAGCTCAGCGTTATTGCTTGACTATCACATTCTCCACCCTCATGCATTCTCTCATCTCCCCTAGGTAGTCTCCCTTGGCCTATATTTTGGGGAACAGGCCTATCTCCGCAGTAGCTGGAATATCCTGGATGGCTTCTTGGTGTTCGTATCCATCATTGATATTGTGGTTTCGGTAGCCTCTGCTGGTGGAGCCAAAATTCTGGGGGTGCTGAGAGTCCTCCGGCTGCTGCGTACTTTACGCCCTCTTAGGTGAGATCCAAAAGGCTGGTCTCCCTCCTCCTCTCTTTTGTAAGGACCCTGCTTCTGTACACCCAGAGAAAGCTTGTGTGGACACCCAGATGTTTTGCCATGATAAAGGTTTTGGAAAGGGCAATAAGAAGGGTCAAGAGCTCAGGGCACTTAGATACAGTCTGTGATGACAAGGCCAATCAAAATAGGAAAGAACAAGCAGGGAGTGGGTGTGTATGTATCCAGAGTCAGTTTTGACAGTAGCGACGGGGGAGAATATAGACTGAGTTTGCATTTAGGTACCTAATTTGCACTTTCAAAAGCAATATGCAAACCAAAGCACAGCTGTTCTTTGAAATTGGCATTGCTCTTAATGTTGTAATGCAACATTGTCCAGCCATGTAATGTGTACAAAAATACAGATATGGGGATGAAATGATGCCCTTGCTGGAAATGTGCCGTGTTGCTTTACGGGGCAAGCAGCTGTGTCGTGATCCTTTTTAGAGCAGCTCTTCGTAAAACATTGAGAAAAGCATCTCTGTTCTACGTCTCCCTTATTGTTGCTCCTCACAGTGCTTCTTTTTCAGGGTTATAAGTCGTGCACCAGGCCTGAAGCTTGTGGTCGAGACACTCATTTCATCACTCAAGCCCATTGGAAACATCGTCCTCATTTGCTGTGCTTTCTTCATCATCTTCGGCATTCTTGGGGTGCAGGTACTGCTGTGAATATCGTCTATGAGAAAATGTATTATTTTAAATTATTTTTAAATTTTATTTTAATTTTATTGCATTTATACCCCACCTTTCCTCCACGGAGCTCATGGTGGTGTACATGGTTCTCTTCCTCCCCATTTTACCCTCACAGCAACCCAGGCTGAGAGACTGTAACTGGCCCACGGTCACCCAACTGAGTTTTATGGTTGAGGAGGGATTTGAACCCGCGTCGCCTAGGTCCTAGTCCAACACTGCAACCACTACACCACTCTGGTTCCTGTGTCTTTGTGTCTCATCTGCTGCATCTTTTTCTCCTAACATGAAAGCAGTTGAGAATTTACTTCTGCTTACTTAAAGGCCTGCTTTCCCATTATAGTATAGACCATGGTAAAGAGGTGGATAGGAAATTTGTCAAGAGATGTGTGGCTTTTGGTCTCCTGATGAGACACGGTGGGGCACGGGATCTGGATGGTAGGCTGGATCCTTCCTTCCCTCCCCCCCCCCTCACTGCAGGCCGACTTTGACAAGCAGGTGGAACCGCCTATTTGTCAGTCACCTGATAATGTATTCAAGCCACTTGGATTTCCAAGGGGGTGGCTCTCAGCAGTGATCCAGCTGATGGACGCGGAGAGACATCACTTCAAAGTCCATTTGCAAGCAGTTTGAATGCAAACCACTTGCAAGCAGACTTCAGAAATGATGGCAGACAAAGTGCTGTCCCCATGGCATCTGCCTAGGGATGCATCGATTCTAATTCTTATCTATTAAATTCCTATACCGCTCTTCATCTGAAAGATCACAGGGCAGTTTACAATCTCAAAACACAAAAATGCATGCCATAATAACAAACAAAAAAATAATATCTTACACAGGTTAAAAGGCCATAGATTGTTTAATTAGCCAAAGGTCTGGAAGAAGAGGCATGTTAGGCAGGCTTCCAGCTCATCCCTGAGAATGCAGGCACAGAGAAAGCAAGAACCTATTTGGATGAGCTTGAGATGTCATATTCACTAATGAAAAGAAGTAAAAAACGAACCTCAGGAAAGGAGGGGTGGGAAGTCAAGAAGGAATTTATATTAGGGAAAAACTTTTTGTTTATGATGATAAATATTTTGGAATATTTTTGGAGATTTAATAAAAAATTAGAGGAGGGGTCATATTCACTGTTTCACACTCCCTCTTTGGTCCAGTTCTAATGTGATAGCTGGAAGGGATGCATTTCAAAATACCATATTTTTTGCTCTATAGGACTCACTTTTTCCCTCCTAAAAAGTAAGGGGAAATGTGTGTGCATCTTATGGAGCGAATGCAGGCTGCGCAGCTATCCCAGAAGCCAGAACAGCAAGAGGGATTGCTGCTTTCACTGCGCAGCGATCCCTCTTGCTGTTCTGGCTTCTGAGATTCAGAATATTTTTTTTCTTGTTTTCCTCCTCCAAAAACTAGGTGCGTCTTGTGGTTTGGTGCGTCTTATAGAGCGAAAAATACGGTAATAAGAGTGCAAGGCTGGTGTTCAGGGCTACAGTAAGATTCAGCTGGACCTCAGGACCCAATGCTGAAATGGCAGGTTGACTGCTGGTCCAAAATGAAATGCTTGAGAGCGCAGATATCTACTTGCTGTTTTATTACAAAAAAAGTGTTTCCTGTTAATTCCTGACTTTCCCCCACATTCCAAGCACTGGATCCACCCACGACTATTTGAAGAAGAAAGTAGTGACGTTCTCTTTTATTTTAGGCTTCTACTGCAGAGGTCTGCTGGAGTGGGTAGTGCTTCTATCATTTGGAAGAATGTGCTATACTTAATATGTATGTAGGGATGGCAGTTTCATAATGTATGGGAAGTGCTAGAAAGCAGATGAGCTTCCTGTAACGTGTGAAGTCACCCTGAGATTTTCCAAATGCACAATCCAATCCCTGCCATATGGGAAAGGGAACTGGGGCAACAGATTTTTTTTTAAGTCACCACCGAGTAAATTTATGTTGAAATGTCTGAGAAGTAGGGGATATTTTCTGAGTATTTAATTCATGGGAGCAGTATGCTCGCATTCAGCAAACCCAGTAACAATTTGGAACAGAATAACTCTAGACTGGCCTGGGGAATAGAATTGGGGGCATTTTGCTTCTGCTAGTCCCCATTCAGCTACTTTCTCATTTACCTACTTCCAAATGGGTGTCAGGGGGTTAATGACTCTCAGTTCACAATGGGTCTTAAACCAGGTGGCAGTCAGTGACCGAGAGGAGCAAGTTGCCTTGACTCGTACCCAAACTCAGGAGCACCACCCTCCATTCCTAACAGCAAAATCTCTGACAAAGTGGTTTCTTCTTGCAGCTGTTCAAGGGGAAGTTCTACCACTGTCTGGGCGTGGACACCCGAAACATCACCAATAGGTCTGACTGCATGGCTGCCAATTACAAGTGGGTCCATCACAAATACAACTTCGACAATCTGGGCCAGGTAAATGTGGAACCCTCCAAGTTTCCTTAGACTCACTTTAGTCTCCCTGGTGTCTTCAGCCCAAAAGGAAGGACTGTGACCTCAGACATGGATCCTTACATTGAAGGATGGGAGGTTGTAGTACTGCTGTTGAGAGCCTTCATCTTCAGAAGCGTATCCAGTTTTTCATTACCACATTGTAAGATAGATATATCTTAAGAATCAGAATTGCAAATGGCACAGTCCATCCAACATTAAGCACTTCTAAGCCTCCTTGGTTTCAGCAGTAAAATCAGCACATTGAAACTAAACTAAACCAATCACGTTTTAAGAAAAACGGCAATTAAAGCTTCAATTAAGCATGCACTTACATGTCTATTGAGAAGTAAATACCATTGTTTAATGGGGTTGGCTTCCAGGTAAGTGGGTTAAAGAACTGTAGCCTTTACTCCATTACTAATTTCAGTGCTTAACTTTGGTTCAGATAATGCCTCAAGGTCTGGTTTGCTTTGGTTTGGTTGGTTGGTTTAAAATACTGATATACCTCATCTCATTGGAATAATATCAAGTTGGCGTACTGTACAATAAATGATTAATGCAAAGCAGCAATTCAGAAGCTGCTTAAAAAAATTCAATAAAAGCAGCATATCTCAATTACGGTATCCAGGAATCTTTCAAGTGGTCTCAGAGGTAAGAGAAAGCTGAAGACCTCTGAGACCTAAAAGAAAAAAGAACGAGAAATAGCATGTTGAGGTTCTAGAACACGTAGGAACATAGAAAGCTGCCTTCTATTGAGTCACACCTGTATGAATTGTGTAGTTAAGTAACTGGCACATGGCCCTTTTAAGAGAAACAGGCATAGCCCAGGAGGCCAGCTGCTGCAGAGCTGAGTCTGAGAAGTAGCCTGACTGCAGAAGTTTGTTACTACTTTATGTAGGCTCCCAGACCTTTTCAGAAATAAAGTTCATTAACTTGGCTTGTAGTGAGTTTCTAGATAAACAGCTGAAGACAACACATGGTGTCAGAAGTTTGATGGTAACACAAGACCATCAGTTCATCTAGCTCAGCATTGTCTACACTGACTAGAAGTGGCTCTCCAGGCTTCACTTCCAGCCCCACCACCTGGACATGACAGGAATTGAACCTTCTAGATGCAAAGCAGACACCCTACTGTTGAGCTGTGGCCCTTCCCACCATATGACATGTGCACATGATTTATGTGGAAAGGATAAAGAGCTATTCATTATGAGGGATTCAACTGTAATAATTAATTGAAAATATTTTCAAAAGTCAGAATTTTAACTCCAATGCTGTCGATGGTGCTAATCAGGATTTACTGGGCATGTAGGACAGGAAAGCAGGGTCCTACTTTTGACTCTATGCATTCACCAACTCTTCTGAGCAGAGTCTACACACCCCGCGCAGAAGAGCCAGTGACTGCATGGAGGGTGGCGATGGGGCCTGCCACTACAATCCTGCCTTGCAGCAGCACATGTTCAGCATGCTCTGTTTAGTTGCATGAACAGGGATATCCTTTTCATGGGTTTACATTGTATGCTACCTTAAGAGACCTGGTGGCAAGTTTTAAATGCAAAGAAATCAATCGGGGGGGGGGCGGTGTTTACGAGGGACATAGAAAGAAGGACTACGAACAGTGTGTTTAGATTCCAGTAAAGCACGTTCAGACCGGACATTAGAAAATATCTCCCTGCAAAAAGAACTGTTGGGGAAATGAAAATGGTTGCCTAGGGAAACTGTCGAGTCTCAGCCTCTGGAGGCTCTTAAGGGAGCAAACAGAGCGAGTGTTTATGGAGGATGCTTTACATTTCTGATTAAAATATTCTAGCTTCTTTCCCTGTTTGCATCCAGTTGAAATTCACTGTCTAATCTGTATGTTTTCTTAATGGATGCTCCATACTCCTCCCATAATCTTCTCCCAGGGTTGGTGGAGGGAGGCCTCCTGAAGTGTCTTGGAGTCTTTTTTGAAGGGTCAACTTTTGCACGGAGTGCAAATTTCCCATGGTGGAGTGAGACATGGCAGGGGAGAGTTCAGAGCCAGTTATAAAGGGAGATAAGTGGGTTCTTAAAAAATAATAATCAGATGCATGTCACAGTCCTTCCTGATACTTTTCATGTTTCCCTTTTTTGCAACCCCTTGGATCTGATAGATTTGTGACATTTTAGCTAGGAATGGAGTGTATCGTGATGAGTTGTTTTCTAAACCAACAGTGTGACTGAGCTGATCTGGTGTTTCTCTAGGGACGAGTTTCTCAGAGGACAGCTGTCTGGCAGCACTTCCTTCTTTCTCTTCCCCCCTTTCACAGGCAAATTCTTTTCCATCTCCCATTAACTTTTCCTGGAGAACTTTGGCAAGGTGGTGGAGGAAGAAAGAAGGAAAGAACCTCTCTGTTTTTTTGCTATTCATTTGTGTGCATCAAATAGTCAACCCCTGAACCAGTCAAAAGCTGACTCACTTTCATGTGTTGCAGGCTTTGATGTCACTCTTTGTACTGGCTTCCAAAGATGGCTGGGTCAACATTATGTACAATGGACTGGATGCTGTGGCTGTTGATCAGCAGGTATGGAACTTGCTTCACAAAATGATCATTCATGGTGCTTTCAGCTGGGTTGTTAAATAGGCTGGATGATCCATCTTTGATGACTCTTAATTGTTTTGCTATGTACCTCCCCAAGTACTAGGAAGTTATAGGGGGAGTGGTTAAGTTTCTTCTGGATAACATAGTGCAGTAGGCCATTTTCATGATTTCTCTATTGACAAAAGACATTGAGCATAGACAGATCACTCTTTTTCTGGTCAATGTCTGTTTTGCATGTGTTCATTCATAAAGCCAATCCTCCCTGTTTCTGCATTAAAAAAAAGACCTTGCAATTTAAAATATGTATGTTTGAACATATTTTCCTAATGGCATTTTCTCGCAAAGTGCATTTTTCTAAATTTATGTCATAATGAAAACATGCATTTCTAGATGCATTTTAGTACTTTTTTGAGTGTGGGAGCTGCATTGCAAAATTAGAAGTGCAAACTCCAAAGATTACCCATTTCTGACCTGCATTTTAGTATTAGAGATCAGGTCAGTTTGTAGCAGAATTTGGGAATAACAGATTTCTCAGGAGACCCTTCTAATAAGTCCTCTTGCTGTATGCATTGAACTGCCTTTCTTAATACCTGTGCAATGCCAAATCTGTCTCTCTCTCTCTTTCTCTCTCCAGTTCTCTATTCTCTTCTCAAAACTTGCATTTCCCCCATGGCCTTTAGTCTATACTCTTCATCCTCATTCCTAAGTGTAAACAGGCTTTAAATGCGCATCAAGACATTTGCCCACAGTCCTCTCTCCTTCTCTTCTCTGTTTTTGGCCCCCTCCAAACAAACTCTTCATTGAGAATTCATATTGATTTGCTTGCACAGAACTTACACGGGTTAGACTAATTCCAGTCTTCATTGAGCATTTATTCTGACTTTTTAATGCAACAATGAGGATTCATCCTGAGTTGCGTGTGAGATGTTTGCGCATCTTTCTGTTAACTATTCATTTGCATTTTTAAAAGCAGATTTGTTGCTCTGGGGCAACAGAGTGCTTTAATCCACTTGTGATTGCACAAACCAACAGTTCAAGTATATGCTCGAATCCCTTCCACAAAATTGCCACAGTCTGGAGGCGCCCTTAGAGTATAAGTTCCTTATTTAACTGTACTAGGGTTGTATAAACACCTTGCATTGAAAGCACGTTGCTTCCCTCAGAGATTTGTCAGATTGATTGGTACTATTTTCATGCTGGGCCATTCCATTTTTACTGCAGTTTGTCCTCATCTAATTTGTAGTGGGTGTAGCTTTTGTTTTCTGTGTGTGCAGACATGGCATATCTTTCAGGTAACTAGCAGGGAGAAAATTGTTTTAATGCTCCCACGTTTATTCTTTTTGCATAAACTTCTGCCAATCACTGTCGTCTTCTTCTTTATCTCTTAATGGCTTTGCAGTAGTATCATGTGTCCTTTGGGGCATGATGGCAGACTCTTCGGATTGATGATCACTTGCGGCAATTCCCACCTAGGCAGGGCTTTTCACGGCTGGCGGCTAAAATCTGCTGCTGTTCCTGTTCACTTTAATAATGCAAGATCACTCCCCTAATGCAGATGGCAGTTGCACAAGACCTAAACAGTGACGATGATATATTACATTCACACTGTGAACGCAACTTGTTTTCTCAGTATAGCAGAATGGTTTTCAGCTGGTCTTGTTTGGAGAGAACCATTTCTAGCACAACCTCACAACAGTTCTAGAGCAGCCAAAATATGCGTACAAAACAGTTTTTAACCTACATGGGAATAAGGGCAAGAAGAATCTGTCAATTTTTGTTCTCTCAGTTTTGCATTTTCCCAAACTGATTTTCAGTTCTCCACACCTGTGCAGCCATTCGTGAGCTTTCTTTTAAGGATCCATATAAAAATTCACCAGCATTTTAGTGTGGATTTCTCCTATTGGACAGTGTCTGTGACGTAAATTACTTACCAATGACACCGCCTTCTCCTTACTAATTCTTGTGAGAGTTCTTCACTCTCCTGTTACATATGCAGAATGACTCCCATCACAAACAAGGTTTCTCCCCCTTTCCAGTACATAGAATTAAATTCCATGCTGGATTTGTTCTAAAATGAGTAAAACACTTTTTAAAAAAACTAAAAACAGGGCTTTGTTTTTAAAATAATCTGGAAAATCCTTAGACTGTGAACCTCGACCCACTTACCTGAAACTTCAGAGTAGACATGCATAAGAGTTGACCGTTCCATTTCTCTAGCTAAGTTTCATTACCCATCTGAAAATTCTCTTTGGTATCTCAGGCAGCAAATATACACACAAGGCTGCAAAATTACTTCTCTGAAAAATGCTGTTGTGCCTGTACTAATTTCTGATATTTAATGACTTGATAATAGTGATCGAACATTAATAATTTGTGTATACATTGCTAAATGAGTTCTTCAGAGAATTATTGTGATTATCCTAGTCTTCTTCTCTGATACTGTAATTATTATTCTTGTATTCCAGCTACCAATATTATTAATCTAAATACTAATGCCACCCCCACACACAAAGACACGCATGTCAAATCCTTTTGGGACACTGTTTCAATAAGCTCTTAACACTGCACTCCTGGTTTGTTTCCCCCCAAAAAAGTTTAGAGTGCAGGAAAAAATGATACTGTTTTGGAATTTGATCAAGATCATCATGTGCAATAGCCCGATAAATCTGAGAGCTTTAAAAAAATAATTTAAAGCACTTTTTAATTGAGTGGGAGAGGTTAAAAATTAGTTGGACTGATTGTTTTGCTTTTCCTCTGTACTTCATATAAATTATGAATATTCCATGCAACAAACCTGCAAGATATGCCACTAATTATTATCCCTTTATTGTAGATCACAAGGGTAGGACTGAGGATGAAATACAGTGGCTTGACCTGAACACTCAATGAAGCAGGAACCTTCCCAGCTCAATATTCATTCTCCTCAACATGACACTGCTCTAGTTTTTTTATTGCTGCCCTATTAATTAAAACCATCCTCATGCTGGACAAAATGGATGAGTGTCACTGTGATGGCAGTGCTTTTGTTCATACATATATATGCACCATGCCTTCCCCAGTAGCAGGAAAGAAAAGAACAGGCAGTCAAGGAAGGATTGCCTGTAAACCCTCCTCAATAAATCACAAATATCACTCTAGAGTGCTTGAGGGAAGGGAGGATGTGTCCTGTGCCACATTTCCATGAAGTTTGGGTCTCCCATTGGTCATAAAAATCATAAATTATTGCCGTCTTCCTTGCTTTCCAGAAATCTCCGATTTCCTTCAACAAAATCATCTTCTTGGTCTTTCCTCTCATAACGTGCTAACTACAGCCTCTCTCTGTATGTCTGTCTGTCTTTTTAATTCCAGCCAGTGACCAACAACAACCCTTGGATGCTCCTTTACTTCATTTCTTTCTTGCTCATCGTCAGCTTCTTCGTCCTCAACATGTTTGTAGGGGTGGTGGTGGAGAACTTCCACAAATGCCGGCAACACCAAGAGGCAGAAGAGGCCCGGCGGCGGGAAGAGAAGCGCCTGAGGCGCCTGGAGAAGAAGCGTAGGAGTAAGGAACAACCTAAGTGTTTTGTTGGTTCGTAGGCTGAAGTTTTCTGAGAAAAAACTTATCGTTTTTTATTAACGAAAAAACAACGAATGCAACATCGCTAACCCAGGTGACTGCATTTTACCTCCACAGTCAGAGGCAATAATGCTTCTGAATACCAATTGCTGGAAACCATGGGAAAAGGGAGAGAGAGCTGTTGCTCTTGGGCTTCTCACAGGCCACTGTGAGAACAGGGTGCCAGTCTAGGAAGGCCATTGGCCTGACCCAGCAGGTGCTTATGTTCTTAATGTGTATGTGGGTGGCAAAACTGTGAGAGCTCTTTGCCGCTTGGTCAAATGTCATTGAGCATCTGCCCAAAAAAACCCTGTTAACATCACCTGTTCTTTGGGCAGATGCGGCCCATGGCTATCTCTATCTCTTTCAGTCATCATATTCTAAGACAGCCTTGGAACCAAGAGAATCCCGTTTCAATGTGCCTCTTATTTGTGCGTGTAGTTTTGTGTGTACATGATTTAATAAGAAAAACACGCATACCCCAAATGCACCTGGATGTGAATTAGTCCAGCCTTTCCTCTCCCTTCATCTGCTCCTTAAACCCCCTTGAATGCACCTCTGTCCCAGAACCATGGAAGTCCCTGTAACTTCTCCTTACTTCAGATTTTCCTTTTCTGGAGATGCTTGCTTCCTCTGCTCATTTGAAACCTCAATTTGTTGGAGCATGAAATGCTGGTTTAGTATCATTTCTACAAACACAGGACTAACAGATTCTTTCTGTCCCTCTCCTCTTCCCTCTCCTCTCCTCTTCCCTTTCACTTACTCACTCTCATTTCTGTTTTCTTCCCCGTCTTCTGGTTCCCTTTTATTACATTCTTTTTTCCTTTCCTCTCACCTTGCTCCCCTTCCTTTTCTCTGTTCTTCCTCTTCTCTTCCCTCCCTCCCTCCCTTCCTGAATTGCTCCCCTTGCCACTCCCATGGCAGAAGCACAGCGCTTGCCGTATTATGCCACCTACTGCTCTGTCCGCCTCCTCATCCATTCGGTCTGCACCAGCCACTACTTGGACATCTTCATCACTTTCATAATTTGCCTCAACGTTGTCACTATGTCCCTGGAGCACTACAACCAGCCAATGGTGAGTGAGTTCAAGGGACTAAATCCCACCTTTATGCCTTCCTCCTCCTCCCTTGTTCTCCTCCCCTTTTCACAAAGAGCTGCTTTTTACATAAAGTAGAAAATAGATGTCTAGCAACTAGGAGTAAAATGTGGTAGGCATTAGAAGATGAGTTGGGAACAGGCTACAGAGAGAGCCACAGTGGTACCTTGGGTTACAGATGCTTCAGGTTACAGACGCCGCTAACCTAGAAATAGTACCTCAGGTTAAGAACTTTGCTTCAGGATGAGAACAGAAATTGCGCAGCGGCAGTGGGAGGCCCCGTTAGCTAAAGTGGTACCTCAGGTTAAGAACAATTTCAGGTTAAGAACGGACCTCCGGAACGAATTAAGTTCTTAAACAGAGGTACCACTGCACTCACAAAGCAAAGAACAGCAGGTCCCCTTTATTACAAAACTTGCTTTCTTAGGGCATGTGTCTGGTCACTATATAGTTTCACTAGAGCCACGTGCTATATTATCATCCGCCTTGCCAGTTGAAAAGTTCCGTGATGAATATCACTGTGCAAAATTGTCCATAAATTGAGCCAGAACTAACAATATAATTACAGCAAATAGGTACAAACTAATGGCGGGGAGCTCATGTTATAGGTTTGTGGGGGGCAGAATCCCCTAAATTCCTGCATGCTAGATAATCCCCATAATTTCTGGAGTCAGTAAAAGTTAGAATTAATCAATGTTCAATTAAACTTCACCAAACATGGAAAACCCCTGAATTTAATTATGCTAACGAGCAAAGCCAGCTTTGCAGAGCTAGCTGGATGGGCCATTAGCAGAGGTCAAAGGTCACTAATGGCCCATCCAGGAAACAAATCAGAGGGCAAGACTGCCAGGCAAGGGAGAGTGGGGCCCCTTCTATTCTGGGTGCTAGTGGGTGACCACAGTCTCTGGTTTGTTTCAAAAGGGAACATAGACCCTGCTAAGCACATCTGCAACCCCAGGACTTTTGCACTACTCATGGAGATTGGGGTGGCATGCAACCCTTATTTTTTCCTCTTTCAAAGTGCAGTTTGCCAGATGAGATGTATATTTCTTAATCCAATCTGTTTGCTACTCCTTGTTTCCCATCTCTCTTCATGTCCAAAGGAGTTTGTCATCTGGTGGGGTGGGGGATGGCATGATCCTGGAGAGAGAATCCTTCCTGTCTATTTCTCCTAAACCAGAATGATGCTGTTACCAAAACACACACAGTACTAGTGTGGCTTAGTTGAAGACATGAATTCTTGGCTCTCAGAATCAAATATATATGACATAAGATTAAAAGGTCTTTTCCCTCTGGGTAAGTACATCCTGTTCAGTTCTGTATTCACGCAGCCAGGAAACCTTCCTCCAGAGCCTGCTGTCTTCAAGAGGCAGGGTCTTTAATTTCTAAGATCTGAAGTGGCCAGAACTGCAGTCATTAACTCACCTTCTCTTTCTGTTAGACTTCAAGAACAATTTTTGTCAGGATTCCTATGGTTTATACCTTGTATCTCCTCCTGCATCCCAGTTTCTTTTGGGTTTTGCTTCTAAGCTCATCATCCTATCTCCTCCCTCCTTGTTACACCCGTCAAATCTTCAAGTAGGAGACATCTCTTTTCGGCTTCTTGTATGTCACTTTCCCAACCTGTTAATTATGCTAGCATAATGGAATGCCTATAAAATGCTTTAAGGTGGCTCAAGCATATGGAACTCCAGATATGCCAAACATAATTATCCCAACCCTTTCTAGTGAGTTGCAGGAGCTTCATACAATTTTGAAAAAGTCTGCTAACTTCTTCAGAAAACTTAGTTTCCCGCTTCCTCAAAAAAGATGAAGAGCTGTTGCCCATGGATTGTTCTCTTTGGAGACCCCTCATTTATTTACTGATCAGTTAATTTGTGAAAGCTGTCCCACTGTACTGATGCCAGAAGTGGCATGTAATGATGCTTGGATCCCTTTCATACCACCCACCTTCCAATGATACAATCGTTCAGATGAACAGAGATTGTTCAGAGCAGAAGCATAGCTTGATAGCCCTGTGGCACAGAATGCAACGTGACTCATTTCCATGGAATGCAGTATGACTCATAAGCCTGCATCTAATACCAAGTCCTGTCCTGGTTTAAACTCTACTACAACATATTTGTGATTACATTAATACTTCAGAAACAAGGGTGCAGTCTTACCACAGCATCCCTTAGAGCAAGCCCTTAGAGCTACAGCCACTGCCCCAGCCAACCTGTTTCTTCTCTCAGGTGCCTCTGAGCCCCCATCTCCAGTGTTGTTTTCAGTACTACTGTTTCCCCCCTGAAATAATAATCATCATCACCATCATTAATACTTCTAACCCAGCTGTCACCCTGCAAGATCACAGAGCAGTGGACAACAATGAAATAAACACATCACAAATACATCGAACCAATAAGCAAAAGCATTAAACCAAGTACATGTATAGCAAATCAACTGTCTTAACAGTTCATCCATACCATACATTCAAAGCACATGGCTTCCATCAGAAAATCCAGGGAACTGTAGTTTGTTAAGTGTGCTAGGAAATGTAGCACGGTGAGGTGTAAATTAGTGTCCCCAGGATTCTTTGGGGGAATCTGTTGGAAAAACACCTGGGAAGGCCACCACCTTCCCAAGACACCGGGACGTCTCTCCGGTGGTCACCCTCTGGCTGTAAATCTTCCTCAGTCCAGAGAGACCGGTGATAAGCGACCCCTCCCTCCTGAGAGAAGCGCGCTCATCTTTTGGCATCTCATAACAGAAGAGAGAGTCGATTAGTAGCTCTAAAACTACTTTATTTACAGTCTATATACAAAGAATCCATCAGCATGTCTGTGCTCTCTCAGCATCAGTACAGAACAGCCTAACACAGAGAAGTGAAACTAACTTCCAACAGTACTGAGACTTCCTGTCTCACGCTCTCAGACACTCACTTGATATAAACAACATAGTGCTACTTGCTGGACAGCTTGGTGGATAAAAATCCTAACAGAATCCAGGTGCATTAAGGGAGTTTTAACACTCTTCTCCTGAATGCCTGCCCAAAGAGAGATGTTGGCAAAAAGTCATCCATTAAGAGGACCACAGCATTTCCACAGGGAGGGAACTTTATAACCAAGAAGGCCACCACTGACCCTTTCCTAGGTCACCACATCAGGAGCCATGGTAGTTGCTAGGGCTTCCTCTTCAGATCTGGGGAGATAGTGTACAGACCATTTGTTTTGCAGCCCCTTCAAAAGACATGTCCTCAAAGATTCCCCTCTCACACAAAAGAAGGCGGTTCACATAGCAGCAGTGTAGGTAAGAGGCATTTAGATAGCTGTGCAAAATTTGGCATTTGTTGTTTGGGGTTTTTTAAGCCATGGAAAGCTGCTACAGAAACAATAAAAGACCAGCCAGTCATCATGGAAGAATGAATCGTGTATGAACTATAAACAAGGTTGAAACATTCAAATCTTCTCAGCAAGGAACAAAACAGAAAGGAACTAAATGTTAAGATACTTGAGGTATACCGCTGCAGACAGAGTCTTTTGATAGCTCAGTATTCAAGAATCCTAGAAATATGTAGATATATTTGTAAAGAGTAGCAGAGGTGGGTTTTTCTCCTACAAGGAACACTGCTTTCTCCTGCCTTCACTAGACCTCACATATCTTCAGCTCCCAAATTAAATTCTGGCTGTGTCTTCCTTGTCACCCCATGAACCAGGTGGGATGTCCACTTTGCCTGCACCCACACAATACACTTAAAACACATGACTCCTCTCCCCCCCCCCCAAGAATCCTGGAAACTGTAGTTTACCCCTCACAGAGCTACGATTCTCAGCATCCTTAACAAACTCCAGTTCTCAGGAATCTTTGGGATTGGGAACATGTTTTAAATGCATGTTATGTTATTGGATGCTTCCTATTCTAAGTGCATTTTATGTTATTGGACTGTTTGTTTATTTATTTATTTGTGGCATTTATATACCGTCTTTCTGCCAAGGCACCCAAGACTGTTTACGATTTTGAAATATTAAAGCAATCAAATTATATAAATGTAAAATCAGCACTGCAGTGGAGGAGACAGTCAGACTCGGCAAGCCCTAAAGTTATAATTATAATTATTATGGTTCCCCAGCCAGATGTTGTCTTTCCCTGCCTCCACCACTCTCTTTTTCTTTCTCAGAGGGCAGGTGGTGTCTGTTGAGCCCTTTTTATGGGGTAGTTTTCTACCCCAAATGTGATCTCCAGTGTATCTTGGGGTAGTCATTTGTTCAGCGTTTTGTTTAAACTGGGAGAGGTTACTTTTGAAAAATTGCTCTGAGGAAAGGGGTGTTATCACTGACACAGGGACTAGTCAGTTAGTGCTTGTACGCATTAGCATTTGCTACAAACTGGTGGGCTTGCTGCAAACAGCTTTCCTGAACTCAGTCTAGGAGAGGAGATTGCGCATGCGCTCAAAATCAGTAAGGGTGCTTCCACACCTTCCTCCTTTTGATTCTCGCAGACCAGTCAGGGAACTTGATGACATTAATGCTCCCTTTTCTTTCAATTCCTAGTCTCTGGAGACTGCCCTCAAGTACTGCAACTACATGTTCACCACTGTGTTTGTCCTGGAAGCGGTTTTGAAGCTTGTAGCCTTTGGGCTGAGGCGCTTCTTCAAAGACAGGTGAGCCGGAAAGAATGTGAGTCACACCCTGTGGCACGCAGAAGATCAGAGGTGACACATTCTGTGTTTGGAATGCCATTCACTACCTGAACTGCTGTATTTGAATTAGCATGAATTTGGGATAAAAAAATTCCTTCCAGTAGCACCTTAGAGACCAGCTAAGTTTGTTGTTGGTATGAGCTTTCATGTGCATGCACACTGATATCTGAAGAAGTGTGCATGCACACGAAAGCTCATACCAATAACAAACTTAGCTGGTCTCTAAGGTGCTACTGGAAGGAATTTTTTTATTTTGTTTCGACTACAGCAGACCAACACGGCTACCTACCTGTAACATGAATTTGGGGAGAGGAGACTCTGACCACGGACATTTTTACAAAGTAATGCTTAGGGCACCCTTCCTCATTTGGTACCCTCCGGGAGTTTTAGTTTCTACCTCCCATCATCCTTGACCATTGGTCATGTTGCTTGGGGCTGATGGGAGCAGTAGTCTAAAACAGCTGGAGGGTGCCAGGTTGAAGTAGGTTGGCTTAGAAGGAAGCCTCTTTCCTTGTAAGAAAATACAGATGAAATGGATATCAAGACATTCCTTCACTCAGTGGAACTCTCCAGTCATTTCCCACCAGCTTGGCCACCACTTTGCCTTTATAAAGTGTTTGTCTTCTATTTATCTCTTAGCTCCTTCCCTAGTCACCATTCCTCAGGGACACACTACCATGTCCCAAATTCAGTCCAGTTAAAGAATCTAAGATATTGGGGCGGGGAATGCTGCTGCCAATCAAAGTGAACAATATTGAATCGGTATAAAGCATTTTGATGTATCATATTTAAAAAACGTGCCTCCCCACCTGCCAAATAATAATCAATTAGCATGAAAAAATAAATTCTCGTCCAAGCAAACAGAACAGCCAAAATAAAGGATGTCCCTTTGCTTAATTGGCATGCTCATTTATTTAATTAGCAAACACAGATTTGCATGTTTTGTTCCATTTTTTTAAAAAACGGAACCTTTGATAAGTACAGCATTACAAATAACTTGTTGATAAGCTGCGCCTAGTTTGAAAGTGTGTCATTTATGAAAATTGTCCAAGGAATAAATTGATTCCCATCTCTTAAAGGTGGAACCAACTGGACCTGGCCATTGTTCTGCTCTCAGTCATGGGCATCACACTTGAGGAGATTGAAATAAATGCTGCCCTTCCCATCAACCCCACCATCATCCGTATCATGAGAGTGCTGCGTATTGCACGAGGTGAGCTACAGAGGGAGCTACAGAGCACAGACTGACCAATAGGCATGTTTCGAGAAGGACGAGGAAGGGCTGTGGCTCAGAGGTAGAGCATACGCTTTGCATGCCAAAGGCCCCAATTTCTATCCTTGGCACCCCCCAACAAGGTCGAGAAGGACTCCTTGCCTGAAACCCTGGAGAGCCATGTCCAGTCAGTAGACAGTATTGAGCTAGATGTACCAGTGGTCTTCCTATATTCCTATGTTCCTAATGTATTAGTAGGAGAGTAGATTGGGGAAGACTAAGCAACTTGGAGTCTCTGTGCTAAATCACATGTTGGGCCTCACATGCCCTTGATGCTTGTGAAATTCGTCATCTTCTGTGTGTGTGCAAGAGACACAGATGCAGTCATTCTGGCATCTTTCTCCTACCATGCTTATCCAATGTGACTCTTCAGCATGCGTAGCAGGGCTCTTCTGAACACCTTGCAGGTTTCCAGTGCTCTGAATTTTCCACAGAACTATGAACTTGAGCAGAGCTGCTTTCTGACTGACAACTGAGTAACACTCAACTAACTGGGACTTTGCCAGACATATTGCCAGACATTCACATGTACCTGTGCAAGTGATGCTGCCAGAGTTCAGAACTGGAGGTGTTTAGAGCATGAACTTCCCCAGTTAGCCATGTATGGGCTAATTACGAGTTGAGCCAAACATCTCCAGAACCCAGGCCCCTAGAGTAATTAGTGTGGGGACCTATTCCCTCTGACATTTACCTGGTGACACCCAAATCAATGAGAAGTATGGCTGTGCTGCTGCAACCTTTGTTAGGCTGTACAGGACCACTGAGAATGCCAAGGGCACCGGTGTCGCAATTTTGGTCCGTGGTAAGAATCCTCTGAATTTCGGCACCCAAGAGAGTATGCTCATCTGTATAGTGGTGAGAGTACCATAATTACTGGGAACTATCATTTCAGAGGGACGTGGGTGGCACTGTGGGTTAAACCTCTGAGCCTAGGGCTTGCCGATCAGAAAGTTGGCGGTTCGAATCCCCGCAACGGGGTGAGCTCCCGTTGCTCAGTTCCAGCTCCTGCCAACCTAGCAGTTCGAAAGCACATCCAAGTGCAAGTAGATCAATAGGTCCTGCTCTGGCGGGCAGGTAAACTGTGTTTCTGTGCGCTGCTCTGGTTCGCCAGAAGCGGCTTAGTCATGCTGGCCACATGACCCGGAAGCTGTACCTCGGCCAATAAAGCAAGATGAGCACCACAACCCCAGAGTCAGTCACGACTGGACCTAATGGTCAGGGGTCCCTTTACCTTTACCTTTATCATTTCAGAAACAGAAGGGGTTAAATGGAGAGGAGGCGAGTGGCTGAGAAAAAGAGACTGGGTGGTGGGGAGAAAAAGATGAGATGTTGGCAGGAGTGTTCTCTAATCAGACACATTAGGGAGAAAAACCAGCAACAGGACCATTGCTTAGTGTGCTGATCCTGTGTGAAAAGCCACTCACTTTGCTTTTTCCCCCCAACAGTTTTGAAGCTCCTGAAGATGGCGACTGGGATGCGAGCCTTACTGGACACAGTTGTGCAAGCACTGCCACAGGTAAATGAAGCCATATCTTTTTACAGAGGATTTTGCACTAGTTTTTTTATTATTATTTAAGAGTTCTAAATGTTTAATTATGAGATGGACTGAGGCTGCCATTCCTGAGGGGAAAAGAAAGTAGGCCTTAGCTGCCAACAGCCCAATCCTAGGCTTATTTATTCAGAAGTAAATTCTGTTGCATTCCAGAGGACCTGCTCCCAAGTATGGGAGTGTAGAATTGTACAGCCCAAGGCTGAACTCCCAAACATACCTATTGAGGAGTAAGCTCCAGTAGGCACAGTGGGACTTCCTTCTGAGTAAGCCTTCCTGTGACTGCATTGTACATGTTACAAATTCTGAAATATTGAAAGCACAGTTATTTTATCTTCTGCCTTTTGGATGGGCGGTTGGTATCGCCGCTCCCACATTCTTTTCTACAAATAAGATATCTGATACTTTAAAAAGGAAGATTAAAAGCCCAAGACTGATGAAGTGATATTTTCTACTGGCCAACTTTGTTGGTATATATGAATTTGTACGTTTACTAACCAAAAATAATAAGACTTCAAATTCAAGTTCACTACTTAAAAACAAATATCTGAAACAGTAAGTTTGCAAACTTTCTTAGAGCTCTTTATCAGCAAATGGGGTCTGATATCATATTCTCCATTTTGTATCTTATATACACTTCCACCTGTCAGCTTTGTCTGGCAAATCATAGTGCTTTTGTGGGAGACTGACATGCCTGCAACTCTCACACCCATTGGTCAGCTGTGATCATTACCATTAGTTCAGGCACTCTCACTGAATCACTACATGAGGCAGGAAGGAGACAGCAACAATTGTGTAAAAATAATGATGGTAACTCCAAATACCCATGACAGCAGAGAACCCTTGGATCAGCAACGATCTGCTTCAGCACTGTGCAGATTGTAAGTTTCAATCACACTGATTCAGTAGGCTTGCCACTTGCCAAAACACTACAATTGCTCAGCTATGCTTCTGTCCATTAGCTCCACTGACTTTCATTTCACACTTCAGGAAAAGAAACAATATTCAGGTAATTAGCTCTTTATCCCCTTAGATACTTTTATCCCTTTTAGCCTCATTGAACACAGTGCTTTTACACAGTGTTAAATGATCTTACTCCTATTTTCCTTTTCCTTCTTTCTTTCTTTCTTTCTTTCTTTTGTTTCTTTTTTTGTTTATCTCACTATGCCCTTGGCTAGATGTACTCTGTATTAACAATGCATGCTTTTGGTGCTCAAAGTAAATAATGCAAAAATGCAGAATTGTATTTATTTTGGCATCATTCATTCTGATTTCACTATTCTCAGAACTGGAAATATTTTGGCAGTGAGTGGTGTGTCAAAAGACACTGCCTATGGCCATTTTTGTTTTCAGGACCTTTGGCAATATCTACCACCACATTGTCAGACATTGTTCTTCAACCATAAGGGCTGAAAACCAGATTTTGAAAAATGATATTACTGGGGCCAAAATAGACCCTTCATGTTACATCCCCTGGACATCCCATTTGCAATAGGGAAGGCCATGTCCAATATTCAGAGAGGCAAACAAGACTGAGAGAACTAGCAAGGCAAGGAGGTCTTAGCCCTTTTCCTACCTCAGAAAGATGCTTCAGGCTGCTTCCTTCTCGTCTTCTCCATGGGAGTTTAAGTGTGGCATAACACACTCTCAAATTGACGGCAAGGGACACTTCAGTCCTTTACTTCCATTTCCTTTAGCTTATGTATGGAGTGAGAAGGTCTAGGTCTGGTCAGTGCTCCATGTATGGGAGGCCAGTTTGGAACCTCATGTACCCTGCCTTGAGTTTCATGATGGGAAAAGGCAAGACATAACATGTAATAAATAAATAAATAGTCATCAAGGGTGGATGGGATCTGTGACTGTTTTGAAGGCCAGCTAGGAAGCTGCTGGGGAGCTAGAATGGTTCCCCAGGTTGCCAACTATGCATCTCACATGGCTAGACTATAGACCTTGCTCCTATAGGAGGCAGTATCTGCCACCAACTTAAATGCATGAGAGAGAGAAGGTTGTTGATGGCTACTTGCCATGATGGCTATGCTCTGCCTCCATAGTTAGAGGCAGCAATGAATACCTGTTGCAAGAAACCACAGGAAGGCCAAGTGCTGTTGTGCTCAGGTCCTGCTTAGGGGTTTTCCACAGGCATCTGGTTGGCCACCGCAAGAACAGGATGTTGAATTAGACGGGCCATTGGCCTGATCCGGCAGGCTCATCTTACATTCTCATGTTCTTAATCTACAAAAAGCACAAAACCTCCTCTCCTCTTTGAACTCAAGTGCCAGAGGATGTTAAGAATGTTTAAACACTATGAGCAGTGGTTCCGTTTTTTTAATATATAAATAATTCCTTTCTTATTTCTCTTTTAATTTTTTTCATGTAACTGTAAAGTGGGAGCATCAAATAAAAACAATGTGCTTGGGGTTGTTGTTGAAAGACTAAAAATGGGCCTGACTAACTCTGGCTCTCACTCTTCCTTCTCCATTTTCCATTCTCCTGTCGAATGCCTGATCGTTTATCAAGTCTCCTGTCCCATGAGAAATAATGCCTCCTCCATCTTTGCATGTAGTGAAATGTCACCTGAAAGGCAGCAGCTGGATAAGGGGATTTGCATGACTTGCAAAAGGCAGCTGCTCAAGAGAAATACTCAGTATTGATGTTTCCACTGCCCACCACTCGATTCCCATGGGTATCAAGCCAGGAGCAAACTGACAGAATTCCACTTGATGGATAAGTGGCTTGGGAAACAGGGATTACACATACACTTTGGTTCTTAGGAGATAATTGCCAAAGAATGAATAATGGCATCCAAGAGGGCTTACCGAAGCAGCTATCTTCTATCTTGTCTATAAAAAAATATGAACATGTGTTTGCCTTTTGGTTGGTTATTTAATTATCTCTTTGTGTGAATGAGGTGAGCCTGAAACTTTATCTCGAATTGTTACACATGAGACTTGTGCGTGATATCACATTCTTGCCTCCAGTGCACTGCTATCTGATGCAACTTGTAACACTTTTTTAATTGTACTCCGGATTACAACTCTACAATTCTGTGGAATTCTTGCCTTCTGTTTGCTGCTCTGTCTGCGCAAACAAGAATCCCTTGTTTTCTTACACTGAGAACACATACCCACTTTTTATCATTTACAAATGAGGGAGTTATGCTACAGAGGCTATGCGTTTTAGATGTTCAGAGGGCAGCATCACCCTCCCCCAAGAGTACAGCCTTCAGGAGGAAAGGGCTCATCAGTGGCGTTTTAAACCCCACTTATGTGAAACTATTGCTCTTCATAAAAATACTGAAGTTTCCACATTGTGAGGTGGGGGGGGTTCAAAATCAGATATATTTATTTTTTACTATATATAACATTTTGCAGTAATCTATCATTGAAATTATTAGGACATAGATGAGTGTGGCCAAGTCTCTGTCATCAAGGAGGGGATGCAACCAGCTTAATCAGTTAAAGGCATTCCTAACCACTGCCACCACTTGGGCACCCATGAGAGCACCAGGCAGTAGATTTACTTTTTCCAGGTGAGTGCAACACTATCCAGAACAGGCACACATACTCCCTGTGTTTGGGTCCCTTGGACTGCCTGCCATCACCGTCCTATCTTTTCAGGATTCAACTTCAGTTTGTTCATCTGCATCCAGATAATAACTGCATCCAAGTTAGGACTCTTGACTGCTGGCATTAAGTTTGGTGTTAACCAGGGGCCATCAGCACTCCAGTGGCACTGCACTCCAGAATGATTAATGTTCTCTGCCTGTGGCTGCATATAGATGTTTAAAAGCATTGGGGACAAGGTGGTACCTTACAGCATTCCAGGCTGAAGCAGTAGCATCCACCCAAGGCTGCCCTCTGCACCTGCCTTCTCAGGCAGGATGAGAATCATCACAAAACAGTGTCTTCAGGTTATCTGCATCTGAAGGCATGTTTCCCTATCTGAAGAACTTGTGCTGGGTTGTTCTTCAAGCACTGGCAAAGCCTAGAAAGCACAATACTTCATTATTTCTTTAGAAGGCAGCTTCATTTAATAATGTTGCATGATGGAGGCTGCAAAGATTAAGCCATAGTTTAAGCCATAGTGTATTGGGGGTTTCACTTGAGGCAGTAATAAAATTTTCAGCACTTAAGTGATTGGGTTGAGTTTCCATATTCTGCACATTGACTCTTCAGGGGACAACCAAATTATCCATAACATTATTATTCTCAAAGATCTATGAACTCTGGCAGAACAAGTACTTCAAAATTAAATCCTTTCCATCCTGATCACCTTTTGCTTTATGTCTTTCCTTTTTCCTCCTCTTGTTTTTCAGACACAATCTTAGCAAACCATGTAGTAGTCAACCTTCCATGCTGTGAGCTAGGTGTACTACAGAAGTGTGGAATTGAAGTGCCTGATTTTGGCTGGCGAAGGGGTGGGCAGATAGAGAGTCTCCACTTATTGGGCATTTGCTGCCCAGCCTGGCCACGGCGTGATCTCATTCCCCCCCCTCTCCTGTCTGGCCATGGGGAAATGCTCAGCACCTCACCAGGTTGCATCCTTAGCTGTTCAGGTACTCCATTAAAGGGGTCCGGGAATGGATGTTTTTGTCCAATAGTCCACATGGGGGCTAATGGACCATAGCACCCTTCCTAGTGGTGGCCATGGCAGGATTGTAACACCTGGTGCATGTCAGGGGATGACCCTCTGGTTAGGTTCAGCACTCCCCCCCCCCCTTAACAACCAGCAGACTCACTGCTTGATACCAGATACATACCCAATGCCTTGGCATAAGCATACTTGCAATAAAGGTTGCAGACTATTTCAACCCAATATCAATGTTGTGTTTGTTATTTTATGGTTGGCCCCTCACTAGGCTACTGACATCATGTGCCTGGGTATGCAATTGTGGTGCTCTCTGCTCCCTGCATCATACCTTGTTTGGAGGAACTGTTTATGCTCCCGGTTTAGGAGGAGCAACCCAGGAATCCAGCCCTTCAGTCACACCTTCTGAGTCAAGTTCAGTTTAGGGAGAACAAGTAGAAGATAGGTGTGCTTTCTTGAAGCTCTCTGTTGACATTTCAACTTCCAGTTCAGACTGTCCACTTCTGGTTCAGACTATACATTTCCAAAGTGTTTTTAGTATACACCACAATTGAAATTGCCGCCTCCTTTTCTCATGTTGAATCTGGTAGCATTTTTCAGACTCTCTAATTTGTTGCTGCATATTTGTTAAGCCACCTTTGGGGTTCTACTATGAGATGTCGGATCTGGCCATAATAATACATGTCTTAGATACATCCCAGTTGGACTACTGTAACACACTCTACTTGGGGCTGCCATCATCCCTCCAATAAATTGAATAGATTATCTGAATCATTTGTAAGAAGCACAAATGCAGAGGTGTGTGTATGTGTATGTTTTCTCCCATGCTACTCTAATAGGGATTGAGGTCTCAGCTTGGTGACACTTGTATCATACGCATTAGTTTGGCTTGACTTTGGTTTGTATGTTTGATTTTTTTCTTAGGTGGGGAATCTTGGACTGCTCTTCATGCTCCTTTTTTTCATCTATGCTGCTCTAGGAGTGGAGCTCTTTGGGAAACTCAGTAAGTTTCTAGCACAGAGGTGGGTTACAAGATGCATGGAAGATTCCCATCATGCATTAGGGTTATTTTTTCCACAGCAATTAACAGAATTTCTGAGTATCTCCAAGAATCTATCATGACAGGGAATTTCTCTTGCATGGTTTGTTACCCGCAGTTAGTCTATTTCAAAGATGGGTGGCCGTTGCTTTCCATACAGTTACCCCAGTGAATTGTTTAAAAAAAATAGTACCTGGGTATGCCCACTTGGGGTGATCAAGGACTATCTCAGCCCAACTCGACTGAAGCCCAGCTGTGCCCAAATTGACCCAATCTGTTTTAGGATTTGGACTTTGGCTGAATCCAGGGAACAGCCCTACATTCATATACAGAAAATGAGCTTGTATGCATTATTCTGTTATTTAAGAAGAAATTATAGATGATTCCTGTGTGTACAGGAATCATCTATATTCTTCTTAAATAACAGAATAATGCATACAAGCTCATTTTCTTGGAGACATGACCTCTGATCCCAAAATGATGGATTGATAGATATTATTTTTATATTTAACCACCTGCCATATACTGTGACCAGTCCTTTTGGAATTATTGGGTTGAAGCATGGAGTTCCTCAAAATTTAAGTTCTTGAGGATGTAACACTTGAACAACCATTAGATGAAGTTGTATCTGTTATCACTAAGTGAATTAGAAATTCAGTCATTTACTTTGTCACTCTCACTGGCTCTAACATCTGGCTCCAATACATTTGCTGACTGAAGCTTATGCATCCTAATAGGCCATCAGTTTTAATGAGCAATGCAAACACAGCATTTTTGCACAGTAGCATCCAGAAGTAATGTAGGAATATAGTTTGGATCTTCCAAATGTAATAATGGAAGTCAGACATTTGGAAAGTAGCTTGACATAAAATATTGCAAGAACAAGATTTGTGTGTGTATGCATGTGTGCGTCCTGATAAATATGGGAACTCATCAGATTTTTGTCATTTTGGCCATTCCAGCTTGTTGGCCAGTAACAGTATGCAAGAGCTATTTTTATGTGGACTTGGATATAAAGTTACAATTAATATTACAAAGAACTGCTTTTTCATCTCTTGCCTTTCACTGGAATATAGCCAATGGTTCACTTTTTCTCCTATAAATCACTTCTTTCCAGTTTGCAACGATGAGAACCCCTGTGAGGGTATGAGCCGTCATGCCACCTTTGAGAACTTTGGGATGGCCTTCCTCACACTTTTCCAGGTCTCCACTGGTGATAACTGGAATGGAATCATGAAGGTAACTTGGGCCATTGTTAGAAATATATCTTTGGTCCCAATGAATTACATCCTGAAATGGAAACAGACCGGCACTTATTAGAAGTTGTGTGTGTGAAGGTAGAGAAGAGAGTAGGATTGAATAATGTTGCAAACATCTCATCTGTGGCTGGGTGTAGAAGTGTTGGTGCTTCCCGGGAGGAAGGAACCTGAACAGATCGCAGCTTGGCACATAGAGTTCACCTCAGGAAAGGTGGTGAATTTTCATAGTATTATCAGAGCTTGTGTAGAATCTGGTTTTCTGAACCAGAAGCTGACAAGAAGAAAGGAAAGAGAATTGAGAAATAGGCACAAGTCCTTCTCACCATATTACCCAAACTGCTAGTATTTTATAAAAATTGTCTGTAGCAATGCCACCTCTCCCTGTATGGAATGGGCTTCTTTCATTAAGATGTAAAAGCTAAAAAATATAAAAAGCTGGTTTTAGAGTAATGTATGAATATGAAATCAGATAAGGCCCTATGAAAGACACTCCGCCATATGCCTGCCCTAGTTTTGACCCATGTCCTTCTGCCTTGACAAGAGATAAACCAGAACTGCGGCAGTAAGGCCCATGAGTGAACTCTCCAGAGCAGGCAGGGCAAGAATCCTCCTTACCTTCGTAACCCTGCGCATAGTTTCTAGTCACTTAAACAAATAACATTCAAGGCCAAATCCCTAACTGTATAAAATTTATTTTGCAAGAGCAAACATATTAACACCAGTTAGTCTTGTGCAGAGCTTGCCTGAGGCCTGGGGCAAGAGTCTTGTTGGAATAAAGTTATAAACTCAAACAAAAAGGCAGCAGTCCCTGGCAGGGGCCCCCGGGGCAAGGGTACCTGGCTGCCCCCAACCCTCTGCATGGGCCTGACAGCAGTGTTCCTGTTTATATGTACTGAAATAAATAAGCCTTTCTCCAGCTGCCCCCACCAATTGAACTGCAGTTGTTGACTACTGTGGAAAGGGCCTTTTCAGTTGTGGCACCCTGGTTATGGAATGGCCACTCCAGAGATGCTCGCCTGGTGCCTTGTTTATGTTCTTTTCAGTGCCAGGTGAAAACATTCTTATCTCCCTGGGTTTTTTAGATCTTTGTACTTTTAATCCACTGAATCTTAGATCTGCCTTTAGTGATGCTTTACACGTTCTGGTGTTTTACTTGCTACCACTGACTTTTTTTGTTTTTTTATTGATGACTGATGCCATTGCCATTTAATGTTTTATCGTAAGCACTCTAGAAAACTGTGTCATTGGGTGGCATAGAAATCATGTAAGTAGATAGACAGACGGACAGCCCATTAGGAGTAAACTGGAACTGGCATTTCATTGGCTTGCTAGAAAAGGCCAGCCCACTCGACCGATTTCCTGTGATTCCAGGAAACTTTGGAATTAGAGAAGAGAGGAGAGTTCTGTGTCCAGAAGCTGCCATCTTGCCATCTTTGTCTGTATACTTTGTCTGAGAGAGCAACCACATTTGCATTCATTACTTCAGCCTTTTCTCTCTTCTTTCTCTCTGTATGTGTATGTGTTGTGGGGTTTCTGTTTGGTTTTCTTTGAGGGTGTTTTCTTCCTCATTTGTGGCCTAACGTGTTCCTCAAGGACACACTGCGTGAATGCACTCATGACGACCGGAGCTGTCTCAGCAACCTGCAGTTCATCTCGCCACTCTACTTTGTCAGCTTCGTGCTCACCGCCCAGTTTGTCCTCATCAATGTAGTAGTAGCTGTGCTTATGAAACACCTGGACGACAGCAACAAGGAAGCACAAGAGGATGCAGAAATGGATGCTGAGATTGAGCTGGAGATGGCCCACGGGCTCTGCTCCCGTAACTGTGGTTCACCGAGTGCTGGACACGATGGAGGAGGTGGGAGATTGGATCCTGGAGGACAGCTGTGCATGGCATGTTACTCTCCTGCACAGGTAGGTGGCGGTGTTTGGTTGTTGTTGTTGTGTTGCTTAATTGCAAGACTTTGGCACATTGATGTGGGTAGGAGAAGGGCAGCTTAGGTGGTTGCAGAACCTGATGGTGGAAAAAGGTGTGTCTATAACTATATGGCCGGCTGGCATTCAGTTCTAGGATGGGTGTTTGGACGAATTGGCAGTCGCATGGAGCCAGAACTTGGAACAGCAAAGGGTGCTCTGTAGAACTGAGACCAGAGTTCTTTGAGGAGTTCAAACTGGATTGAGAAGGGATTTAAGTGTGTGTGTGTGGAGGTGTGTTAGCAAAGCACAAGGGGTACTGCAGGGCAAGGTTGAGGAACACTTGCAGCCTTGGACATGAAGCTTCTGTGGTGCCTCTCTACACATGGCCAGTTAGTCATATGAGCCCCTCCCTTTTACATCATCAAGCAGGGCCACATTCTGCCTACTTTACTTGCATTTTGTAAGACCATACAACCTCTTTAGCCTTCTGGATATACTCACGCAGAAGAACACTGAAACAAACAAAAACTTGGAATTCTTAAAATTATTTCTCCCATCCTCCCCCTTTCTTGTCCCCTAGGAGAACTTATGGCTGGACAGTGTCTCTTTAATTATTAAGGACTCCTTCGACGGGGAGTTAATGATCATCGATAACCTATCGGGCTCCGTCTTCCATCATTACTCCTCGCCGGCCATGTGCGAGAAGTGTAACCATGACAAGCAAGAGGTAACCTGCGTGCGAGGATATGGGAGGGGGACCCCCCCACACGTGCGAGAACACACCCGCACAGCCTGAGGCCTTTGAGATCTCCCTGGGATGGTCTCCTGGTGATAGGTGACTTAGACTTGAAGCTTTGAGTTTTGTTACTGAAGTGTGTTCTTGAAGTGAAGTCCTTGTCAGGAGGAAATGCATATTTGTCTCAGCAGAAGGCTGAATGAAGAGACAGCTGGACCAATGAGGCTGGCAGAAAAGTATAGGTAGATAGACAGAGCAAGGAGAAATCATGGAGGCAGAGTTCAATTTTTCACTAGGAGAAAATAGGTTGTAGACGCTGTATTGTCTCACTGTTTTCAAGGTTCAGCTATCAGTTCAACAAGGCATTTGCCTGATCAGTTTTAAGCCCAGTTCTACTCTTCAGTTTTCCATTTAAGCTGATGAGACTTAGGCATGTTGTTCAGTATTAAATATCTTCTGGTTTCTGTGGAGCAAAATTTCCAATGAAAGTGTAGTTCATAAGTAAAATCCATTTTTAAAACATGAAGATATTGGTTAATCCTCACTTTGTCTGTTCATCTTGTTGGCAAATGGCTTATTGTGGACCCTTTGGTGTATGATTAAAATTGCTGCTGGAAGACATAGAAAGAGGCTACAATGGGAGAAATAAGATTTTGACTCTAGGTGTTAGCAACTGTTGTAGGTAGCTGCTACAGAAATGGTCAGGGAGATGTCAAGAAACTCATGTCATTCTTGCAGGTACCATAACCATCCACTGTCATTTCTCTCCATTTAATTTAAATGTCTTAGTTGCATTGATTTCAAAGAGTTTGAGAAGCCTTTGACCTGTGAACAAAGATTATCAGTAGTAGTTTACTATCATATCTAAGAAGTCAGATTGGCTCCATATACTAGATATACATACTAGATTTTATATATATATTAACAACGCACTACATTTGTATCTTCTTGATCATTAGCGGCCAAAACTTTTGTTTTGTATTAAAAAGTACATTACAACAAGACCATAAAATGAATAAGTACATTACCATAAACACCATAAAATGAATAATCAAGTTTACAGAGAATCATAGAACTCAGTATCCTAGGTCTGGATTGAGTGAGCCCCTGAGACTGTAAACAAAAAATATGCATCCTTTAATTTTAGCTCCAGTAATCCATCCCCTTCAATTTGTTAGTGCACTGCTGCTGGAGTAAAAAGGGGAGAGGGGAAATCATATACATATATACAAACTTTAATGTGCCTATTCAAGACATTGATAATAACTACAGAATAGCACACAAGCCAGAGAAAACTCTGCACTCTCAAGTCCCGTAGTAATAAAATGTTTAACTGTGCATTTAGTTTGATTTCTATATAACTCAGTGTTGTTGTTGTTTTTTAACATTATTTGTTTCCTGCTAATCTCTATGTAGGGAAATGTGTGTGTACTAAAAAGTTTTACATGTATTAAGAGTGTTTTTCATAGAGAAAAGAAGCAAATGCACAGGCACCAAATCATTGTACTTGTGGCCAATGATAATGTGCACCACATTTCAGATCCATATTTCCTCCAAGGAGATCATCTTCATGTAAGAAAAGTGAAGCATAAGGGGCATTCCTTAACATTATCTGGCTTATCCCCATATATTTCCAGTCATAAATATTTGAAATCAAGTGCTGGCCTGAGTTGCACAAACAAATCAGCACTTGCCTGGGGTAGTAATATTTTTTAAATGGTGAACCATCTGAGAACCCAAAAGCCTCCTGAAACATCCAGGTATCTGTAAGCCAAATTGAATTTTAATATGACTTGTAAGGCATGTCTTGTCCTAAGCATGTTTAGGATTGTGCTATAAGTAGTCATGCTGACCTAGCAAAGTTCCTAAGTATCCCTTTAACTCTCAGCTACAATGTTTAGTCCAGTGGATGCTTCAGAATGACCCAGAAGCTTACAATTAATGAACCACATCCATTAGGTTATTTGACCCCAGTAAGGAGCTTGACGTAGTCCCAGAAACTGTGGATTAGAATTTCTGTTGCTCTGGGGCACCATCTGAAAACAAGTACAGGGGTACCTTGGGTTAAGTACTTAATTCGTTCCGGAGGTCCGTACTTAACCTGAAACTGTTCTTAACCTGAAGCACCACTTTAGCTAATGGGGCCTCCCGCTGCTGCACGATTTCTGTTCTCATCCTGAAGCAAAGTTCTTAACCCGAGGTACTATTTCTGGGTTAGCGGAGTCTGTAACCTGAAGCGTATGTAACCTGAAGCGTATGTAACCCAAGGTACCACTGTAACTGAACTAGGGAAGTCTGTGGATTGCTTCCACAAATGTACAACCCATTCCTTACATGTATTTCAACTATGCATAAAGGAAAGCGGCCTGAAAATTTCCAGGAAAGTTATGTTTTACGCTCTGGAAACAGATGTAAATCTGAGAAATACCTGGCAATATTCCTGGGACCTGCTTGGCCGTTCATACATTTTAAACCTGCGTCTGACCACTTCCACATTAGAGATGCATATCGTTCCAGCCATTCCCCTGCAAGCATTTTCAAAACATTATAAAAGTCTGATGTCAGGAATGGCTCTAAGCAAAGTTGAATGGGATCCTGATCAAGGGCAAAATAGACTGGGAAGCTCTCCTGGGCAAGACACAAATTTGAAATGACTCAGAACTCCATAAGAGCAAAGGAGCACTCTTGTGTCACTTCCATTTGTTTCAGAGTGACTGGCTGAATGGATTGTGCCCAAATCTCCCCTTTATGTTCCATAAACCACTAGACTTTGCCAGCTAAATAAGCTACATGGATGATGGTGGCCATTGCATTTTTCATGTGCTGTGGTCAAAAGGCTGGGCATCTTGTAGGATTGAAGCATGAAACCCTAATTTTTATTATTTTAAGAAGCCCTGTTTACAATAGAATATTTTAATTATGATGTTTTCTTTCCATAGAATCATACTCAAATTATGTTGCATTTTAGTCCAATACATTTTTTAGGCGATAAAAGATAATACACAGAGAGAAATAACAGAAATTATTGCAGGGTTTGTCCACCTTAAAATCAAACTGATATTTTAATTCTCAAAGCACTAAGAAATTTTTATTGTTCAAAACATATAAACATTTGGGAGTATAGCATGAAAATCCTAACTCTAGTTTTAAATAGATTCCTCCCAACAACTGTAATGTGTATAAATTGTAGTATTGAAATTATGTATTTCAGAAACTCACACTGTAAATAAATAGAAACAATATTTTTATTCCCACACCATTAAGAAAACAGATAGAAAAGCATATGGGGATGTTGCAGTAACTCTTTTATTTTTAAAATAATGTGTAAGTATTCTGTAGTCTAGGCTAGAATTTTAAAATGTAAGACATTTTCTCACCATACTAGCATCATTGCTCCTTTCATGACATTAGTCTAATTTCATTATCTGTCTCTATGAGGTTTGCATATATCTAGCAATTTGTACTGGTGGCACATAGAATCATAGACTCATTGAGTATTTAATTGGCATCACATGATCTGTCAACACATAATGGAGAATTGAAGCTCTGAGCAGAATGTTTTTTCTCTTTATGAATTTGTTAGGTGCTTCTTTTTGTGCTGGATTTCAGTGGAAAAGATTGTCACTTCTTGCAAAGCAGCTGTACAGCAAATATTAACTGTTCTAGCATTTGTAATCCCAGGGTATTTTTGAAAGCCACAAATCAGGAAGGGTTACTTTTACAGTCTTTTGCAGATGTAATATATCAGGGTTCCCAGAGGTGCAGAGTTGAGGGTGTTTTGATATGAACTTCAGTTATGTGTGCGATAGTTGATGAAACTCATTAGATGAACAGTTCAAACAAAGGCTGTGTTTCCTTTTTGTGTGTAGATATTGTGTGTAGATAGTTGTGTTGTGTGTTGACGTGGTGTAATTGTGGTTTTCCTTTCCTTTCTTTTCTTTTCTCAATGTTTGGATCATTGGTGGTGGTTATACTACATTTTGCATAGCATTGGGCACAATCCAGCACGCAATGCATAAATCCCATTGACACCGCAGGATTTAAGCACACAAGATGATGCACTGGATTGTGCCCACAATGCTCTAACCTGAGTAGTTCAGTAGATAGCTTCCATGGAAGTACCGTTGTGTTAGTGCTACGAAGATTGCCGTCATTGTGTCCCTTTGCTGGATTACATCATGATGGTGGATTACCTTTTTGGAAATCTACTTCAGGCATATCTTCCATTCATTCCCAATGAGGTATTGGTCTGAAGGAGTCCTAACATGGCACTGCCACTGATTCTGCTATACTTCCTGTCCAAAGCCATCAGCTCTCCATATCATATTTCGTCACTATTTACAAACACAACATGCACACGCATTTCTACACAAACACAGGAAAGCAAAGACCTTGCCCGAGGAGCCCTGCAAACTAGGTCAAGATCACGGAGATGATACGCAACCAGAAAAGATCAAATGCCATACTAGATTAGTAGAAGTTCTCTAGAGGCCAGTGCTGCCTTTTGAAATTGAAGATGTAGGCTGAATCAGAGGGAAAATAACGAGGAAAAACTAATCCAGTGAATGAAATGGGAGAAGATGGGGAGAAGATGTCAAGGTGGAAAGCTATGGTGGAAAGAAACAAGAGGTAAAGACATAGGAGCAAAGGCTTGAAAACAAGGAAGATTCCCTTATAAAGTTAAATAAAAGCAACAACTGGGAAAACGGGAGGGGGGGTAGAATGAGAGCAGAGTGTAGGATGATTTTTTTTTAGTTCCATCTTAGTATACTGGAATTAGAAAAAGGAAAAGAAGAAAAATAAGTAGGGAATCCAGAAGGAAATAGCTGGAGGAGTTGCTCAGCTGCATGATATTGATATGGATTGCATGAAACAATGGTTACTGTTGCTGGAATGAAGGCGTCCCTATTATCATCCTGTTTGACTGGAACAGGTTCTTCTATCCTCAACTGGTCTTTGGGATAGGCTCTGTCTGGAGAATCCCCCTGTCTTTCCTCCACCGGTATGGAATCAGTTGCATCCAGAATCATGGAGCCAAAATCGTTAGAGCTGAACAAAACACCTTCTCTATGCATTCCAACCCAAGAAGATGTTGATAGTGAATGTACTGCAGCTAAAATGGTCCATGAGAAATGCCAGTGACTGCTTTGTTCTCTCTTTTTCTGTTCTTTTCTCTCCTCAAACAATTTATCTCATTGTATGCAGAATTGGGTTAGGACTCCATAAACCTCATGTGTGGTCTTCCTCCTTGTCATCGAACCATTTCTTAAAGCAATGTGACTGGTTGAGCGATAGAATCTATCTGTGATGTGTGATAGCTTTCCCCCACCCCCTCTGACTGCAGGTTCAGCTGGCCGAAATGGAAGGCTTATCACTCAACTCTGATAAGTCTTCCATCCTGCTTGGGGACGATGGAGACAACAACAGTGTCGATCAGCCAAGCCCTAAGGAGGAGGAGGCCAAGGTAAAACTTTCCAAGAGTTTATGTGGATATATATTCCCCTTTGAAACAATCACTGGGCTTCAGGCCAGATAAGAGAAAGTACTTCTTCATACAACACTTAATTAAACTAGGAAACTTGCAGGAGGCTGTGATGGCCAACAAACTTAGTTGGATGGGAGAACTCCACTCCCTCCACCTTCTCATATACAACCCTTCCTTAAACTGAAGTGTCTTCCTGGGGTCTTGTATGTGAGCACCTAGAGCAATAGAAGGGAGTGGTATATGTGTGACAGAAAATGAAGCTAGTAAGCTGTGCTTGTGTGACTAGGGCAAGTGGTGTGGGTTTCTAAGAGGAAATAGGTATAGAAAAGATATTGCAAATGTTCATACATTTCCTTTTCTGCTAGCTATAACTTATCTGGATGCAGATGATGCATAATAGGATATGGATGTGATTGATTGATTGATTGATTGATTGATTGATTACCAGTTAGTGATCATTGTAGGATAAGTGTCAATGCACTAGAGATGTTAAGGGGAGGCAAATTCCCAAGGATAGGGTAGCATAGGGAGATGAACTGTTTGATGAAAGTAGGAAATTATTATCCCTTTTGCTACCCACAAACTCAGTGGCAAATGCCTCTTGCAACTGGGCTCTAGTGTCCCAGGCATATTCTGCAGGTATTCGAATAAAGCTGTAAATGTTCTTATTGATCAAACAATGGATTTGACGATGATTTTATTCTTCTATTTTTTGGATAAATTTGAAATTTTATAAGGCAAACGTCTTTCTTTTATCTAGGATGGTGAAGACAGTCCTAACTCCACAGGGATTGTGGGTTTGGAGGAATGTCTCTTCCCTTTAACAAATATGGAAGCTTCTCCAACTCCAGAAAGCTACTTGTGTGAAGTGGAGAAAATCTCTTTCAGTCCAGTCCAGTCTTGGCTGAAGAACGAGAGCAACCCAGGTGGGCAATACCCTAGTGCTCCTTTGGACAATCCCATGGTGCCATGCAGAGATACCTTGTTCTTCCGAGGGCCACTTTTTAAGATACATGTTGTACTCAGCTACAGAAAGCTGACTACAAATGCATGCACGGTTTCATCAATTCCAAATTGCATACTTGGGAATAAATTAACTGATTTTCCCAATCCTCTTTCCCATTCCATCCATTCCCAAGAAGGGAAATGACAATATCAGTTGCCAAGGACAAAATATATCGCAAGATTGGCTGCATAAATCTAAGCATATAAACTGTTTCTTCCCTACATCATCTGTGAGCTGCACATCTTTTAACTTCAGTTTGCAAATTCAGCCTCCTGGCCTATTTGTTTTTTAATTCATTATTTCATTTCTATGTCCCACTCTTTCTCCAGTGATCTTGGGGCACCATACGTAGTATGTTTTTCCCAACAGATCTATGCAGTAGTTTAGGGCAAGAGAGAGTGACTCTTCCAAGGTCACTCAGTGAGCTTCATGGCAAAGCAGAGATTAGTCATCCTAGAATTGCCTCTGGCTTTCTATCTCCTTTAAAGCCAAAAAGATTTCAAAGTAAAGCCCAGGCTGTAAGTAAAGATCAGTCCTGGACCATTGCCACAGTCCCTCATGCTGACACACCAGTGGGTACTGAATTAGGCCTTGTTCACATCACCAGCTCTGTTCTTTCTTGGTGTTGGCTGATCTGCCCTTGATGGATTACTCAGGGAAGATTGGGCAATGGGAGAAGAAACATGGCTGGAATAGAGGCACTGCTAGAAGTAGAGAATAAATTCAATTCAGTTTGCATTTAAATGTGAACATATCAAATTCACACTTTTCAGAAACCGTGCATGAGCTGAAACTCAAGCCTTCAAAATTTGTGCTCCTCCAAATTCTGCAGTACAGTCCTCCAACCAAGTAATGTGTGCAAAAATGTATACACTAGGGTAAAGTGTTCCTATAAATGCATATATTAGTAAAAAAATAATAATAGAAAAATGCAGTATATTAGGGGGAATTGCCTTGCAAAAATGTGTGTATCTGGCAAGATTGTATATAAAAGTGTGTGTATTAGAAGTTCACACAAGAAGCTCGTGAATTTGCATCAGGACTTTTTAAAAGAAAATCTCAAATTGATGTATAAATGTAGAGAACTGAACTTTGGGAAAGATTGGAAAAATGAGACAAAATGAAAGTGACATATTCACCCATCCGTAAGGACTGCTGTCCTTGCTGGAAGTACTGGCTGAGGGTGAAGTGCAGGCTGAGTACTTCCAGTACTGGCTACCCGGGAAGAAAGAGCGAATAGATGGCAAGAAGGAAGAAAGCTTTACAAGAAAAATCAAGTTTGATTGCCTGTGTTTCCTCATTAAAGAAGTGACATGTGGATGTACCCTGCAGATTTCTGACATGGGTAGAAACGGATTTGAACAGTGCTGATTTTTTTCCTCCTTGACTCTGTCAGGTCCTCCCACCCCCTTCTCTCCAGATGCATCCAATCCCCTGTTACCATTGCGAGCAGAGTTTTTCGTCCCAGCTGTTTCTGCCAATCCACCAAGTCAGGAGAAAGCTTCCTGCCCAGAGAGCCTCCCAAAAATCTCTTTGCAAGCTTCCTGGGCGTCTCTGCAATCTCCAGGTGTCCACTGCTCACTTATCCACCAGGTAAGGACTCCTGCAACCACCATTCCTCTATCTGTCCATTGCCAAACATTTTAGCCTCTCATAGACTTAAGGTAGAGGGGATTAAATGTTGTGTGGGAAAAGAGTTGACTGCCACATTTAGATTTTGCACTCTGACCTGGAAGTGGGGGGGGGGGGGATGTTCCGCACAAACAACTTCATTCTGTAGGAATTTGCTGGAAGACAGGCTTCTTCCATTTGCTTGTTTTAGCATCTCATCAGTGACACACAGCAAAGCTTCAAGGAAGATGAGCTCATGTTTGAAGTTAGTGTCAGCTCCATCACAGACACAAGGACCGTGCTTTGTTGGTATAGTCACAATTCCACACTGTATTGTGAATTGTCTTTATCTCGGGGGGCGGGGTGTTAATAAAACTAGGTATCCACGCAATGATGAAATCCTCAGAACCAGATATACATTATTGGGGTTGAATATTAGATAAACCTAGTATAAATGCTTTCCCCTAGCTCGGCCACACCTCGTTTCAGGTGTTTTTCTCTCTAACTTCCAATGGCACACACCTGTGGAAGAAGAACAAGTCTGGGGGAAAGAGGAGCAGTGGAAAGTTGCAGGTGGATAAGGAAAAGAGACTTAATTTATACCTTGCCTTTTGACCAAGATTGTGACTTTCCAGGCTATTCTCAAGGCCCAAAGCTTTAACGCTGCAAACTGGACTCTTGGCCCTGACTTTGAAGACACAGAAGTGAAATGTGGAATTCCAACCTTACTTTGCAGCCCCAGATTGGATATTAGTCCTCTCCTGTCCCAATCAGGGAAATTTTCCATTTTGCAATTTCGTGAAGGATAAGGCTATCAACAGCTACTAGCTATGATAGCAATTTTCAGCCACCACTATGAGAGGCTCTGAGTGCAAGTTGCTGGGAGCCACAGGTGGGGAGAGTGCCTTGCCCTCAGGTTCTGCTTGTGAGCTTCCCATGAGCATATGGTTGGCCACTGTGAGAACTAGGCCCGGATCCAGCAGCATCTATGCTCTTCCCTATTTCCCCCTATATTTATGCCAAGATCCAACCACCTCACATGCACACCTTGCAAAGAAGGTGCAGGAATATCCATACAGGGTCTTCTGAGTCCTCCTCCTCCTTCCTTACTATAGGTACTGTTGGGGAAACATCAGGGTTTGTGTCCATTACCAATCAAGGGAGGGCATGTCCACATCTCACATAGTTTTAACCAGGCTCTCAGATGTAAGCTACTCCCACAAAGAGTATAAATTCCCTATGTGCAAGAAGCCTGGAGAGAGGCAGGGTACCTTTCTTTTTAGCCTGGAATAGTCTTTCTTGATCAGCAGGGATTGGGCACATTGATGTGCCCACTTGGCATCACTTCCATGCCCCACATGGACCCCAGTTGTCTGGATGCTTGAGTGACACAAATAATTCCCCAAGATTACGTGTGCTTCCCTTACTTTGTTACTAAACCCATACCTGCCTTGTTGTTGTCCTGATTCTAATGCTGTGAACAATTAATGTACATTGGAGTCACTTCGTATGCTATGGAATGAAGGGTTGTGTGAAGAGGGGAAGAGACTTGCTCCCAGACATGGCTCCTCTTTTCCAGGTCCTGCTATTTTACAGCTGCTTGGTTGCAGACCACATTCTAAGGTGGAAATCAATTGCTGGAGGATGTACAATTTTGGTCTTGAGCACTTGAAGGACACATGTGCCAAGAGCACTCCAGAGTCCCTTTTAACATAGCATTGACATGTTGGCAGACCAGCTAAACAACAATAATTAAAAGGGGATAGCCTGAAAGAGATGTGTAAAATTAAAAGCAGTGTGGGGAGAATTGAGAGAGAGCATGGAAAGAAAAAAATGTCTCTCTTATATAATAATAGAACTGCAGGGCGTCTAACGATATTGATTGGCACTAGAGTCAAAATGAAATATTTCTTCACAAAGCGCAAAATTAATACCATTCATTACCACAACTTGTGATGCTGGCCACCATCTCTGATAGCTTTTTCAAATGAAAGGCTAATTAACTGGAGACAGATTCATCAAATGTCTTCTAGGCAGGACTGAAAAGACATAGACATCCATGTTCGGAAGTAGTGTCCCTCTCTCAGGTTCTGGAAACAAGCAAGAAAACACCTGTCATGTAGATGTCCACTGCTAGAGACAGTGGGTGGCACTCAACTACATTCTACTCAGAGGAGACCCATTGTAATTAATGGATCTAACTTGGTCACCTTCTGTAATTTCAATGGGTCTGCTCTAATTAAACATAGCTTAATTAGGGTGCTGACATTAATGGCATTTGGTCTGATCCATCAGTGCCATCTACACACACACACACACACACACACACACACAGTGGCCAACAGTGGCCTTGTGATGATGCTGCACATTGCTGTTTTCAGGAGATACTGCTGATTGGGAGCTAAGAACTGGAACAGTGTCCAGTGTGCCTTCTTCAGGGTGGTGAGACATGAATTGGGGGCAGGCAGCATTGAATTGCTTTAATGTTAACCTTCCCACTGATGCATGACAACTGAGAAATCATAGGACAGTAGAGTTGGAAAGAACCCAAAGGGTTCACCCATCCAACCCCCTGCAATGCAGGAATCACTGCTCATCAACCACTTTGTTTCTGTTGTTGATTCTTGACCCTGCAGACCACAGAGAGCGACACCTCCCTGGAAGACTGCAGGAGCAACAGTTCGGAAGGCAGCTTGCAGACCACACTGGAGGACAGCTTAAACCTCAGTGACTCGCCCCAGTGCACCCTGGACCTCCCAGTTGCACTGTGCCCAGTGCCAGCCACAGCCACCAAAAAAGCCTTGGTGGCGCCTCTTTCCCCTGCCTCCCGCAGGCAGAGCTTGAGGGGCCGTGGGATCTTCACTCTCCGGAACATCAGCCGGCACCAGCGGAGCCACAGCAGCGGCGGGAGCACCAGCCCCGGCTGCACTTACCATGACTCCATGGACCCTTCGGACGAGGAGGGCGCAGGGAGCAGCCTGAGAGGCGGAGGCAACAACAGCGAGCAGTCAGAGACCCTCAGCAGTCTCTCTCTGACGTCCCTCTTCTCGCCGCCCCCTCCGCCCCAAGGTCTGGCGCTTGTGAAGAAGTGCAACAGCACCAGCAGTCTCCATGCCAACCCTTCCTCCCGGGGCTCTGCAGCAACCGACGGCAAGCAGTTCTACTCTGTTGACCCCAGGGGTTTTTTATCCATGCCCTCGTGGGTGACGGACTTCTGCAAGAACAGCCCCTCTCCGCGGGAGGGCAACGTACCAGAGGGCTCGGACAGGATTGAGACTGCAGGCCACAGCTCCCCGGTTCCCTCCGAGTTGCAGCTGGGGAGTGGAGTCAGCAAGAGGAATAGATGAGGCAGCTCCCTAAGACAGGGAGGAAGAGCGTCGTGTGAACAAGGGAGCGTGTGCCGGCTGCCATTTCCGAAACAGTTCCAAGCGCAGGAGCTGTGGAGAAGGAAACAAGCAGACACGCAAAATATAAATATGTGTGTGTGCGTGCGTGTGCGTGTGTATGTGTGGAAAACAAAGACTTTTGTACCATACCTCAGAGACACGAGAGAGCGAAAGCAATATGTGGACCCCCCCACCCACCTACCCATGCACGGGACCACCACCTCTGCAAAGACGACAGTGGGGCATAGGAATCCAGAGAATTCTGGGTGATGAGGCTGAAGAGCCTCTGGCCCAAGGAGTAGCCTGGGGGGCAGCCGTTTACTCCTCTACATAGACAAATATATATGTACAGATATAGAGAATGATTTATTTATTTTTTTTACAGAGAGTTTAGGACTTCCAGAAAAGTGCTAAGCGTGAAAAGGGCAGGGTCTTGGGGGGGAGGGGATTATTTCAGACTGAAATCAGCAACCAAGCTGTGTTTTAAGGGTTTGGGAATCTCTTTTGAGGAAAATCAGATTGCTCTATGTTTCTATTTGGGAAAGAGTAATAGTGCAAAAGCTATTGTCCAGCTGTTTGGGGGAGACGGGGCAGCAAAGGACAGCTCACTATGTGAAAATGCTCCATAGAAATACTGAGGGTGAGCACCATTAAATGTTCAGCTGGGGTTGTGTCCACTCAGTGTAGTTGAGCTCCTCAGGCAAGGACAATGAAGGCTCCATTTCTTAAATGTGAACTCTGAGGGTCTTGCGGCTCCGACTGTGGGGCCCTGGAGCACTGGAGGCTATTCAGGTTTGCTTTTTTTAAGGGTGTGCGTGTGACAACAAGAAGTCACAGGGCAATTACTGGATGCTCCAATTCTCACTGATCTTTTTTTTTCCTTTTTGCAAAAAAAAAAAAAATCTAAGAAAGAAAGCTGCTTGGGGGGAACTACTCTGTACTGTTAAGGGGTTTGGGGTGTAGAGTTTATTTTCTTTATCATTCAGTACTTTTGAAGAGTCTATTTTAGAAGCCCAAAGGTGCAAAAACCATCTCTAGAGAAAGGTATGTTATTTTTTACAAATATATTGAAAGAATAAAAATGAAACACGAGAGAATGAGCAAGAGGAGCAGGCCGAACCTCAAGCGTAAAGCGCCATTAGCTCTCTGTCTCCAGTTTGGGGCTCATAACTTTGACACACGGGGATTTATCGCTGAATAATCTTAGGGAAGATGGGTGAGCCTTGTTCCTCCCCAATGCTTTTTTATGGCCTTCTATGCTAATTCAGTGCGGTGGCTCTTGGATTGTGTCAGATGAGATAAGAATTCAAAACAGTCTGCACCTTTTTGGGCCCCGACAGCAGAAGTTGATGGAGAGGGCCAAGCTGCAGCTGTGGTTGGCATTGCATGTATCTTTTAAAAACTTTAAATAGCTGCTGCTGCTGAAAGGCGGGAAGCAGGGTGGATTGGGACCACGATGCATGCAGGGCGGCTTTAACCCTTTCCCCTGACAGCCCCTCTCAAGCTGCTTTTTGACACAGGAAGGAAGCCCCCCACTGGCTCCAATGAGCACTTCCCTCTGATGCCAAATAGCAACTTGAGGGGGACAGGAGGAAAGAGTTAAACTGCTTCCCCAGCTGCTGCAGTGTCAGTCATCGTGATTTGGCCCCACATCAGCTATTTATGGTCTTTAAAAGTTACACACAACACCAAACTGCATGTATAATGTCACATGTAGTTTGGCCTTGAGTGAGTGAGTGAGTGTGTGTATGTGTGTACATGTGTGTAAATGTATGTGTATATGCAATACAGTGGGTTATTTATTCACCAGTGAATGTTTGAAAGGATTGTTGCTCGCCTTTTCTGTGCTTTGCAAACAGGGTGGATTGATCACCAGGGTGGTGGCCCGTTGCTGGTTAGATATAGTGGCTGGTTAGACGAAATCTGCTCAGTCATAGGGATCGTTCTCAAAAAAACAGAGAGGTCCGTTTCTTTCTCTATCATGTAACTCATTCCCAGTGATTCAATCCCCCTTTCAGGGTGCCTTTGTATCCAGTCTTGCTTTTTCTACCACTAGCCAAGCCCTCTGCTAGGAAGACTGATTTCTGGAAAGCATATATTATTATTTTTCAGGGCAGGGGTAGGACATTCAGCGATGCAACTTAGTGTTGCCAACTGACCCAGGGGTGGGAGCAACCTGGCAGGCTCCTTTGGCAGAAGCATGATCCACAGAAATCAGCAGGTGAAGCTTTTCCCATCATGGAGATGGAATCTCTCTCTTGCTTATTGCTGCAGATCGAAGCACTGTTTCATGGCACATCTACAGGTGCTGGTGGAAAAGTTGGCAGCCAACTTAAAGGGCTTTGGGAAAACAACAGTAGGAAACGATCCCCTTTCCTGCTACCATGTTTCTCTTCGCTGAAAGGCACATGCCATTGGGGTGGAGGGGGAGAGGTGCATAGGGAGGAGAGCTTGCTTTCAGAGCAGGGCACTCCTGTCCTCTGCTGCATAGAGTGGACCACACCTACCTCTGTGGACCCCTTCTGCAATTTTGGGGCTTGCGCCAAGGGTCAAGGCCCTTTAAAGAGCCATGATTGTAGCCCCCTGTAACGTAAGGAGCAAGGGCACTGCTGGTCTGTATGTCAAAACAGTTGTTTTGTTCTTTATATTTGATGAGGCAGTAAATACCAAATGGAGATGGAATTACAATGGCATCACACCTCGGAAAGTAATACATGTTCCTTAGCGAGTGCAGAAGCTGAACTGAGCAGTGTGTCTAATGCTCTGGGATCCCCTAAGAGATCTGAAATCCCCACCTCTTCAGATAAGCCACTGGTCTGCGTTAATAAAGCAATAACAGCAGTGTTGATTTTAAATGTTTCTTTTGTGCTGAATTTTGTGGCATGTTTCCCACCTATTTTCTTTTTCAAGCATAAAACTGTCATGGGGAGAGAAAAGGCAGCCCCTCTTTAAATCACACACACTCCCCTGCAAGGGACAAGGAAGCAGTCTCTACCAAAACATTTTAATGAGACTGAAATTGATCAACTTCATCATCCCCATCCCATGCTAAAATCGTTCAGGGGCCAGTTCATTCTGTTCATCAGGGAATCTCCAGCCATTTTTGCTTTTGGACAGCTGTCAGACGACAACATCAGCTCCCGTACCAAACACCAACAGAGGCACAGTAGACCTCACACTGCCTGCCAAAATAGTAGGTAGGGATTTTACATTCCTATTGGATGTTGCCTATGAAAATCCCTGCAAAACTCAATGGGGAGCCCAATGCACATCTGCACGCTCACAATATCATGCCAAAATGTCATGGTGTGAACTGAATATATGAAATTGTACCTAGATATGCTTGAAATGTGGAGAGAGAAAGCCCACTCACACGCAAAGACAAAATATGCAGTGTATAATGTTGTCTGCAGTTATTTCAAATGTAGCCTTAAATAGTGGAGAGGTGGACATGAAAAGCAGCTAGGAATTTAATTTCCTTGTATTGAGAGTGGCTGCAAAGTCTGAGGAATTCAGAAGGGGTGCTTAACCCTTCCTTTGCCCACCCGTTTGTCTCTGTGTTAGTGTTGGGCCCGCTTGTGTTTGTACTGTAAAGTGTTGTTCTGCCCTGAGAATGGTCGCCATCAAAGAGTAGAGCAGGGTTCAAACCTGCATTGCTTAGAGCCTGATTCTATGCATGTTTAATTAGAAGTAATTCCCACTCTCCAGTGGTGCTAGGCTGGGTCTCCGGTTGTCATGTTTGAGAAAGCACCATCTCATGTTCACAAGCAGGTTTTCTGCTTCATACATTTCAGTTATTTTGATAACCGTTTCTGTCTTGCGAGCCCTTACATTTCAGGGGCTTGTTTTTTGTTTGCACATTTTTCATAACCTTACAATAGGAGGGTCTTTGTTGGGGGGCTTCTGGCTTGGCCAATGACCAGAGAAGGTGCTTTCCCAAACCTTCTAAGGTTTAATTTGATGATAAAAGCAGTTGTCCCTTCCTCCTAAATAAGTGTCCTCAGGTGGCCCCTAATGCATCACCAAAAAAAGTTGCATAAAATTTGCATATGGCAATTTATATGTTTAGATACAAATCTGGAGGCAGACTGACCAGGTGACCTGTGTGCCTCTTTGGTCTGCTCTGCTGGTGTTAACTATTGATAGGCAACTTCAAAAGCCCTGCTCTTTCTCATTGTTCTTTATTTTTAAAGTAGACCTTGATTACACAGTCCTTCAGAGGACAAACAGAGCAGTGTTCTCTGGTATCCCTTCAAATGACACAGTCACCCTAAAGAATGCACACTCAGCCATTTATTATGTGTACCTGGCAACTAATCTGGATGAATTGTTTGGGTACAGACAAAATCTATGCTGTTGGAAAAACTATAATCTGTTATCCCAGCTATGAATCCACAATCTCGCCTGGCCTTCATTTTATGAAATATTCAATGCCTCATTTATCTGAAGGTGCTGCCACCAATTTGTGTCTATAGAAATCCCAGCCAGCTTCTGTTATGTAACGCTCTGATGTTTAACTTGAATTTAAAACACACAGACATCTACACCTTATCAACAAAATCCCATCCTTCCTTCCTTCCCAAAAACAGATTCCTCGCTCGCATTTTCATTTCTTTCTACAAGTAAAGGAAAAGGCTTTTGGCCTAGGAAATGTGTTACCATGGCAACCAAGGACTAGGTTATCTTTAGAGAATATTTTGCCTCTCCCTTTTAATTATTTACTAATGGTTTTGAAAAAGAAGACGACACATCTATTCTTCCCAGAGAGTGGGTTGTTATAAAATGCAACAAAACAGGTTATTTCTATATGCTGGCTTAGAGTGAAGGTTCTGCTCTATTATGTGAGAAGGTCTGTTTATGCCTGGTTGGTCTCCTTTCCACTGGGGCTCTCTTGTCCAGTCCCTTTAGTGGGGAGTCACAGGAAGACACAGGTCCCTTGTGCCTGCAGGAATTTTGTCTATCTCAGAAACTGCACAGGGTGGAAAGGAAGTCTCATTGGAAAGTCTCCCCAGTGAAGGAAACAAAACAAAACACAGGAGACAAATGCACTTTGTGTAGAAAGTTTTGAACATTAAAGTATTGCCTTTTGACAAGAACGACTGTGGTGTGGTGTTATTTCTCCTGCTCTCCCCTCAAGAGGTTGTTTCTGCAGTATGGTAGCAAGAATAAATGTTTTTTAAAACAACTGCTCCACTTCACTGCGAAAGGAGGGGGTTGCCCACCCTTTTCAGCCGATTATCAAAACTAGGAACCGATTATAAAAGTTACCTAGGCTGCACCCACATTATTCCATCTTCCCAATGTTTTTATTACCTGTCATTTTCTGCATTTTATGTGATCTTTCAGACAATGTAAAATCCACTTCTGGAAATCTCATGGAATCTAGCAGGAGCTTAATGTCTCCAGGAAAAAAATAATCCAGAAATATTGTGGGAGTTTTTACATTGCAAGGGCTTGTCCACACTTCAGCTTCTCCAATGATTTCTAGGCACAAGTCCAAGAGGTTTTTCGTCTGCCCTGCCACTTTCCCCAGGAAAACCCACTGTTTGCATCTGAATCATAACAAATTTCAATTGACTTTTCTGTAGATTTACATTTGTTCCAATTCAGCTTTAAACAGCAGGTTGTGATTCGAGGACCCGATCCCCGCTTGGGGAATAAAGACACGTGGACACAGAATGTAAGGTTAATGGGTAAGGTAAAGGCCACAACTTTACTGATTACAGCATGTGAGAAAGTATTGGCTTAGGCATTGGACCACGGAACATTAGACTCCACCCATTCATAGAGGGGTGAGTCTGAGGAGGAGTTAACCACCAGTAGGGGAAGCCTGTTGATGCTAATCCAACTACAGTGGTGCCCCGCAAGACGAATGCCTCGCAAGACGGAAAACCCGCAAGACGAAAGGGTTTTCCGTCTGCAGAGGCGCTTCGCAAGACGAATTTCCCTATGGGCTTGCTTCGCAAGACGAAAATTGACGAAAAATTTTGAGGGTTTTTTTTGCTCCAAAACCCCTTTTTCTGAATCGCTAAGCTGCTAAAAGCATTTTAGCAGCAAAACCGCTAATCCCTTAAGCCTTAAAAAGCCGTTTTTAGCCTTTAAAGTGCCAATAGCGCTAATAGCGCTAATCCGTCAATGGGCTTGCTTCGCAAGACGAAAAAACCGCAAGACGAAAAGACTCACGGAACGGATTCTTTTCATCTTGCGAGGCACCACTGTATAGGCTCTCTTCCTGATGTCACCAAGGGTCGTGCCATGGCCCCCCACCACACGGGCATCGGACAGGATCCACAACTGCCAGATTCCTTTGGCGGAATACCCAAAATTGTTGGGGAAGGCGATGGCCACACCTTGCCCCCCAAAACACCAACACCACATTCCAATGCCTAACCGCCAAATACCACGAAAGTTGTGACAGTTGCTACGAGGTAGGTGAAAAAAACCAAGAGGCCGGGCCAATTTAGCCAATTGGAAAAAAACTCCTACCAGGCCCCCTGGTTAAACAGGGCGACCAACCAGAGGTCCATAGCAAAGTCTCAGGAACAGCTAATCTAAAGGGAGTGGAGGGTGGGTGACTCGAAGAAAATGTGTGTGCAATGGTGGGGATGGCTGGCGCGGCTGCGTTCGAGCAGCAAGCTCAAACTGGGTGCCCAACTGGGAAGGGGCGTGGCACCAGCCCTGGAGTTGAAGCAGGGGGCGGAGCGCCCCCTGCATGACGCAGGAATCATCTCCCGCTCACAACCCCTTCCCTCCTGGGAGTAGGAAAGGCTTTTTCCCAGGGAAAGCAGCAGAACATATAAAAAACCTCTCAAACATGAGCCTTGAAAACACGGGACAAGCAGAATATAATGTGGACCAAACAGAAGTATGGCTGAATGTTGCATTTTTCATGGTTTTACCACCAGACAAAGTCACAAAATTGTGGGCTGCATTTTTGAATCATGGGGGAACAGAAGTGCACACACTCAAAGACAGACTGCTTCAGAGATAGAAATTGGGGACAGGCAGTTTTATTGGGACCGTGTATACACTAGCAGTTTGAATATTCAAACTGTTCTCTATAGTTTTGAGGTGCTGTATCTCTTTACATTCTATTCAGGTCAATGAGTATTGAAGATGTTCTGCACAGTGGGAAGAAATACTTAGCACCTTGCACAGATATCTTCAGTTCTCACCCACGAAAAGGCTTTTAGGCACAAGCTCACATCCATGCCTTCAAATTGGGAACTTTAAAGCGTTATTCAAACTAAATGTTTCACTAGCCACATTTGTGAAGGAAAGGAAAAATTTATTTGGTCTGCATTTTTAAACAAACTAACTTAATTCACATTTCCCATAGATTGAAATGTAATTATCCTTCAGATTTTGTATTTTTCAAAATTTGTAATTAACTTCTTAGCTAAAAAAAGTATTACCAAAACAAGTTAAAATGTGTATTTTGAAAGAGAATATACATATAAATGCATACATTGGGATAAAATAATATTTAAATACATATTTTGTAATACAATACATATTTATGTATTTAAATTACATTTAAACGTGTGTGTGTGTGTGTAAAATTGCAATGGATGTGAAAACAGGTCAAAATGGTATAAAGAATAAGCACATGTGAATTTTACATGGACCAGAAATAGAATGAGCCACCTATCTTTTGTGCTCCAAAGATCAGCATAAGATGGGAAAGCTCAGCACACATGCCTTATGCTGCCTTGAGAGTATTTCTCTGAACCAATATGGATCTCTTTCTAGGGAATGAAAGGCACTCCCTATTGGTCTGTTGCACTTATGTAAAATAAGCACAGAATGCCACTTCTGGCTCCAGTGCAATCCCACCAATGGTGTTAGAAGTCTTGTACACATGATGTCAGCCAAAAATTATATGTATCCAGTATTTTCTTGGTGTGTACATTTGAGGATAATGCATGTGCAGATAACGGCAAGTGTGGAGAAATCAACAGGCAATGCATTTCAGGTGAAGACATCCCCACCTCCTCTCTGGTGTTTACAACAACGTGCTAATGCAGTTTGAAATACAGCAGGCATTTTAAGCATTTGCTGATTAAGCCACAAATGTGGCTTTATTTCCATATTAGAATACCATGTGTGGTTCTACTATGGAAATACTTCCTTACAAGGTCAGCAAGAAGATAGGGAAGTTACTCCCCAACAATTACGTCTTATAATCCTATTGAGACTCACCTCAGGAATCTGGACAGCCTCAGCAGGATAGTAGAAAGGGATCCAGAAGAGGTGAAAGACCAGCCTTAAAATCGGTAATCTGAAACATATGTAATATGGAGTATTAAACAAAGTGGAACTTTCTTCTGAGCAAAGGATTCCATTGTAGGGGCCAAACTAAACATAGCAGTGTCAGACCTGTTTACTTAAATCTTGCTCTGCCTCAGTTCCTGGAGGATTCATTCATGGAACATGGCGATAAATGACACAATAATAGAAGAGCGAGCCTTTGGAAGTGAAGTCAAGCTGTTGGAGAGTCACAGCGCCTGCTGTGACTGTAGAAACCAATATGGGAGAGACATGTTTTGTGTGGCTGGGGCACATAAAGGCGCCTGGCTGTGCTGACGCAGGAGTGCTATGCTGTTTGTCTCTCATATGACATAAATTCATTCAAAACTTTCATCAGGCCTTGCACACCAGATTCCTGCTACTTTTAAAAGCTGGTTGAGGGCCATGATGTGAGGAATGCAAATCCATCATTATATTATTTTTTATATATGTCAGCAGCTTCATCTCATTACACCCAGAAAGCAGACTGCAGAATAAGCAGGTGTCATTTTAGAGTCAATCAACTGCCTGTTTTAAGCCCAGTTGCTAGATGCAGTAAGCTTGTCCCATTTGCTTCACTTCAGTTCCAATCTGACAGGCAGCTTTGTTTCCTCCCTCGTTGAGGTGGGGTGGGTGTTAAAAATTGGATTCTGATGAGGATTATGAAACTCTGTTTGCCATTGTGAAAGTACTTTACAGGGAGTGGAACATAAGACTTCTGATTCTGCCAGAAGCCAGAATTTTAACTGCATACACTTCGGGCTCTTGGATTCCCCACAACAAGAATCTTCAGGCTACAGAAAATCTGGAAAAGCAGATAATATCTCTGGGGAGACCGCCGTTTCTATCCCCCAGATATCACTGGGCCAAGCAGAACTTCTCAAGCATGTGATCATTCTGATCACATTCGTTACAGCAGAGCCAAATTCAAACTCGGAACCCATTTTTAGTTAGCCTCCAGTGGTGAGGTGGTTGAAGGCCATTGTCCTCAGGACCTGCTTGCAGGCTTCACATAGGCATCTGGTTGGCCACTGTGAACAGAATACAGAGGTGTTGATCTGATTCAACCAGATGTTTATTATATTGTTTAAATATTTTACTTGTTGCTTTGCACTGGAGAAAGCAAAACTTGTTTGCAAAAGTGGTATGGAAGCAATGAGATTTTGCTCTTTGTTACTACACCTCTGGTTCAGCTTTGTCTGCAATTTGATAGCCATGCTGAATAACTGTGGTGGTGCTGTCTTATTGCAGAGCCTGACCACTCACAAGAACATCAGGTTATATAGCAAAATGCATGTGTGACTCCTGGACCACTGGACCTGGAAAAAAAAATTCTCTCACCACACCTTGACCCAACAGCACACATTCACGAGCACACAAACACTTTTAACAAGGGACCTCCACTTAAATGCACAATATGTATTACTTGAGGAAGCTTTATGTCACCAGTGATTTGTATCTGCTGTTATAGTTGGTCCAAGTGTAAAAAGAAAGAAAAAAGGGTAACCAGTGTTAGAGCATATACCTTCCATACTGTCATTAGCTAAAATCTTTTCCATTATTCTTGTGGGATGATTGGAGGGGGGAGTGATGCTGGGGATGCAAAAAATAAAAATCAAAATGCCCTTCCCTGAAGTCATCACAGTCAGACCCCACTAGAGATGGGAGAGAAATTTGATTCAGGACTCATTTGAAGCCAAATCGTATCAAATTTGCACTTTCTGAAACAATATGCGCACTGAAACACAGCTATCCTCTGAAATTTGCACTCAGCTGAATTTTGCTATTCAGTTCACCAACCAAATGATGTTTACAAAAATACAAATGTATTAGGAGAAAGTGACCACAAAGTGAATATATTGGGGAAAATAACACACAAGACGCATTGTACTAGGGGAAATTGCTTTCAAAAACATTAGCCAAAACTGCATATAACAATGCGCTTAACTGGGAGAAATTAACACTCTAATGCTGATGAATTATCATTAGGTATATATATTAGCTGTGAAATGTGGAGAACTGAATTTAAGACGGGAGAAAATGAGAAATGGAGAGTACTTTCATCCCTCATGCCAAAATGCCTTGTGCAGAGCTTCCATTTCAGATTCCCCGCCTCTCCAATTCCGAGTTAAGTTAAGTTAAGCAGCATTGGAATGTTTGAAGTACAAAATCACACCTGGATTATTATGTGATGTCAGGATAGAAAATTATGTTGCATTTTGCAAGCAAGGGGAAAACAAAATCTATGTACAGGGTGTGACATTTCTGCAGGCTGCTGCTAATAGACCTTTCCTGAACATTTTTTGAAATGGATTTTCCATTAGGATTTGATGGTCTCCTTATGTCCAATCCATCACAGGATTCCTAAGCACACCAATGGAAGGACACTGCTAAACTGGAAGCAGTCTGGATTTGGGGATTATTGAAAATTCTTGCTGTACCTTGCGGGCTGTTGTAAATCATTACAGCTCACATATTTGAGAGAGCGCAAGCAGGGAGAGGGAGGGAACTGGATGCGGCTGACTCTTGCTTTGTGTGTGTTTTGCATTCAACATGATGCAATGGTGTCATTTTCACACTAATGCTAATTTTATGGTTTGCTGACTTCAGAGTCTCTTTCATTTATAACACTCATCTCAGCAGTTAAAGGACTAGTCTTTGGCATTAAAGGGTCTGCATCAGAGCACGTGCATCTGTGACACGTATCAGCCTTTGTGCGTGCGAAATGTGTGTTCGTCAATCAGTCTCAGCAGTGATGGGCAATGATTATGTGAAAATAAACGCAGGCACCGGAGGACGTATTAAGAAATATGCAGACATTCTTCACAAGGAGAGCAGTAAACTGGGATACCCACCTGTACTTTGTTCCCATGCAGAATCTACCACCAGACCAGTTTGACCACCACTTCTAAAGGGCTGCCCTTACACATACACTGGGCAGGCAGTAACCATTTAGCAAGATGATAGTAACTACATGGGTGGTGGGAGAGACTCACAGGAGGTCTTACACCCCTGTCTCTCTGATGCTGATTAAGAGGGGTGGTTATCTGCTTCTGTGGGCCTATATGCAGGAGTAGTCCAATGTGCTAGGATTATCTATGTGGGAGGGCTCAGGATACAGTCCAATCCTATGCATGACCAAAGCCAGTTACACGTCCGATTCCTAAATGGCACATCTGCTTGCTCTGCATGATACAGTGCCTGATCCTTTGTGAATATCCAGCAGGCTTAAATGCCCCTCCTAAATGGGAGTCACTCAACTCCTCACTGCTGTGATTTATCTCTGTGCAATTTAAGGCCTCGATTTGCATGGAAGAGCCTGCTTGGAGCATTCTCTTCTCTCGCTCCCAACAGTTATAACTCTCCCTGCCTGTCACGCACTCCCTTGAGGACTGCAGGGCTGACAATGATGCTCTACTGCGATGGCAGCCAAGACTCATCAAACATGCCTCCCTGAAGCAAAAAATGATGGGGCACGAAGTGGATATAGAGGGGAGGAGCAACAGCCCTTCCTTCCCTTCTCCCTCCCTCTCCTGTTGCAGAACTTAAGGGCCAGAAGCAGGAGACACACTTGACACACAATGGGTGTTGAGGCAGGCTTTTTTTGTTGTTGTTCACAACAGTTTAGGAACCAAAGGTAAGTGATTCACCAGCTTCATCCATTACTCTTCACTGGGATTTGTTTTTAACTTCTCTCTAGTAGGCCTTCTCGGTCCTTTTATCTCATGGAACCAAGGTGCTTGTCAAATGCATTTCTAAAAATTATTATTACAGGCTTAACTTTGCCTTGCATTTGTGTGGTTATGAAACATCATCTCCTTGGGATATTGTCTTCTTTCTGAGCCTTTCAGAACTGATGAGCATAGTCACAGGTTTATATAGTCACACAGCCTTTTTAAACACCAATAATCAGAGATGCACACAAATGGCCTCTCCAAATTCTACACTTCATTTGTAGGCAGAGAAATTGGTGCAGGTGAGGGAGATTTCACTGAATTTGGAAGGGCTGTAGCTTTGCATGCAGAAGGTCCCAGGTTCACACTCTGGCATCTCCAGGTAGGTCTGGGAGAGACCCTGTCTGAAATCCCAGAAAGCAGCTGCCAATAATTATGTAGTTGAACTCTGGAATTCACTCCCACAATATGGAGGCTTTCCATGAAATGCAAATGGAAGCTTAAGAGAAGGCATTTTTGGTGGGAAGTGGGCAGGGAAAGAGTTAATTTCCTCCCCATCTCACCATGGATTTGAGGGTTTGTGCCTATATAACAATGTTTATTTACAAGTGTACATACTGAGCACCTCAGTTATTAATTATTATTATATCAACTTCCTGATATTTGCATACTGATCTGGGAGCCTTTGGGGGCAGCAGAGAGGTAAAAAATCATTTAGATAAATACCAAGGGTGCAGAAACAGGCACAGGCATTTAAATGTGTATTAGTGTCCATTACTCTCTCACATCAGTAGCCAAGCCTAGCATAGTTATATCTATGTCTGACCCATCCATCTACAACTGCATCATTTATAAAAGGGGGAGTTATCCCACCTTTCTCTTTCTGACTTAAAGTCAGTTAATGAACTAGCTAGAGCACTAGAAGCACAACCCACAAAACACCCCAAACAGCTCCCGCAAACAGTAATCAAGAGCAGGATATCTAAATTGAGGCACTCTAAAACCCCTGCCGAAATTAACCTTACATAGCCCTGGAATCGTCCTACACATTGTAGAAGTCTGCAAACCCTTCTAGGTCTCATTCTCATCATCTGGAAGATAAACCATCAGGCCCGGCATGTGAAAATGCAGGTAACAAGACACCAGGCATAAGAATAGCCCCTCCAGTTCAGGCCAGAGGCCGATTTAGTCCACCATCCTGTTCTCTACAGTGGCCAACCAGATGCCTCTGGGAAGCCCACAAACAGGAAGAACATGAGCACAATAGTCATCTCCCACCAGCCAGTGTTTGGAAACCGGGAAACGAAAAGCAAGGCGCTACGTAGTGCCTGGAACCCGGGTTGTGAGGCGCTGGAACACCATTTCTAGTCGCCTTTGTGCCACGGTGCCCGGCACATCCCCCCAGCTCATGCAGCACCAAAGGAGGCACGTCTAGGGCTGCTCCTGGCAGCGGCAGGGGACAGCAGGATGCGAGGGGCGCTGTGGAGCCAGGGGGCGGGGAAGGAGCTTTGCTGAGGTGAGAGGTGAGTCTTCGCTTCCCCACCTGGCCAGCTTCGCCTGGCAAAGGGAGGGGACTAGGAGGAGGAGAAGGCAGAGTCAGCAGGATTGCTCCTGCTGCTGATGGTGCACACACAAAATCAACCATACCCAAAGCAATTATCTTGAAAATAATATTTGAGAAAATTTGCCCCCACCTCCATTTTCTCATGTTACCAAAGTCTCTCCCTGCTCCTGCTGTTGTACTCCAGAAGCTGGAGGTAGAATATAGTCATCAGACCTGGTCACTGGTAGCCTGTTCTTCCATCCCTCTCTTAAGGCCATCTACGTTGGTGGCAGTCATCACACCTTGTAGTAGTGAATTCTATAGCTTTACTAACTACCTATGCACTTTGTAAAGAAGAACATAAGCATCAGGCCCATCTAGTCCAGCATCATGTTCTCTCAGCAGCCCACCAGATGCTTAGGGGAAGCCTACAAGCTGTAACTGAGTGCCACAGCTTCCTCCCCCCTCAGCACCTGGTATACAGAGGCCTGCTTCCTTCTGTCTTTCAAAATTCAGCTTCCATACCCTCCAACTTTACTCTTGACGAAAATCAGGACTTTCCTACCTACTCAGCTCAAGTAATTTGTACTTCACTGTTGCTTACATTTAATAAATATGATCTAGCCTTTCTTTTTTTGTGTGGAGTTAAAAACCTCACGTTGCGTGTGTGCTTTGCACCCTCTTCTCATTAATAATGAGATTATTAAAAGGAGTCTGCTCAAATATGAATTCAAGCCTTAAACATGTTTTTAAAAGGAGAAGAAATAAGCCTCCGGTCGTTATCCCTCCTTTTAGAACAGAATTCATGAATTTTAACCAAATATTGCCATGTTGAGTATTAATATACAATTATGCAAAACCACTGTTATGTCTCTGACAAAAATTAGATTCCATTGCCCTTGCTATAATCAGTGATGGCATATTTCTTGTGGGTTTATATATATATATATATATATAAAACGACTCATGACCTAAGATTTCTGTTGCTATGGCAATAGGACTGTTAAGGAGGAAGAAGCTAAAGGTAAGTATGAGCATGCATGTGGATCAAAGGGAGTGGGTGGGTGTTGGCTGCCTATCATGATTCCCTGGTGCAGTCCTCTCTCCTCTGCCTATTAGCAAACAATACGAACCTCCACTTTCCAGGACTGAAAGAATCCACACTCACAACCTGCTTCTGTATGGGAACGTAACAACACTGGCGAAAGGTGCCAAACCGACACCACCAGAAAACAAGGTACTACTCCACAAAGCACTTCTACAGAGGAGCAGTGTAAAAACTGAAGATGCCCAGCATCACATTGGACATGATCACACACCTGTCTATTTCGCAGGAGAGAAAGCGAGACAGAGTCACATTTGATTAGCTAGAGATGGGCTTCATGCGTGTTCCCGCACATACATTTCTTGCAAAGTCTGACGTGGTCCTTCCACCTTTGATTTATTCACAGAACAAATTATTTGTCGTTCCCCTCATTGGGGCCAAAACCAACTGGTGGGAGGAGGATTTGAAGACTCTAAACATTTTCCATGCTGGACTGCTCCCTTGGAGGCTGCAGCCTATGAGTTGGCACCTATGTGTGCGAGTGTGATTGTTTCTATCGTCTCCCTGCTCTCCTGTATATACAATTCTCTGGGATTTGTTTTTGTCTTCATCATGCACCAACAGAGAAACTATTCATATAAAACTGGTCAAGAAATGTGTGTGTGTGTGTGTGTGTGTGTGTGTGTGTAAGAGACGGAGGGAGGGAGAGAACAAATGACTGAGCTGGCCAAGTTAAATGCCAGCTTCCTGCAGTTCTATTGGCATTTCTTTCTGAGAAAACCACCCATAAACAAAAAAATGACCCTCAAAATGGGACAGTTCTATGAGTCATAGATGGATGCTCTCTACATGGTTTTTGATCCAGAAGAACAACTAACAAACTGGTGGTAGGTATAGTAGCGTAATGGGCTGGGCTGGGGGTTAAAGCCAGTTGTGAAATTGCATTAAAGTGGCAGAACAGATGGATTACACAAAAAGGCTATATGCTTTCTGGAACGGCACTCACAGAATCACTGCCACCAGCTAATTGAAGAAAGCAAATCCTAGTAGATAATTCCCTGTTAAGGCCAGAAGCTCGTGTCTGGCTATCAAACTGCCTGCCTCACCTGCTCATCCACCAACTATTCCATCTTTCCTTTATAGATCATGAATATAATAGAAGGGCGAGACAGAAAGCAGCCTAGTTTGATCCTCCCACCCACCCCCAGCCCTCCGGTTCCTGCAGAGCCCTTTCCCCAATTATATTCTCCAGCACTTTGAACAGCCTACGGAGCCTGAGCTCTGTGGATTGCCCTAATTCCCCTTGAGGACTATTCTGTCACATTAGCAAATGCTTCCTGATCTATCTCCAGCCACATTTTCTCTTTGATTAATTCTGCCCACACCCCCTTCATGCCCATTATGCCCAAAAGGATGCTTCCCCTTGAGGTTTTTCATGGGTTTGTTTAGATTTCTAAACAAACCGTGCTTTTTATTTCAGGAGGTGTTTTTTTCCACACTGCCACAAAGGTTTAAATCCTTTTGGCTCAGGTGAGGAATGAATATTTGACAATTGCTTAACCCTGTTTTTTTATAAGGGAGTGGGGGGGGAGAGAGAAACTAGGCAAGAATGTCATCTGAATCATTACTGTCTGGGCTCTATCCCAAAGGATCTATAACAGAGGTAGGCCGCAGGCTGTTTGCTGCCCTCAGCCTTACTGAATGCCTCCCCATCTCCTGTTCCTTCCCTTATTGAGGAAAGAGCAATTTAGCTGCCACCACTGACACAAGGAGAACCTCTCCAGCCATTCCGGCTCATGTAACACATACCCTTCAACATTCTTCAGATGAAAATAGAGACATTGCTCACTCCCCTCAAAACTGACCCTCCTCAACCACCCATTTTTGGTGTCCCCCTCTCACAGAGCAATTCCTATCAGAAGAAAGGAGAGTGTCGCCGCTACCACACCAATGGGACAGAGCATGCATGGCCTCCGCTGTTCTGAGAAAACCCCTTAATCCTGATTTCGTTTCATTTCATTCTTTGGTAGATTTACAAAAAGAAGAACACACACTAATTCATACATTTTTGAATGAGGCAAGATTGGACGCGGATGCACAAACCTTTTTATAAACAAACAAAAAACAAAATAAATATTCCTTGCACTCCACTCTGCTCCCCATTTTTTTTGTCCGCAGGGCTGCCCTGACCTCTGCCTGCCCCACTCCCCCCAATAGTTTATTCAGGTTGGCACCTTTGGAGACAGGAGGATTCCTTTCCCCTTGTCCATAGGTACCTTTTGCTGTAAAATTAACCCCCTCACAGCCCACGCTATATATCAGCCTGAACCACCAGTGCTGCTCCTCCTATCCTGCCTGGTTTGGCCCCGACTGTCTCGGGAAAGAGGGAGTCTCAAAATTGTGTTATCACAATTGACATCTTCTTGCAGAAGATTTCTTGCTGGATTGTGAGGAAAACATGCCCTTGGCTATGCTCATCCTTTATCACAGGAGCAATAGCGAGAGTTCAGGTTTCCCAAGTGAACTGTGCTTTCTTTGGCCCTCCCGACTGCAGCTGCAAACGGCCAAGGTAAGGGCAATTTGTTTTGGAAACCCAATTTGTTCCTTCCCTTCACAATGAAAGGATACAAGTTGCCACAGGGGGGATCTTCAACAAGAAATATGCAGTGAGAAAGGAACGTGGTATCTGGATTTTTTTGTTTGAACTAGAAGCAGCTAAGCAGAAGGCCATGCTGGTGCCCAGACTATTAATTCAGGTCTGTCATTTTCATTTGTGTTTTATGTGTGCAATTATACCACTCTTCCTTCTGCTATCAGCTTGGCATGCTCATGCTAACATTAATCCCAAAGGTCTTTCCATATATTTGACCTGATACAATCCTTAGTAGTAAATGTGCCCTAACTAATCCAGCACCAGTGTGCTATCTTTTGGGGAAGGCTTGTATCTCAGCAGGACAGAATCTGCTATAAATGCAGAATGTCCCATGTTCAGCCCCCAGAGACTCTAGGTCAAACTGGAAGAGAACCCTGCTTGAAGCCCAGTGTATGCAGTTTTGCTGCCATTTGAACCAGGGCTAGATGAGCCGCTCTTTAAATAGTGCTGGGTGAGCACAGGAGCTTTGGAGCAGCACCGCAGGGATGCGTTACTGTGATCGTAATTGAAAACAAACCAGGCAGCTGTGTAAAGGAATAAGACTGTCACCACCAATCTGGTGCCCTCCAGCTCTGCTGACTGAAGCTAAGGGGAGTTGAAACCCAAAACAGCTGGAGAACACTGGGTTGACACAGCCTGGCGTGGTGCATTGAAAAAATGCCAGACTTAAATGAATATAGTAAAGGTAAAGTGACCCCTGACCATTAGGTCCAGTCGTGACCGACTCTGGGGTTGCGGCGCTCATCTTGCTTTATTGGCCAAGGGAGCCGGCGTACAGCTTCCGGGTCATGTGGCCAGCATGACTAAGCCGCTTCTGGCGAACCAGAGCAGCGCACGGAAATGCAATTTACCTTTCCGCCAGAGCGGTACCTATTTATCTACTTGCAGTTTGATGTGCTTTCAAACTGCTAGGTTGGCAGGAGCAGAAACCGAGCAACGGGAGCTCACCCTGTCGCGGGGATTCGAACCACCGACCTTCTGATCGGCAAGTCCTAGGCTCTGTGGTATATAGGTCCTTTGAAATTTGTTGGATAAAGCAGTCTCTTCTAGTGGCTGAAACTTACAATTTTATTGAACTGGGGGGGCTCTATCTTTTTAAATTTATGTTTTTCTTAAGTGGCTAGAAGTGTAATGATCTTATGTGAACAAAGAGGTTTACAGCAACTCAAAGTATACATACCTTCTGCATGAAGTGGAAAATGAACAGTGCAAAAATGTAGCTAAACAATTAAGAAAACACACACACTGAAGAACCACGTTTCCCCTCAAGAACAATAAAATAGAAAGTATGAGCCCACGTTTCCCATAATCTCAATGACTCAGACTTAATTATGCGATACTAATAATAAAACATGTTGTCCCAGTCTTAAATTCTGAAGAAGCACATTTCTGTACCACCACTTGATTGGACAAAGCTGTATATTTTTTAGTACCAAAGAAAATGCTAGTTTACTCAGCCTTCAAAGTCCTACAAAACTTGCTAGATCTGGTACCAAGGCAAGAAAGTTGTTATTCTACAAGCCAAGTAGTTTGAGGCAGAGCTGGTCCAACTGGACGGAGAATAAGAGGTTAGCTAAAGACCAATATTTTTAGGGACATCAATAATACAATAGTGTGCAATCCTACTGGTGCCACACAATGCCACAAGAATTCATGCTTGAATGTTTGGTTTATTTGGTTTTGTTTCTGTCTAGCATTGCTACCTAACCTTTTAACAAAATAGCCAAGCTGACAGTACAATATATTCAGCCAGCCTTGATTCCAGGATATACTCCGCTATGACCTATAAATCCAACGCACACCAAGTGAAAAAGTTGGCATTATGATAATCATTTATTCTCTTGTTAATCATGCTGTTCTAAATGTGCCTTTTATATTTGACTGCCTTTAGTAACATTTTCATTTTACATGTTTAAGTTTTTTGCAACCCAGCCAGAAGGGCAGGGTATACATAAAAATTATTATTAATGATTATTATTATTAACTTTGTTGCATTAAATGTGCATTCTGTTGTTGACCTCATTTGTAATGTTTCATTCCAATATCTTTAAGATAATATTTTAGTTTCCTGTTAATTCTGTTGCTTTGAATGTATACTTGATTTTCTACAGCAATGTTTTATTCTGGATTGTTTTATTTGTATTTTATTTGATGTAAACCGCTTTGAGGTTTTTTTCTTAAGAATATAAAGCAACATAGAAAACAAATGAATAATGATAATAATGATGATGATGATAATTATAGAAGGCATGTACAGCCAGCAGTCCCCCCCCCTTTTAAAGGTGTCCTGTAAGTATTGTCATCCACCCTCCCTACCCCCTTACTGCCAGTCTTGCATGGTGTAACATTTGCAGTAGTCCCAAGTTACATCAATGTATAATAAGCATGTGCTGGGACACCCCACACAGCAGGGCTAGGGAGTATGGATGACACACAGTGACCCCACCAACATGTCCTGAACACCTGGCCTACCTTGCCGCAAGTCAGGAGGCCAAGTCCAAAGTTCAATCCACACATCCAAAGTCCAGGAAACCCAGTCCAGAGTCAAACCCAAAGCACAGTCCCATAGAGGTCCAGGAACATCCAAGCCACAGTCCACCAACATGAGCAGTTCAGCAAACGCAGCCCCTCAGCTCTGCTTCCCTTTTGTACTTTGCCTGCTGATTGCAGCATCTGGGCTTGACGAGGCATATGACCCTCACCTGCTCCAAGCCTCCTCCAGCTCTTCCCAGAGCTAACAAGACCCACCTGGCCAGCTAGGGAGCTGGGCTGTGGGCCCTTGCTTGCCTCAGCCTCCTGCAATGCCCAGCCTGCTGCTCCCTACACCTCAGAGCCCTCTGTGTTCATGAAGAGAAGGGCTTCTCTGGTGATGGGTCCTGCTGTTCTGGTGGTTCCTGTGCACTGACCTCCATCCTCTTGCCATCCTCTGTCAACCTGTGAGTACTTCCTTCCCCATCGCCTGCTTGCCCCAGTGTGTCCCAGTCCTGGCTACACCCCTCGCTGGGGTCCTCTTCCTCCTCTTCCTCCTTCCTGTTGTCCTGCCAGTTCATGACACAGCACTGGATTTAGGGCAGTTCCACTACACAGGGTGCTGTGCTAAGGGGGCACAAAATAACACCATCACCAACAACCTATATTTGTGTGGGTACCTACTGATAAGATCCATAAAAGAGAAACTGTACCAAAAGGAATTATTGTGAAAATATGAAATATTTGGGGGGACACCACATTTTGTCACAGGTCAGGGTGCTCTATTACCAAAGTCCACCCCTGCCCCAGCTCCCAAAATTGAGAGTGGCCTTTGAAGGAGTGCATATGTAGGGATTGTCACTTGCTCGTAGGCATTCTCCAGAGTCAGTTTATGACTGGGTCACAATGTGCCTCAGATCTTTAGGTCTGTGGGTGACGCTGCACTAATGGAAGCGGCAAGCCCCGGTTGCAATGCTAATGAAAAGCAAAGAGGATGTAGCCCACTGCAGTATAACTGGTCTTTCTGTGTGCTGCTTTCATTTAATTTCTAAATAGTGACTGGTGGTCAGTTGAACTGGCATTTGAGATTTACAATGTGTTCAGCTGATGAGGATTTTCTGATTGAACATTGCTTGGCTATATGAAATACTGCTTTCATCTATCAAACTGTGTGTGTGTACGTGTGTGTACACGTGTATGTGTGTACATGCACCTTCTTTCCCCAGAATGCTCACTGTGCTCACACCAAATATTGTAAAACTACAACACTGGGGAGACCTGCATTCCTACCACGTCAACAACGTGAGGAACTAATGTTTTATTGCCAAGTGTTCTGTGCCTTTCATACTCTCTTTTTTCACACTTGAACGCAGGGTCAGGATAAAGAATAACCTCTACTCATGTTTAAATGTTTGGGAGAAAGTTTTCACTTCTAAATAAAATCTCTCGCTGCAAAAGGAAGAAAGGAAATGATGATCCATTTCCAGGGAAAGTTCTGCTTCTTCTGTGATTGGGTTCTAGTGACCCCTAATGGGCAACTTAAAACAGCAAGGCAAGTCTGCAGTGGGAATATGCCTACCTTGACTCTGCTGCCAATTAGATTTTGTGGGGGGGGGGGGGACAAGCTAAGCCTTATCAGCCTATGTTTGAGATCAACAGATCATTTGAATGTGTGTGTGCCCTTGGGTACACCTGGCTGGTTGTTTAATTCAGAGCTGGGGACAATCTTAAGTCACATTCCATCCCATTGTCTTATGGAAACTGGAGCATGCATGGGAAGGAGCTTACAGCAACTCAGTCTAAATAAGACATAATAATGCTCAGTGGCAGGGAGAGGGCTAATGGCTAATGCCATTGTTATACTGTCAGATCAAGAGTATAGCAACCCCACAAGCTACAGTGGAATCAGCCCTATTTCTCAGAGACCCACTCTTCTCTCTTCCAAACACAGGAGGGCATTTTCCTAACCCTTTCCCAGTTTCTTAGCGGTAGACCCTGCAGTTGGGCCCTCTCCAGGCTCAGAGTCCAGAGAATGTCATAATGTTTAATAGTAAGCAATGGGAATCATGGGTTTTATTTGTTACACTTCTTACCTGCCCTTTGCCATAAGATCCCAGGGCAGATTGCAACAATATGTTAATTCGATGCTAGAAACAAGTAAAGCAATTCCAGACAAATGCAGCACAGTGTACTGTAGGTTAAACAAAACTGAAGTGACTGACTCCCACGCAAATACCTTTGCTGTCCACGGCCAGGTTCAATAATCCTGTCTTCAGCGTACGGCAGAAGCTATGCAGCAGCAAAAGTGCTATTGTATGTATGTGCTGTTTGCCCATATTTTGGAAAGGGATGTTTGCCCTTGCTGTCTATCATCTCGTTCGTATCCTGCCTTTCCTGCAAGGAGCTGCATGTGGACTTGCCTCATTTTAACAGCAGGCTAATGCATTTACAGTAGCGTAGCTACAGGCACATAAGTATATAGCACTGCTCTTTTTAATCATGAATTTCAAAAAAAGGTGTTTAGAAATACTCAGCATGGTTTAGTCAAGAGCAAGTCCTCATCCAGATTGCAGCGGGGGCTGCTATTTACTTTGAATGCATCTCTTCTTTGACCCTCATTTGGCTGTACGCCAACAGGAGTCACGGAATCATCTGCCTTGGAGGTTTCGAACCAGAAAAAGGACAGACATCTTTCCTGGAGCCTTGAGGTCTTCTTGTCTTAGGAAACTAAGACAAGAACAGATATCCTACTGCTCCCCTTCAATCTCTATGGATCTATGGTGGTGTGTAAGACACGAGGGACAAGTCAGCATGCTCTCAGCCAGTCCTGGAAATCACTATGAGGGAGAAGAAGAGATGAGGAAGGTTGTAGGACCAGGAGCTAGAGCAGTGAAAGAACAGTCCCTTAAATTGCATGTTGTTATTTTTATTTGTTATGTGCTACTGCCTCTGTTAATACACTCGGATTTTGCTGGAGGGAGAGTGCCTATGAAGGTGGGCATGGTATAATCTGGAAACAAACGTGTTTCCACACATTTCCACACATGGTATAATCTGGAAGCAAATGCTACAGAGGGATTTCTCTAGCAAAGCCTCATGGAGGAAAGCAACGCTTCCCCCACCGCCAGCCTCAAAGCCAGGTTGGAGAGCGCTGTTTTCCCCCACCGCCAGCCTCAAAGAGCAGACTCTCCTGGCTTCAGCGGAAGCAACGCGAAGCCTCCGGAGCGCAGGCTTCGGAGGCTTCGCGTTGCTATCGCTGAAGCCAAGGAGCCTGCATTCGCCCCGTAGGGCGCGCACACATTTCCCCTTCACTTTTGGAGGGGAAAAAGTGCGTCCTATCCTATAGGGCGAAAAATACGGTATACAAGACAGACTCTGCCAGCATTTTCTTTTTATTTCATTATATTTATATCCTGTCTTTCCTCCATGATAGCTTACATGCTTTTCTTCCTCCCTGTTTGATCAAATTAGGCTAAGAGATCCTGAATAGCCCTCGGTCACCTAGTCATCATGGTTGAGTAGGGATTTGAATCGCAGTCTCCCATGGCCTAGCCCAACCCTTTAATGGTACATTGCAGTACATTTTCTACCAGTTCCCTTTACCAGCCACAGAATATTCTGAAATCAAGTAATCCACACCTTTAATTCCATGGTACTATGGGATGGAAGGTCCCACTGCTCTAAGACACATGTTGTGGAAAATAACATTCTGACTGCCTGATGATCAAACCCTGTAGAATCGCAGCTTCAGCCACAGAGTGAGGGATGCTCAGCCGATACCTCACATGACCTTTTCCCTCGGCATTGTTTTCCAAATTCAAAGCCAAATCTTGCTGTTTACATGCTCCTTGCTGTTTTCCTCCTTTCCTATCTAACATTGTCAGTCACATCCATGGGAAGATTAAGTGAAACGGAAGGTCGATTGATCCAGGGCACAATTTAAGACTTTCCTGTTCCAGAAGAATAAGCTCCTGACAGGATAAACAGGGCCTGTCATGTTCAAACTGGGAACTCCTGCTTGCTCATTTGTCTGCCCCCCTGTTCTGAGTACTGGAAACATAGAAAACAGCGGGGGGTAGAGGCCGTGGGGGTGGGGGTGGGGTTGTTGTTGTTGTTGTTTTAATCTCTGAGGCTGCAGGGCTTGCTAACCGCTAGCTGTTTGGGTGCTTCCTCTGCGAATACGAAGTGCAATGGTGCAAGCTACTAGTATGCACCACAGGATACCCAGAAAACAACAGAGCTAGATCCATTAATTGCTTGTGCATCTCTAGGCCCGCTGGATCAAGTTTGGTTTCTAGGAGAAGCATAACATGTATGAAACGATACACCAGTCATTCAAAATGCTGAAACCTTGTGAGGTACACGTTCTTCATCAGATCACCTGCTCCCAATCTTTCTCACTATGGTGAGATTTATTTCTGTTCAAATTATAGTGATTATTTCCAAATTTGCATGTGCACATTTTTTTTACAAATCTGTGTTCTCTTTTGGCTTTTTGGTAGCCATTCCCACACTGTGTGTGGAACTCTTTACAGATCCATATAACCTGTACAGTCCTCATAGCTTGCCTGTTTGCTTTACAGGACTGAGTCAGAAGTACAAGGGTCAGTCTAGTGTGATCTGTGATGCATCCTCCAGCTGTGTCGTCCTCTGATTTTGCAGCAGCAGGAGAGACTAAACTAAACCTTGGTAAACAGGCTGCAATGACTCCACCATTTTTCTTTTTTTCCCCTTTTTTCTTTGTAAAAAAGCAAAGCCTTTTGTTCAGATCATCTGAGATAGAAAGGGCTCCTAGTACCTGCTTAATACCTTTTCCCTTCCTTTAATTGGCAAGGACCTATTATCTCTAGATCAGCTCCGCAAAGCAATGACTGGGGATTTATACTCTTTGATCCCAGTTGCTTTGATTCTAACAGCTTTTAACTTACCTTATTTATTCTGTAAAAGTGAATTCAAGCCAACATTATCTGCCCTGGGTTAAATCATAGCAAATGTGGAAATACTATATTTAAGAAAGCAAAAAGCAGGTGCAAAAACACAAAATGAGAAATAATGTGTTTGAGTGGCAGATAGGGTGTGGGTGTATAATGTATTTTATAGCTTTATAAGATGCCATATATCCTATATATATATATATAGGATATATAGGATATATTATAAATATATAATAGGATATATATATTTATTTATTGAATTTATCTCTCTCTCTTCCTCCCAAAGAAGCCCGGGTCGTTTTTGTTTTAAACAAAACCAATGCAGTAAAGTGGCCTACAAACAACAGCTAAAAGCATTCTGAAAGTGGTTACAGCTAAAAACATTCCATCTAGTGATCTTGAGGTTCCTATGAACAACCATTAAATTCCTCAGTAAACACAGATGTTTTCAAAGCCCTCCTGAAAGTTAGTAATAATGGAGACAGATGCACTAGGGCATTTCACAATTAGACAGCTACCACTGAAAAGCCCCTATCCTGGCTCAGTGCCATCCAGGGAACCCCCAGAGTTGGCACCACAAATAAGACCTCACCTGCCAAAAGTAGGTTCCAAAATGGTTGTTATTGAGGAAGCTGCCCTTTCAGGTACTTAGGCCCCAGGCCCTTTATAGGCTGGTACTAAATTGAAAAACACCCTAAACTGAGCCATGAGAGTAACATAATGAAACCCTAAGCCCAATGGTGGGGAAACGTAGTCCCTGTGGTCCAGTGAGGCTCTCCAGGGCTCTGTCTGTCTGGCCCTCAGAATTGTCCCCAGGCTACACCTCTTACAGGCCTGGCTTGGTCCCCATATACACCTCAACTGTCCTGATTTGACTGGGACATCGTGAAATTACAGAAGCCATCTTGGATTCTGACTGGATCCTGGGATGTCCCGTTTTGGCAAGCTCACAGCCCCCAAAGATGCCCATTTTGTGGGTGGGGGCAAGATCGTAGCCTCCAAAGACACATATTTTGGGGGCACTCATAGAGGCAGTGGCAGCATATAGGCACAGGGGGGTGGACCTTGACACCCTCTTTGTCCCCGCAGCCCTCACCCTCGGCAATAGTGAGAGACAATAGTGTTTGAAAACCAGTTCATGTGGTCCCTGTGCTGCAGACGTCTACATTATATTGTTCTTCATCTGCTGCTGCTTTCTGTATTGTGTTAAACTGTTTTTAGCTGTTGTTATTGCATTTTGTACATTGCCTTGAGACATGCGTGGAAGATAATTAATTAATTAATTACTAGCTTAACGATGTTGTTGCTGCAGCAGCAGGAAAGGGCTCATTATTGTGTGAGTGGTTGGGGAGCAGTGACATTCAAAATTATGCCCACGTGGTACCTAAATTTCATCAAAAAGTGCACAGCTTTAAAATTATTTTGAAAATAGGTTATCTTCGAGCAAGCTTGTCTCTAGCATATGAGTAATTATTTCAATTGTCTGTTTTCACATGCCGTGGATTAAATGTCCTCTAGAAACATAGGGCAGTTGTCGCAGAAAGTATTATTTTCCCCTCAGTGAATTCCTGATCATTTTCAAATTCTATTTAACAGCAGCCTGGTGACTTTATTTATGTTCCAACACCTGCTTGAATCAGGCATTTAGAGCACAGATTCAAAAAGTTTGGCTTTTCCGTGTTAATTGCATTTTATATTTTATTTCTCCCTTTTGGAATGTTGCACATCTCAGATGCCAGAAGCAAGGAAACATATTAAGCTAAAGGTCAAAGAACTGAATTTGTAACTCAACAAAAACCCAACAAAACATTTGGCCACGTTCCATCGCACTCTTTACTGTTGACATGACTCAAGGGGTTTGCAGATGCATGTTTGTGTGATTTAAAAGTGAAGCACTTTTTTCATTTTCAAAAAAAAACATTCACAGCACTTCAGAGACTAAGACTCAAAATCAGAAACATACTTGATGGTTTCGTGAGGAGGATTTTTCACTTTTTAAAATTTAGAGGTTCCAACAAAAAGGTAGTTAAGGCTGCAATTTTATGCTTCTTAACAGAGTGCCCCATGGGCCATAGGATTCCACATATTTCCCTCTCTAAGGATGGGTGTGTTGTGCTTGGGCCATGTCTGGGCAGCATGATGTTTGAGCCATTCTCTTTGATCACCTGCTGCCAGATACTCACAAATTGCATTTCAAAACCCTGAGAATATACTCTGTCAATGATCAGATCAGTTATAAGAATACAAGTTGGCTTTGGTCATCAACCTGGGTGCTTCTGGCTGCCATTTTATCTCCACAGTCTAAAGATGAAACATGAGGGGAAAGGTTTTGAAGCAGAAGTGACTCACAACCCAGCCCATGCCAAAGGCAGCTGTTAGGCATATTTATCAAACTTTTTAAAAGAGTAAGTTGTGTTTGTGGAGGAATAAATCATTTGTTGTCAATACAGTATTTTCAAGGTGTTCAGTGAAGGCTGATTCCTAGATGTGTCCAAGGCTTTTGTCATCATTTTGGGGTCAGAATCAAACAGTGTTGCCTGGCTGATTCTCTTACAGACAAGCAATGCTGATTAATTATTTGAGTCTGTCCGTGACCAACTAGAGTCATGGCAAGAAGAATCCATATTTGCTTTGGTTCAGTTCACTAAATGGAAGTGAACTTATTTTCTGGCTGGGAACAAGTGGGCTAGTGTTGAGTGTTGGATCTTCATGAATTGGTGATTTAACTGCCCCATCTTAACCCGATGACAAAATGATGATGCACCGAGCAACCATGTTTTTTTGGGAGATGTGAGGAGTAGCAATCAGGGTGTGCGGTGGAACAATCAAATTACCACTTTACATGTGACGTACAGCACTTGCTACTTCCCCAGCCACACACATGGCCACTGTACTGTGATAATGTAAATTAATCCTGAACATCTTTTGGAGCATTTCCTTAGACCTTTGGGTGTCTACCAGCTTGCAGTGTGGATGAGGTTAAGATCAGGTTCCTAGGAAGCCAAATCTTGCATTAGATTGTGCAATGCAAAACATGTCTGCGGATGTGAGCACTGAATGCTAATAACCTTGACAATTTTTATTTATTCAACTTCAGAATTTATAAGCCACTCTGTATTTAAGGAATATCTGAAATAAATTCACAGAGATAATTCCTGCAACCTGCTTCTAGAAAAAGGAGATATTTACTAATGCCGTTTTGAAGTAGAAATGGATGTAGTCTCTCTTGTCCCTTTAGCCTACTTTCTCTGCATTGAGTAGAGCAAACAATTCTGCTTCATAACACAGTCTGCACATGTCCCCTTCTATAATGGCTTTACCTTTATAGGGAAATTGCTGAGCATTCTCGATGGATTCTCCCCACTTCCAGGGTGGCTTCTGGCAACCACCATTAGGGAGCTGTTTTCAAAGCTCAATTAGTCTAGCTGTTTGCCTCAAGACATAAGTGGTAGTTGTTTGACATGCATGCTCAATTTGTCCCCATATGCAGTATATCTACAAGTGCTCAGGAATTATTATAGCCCTGACTTGTTTTCTTAAGCTCTTGGGAGAAACAGACACACAGATACACCATTTATTTCAACTTAAGGATGAAAGTTATTTCTTTCATCTTATCAAGTTGGCTCTTGCCTGCAAAAGCATACATCACAATCAATGCATTGGTCTTTCTGATTCCACACGGGAAAAACCTATAGTCCTGCTGAGCTGTTCTATCAACATAGAGATGAGGAAAGAGAAAACAAGAGAGCCATTGGTCTGGTTGTAAGGCACGTGTCAGACCAGGCTTGGTGAGGCAGCACCATCCTCCATTGATGATCAGGTGGGGTGGGGTCTGATGTGACATTGCTTCTTGGAGAGCATTTTGTCAATGGAGTTGGGCTTTCAAGTCTCAATGAAAAATGGCATGCTATTATACCATGTTTAATGTTGGAGCAGCTTTCTTGTAAAAACACGTTTTGGTGCTTCTGCAATTTTAAATCTGTGCTATAGAATATAAATCCAAGAATTGGGAGCTCAGGCTAGCATCTTGACATTTAATAGGCAACAAAACAGTTCTAACATTGTCGTAAATAATAATAGCAATAGCGTTACCATCGGAAAAATGCTAAATGAAAAGTTTTAAAATGCTGTTCTCTGGCAGGGTTTCAGATTCTCAGCAGAAGTTTTTGAATGGCGCTAGGTGAAATAATAGAATGGGGGGAGGAGTTACCTACCTTTCAGGGGATCTGCCCACCCCAATAATTTACAACATAATAAATATGCTTTAAAAAATCAAGTGATTAAGATAAGAGTAAAGTAATAAAGCAACATTAAAAATAGAAGCAGCAGTTGAAATAAATATTAAAACGCAGCACAATAAAAATCAAGGAAATGTCAACTGGAAGACCAACAGAGAGAACAACACATATGGGGTGGGGTGGTGCAATGTAATTCAAATTGCAATTTGGCTACCACAGAGAACACCCTGTTCCTGGTCTTCTCTCCAACCTCTCTCCAGTGGACAGGCTGTGATTAGCCCTGCCTGTGTTTTCTAGTAGGGCAGGCATGGGGAACCTTGGCCCGCCAGATGTTGCTGAACTACAACTCCAATCATTCCTTGTTATAGTTTTCTGGGGCTGATGGGAGTTGTAGTTCAGCGACATCTGAAGGGTCAAAGGCATTGTTGCACACCATCCCAATCTCTGAGTGGTGTCTTTAGGATGCATGGTTTATTTACACATATATACAACCTGAGCTAGGGGACGCGGATGGCGCTGTGGGTTAAAGCCTCAGTGCCTAGGGCTTGCCGATCGAAAGGTCGGCAGTTTGAATCCCCGCGGCGGGGTGCGCTCCCGCTGTTTGGTCCCAGCGCCTGCCAACCTAGCAGTTCGAAAGCACCCCTGGGTGCAAGTAGATAAATAGGGACCGCTTACTAGCGGGAAGGTAAACGGCGTTTCCGTATGCGGATCTGGCTCGCCAGAGCAGCGATGTCACGCTGGCCACGTGACCCGGAAGTGTCTTCGGACAGCGCTGGCCCTTGGCCTCTTTGAGTGAGATGAGCGCACAACCCTAGAGTCTGTCAAGACTGGCCCGTACGGGCAGGGGTACCTTTACCTTTACAACCTGAGCTTATGATGGAGGTGCTCACAGCATTAACACCTCAAGTGTGTCTTGCTTCTCCCATAGCCACATCCTTGGACCCCAGGAGAAATCAGCCAGTTGCTGGCTGCTTCTTTTGATGGAGTTGCTGCTGGATCATTTGCTCAAGCTGCTCCATCTGTTGCTCTGGAACTTCTCATTCCTAGCTCACACACATACACAATTTCTAACTCTGGCCTTTGTCTTTCTAACTAACAAGCACAATGCCACTTCCTTTGTTACCTTAATGGTCCATACTTCAGAGGCCATTATCAAGAAACTTGCCTGGTTGTTCCAGCAATGTGAATCACTGCTGGATCCAGGAATTGGAAGGGACTCAAACATTAGTGCCTACCACCCCACCACAAACCCCTCACAACAGTATCATGTTCACTTTATGACACCACGTGATTTCTTCTGGGAAAATGTCACTAGTCTCTTATTGTCCCATAAGGTATTTATCAGATGGCATATACACTATTCATTGTAATTAGATGGTTTGGCTTTCTTATTGGCATTTCCATTACTGTTTCCCATTGCAGGAACTTTCAAATCAATGAACATGGGTTACGTTTTGTGTATTTTCTTCCTGTGACCTTAAGAGCCGCCAGGTAGTTTTAATGAACTTGTGTTTGGCCCAAAGGGGTCCTGTGTGCACTGATCTATTGAGCACTTATTGCAAATATTGGTGACCTCCATTTTCATGTTGTTTCATGGGTGGCATGGAATTTTAGGTATGCAGAGGCACTGAGGAATAAAAGGAAATATGGTCAGCATTTTCAGATAGTTACCTAACTGCTCTTTATTTCTGGAGCTAATGCTTTGTTTTTAGTGCTTAACTCAGAAGCGTTGGTTTCAAATATTCAATAAATCAAGCTGCAATTTCAAATAATGAAAATATTAACCACATTTAAAATACAAAGATTTCAACAACAATTTATTTTTCATAACAAGAATGACAGGTACACATTTGTGTGTGCACATATATAAAAACATCTCTTTAAATTAAAACATTACTTCAGCTCTAAACTATGAGATCTAGCGAATTATGTAAAGCTGATGAGTAAGGCAAGATACATAACAGATCCAAGGTTCCTTAATTAAGTTGCCATTGTGAGTGCCAGGGTCAGCTTCAGCAGTCTGGGGGAGCTGCCAAGATTTTGCTCATATTTTGCATGGAAGCCACCATATTTGTCAACTCACTACTGATAGTATGCAGCTCCTTTGCCATACTGCAGAAGTCCCCTCTAAGTCCACAAACGGCGTTTTTAATCTCTTCCAAAAGGGTCATGGCTTTTTGTTCAGTGTTCGTACAAAGGAAGTGTGTACCGGGCAGATCAGCAGCAGAAGACTCAATTGCGGCAGCCACAGGGCGTGTATCATGCACCACATTGTCTTCCCAACTCTCAGAATAAGCGCGGCAAGTTCTACGCCTACAACTATCAATGTTTTTGACCGGACATTTTGAATTATCTGGAAGAAGACTTAGGATGTTAGCATTTTCAAATACATCAGGCACTTGGCAGGGAGAAAGGGAATTTGCAATCCTTTCTTTGAGATCGTTAAAGAAAAGAGAAGGCAGTCCAGGTGGTGGTGTGAGCAAATAAGAAGGTCCACGGGAAGGAAAACAATGAGGCTGTGGGGTGTTGTTTGGAACGGCTGACTCGGGGGATGACATTGAGAAAGTGGAAAAGGAGGATGTTGTTCCCATTGAGCCGGCAGAGTCTGAAATGTACATGAAAGAAAAGTACGTAATGTTATACATTATTTGCCAAAAGTAGATATTCATTTTTAAGACCCCCTGGACTGTGCTGGCATCTTACTGAAAATAAATGGAAGTATCTAACTTACAATGTGCCATGTTCAAAGAAACAACAAACAAATTGAAAGCAAAACATGGCTTTCAATAACACAATGGAATCTGGAGCTTAAGATAGTGAGATTTATTTATTTATTACCTGGATCAGCTGTTCATCCAGATGGGGCTTGTCCATTTACATTATTGGATATGCAAGTTCAAGGAACAGGTCTTAGGAACTTCCCCTGAAACAGCAGAATGCTGGCAATGGATATGCCTTAAAGTGATCAGGCCTTTTATCCCCGTCTAATCAATACATGGAATGAGAGAAGGGCATTTATTCTTTCGCCTCAGGCAATATTACAGCTCCTGAATGGCAACACTTCACACAGCCAGACTGCATTTGTACTGTGTCCAGTGCGAGGGTCTGCTCAATAGTGTGGAACGTATGGCAACTGACACAAGAGGTGTTCCATGTGACTGATGTGGGAAGCCAGATCATTTGCAAGAGAAAGACTAGATTCAGTAATGCAGTGAAGTTTGTAGAGAGGTCCGTTGCAACGGCATTGGGTATGCTCTGGCCGCCTCATGTGTTCCCCTGCCCCTCTCTCTCCCCAATCCCTTTTCATTTCTCCCCATAACCTCAGCATTCCTTTCTTCCTCATATCCCTTTCATGTCCTTTCCCTCACACTAAAGAAGTAATTTTGTGTTTTATTTTCAAGACTCATGAACAGGGCTGGTCCAATACAAATTGCTGCCTGAGGTGAAGGACAAAATGCCTCCCCTTCCCGTTCCATATAAAGAAGCTAAGAGGGGTAGCAGGTGAAACTTGCTTCAACACTGACTGCATACACGGTACTTTCAAAGCACATTCCCTCCACCCATCCCAAGAATCCTGGAAACTGTACTTTGTAAGAATGTCAGGAATTGTAGCTCTATGAGAGGTGAACTACAATTCCCAGGATTCATGGGGAGTACTTGAAATGCATGGTGTGTATGCAGCCACTGGTGATGATGGGACAGTGTACTCCACTGTATCTGAGGGCAACAGAGCAGGTCATGTGGCACACACAATTCTGTCATCCAATACCTTGCCTCTGCTACTCATCCACCCCCAAAATTGCCACCCAGTCTTCCCAACGGTAGAGCCAGCTCTCCCCATGAACATAAAATGCTTTGTGCATAACAGTTCAGCTTTTTTCATGGCTTGACACCTGGAACTCCCAAATGTTTCCGTGAGTGAGGGTTGCGGGGAAATGCTGGAAAACTTTAATTCCTTAGTTCTGACTCTTCATTTTGGGATATTCAGTAACTGTCAAATATCTGAACAGACTATTACTGACACGTAGCATTTTCTGCATAGAATTTTACTCACGTGCAAAGAAAATAAATGGATACAATCTGTTCACGTGTCACAATTTTTAAAATTGTATGGTATAAAGGTCAGAATGTTAAAAGACTGGGGAAATTGATATGGTATTGCAAAAGATGACCACTAGTTTCAAATAAATAAAGAATAAATTGGGCATGATTGTGCATGCTGTTAACATGCCTCTTTTTTATATAAAAATAACGGAAGTGAGAAATCATGACCCCATAGAGAGGGAGGGATGTTAAATCCTTCCCCCATATCATGATCACTGTGAATGTTGTTGGGCCAAATCAGACAATATGGTAGTCTTAGGGGGTGATTTTCACTCAAATTGCAGTGCAAGTGGAAAATGTTGTCCTGTTCCCCCTTTGCTGCATCCCCATTCTTGATAGGGTACCCTGCACCTGCTGTTTTCAAAGTAAAAAACAAGACATGTTAAATGCATATGCACATTTCATGCATTGTCTGGCTTGGCCCAAAATTTGTCCATCATCTTGCAAGCAAGCTATCCTTGACCTGTTTGAATTCAGTATGCAGGAATGGACTAGTTATACAAATTCTTACAACAGCACTAAACTCATTAAGTTTCACCTTGGCTTCTGTTATTTAATATTTACTATGAAGCTTCCGAAAGGTGCCACTAAGGCTTTGTACACATTAGCAGCTTAAAATGCAGCAAGGTCGTTTTCTCCACTGCATTTCAAGTCTCATTTTTACAATGCTGTACACAGCAAAGAGGGGGTGCTGTTGTACTCAACCCAAGGCATCAAACAGCCGAATTTCTCAAGAAACTAAAGCCTACATATAGATTGTTGCTAATAGCATGTGTATTCAGCTTCAAACACCACTGGTGGTAGTCAGGGTTGGCTTACCCACGAGGCAAAGTGAGGCAGGATCCACAGGGGCAGCAGATCTCACCTGCAAGAAGTGGAATCCTGCAGTGCAATCCTTGGAGACCAGAGCACTCACCTCTACAGTGGCCTCTTGGCAAACAGGAGGACTTGCTGGTCTCCTCCCAGCCCTAGGGAGGAAATGGTGGGGTCTGCCTTCTGGGGTTTCCTGAGCTCTGCACCCACCTGGCGTGATTCACAGTGAGGCCCTTCCCCCTTCTATTGTGACAGCCTTTGATTCCCACTTCAACCATCAGGTAAGGTTGGTTTGATTCCCCACCTCCTCTTGCTCCCAATCTAGATCTTTATCCCCCTGTTGTTCTCAATGTAAATCTTCACTCATCCCTTCTTCCTGGAGGGGGGGGGGAGTGGGAGAGTGCAATTTTGTGGTGCACCTCAGGTGCCAAAATATATTAGGCTGGCCTTCGGGGTAGCACACTGGGCCTGGATTAGACAGTAAAATGTATGCAGCCATGACCACTTCAAAATAATGTCCACTTGATGTCCCTTTTAAATATAATAAGAGTTTTATCTGCTGTGTAAAGAGAATGCTATAAAAGCAATTACTAGCATCATAGACATTCACTAACAGTGTCTTAACATGAATCAATGGAACCCAACCCCCTGGGTATTATTCACAAAAGTATTACAGTTTTGCAAAAGCTATAGAGAAAGAATTTGGATGGTGAAGCAACAGGAATGTTTCTATGATGGACATGGAAGCCACAAGCTCACCTGGCCTTGGAGTTGGTTGGCTGCCTAAGCTGGCTGGCTGTACTGTGCTTGCCCTCAAGAAGCAGAAATTTTTCAGGCTAGATTCACTAGGTTCAAAAAGTTGCTGAGAAGAAGCTGGAGTTGTAGTTTTCGTTATGCTGTTTCCCAAAGAATCAAATGTTTGAAAAGTTGGAGATTGGTAGAGGGTTTCAACAGAGGCTTCAGTCTGACAGCAAACATAATCTGGTTTGGTGTTCTGTCTGTTGGTAGTGATAAACTCTTCTGGGCCCAATGACCAAAGATCAAGCAAAGTTTCTGCAACTTTGTGGCTGTATACACTGGACTGTGTCTTCGGAGGAGATTTAAGCATAGCTTTGGAAATAATAGAACTCTTTGATTTCCTGCCTGAATCCCATTTTGGAAAAGTTAAAGGATTTCTTTCTGAGGGATTCAAATAAGTACCTGCAAGGTAACAAAAGTTATGTCACAAAAAATAACATTATTTTTTCAATGGAAGTATATAGTTTCATTGTACGGGACGCGGGTGGCGCTGTGGGTGAAACCTCAGCGCCTAGGACTTGCCGATCGCATGGTCGGCGGTTCAAATCCCCGCGGCACGATGAGCTCCCGTCATTCGGTCCCAGCTCCTGCCCACCTAGCAGTTCAAAAGCACCCTTAAGTGCAAGTATATAAATAGGTAACGCTTAATAGCGGGAAGGTAAACGGCGTTTCCGTGTGCTGCTCTGGTGCCGGTTCGCCAGAGCAGCTTCGTCACGCTGGCCACGTGACCCGGAAGTGTCTTCGGACAGCGCTGGCCCTTGGCCTCTTTGAGTGAGATGGGCGCACAACCCTAGAGTCTGTCAAGACTGGCCCGTACGGGCAGGGATACCTTTACCTCTACCTTTATATAGTTTCATTAGTATATTATATCTTACATGATTGCCAAGTGGCTTCAAGGTGCATACAGCTAAAAAGCAGAAATATAACAACAGAAAACTACAGTATAAAAGATCATACAAGCAGCAGATAAAAGCTGTAAGACCAGCAGATAAAATCCAGATAAAACATCAATAAAACAGCAGGGTATCCAGTACTGTTAAAACTCCTAATAGGGCAAGTACATTAAATATATAGAGGGAATGTAAGTGGGGGGGAGTATAATGTCTAGATAGTTTGCTATTAATTTTTCTTTATTATTATTTATTAAATTTGTATAACACCCTCCATCCATAGATCTCAACAGTTCACAACATTAAAATATCAAAAGTTTTTTTAAAAAAACCCACAAAATACATAACAGCACATACACTGCCACACCTGCAGATGTAAAGGAGAAGTAGAGCTGTGTGTCATCAGCATATTGCTGACAAGATACCAGTACTCCAAACCTCTGGATAATCTGACTCAGTGGTTTCATGTAGATGCTAAATATCATAGGGGATACAACTGAACCCTAAGGAATCCCACACTGAAGGCTCCACGGGGCCAAAGAACATTCCTCAAGCATCACCCTCTGGAAATGTCCATCCCTATTTCAAATGTTTGAAAGAGGGATGGACATTTCCTTATTTGAAATAGGGAATTCAGATAAGGAAATGCCCATCCCTCTTTCAAATATCAGCCATAAAACTATACTATGACTTGAATATGACCTGATGAAACCTTGTTATTTCAAGCCTGGTTTCATGTAGCTAATCTATGTTACTGCACTTAAATATCTGTAATTATGAGCTATAATAATATTGTATTCAAATTTGTCTTGCTCAAGCTGAATGCTGATTTAGTGACTATAATACAGCCCTTAATGGCTATGTGTCCTATTTAAATGCTAATCATCTAGAAGTAGTTTTCTTCCTAGGAATCTCCATACCAATTTTATTCAATTGCCTATTATATTGTACAAATTTCAGTAAGGCAAATGAATGATCAAGAGTGATAAGGAACTAGGCTATATGCAAGCACAGCAGGGAGGTGAGGACCAAGCGCTGGAAGCGCCTGACATTAAAGATCCATAAACCTGACCTCCCACCCAAACATCAAGTTCAGGAGAATGCTTCAAGCCAAGCGTTTCATCTGGGAGGCAAACAAGGGAGCCAGTAAAAGACTTGCGTCAAAAGGCAACCTGGTCATTCCCCACCAGATTCCTGACTCTGAGATAAGGAGGAAAATGCATGCACACTATTTGAATAGCAATGCCCATCAACTTTGGGGGGAGCCTGGCCCCCTCATATATTTTATGGGGCCCTAGGAGTTGGCTTCTATACCTTTCAGTGAAAACCTCATATTCAGTCTTCACTGAGGCATTCTGCCTCAATATGACAAGCAGCAGGGAGTTTCTCAGTGTTCGGTACTGAAATCCACACTCATCAGCTCCTCTGACTTTCCTGAAGACTCCCAGGTGAAAGTAAAGACACTATCCTAATTTCATGTGTGCAAAATGAAAAGCTAATTTTCTGAGTGGGGGAGAAAAGGAGAACGAGTCAAAAATTACTGTGTCTGTGTAACTTGCTGGAATTCTCTGCTGTCCTAATCCATCCCACTTTCCTGCACAGATTAGCTGTTGATTAGTTTATAGAATTATGCGCATCCCTATTTCCCTATGTGGCAAGTACTCTTTGGTGAGAGAACCCTAGCAAAGATTTAAAATCACAAAATATGCAGCAAAGTAAAATGTGGAATATAGGTTTGACATCATTCCCTTCTAAGTTGCTGCCAAGTTTTCCTCTTCCCCATAGCATAAAAAGAGAAACCACATGTTTTACTTACAAATTCTTCAGAGGTAAAATTCATGTGCTTTTCCATACAGCAGTAAGAAAACACAGACAATAAAACTTATATTCCAAAGTAGGAAATGTTTCTAAATTATTTGTATAGAAACACAAAATTGGGCTTGTGTAAACCATGCAGTCTGAGTCTTTTATTTCTAAAAATAAAACAAGTTACTCAACCTTAACTCCCCAGATGTTGTTAGACTACAATTCCCATCCACCTCACCCTATTTGTACTCCTACAATAAATATGCAACTTCTCAGAAATTACTAGTGGCAAGGACTTCAGACTGACATGAGAACAAAATATTGTTCATTTCATGGTTTAAAAAAATCAACAGATGGATTGTGGTTTGTGCTTACTACAATCTGCACTTACTCTACTCTTTATCCCTGTGTTCTACTATCTTTGTCAGTCTACTTAACCTTTCAAAAAGATATTCCTGCTGACAAAACCAAGGATGTTTTCACAGTTTGAAACATAATGAATCTGAAAGTCTCTAGAGAGAAAGCTGATGACCCTCTTTGGAAAAATCAAATGTCATAAACTATTAGTATTATCTGACTTGTGCACATTATTTGTGGAAAGAAGCCACGTAAGGAATGAAAAGCCAGGGAAGTACTTTGGATTAAATCCAAGGCATTTTAATAACATAAAACTGTACCACTAGCATTAAGAGAAGGCAAGAGTACGTTCTCAGCAAAACAAATTAATTGAGATTTGACAGATTTGGATGTAACCCATGTTCAATTTGTTATCATTAGGAGTTATGCTGAAATTTGTCTTTAGGAAGTCTATTCTTCAAAGTGAATCCCAACCCCTAAGTTAGCTTTGATGAAAATGGAATACAGTGGTACCTTTGGTTGTAAACCAAAACAGGTTGTAACCCAAGGCGCACTTTCGCCAATGGGGCCTCCCCCCAAAAAAGGGTTGTAATAAAAAAAGGGGGGTTGTGATCCAAAAAAATGGGACACGCACTTCCAGGTTTGACGTGGTTGTAATCCAAAACGGTTGCAAACCAAGTGTCAGGGAACTGCCATCGGCAGGACAGGAGGTGCCAAGGCTCTCTGAGGTAGAGAGAGACTTGACACCTGAAGAGGGAACCAGTAGGGGGCGAACAGGAACGTCAAGGGAAGGGGAGTCGGAGGAATGGCTCAGAGATGCTCCCAGTGAAAACAGTGGGGAAGTCTCAGGGCCCCCTATAGGAACACCCGTTCCTCGGCGGAAACTGTCACGCAGAGAGTCCAGAAGACGTGTTTCCGTTAAGGAGCTTTTATGTTGGAAACGTTTCCGAAAGCAGCCACTTTCGGATTCTGCTAGCGACTGACGCAGCCATGCTGGAGGGGCTCCGTCACAGGCAGAGGTTTGAGAAGCGGTTCAAACTCTGAGGGATTGCAATTTACACACAAGCAGCTCTTCATCCCATCACAGCAATCCGAAAGTCATCGACAGCTAGCTTGTGCCAGGGAGAGGCATCATGAGCGAACCAGCAGGAACCGGAGGGGCAGCTGGAGGTCCAAGCCTGGAGGAAAGGTATAGGACGTTGGAAATCCAGCTTGCCTTGCAGACGGCGAGGCTGGAAGAAAGGAGGGCTCAGGATGCAGAGAGGGGGAGGGAGAAAGCCACCCCACTCAACAGAAAGATGCCAGGATTGGTGCAGAAATTTGGGGGGGACCCCAGGAACTACCATGCCTTTAGGACAGAGATGCAATATGCTCTCAATCTGCAATTTGATGACTTTCCTGATGAGGAATCGCGAGTGGCTTTTGTAATTAGCCACCTCGAATCAGGGGCGAAGGACTGGGTTAGACCCTTGATGGCAGCAAATAATGAGATCCTAAAGGACGCGATGAAGTTTTTTCGTGCCATGGACCTGATGTTTTCCAGTGACATTGAGCAGGGAGGAGTGCGAAGGCAGTTAATGGCTTGCAAACAGGGAAACCGGACTGTCCGTGAGTACTGGACTGAGTTCACTATGTTGATTCATCGATTGGGGTGGGACTTGGCTTCTGAGCCCATTCAAATGCTTTTTGAAGAGGGTCTGTCTTCGTCCTTGAAAGATGAACTTTCCCGGAACCCCAGAGCAGAGTCTATGGACCAGCTGACTAAAGCCGCGCTAGCCATTGGAGCGCGCCAGGAGGCGAGGGCTTTGGAGAAGCGGGAGGGGAAAGGAGAACGTTGGAGGGAGCTCCGCATTCCAGACATTCCAGAGCAGCCTTTCCCGCCGGCAGAGCCGATGGAAGTGGGAACAGCGCGTGCGCGCACAGTTTCAAACATCGGTGAAGGGCGGAAGAAAGAGGGAAAGGGCGGGAAAAAATGCTATCTCTGCCAACAGCCAGGACACTTTGCCAGAGTCTGTCCACGGAGAAAGGAATGGCAAGGCATGGCAGGAGCTGTTGGGGGAGAGGAGGAGGAAAGCACAGAGCAGGTAAAAGCCAACGCCTGGCTGCCGTCGGGGCACAGCAGCCAGGCTCAAAAGCAGTGAGAGTGCCCGCACCAGAACCTCCCAGGCCTGCTCTAGTGATAGAGGTGTTGCTAGAGCTGCCAAATGGACACCCCCTACAGATCAAAGCCCTGCTGGATTCAGGCAGCTCCTGTAATTTCATGAGTAAGGAGTTCGCAGCTGAGCACCAGATACAAACCCTCCCCTTAAGTAAACCCCTGCAGGTAACCACGATTGACGGCAGAGAGCTGTTGGGAGGAGAAGTGAACCAACAGACTGTTCCCATGATAATGAGGGTGGCAAGACACACCGAGAGGATAGCGTTCAATGTGGCCACATTGGGAGGAGCTCCCATTATTTTGGGGATGAGCTGGCTGGCACTTCACGATCCTCTAGTGGGATGGCACCAGAGGGTGGTCTCCTTTGGGTCGGCGCATTGCCTGGAACACTGCAAGCAGGGGAAGGATCCAGGGGGAGCCAAGATCACCTTAGCTGGGATGGAGGTAATGAAGCAAGGGGAGGTGCCTCCGCAATATGCAGATCTGAGCAACGTATTCAGCGAAAGAGAAGCGGACAAACTGCCGCCGCATAGACCCTTTGACTGTCAAATCAACCTACTCCCGGGGGCTCAACTCCCAGTGGGCAAGCTGTACGCCATGTCAGACAGGGAGATGCAGGAGCTGAGGGAGTTCATTGACAAAAACCTGAAGAGGGGTTTCATCAGAGAGTCCCGAGCGGTGGGGGGCAGCCCAGTGTTTTTTGTGGACAAAAAAAACACAGATAAGCCGAGACTTGTAGTGGATTTCAGGGCCCTGAACGCCGTGTCGGAACCCCTGGCCTTTCCTATGCCCCGAATTGATGACATTCTGACCAGGGTGAGGAAGGGGAAGATTTTTACAAAACTGGACCTGCGGGGGGCGTATAATCTGATACGAATAAGGAAGGGGGATGAATGGAAGACCACCATGTTCACCCCTTTGGGAGCATTTGAATACCTCGTAATGCCCTTCGGTCTCCAAGCCGGCTCCGCATGTTTTCAAGCTTTCATCAACCACGTCCTGGGGCCGTTGCTCTACAAGAATTGTGTGGCCTTTTTGGATGACGTGTTGGTGTATTCGGAAAATGAAGAGCAGCATGTGAGGGACGTGAGAGAAGTGTTGGGCCGGCTGCAAGCCAATCAGCTGTGGGTGAAACTGGAGAAGTGCCAGTTTCATGCCAAGGAGGTGGAATTCCTGGGGTACCGCCTGTCAGACCAAGGATTGGCCATGGATCCAGGCAAGGTCCAGGCGGTGCTGGAATGGAAGACACCGAAAACCAAGAAGGATGTGCAAAGATTCCTGGGGTTTGGGAACTTTTATCGGAAGTTCATCAAGAATTTTGCACACTTGACGGCGCCCATCACCGACTGCCTCAGTAGCAAGAAGAAATTTGTTTGGACGGCGGAGGCGGAGAGAGCTTTTGAAGAACTGAAAAGGGCTTTCGCTTCGGAAGAACAACTTCTGCATGTGGACCTACAGAAGCCCATGAGGGTGGAGACAGACGCGTCAGACAGAGCGGTGGGGGCGGTGCTCCTTCAGCCGGGAAGAAATACGTCAGGGTGGAGACCGTGTGCCTTTTTCTCGAGGAAGCTGAATAAGTCCGAGCGGAACTACACGGTGTATGACAGGGAACTACTTGCCATTCACGAAGCGTTCCGGAGGTGGAGACATTTATTGATTGGGGCACAACACAAGGTGCAAGTGTGCACCGACCACAAGAATTTGGAGTATTGGAGAACAGCTCGAGTACTCAACCAACGGCAAGTGAGATGGGCACAGGAATTTTCCAAATTCCACTTTGAGATTTGTTATGTACCAGGCCCAGAGAACGTCAGGGCGGACGCTCTCTCACGCAAACCAGAGTACTTGGAAGGGGAGGGGGCAAGCGAAGAAAGACATGTCATTCCTGAGGACCGCTGGGTGTGTGGGGCGGCGCTGGTGGGCAGACGAGAGCTGGTAGAAGAAACGGAAACTGACGAATATGCCCAAAATAAGCTCAGAGGCCTCAGGGGAGAGGGTGAGAGCCCGGAGGGTTTTGAAGAAAGAAATGGGGCATTGTATTACAAAGGGGCACTGTATATACCAGAAGGTGAATTGAGAGGGAGGGTACTCAAGCAGTTGCATGATAGTCCCACGGCGGGACATTTTGGACAACACAAGACCATGTGGATGGTCACCAGGGAGTTTTGGTGGCCCAAGGTGAGGGAAGATGTAAAGGAGTATGTAAGAGGGTGTGACCAATGCCAGAGGGCCAAGGGGGAAAGAAGGGCGCCGGCAGGGTTATTGGAACCACTACCCACGCCAGAACGGCCTTGGGAGGCGGTATCAATAGATTTTATGACGGATCTGCCCAAATCCAAAGGGAAGACGGCCATCATGGTAGTAGTGGACCTGTTAACTAAGATGTGCCACTTTGTAGCATGTTCACATGCAGTCACAGCGGAAGAAACAGCGAAGTTGTTTGTAGAACACGTCTTCCGGCTGCATGGCGCCCCCTTGAGGGTTGTCTCGGACCGCGGGAAACAATTTACTTCCAGGTTCTGGAGGAAGCTCATGAGCTTGCTGCACGTGGAAGTCAATTTTTCGACGGCCCGGCATCCTGAAACCAATGGGCAGGCGGAAAGAGCAAATGGCATCCTCCAACAATATCTGAGGTGCTATGTCAATGACAGAGGGAATGATTGGGTCGAAAAGCTGGCGCTGGCAGAATTTGCCTACAACAATGCGGAGCATGTGTCCACAGGGATGAGCCCCTTTTTGGCCAATTACGGGTGTCACCCCAGGGCATTCCCGGGGGAGGGGGGCGAGAGATGGAGCGTCCCAGCGGCCGAACAGTTTGTAGAAGAGATGGAAGCGATCCATCGTCAGCTTCAGCTCAACTTAGAAAGGGCCAAGGCTCAATATAAGAAGCAGGCAGACAAGAGCAGGAGGGAAGGTGAAACCATAAGGGTGGGGGATCAGGTGTGGTTGTCCACCCAAGGGTTGCCGTTCAAAGGGGGTTGTAAGAAATTAAGACCCAAGAGATTGGGACCCTTTGAGGTCATTCAGCAGGTCAACCCAGTGGCTTTCAAACTCCGGTTACCCAACCACATGAAATTGCATCCAGTGTTCCACAGGTCATTACTGTCACCGTACAAGGGGGGAGGTGAAGAGGAGCACACCAGGGGACCGGTCTTGGAGGAGAGGGAAAGCAGTAACCATGTAGCGGAAATCCTCGATTCCAGGTGGAAGGGCAATCAGGTGGAGTATTTAGTGGCGTGGGAAGGGGAACCGGAGTCAGAAAACACCTGGGTGACTGCAGAGGAGGTCAATGACGAGGTTTTAACAGAAACGTTCCACCAAAGATTCCCGCGGAAACCACAGCCGGTAGCAAGGTTTAGAAGGGAGTATTTCGGCACCACAGACGAGGAAGAGGAACTGGAAGGATTCGCGGAGTCGGAGTTGGAAGAAGGAACGGACTCAGATGACGAGGAGTACCGAGAGACTAGGAACCACAACGAGTGGAGAAAGGTGTTCGAAACTTCAGACGATGAGGAAGGTTCCTTCCGGGGTTTTACCTCCTCACAACCCGTAGGGGAGGAGACGGGAGGGGGTGAAGGGGGCCCTGGAGGGGAGGTGGATGTCAGGGAACTGCCATCGGCAGGACAGGAGGTGCCAAGGCTCTCTGAGGTAGAGAGAGACTTGACACCTGAAGAGGGAACCAGTAGGGGGCGAACAGGAACGTCAAGGGAAGGGGAGTCGGAGGAATGGCTCAGAGATGCTCCCAGTGAAAACAGTGGGGAAGTCTCAGGGCCCCCTATAGGAACACCCGTTCCTCGGCGGAAACTGTCACGCAGAGAGTCCAGAAGACGTGTTTCCGTTAAGGAGCTTTTATGTTGGAAACGTTTCCGAAAGCAGCCACTTTCGGATTCTGCTAGCGACTGACGCAGCCATGCTGGAGGGGCTCCGTCACAGGCAGAGGTTTGAGAAGCGGTTCAAACTCTGAGGGATTGCAATTTACACACAAGCAGCTCTTCATCCCATCACACCAAGGTACCACTGTATTTCACTATTATTATTATTATTATTTTAATAATTAATTCTTAAATTGAAATTAACTTAATTTTGAGTGGCTCTGTTCTTCCAAATATCCCAACTTTATTTCAGTCTACAACATGGCAAGGGATTATTATTTTCTGGCAAAATACAGAAAAAGAAGCACTTAAGACACTTCAGTATTACTGTAGGATACTTTGACACAGTCTCTCTCTCTCTCTCTCTCTCTCTCTCTCTCTCGCTCTCTCTCTCTCTCTCTGTGTGTGTGTGTGTGTTTGTGTGCATTCCCCCACCTACATAGTTTTAAAAGCAGAAATAGGTATGTTATGGAACACAATAATGAAAATGATTTCAGCTTCTAATCTGTGAGATCTTCCACAGCACACTCTGCACCCCACCAAGGAGACAAGGCCCAGCATGAAAATAGAATCCTGGTTTCTTGAGTCCACCAGCTCCCACTGCTTACTTTTCTATCAATAATATCTACCACCTGAGACCCTTTCTGTGTTCTTGTATGACATTGTTTGTCTCTATGGCAACGGTTTGTGAGGTTATAGAGAATGCACTAAACTGTGTTAGTCACAACATGTCATGGCAGTAAATTCTATTGTTAATTTATGTTCTGCAAAATACTTTATTTTGCCAGTCATGAACCAGCCGCCAACCCAATTGACGTTCTAGTACTGGGCCTTGAGGCAAAGGGATGTGACAGCCTCAGGCAACAGAATCCACAGGGGCAGCAGAACTGAGCTCCCATTGCTGCCATAGTTGTAGCAATGTGCTCCTTGGAGCCATGGGTGTAACCAGGGTTTTTGTTAGTGGGGTCAAGACTTTGTGGGGGGGGGAGGACTTTTGTTGGGGTGGCAGAACTGACATGATTGGTTAGTTAAGTATTTCTAATGTTTTACGTGATCAGGGGGTGCAGCTGCCCCCCCCCCGGATATGCCCATGCTTGGAGCCCAAATCCGCCACCTGCTTGGTAGCCCCCCAAAAGCCACCCCTACAGTGGCTTTTTGGTGAATAGGAGGTGCTGCTGGTCTTCTACCCCAGGGAGGAAATAGTGAGGGCCGCCCTCTGGGATCTCCTGGGCTCTGCATGAATCAGATTAGCTGCCTTCCCCCCCCCCCCACCAGCCTTTGATTCCCACTTCAACCATTGGGTAAGGTTGATTTGATTCCCCCCTTTGTTCCCAATGTAGATCTTCTCTCACTCCTCCTTCGCTGGTGGGAGTGGGTGAAGACACCATTTTGTGGTTTGTCTCAGGTGCCAGAATGTATTGGGCCAGGCCTGGAAAGAAGTCTACAATGGTTTAAGAATTTTTGTGACTAGAATTGAGACTATTTTAAAAATAACACATTGTAAACTGGTCACATCTCTTTCCAGTTGCTGCTTACTTCTGAAGGTGCAATTGAATGCACATTCTGCCTTTGCTTTTAACCTTTTTGCCTTCTACTTATTGTTTCCTACTTACTCGCATTCCAGGAGTTCCCGGCCGTTATCTTTGTATCTGTTGCCAATTCCTCTACAGGGACCTTAGTTGGAAATGTTGGTTGCACATCAGTAGCTGAGGACTCGTCGTCACTAAAGATTATCAAGTCCTGACACACAAGAAAAACATGAAGCAATCAAGCAGAAACAGTTAATTATAAGCTACATTAAGAAAAATATTATGTGGCATTTAACATCGCAGGCAGCCAATGACAGGCGATCGATCCACCACCGTCCCTCCACTGGCGGAGGAAGAGGAGTGTGGGGGAGCACATCACCCTGTTCCAGCAGCGTGATTCTGGTGGGGTGCCATTGCAGCTGGGTGCCACGCCCCTGCAGGTGGCATATTCATTCCACATTGCGGGGATCGGGTCCTCGAACCACAAAAAAGAATTGTTTTAAATAAAAATAACCATTATGGAATTAGGTTCACTTTAATTGAGACAATCATGCCAAAGCATGATCATTTGAATAGTTTCCAATTATCTGTAGCCTCCTTTATGTATTCTTTATAACCAGTTCATAATTAATCACAAACAATAACTTCAGGTCCTCTGATAAATATATTATGAGACACTTAACTGCTTTTTATAACATTTTAACCTATGTTTAGCTTTAATCCAGCTTGGCTATTCCACCAAAGTGCAGACCAATTAATTCTAATTTGTTTCTATTAATTTTATATCCAGATACTGCACCAAATTGCTGAATAACCTCAGACAGTTCCCCCAACGATTTCACAGGGTTTTGACAGCTAATCATTATGCCATCTGCATCTAGTTTGATCTTAATTTTGCTGCCTCCAATTCTCGCAGCAGTTTGGCTGCTGGAAGTAAATGTGAGGAGACTATACATCCCAAGGCTGTCAATAATTTAATTTATTTACATTACTTGAAGGTATCCGTGACCAATTACATTATACCCATAGGCGCTAGTGGAGGAACGGGAGTGCGGAGGGAGCGGACCGCCCCCGGCACCACTATTCCGGTAGGGTGCCATTGCAACGCCCCCTCCCTGGACACGCACCCCAGCACACACCGGCGCCATGCCCCCGGAACGCGTGCCATGCCCTTGCAGGTGGCGCGCCAAACCCTCGCGGGTGGCATACCACGCCCCCGGGTGGCGCGTCACACTCATGGGGGGGTGCCATCCACGCCCCCTCCTGCTCTCCACCCCCGGTAGCAGAGCATGCAGCTTCGCCACTGGCCATAGGCTCATCCATACCAGCTTTGGTTGGTAAGACAGATATGGCCATTCCTGGATCAGAACAGCTTGAATACAGTTGTCTATGCATTGGTAATCACGTGGTTGAATTAAAATTCTGGCTTTAAAAAGCCATCTCTCTTAATCATAAACTGTGTCGTATTACAATATTTGCTGTGTTTCTGATGAGGTCTCTCACACACGAGTGCTAAAATGTAGAGATGATTTATTTTTTTATTTTATTTATCTTTTTATTTTTATTTGGAGCTGGCCTTATCCGAGATTCTAATATTGGTAGGAAAGCTTTAAAACCATGGAAGGTTAATGAACATAGAGCTGGAAGCGAACTCAACCTTTTCTACAATAGAAAAACAACTAAGCAGGTGTCAAGTGTAATGCTAAAACTGGTACAGAAAACACTGTAACCACAGGTGTAGCTAACTGTATTCAGCACTGTTTAAACCACAGCTTTTGAAGCAATCTTAAGCATTGCTTGTTTTTGTTTTTGCTTGCAGTTAAATTAACCTGTTGCCAATGGTGTGTTTTTTAAAGGTATTTAATTCAAGTATTGTCACTTAAATTGAAGCTTGCATTTTTAAAGTAGTCCTGCTACTTTTGTTGTGTAAAATAATGCACAGGAGATTAGCATCACTTTTGATGCAGGTATAATTTTGATTTGACATATTGATGTCGATATTGAGTCAAAATGAAATACAAGTATATTATCTTCCAGGGCGTGTTTGAAGATGATTAATTTGGACACAAGGAAGTAGGACAGCATTTCACAAGAGAAAGCGAATGGAAGTTAAGAACTGAAAGCCACAGAACCCAAAAACATGTGTGTAACTAACTCCTCTTAGAGGAACATTTCAAAACTCTTCTTAGGATATGCTGACATATTTTATTATACCCATCATACAGCATTCACATATGTATTAAGTTCCAACCTTTACCAAAAGGTACACCCATTATTTTATATCAGACCATGCAACTCTGCTATGATTGTGACAGAACGTGTTTTGTTATTTTTAAAATTATTTTTATTAATTTTCCAAATTATTACAAATCCAGCCAAATTAAATTAATTTAATACAATTTCTTAAAATCAGGTTTCCCGCTCCTGTTCTGAACATATGATCATCATCATTGCCTCACATTGCCGTAGTTGACATCCTTCACTTGCCGTTAAACATTCTTCCAGCACCTCCATTACATCTTATAAATGAGTACAGTGGTACCTCGGGTTAAGTACTTAATTCGTTCCGGAGGTCCATACTTAACCTGAAACTGTTCTTAACCTGAAGCACCACTTTAGCTAATGGGGCCTCCTGCTGCTGCCGCGCCGCCGGAGCACAATTTCTGTTCTCATCCAGAAGCAAAGTTCTTAACCTGAGGTACTATTTCTGGGTTAGTGGAGTCTGTAACCTGAAGCATATGTAACCCGAGGTACCACTGTAATCCGTTTCATGTGTGTAGTCCTTCATATAGACTTGGTGTGCTGGGAGAGTTAATTATTATCATCCATTGTTCAGTTCTTTGCAGTGTTCATCTGGATGGTAAAAGGTCACATTCCATTTCTTCCGCTGTTTACCGACTAGTGCACAAGCTGTGGCCATAAATAACTCGCTGAGTGCATCCCCAGTCTCCCGTCACTAAAATTCCGCTCTGTAATCCTTCCTTGGCACACAGTTGAAAAGAAGATATTTTCTCAATTTCAGCCTCTTTGCCAGATCTGTTCAGCAGCCTTTCATTCTTTTATCACTGCACCAACAGCACTCCTAGTCCAGTCCAGGAATAATTTTAAATAAAGTCCATTCAACCTCGGTTGAGGTGGGAGGGCATAGTAAAACCTTGATAAATTCCTTGTTGAGCATAAACCAAAAGCCTCCCCCCTCTTTTCCAAGGTAACAAACAGAATAACATAACAGTAGCTACACACATCTCTTTCATTTTGCAGGGGTGGACAAGAAGAAAGGAGACCATTTGAAAACTATATGAAAGCACAAAGCACCTTGCCCTCCCCCTTCCTTTCCCGGCTGTGTAAGGATTCTCAAGCTTCAAAAAAACCATTCAAGTACCTTCAAAGAGCCAAGCCCAGTCCTTTCGGCAGCTGGCTGATTGCAGCCCTTTAGCATATGTTGGTCCGGGGCGCCTCTTAATTGTCCAAATTATGGAGGAACCAAGCGCAAATCACGCCAGAGGCGGAGACTCATCCATGGCAGGGACACACTCCCAGGTCGCACCAGCTCTGCCTTTCAAGTTGGCAGACACAGGCATGAGCGGCATAGTGGGATGCAGTGAGCTCCCCAGACCCCACTGGGGAACATTGCCAGGATTTTTGCCTCATGAATCCTGGCTTTCCCCTGCCTGAACCTCCTCGCTGCCCACAGAGGGCAGTGAGGAGTGACCACCATTGACTCATGACGAAGCCGGACACCAGAACCAAGTGTTTGTTAAAACTCTTCAGCAGAATCAGCTCAAACCAGCCTAAGTAAAATTAATTAGCCAATGTGATGATGACTAGCTTTAACAAACATGGAAGGTAAATTATATTATGGTGTCATCAATAAGGAAACTAACCATTTCCAAATGAGCTGATAAATTAAGTTTCCTTTGAACAGCAATTGATTTGGGGCCTCACTTGCCAAGAAGTCTTGCTTGCATAATTATATAGTTCTAAGTTACACTTGTACTGCCTGTTCTGGAATTCTATTCCATGGAGCCTTGCTTAGATTCATGCAGCATTAAATTTTAATGCAACTTCAATAGCTTCTTTTTATCAAATGTGAATACTGCTGCAGAGTAGGTATAATATTGACAGGAAATACAGTATAATGAGCAATAAAAAGGAGACTAAAGTTTATAAAATGTATCTTACAGTGATATCAGCTTTCTTCTAAACAGTCCTGTGGAAGCCTTGTGAAATGACTAGGGAACAGTAGCAAGTGTTCTAATAGAGAGTAGTGCTGAGTTGTTATTGTGCAAGATGTGTTCCTTTCTGTTTTATACCACTACATTAGTCTCCTGCTTTGACTTTCTTATCTTTTAGAATTTTTCTCCTCTTCTTCTAGCATGAAGAAAATATAGATAGATACAGAGATTTGGAACAATTATATATCTTCCTTGTTATATGTTTGTGAACTCCAAGCTTATAAGTCACTCTTTACTTCTGTGAATCCAGTCTATCAGCCTCTACAACAAATTCTTCTGTCCCCATTCAAAATTATGGGAAATCAGGGTTTCCTGATACATAAATGAGCCCTGGTGAGCCTCAAACGAAAGGAAAGGAAAGGAAGCGAAAGGAAAGTCCAATGCTGTAAAGAAAAATATTGCATAGGAACCTGGAATGTAAGAACCATGAACTTGGGTAAGTTGGATGTGGTCAAAAATGTGATGGCAAGAATAAATATTGACATCCTGGGCATCAGTGAACTAAAATGGACGGGAATGGGCGAATTCAGTTCGGATGACTATCATATCTACTACTGTGGGCAAGAAACCTGTAAAAGAAATGGAGTGGCCCTCATAGTCAACAAAAGAGTGGCGAAAGCTGTACTGGGATGCAATCTCAAAAATGATAGACTGATCTCGATACGAATCCAAGGCAGACCTTTTAACATCACAGTAATCCAAGTTTATGCACCAACTGCTGGTGCTGAAGAAAGTGAAATTGACCAATTCTATGAAGACTTACAAGACCTTATAGAAGTGACACCAAAGAAGGATGTTCTTCTCATTTTAGGGGATTGGAATGCTAAAGTAGGGAATCAAGAGATAAAAGGAACAACTGGCAAGTTTGGCCTTGGAGATCAAAACGAAGCAGGGCAAAGGCTAATAGAGTTCTGTCAAGAGAACAAGCTGGTCATCACAAACACACTTTTCCAACAACACAAGAGACGACTCTACACATGGACATCACCAGATGGGCAACATCGAAATCAGATTGATTATATTCTCTGCAGCCAAAGATGGAGAAGCTCTATACAGTCAACAAAAACAAGACCGGGAGCTGACTGTGGCTCAGATCATCAGCTTCTTATAGCAAAATTCAAGCTTAAACTGAAGAAAGTAGGAAAAACCACTGGGCCGGTAAGATACAATCTAAACCAAATCCCTTATGAATACACAGTGGAAGTGAGGAACAGGTTTAAGGATTTAGATTTGCTGGACAGAGTGCCTGAAGAACTATGGGTGGAGGCTCGCAACATTATACAGGAGGCAGCAACTAAAACCATCCCAATGAAAAAGAAATGCAAGAAAGCAAAGTGGCTGTCCAATGAGGCCTTACAAATAGTGGGGGAGAGAAGGCAAGCAAAATGCGAGGGAGATGGTGAAAGATACAGGAAATTGAATGCAGATTTCCAAAGAATAGCAAGGAGAGACAAGAAGGCCTTCTTAAACGAGCAATGCAAAGAAATAGAGGAAAACAACAGAATGGGAAGAACCAGCGATCTGTTCAAGAAAATCGGAAATATGAAAGGAACATTTCGTACAAAGATTACCATAATAAAGGACAAAAGTGGTAAGGACCTAACAGAAGCAGAAGACATCAAGAAGAGGTGGCAAGAATACACAGAGGAATTATACCAGAAAGATATGGATGACTCGTACACCCCAGGTAGTGTGGTTGCTGACCTTGAGCCAGACATCCTGGAGAGTGAAGTCAAATGGGCCTTAGAAAGCACTGCAAATAACAAGGCCAGTGGAAGTGATGGTATTCCAGCTGAACTATTTAAAATTTTAAAAGATGATGCTGTTAAGGTGCTACACTCAATATGCCAGCAAGTTTGGAAAACTCAGCAGTGGCCAGAGGATTGGAGAAGATCAGTCTACATCCCAATCCCAAAGAAAGGCAGTGCCAAAGAATGCTCCAACTACCGCACAATTGCACTCATTTCACACCCTAGCAAGGTTATGCTTAAAATTCTACAAGGAAGGCTCAAGCAGTATGTGGACCGAGAACTCCCAGAAGTGCAAGCTGGATTTAGAAGAGGCAGAGGAACCAGAGACCAAATCGCAAACATGCGCTGGATTATGGAGATGATAATAATAATAATAATAAATAATATTTATTATTTGTACCCCACCCATCTGGCTGGGTTTCCCCAGCCACTCTGGGCGGCTTCCAACAAAGATGAAAAACACACCAAAATGTCACATATTAAAAACTTCCCTGAACAGGGCTGCCTTCAGATGTCTTCTGAATGTCAGGTAGTTGTTTATCGCTTTGAGATCTGAAGGGAAGGCGTTCCACAGGGCGGGCGCCACTACCGAGAAGGCCCTCTGCCTGGTTCCCTGTAACTTGGCCTCTCGCAGTGAGGGAACCACCAGAAGGCCCTCGGAGCTCGACCTCAGTGTCCGGGCAGAATGATGGAGGTGGAGACGCTCCTTCAGATATACTGGACCGAGGCCGTTTAGGGCTTTAAAGGTCAGCAGCAACACTTTGAATTGTGCTCGGAAACGTACTGGGAGCCAATGTAGGTCTTTCAAGACCGGTGTTATATTGTCTCGGCGGCCACTCCCAGTCACCAGTCTAGCTGCCGCATTCTGGATTAGTTGTAGTTTCCGGGTCACCTTCAAAGGTAGCCCCACGTAGAGCGCATTGCAGTAGTCCAAGCGGGAGATAACCAGAGCATGCACCACTCTGGCGAGACAGTCTGCAGGCAGGTAGGGTCTCAGCCTATGTACCAGATGGAGCTGATAAACACTGCTCCCCTCGCCAAGTTTGGAGAAAGGGGGGCGGGGGACACGTTCCCCTTTTGCCTTAGGTGGCAACACGGGATGAGCCACCCCTGGCCTTGTAAGTGCTCATGAAGCCTTCTGAAAGTGCATGTATGCCCACAGGTGCCACGCTGCCATTCCATGGTTTAAACTATGGTTAGTGAGAGCAAGTCAGAATCATACAATGGTAACAAAGCCTGCCTTGTTGTGAAACCACCTTTTGAACAAACCAACCAGAGTTCCCCCAAGTTCAGAAATCACAGGGAACTATGGTTTGTTTAAATTTGGAAAGGAAAGCCTTGGTTTGCCTCCATGCAAGCACAAAACAGAAGGAGAGAGGAGGGAGCCCATATGAGCCCAAGGCTTGCTGGGGCTCAGTCACAGGGTGTAAAACTAAGATTTCCCATTACATTTGAACAGCACCTTTAAAATGCAAGTAGTCCTAGATTAGTAGTGATTGGAAAGAAAGGTTAAGAAACGAATCAGAGTTAACTCTAGCAATAACACATTTTACACTTGAACAAAATACAATAAAAGTTGAGAATAATAAGTATAGTTACTTTCTCATTAGGTTAGAAGTAGTAGGAATATATTCACAAGGGGAAATTCATTTTTTGACAGAATATTAAAGTTTCCAGGTATTAGTATGGAGATTGGAAGATCAACACTGTGAAATTTTACTAGAGGGCTAGAGTTTTTGGAGGACCAACTTATTAGATTTAAGGGAAAACAAGGATTAACAGTGATAGATTCACTAGACTGAGAGAAGTACGTTTGGTATTTCACAGCAGATGGAATAAGAAAAGCAATTTTCTTCCCACCAGCATGACTTTGTTATTTATGCATCATGATGCCAGGAATTATTCCTAAAACCTATTACTGAATAATTCCTCAATAAAATATACTTTTGCATATAGGTAAGAAATTAAGGCTGCAATGCTACATCCACCTACCTGAGAGCAGGCCCAACTGAGCTCAATGGGACTTAGTTTTGAGTAGACATGTGCAGGATTGCACTGCCAATGACCTTTAATAGAAGGATACATTCCTTCACAATATATGATTTCCTAATTTTCTCACTGAAGCTTCTATTAGGGTTTGAACTGTTCCCACAAAACAAAGGGAATCAATTACAGCCATGCAGGGAGGAATCAAAGACAGAAAAGGTAGCTAGCTTCTCAACTGGATTTGATTACCAACATGTTTTGAGGAGGCTCTTTATCAAGGGGAAATTTTTTACACTCAATGAAAACTATTCGTGACCATGTTTAAGCTGCAACACACCAAGGCAGACATCTATGAAGCAAGTGCGTGCAGTTAGGCAGATAGAGATCTGTTCCAGTTCTCCTTTTTAAAATCCAAATTAGGTCTTTGTTTGTTCTCTCTGCAGTCAGGGATGATGACTGAAGCTGGATAAGACTGATGTAAGAATGTTCAGTAGATTTTCCAGTGCTTGTTTCTACTAATGTAGTTAAGATTAACCAAAATTTTGGATGCAACATTAGATTGTGGTTAATTGAAACTGGAAACCACACAAGAGGAGGAGGACAGCTAAAGCAGTGCAGTAGTCCAAGGCTTGTGCATGTAGCAGTAACCCATTTTTTCATAACGTCCAGACCAGACCACTGTGTTAATTCCTTATTTTTAAAACAGGAAATAAATGCATTTTCTCAAGCATCATGACACAGTACAATATCTGGGTCAATATTGACATAAATGGTGATTGAAGTGATCCTTAATTAGTCAGCAGCAGTGACTTGAAACTGTGAGGCACTTCATACAAGTAAGAAGTATGAGTAATTATGAACATTGAAAAGGGAGGAAAGAGCATACTGCTCAGAAATGAAATCTCTATTATGTGCATGGAAAACAAAACGAATTCAATTTGTTTATCTCTAGTTTTTCAAATTATAATATTGGCAGGCTTTGCCTCTGCCAATTTTTGCAACATGGAGATGATATCTTTTCAACTCCCCAATGGGGTTTTGCTGAAGATTTCACACCAGACCATAGTGGCATTAAGTCATATCTTATGGAGCTCCTTCTGAACAGATTGTGGCAAGTACTACTGATATTAATAAAAAGGAAAAGCTGCACAGCGGAAAGAGGGAAAGCTAGTATAATAGGATTCCTTTCAAAGGAACCTATTGTCACATATCCAAGTCTCTTTCCAAAGCAGTCGCCATTCACAATAAAAAGTGTAAGATGAGAAAGTATTAGGCAGCAGCCATGTGTACTAATGCTTTAATGGGATTGTTTTATTATGGATATTTTATATTTTTATATTTGGGTAACCTTTTTATACTTTGCAAACCACTTAAAAGCCTATTTTGACATTGGGGTGTTGGCATCTGTCTGTCTCAAGAGACAATGGAGTGCACCTCTGGGGGTGAAATCAAACCGCAGTGTTAGCAGCACAGAACTGACCTCCCTGGAGCGATGTGTACCAGGTGCCATTCAAGTGTCGTAGGGACTCCCCTCCAAATTTGTGTAGGGTTTACTCCTTAGCCTTTTATTCTCCTGAAGATGTCCCACAAGGCAGCGGAGGTTTAGGATCAGAGTTTTCCTGATCTTAGATGGGCTACCTTCACAGGTTGAGGAGCTCCATCTGCCCCTCACTTCCCTCTAAAGCACGTGCTGGACCTGCCTTATTATCCGTTTCGTCTGCTCAATCCACCAGAGCCTGCCTTTGCATGCAGGGCAAGTACCTAACCCACCATGGGCCTGAGACCCATGGGCTACCTTTACTTGGTTTAGCCAGCCAGCTGAAGCCATTTTCTAGGGTTTGGCTGCTGTTATATAGTGACAGCTTCTAGGAGCCACAGGGAAGAGCTGAATGCAGGATGGAGACCAAAGGTGGACAAACTACCCCTGAAGGAGCATGGCGTGGCATGTCCACCACCAGAGGTACTACCCCTTCTCTAACACCTCATACACTTCAACTTTCAGTAGTATATTAATTATTAATTCAAATAAATCATTTGGTGGTTGGAAGACAGAGCTGCATGCAACACAGCACATGCACCATTCCTTTCCCTGTATGCTCCCAAAATCTTCTCTGCTCTAGAAAGTTCCCCAACTCTCAGGAGCAGATTTTGAGGGTGCATAGGCAGTTGCAGAAGAGAGGTGGGGAAGTTGCATTGTTCAGGTTGGTTCATATAGGTAGAGGTGGTCCTTGAGGTATTGCAGCCCTGAGCTGTTTAAGGCTGTATAGGTCAAAGCCAGCACTTTGAATTGGGCCTGGAAACTAACTGGCAACCAGTACAGTTGGACCAGGATCGGTGTAATGTGCTCAGACAGTCTTGCCCTGATGAGCAGCCTTGCCACCGAATTCTGTACCAACGGAAGTTAGCTACCATGGCTAACTGCCACTAACAAACCTATCCCTCCACAGCATTTCCTAACCCCTCATTTAAAACCATCTGTGCTGCTGGCCTTCCAAACATCCCATGGCAGCATATTTCATGATAATTTTTCTCTGTGTATACAAGTACTACCTTTGGACTGCTCTGAATGATGTCCAATTTTATTGGCTGATCCTGAGTTGTTTCATTATGACATGGGGGGGACGGACGGATGGACAGGACAGACTTCCCACTCTCTTCATAGCAATCACAATGTTTTAAACCATACGAAAAACTTGGGTGGGTCTGTGTTAAGAAAAGAGCCACAGGTTGCTTCATAGAATCCAGTAAATCAACCCATTGACCTGTGGTCCTCCAGATGCTGCTTGACTATCACCTCTGACCATTAGCCACTCTGACTGAGGCTGATGGGGGTTGGAGTCCAACAAAATATGGAGGACCACAGGTCCCCCACCCCTGCATTAAGTAATCATACACAGACTGTAAGGCTGCATGCAGGGATTTGTTGCCTTTTAATTACTCTTATATAGTACAGAGCTCTGCAGGTGTTTTTAAGCACTGAAGAAATAATAAATACTATTATGATAGTAACTTCAAGAGCTTCAGTTATGAGGCAGTATAATTTCAATCAATCAGCCAACCAACTAACTAAATATTAGCCATTCAAGAGACTGAGCTGTAGATATTAATAATTTAAACAAGAAGCAGGCAAAGGTAATTAGATTCTGGAATAATTACTAAGGAGCTTGGCAATTACCAACTACAATCAGGATCCCAAAATGCTGGAACTTGTGATATTGTAATTTCCATTCTTTAAACTTATTTTGTAATAAAATTAATGAAGGAATAATATTATTAAACAAAACTCTTGCTGTTTCAGCTAGGCTACAACTACCTATGCTTATGAAAACACCACACTTTTTCACACAGATGCAAATCCACAGATTGCCTATGTACTATATACAGAAGTTAGGAATTAAATAATATTTATTGGACTTTCTTATTAGGATTTTGAGCCATAGTAAACGAAAGAACAGTTCGGCACTGAGCTGAAATAGTTTTGCATATGAGAGAAAGTCTATAGCCACTTTATCATCCATCTGTAATTAAGGACTTCACAATTTCCTATCCTGTCCTGTTTCTGAATCGAAACTGAATGGCTTGGCTGCCCATTCTAGTTTGTTCATATATGACTGAACTATTATCTTCACGCTACCCAAAGCTTTAATACTCATTTCCTACACTGGTTTGATTGACTCCCAATTCAGTAGTCGAAGGCCACATGTTGATCTAGATTGTGCTATGATTTCTAAATTATATCTGTAAATTTAGAACTGCTCAGTGCCAGTGCACTTTATCTAAATTTAGGTAATGAAATTCACAAGTAATAACCTGTGTCTAGGAAAATCTACCATGGAAAGATGCCCCAGCACTCCCCAATCCCCATTGTTTCTTTATGCAGGCCTGGCACAAATTCCTGAGCAATATACTATACGTCTCACAATTGTGAACACAGTCAACATTACCACCAGCAGCAGGTAATGCAGTTCCAGTTAAATGACTGCTTTTGACTTCAATCTGAACCCCATTTACCTGGCAGTAAGCCCTATTGGCTTCAGGCCAATTGGCAGATCAACTCTGCATTACAAAGATGTCTGCTAACATGACATGAAGGCTGCCAACATCAACTCCGCCTTGTGGGAACCCTTTGCAGATGACCACAGTGCCTGGAGACGGACAGTCAGGTCATGTATCCATAGCAGTGATCAGAGGACTACTGGGAGGAACGCAGAGAGAAAAAACTTCATGGCACATCTGCAGCAGCACAACCGGACATCTTCACCTGCCCCAGCTGCAACAAAACATGTCTCTCCCATGTCAGTCTCTACAGCCACAGCATGCGCTGAAACCTTCCAACAGTTTGACTTTATCCCCAAAGGCACACTCCTCCATTGTCTCCTGAGACAGATGGATGCCAACAACAACAAACTGTTGTTTTAGATTATATGTTTGTAATGTTCATATGTCACTACGATATGTTCTTTTTTAACAGGGCCACAACTCATAAATCTTATATTTAAACAGTAATGTTCATTAGAAGTACACGAGTGGCTTGTTGCAAGTGTTAATTGACCTCGGATTGCACAGAACAGTGGGGGGGAGGTGTTGATATAGGAACTTAGTCTATACAGATAGACTAATGGACCCTGGGGTTGCTGACTTCCCTCCCAAGTTACTTTATATAGAATTACCAGCTAACGTTGCAATTCTGTACACATAGGAGTAAGCCCAACTGAATGTTGCAATTGGACTTGGCTCTTAGTTAACATGCATAGGATCGCTCTGTGAATTGCAACAGGAGTGAAATACATCATAGGCACATTTGATTAAATGCCATATTCAACTATGCCTTCCCTTCAAATGCAGTGCATGATTTACCTCTGACGATACCTTGGCAACAGTATTAAGTGCTGTTGTATCTTGGACTATCTCTGCTTTGCCTGATGCCTGAACTGCCTGGCATAGTGCTCCTGCAGATGCCTTAGGGGGAACATCTGTCAAAGAAAAGTACTGTTTTAAAACATATTTTGGTAAAAAGAAAAAAAATAGACAGATGTTAAATTTCCCAGAGTTAATTGGGCAAAAAAAAAAAAAGCCTCTCAAGTCTTGTTCAGTCCATTAGCTACAACGCTGCCTGCCAGTGGTTGGATCGGAATGCTAAAAGCTTTTATAATTTTCTGTGATAAGCAACAAACCCAGACAGAATCCTGTTTACCTGCTAACTCTGCTTATATCCTCAGTGCGTGAAACAAGTCTCATTTTTTTCAAGAGGGACAAATTAACATAAAGAACAAACTGTTCTGGTTGTTTATGTGAAAATTATATGGAAGAAACTAGAAAATTAGGGCCAGTATCATTCCTCTCTCCCACCAAATATTCCAATTAGTATTTAAAAGGAGCATTATTACTGCAGCATGGCAAGCATGTGTTTCACATTATGAGCAGCTAGAAAGGGATTTAGAGACGATTTGAAAGATAATGGAAAAGTTTAAAGGCTGCAGTCCTACAGCAGGGATAGTTTATGTGGAAACAAATGAAAATGGATAGCAATAAATGAATTGATGCTGCAGTTTCTGCATTAACTGCTGTTTCACGTTTGAGAGTTCTCTTGTACTCTATATCTTTTAATGGTTAACAAAGAATTGTTTAATATGATACATTTATCTGCTTGCCTAATGCTGCAGGTCCCTAGAAATTACTGTACTACAGAAGGCCATTAGCATGTTACAGCTCAGCTCACATCTCCCTCAGAGACAGACATAGCTACTGTTATTCTTGCATTGCTCTGTTTTGCTTCCATCTTTGTACAAAGATGTGACTCATACGTATGTGCACATAGTTAGAAAGTAACATGAAGCAGCAGTAAGTAAAAAGATGTCTTCAAACCTGGCTCAGCAACATAGAGAAGCTCACTTCTCAGGGTCAGTTATGGTGTTTGGCTGACTGGCTTCATCTGTACATTCATTAATGACAATATGCGAACAGCATTGACTCTCACAGTAAAGAATCAGCTCCTTCCATGCTGTGTGTTTTAGGCACAGTTGCCATTTTTTGTTCACTCTATTTTTACACAGAATCCTGATGATGTTGCCAGATTGCTGCATTTCAGTATTTTCTGTATTCCCTTCTTTTTTCAGACCTGGTTCATGGTGATTTTTAATTCTTGGCCATAGTGTAATTACATTTCCTATCCAGTGTGAACTAGCAAAACACCACTAAAGCTTTTTAAGAGATGTTGCCCCTTTAATTAAAATTGTCTGGTGGTTTTTCTTTAATTAATTGCTTCCTGTTTCCTCATGGGTCAAGACATACCTGAACTCATCCATCATTAGACAGCTCCTGGTTCTTTGCTAGGGAGTTTAATTCCCACTTTCCACTTTGAACCAGAAACTGCTCATTATTTTTATTTTTATTTTATTTTTTATTAGCACAATTTTAGTTCTGCAATTGTGGTTGCGGGGGGAAACCCTACGAATTATAAATAATGTGCAACTGCTCTGGCTGCAAAGAGGGCAGAAAGAGACTCTAGCATGTCAGAGAGGTCAGGTTTGATGGGCTGAGTTGCAAGGGCAGACGTAATGTCAACTTGGATGGTGAAGGAGTTTATAGGAATCAGGGAGCTCACAGTGAAGGTGGGGAGCTATGTGCTGGGTGGCTTAGCAATCGCTTAGCAGGTTCCCTCTACAGTGCCCTCAGCTTCCAAACCAGCTACACGTCTGCTCTAAGGCTCCTCTGGACTGTGCCTACCTGTGCTTGATAAGCCACAAAAATGACTGGAATTTGATGGAAGCAGCAAGAAGCCTCCCATCATTTGGGAACCACAGGAACTCCCCTTGCTCTAGATCTGTGGCAATTGTTGCCTCATCCAGCAAGTGCTTCTGCACATCTTTGTGCAGAATAGAGGCATCTCTGGTCACAGCATCTCTGCAGTGAGACTACAATCCTAGGTTACCATTACCATGGTATAGGGACAGGTACTGTGGGATGTTAAGGAGCATATAGGGGAATATTAAGTTCCGTGTAGAACCATTATTATAACTGCATTTCCAGCTGATTGTAGAAGAGCCATGTTTCTGCAGTGCTAAAGGGTTCTAGCATGGAAAGGGCTATTATTGGCTTTGTGCAGCATTTTACTGAATATGGTGGTAATAATAATAATAATAATCCTTATCAGGAGACACAATAAATTAAGAGTATAAAAGAGCCCCGTGGGATCAAACCAAAGATCCAGCTCCCTCAGCATTCTGTTTCCCATGCCAAGCAGATGCCTCCTTGCTAAATCACCCAGTTGTTGGTTGGCTTGTGAAAGATGCTAACTGAGGCTAGGAGACAGGGATTTAACCAAGAATACCAAGTGGCTCTGAGGTCATGCTGGAATTTCAGTCACTAAAGCTCTGAAATGCAAATACTTGCTTTGCAATTTAAAGTAGTGCTGCTTACGTTGGATCTTCTCTGAAGGAGGGAATTCTGACACAGGATCCGAGATAGGCATTGATGGAAAGTAAGCTTTTTCAGTAACCGTTGTGGGGGAAAGCATTGCATAGGAAGTGCGCCGCCTAGTCCGACGTGCAATTTCACGTTCATTGTACAACAGTTGATCATCTTTTAATAAAACGAGGACTTGCTTAGCCTTCTCCCTCACATGATAACCTGTTGAAAAAGATTAAAGAAATGATTATTTTTTTAATGTACAGTTTAGTGTAATGCTGACTAGCTCTGTTGTAGAACTCTATAGATACAGAAGATGCTGAAATTTGTAATGATGGCATGAAGCTCTTGATACCTAGGATAATGAGCTGGACAAATATTCAACAGTTGGTACATATGTCTATATATTGCAAGTATTGTTTAAACTAAGACATTATTCATGATCATATCAGAGCCCTTGTCCTCATTCAGAAAAAATATAAATATATTTTCAATGAAACAAATGTTTTAATATCTGTTTATTTATTTTTAACCATCTATTATTTTAAATTGGCCATGCATGTGGAAATAAATACCAAAACATATATGCAAAGTCACTTTACAGTACAACCCTGGGTACATCTACTCATAAGGACGTCCCACTTTGTTGAATGGAATTTAGTCCCATATAGGGAATTTAGTCCCATATAGGGGTGGTAACCAACTAAGTTGTCCTCAGAGTAGGTCTATTGAAATGAATGAGCATGACTGTCTATTCTGAGTAAAACGTAGTTGAATTCTACCCTATGTTTGCATCTTCAGTTCCCCATGTGGGAGAAAAAGTTTGATGCTATCCTGGCTCCCATCCGAAAACACGCAAGCGGAGGAAGTTCAGAATTAGACGGAAGCAACAAATATGTCCCAACAAGTTTTCACACCCTGCCCAAGCTTTTAAAGATGAGGTGTAACATGCTTGTTCATAAGACTTGCTCTTCTTGCAGTAATGTCTGGATTGTAAATACATGCTCCTTCAGGTTGGGTGTGCTCCTGTTTGCAAAGGTAGTGCCTGGTTCTAGACAACAAGACTGCACCTTCCTGTTCAGTTGGCGCTGCCTCTAATTCCACCTCCAAGCCCTCCGCATCCCAGCTCTACCACCCAGTGCAGCAGAAGTCAGAGTGGAGAGGGGAAGATCCCCTTCCTCGAACCCAGCTTCCCAATATTCAGCCCCCCACCCACCCTTTATTCCTCTTCCTGAGTCTGTGTCTGGCAATCCAAGCCCAATCTTGATCGCTGCAGGGCTCGCAACAGATGCCATTACAGCTCAAGCAGACCTGCTTCTGCTGACTTGGCATGGTGCTTGCAGTCCAGAGGGGATGCAAACTTGACACATGATAACCTATATATTGCATCCATTGTATACCGCTGTCCAAATATTGCAAATTATATTTTAGCCAATTTGTGGATACACTTTACCACAGTTTGTGACTTTACCTACTGCATAGATTTATATAATTTAAACTCTGCTGCAAAGAAAGATTGTTTTTCAGTTGAAATAGCTATACACTAGGTATCACTGACATCGTGATTTATGTATCAGTTCCAAGTGTTATCAGTCTGAAGCTAAACAGCCATTGTGTCTTGCAAAATAATGAAATTATTTATTATCAAGTCGCTCTGTCACTCATGTAAATAGGTGATGAAACAATACAATAACTTTGCTTCAGTATTTCAAAAGCCATGCTGCAATTCTCCTTCAATATACGATTTTCTCATCCTGGAGAACACATAAATAAAAATACTTGGCACATCTAAATCATTAAAGCACAAATTAGGTTTGTCACAGTTGGAATTTGTTTACATGCATCATATAGGGTTGTAATTCATCTGACAGCAGATATTCATAGAAAGACTCAGAGTTGATGGACTGTTTGCTTCATCTACCAGCTGCTGATATTCTCAGCAAGTGCTGTTAATAATTTAATACATTTACTAGTGCAATACGTTAATTATTCATGGCACTAACAGTTTTTCTAGCATTACTGGATTCATATATGAATTTACATAATTTTCTTTTAATCCAACATGTCACCTATTTAATCCATCCTGCTTGATGCCTGGCAAAAAAAAAGTTAGCATCTATATTCTTTTTCAAGCAATGGATGCTTTAATAATATTTATCCTTATATCACATTTTGTACAAAGGGTCTCATAATCCTTATTTGACTCATATCATCTAGGATCTCAGCTCTTTGCAGGGTATGAGATATTCAGCCACTTGCTCCTCCATGAGTCCGTTTTGATCTCCTATTGCAACTTTTGGTAATGTTCAAGCAGATTTTACTGCGCAATATGCAATGTCATTTCCGATCTCTTATTACCCTGTGCTTCAAATGGAGATGAGTGAATGTGAATCAGCAGTGTGTGCTGGTACTGAGCTATGGCCTCTGCCCATGTCTAAAGCGTCATAGCTTTTTAATCCCTCAGCAATTTGATAAATATGTAAATCACTTGGAGACCTTCAAATACAAGACGACACATAAGGTCATAATAAAACATAATAGTACCTTCTATGTTCCTAACCGCCAACACACACACACACACACACACATTCACACAGACCACAACTTTATTTTAAGGGAATTCTGAAAGTACTTGGGTAGTTTTACCTTGATCCTTTCCTGCTTCATCTAAATGATGGAAGTCCTTCAACACCTGGATATTAAAGAAGGCCTCTTGACAATTCTGAATGACTTTCTTTGATCCATTCTTGAGGAGATAATCCAAAAGTGTGAGAGACTTGTACACATGCCTCCAGTTCTTTCCATGGTCATTCAACCTATGCCATATCATGCTCATAATCTCAGAAAGAGAGACGGCATTAAAAGTCAAGTCACTTATCTCTAACATCAGAGAACTGGAGGGGCCCCAGGGGTCATTAGATGTTGCTTCTCTGACTTTTACCTCAGCTTCAGAATAATTCTTCACAAAGTTCTTTACATGCCTCCTGAGTGCCATGAATGCTGCGAATGGTTCCTTGGTTTAAAAAAAGGATGAGAAATGCTGGGAGTTTTTTCCTGTGATGTCACTCTCTTTCTCCATTCTCCTATGGAGTAAACTACTAAGATTCTGAAAAAAACAGAAGAGCAGGAAGGAGATTGTATGAGAACATGCAAGTGTTTTGAGAGAAAAGGAGTAGCTACAGAGAACTCAGAGCTGCCACTTCCTTAAAGAGATGCTCTGCCAGAGCTGACGCAGAATATTTTGCTGCTTGATTATTATTATTATTTGAATTTATATACCACACTATACCCAGAGGTCTCAGGGTAGTTCACAGAATAAAATCAAAATATAAAACCACAAAATACATAATCAAAATAAAAACAAAAACCCGATAGCTCCCCCAAACAAACAAACAAAAAACATTTTAAAAGGGCATAGGATGTCAATCAAATCAACCAAAGGCCTGGTTAAAAAGGAACATTTTTGCCTAGTGCCTAAAGGCATATAATGAGGGTGCCAGGCGAACTTCCCTGGGGAGACAATTTCACAGACAGGGAGCCACTGCAGAGAAGGCCCATTCTCATGTTGCCACCCTCCGAACCTCTCCAGGAGGAGGCACATGAAAAAGGGCCCCAGAAGCAGACGTGTAGGAAGGGGGGGGCAGTTCACCCTGGGTGTCATCCAAGAGGGGAGGTGACAAAATCTCCCTGGGCGGATCGCCACTGGGTGGATCACCATGCCCCCGGGTGCACAGCATGTGTGCCACTCCAGGTGTCTGAGCGGCTAGCTCCGCCGCTGCCCAGAAGATGATCTCAGGGTCCAGGTAGGTTCATATGGAAAGAGACAGCCCTTGAGGTATTGAGGTCCTGAGCCATTTAAGGCTTTATAGGTCAAAACCAGCACTTTGAATAGGGCCCAGAAACTAATTGGTAACCAGTGCAGTCGGACCAGGATCAGTGCAATACGCTCAAACCGCCTTGCTCCGATGAGCAGCCTTGCCACTGAATTCTGCACTAGCTGAAGTTTCTGAACTGTCTTCAGAGGCAGCCCTATGTATAACGCATTGCAGTAATCTAACCTTGAGGTTACCAGAGCATAGACAACAGTAGTTAGAATATCCCCATCCAGATAGGGATGTTGTTGGACCACCAGCCGAAGCTGATGGAAGGCCCTCAGGGGCATTGAGGCCACTTGAGCCTCAAGCGAGAGCAAAGGATCCAAGAGAACTCCCAAGCTCTGAACCTGCTCCTTCAGAGGAAGTGCAGCCCCATCAACAGCAGGCAATCTCCCACCCATCCAATGTAGGGAAGCCACTAATAGCGCCTCAGTCTTATCTGGATTGAGGTGTAGCAGCAAATGACACTCAGGCTGTGCTCCCAGTTGTGGTGCATAATCCCCAAGGCTGGTCAGGTTATGTTGCCACCCAAGGCAGAAAATCCCACAAGTGCCTTTCCCCCACCCTAACAGTAAAAATACAACAACAGTAAAGTAGATAACTAACCATTTTTTGCTCTTTCGTGACAGCTATCTGAGGCAGCTGCTTCAGCCACCCTTACAGTAGGGCTAACCCTGGGACCTGAAAGGCAGACAGAAATACAGGTGGAGAAAGCAGCCTGTGGATTATTTTGTCTACTGTGCAGCAGTAAAAGACAAATAGCATCTCTCAATAAAAAAGTGCTAATACAGAATAGATGAGGTTGATAGAATAGATAATACAAAATAATTATATCATTTCTCAGTAATCAGAAATCACCAATACTGTGATTATATTTGAAAACTTGAGGAAAACAATAATGAATATCTTTAGTAATCTGTAAAAGGGAAAGACACTACTGGGATGATATGATGATGATGATGATGATGATGATGATGATTATTATTATTATTATTATTATTTATACCCCGCCCATCTGGCTAGGATGATGCTAATTCTAGTACCAACTAGGATTCCTTGACACTAATTTAATAATCTTGGTCTATCAGAACAAAACCTTTATGTTGCATATTGTTCCCATCTCTATGTTAATAATAAATGCTTACCTTCTGAGCAAAGAACTGTGTGAACTAAAGTTGTTCAAATTTAAAATATTATTACAGCTTGTATTATTTAGTTTGGATTAGAGAGCACCCAAAACAGAAAGGCTCCATTAAAAATTTGCTTTTCCTGATCCTACAAACCACAGGATTATAGACATGCTCCTTTCTCCCCTCTTTCTCATAGACTTGCTCCTCCTTTTCCCAGTTCGTGCAACCAGACTTTGCCGCAATGACCAAAATATGGGTTAGCACTAGTCAGGATCGGCTCCAAATACTGGTTTGCAAACCTATTTCAAATCATGGTTTTGGAGACAATTCATGATTAACACTCACCCACAGATGAGGATTCTGACACCAAAGGAAAACAGGAAAGGTACATCAAGCATATTCATTGTGCAGCTTTCATCATATACTAAAGACAGATCTCTTTACCCTGGACTTTGACAGTTAAAGTATTTTGTTTTGTGGGAGGAGGGAGCATGCAACTTTACAGCCCATTCTTAATGGTTTGGCAGATCAGAATAATCATGTCTGAAATAAAACAAGACCGTTCAAACAACTCTGCTCTGTGTTAGGCAAATTATTAATCTGCACAGTAGGTTCTGCTGCTTCAGAATAATTCATGGGGGCTGCACTGGCTCCATGTAAGCAACAGAGAGAGAGAGAGAGAGAGAGAGAGAGAGAGAGAGAGAGAGAGAGAGAAAACATTTAAGATCTAAGGCATGGCCGCACTTGACCTTCCAGAAGTTTTGGGACTACAACTCCCATCAACACTAGCTAACAGGACCAGTGATCAGGGATAATGGCAATTGTAGTCCCAAAACATCTGGAGGGCCAAGTTTGGCCATGCCTGCTAGGCGTTCTGTTGATCCTGATCTCACATCGCCAAAGCAGAAATGTAGGACCTTTTTATGCATCTGCAGAAAATGAACTAATCATTTCTTGTCATCTAACATCCTTTGTGGCTCTAAAATTAAGAGGAAATGAAAAAAGGAAAGCCAAAGCCTTTGCTAAACTGTGGAACAGTGTTTCTGTGTACCGATTAGCTTGACTGTTGGGTTTCACAGCTGGCACTAGCAACTAGGAGAGCACTTAAGTTGTTGCAGTGAGGGCATAAAAAGAGTATGCAGCCTCCAAAGAGTATAAATCCTTGTGAATTGCTAGTTCACAGCTTTTATGAAATGTTCCTCCATCTCCCTTCCCTTCCCTTCTTTTCATTAGTTGGCATCAGGGTGGGTAGGTCTCTGTGCAATTCCTGACTGAGTCACCAGAAAATATTGTCACAAACATGTATCAAATTGATTTCAAGGTCTGACATGCACCCAGCCTCAGACAGAGATACAATCTATAATCACATTTTACATGCGCAAATGGCAAAATATTAAAATTCATGACAAATGTGTTGCTTGTTTTTCATCTCGCATACTAGTGTATCCTAACAGCGTTGTCCTTTCTGACCACTATTATGTTTCAATTAAGTGTGTTTTAAATCCAAGGCTAAGTTGGAATTTGAAGTAAAAATGTCACCTTATTAATTTTCCAAAAAATACACGAGGATAATTATCCTTTTGATCACAGAATACACAACCTCAAGTAAGCTAGATGGGAAATGTAGTGTTTTAATTAAGATTTGTTGGAAACAAAAAACAAAGATGCTAAGACACAGGAGAGAAAGGAATCTTTATTAGATGGGTACTATACATTCTACCACTCGCCATTTCTCCTTGTTTGCACTTCAAATGCAGCCGATTTTATCTGCATTGCAAATTTTCATTTTATAATGTGTTTCAACAAATCTATTAAAAATTTCAATCAAAGGATTTGTTCTTTGGTTTGTATGTGTCACTCTCTCCTTTCAGGCAGAGATGCACTGTGACATTGGTTATCCAGCAGCAAATATTGATCTGTTTTTTCACAAGCCAAAGATAACTCTGTTGGAATCATAACTTGGTACAAAGGAACAGTTGACCCTACTGCTTTTTTGTGAGTCAATCCCAGCCTGTTTTGATTTTTATGAGACTACTTCTATAATTTGTTTTTACAGTGCTCTCCTGACCAACAAACGTAAGTCAATATATAGCATAATACTGTAACACAGTAGTTTGGCAATAGCGTTCCAGGAGGCAGTAAAATTCAACCAACACACTACAATAAAATAAATTAAAAATAAAAAGAAGTATAAATAACAGTTGCAAATCCACAAGAAATTATCTGGGGGGAATTTTACCTTTCCCCCAAATACTTGCCAGGACATTATAATCTTAACTGAGCTCATGAAAACCAAAATCAAGTAAGTTTGCCTCACCTCTCTAGAAACAAAGCTTTATAAACTGGCTCACTTTGTAGAAAGGCCCTCTATGCTTGCTCTGAGACACACATATTGGCGTCAACATAGTAGAAAATAGATGGCAATCCCACACTCCTGGGTATATTTTTTTTCACATGACAAAAGATAAAACCTGGTACACACAGAACGGTTTTATAGTTTCAATCCTCAGTATATAAAAACATATTTTTTATATTATCACATGGGTTATCTTATGCTACTTATATTAGATATTATATTAGTCTTATTGCTGATTTTTGTTTCAGCTGGGTGGAGTAAAAATGCTATAAATCCCACATAAATAAGACAGTTCGTTTTTAGTAAACCACACAGTATATAGAGACACACCAAAAAAAGAGAGAGTACAAATTGGGTTCCAAAAGGGAACTTTCCACCCTCTGCTGAGCTTTCTCCAAACTACCAATCACAGCCCCATACAGAGTATTTTTCCTCCACAAATTTTGTCCTACCTGGCAAAACAACTCAGTTGTGACAGTTAAGACATTTCCCCCATGTATTTGAAACTGCCATCAGTCATTTGCAGAGCCCACCCACTCCTACTCACCTTCCAATCAGAATGTTGATTCTAAAGCCCCTCCCATTTCCTTGTTTGCCATTTAGAGATTGGTTGGTCCACAGCTTCTGTCACTTGTCCTAGGCCCTACCTTCTACAATTCCCAATAGCTGACAGCTAGCAATTCCAGCAGCAAACAGTCACCCAGTTCCACAAGAACTGAGCAGTTTCCTTCCCAGGCAGAAAATACTGTAAGGAACAAACTGTGTGCACAATTGTGCAGCCTGCTAATCACTGGCTAGCCTTTATAACAAGTGTACTGTGCTGATTTTTAAAATGAAAGATTGTTTGAAAGACCTAGGCCAGAACTAGTTCACTCCTCTGGTTTGAGATTTGGTGTGAACTGACAAATGTATTTGCATGAGTGTTCCCTACTAACAAAGATTAAACTGCATCTAAATTTTTAGGATGGGAAATTGACATCTGCAGTACTGGGTAAAGATTTGGTTTTGATTCTATCATTTGGGAATTGAAACTGTGATGCTCTTTGCCTTTCTCCACCTGGATGGTCACAGCTGGCCAAGTTTGGGCCAGATGTTAGATCTGTGCATGACATAACAAATATGAATCTAACCACATGTCAGTTACTAGAAACATGGGAACATGCATATCTAGTACAGTATGTGAAACACCCTATCTAGGATTCCTTGTAGGCTTTTAGCTACTAGTCCAAGTCAGCCCTGTGATGGAAATCTCCTGATTAGCTTCACCTTGTTGCTTCTGAAATGATTAATATTGATGCTACAAAGATTATGCTGAAATGATTGACTCTACCAGGATTAATGCTGCTGCTGATTAGCCTTTGTAGAGTGTTTTTAAAATAATTTTAGTGTGTTGTTATATGATATATATAACTTTGATCTTAGCTGAAAGACAGATTTAAAATAAAGAAATAAGAGGAGTAGCTAAGAAGCTGCATAACTAGCAACCAGATGCAATCATGCATCTGCCTTGACATTGTCCATTGTTTGCACTGATAAATATGTGTACACAACTTTCCCAGCAGTACTGTGATTTATTAATCAGAACGTCAAATCACAACCTAGAGAGACGTTCTTGTTTCGTGATTCTGACAGCTCCATTTCATACTATCTGCTTTTCCACATTTAGGTTGACTTCCCTACCATACTCCCACCAGAAGGTGGGATTGTTTGCTATGAAACACATATCACATTGACAAACATGTAAACAGAGATATTCTTTCAAAAATATGAAATCTATGGTGATTTTTTAAGGCAACGTTATGATAATCAAATCTGTCAAATTACCAGAGTGTGTGGATGCAGCCTTAATTTTAAGCATCCAGTATATAGCTCTAGAGGCCACAATTCAGCAGAAATTTGGGTTTACAAACACTTTGATTTCATGTTTTTAGATATGTTGTAAGCTGCGCAGAGTGGCTGGGGAAACCCAGCCAGATGGGTGGAGTATTATTATTATTATTATTATTATTAAGAACATAAGAAGATTCCTGGTAGATCAAACTGAGGGTCCATCTAGTATAATATTCTGTGCACAGTGGCCCATGGAAAGTCCACAAGGAGGGTGTGAGCGCTACAGAACTCTCCTCACTTATATTCCTAAACAAAGTTGGTGGCCATTGCTAAAACTCATGGTAGCAAATTCTATCATTTTAGTGTGGGTTGCCAAATTAAGCATGACACTATATTGCATTAATGTGATTAATGTGTCTAGGTTTTGAGCCTTTGGGAGGCCTAACCCTTTCCTCACATGTTTAAATCCCAATGAAAATCATCCCTCATTCCATTCTTTCCAGTGACGTGGCTATTATTCATAGGAGGGGACTGCAATGCTATTGCCAATTCAGTGCAGCAAATAGCAGTCTTCAGTCCCTACAGAACAAACTAGATATTACACAGGAGATGCACAAATAGTTTCCCAACATTGGTGATTGCCAGCAGTAACAACCAGTGGCTTCGATTTGGAACAAATGGCCTTCCAAATGGTATTGGACTACTGTTCCCAGGACCCTGACCATTGGCATGCTGGCTGGGGCTAATGGGAATTGTGGTGTGACAACAGCTGGTGGGTCCCTGGCTTAGACAGAGATCATATACACATCAGATAGATTTTTCAAGAGCTTTTAGCCATGATAGCTAAATGGAACTTCTGTGTTCAAAGGCAATGTGTTTCTTAATATTAGGGGTCCGTCCCCCCCAGCAAGGAGCTCACCCACCACTTGCCCCCCCCCCCAATTTCTGAACTCTTGTCATGAATATATGCTGTTCTTCTTCACCCACCTAGAAAGATACTTTGCCCCTCTGTTCCCCACCACACCGCCCAAATTTCCCGGTTATGCCACTGATTATTCCCCATGCTCTGTGACGTTGTAAAATAAGAGGAAATCCAAATATACCAGAGATGTGGCAATCCCATGCACAGGGAAATTTCTCAGCTTCACGGAACTGCAAAACCATACATCACTTGACAATGAGAAAAAAATACTGAGAACCACAGCAGTTAACTAGCTCTTAGGCAACACCCAGCTTTCCGAGTTGTCACATCTGAGTTCCTCCATGGCTTGTGATTGTGGTTTCCTTCTTAATTGTGTGATTGGCTGAACCTCCTTGAGAGTGGGTAAAGGAGGGGGGAGTCGTAAGTGGTGAAAGCCTAGTGTGACAGTGAATGGCTTTGAAAAAAAATACACTTTGCAAGGGTCTAGTCTGAAGGAGAGAGTGAGGCTGGTCATGTGTCATGGAACTCCATCATAGTTTTACTTCGTAAATTCTGCAAGGACAAGATCTAGTAAAGAGGAGCAAGTCACCTCTCTTTTCCAGCCCAGTCTGCTACCAGAGGTATGTGGTTAATGCTTGCTTATGATTAATGAACATTAGGCAGAATGGGTAAGACCTGCAATAAAAGGCTGCAATACATAATGATCCTGCCAAGTGCTCTAGCCAGTGGGTATGGGGGAGAGATTCAAAATAGTTAGCATAACCTACATAATTCACCTTTTCCAAAATAATATGTGGGCCAAAACATCCTTCAAAATTTGCACTTTTCCGAAATTTGCAATGCAGTTCTCCAGTCAAGCAACAGGTACAAAATGCATATACTAGGATAAAGTGTGCATTTAAAAAATGAAGATATTGGTGAAAATAACATACAAAAACACAGTATAGTACAGAGAATTGCCATGCAAAAATGTATATGTAATGCAAAATTGCATACAAATGCGTAAGTTAGGCTACATCATGTTAAAATGCTGATGAATTTTCATGAGGTCTTAAAAAAAAAATACAGACTGATGTGGAAATGTGGAGAATTGAACATAAGATTGGACAAACAAGAAACTGATAGATATTGAAATTGACAGATTTGTCCTTCTCTACTAGCCAGCCATGTTTTATTTCAGGATATTCCATTCCATTCTGCCTCCCCCACCAAAGTTTTCTATTTCTTTCTCCCCCACCCCCTGCATTCCCTGGGTGCTGAACATGCTCAGTCCTTACTTGGATTTTTTTTTGGGGGGGAGGGGGGTCCCCCTGGGTTTACATTTCCAAACAATTCCTGCCCCCCACTTCTGCAAACCTTGGGGTTTGCATGTTGACAGCTGCCTATTGTGTCCATTTCGGCTACATTCCTAATTCCAGATCTGAGCCGCGCTGTTAGGGTCGAAGCAGATGTGACACTTGTCACATAGCTTACCACTGCAAAGTTAGATTTTATTTAACAAATAGCTGGTCTTAGGGCAGGGTGGGGGATGTGTGTGTATGTGTGTGCACCACGACCAGATCAGGACTATGAGTTGAGAGATGTGGGGGGGAGTGTAACTCTTTGCCGCTTCCACAGTCCTAATCAGAATCCTCCCCCCACCCCCCAGCAGCTGCTATGCTGCAAATGAGAGCTTGCACTTGTTGCAGACGACAGGTGCAATGGCTCCTGATTCAGACTGAGACTATGGTGGCACAAGGGTTAAAACCCCACTCCCTGCACAGTCTCAATCTGACACCCACCACTACTGCCAGCTGAACCTAAAAGCTAAGCCAGCAGTTTGTCCTTGTGCTGCTGTTTTGTTAAATAAAATAAAGCAAGACAGCAGCACAAGGGCAAGCGACTGGTTCAGCCCTTAGGGTATAGGCAGGAACATACATAGAAGAAAGTTAGGCAATGTAGAAGAGAATCCAGCTTCAAACCAGCACCAAGTATCCTTAGCCCTGGAAAGCTTTTCAGCTGTACATGTGGGGATAGTTTGGTCTGGGTCATAAATTGACCAAATGGCTTTGTATTTGCACTTAAGGGAAAGGGAAGACAAATGGGCTGTTGAGACTTGGTCCCCAAACAAACATAATTAGTTCTTGGAAAGTCATTCTCAAATTTCAAAGCACATTATACTTAGGGAGGCAACTGCACCAGGATGTGGCATGGTGTGAAAGTAGGTCAGGGGTGGCTCACCTGTGGCTCTCCAGGTGTTGTTGAACCCCAGTTCCCATCAGATCCAATGGTCAGGGATGACGGGGGGGGGGTGTGGTGTAGCAATATCTGGAAGGCACAGGTTAGCCACTGCTGCAGCAGAGTATCTGCCGTGCGGAAACTTCATTCTAACCCCCCACCCTGCCCTGCTGTCTTCTGCTGGTTTTGCACAGTATGAGAAGTTGGTTTGGTGTGTTTTTTTATCTTCCCTTGTACAACAAACTGTTGCTCTTTCAATGGGACAGCTGTTCAAAGCAGATGAGGGGATCACTGTCAGGTTTATAGTTCATCCCTTCTTGTTGTTGTACTTTGAACGGCTTTTTTCAACTTGTTGAATCGTCTGGAATGATTCCTGCATTGCATGGGGTTGGACTAGATACCCCTTGGGGTACCTTCCTGTTCTATGATTCTAAGTAAGATGAAAGTTGCTGCGCACACAATGTCATTTTTACGCTAATGTGATATTCCCAATATTATGCGTTATTGGAGTGGAAATAACAGTTTGTGTTGGATTAGAGCTCCTTCAAATGGCCCACCTTCCTGCCTACATTCTCTTCACTCTTTTTTTTTAAAAAAGAGTGTGATTTTATTTTCCTGTGTATTTTTATTTTTGCTGCTCTTCTAATTTAACTTCTTGAATCACCAGGTGTATCACTCTGTTACTTATGTTCCATGTTCCCCCCACCCCCACCCCGATATTATCTTCAATTGGTTCAATTTACAGTTCTGGGTTATTGCTATTTTTTGACAGAGCAAATTTAATCCTCTCCCATTCAGACCATTTTCTCCTTGTGGCAATGGGGCCATCCCAGAAATTAGCTAGCTGACTTAAGAGGCAGCAGAGTGCCATCAAACACAGGAAGCTGTAGCCAAAGCCCCATGATCCACCTGGAACAAAAAGGTCTGACGCAGTGTCAACTGCATGAGATTCCCATTCAGGCATTAATTTTCTCTCACTACCTTCAAAAATGCAATCTCCGGTGTAGGTAATTGCTGAAAGATGGCCTCGGTAATGCCAAGAGCTTTGGCTGTTCACTATTATTAGCTCCCATCAAATCTGCAGGGTACTAAGTTGTTACACCTGTTGTGATTATTGCTACTTCTCACCTTCCCCCTTCTGGGCTTCCTTTCAGTTTAAAATGCCCCCCCCCCCTTGTAGTAACCCAACTTTGACTGTCAATGCAGGTCATTGTCTGTCAGTTCACCTGACTAGATGCCAACAAATGAGCTCACAGATGGCTTTAAGTCAGGAGTCCCCAACCTTTTGGGACCTGCCAGGCACATTTGGAAATTGGTTGAGGGAATTGTGAAATACAGTGGTACCTCGGGTTACATATGCTTCAGGTTACATACGCTTCAGGTTACAGACTCCACTAACCCAGAAATAGTACCTCAGGTTAAGAACTTTGCTTCAGGATGAGAACAGAAATCGTGCTCTGGCGGCGCGGCGGCAGCAGGAGGCCCCGTTAGCTAAAGTGGTGCTTCAGGTTAAGAACAGTTTCAGGTTAAGAATGGACCTCCGGAACGAATTAAGTACTTAACCCGAGGTACCACTGTACCTTTTTTGCAGAAGAAAATCAAGCAATACTCAGAACACCCACACACACCTAAAGAAACAGACAAAACAACTATTGGCTCCAACAATTAAAACACAGACAAAAGCAGACAACATCCCCCCCCCCCAAAAGGCACACCCATCAAATAACAAGAAAACCTATTTAATTTTAAAAATGGGATGGGCAGGTGCTAAGAGTGTGAGGGGGTGCTTAAGGGCACTGTTGTTCTTATTTGAATTTATATACTGCCCTCTACCTGAAGCTTCACAGCACAAAATCAAAATATAAAACCACAAAATAAATAATGCACACAGGTGCCACATTGGGGACCCCAACCTTAAACACCTGCCTCTTCCAGTCACAAAACAACACACACACTTTTATTTAGCATTTTTTCAAAGCCATTTAGAATTTAAATTACTAAAAAAATGATACAAAATCAAAACAATAAAGGAAGAATTTTTAAAACATTCCTTGTGATTTGGTGTATTTTTCAGGATCACCCTGGCTTGGCCTTCTCTTCCCTAGTAATAGTTCACATAATTCCAGCAAAGGGAAGAAGGAAGGCTTTATTACTCCTGCTTTAATTGCCCATGAGTCCTGTAAACTTGCATTCTCATTATCATGATCCATTAGCCTGGGTGGATTAAAATGAATAAATAAGCCGAATGTTGTTATTCTTCAGATGCGCATGTTGAGGCATTATTAAGAAGTGATATGACAGAGTCGTACAGCAGTGGTTCTCAAATGTTTTTCTCTGAGCCACACTTCCAAAATAAAAATTTGCTCCCTCAACACCCAATTTTTTATTGATAAATACATTGGAAAACAAAAAGAAACAACTCCTAGCAATGCTTGATTTATAACATAGAACACAGCTACTTTATAATATGATCAGGGGACAGCCAGAAAGTATAAAACAATGCAGCTACACAAGAACATGAATCATTTCCAAAATATAATTATAAACAAGCCTTTTACATACTATATGTGCTTTCAGTATTATACAAACTCAGTGAGAGGTGTGAGCTTGCTTTGCTGGGTAATCTCAATTATATTAGGTCTAATTTGAGAAAAATTCATCTCCTCAATAACACAAAGAAGCCTTTCTCTTTTCTGATCTTGAAAATCCCTGTTCACAACAATATGTCATTAAGAAGTGTAGAAGTAGCCAGTACTCTTGAAAAGAGGCATGGATACTGTTTCTGCTTGTATATCCAAAATGAGTTTAGTCACTAGAGCAGGCTTCCTCAACCTCGGCCCTCCAGATGTTTTTGGCCTACAACTCCCATGATCGCTAGCTAGCAGGACCAGTGGTCAGGGATGATGGGAATTGTAGTCTCAAAACATCTGGAGGGCTGAGGCTGAGGAAGCCTGCACTAGAGGCTTAAACTGGGCTGCAATTGACTTCTAGCTGTTGTGGCCATTGGTTGATGAAGATATCATTCCATATTCTGCAAATAAAATAAAAAAATACTATACTATACTATACTATACTATACTATACTATACTATACTATACTATACTATACTATACTATACTAACTATGGTGAAATGTTTAAATATTTCTTTGGTTGTCCTTGAATCTTCCTGTCACACTTGTCATCCTCTCCTGCCACACCCTTTGAGAACTGCTGTCGTTCAGCAAAAAGGCTTGAGCATAAATTCCAGTCGATTTCAATCTGCCAGATAGTGCTGCTGTTGCTGTTTATACATGTGCTACATATGTTGGCATCTTTCAAAACCAATCTGATATTATATGACCTTCTGACTTGACGAGGGACGGGGAAACTTTGGCCTGTTGAATGAGGTTGTTGGGGGATTGGTGCTGCCCAGGAGACTTGCATTCTGCTCCCAGCCTCGCTTGGCGGGCTTCTTCCCCCTGGGATCTTGCTCTCACTTTGCATGTCCTCAAAATAAATTTGAAAAATTTAAAAAATTGTCCAGTAGCACCTTAAAGGCCAACTAAGTTTGTTCTGAGTATAAGCTTTTGTGTGCATGCACACTTCTTCACGAAAGCTTATACCCAGAACTAACTTAGTTGGTCCCTAAGGTGCTACTGGACAATTTTTAAATTTATTTTTTATTTATTTATTTTGACTGCGTCAGACCAACACGGCTACCTACCTGAATCTTTGTATGCCCTGCCCTTTTTATCTGCTCTCCCATCTTCCACACCCTCGCCATGACTGGGTCCTCTGATAACAAGTTCTTCTCATTTGCCCTTTCTCTTTTGTCCCGCCACACACATCAGATCTGATGGGACTCTTGCTAGTTTGAAATAAAAGCATACACACATAGGAAACTCTCTTAAACTGAGTCTGGCCACTAGTCCATATAGCTCAGTATCATCCATGTTGACATGCAGTGGCTCACCAGGGCTTCAGGAAAGGGATTCCTCATCCTTCCTGGAGATGCAGCAGATTGGATCTGGGATCTTCTGCATGCAAGACAGTTGCTCTACCACTGAGCTAGATCCCTACCCCAAACTGTACAGAGAAGTACAGTACAACACTGACTGAAACTAGATAATAAAATAGTTGCAGTGGTTAATGGCTTTCAGCCTTCAGGATATTATCCCTGCAGTATAGGAAAGGATGTTATAGTGACTGTGTGGCCTTATTCAAATGCTTCCAGCATTGACTTCTGGCTAGATGAGCTACATGGAGCCTGCTAATTAAAGCAGCCATGGTTTTGTCCTTGTCATGGGAAAATGATCATTATCATCAAAGCTAGAGTCAGTGGAATACTGTTCTCCTGCAAAAAAAAAAAAAGTCAAATCTCTAAGGAAGCGATTGCCTTTGCATTTGAGCCCTCTTTGAAAATGTAATTGTTATCATCAGATTAGGCAGGCCTTTTCAGAACCATTTAAATATAGCAGCAGAAGAGATTAACTTCAGAGGCTTGTTGAGAAATATACATTATTACGCCTCTGAGATCACAGGTCAGCTATGCAGAAATAAGAAAACAGAGAGAATGTTAGCAGCCTGCCTCAATTCCAAAGCTAGCATTGGTGGTGTGAACAGGGAAACATCATTTATTCTCTTGGTGGCAAGCACACATTATTTGCAAATAACCTTTAACCTTTAACATTGCAGAAATGATAACACCTAATAGTAAGACTAATAGTTGGATGCCACCTATTTCCCCACCTTTCCTGCTCTTGTTTCACAGTTGTCTAAATGTATTTACCGCCACAGCTTCATTTAAAATAAGGCACAAGCGACTTGTCTTTGTTTTCAAATATACTTTGAATTCATTACCATTGTAGCAAAGTGTTCTTCCCGTAATTTTCAAACAGAAAAAGCAGAAGTTTAACAAGTGCAGCAACAGACAAATTTGTTAATGCCGCCTGTACAAATCCTAACATACTTTGAGCAAATTGCTCATCGGGGGAATCTAATGGTTTTATACTTGTAAACACATTTTTCCTTGGAAGCATGGTGTCTTCCACTATCAATCCTTCAAACTGGCCATTAGCATGATTTTTACTCATCTACATTTCCTCCGGACGACCATGACGAATATACTAAACAGAGAGACATTTCCAGAAAAATCAGTATGCAATTGTTTTCTTGTGGAACTATCAACTGATATTAGGCTTCAAGAAAAGAAAACTAAACTCACAAATACCCTCTAGCTATTAAAAATTATATCTGTAAACAGCTTAGGTGTCTATATTGGTATTAAGCAGTATATAGAATTTTTATTACTATTAGTAGTAGTGTTGGTAGTAGTATCTTAAATTACTTGCCACAAAAAGTGCCACTATGCTACTTACTCCTACTGTGGTAACTACCCTTGATATTACCAAATGTGTGCTTTGCGCTTGAATTTCTGTGTTTGGGGTTTCCCTCGTACTTTGGTGCTGCTGCTCTTGTGGTGTGCTTTGTTGCATTTTTATTAAGGCCAGCATGAGCACTTGGCATTCTAGCGCAGCTGCCAGGCCCCAGGTCTATGGCACAGTCTAGCACTAATACTTTCCCTGAGATCACCTTTAAAACAACATTTCCAGCTCCCACCCACTATTTTGATTTCCCTAAATGCCCTGGTGGCTAGACTCAGCTGATTTGCACTGCTCAGAAGGCTGCCTTTCCTTCCTAACACTTCTTGCCAATGTTACCAGGTAAGCCACAAGTACCGTATTTTTTGCTCTATAAGGCTCACTTTTTCTCTCCTAAAAAGTAAGGGGAAATGTGTGTGCGTCTTATGGAGCGAATGCAAGCTGCGCAGCTATCCCAGAAGCCAGAACAGCAAGAGGGATTGCTGCTTTCACTGCACAGCGATCCCTCTTGCTGTTCTGGCTTCTGAGATTCAGAATATTTTTTTTCTTGTTTTCCTCCTCCAAAAACTAGGTGCGTCTTGTGGTCTGGTGCGTCTTATAGAGCGAAAAATACGGTACTTAGCAATGGAGGAGGGAGACCACCAGGTTGGTCTTTACTCAAATCCACATCCAGCCATGTATTTTTAAGAGCTTGAGCCTAAAGTTCTGCATAGCTTGGCCAACACACAAAACATTGTATGCTGACTGTGCTGCTGAGGAATCATGTGCCAAGGTAGGGAAGGGTGTGGCAAGGTATCTCTATGTCAGCTCTGATACCTTTGTAACTACTTATCATCACTCTACAGGCAACCAGCCAATGGCTTGTGAGGCAGTTCTCTGGAGGGTTGCCCGCATCCCCTGCTGAATGCCACTGTGTGGTGGAGGGTACCCAGCCCTCTAACAGTAGGGCATTGCAAAGGGCCATCTGAAGCACTATTGAATGTGTTCATCTTTCAAAGGATTCAATATGCCCATGCAAAACTTCAGGCGTTGTAGTTGTTTAACTTTTCCCCAAGACTGAATAACGGGGGGGGGGGCACGGGGGGGAGTGGCGGATTCTCGCCCACAGCTGCAGCCCTGCCAGCTGCTGAAGCTCAGGAGGGAACAGTATTCCCGCCAATATTCTCTGCACCAATTTTAGGCTGGTGCAGTTCAGGGGTTCACATTGGGTCCCTTTCCAAGAAAGGGGCCAGCTTTGGATTCAAAGTCTGCATCATCAACCCCCCTCCTCCCTTGTGACACCCAATTTCAGGGTCTCATAATTGTTCATTAGCACCAGTAGTGTGCCCCCCCTCACTGCACTTTCAGCAGGCAGAGTAGGGATTTCTGCAGAGCGTGGCCATGCATGGCAGAAGGAGACTGCCCACCACATCCTAGCTGCCAGCAGCAGCATTGATCTGAGGTTGCAATTGCTCTGCTGTTTATTATACTGCTGTTTGGCATGAAGGGTTGATTGGATACATACAAGGTGTTTATTTTGCCTTCTTTTGCAATGTTGTCCAGTTTCATTTTGTGTTTGCTGTCTTTTCTTTAGTATAGTGAGATTTTTCTACTATTCCCCCCCCACACACCTTTTAAAAATGAATTCAGTACCCAGGCACTTTCTGTACCTTATTATGATTGCACATTATGTGAGCATGGAGGTTTTATATATTGTTGACATCATTACATCAAGTAATTTTAGGGATTCATTAATTTATTGGCCTGGATGAAGAGCACGTTGTTTAACGTTTTGCAGCAGCACCTGCAGCTTTCATGTTCCTCTGTCAAATATGGCTAATGCATAAATTGCCTTAGAAATTAGTGCTTGTTTTGATTACAACATAGAAAGTTACTGTGGTGTGTGTGCGTGTGTGTCGGGTGTGGTGGTCCTTTTGAAAGCTTGGCCCACTTTTGTATCATAAAAAGGCTGCCTTCCCAAAAATATCTCAGCTGACAAAGAAAGTCAGAAGGGATTCATCTTTTCCCCAAAGTACAAGAGAAACAGAATGATAAAGGCTCGAAAAAATGACAGTGGGTTGAGAATAGCTAGGAGACCAATGAAGCAGCTACACCTTATTAGATGAAGCTTGTAGGTAATAATATAAAATATTTCAGAATGTTGAGGGGAAGGCAAAGTTCATCCAGGTTATTAGTTCCTGAGAGGGCAAGTCGCTCCATAATTGGATGTGGGAAATGACTTGCATTTTAGATTTTGGACTTCCAAGTCAGCCAAAACGAAGAACAGCAGAAGTCCCCCAATTTTTCCATTTTCTGATATGAAAAGCCTGAAGAAAGAGATGCCATCAGATGGAAACTGAATCTGAACCTTGTCCAAGTTCAGTGCCTAATCTTCTGTATCATTATTCTCTCTGTGTCCTATTAAGGACTATACTTTTCCAGGAAGCATAATTATTCTGTAGAATAGAAGCCCGGGCTGACATTATAGCCTTTTGTATTGCATAAGGCAGCACATTCCTCATAAGCTTTTATTGCACACACCTATACGAAAATCTAGCTTCTTCATTCAGTGCACGGGGGTTATGAAATCCATCATGTATTGGACCCTTTCAGAAAACCAGATCACCCTTGATTCCATTCACCCAGTGACTGGGAATGCCAACATACAGAAAGGAAATTGTCACCTTCCAAGCAAAGAATGAAAAGTGCTGGTGGAAAGCTTGGTTCCACTCCAGCAGTTTATTCTGGAATTGGCATTCCTTCCCGCCCCCTTCAGTTTTAGCAGAAAATCTAGATGACGTGCAGTTGCAGCGCTAGCCTTACAGTGTCGACTGGCAAGGTGCTAATGAGACTTTCCTGGACAGAAAGTGTTTGTAGGATGTTGTACCTACCTGTTGTAAGATACTGTCCTCGTGGTTTTAAAAAATAATTGGCCCTCTGCTGCTGCTGAATATGGGCCACTGTTGGTCTCATAATAAATTATCTCAGTCTGGAAATGGCTGCCAGACCAAGTCAGGTGTTAGCCCAGCATTTGCCAGTTTGGCTCCTTTCAGATATTTTAGACAACTGTGCTGACTGGGGCTGATGGGAGTTGAAGCCCAAAACATCTGGAGGGTGCCAGGTTACCAATGACTCTGTTAGTCCTTCAGTGGGCAGGGCTTCCTCACCAGGACTGATGTCCCCTTCAGCTCCTGGCTCCTGGGAGCAGACATAAGAAGCGCTGAGGGAAAAGGTACTTACTTTATACTGATCTCAGTTGTTTCATCACCCCCCTGGTGTAAATACAGGGACAAATCATGCACATCCACCCACCACCATTTCCTTAAAGAGTCCTGCTTTCATATCTTATTACTGCTGACCAAGAAGCTGTTTTACATTATGCTGCATCTGAAAATAGTAAATGGTCGTATGTTTTAAAATGATTTTGATGTAGTTAAGCTTTTACCTATTATTCCAAAGCATTTCCTATTGCATTAATAAATGTAATTTTCATGGTAAGCCACACAGCCGGATCTTTTCTAATTAGTACTAGCTATGTAACAAAGCAGGAAATGTAACGTGTGTGTGTGTGTGTGTGTGTGTGTGTGTGTTCTCCAAGATTCTGTATTGGGACTGCCATTATTTAATGCATTGATGAGCAATGTGAGCAGGAAGGTGAACTGCAAGCCAGTAACACTTGTAGGGTTTGCAAAATTAATGAAAGAGTCAAGTCAGAAACAGAGTATCATGAATTACTAGAGGGTTTTGCAAAACTAGGTGAGTGGGCAATAAAATGATGAAATTCAGTGTTGATGAGTGTAAAGTAATTTACATTAGGAAAAAGTAACTATACATATAAAATGCTGAGTCCTCAGTTTGCTGTTACCATCAAGCAAGAAACTGTAGGCCTCATTATAAATTGTTCACTGAAAATGTCAGCTCAGTGCACAGCGACATTAATGAAATAAGAGCAGGGAATGAACAGTATTAGGGAGTACTACAAAGTTGGCTGGAAAATATTACAACAAAAAATCACAGTGCTAATGCATCCACCCACCATGTACACATATTTGTAATACAATTCAGAATTCAACATTTTAATTTCGGATTTTGCCATTCAGATTTCCACATGAGCAGTTTAATTTGGGAACAATGTCCAGGTGTCATCCATAGTGTGTGTAAAAATCTATATAATTCTTCAAGCCTACGCCTTGTTCTTATCTTTTTATATGTTAGGATGGTTCCCTGGTGTGTGTTCACTTTCATGACACCATTCATGATCTTAATTTACTTCTTTTTCTCCAAGAACATCCCAACCACCATATTAAGGCAGACTGAGAGACAGTAATCTGACCATAGACACCTAGTGGCCTTCATAGCAGTGATAGAATCTGAAGCCTGGCTGCTCATGTGCTAACCCCTAATAATCCAGCCAATGCACAGTAGTTAGTCTCTTATATGTTCAGCAAGGGCACATGTCAGGTGTTCCATATGAAATCTGTAAAAGAAAAATCTGTCCATTCTCAGCCAAAACAATTAGGGCCATCTAAAGATTTTCTTCCATCCTATGTGGGGTGCAGAAGCACAAGGAAATCCTTATGCAATCTGACACTGCAATGCTATGCAGTTATCTGAGAGTAAGCCCAGTTGAACTAAGTAGACGTGGATAGGCTCGCATTGTGAATGTGCCTGGTAACCATTGTACAGTGGTACCTTGGGTTACAGACGCTTCATGTTACAAATGCTTCAGGTTACTGAATCCACTAAACCAGAAATAGTACCTCGGGTTAAGAACTTTGCTTCAGGATGAGAACAGAAATCGCGCGGCGGCAGCGGGAGGCCCCATTAGCTAAAGTGGTACCTCAGGTTAAGAACAGTTTCAGGTTAAGAATGGACCTCCAGAACAAATTAAGTTCTTAATCCGAGGTACCACTGTATATGCTTTAGGCACGCCTACCCTGTGCTGCACTTGTGTACACTCCCACAAATTACAAAAATGGCAGGCAATTAACTGGTATACAGCTAGGTTCATATACTGTGTTTGCAACCTGGTGCCCTCATAAGCTTTGGGTTACATCTCCCAGCATTCCCAGCAGCACAGCTATGCTGGCTGGGGTTTATGGGAGTTGTAACCCAAACTCATGCTGGCTGGAGATGATGGGAGTTGTAGCCCAAAACATCTGCAAGGCTCCAGGTTGGCAAAGCTTGTCATAGGCAACACGAAACCAGTGTGGCATAGTGGTTAGGGTGCTGGAGTCATATCCTACTCCAGAGTTCAAATCCCTGCTGAGCCATGAAGCCTAACATACCTCACGGGGTTGTTGTTGTGTGGAAAATAGGGAGAGCAGCAGAGCCATGGGCACTACCTTGATTTCCTTGGATGTAAAAGCAAATAAATGAATGAATAGGGCTAAGTATCTGTATGCTCATTCTTACTGCTGCAGACAAATGACCTGGTTAATTTTGACACCCTTACTCAAAATGCATGCATGCAGGGCTGGCCCACACATTGAACAAACTGAGCATCTGTCCTTGGTATCAGTCATGGAGGGGACGCTTTTGGTTGTCCTTCACATGCTTCTTAGCAATCTGTTATAACTCTGCGGTGGCACTTGAAAGCTAGCTGCATAAAATTCTGCTTCTTATACCTTTGTGCTACTGCTATTACTACTTCTCCTAACATCTATGTAACTAGTAGCATTTCAAGAGGAGGGTTGCTTCTTATTCCTCCCCTTCTTTGGCAGTGGCGTAGCGTGGGGGGTGCAGGGGGGGGCCGGCTGCACCGGGCGCAACATCTGGGGGTTAGGGTTAGGGGGCGCAAATCCACGGGTTAGGGGGTGCAAATTACTTGCCTTGCCCCGGGTGCTGACAACCCACGCTACGCCACTGTTCTTTGGTCCTGGGGCTGAAGTGACAGCAGCAGTGGCAGTAGCTGGTCGAAGGTGGGATGGTGAGACAATAGGAGGTGCACAGAGTCACAGGGGAGGAAGGGAAGATATGTAGAGACAAATCCTCATCCAGACCAGTTCAAGGTCTAGAGCTTGTCCTTGATGCTTGCAAGCACTTGCTCCCACATGTACAGAGCATCATGCTTTAACTAGCATCACCTTGAATTTTTGCATCTATGCAGCATGCAGAATAATTTATTCCTACCGGCTGAAAGTATAAGCGTGGATAGTGTATTGAGATTTGAATTAAAGGTAACCACTGTCTTCAGTCAAGCTGAAAATGTCAGATGAGTCATCATGCACTTTGCACAAAGTTCCAATTTTTGCCACACACATTCTAACAAAGAGGCTTGAAGACCTTGTGGTTCCCTGCTGCAGATCCTCGTCAGATAAGATCTCAGAGAAGTGGTAGATTGCTGATTACTTTTGCAACGTGTGCCTCAGCTGCACAGTGAGGCTGCAGCTAACCTAAGCTGGTGAACAGGCTGCAACATCATTGTCTTCACTGTTGTCATGGGAATGAAAAACATGCCATGAATACTAAGAAAAGGGCATCTATGCTTATCTTCTTGGCTAACAAGAAACTGGATAATTCATTGATTTTGAGGCCATGGCCACAACCTGTCATAAGCTAGTGGGTAGGGCTGCCCATACGTCCGGATTTCCCGGACCATACCAGGATTTCAAAGGCAGAAGGGGAAATTTCTGGAAGGCAGCAGTTTGTCCTGGATATTCGGCAAGTAAAGCAAAAAATTACACTGCACTTTTGCTCTCATTCTGCGGTTAGAAGCCGCTCTGAGAAACCTAACTGGGATTATCATGCAGAATTACAGGCATTTAGGCACCAGTTACATGAGAAATTTTCACCAAAAAATCATGGGTTTTTTGGCATTATTGGGGTCTTCTTTTTAAAAAACTCAACAATTTTCAGCGTGTCTTCATTTTTACTTTTTGAAACAAGGCAACCCTACTAGTGGGTGACCTGGAGAGGAGCCCACTGCTGTTCATAGCACTGGTCCATTACCTAGCTATAGATTAAAAGCCATGGTGCAGTTAAAGGAAAAGGAAAGAAGATACTCTCAATGGCAGGCATAAGAAACAGAAGTAGCAAACCAGATGACTGGATGTGTTTCTGAACAGAGTCAGTTGGAATCTAAGTGCATAGCAACAAGACTTCATGAGATGAAACCAAACAATGGAGCTAAACTCCTGCAAAGCCTGCTTTCGTCCTGTATCACTGGATAGCTTTTGCAGTTCCTATACTTACTTCCCTGCTTTGCTCATCTGGATTTAAGGCCCAGAAACCATTACTCTTGCTACAGAAACAATTAATTTAATATTGATAAAATTGCTTAGTCGGCAGATATTATATCTCAGTGCATCTCCTCTGCCCAGAAGCTACTTTCACTAAGCTCGTTTAATTTGTTTTGGCATAGAGTTCATTTAGGAAAAGTCCCCAAAGAGGGTCAAGTTGTAGGCTTTCTATGGTAACTGAAACAGCTACCAGCCCTACTTCTCTTTTCCCCCACCCACTCCCTCATCCTGCTAGCCGCTCAAGGCTCACCCACCGCCACTGCCAGCTGCAATCTGCACCACTGCCCTTTTAAGCCTATGCATACACCCTCTGCTTCTGACTCCCAGTAGTGCCCTGGCAAATGACATCATCAAGCTGTGCCACCAAGTTTGGAGTTGGCCACCATGTTGCACAAGGCAGAGAGGCAGGATCCACAGCCAAGGTGGTGCTGGGGGGCAGAGACAAAACCTCGAAATCACAACACCTCACTTTCAGATCAGAAACTGTGGTGGCTTTATCAATTCAGGGACTGTCCTGGCAGAATCAAGGCAGTTGAGGGGTAGTTTAGAGGAAGAAAAGAAAGACGTTTTAAGCACATTTCTTATTTCAAATGATGCATTTTTCAGTTGCTGACTTTTAAGTAGCAAGTGTGAAGCAGAGTGGGGTCCACTACATAACAAATAGTTAATGGGAGGGAGCATATTAACTTTGCACTCCACATAATAGATAAAAGGTTAATCTCAGTAATGCCAGAACCCAGATCATGGTAGATTAGTGGTGTATTGTTTGTCTTATGAAGAACATTAGAATAGATTTATCATGATTAAAGCCACATGAGAGACAGAGATCAGCAGGTGGGGAGGCAAAAGGAATATCATCCTTTTCTGGTGCAAAGATGAAGGCTTAGCAGACACCACAGTCACAGACCACTCATCAGAGGGATAATTTACATTCTGGAAAAGAATGTTTGGTTGAGTGAATCAGGCTAGAATTGCAGAGCAGTAGTGAAAAGTCTCTCTATCTCCCTCTCTCTCCTGCCGACTAGCAGAAAAGAAAATCAGCCACCCATGCAGCACATTTTAATTTTGTTCTGGTGACTATGCTACCCCTGCTCAGTTTAACAACAGCTCAAACTGTTATCAGGGAATACTGAGAAGGCAGGATCGACCATTATCATTGTTGCTCAGGTCTATGGACCTGCCAGTGATAGGAACATCATGATTATTTTCATCTGCAAGCATTGATTTCCCCCTCACCTTGCAGCTGAATTTTCCTGTTTGTGAACATTTTCCTCCACCCTGTCCTGCAAAGAGAGTGGTGCATGACTGACGGGTGGCCAGTTGTGTTACATTCCTTCTCTACTATCCATCCACTACTGGAATTTGGAATTTTATGTGCAATCCTTACTAAAGTCATCATACAATCCATATATAAATTCATGAAAGATCATTCTGTCAGCAGCTATAAGCCACAATAGTTAAATGATACCTCCTTGCTCAGAGGCGATATAACTCTTATTACCACTAGTGATGGCCACCAACTTGGATGCGACGAATTCATGGAGATGGCTACTAGCCATGATGGCTGTGCTTTGGTTCCACAGTGGGAGGCAGTAGTGCTTCAGAATACCAGTTGCTGGAAACCACAGGAGGAGAGAATATTCTTGTGCTCAGGTTCTGCTTGAGGGTTTCCCACAGGGGAAACAGACTAAAGGGGCCACTGGCTTGATCCAGAAAATGCTTCTTATGTATTTATGTTCTTACCAGTTGCTGGAGTGCAGGAGTGGGAAAATGGAAGAAAAGGCCTTTGTCTTCATGCCCTGCCTGTGGGCTGTGAAAACCAGCATACAGGCCATAGTTCCAAATAAACCCTTAATAAAGACTTGGATTGATGACTTTCTAAACCCCATAATAACCATAGCAATATTATCAACGCAGAAAGCACACAGTACAAGTAGATAAATAGGTACCACTCCAGCAGAAAGGTATATGGCATTTCCATGCGCTGCTCTGGTTCACCAGAAGCGGCTTAGTCATGCTGGCCACATGACCCGGAAGCTGTACACCAGCTCCCTCAGCCAGTAGAGCGAGATGAGCACCGCAACCCCAGAGTCATCCACAACTGGACCTAATGGTCAGGGGTCCCTTTACCCTTTACCTTTAATCCCATTTAATGATTTTAATACATAGTCACTCAGGGAGAAAGCTAAGTGTTCCTCTTGAGTAACAATCACCTAAGATCTGTAGCAGCAGCAGCAGCAACAACAACAACAACAATTTTATTATTTATATGCTGCCCATCTGACTAGGTTGCCTCAGCCACTCTGGGTGGCTTCCAGCAAAATATAAAAACACAACAAAACATCAAACATTAAAAACTTCCTCATACAGGGATAATAATAATAATAATAATAATTATTATTATTATTATTATTATTATTATTATTATTATTATTTATATATGAGAGGACTCCCCCACCACCTCCCTAAACGATTCCAATATTTCTATGGGGTTAAGGTCATTATTCTTTGAATTTTACAGAGGAGAAATTGAAGTGCATGAGCCAGCAATTAAATTAGCAGTCTGTATTTGGAGTGGGGTGGGCTAGGGTTAATAAGAAGCAGCCCATGGTGGAATGTGCTTACAGGTTTGCAGTGAAGTGACTGGCACAAATGAATCCATTAGACCAGATGTGAGTAGGGCAGCCGAAGCATCACATTCCGAGATTTGAGGGCAGAATCCGGAAAGCAGGCGTTGCAGCCGGCCTTGACAAAGATATATTGGTAACGCTCTGCACAGACACACATGCCTGCCCTGTGTACTTGATCCTTCTCTGAAGCAATAACTGCCCATTAATGACTTGCCATTACACACGTCCTAAACCAGCTGTCCTTAGTCAGAGATGCTACAAGGAAGAGGATGAATTGCTGTATGTGGGACATATCTGAGTGTGGGACAGGAATAGATGGAAGATGAAGAAAAGCTGGACAGCTCCCATTCATAACCCTCCACTAGTTGTGAATTTGCAGTCCAACACTCTTTTATCCGTTGGTTGATGAATTGTTGCTCACTGCAAAACATGACAACTGAAAATCCTCCCAGTTCCAAGATCGCACCTTCTTAGGCTTTGCCTCCTCACTTCTTGACAGTATTACTTTCCTGAGCCAAACTAATTAAGAAATGGCTGGGCCAGTTTAGATGTTAAAAAGAGAGCCTGAGGGCCAAATTCCAATTAACCTCAAATGTTAACTAAAGCAACCTGACTTACACTCTTGTTCCTCTCAAAATTTTACTTTAATTTTTTTATACCTATTTTACATTTCAAGACAGAAAACCAAAAGGGTTAAAAAGATACACGAACAAACAAATGACTTTACCTCCTGACACAAATAATTTGTCAAGAAATCAAAGACGGTAGAATCGTTACTCAGAAAGTGCTGCCTTAGTGAGATATTTCTGTTCCTGTTTTGTATATAATAGATTCATTTTTAAAAAAAAAAAGAAACTCAGTTGTGTAACGGGAGTCTCAACCATTTCAAAATGACGTTTGTGTGTGTGTGTGTGTGTGTGTGTGTGTGTGTGTGTGATGAACTGACAGGATGGCAGGGAGGAGGAAGAGAAATCCTGCTAAAGGTATAGCTGGGACTGGGACAACTGGGGCAAGCTGGGGATGGGGGAGGAGAGGTTGGTGTAGGAAGTGCTCATAGGGTAGTGAGGGGATGGGGGTCAATGCACAGGAACCAGAGCAGCAGGCCCCAGAGCCAGAGGGGCCCCTGTCTCCACGAACATGGTGGGTTCTGATGCATAGGGAGCAGCGGGAGGGGCGTTCTAGAAAATTGAGGCAGGCAAGAGCCTAGAGCCCAATTCCCTAGCTAGCCAGATGGGGCTTGTTAGCTTTGGGTGGAGGTATGTGATTCCTCAGCTGAAGTAGGCTCAGAACAGGTGAGGGTCACCTGCCTCGTCAAGCCCAGATGCTGCAATCAGCAGGCAAAGTACAAAAGCGAAGCCAAGCTGAGGGGCTGTGCTTGCTCAACTGCCCAGGTTGATTGGACCATGGCTTGGATGTTCCAGAGAGCTGTTTGGGGCTGTGTGTGTGCAGGACTGACCTCCAGATGCCCTAACCCTTGGATCATAGTTGTAGAGATGGGAATTTGCCTGCTGGGGCTTTGGACTTGTTCGCCTGCCGGACTGTGTGCTACCATCTGCTATAGGATTGTGCACTCAGCAGGACTTGCTGCCAGGTACCCTGTGGTTCAGGATGGTGTGTGTGTATTGGAGTTCTGATTTCTGGGGATCTGAGCCAGCATTGCTGTATTGGTAACAATCGTCTGTGCAAGTCCTCTTTATCAGACACAAGTCTGGATCTCATCTCCAAGCATCTTTGGGTCTGTTTGTTTTTTAAAGTAGAATCACGAAATGAAAGGCCTTGTAAATACTCATACATGTCTACTGGTTTAATTGTTTAATTTTGTTTGTTGAAATTAATCTGATTAAGCCACACTTAAATTCAAAAGTGTATGGCCAGCCCTTGTTCTCAGTTGCATAAGTGTAAATTTGCTCCCCTTGTTAAACGAAAGTAGCTCAAGCACTAATTGGATGTGATGGTGGCAGATCCTGTATTTAAGGAGGCAGGTTGCTGGTGAATTTCTATAAAATCGGAAAGGTGTTAATACTTAATGCTAGAAGAAAGAGGGTACATAATTCTTTCTCTGCCCTCACTTTCCCTTTGAAATCTCTCCCCCATATGTTTTTTCTCCAGTGGGTTTCTGAGTAGTAATCTAAGAGAAAGTAGACTTGGGGGGAGATAGTTTGGGAGGAAAAGTACGGGTGCCTGTTGCATATTTGCTTTCAAACCCACCCACCCTTAGGTTATAGAATTTCAACAGAACCTAGATACTGACACATTGTGCCACCATAAAGTGTAGCGAGCCTGTAATATAGTTGCAGGTGTGGTATAAAACTGATGGTATAAAACTGCACAAACCTATATGAAAGGTGAACTTTAAAATAATTTTTAAAATAGTGGGGGGTTTGCCCACAATGCATTACTGGTTGTTTTCATTTGTATATATGAAACAGAAATCAATTTTGCTTCATGGATTGAATAAAGGGGGCTTTGTCGTGAGATGGTGCTTGCAGCTGTATAGGAAATTATCCGGCTTATTACATTGCCAGATGGCTGGGCTAATGGGCAGTTCACAGTACCTCTCTCATTGGAATGCTCAGTGGGCAATAGATCCAATCACTGGAACCATACTGCAAAGAGCTCGCTTGGGTCTGGTAGGAGGTGCTCTATTCCAGATAATTCCCAGGTCATGAAAATTAATGTAGCTTCAGACTGATAATACATTGAGAACATGTATCAAACTGACCTGGCAAAACGCTGGTGCTTTTAATGATGCATAGAACAGCCCCTGACATGGCCTTTTGCTCTGTGCAATAGACTGGCTGGCATGGATGTCGGTTAACCAGATATGCAAGTATTTGGTGGTGGTATCTCTCAATTGACCTTTAAGACTCTGCTCCTTTTAGTGAAACTTGGAATTTGTTTGGTTGCAACAAACAGAATTTTGGGAAAGGTTGGACTCAGCCATGCAAAACATGGTTGCTCCCTCAGCTGGTGTAAAGCTACTGCTTTGTGGGAGGGGGCAACAACTGCTTCATCAGTAGACCTTTATCTTGATATTGGTGATTAGTATCACATCCTCCCATACCTTTATGCCATAGCTGTCTTGCCAATACGCTTGCCCAGCTCAGTGTTGATGGAGAGGTTTGCTGATTATGGTGGAGCCCAGGTAGACAAAATTGCCTACTACCTCAGGCGTGTGGGTCTGATGCATGGAGTACTGTCCTGACCAAGGATGTTGGTCTTCATCAGGCTGATGGTAAGAACCAACTTCTTGGAATGTGGTGTCAAGGCTGCATCATCTGCAAGCAACATCTCTCAGATAAGGATCCACCACGCTTTTGTACAGGCATGGAGATGACTAGATTGAACAGACCCCAATCACTCCTCGGAAGACACTCTCTTCAGTTGAGCTGAAGGCATAGGAGAGCAACAGGGAGGAGAATGTGCCAAGGGGAATTGGGGCGAGAACACGGCCCTGTTTCACACCGCTCTTTATAGGGAAGCCATCCAAGGATGACCTGTCATACTGGACAGCGCTAGGCATGTTCTCATGGAAGGACAGTATCTTGTGGAGCTGAGGTGGGCATCCTGTTTTATCGAGAATAATCCTTTTTGGCTGACAAGGTCAAAGGCCTTTGTCAGGTCTGTGAAGGCAATGTACAAGGGGCATATCAGCATTTCTCCTGCAGCTGACACAGTGAGAAAATCATGTCAACTGTCTATCTCTGAGCTCTAAAGCCCCATTGTGACTCGGGATACACTGTCAGCAAGTGACTGTAATCTGTTGAGAACTACACAGGCAAAGGCTTTCCCCACAGTACTCAGCAGGGAGATAGGTAATTGACTATTGTAAATTATGGCTGGGTGTGTATAATAACAGCAACAGCTTCCTTTACAGAGCTATATATTGCATAGAATCAAACAGTTAACTTTGATAGGTTGCAGAAATGTATGTGAGACTCAGCATAGGAAAAGGCAGGATTTCATTCCCAGTGTGAAAGGGCCTTTGATATCGCCTTGGATAAAAGGTCCTTGAGGAACATAAGTAAAGACGAAAGCAAGAGGAAAGGAAACCTCACAAATGTCAGGGTGGAACTCTGTTGCATATGCATAGAGAAGAACAAACCATTAACGGGGGGGGGGGGGGGTCAAAAAGAATCCAGTCCTGCTCTTTGAGATCCGCAAGGAAATATTTAGGGGTTGCTTTAAGTTCATTTGTTGAAAAGTGTTATGCAGGTTTCAAAGGCAAAATTACTAGTCAGGAGCAGTGAAGTAAGCTGAAGAAGAGCTTTAGGTGCTGGCATTAGCACAATTTTTCAGGCCAAGCATATATGATATTTCAGCCACTTGTAAATCCAGCCCCTGGCAATAAAAAATAACAGCAACCACATTTAATCCATCTGTTCGGTTGTTTCAAGAGGGCTCTGTCTCAGTCTCTCACTGAAGTTGGAATCGGTGAAAATGAAAACAAGCAAGAGTCGTCATTTTACGCTTCCTAAATGTTGCTCCTTTTAAGGGATCCTGCCTCAACTAACATTAATATCTTTTTGGAGGTTGGAGTTTTAAACCATCTTTCCAAAATGCATCTTTAAAACCTGTAATCGAGTTATTTTGCAAACTTATTTTTATTCAAGAAGGGTTAGTTACTGCCACTAGGCTCCGCAAATAAAAGATTCTGCTTATGCTAAGGCTGTGTTTTCGCAGAATTGTAGAGTTGGAAGGGACCAACAAGGGTCATCTAGTCCAACCCCCTGCAATGCAGGAATCTTTCACCCAAAGTGGGGCTGTAACCCATGGCCCTGAGATTAAGAGTCTCATGCTGTTGACAGCTAGGTCATTCTTGTTCTCAATACTGGCTGAAGCCAGTTTGGAAGAAACACATAAAAACACATTATTTCGTAAGAAATTACAGGAAAGATGCGGATTGTGGCTAATGTTGCATGTAATGGCTTAAAATGCAAGAGGATGACTGCTCTTCCTCACTGTTTCAAGTCTCATCTGCAGTTGCTGTACACACCAGAGAATGGGTGGGGAGGTCTTCACCCAATGCACATTATCTGTTTGGTTTCTCTGCACCTGCAAACCCCCTCCCCCGCAAATCTGTATTCATGAAGCTGTCATCTGTGCATGTGCAATGGCTATCTCAAATGTTCACACCTCAGCTTAACAGCAGCATATGTTTTCAAATCAAATGGAAATTGCTTTGAAGAAAGATCCATTGGCTAATATCATACGAGCAGGGCTTCAACCAACTTAGTGGGAGTACACACTGGAACGGGAAGGATTGTTAATGCATACGTAGTTTTAGTTAAAGCCAGTCATCAGTACTTTTGCAATGTTACTGTCTCTGCCACGATGACCACCTTTCAAGCAAACAACTCATCCATGGGTATATATGCTCTTCATCTTCCCCTTGATCAGTCGGAGAACGCTGCACATGATTTCGTACACCCACATACACACATGCATACAGAGTGTCCCAGTGCACCTGAAGAGCCAGTCATGATCAAAGAAATCACTAGACCAGGCATAGACAAACTCCGGCCCTCCAGATGTTTGGAACAACAATTCCCATTATCCCTAGCTAACAGGATCAGTGGTCAGGGATGATGGGAATTGTAGTCCCAAACATCTGGAAGGCCGGAGTTTGCCTATGTCTGCACTATTATTATATTATTATTACTAGACAATGGTGTTCGTGACTCATTCATCAGCTAGCAAGCCAACACACGCCTATCCTGAGAACTGCCTATCCAACAAGTTTATGATAGCTCTTTTAGCCTGCAAAGGGTTTTTGAATATATAGCCAGCTCCTCAAGATGTAGTAAAAATCCTTTCTTTCTGACTGTGTAATTGTCTTAAACTATAAGCCGTTACGCCGTTTTACAGGCAAGAGATGAAGAGGAAGGATAAATTACCAGAGAATTATTACTGACACATATCTTCATGGGAGTTTCCCATGTCCCTGTTTTGATGCCTTAGCACAACTTTCCTCCACCAGATGCCCTCCAGATGATTTAGACTATAACTCCCATCAGGTGTTGCAGCCCAATGCAACGGGAGACCCCCAGGATATGGAAGGCTATCTTGATATATAGGCTTCTTGATAGATAATGATTGATGTGACATGGGAAAGCCAGCCAAGGGGGTTGCTTCTTCAAGCACATCGGTCTGTGACCCATACATGCCCCCACCATCTCCTGTACCTGCGGTGCAAATATAGAGCCTCCAAGTGTCCCTATTTTCCTGGGACGTTCCTGATTTAGACAAGCCATCCCTGTTTCTGATTTGATCCTGGAATGTCCCGCTTTTCCTTAGGACACCCCTATTTTCATCTGAGAGGGTATGCAAATAGGAGGGCAGAGGCTGTAACCGCGCAGAGATAAACTTGTCTGCAGTGCAGTTTGCAGGGACCAATAACATAACCATATATACAAGCACATGAGCTACTGGTTTATAATTTGGCACAGAAAATAAGTATTGTACACAAAAAGTGCAGTTGTAGCAAGAATGGGGGGTGGGATGTGGATTTATATTCATACATTATTCGTTTCATTTAAGATACATCCATGCAAAGAGATTTCTCATAAAGCTGTAAATTTCCAATATGCTTTCTCTCTCATTAGGAATGTTACAAGCTTATGTGAAGATTCTCTAGCATTTTATTTATTCACCCCAGCAGGGAATTTAATTTAAGACCAGGATTTTGGGGCTATCAGAAACCAGGATAGCCCATACCTATAAAAGATGCAGCATAAGGACAGTTAGCTATTTAGGGAACCATCCAGCTCCCAAGGGGGACGCGGGTGGCGCTGTGGGTTAAACCACAGAGCCTAGGACTTGCCGATCAGAAGGTCGGCAGTTCGAATCCCTGTGACGGGGTGAGCTCCTGTTGCTTGGTCTCTGCTCCTGCCAACCTAGCAGTCCAAAAGCACGTCAAAATACAAGTAGATAAATAGGTATCACTCTGGTAGGAAGGTAAACAGCATTTCCGTGTGCTGCTCTGGTTCATCAGAAACCGCTTAGACATGCTGGCCACATGACGCGGAAGCTGTCTGCGGACAAACGCCAGCTCCCTCAGCCAGTAAAGTGAGATGAGCGCGCAACCCCAGAGTCATCCGCGACTGGACGTAACAGTCAGGGTTCCCTTTACATTTACCTTTACCAACCCCCCATAGCCCAATGGGGCTTTACAGAGCAGGCAGGGCCACCACCACATCTGTGGGCCTGCTGGGCAGTGGCTGGGGTGGAAGATTAGGGGGGTGGGCAAATTGATTCCAATCTGGAGCTGGCACAACAATTGAGCTTGGATTGTTCCTGATGCTGTCATGTGATCACATCAGGGTTAGCTTGGGATCCAGTGTATCCCAGGCCAGCTCAGGATTCTGCCTGCCTGCACGTGTGGTGGGCAGAAGGGAACTCTGTGCCAATGGAGTGAAGATGCCTCCCTCTGCAGGTGGAGACCAGCAGGGTCTTAGGGAGGCTAGGAGGGGCTGGGTGAAGGATGCAAAAGCAGGGTTGAATTGCTCCGTTAATACTGTAGTGTCCACAGGGCGTCTTTAGTATATGCCGGGGTGCAAAGATCGGCTCCAAATTTAGTTTAGCCGCCCCCAGATTTTTTAGGGGAGGCGTTGTTGAGCTTTTTGGGGGAGGAGAATTGCTCACCTGTAACAACGACGCAGCGGAAATAACAGCTTTCATTTTCCTGACTCGGTGGGAATATTTGATGCTACAGAGTAACAGAAGGGGGGGGACTTTCACTCCATTGCTTTTCACTGCCGCCAATCGAGAGGGACCGGATTACAGTAGGTATACAGTGGTACCTTGGGTTAAGTACTTAATTCATTCCGGAGGTCCGTTCTTAACCTGAAACTGTTCTTAACCTGAAGCACCACTTTAGCTAATGGGGCCTCCTGCTGCTGCCACGCCGCCGGAACACGATTTCTGTTCTCACCCTGAAGCAAAGTTTTTAACCCGAGGTACTATTTCTGGGTTAGCGGAGTCTGTAACCTGAAGCATATGTAACCCAAGGTACCACTGTACATTTGGCACCTCCCAGAATTCAGTGCCCGGGTGCACCACACCCCTTGCACCCCTGGGTAAAGACGGCCCTGAGTGTCCAACATGAAATTGCGGGGTTATAATTTATCAGGAAGTTCAACTATGCAGTTTTATACAGAGTGAGTCTTTTAAAAGAGGCCCTGCAGAACATGTGTACTCTGTATCCACAGGGCCTCTTTTAAAGCACTCATCCTGTATTACTGTTTTCATGGTGCTGCAAGGCATTTTTGCCACATCAGATTAACACAGCTACACTTCTGGAAATTGTTATTTAATGGAGAAAACTCTTAATGGTGGATTGTGGTAAGATACATCATTGCCAATTGTAACCTGTGTTTACATTTTCTGTACAAAAATGAATAAGTGTACTGGCATCCATGATGATATAAAAGTTTCCAGAATGATATAAAAACAGGTCCTATGCGTGGTATGATTCTAATCATTGACAGAATTTAATAAATCTCCATTTTGCGGATATAAAGTTTTAAAACTCCCAGCCCTCCAAGCTTGTTGCCGCTTCTGTGTACAGTGCTTCTTTTATTTGACTGGTCGTAAATCAACATCTGTAACTACTTTATTCTGCATAGCTCTTAGCTTTCGAATCTCTCCAGTCTGCACTCTTTGCTGGCAGCGTTGGATTTCATGGGCTAATCGGGGAGGGAGGGAGGAAACTGGCAGTGACAGATGAAGCACTGGATTGAGCTAAATGGCCTCCCAACTCTCTGGATCTGCCTTACTGGCAAATTCTTAAGAGGCTGCAGGAGCTACTGCCACTCAAGGCGGACCAAGCTGCAAGGCTGTGCAGCAACACGGCATGTACTTCCCAGGAACAGAATGCTGGACAACAAGGTCACATTGTGCCAGCTAATCTGGGTGTCGGCTGCCAGACGCCTGGCCTCCATTCTGCCTGTCTCGTGTTCAGTCACATGAATTCAAATTCATCTAAAATAAGCAACAAGGAAACAGAAAGTGCCGAAAGACACCCAGGAGGAAGTGTGCGAAGAAGATCCTTTTTCTATTTAGGAATGACAGGTGATAACTCTCAGCGATGCGTCTCCAGCGGACCATTACCTTAAAAGTGATGAGGTCCCCCCTCCCTTCACATGTGCCTTCCTCACTAGCATATTTTACTTCTGCTTTGAGAGGAACTTGTTGCCATGGGAGTAGCCAGGATTTATTTTAGGGAGGGGGCAGGACACCTACCTGTCCTGTTCCAGAACCTGCGACGTGATAGGTCAGTTTGCGGAAGCCATGCCTGTCACTCAATCGGGTTGCGTCGCCAGAATGCGCCACAACATCATCCAAGTGACCTCAGCAAGCATTTCTGTTTCAAATATTTATTTACTTAGGGGGGTGCAGCTGCCCCCCTAGCTACACTAGCTGTTCGACAGTGGAATTTGCTGCCAAGGAGTGTGGTGGAGTCTCCTTCTTTGGAGGTCTTTAGGTAGAGGCTTGACAACCATATGTCAGGAGTGCTCTGATGGTGTTTCCTGCTTGGCAGGGGGTTGGACTCGATGGCCCTTGTGGTCTCTTCCAACTCTTATGATTCTATGATTCTATACACCCTTGCTTCTTGCTAAGGGACTTTGGGCTGGTTCATAAATGGCCTTGACATGTAGCTTCTACATGTGGTAGAGCACAGGAGTATGCCTCTGACTCACGCATGGGGATGTGTCAGTGCGCACACACAAATGCACACAAAGCAACTTTAATATGCTTTGAGGTCTACGAGTCCCACCCACTGACACCCTTTCTTCTCCGCAGACAGATCTCGTGAGTTGGGTTTATGGTGTTCATGTAATTTAGCAGCAGATGGGGGGGGGGCGCTCCTTGAGGTTTCTTTACTGTAAAAACAAAACTTCAAGGCAGCTTATACTGGTAAAAATGATGAAATAAATAAAAAGCAAATTTTAAGCAACAACCAGCAAGATGGGAGCAGAGCAGGAAGATAAAACAATGTAAGCCGAAGACAGAAAGATAAAAACAGCAGCTAATATTAATGCAGTTCTCTCCGTGTGTACTCAGAAGACCCAGTGAGTTCAATGGGACTCACTCCAGGTAAGCATACAGTATATAGGACTGCAGCCTTAAAGGTGTTTTTCTTTTGTTTCTGTAAATGTCATTTTATTGAAGTTTCCAGTAAATTGCATAATAAATATTCATCAACCTACAACAGAACAAATAGCAAGGTTCCTGTATGGTGCTCTCATCCTAGGTGAGTGTTCTGCTTTAATTTTAGTAAATCTCTCCAGAACGGACATCTTGGAGGCCCAGTATTTTCCATTCTTCTATTATGAATCACAAAAATGGGCACCCAACTTCTATATTGTCATGCCTCATCACACATGCACCTCACCTCACAAGCCTGCTATGGTGTTTTGTCTCATGCATGTTGGTTCTTATAATTTACAGCACATTATAAATGGCTGTCGACCCCTTCCAGTGTTCCCATATTTAGGTATGAGTCATGTATCCTAAGGCAAGTTGGTTCATCTGTATGTAAATTTCCCATGCTCTATCATGTTTAGAACCTACACGAGGAGGGTTGCACAGAGGAGTCAGATGGTAGAAAATGAACAAATGAATCCATGAATGATTTCCAGACTCTAATTATTCTCCTTCTGTAGAAGTTGTACAAGACTGGAAGTTGGATGTAAAATTGTCAAGTTTGTGGCGTATCAGTTACAATTTTAGGCATTTGATAAGACTGTTTTAGAGCAGGGATGGCTAACGTTTGTTCCTGTTCTTCTAATTATTTTATTTATTAATTGCTTTGCAAGAGGCATCCCAAAGCAATTTACAATATTTTTGGAATATTCTAAATTTATGGAAATGCTGTGTTTTTGGAATATGGTTTTTGGAAAATTTATATTACCCGGATCATTGGCCATTCTGACTTGGGCTGTTCAGAGTTGTAATCCAACATTTGGAGAATGAACACAATGTGCCAGTCATGTGTTCTCTCATTTCTTCTGACAGTACTGTCTACTTGCATATCTGTATCTTCATAAATATCTGGAAAACCAGCTTTATTATTTCTTCTTGTTAATGTAACATACTATGCCAACCTCAGCTTGGTTTGTTTCAGTTTTTATGTGTTTGTATGAGCACAATGCGATAACAAAGAATTATGGGTAATGAAGCACATTCTGTAGATTTTTGCAAGGGCCATGTTACCTATTTCTCAGCTGCTGTTCATGGTACAGCCTGTCACATGCACTATAAAGTGAGCCACTTCCTGCCTTGCTCTTGGCAGCTTGAGCAGGGAAGAGCAGCAGATTGAGGTAAAGGGACTGTTACATCGATAGTCCTTTCAGATCATATCACAACCCTGCTAGCAGGAAATGGTAAGAGGAGCTTTCCTGTCCTTTATCCTAGCATCATCACTTGCAAACGTAAAAACAAGCCTTTTTGTCTGCAGCACAATCAGACCCCAGTGCATTCATCTGAGGTAGGTTCAAGTTCTGTATATTAGATCCGTCTGAAAGCATTATTAGAAGACAGAAACACAATAGTGTACAGTGATACCTTGGTTTTCAAATGCCTTGGTACTCAAACAACTTGGAACCCAAACACTGCAAACCCGGAAGTAAGTGTTCCGGTTTGCGAAGTTTTTTCAGAAGCAGAACGTGCTCCATTTTGAGTGCCACGCTTCCGTTTTGAGTGTTACGCTGAGGTCTGTCTGCTTTTGCTATTTATTTAGCATTTTTGTTTTTGAGGCTCTTTTTTTGTGACTGTGTGGAACCCAATTCAGCTACTGACGGATTGATTGTGTAACTGCAGTACATTTTTGTTGCTTTCATTTATGGATCAATGGTCTTGTTAGGTAGTAAAATTTATGTTAGATTGCTAATTTAGGGGTTGTTTTTAAACGTCTGGAATGGATTAATCCATTTTGCATTACTTTCTATGGGAAAGCGCATCTTAGTTTTGGAACGCTTTGGTTTTGGAGTTACTTACAGAACGGATTAAGTTTGAGAACTAAGATACCACTATATTCAAAATGGTGCCTTCTTCCACAGTGGAAACTCTGGGGAACTTCTGACCAGCCAGATATTGTTCGACTCCCATCTTTCCCAGCCAGCATTGGCAATGATCAGAGCTGATGGGAGCTGGAGCCCAGCAACATCTGGAGGTCCACAGTTCAACACCATTGCACTATGTAAATATCTCTATTTGGTGCCAAAATGGAGTTCTTGTAGAGCTCATGTAGGTATTTTGACATCATTGCAGCAGGGATGGGAAAATGTGATTTTCCAGACGTCATTGAACTATCATTCCTGACCATTGGCCATGCTGGCTGTGGAGGGTGGGAGTTGTAGTACAACATCATCTGCAGGGTCATAGGCTTTTCCATCTCTGATTTGACATTTGTGAGAATTGATAACCTGCCCCTTGTCTTTATTTATATTTCTCGACAATTTTTTTAATCCCAGAGGATATCGAAGCTATTTTCACACTGTGGTCTGGACTGCCTCTTTCTGGTTCAGCTGAAACCCCAGCTGATCCTTCTCTTGGAGACATGTGTTTTAAGCATGTACAGGCAACTTCACAACTAACCTATTGTAATGCACGGTTCAGAAAGTTGCTGCCCTTGAAGGCCATTTGTAAACTGCATCCTGCGCATTCTTATAGAAATTCTCGTGTGTAGGCACGGCTCCTTCAGCAAGCCTGAAACCCTCCTTTTGAGAAGCAAGCCTGAAACCCTCCTTTTCTCCATATGCAACACTATGTACATAAGGAAGCATTGGTTCTCTTTCTGGCCACTTGTTTGTGCATTTTGCAGAGGGTGTGTGTATTTGTATACTAGGCTGGAAGACATAAATGGAATTATCTGGCCATTGGTGCATGTTGACTGATAGTGCCTTTCCTGCAGGGATGATGATGCAGCCCAAGATAATGATTGATTTGATGATGGGGAAGGCTATGGGAATGTATTTCAGTGTGATGATGCTTAGCTTTTCTGACTTTGGCCAATTGTTCCATTTGACCCTGTTACAGGTTGAGTTGAGTTTAGGATTGTGACTCGATTATGCTGGTGTCCGTAGTGGCATAACAGTCTAGTGAGACCTGTCCAAGTGGGGAAATACTTATAGAACAAGCTCGTCCAAAGATCCCCTGAGTAAAAGGGCTGTAATAAGCTTTCCTGTGTACAGTACAGTTCCACAAAACAGATATTAATACTATACTAAGCTTTACCATTGATCACTTCACAGGAGACAGTATGGAAGCTACTGCAAAGTTTGACTTCAATGCAACAGGAGAGGATGAACTGAGTTTCCGGGCTGGGGATGTTCTGAAGGTAAGTGCAAACCAAGGTTTCACCCAAGTATTTTCTCTTTTAACACTGTAAGTTCTGCTCAATGCTTATGTGCTTGTATTAACCATCCATCCCATAAGCCAGCAAACCCACAACTGGCACCGGTAGATTAGTGGTTCACTGATAATTCCCAGGTTGCATAGTAAAAAGAAAATCCTTCTTAGTCCAAAATTTAATTCTGCATTTCAAAGATGAACAGGAAGAACAAAGACTCAAAGTAGCACCTTCTACAAGGTCATTAAGCAATCACAAACAAAGGAAAAGTTATGCACAAGGAAATCATTTGGGACAATGTGGGTGCAGGGGGTCTTGTTTACCAAGGTTCTTCAAATCCTCTGACTGCCTCCCCCAACCTGATGCCCTCCAAATGTTTTGTACTACAATTCCCATCCCCTCTGACCGTTGCCAATGCTGGTTGGGGCTAATGGGATATATAATCCAACCAGGTTGTGGGAAGGCTGTCCTCTGGAACAGTAACCTAACTGTGAAATATCTCTATTTCACACAACATGTACATACCAAGTATCAGGCTGTTTTTGAAAAATGATATGGGTCGCAGCCCTGATGTGGAGAAGATGAAAGAGGCAGGAAGTGTGAGGCCCACTGACAGGAGGAAACCTATCTCTTCACTTCAACCCCTTCTTTAGAAAAATGATCAGAAGCCAGCCCTCCATGCACCAGGGAAATTGATTGCTCTGGATACCTCTTTCCAGGAAAGTAAGCATTAGAGGTTGCCTTTAGTATTTTTACCGTTTGAGCATTGGCCCATGGGAAGATAAACAGCTGCATTTATTTTAAGTGATATTTAGTTCAGCCACAGGCATAGCTAATCTAGCTGGTTCCTAGCCACACATATTTTTGGTAGTTTGGCATGAGGTGCCATCGCTAAGGTTTACCAGGTGATTACGTTGTGGTTATTTCTGTGAAGAGAAAAAAGAAAGCGAGATTTTCTACAATGAATGCAGATATATTCATTTACTTATTTACAAAAAAATTCTAGCCTGCTTAATGGTTCAGGTCTTTATGTGGTGTACGCTACAATGCAGCAACAACATAAGAGGAATTATCCCCTAGGCATTTATACCTGTGTGTGTAAGGAAGTCAAAGTGCTACCAAATTCAGAAAAGGAATGATGCATGAAGAGGTAGAGCCAAAACACAATGGCCACAATTCAATACCGACATTTAGACATTGAAATCAATGGACTTAAGTGCGTTTCTCTACATTGACTTGAGCTTGGAGGGTTTTGGTAAATCCGTGGGCAGTGGAAAACATTAAGGACATGTTTCTATTGCCTACAGTGGGCACAAGTTTACAATTCTTTGAATTCTTGTTGGTCCAACCAGCCTTTGGGACATTTTTGATTCCATGCCTCAGCTGCTTTAGTGCAAGGTCAGCACAAGTAAAGCTGCAATCTTGCACACACTTAACTTGGGGAGTAAGTCCCATTTAAGTCTGTGGGACGTCCTTCCACGTAAACATCTATAGGATCTAATACAGGCATTGCTGTATGAATCAGGGGGCATTTTTTGGCCACTCTCCACCTTGTTAGTTAAATGAAAGGATTTGTATTTTCCTGGTGCAGACCACTAAAAGCAAAGCAACCCATTAAAAAAACTCTCACACAGTTCCTTAAGCCCCCTGTAAGATCTTCAAAGCAGAACTCTTTCATCACAGACATATTAGAAAGACACATCCAGATCCCTCCACCATCTGAACAAGTCTGAAGGAATTTGGGCAAAACTAACGAGCACTTCCTCTAATACCTCTGTGTCCTCCTCCTAGTTTTACTTCTTCCAAATGCATGTTTTGCTCCCACAGTGGCTGCTTTTCTGCAAGAGCCCTTGATACCTATTCGGTCTATGATTGTCCTTTCAAATTACTTGCTTTGTTTCCTTTTTTCTTGCGACTGCATTGCCTACCTTTGAAGTCTGGTTCATTTGCTACAGGGATGGATTAATTATTATGCTAACTACATTGCAGAGCAGGATACTACTTGCCAAGTGGGCACCTTTGCAAAGTGATTTTGCAGTGTAAGAAATGAACCTTTGCTGCGCTCTCTCTCTCTCTCTCTCTCTCTCTCTCTCTCTCATGCTTTCCTGCAGGCAGTGACTGGGGAGTAGCTGTCCCTGCCCATCCACCCACCCTCATGGCAGCCTTAAAATCCCTGGGCCTGCACCTCTTGTGGATCAGAAAATTCTGTCTGCTGTACTGTAGTGTGAAATTACCACTTCAGAACAGAGGAGGGTCGCTTGTCTCTGTGGCTGAGTGACCATATCTGTGTGCAGGCTGAAAAAGCTGTGTTATCAGGCAGGACTGAAGTAGCACTGTGATTAGTCACTAACAAACAGCAGCAACTGTTAAACAAGGAAACCAATTTACTGAGATAGCAAAGTCCAGTGCAGCTGATGAGTCTTGCAGAAGTCTTCCACGCTGGCCAAGTATCTGTATGTGTTTGTGTGTTTGACTCCTGAAGATGTCTGTATTCTCCCAAGGCGAAGCATTGTTAAGGCATCAAATGAAGCATAAACTGAAAGTCCTACAAGTCTAAGACCCTATACATACCACTTTAAGGAGAGGGGTTATCGCCCCTTGAACCATTTTTTCAGCAATTAACCAATCAGTGTCTGGGAAAGGTTTCACAGCCTGCTTCCTAATTTGGATAGGTTCCAGCTAGGACATGTTTTGAGGACATGTCCTCAGCACTTCCACTCTGCCTTTATTTTGGGAACCTTGCTTCTATTACTGGAGTTGCATCCTTGTATCTTGTGAACACTTCAGCACCCTTCATACATTTTATTGCATTATACAAGGGGCAGCAGGGTTACACCATTGCTGCCGCCACCATCCATGAACATCTGCAGGAGCAGAGCCTGAGCATTTATACCTCTACATGGGTAGGTTCCCGCACGAGCCGGAATCCTGTGCAGTCAGGGTTCCATCTCCTAGGGAAGCCCAGGCAGGTAGAGATCTAAGTGCATGGGCTTTCCACCTGCAGACATTCACACCGAATGTGTAAACACTGAGGATGGGAGAGCACCCTTCGCATGCAAACTGCATGAATTGGGCTCTCAGTTAGGCACAGTGGCTGTGCCATATCATTTCTATAAGGCAGGTATGGGGAACCTTTGGTCCTTGGGTGCTGCCGAACTACAACTTCCATCAGCCCCAGCAAGCATAGCCATGGATGATAGGAGTTGTAGTTCAGCGACACCTGGAGGGCCAGTTTTCCCGCACCTGCTCTAAGGAGAGAAAATTGAGGTTTTCCCCAGAGAACTGCTGAAGCTTGGCTCAGAACCTTGCAGACAAGTTGACAAATGCCTAACAGTGGGGAGTGTGCCAGGAGGGGAACATGGGACATTTAAAACCTAGGTAGCATAAGACCTATATGTCCTTTAAACTAATACTGACTCTCCTCTGGATGCACAGATTTTAAGCTCTAAGGAAGAGTGGTACAAGGCTGAGCTGAATAGTTATGAAGGATATGTCCCAAAGAATTTCATAGATTTTCACAGTCCCAGGTAAGTATGTCAACTCTTCTAGGTGTTTAACTTGAATGTGTCCTTGTACGCTGCGGTCCTGATGAAAGTCAGGGGTGAGGGTGTTCCTAGAATTAACATTTTGAAATCTCCTGCTAGACACGCAATTAAAGCGATGTTTATTTTGATCTTCAGCCCTGTGCACCTGCTCCATTGTAAAAAGAGGATTTATTGTGTGCATGAGGCAGAGAGGGACATCTCAGTCATTTGTTAAGTGCAGGATCCTGCTTTAGCAGTCCTTAAGTAAATTATGGTTTGTACCAAAGCTGCTAATTAAACCACGTTCACAGTGCCCAGGCATAAACTTCTCAGCCTCTTGTGCTCATATGCTGTGGTACCGTATGCAAGTTTATTATCCTTCTCTGCAGATTTAAAGACAACAGCGACAATCAAACTACTTTGCATCCTTTTTATATAAAAAAGCTCCCCCCCCCCCAAAGTACTGTGTTGTAGCAGAGAGTACACCTGGTGGCTTGACTTCAGTAGACTACATGCGTGGCAGTGCAGACTTCTAAATAATTATTGGCATATTATTAACCTGGAGCAGGTGTGCGAGGAACAATGTTTGTAGGCTCTGGGGGATTGTCGTTGGCTTGTATGTGTTGCACCACTGGCCCCTGCTGGATGGAACCAAAAGGACCTTTTTGTATAGAGCAGTTTCATCTGCTGGCAGCTGAAGGGTGAGAACTCAAAAAACAAAATGCAGGCCTATATTTTATTTCATTTTTAGACAAAATCCATCCATTTTTCTCTTGCAAGTACCTGTGCCTTGGGTTGTACGTTAGGTGATATAAGCTCAGTTCTATGAGCCTTCTGAACTGTGAGTCTCTACACATGAACCTAAGGTTCTGATATAGAGGGACATCCTACATATAGTCATGACATTTAACAATAGGAATAGCATACAGTACTTCCATTTTCTGAGCTTTGAAACACTGTGAATGTTGAAACCCTTGAATTAATGCCCCCCCCTTCCCCCTCTTTGGATGGTCATGTGTATAGCATATGCCAGCCCCACAACATGCAGGGGCCTTTCTGCTCATTCTGGTGAGTGGGGGGCCCTGGACTTCTGCCCCCATGTCCTGGCCTGGTGTCATTGCCACTTGAAAGAGGCTTTCTTGATCTTTGTGAAAGCTGCACATGCTGGAGTTTGGGGTTTCCAAAAGAGGGGGGCATTTACTTATTTTTACTCAGTTTTTCTTTCAGCAAATAGCTGGGTTGTTCTATTTCAGAATGAGTCGTGTGGCATTTTCTACCATTGTAGCGAGGTGGGCGCCGCAACCCCAGAGTCAGCCACAACTGGACCTAATGGTCAGGGGTCCATTTACCTTTACTCTCTTTTCTTTACCTGGCTCACTGTAAATTTTCTCTCCAATTTTTCCCCCTTTATCACTTCTTTCTTTCTATCTCTCTTTTTCACCATCTACATTCATCTCCATGAATGCAATCTCTTGTAAAGACTGCAGAGAGAATAATTGGGTACACTCTTCCCACCTTAGATCAAATCTATGCTGCCAGGTGCCATAAGAAAGCAGCAGAGATAGCGCAGGATAGTACGCACCCTGGAAATGATCTCTTTCAGCTTCTGCCTTCTGGAAGAAGGTATAGGGTTATAAAGGCCAGGACTAGCCGCTTGAGAAACAGTTTCTACACAAATGCAATTCTGGTTCTAAACGCAGCATAAGGGGTCTCTATAGTATAGTGTATTTTAAAATGGGATTTCAGAGTTTTTAGGGGTTTTTGAATGTTTTATGTAGTTTTGTAGTAGTTTTATGTAGTTTTGTAGTAGTTTTATGTAATTTTTATGTAGTCTTATGTAGTTTTTCAATTTCATTGTTCTGCATGGGACAATGACAATAAAGATATCGTATATCGTACTTTTCAGCTGGTTCCATGAAGACGTATCCCGCCACAAGGCAGAGAATATGCTCAGGGGCAACAAAGTGGGCTCCTTCATCGTCCGAGGTACTCAGAACCGCCCAGGCGACTTCTCCATCTCTGTCAGGTACTTGTGCTTTGTAGCCTTCTTACCTACCTTTTAGGAAAGACTGGTGTTTGGGACTGAGGAGGTCTCCCTCCAGCTGGCATCTTTAAACAGGCCTGCTTTTGGTTTCTCTGTATGAAGATCTGTTTAATTACGAATCTGTTATCCTGCTATCTGCTTCCAACGAGGCCTGACAGAATAGCTTACAATATAAAAACATTAGTCAATAAAAATATATAAACAGTGCAATCCTATACTTTAGTATGTATTACATATTCAGAGAGTCAACCAGGGAGCCAGGCGACTGGTCTGGAGACCTCCAGTCCTGTGACTGAAATGTCTGGGTCCAAAAGTGTATCGGGGTCACTGGCAGTATGGGCTTCTGTTGGGGGTCCTGCTTCTTCTTCTTCTCCTCCTCTTCCTCCAAGGTAGCCCTGTTTCCAGACCTGAGAAGGACTGAACCCTGACATGCAGCTGCCCACTGTAGCTCTAGTGCTCAAGCAGAGCTCAACCTATACCAGAGCCACGCCTTATTTCCCTCCCTATTTTTGTAGCTGTTCTTACTTTTATGTTCACACAATGGCATCGACATCAAAACAGCAGCTTGTATTCCCCACCCCCTTTAATACAGATTTACGCTTTGCAGGGGAAATCCAGTAAATTAAAAGTACTGCTTCTAATGTTTGCGGAAATGAACCATTTGCAATATTACGACTTGATGGCAAAGTATCCTATATTTCTGAGAGAACTTAGTTGGATGGAGAAGGAGGCTCTCATGCTGGCTGCAAGTCATCTGTAGTTTGCTAAGTAATTGCATCTTAATGAGGGGTAAACTTTCCTTATTTTTACTATTGTTTAGTAAACTTGTATGCTACCCTTCACCTGAAGATCACAGGGCATTTCGCAAAATAAAAATACAAAACGAGAGCACAGAATACACAATGATGCAAACAAACAAACAAACCACCGCTGCAAGGCCATCTTGCCCTGAGAGGAAGAGAAGCTACAACAGCCTGGAGAGCTCTCCACCATCTAGCTCTCAGTAGTTTACCTGAGGTGGCCTCTCCCTCCCACAGGATCACCACAAAGCTGCCCAAGGAACCATCTTGCCCTGGGAGAAAGAGAGATTTTGTGTTCCTTTGTTTTTCAAAAAAAGAGCCCCCCACCCCACCGCAGCTCCCCAAGCCACCTTGCCTTGGCTGTTTATATAGCTTTGAGTGATGCTTACTGTTTTACCTGTTCTACATAAACTGCTTTGCGAGATTCACCTGCAAAGCAATATATAAATAAATGATAAATCAAAAAAGATCAGCAGCCTTCTTGCCCAGTATGGACCTTATAGTCCTGGCTTGCATGCTGAAATGTTTTTTTCTCTCAGCCTCCCTCCCTCCTTCCCCACTCCACCACAGCCATCCTTTTGTAATTGAAAACAGAGCACAGCATCTCTCAAAAGTGGCTGTGTGATGCTTCCTCTTTCCCAGGTAGACCATTATTCCATCTTTTCAAATGTTTATGAGTTGCCTCTTTGCCAAAGCACACAACATGACTTCCAACAATAAAACCAAAACGAAATGAAACATAAAACAATAACAGGTAAATAGCAACCATCTCTACAGTAGCAGCACGAAGCCCTCTTTGAAGTAACAGCCAATCAATCAAGCTAACGACATACAGGCTGAAATAAACGTAATGTTATTTCAGCCTGTACAACATACAAATATATAGCAAGCTGGGACATGGAGCAGAACCACCCCATTAAATCAGAGGTTGGAACCTTGAGTCCCTCCAGACATTGTTGGGGTATGTACACATTACCATTTATTTTGGCTCCAGTGGGCTCCCACTGCCAGTGTGTGAAGCTGAGGCGTGTGACACTAGCCCCAAGCCATCTGTTGATTTTGAGAAATACTGTTCACAGTATCAAATTATCACCCTGAACAAGAAGACTCTCATAGCCATTGCCTTAAAACAAATTATTTTAGTTATTGATTTACTACATTTATTCATTTGTTCAAGTAGCTTGAGGCATCATACTCCTCCATATGATCTTCACAGCAGTCTGTACGAAGTAGAGCCTGGATAGCTCAGTTGGTTAGAGCGTGGTGCTGATAACGCCAAGGTTGCAGGTTTGATCCCTGGATGGGACAGCTGCATATTCCTGCATTGCAGGGGGTTGGACTAGATGGTCCTCAGGATCCCTTCTATGATATTTCCATGATTAGGTTGAGAGATAGTGACTGACCCAAGGTCACCCACAAAGCTTCAGGAGATTTAAACCCTGATCTCCCAGATCCTAGTCCAGCACTCTTAACCATACTGGCTCAGACACTGTCAGGCAGCAACTTAAAACAGGAAGAAAGCGATGTGGGTGGGAACCTGACTTTGCCTGCTGAGTTGCTGGAGGCAGGTAAACAAGCACAAGACAAAACTGGCAGCAATTCAAATGATAGGGAGCAGTTCAGTTGCTCCACTCACTCTTAGGCTACTCCTTCAGCTGCTTTAGCAACAGGCATTGAGAGAAGCTTAAAACAGGGAGGAGCCCAGAGTGGCGTCCCACTAACAGCAAAGTATGGGTAGCCGGTGGGTGGTCCTGCCCCGGGCACTTTCACGCTGGGTTTGGCCTAACCTGCATGTGCTCTGCCACTGACCTATGGTTCCTCCAAGTGACCCACCTTATTCTCAAATATGACCTAACCAAGGTAAGAGCAGGGACTATCCTTCCTGTATTTGGCAATGCAAAAACCATGAAGATAGTTTCCTTCTGCCCTGACCTTTTATAACAGGGGTGGGGAAGCTCCTCCCACCTCAAGGCCGCATTCGCTTCTGGACAACCTTCTGAGGGCCACATGCCAATGAGGAGGAGCACCAGAAGCATGAGTGGTTGAAGCAGCAAATGGAAAGTTTAGCTTTGTACAGTCAGCTAGTTTGTACATGCACACACTCTATCTCTATCCTCCATCCCAACAAGCAAGAGGCATTATCAGAGTTCAAGGAGACATTCCAGGCAGGCAAAAGCACTCAAGGAGGGGCGTGGCCTGGGGGGAGAGTCCTGAGGGCCAAACAAATAGGGTGCAAGGCTGCATTATCCACTGAGCCTGAAGTTCCCCATCCCTGTTTAGCGAGTACCCTTACACAAAAAGGCTATGGTTTATCCTTCATCCTTCTCTGTTGGGCCAGGTATCATACATGCTATTCATGGGAGCACTGATGCTTGTGTTAGTGGGCTTCATATTGGCCATTGGTTTAGACTGACTTGTATTACATTGGTTTAGCTATATTAGAACAACAGATGCCTAGGAAGTTACTGCTCCATCATGTCTCCTCTGGTGAGGGATGTTAATTCAAAATTGCCTTGATGATTTGTGTGATTAAATATTTAGTAAGAGGGCTTGACTGACCATTTTCAATAATACAGCACCATTGCTCTTCATAAAGGCCTTTCACAGGACTCTAAATGCTAAGGATTTTAAGCATAGCTTTAGTGCTCTATCCCATGCTGGTTTCTGCCAGCACTGGAAGCATTTTCATAACTGCTCCAAAAACTGCTTTTCATCCAAAATGTTTCCTTTCTGAATGTCATTAAAGTAGGATACAAAGCAAAACAAAACCATTTAAAAATTAAATGAGTGGGAATCCCAGACTATTGTCAAATGTTTTGTTTTCTCCCTTTGGTACCCAGACATGAAGAGAACGTACAACACTTTAAAGTGATGAGGGACCCAAAGGGCAACTACTTTTTGTGGAGCGAAAAGTTCCTGTCACTAAATAAACTTGTGGAATTCTACAAGACTTCTTCCATCTCCAGACACGCGCAGATCTACCTGCGGGATGAGACCCAGAAAGAACAGCAGGTAAATCTCAAGGAGCTCTGTTTTTACCAGGCCAGGGTGAATGAGTACGTACATATGAAGCAGAAGCATGTACCGTAATTAGGACTTTTTCCATGAGACAAAATTGTGCCCAATCCCACCTTTTCTTTTCTTTTCTTTTCTTTCTTTTTTTTTTGTTAGCTTTAATGTTATAAAAATCAATTGATTTTTATGGAGACATTTATAAGTGAACCAGGAAGCGACCTTTCCAGACCAAGCAATGTAGTAAAATTCATGAAATTTGACAATGAGCATGACTGGGAATTGCCCCTCTGGGACGGCTTGCCTAAAAATAAAGGTCTTCAATGGAATAGAAGGTGGAGACTATGGTGGATCTATGGGAAGAGCATTCATGCTGGTTCATTGAAAGGATACACTTTTTGTTGAAGCTGAAAATCTCATTTCACTGCTGTCTTCTGTTTTGATTTATTTTACTCCTAACAGCAATCTACACAGAATGCAAAGGAGGCCTTGAGGTCGGAGACAAGAGGCATGGTTTAAGCATAGTGATAAAAAAAAACAAACCCAGAATGAATGGAGCACTGAAAGGAGGAGAGAAATGTCACATCCACACCACAAATTGAATCACACTTATACCACCTTAATAATCAAGGAGAATCCTAGAAACTTGTTCGCTAAGGGTGCTTAAAATGTATGGTGTGGGTGTGACCAGAGCGCAAAAGGTAACCCTGGGATGTAGGCAGATCCCACGTTGCTGGCAGCTTGTTTCAGTCTGTGCCAGGAGAACAAAGAAACGACAGGTCGCAGGTTGTAAACCATTACTCACAGTGCAGTACTGAGAAGGAGGAGGTACGGTAACTACAGTAACCAGAGAGCCCTGCTTAACCAGGATGTGGACTCTGATATTCAATTACCAGGATGTGAATGTTGAGGCAAAGCAGAAAATAGATTGTGCCCGCAATAGCAAGGAAGTTTTGTAACCCACATTGTGCAGGGAGAAGCACTTCCTTATCTGTTTCAAAGAGAAGCAATGACACACCTGGCAGAGAGGATCATATTGCTGACCTCTTTCCAGCCAGTTATATCCATTTTTAAAACACTGTCTTGGAAAGTAAAGAAGTGTGTTTGTGTGAAAGGATGGGTAAATGGCTTCAAGCATTTGCTTCAGGGATTATTCAATTAGAAAAGAAGCATGAAAGCATCTGACTGTCTAAGTCAAGGGTCTTCTTTGGCGATCACTCATAGCCAAGTACGGTAAGATTGTCTTCCATAAACACGGTTTTAACAATGAGTCCGTAAGGGACTGTGGAGGCCATTTCTGGATCCACACATCCTTCCACAGTGGGGACATTGGTTTCTAGGTGGGAGTTGATCACGGTGTGGATTTGCCAAGCGTGCCTTCCTCTTAGCACATTTCTCCCTTGCGTCCTGAGTTCGAATCCCAGACCGCACGCTGCACCTGCCCTGTTTTGCAGTCTCAAGTGTCTTTGCTTGGCTAGAATACATCCTTGAACTTTGAGAATGCTTCTTCTTTGCCAGGATGGAGGACAGCAAGGGGTGTGTGAGTGGAAACAATCCTGGTGTACAATCCTAGCTCTACCTCTCTTTTAAATCAGAACCAGTGAAGGCAGTGAATGTCCTGTGTGAGTGTATGGAGGCAGTTGGAGGATGGGTGGCGGCGAAAAGAGTGAGGTTGAATCCTGACAAGACAGAAGTACTGTTTTTGCAGGACAGGGGGTGGGCAGGGGTGGAGGACTCCCTGGTTCTGAATGGGGTAACTGTGCCCCTGAATGACTAGGTGCACAGCCTGGGAGTCATTTTGGACTCACAGCTGTCCATGGAGGCACAGATTGATTCTTTGTCCAGGGCAGCTGTCTACCAGCTCCATCTGGTACACTGGCTGTGACCCTACCTGCCTGCAGACTGTCTCGCCAAAGTGGTGCATGCTCTGGTTAACTCCCGCTTGGACTACTGCAACATGCTCTACGTGGGGCTACCTTTTAAGGTGACTCAGAAACTACAATTAATCCAGAATGCAGCAGCTAGACCATATAACACCAATTCTGAAAGACCTACATTGGCTCCCAGTACGTTTCTGAGCACAATTCAAAGTGTTGGTGCTGACCTTTAAAGCCCTAAACGGCCTCAGCTCAGTATACCTGAGGGACTGTGTCCACCCCCATCATTCGGCCCGGACACTGAGGTCCAGCGCCGAGGGCCTTCTGGCGGTTCCCTCACTGCAAGAAGTGAGGTTACAGGAAACGAGGCAGAGGGCCTTCTCGGTAGCGGTGCCCACCCTGTGGAACACCCTCCCATCAGATTTCAAGGAAATAAACAACTATCTGATGTTTAAAAGACATCTGAAGGCAACCCTGTTTAGAGAAATTTTTAATGTTTGATGTTTTATCATGTTTTTAATATTATGTTGGGAGCAGCCCAGAGTGGCTGGCAAACCCAGCCAGATGGGCAGTGTATAAATAAATTGTTGTTGTTGTTTTAAAGGTAAAACTAACATTCATTGCTCTTCCCAGCACTGGCCTGTGGCCCTCAGAAGATTGGCCAGAAAGGAATGTGGCCCTTGCTTACCCAGCTCTAGCCAGTAAGAGACAGTGTTGGGGCTGAGGGATTTTTTTCATACCAAGAATACTCTAAAATGGAAGGGGTATGAAAAATTCTTGATTGAGGGAGGGAAGATTGTAGGAAGACAGTGATTTGGGAGAGAATGTCATACGGACAACACAGGAAGCTTACTATCCACATTAGAACAGAGGATCTCTGTGCCTCCTTTTAGTACCTGGCAACCCCTCCTCTGCATTTGCCTTAAACCATTTTTGCTTCCTTCATTTTGTATTGCAAATAAAAAGCCTATGTGAATCTGAACTGCCAATTTGCATTACAAAAGCATCCTTATCCGCTATCTCTTCTGCATTGGCAAGGATCCCTGGCTAGCATAAGCAGAGCAAGAGAGGCTCAAAGGTGATTTAAACCTCAAGTGTGAAAACACCAGGAAGCAAAGCTGACAGCTGGCACAACCAACATATACATAAATTAAAGGATAGGGGTCTTTCTTTCTGACTCCACTGTTGTATATGCTTGTTAGGATTGCAGGAGCTGTAGAAATATTGGCAGATCCAGTTGCAAAGACAAATTAAGCCTAAAAAGCTTAATTTTAAAACACAGTCAAATCACTAATGATTAAGATTAGACATTCCTGAAGCTCTCTGTGTGTGATTAAACCCTATGAAAAATGCCGGAGTTTTCCAAAGAGTTAAATATGCCACAACTTGCAAAAAAAAGTTGAGCGCAAAAACTATTAAATCTAACAACTGACCATGGCTTTGTGGCAAATCTGTGCCATGTCTTTAGAGAAATGAGTCTCCTTCGCACATGTTTATTACATGTGCCATGTAAAATATTAAGTTTTATATATACACACACATAAACATACATATACATATATGTTCATTGTATGTGCGTAGATTATTGGGGTTCTCCATCCAAGTTGCTGATCAGGTCTCCACCTCCTTAGCTTTAGTAAAGCAGTATTACCTATTGTTTCTAGTATCAAGGGGGCAGTAAAGGGTCTGAACCTGTCAGATTTCTCAGCACAAGGTCTCAGATAAGCTGCAGCTATAAATGTTTTTGAACACTATCTCATGCTCTAGACACGACTATAAATGAGGCCAGGGACAAAAACAACAGCAGCAGAATGACTACATCCCTTTGAGTTCTGCCCAGTGGTGTCAATAGTAACTGTCAGGATAGTGATGAATATCCATGCCTTAAGAAAATGGAATGTGTGGAAGCTAAGGTGCCAATCACACACAAAGGGGATGGGAATGGTTCTGAGTTATCCCTTTGTGATATGAAGCCCTTGTCTGGAAGCACTCTGGGAAAGAATACCTAGAAGGACGAACAAAACATAACAGGATAAACCTCTTTCTTTCCAGGAAGCCGCTGTATGGAACTTGGCCAAAAAGACACAGGAAGTGCTTCATCTGAATGGAGGACATGGGAAAGAAGCAGGAGCATCAGGGCATAACAAAGAGGTGGATCAATCAGCATCTTGGCAGCATAAGCAGGTAACAGAAAGAGCTGGACCTCAGTTGCTCTGTCCTGCTTGCAGGCTTCCCATAGACATCTGGCTAGGCACTCCAAGGCTGCATATGCACCGTAACTTTAAAGAACATTCAAAACATATCCCCACTTCACAAACTAACCTGGGAACAGCAGTTTACCCATCACAGAACTACAACTCCCAGCACCCTTTAACAAATGAGAGCTCCCATTATTATTTTTTGGAGGGGAAATGTGCTTCTTAAGTGCTTTAAAGCTTATAGTGTTTACATAGCCTGAAAACAAGATGCTAGACTAAGCTAGACCTTTGGTCTGATCCAACAGGATTCTTCTTATTTTATTACATGTCTTCCTGCATGATCTTGAGATTACACTCGGTCGCGCTGTAATCGCGAATTGATGGGAACTGATACACCTAGCCTCAAAATAAATTCCTTGCCAATCTTTTAGGCATAACTGTGCAGCTCAGAACATATAATATATTAAATAGTGCATTTCCCCCCTGGCTCTTCTCCAGGTTGTCCGTGTGGCAGCAATTAGAAGGATGTATGTAAAAGCAATATCTGAGAATCCTATCTGATCTGGGGGGCGGGGAGGAAAGTCACATACTGGAGCAAGCTGGAAATACTGCAACTCAGAATGTTCCAAGGAAAGGGTGTTCTTATAACAGAGTAAACATGCCCTAAACTACGCTGTGTGTACACAAGACAAGAGTGGCCTCTATTAAAGGATGGAGGCTATATCTCATCAAAAACAACCATGCTAACTATATATGAGTCATATGTCTGACATCAAGCAGAAACGTGAACTACACACACACCTGGTTTAAAGTCAAACTGATTTTGACTCACTCTTAACATCTCTAGTGGGGAACAATTGACATACATATCTGCACTGAGTCGCACTGACCTTTTGTGCTGACTGAAAGGCAGGTAAGACACCTTCAGGGGCAGTTTGAAATGTTACATTTAGTAAGAGGAAATTGGAAAATACTTCCAGAGCTACAAACAATAATCTTAGCAGTTCTAAAGGGCAGTAGTTATTTTATGGACAATAGAGTTTGCCTGCCTGCATGCCTGCCTTCAGTACAGCTTTCATCAGCGTGGCGCTCCCCAGTTGTTTGGGGCTACAACTCCCATCAGCCACAGCCCAGCATAGTTGTGCTGGCTGCAGCTGATGGGAGTTATAGTCAAAAACATCTGGAAGGTGCTGGGTTGGTAAAAGCTGTTTCAGTGGATAGGTGTAAACAACAAACCTTCCTGACAAAAGCTTTACTCCAAATTGGCCAATACATTTGACACAGTAATGGATTGTGCCACACCTCTGATTGCCTCCCACATTGTGCAATAGTACAGGTATCTAATAAGTGGCATTTGATAAAGCTGATGTAAGACACTGCTCAGTGCTGGCCCAGGACATTTTTCTGCCTAAGGCAAAAGCAAATTGCAGTGAACTGCAGTGTAGGCAAGCATTTTGCACAGAGGTGGAAGTGTTTGCAGCCTTAAAGAAAAATAGGAACAGGATTTCCAGTTGTCCAGTTTAAAAATAAAATAAAATAACCAGGCACAAAAACTCAATACCAGCCACTACATAAATGTTCCATTGTGTGACAGAAATTGTAATGAATCCCTTGCACACATCACAGGTTACTCTGGCTCCAGTGCCCTCTCACTGCTGGTGTTTGAAGCTGAGTAAGCATGACATTGGCCACAATTCATATATACACTACAGTCTCTTGAGAAATTCTCCTGCTTCCATCCAATCTGAAAACATAAGGCACATTCACTTTGAAATTAAGCTGAGGTGTGTACATTTGAGACAGCCATAGCACCTGTGCAGGTGACAGCTTCACAAAAGGAGTACATGGTGGGGGCAGGTAGTTGCAGATGCAGGGAAACCAAACAGGTAATGCACATTGGCTGAGGACTTCCTTTCCCTCTCTCTGGTGTGTGCAAAAAAGTGCTAATATGACTTGCAAAACAGCAGGAGGAAACAATCTCACTGTGTTTTAAGCCACCAGTGTGTACATAGCCAAAGTGTTTCCTGTTCAGCAGGTAACTATGAAAGTATCAGATCCCCAATAGAACAGATTCATCATTATCTTATTCTCTTCACATTCTAGGACCGACGTGGCAGGAGTCTGGACATTAAAGATACGTCTCAGAGCCAAAGACACCATGGAGAAGGGAGTGGACCATCTGTGTTCCGTAGACACACCGATCCAGCACAGCAACCACAGGTATGGCAGGTACCTGTCTTTCTTGAGAGGCAGAGTCTAGGTCTAGGGGAATGTGAGGCACGTTTCTATTCAAAGAGCAACACTACATGTATTATTCTGCATATGCCACTTCGAAATAAAAGTTATGCTAAACTTTTATGCAAGTTCAAGAACTTGGTTCTCTTGTTAGATCCTTGGTGGGAAAGGAGTAGTAACATCACTTTATTTTTAGACATAGCTGTAACATTTTAAATAATTTACACTGTACAAAGTTCCTTACATATTTTTATTATTATTATTATTATGTAAAAAGACAGCCTGAGTCCATGGTCAACCAAGAAAAAAGGGGGAAACCATAAGAAATACAAAGGTATCGGGGAACTGATGGCTATCTAGGACAAGTGTCTTATTTTCCCCAAAACAAAATATTTCATTTGCTGGGTATGTCTATGCAACAGATGTGCAACCTTGAAGGAGGATGTACACTCTGTTCAACAAATGAGACTCAACCACTCCCATACTTATTGTGCAAATATAGCTAGTTAGAAAGGCCATCAGTGGTTTGGTAGGGGCATGTTATGCTACAGCTGACACTTTCTTTTGTCTTCCTCTGTTATTAGCGAACACAGTGGGTCCGTGCCTTGTATGACTTTGAGGCAGCGGAGCAAGATGAGCTAGGTTTCTACGCTGGAGATGTCATTGAAGTCCTGGACAACTCTGATGCATTCTGGTGGAAAGGCTCTTTACATGGAAAATTGGGTCTCTTTCCTGCCAACTATGTAGGGCCAATGTCCTGGTAAATTTACATGGTTTGTGACTGTCTCTGTTTTAATGAGAATGCACCATCTTACCAATACCTTTCATGCGCAATCATAGCACCAACTATTCAGCACTCAATATTAAAAGAGCTTATGCTCTTTTAATTTTTTGTTCTTAATGGTAGCAAGAGTCTTAGGTTGTCTAAAAGAGCTCACTTAACTTCCTATGAACTGTGTCTCATTTCAGAGATGTAAGTTAACATGCATCTTTCTTTCAGTGGCTATTTCTTAGGCAATTCTTCAGAGAAAGTTTTGGTTTCACCTCAAGTACCCTGTGTGCCATCCCAACTTCATAGCTGAACTATGAAACTTCATGTCAATTGGGTACAGTTCTGTCTGCATTCTGTATGCAGAATGCATACAGATGTACATAATTTGAGCTTACAGGTGTACATAATTTGAGCTTTTTATGTCACCATCTTGAGTTCAGAGACCAGGCAGTCATGTGTTTCATATGGAAAGTGCATCATGTACAACTCTGATTGTATCCTCCTTCGAACAGCTTTTCAACTATTTTATAATTTATTGTTTGCTTTTAATTTTTAAAAAGAGGATGAAGGTATGTTTAACTTTATAAGTGTACATACAGTGCTTGAATTTTATTTAATTTTTTAACTTCAGGCTGCTCACCTGAAACATAGGGAGAGGCCAGGCAAAAGAATGAATCGGTGTTCAGTTCACAGATCAGTACACCTGTCATTTGCATTTCAAACTCGGGGGAAAGCACGCCCAGTGGGGGGAAATGCAGTGCAACTCCTGTTTTTGTTTTGTTCTGGGTATGTATTTACATACCCTGATTCCCCTTTATTGTAAGATTATAGAATTCCCAAGTAAGAAATGTTTGCATTATTGTTCTCTAGTTTGGTTGCCCTTTCAGACTGTTGCAAAGGTGTATATGCATGCTTACTTTGTTCAGCAATTCATCAGCTGAGAACACTGCAATTCTGTTGTCTTGGACTGGACTTGTGATTTGCTGTTGCTGTTTTGTGTTTAATTTGGATTGGGCTTGGGCTTCCCTAGTACTAGCTAGAGAAAAAAAAAAGCTCTTCTTCACAGAGCTCTTCTGCAGCAGTCAGCAGCAGGAGCCCCATTTCTGTGAAGCAATTTGCATTGCGGCCATTTGGTTTAAGGCCATTTGATGTACCACCACCATTGTGTGTATCTAGTCTCAATAACCATGTAGATCCACATAAAGACATAGGGCCATTCCATATGGCAAACATGTACCATGGTTTTCTACCAGTTGGTGGTGGCTTGATCCATTAGGGCTTCTCTTGGTTCATTTGTCATGCTAAGCCAAACCATGGTATGGTGCAAGCATGAGGGCTATGGGACATGATATTGTGGTTGCTTAGCTCTTCCCCAGTCGTTTTACTGCTATGCTGAGCTAAACCACAGCTTGGTTTTGCATCTTGTCCAAATCCATGTTTGTAGTTTAGTTCTCTCCAGACTAATCATGAGTTCTGACAAAGGTTTTTCTTTTCTGGGAGGACTCATGCCCATGGCTGTTTGGGTTAGCATGATGTACAAGCAAGGCCATTGTCTTTAGCTGTTGCCTGTTAGGTGGGGTTGCCATATTTTGAGGAGCAAAAAAGAGGATGCTATGACGGCCATTCAAAGCAAATAAATGCAATTTGTCTTGAATTTTAACCCTGAAAAAGGGGGTGTGTCCTGGAAAAAGAAGACACATGGCAACCCTACTTAGGTGACAATAATCCAACTACATCCCAGAATCCATAGCCCTGCCTTTTTTTGTGTGAAGACAAACTATGTACTTGCTGTCAAAAAAGATTTTAGTGTTATATTATTTCTATCTGTTGGAGTGCTCCAGAAGGGGCTACTCCGTAATCCTGAGAATGTATAAAGTTATACTCATTAAAAATATATTGAGTTTCTATTACTTTGAATAAAGATGGTTATTTAGCAGTACTGAAACAAAGAGGCAACCAAAGGGCAACTGGGGTTGTCATAAGTACAATAAAAAAAGAAGTTTAAAAATCCTAAAACCTGAAGTACAGTAATTGTGCATCTTAGCTGAAATTTAGCTAATTGTGTTCACCCAGTCATATCATTCAGCAGTTCAGGAAGTAATAATTAAGCTATTATTTCATTTGAAATTAAAAAATCAGCTAGCAAAACCATGCCAGTTCCTAATGAAATTGACATACCCATTGTCAGTCTAAGCAAACAGAAGTAAAATCAGGTGATTCCCACCCCACGCCCAGCACACACAACTAAAGCTTAAATACATACTGCTATGGTCGGATTTGTAATGTTGCTTACCCTTCAGCAGCAAACATGAAAGAAATGTTTTGTTTAGAGAACTTTCCTCCAACAGCAATGACAGTATGTGAGTTATATAAAGTAGATATCTTCAACCTCATCATCCATGGGACTGAAGACCCACTTTAAACCCAAACATGCATTTCAGGACCTATTTCTCCATTTTTTACTATATATTTACATGGTTGCAACCCACCTTGGCTCAGGCCAGACTCACTAGTGAGTCACAACCCACCAACTGAAGACCAGTGACACACAACATATAAGAGCTGAGGGAGTACATGGGAATGAAAGGGAATTTTCCTCACAGGAACGAGATGACAAAAGCTAGTAAGAAAGTGCTAATTCTTTTAATAGTAAGTGAAGGTTTGGTTAAAGCACAGGTTGTTAAGTACTGCTCTCAGCTGGGTTGTTCTTGAGACTACCTTTTTGCCCTTGGAATGACAGAAATCCATACTTTCATTTACAGGGTCCCTGTGGTTAATAAAAAGGAATTAAATGAAAGCTTTAATGTTAAAGGAGACTCCAACGCTATTGTGTGCTGCCAGTAGAGTAATACTTCTCTCACAGTCGGGCACAGGGGGGAAATGGAGTCCTTCTACAGCTTGCTTGCGCTGCTACTGAGCCACAATGCAGGAATGCCAACTTAAATATAAAATATTGGGGGAGGGGGAGGTAGTGCTTTTTTCCTTTAAAAAAACAAGTTTAAGGATTCTCTCATTATGACTCAAGAAAAGTTCAAATGGTGGAAAATAAATACTGCAAATGGACAAAAGTACAAAGATTCACAAAATGTTTAGGGGTATGCGCACCTCTGCGTACCCGCCGGAAAAAAAGCACTGGAGGTAGGTATGCCCTGTCCCGTATAAACAATTACAAGACACAGTGCACACATACACCAGTTGAATGGTAATTCCCATCAACTTTGGGGGACAGCAGGCCCCCTCAAATACTTTATGGGGGCCGTGAGGGGACCTCAGCCCCTAGGAGTTGGCTCCTATGCCACAAACCTGGGCCCTGTGTGCACAATATATTTAAAGCAGTGTCATACCACTTTAAATAGTTATGGCTTCTCCCAAAGAATCCTGGTGCTGAGGGTTATTAGAAGGCCCACATCACCCTTTACGGAACTACAGTTCCCTGGGGAGAGGGATTGGTTGTAAAGAACTCTGAGAATGGAAGCTCTGTGAGGGGAATAGGGGTCCCCTAACAACTCTCAGCACCCTTAACAAACTACAGTTCCCAAGATTCTTTGGGGGAAGAAGTCATGACTGTTTAGAATGGGATAGTACTGCTTTAAACGTGTAGTACAGATGGGGCCTAGGGCATGCCAGTTGTCTCTTCATTCTGGGAGCTTTTTCAATCTGAAGGACCTCATTACCTCACCGGGGGGGGGCAGAGAATATGGTGGGCAGGGTTGGAGCTAAACATGGATGGTTGCATATCTTTCTCTTACAGCCCCACCCTTTCTTGTTCTGCTACCCCACCCCCACCCCCACCCCCACACACCTGCTCACTTGGGGCTGAGGCTAAGGAGGAACATCTGGGCTAGTGAGAGGATCTTGTGTGCTACATGGGAATCCCTCCATGGGCCTGATCTGTCCTATAGGCCAGCAGTTCTCCCCCCCACCTCTGTGAAAGAACCTCTGGGCCCTTCCCATTCCTCCTCAGTGCCGCTGCTGCTTGCTTACTCGCTCTGAGAAGCTGAACCATTAGAGAAATTTACAGAAGGAGCAGTAACTGTAACATAACTTGTCCTATCTGTCTGGAAGTTGGTGCAGTTTTGCCCCAGAGGAACAATTAAGTGAAAGGGCAATGGCAACAGTGTTGGTGAGATCTCACTCAGAGAAGGTGGTGACCATCTTAACCAAGCCCCCCCCCCCCATCCAACTTGGAACTAGCACACAATAGCGTGCTTGATTATTTATTACAAATACACATTTGCTGTGCCAGAAACAGTGTGTTTGCTCTGTATTGCCTGAATCCTTCCACCTATAATTCATTTTGCACAGATGTTGTGTGTTTCACCTGTGGCCCTCCAGATTTTTGCAAAAGGAAATAGGTAGGGTATCACCATGTTATACAATATTTGTCAGAGTGGCAGAGCACTGCCAGCTACTTTCGCTTTCAGAGGAGTCTTTAATGTGACATTTTTTGTGAAGTGGGTTAATTTGCATGAAACATGAAAGATGCCATTTACAGAAATAGAACTGACAACCGGAAAGGGCTGTATATGTAGCTGTCAGCTACTAGTCTGTGGGAAATAGACAAGTGAAGCAATAACTCATGATGAACCCAGTGCAAAGGAAATGTTCAAAGCACATTGTATGTATTAGTGAGAAATCAAAGCCACAAATCTGACAAAGAATGTACTAGAAAAGACGCATGAAGTATTGCAGAAGACAAGTCATGACAACTCTCTGCCTAGTAAACCTTCTATGGTGCCCATCTAAAAGAAAGGTGGAATTTTGCCAGTATGAGACAAAAGAAGTGGAAGGAACAGGAGCTCTGATCCAGATATACCAGGGTTTTTTAAACACTGAGCAAATGCTTCTGAATTTATTCTACCTGTTGCTTCCTTCCAACCCAAGACCAACGGATGATTTTGAGAAGATTCTCATGAGCCGCTGTACACAGACAGACCTGCTATATGCAAGGATTTGTGGATTGAGGTACTACAAATCCAGTGTTTAAGGCCTAGTTGTTGGAGGGAGTTTGACACCATCTGTCTGAGGATCTTTGTTGTTGTTTAGTTGTTTAGTCGTGTTCGACTCTTCGTGACCCCATGGACCAGAGCACGCCAGGCACTCCTGTCTTCCACTGCCTCCCGCAGTTTCGTCAAATTTATGTTGGTAGTTTCGAGAACATTGTCCAACCATCTCGTCCTCTGTTGTCCCCTTCTCCTTGTGCCCTCCATCTTTCCCAACATCAGGGTCTTTTCCAGGGAGTCTTCTCTTCTCATGCGGTGGCCAAAGTATTGGAGCCTCAGCTTCACAATCTGTCCTTCCAATGAGCACTCAGGGCTGATTTCCTTAAGAATGGATAGGTTTGATCTTCTTGCAGTCCATGGGACTCTCAAGAGTCTCCTCCAGCACCATAATTCAAAAGCATCAATTCTTCGGCGATCAGCCTTCTTTATGGTCCAGCTGAGGATCTTACCCTTCCCTTAAACTCCCCCCCACCTTCATGTGCCCTGCATGCATGCCACAAAGCAGGAGGGTGCTGCTCCACAGTTTTACAATTGCTATGCTCTGTGTGCATACATGTGTGAAGCCACTGTTCTGACAAATCTGTGTGAAATATTATGCTTACTGTTGCAGTAAAGATAATAAACTGAATGTCAGTGACCTGTACATCCTGATGATTGGATACTGAAAAGCTGGAATTAGTTTGAACTAATCCCATGATCATGCAGTTAGCGGAATTTAGAAGGAACCATCAGGAAATGAGGGTATATGGTGCTGTGGGAGAGATCTTATCAGAGCCGTATAGCTAGGTGATCTTGCTCCCCTGGCAGAACCATCCAGATTGCGCACCCTAGCCACGAACAAATTAGTGCTTCTTTCCGCCTCTCCTCCAACCCCCCCCAACCCCCTGCACCCATTCAATTCACCCTCTAACCATTTCCAATGAGGCAATAATTGATATTTATATTTATGGACATATTTTTAGCTGATTTTGCACCACCCCCATTGCCTGCACCCCTAATGGGGGCCCACCTCACCACCCCCTAGCTACAGCCCTGGATGTTATGGGGATAATGTTTGGGGGGCATTAGCACCAGGTGGCTTGGGGTTCTGCTAGAATGTCAACTGAACCTGTGGCCTTTGTTTCATATTGTAGGGAGACGTCTTTCGCACAGTTGTTTACAAAGACATTTATCCATGTATCACATATCTCATGTAACAATTATAGCATTTAACTAAGCAGTAGCAAAAGTAGCACAAAATTAGAATAATCATTAATTATTTTTAGCAGTAAATGTCATCAATTATTTTTAGTAAGAAAAGGAGGTGGAAGGAACCTTGCATGAAGAGGAGGAGGCATAAAAAGTGGAGAAAGACAAAGGAAGAGTTAAGTGAGAACAATCTAACACAATTAGCTTCTGTGGTCTTGGTTTAAAATGAGGCGACACTAATGGCACTAAAAAAACCACCCTTGATTCCAGTGTCATCTGTCTGTGCTATGGGGTGAGGTCCTGTCCTGGTCTGACCAGAAGAGGTCTAGTCCTACCTGCAAGAGTGCCTCTCTCCCAACTCTCCAAGCAGTGCATCCAGCAGCAGAGGCCCTACTGGCTTCATGCACACCACACTTCAAAAGCACATGATATCTCCCAAAGAATCCTGTGAATTGTAGTTTGTTAAAGGAAACCTCAGTGCCTAGGACTTGCCGATTGCATGGTCGGCGGTTCGAATCCCCGCGGCGGGGTGCGCTCCCGTCGTTTGGTTCCAGCGCCTGCCAGCCTAGCAGTTTGAAAGCACCCCCGGGTGCAAGTAGATAAATAGGGATCGCTTACCAGTGGGAAGGTAAACGGCGTTCCGTGTGCTGCGCTGGCTCGCCAGATGCAGCTTGTCACGCTGGCCACGTGACCCGGAAGTGTCTGCGGACAGCGCTGGCTCCCGGCCTATAGAGTGAGATGAGCGCACAACCCTAGAGTCTGGCAAGACTGGCCCGTACGGGCAGGGGTACCTTTACCTTAAAGGAATTGTAGCTGGGAATTGTAGCTCCACAGGAGGGGTAAACTACACTTCCCATAATTATTGGGGGGGGGGGAGTAATGTGTTCATATTATTTTTCAGCTAACTTGACCTTCACATAGCCGATTATTCTAGTTGCAGGTCGGTAGCCATGTTGGTCTGCTGTAGTCGAAAGAATATAAAAAAATTCCTTCCAGTAGCACCTTAAAGACCAACTAAGTTTGTTATTGGTATGAGCTTTCGTGTGCACACTTCTTCAGACACTTCTTCAGGTAACACACTCTCTGCATGGAGGAGGAAGATCCCTGCCTTCCCCTTCCCCTGGCCTACGCATTCTCTCCACCAGTGAACAGGGGAGGGGGATTGGCCGGTGCTATGTGCCTCCCCTCCACCTGCAAAATACCCCACCTAGAAATGTGGCTGCCCCACATGTGATTGGTCTACATAACAAAGAAGGCTGGCTACAGGGCTGGACCCCTGGATCAACCCAGTTAAAGCTTGCATCCTGTTTAAAACAGAAAATCAGTCGAAGTCCTTTCATTACATAAAATATGATTGCACTCGGAATCTAAAATGTATAGCTTCTGCATCTCCGTACCCTCCAAATTCAGTTTGCCCAAAAGGTTGCTTGTTTGGGGGTGGGAGAAGGAATTAACAAATGCTCATTAAGATTTTCTGATTGTGCTCCAAACTAGTTCAACCAGAAAGTCTTGTTGCTGATACCCTTTTGGGTTGGGTGCAGCAGCTATCTCTCCTGCTGATCAGTCGGTTAAACCTTCCAATGCTTACGCATCAAAGTCTTGAACACAGCATGAGCAGATTTATAGCCAGAGCCTATCATCTGGAATCTGCATAGTTTTCATTATTCTAAAAGCATTGTTACAACAATGTTCTAATGCTGACTATGAACGTTTCACTATCACTTCTGATGTTAGGCCACAAAAAAATAAGTTGTCAGCTATGGCTGCTTTCTGTTTAGATAAACCATTGAATTGACAAGATAGAAGGCTGCACTGGCTCTTACGGGACAAGAAGTAAACACTTTATACTTTAACTAGGAAAAAAAGAGGTGGATGGAATTAATCTGATGAAAGCAAGTAACTGCTGGTCTAGGAAGTAGGCACTTGAGCATTGTGCAAAAGCATTTTGTAGCATAAACTGATTTTATTTATGTTCCTGCATTTTTATTGTTGATTATATAGTATTCATTTAATTGTGAGTGCATATGGGGAAGTGGGTGTGCCTTGTACATTTCCCCATCTGTTAAAAAAAAGTGGATAATGATACTCAATTACCTTCCTTGCAGGGATGTTACACTGGCAGATGAAGAAGATTCTGTATAATACTGTGTAAATACTGTGGTGGGAAAGTTGTCTTGATTTCACGCTCTCAGCATTTGAAATGTAGCCACTTGTCCAAAAGGGCTAGTGGCCCTTGAGAAACACACACACACCCCTAGTCCAATGTAAATAAAGTAAAGACCGAGGGCGAGGGAATATCTGCTTGTTGGAAGAACAAGTTCTCCAACAGGTGCTGAGAAGATAATAGAGATTGCACCCATCTGATATGCAGTGAGAGGGTGTTCCAAAGGACATGTAGACAAAGGACAAAAGATGCCACACTACTGCAGGTGATGAGCCATAATCTCAATACGGGTCAAACACCTCAGATGTGTCAACTGACAAGAATTATATTAACTCATGCTCAGCAAGTGTTCTCTGTTTCCCTGTTATGGTTATGCCATCAACCACATGCAGTAAAACCACATGCAGACCAATCCTGAACACCTAAAATGAGCACTTGTGTGTTTTAAAACCATTTGGAGTGCAGTGGTCACACGGATGCACAGTGACTGCCTCATTTCACAAAAGTTGCTAAGAAGGGTACCTGCACATTTTGCTTAATAACTTTTTTTTTTAGATGGGCTAGATGATTTGTTTATTTTTATTTTTTAAAGAAAGTTTAGTGTATGGGGCCTGTGGCAACCTATACGTTCTGTTGCTGATGCTTTTGTTGATAATTTGCTTTGGGATGTTTCATGGGAAGTGATTCAGAAAATAAATGCCTAGTTGTTCCACATGTATACCTAAGGAACACAATTTGCATTGTTAGCTTAGGTCATGGTACGCCACAGCAAGAAGTGGTATTTCCTGGAGGGAGAATTAACAACAGGAAAGTCACCTAGAGTTTGGACGGAATGCCAAGTCAAAGCTTTTGGTTTGGTTACAGCTCATGGTTAGTAAGGAGAGAGCATAACCACAAATGCATATTGTTTTCCAGACAAGGTAGTCATTGATTGTTCTTTTGTGTTTTCCCTGCTTCCTCTCCCTCTACACACACACACACACACACACACACACACACAATATGTACCTATTTGTTTGTGGGAAATTATTATTATTATTTTTTTTAAAAGTTATTGTTCAGACCTAAGGTTGCCATATTTCAAAAAGTAAAAACCAGGACCCCCCCCCCAATTGTTGAGTTTTTTTTTATGAAAAAAGATCCCAGACAAACTGCCATATTCTTAAAATCCCCCCCTTCCAGACATCAGTTCCGCCTTTGAAATCCCGGTAACGTATGACAGCCCTAGACAACATGCTAATCAAAATCTTGGGTTAGTCCAGTGCAGTGTAGCACAAAGCATCAGGGAAGATCAAAGTGGATCTTCTCCAGAAGCCTTCGTATTTGCACAATTTGGCTCAGTATCTTGTGTAAACCAGGTCAACAAATTGGAATATAGAGTCCTCAAATACATGGTTTATTATATAAATATGTAAACAAAACACATGTGAAGCTAGACTGGCAATGAATGAGTCAGAGTCATAGAGGAAGCCTATGCCTTGGCAGACCAGGCAGGAACAAATAACAGATGGGAAGTATTTGAGATCAGGGCTTTCCTAGAAAAAATTGTCTTTTATTGAGAAAAATACAATGAAACAGCAATGAAACAACTACCAAGGCATCTTTTCAGATGGAGAGAAGGGTTGTTCCACAGGATGACTTTAGGCTGCCAAGGAGTTGAAACAGAAAAAAGGGAGATTGCAGCATAAGTTGGGGGAAGAGGGCAAATGTAAGGTATGCATTTTTCAGTTAAATATCTGGCACATGGCCAGGCTGCAGAGGTTGGTTGCTACTTCATGCATGGTGCAGGCTTATAGGCTTCATACGAAATAAAAAATGTTGTTTAGTCACTAGCTCAGCTCAGACAATGGAGCAGTGAATCAAGATGCAGGTACCAACTGCAATGCCAAAGTGTGTCCTCCCTAAAAGAGGGCACGTGTTGTGGTGAGACCTGGAGACCGACCTCCTGGTTTTGGGTGGGTCTATTGGATAGCCACAACCCCCCAAATTGGTAGGTCCCTCGGACCTACCAAATTGGTAGGTTCCTCGTTGCTGGGTGTAATCTGACCAATGGGGTAAGCCTAAATGATTTGAGGGACCTATTTAATCCCTTGCATGTGACCCAGAGATTCTCTTTTGGCTCGTGCAAACAGAACACCCCCCCACCTCTCCCTATATTTAGGGTATTTTGCGATTGACCTTGCTATGCTGTTGTGTGTCGTCTGTCATTGGGACAGGGGCACGGCAGGAATTTTCCCCACTTGGCTGATTGGCTGTTGCCATTTGGGTTTTGCCTGCCGCGTAGCAAATCGTCACAACTTGTAAGGTTGCGGATAGGCACTGGTTCAGGTGATAGGGATGGGAGAACGGTCTTGCCATCCCTATGTGAAGGGTATTCTGTTAAAGGAATCCAGGGACTCAGCATGGTTTGGTCAACCCCGAGAGGGGGTTGTGCCTGTGCCTGAGTCCAGGGGAGCATCTGGGAGACTGGACAGAGTCTGTTCCCGGGCTTTCCGCCTACCTCAGGTATTCACCCTTGGTTGACCTATGCTACCTGCAACTGTGTAGGGAGCTAGTCGAACCAGAGCCTATGCAACCACTCACTAATCTGTAATCAATAAAGTTGTGGCCTAAATTCTGCCAAAAACCAAAACTAAAATTTGAGTCAAATGTGTTTTTATTTAGGAGGGAGGTCTCTGGGTCTGAACATGCAAAACAGGTCTGCTAGGAAAACTAACTTGTGGGGGTTGAAGAGAGACACAGGCGTGGAAGGAAACCCTATGGAGAGTATGAGGCAAGAATGGTGTTTCCATTCCAGGCACACACACGCAACAGAGAGAGTTGTTCTCAGAATGACTGACAAGCTGGTGGAGTGGCAGGTGGTTTTTTCCCTTATCTTTTATTTGACAATGGCCTGTTTTTAAGGTGAGGCTTTTCCTCGTACAAACTAAAAGTGAAAGGAATGTAGATGACAGTGGCGGAATTTCCCTCTGCAGGCAATGAGTGCAGAGTGCAAGAGGAGGTTGTGTGTAGCATTTGGGTGGAGTCTCCAAACTTGAATGGGTGTAAGTGCTTTTAATAGAAGCTGCCAGACAACTTGTTTATTGAGCATTCATTGTGATTTGTTTTCAGGGAGGCTAGCTGACATTTATTTATTTCACAAACTTTATGTACCACTTGATGGCAATGAAATCTCAAAGTTGCTTCCAATGAAAACCACTAAACAATAAAATTATCAACAGAAAGTTTAAAAACAATAACAGTATTCAAAACATAATTTAAATCCACAATAAACTAAAAACCAGATTAAAACGTGTGGGTTTTTTTTCTACTGGAGAGCTTCAATAGCACATTTCAATCCTATAAATGCTACTCCCTCCACATGCATGCAATGTAGCTAGCATGTTTAAACAAAACAAGCAAAAGCCTTATGCTCTGGATCACTGAAATAGCATCCACTGATTATGAAAGAAAAACACCACTGTGTACTACTATGTGTGACACATTCCTAGTATAATCATCATATTATATTTGTTCTGCAGTTTATTCCTTAATAAAATGCTGACTCATTCAGGTACTGGTGCCATTTGTTCCAATTTGCCTGTTGCACAAATGTAATTTGCTCTGTAAGCAATTCCAATTGAGGTCAAATAAAAGCCATGTGGCCTATTTAGTTCCCCAACAAATAAAGAGCTTAGGAGAAGAGGGCAAGGCATGCCACATGACTTCCTGAGGTTGAACGCTGCATGAAACCCTGGTCCAGCAGGGCCAGGCCACCCAGGGGGCAAGGTGATCCCAGTGTTTATCTTTATCCCCACCACTACCACCTTGTTCTTGATGCAGAATATGTACGGTGTTGGGATTGTACAGTTAAATATATGCTGTATCCAGTTGATTAGAGGAGCAGACTTTAATCAGTGTTGCTGAGAGTTCATGTTATTTTGCTTCTGGGAAGTTAGAGCAATAGAAAACGAGAAAGGAAATATTAATTAATGTGCATTGCCTCTGTCAGTGAGTGGTAGCTTTCCCTTACTAAATTATAAATCAACCTCATCCTTCATTCAGTATCATAGAAGAGTACCCATATTGAGCTTTCTGATAAATCGGGGCAAATTAATTTAAATTTAATTGATTACAGCAATTTAAATGGCCATGAATGCATTATATGGGTGAAGAATTGGATTTTCCAGGTATAAGATAGTGAACTTTAATTGCTATGGAGACTAGGGTAGAGGATGAGGAAATCAGATATCTCTACTATAATAATTCCATCAACAGCAAGCCGTACAGGGTTGAGACATAACTAGCAGCTATAATCTACAAAAGTAAAATAACTGCTTTGCCCCTAAGGGACAATGGCACCATCCGTACTATACATTTAAAGCAGTATCATACCACTTTAAAGAGTCACGGCGTCCCTCAAATAATACCTGGAACTGTAGTTTAAGAGTGCCAAGAGTTGTTAGGTAACTCCTCTTCAGCTCATAGAGCAACAATTCTCACAGAGATTGACTGTTAAACCGCTCAGGAAGTTGTAAATCTGGGAGGGGAATAGGAGTCTCCTAACAACTTTCAGGGACGCGGGTGGCGCTGTGGGTTAAAGCACAGAGCCTAGGACTTGCCAATCAGAAGGTCAGCGGTTCGAATCCCTACAACGGGGTGAGCTCCCGTTGCTCGGTCCCTGCTCCTGCCAACCTAGCAGTTCGAAAGCACGTCAAAGTGCCAGTAGATAAATAGGTACCACTCTGGTGGGAAGGTAAACGAGTTTCTGTGTGCTGCTCTGGTTCGCCAGAAATGGCTTAGTCATGCTGTCTGCGGATCAACACTGGCTCCCTCGGCCAATAAAGCGAGATGAGCGCCGCAACCCCAGAGTCGTCCACGACTGGACCTAATGGTCAGGGGTCCCTTTACCTTTACCTAACAACTTCCAGCCCTCTTAACAAACTACAGTTCCCAGGATTCTTTGGAGGAAGCCATTATTATTTAAAGTTGTGTGATACTGCTCTAAATGTATAGCATACATGGGATCCCTGCCAGCATTTCTAAACTGTATAGTGCCCTTCTCCAATCAGGTGCCCTCCAGATGTTTTGGATTAGAAATCTTATTAGCCCCAGGCATGTTAGGAAACATTCCCAAATGCCAACAGCTGATATATCTCACAGTTTAACAACAACTGAAACACTGCCATGAGGAAAATAATGAAGAGTTTGTGAAATAAATGAAAAACAAATGTGATTTTATTTATTAGTGCCATAAAGTAACAGTGATGCCTAGAGAAAAAAAATATATCTTGCCTTAATTACCTATACTGAAAACGCTAGAAGAACAAGCAAAAGACCACATACATTCAGACTTATTCCCTGTGGGCGCTATCTCCAATTTAAGAACCTCTAAGAAAAAATTGGCTTGAAAGCCTTTTTTGTTCTTTCTTTTTCCCATTAGAGGACTCCCCAGTCAGATCCACAACTCACCCCTTTGCATAGGAACAGGAGGTGAAGAAAGGGATGAAAAGCCTGGTTTTCCTGGGTCATAGACCGAAAGAGAGAGGTCATGTGAACACATTGTGACTCAACTAGAACAATTTTCCAAATCAGCAGTCTGCTTTTTCTGCCAGAGGCTGAGCAGCAAGACAGGTAGAAAAACATCTGACACTTTTTCTTCCTTCAGTTAAGACCCTGTCAGCCTCTAGCTGTCTTGCCACATAACTATATCCCTTCCCCTTTTTGCTTAGATTAGACCTAGGAGTCTTGAGCTGGGGTGGTGGAACCTCAGGCTTGGTGAGGGCTGAATATGGCCCTCCAAACCACTCTATCTGCCTTAGGGACTCTAGCCATGCTCTCTCCCCAGGCCACACCTCCTGCACATCCTCCTGGAGGGCTATTGTCTGGCTGGGATGTTTTTATGCCTCTTACTTGCCTGGATGAAGGATAGAAGACTATGTGTATTTGTGTAGAAGCCTCCAACTTTTGCAGGGGTGGAATGTAGCGTGCTGTACAAAGGAAAGTCACATCCCTTGTTCCACCCATTTTCCATTTCTGGTCCCAGCCAGTTGATGCCTCTTGCCCTGCTCACCACTGTCATGTGCCCCTTGGAGCATTGCAACAAGAGATTGTGTCTTTGGGGCAGAACATACTGGGGTGCTGGTGGCAGAGGAGCAGAAGAGGATCTTTCATACTTTTCCTTCACTGTACAAATTATGCCAGGTGGGACCAGCATTTCACAGTTGTTGTTTTTTACATCGTTACTGATTATGGCACACACACCCCTTTTTGAAGACGGGGACTACATTTGCCCACCTCCAGTCTTCAGGGACCTCACCTGTTCTCTAATAATTCTCAAAGACAGGGGTCAGCAACCTTTTTCAGCTGTGGGCCGGTCCACCATCCCTCAGACCATGTGGTAGGCCAGACTATATTTTTTTTTGGGGGGGGGGGGGGAATGAACGAATTTCTATGCCCCACAAATAACCCAGAGATGCATTTTAAATAAAAGCACACATTCTACTCATGTAAAAACACACAGATTCCTAGACTGTCCGCAGACCGGATATAGAAGGCGATTGGGCCACATCCAGCCCCCAGGCCTTAGGTTGCCTACCCCTGCTCAAAGAGAAGGGCTCTGATATTACATCCGCAAGGTCCTTTAGTACCCTTGGATGCAGCTCATCAGGCCCTGGAGATTTAAATTCATTTAAAGTAGCTAGGTGTTTCCTTACTACCTCTTTTCCTATCTTGCGCTGCAGCCCCCTCCTTACATCACTTATTCTGTTATCACCAGGTTGGGCATCACTTTCCTTTTGGGTGAAGGCAGAGGTGTTGAGTAGTTCCGCCTTCTCTGTGTCACCCAATAGCATTTCCCCAACATCTCCAAACAGAGGACCTACTGCTTGCTTGTTCTTCCTCTTGCTTTAGACATAGCTGAAGACACATTTGGAATGAGATGTTACAGCACAATTTCATCTATTAATGATTATATACAAGTTCTCTCGTTTCATTGAGGGATTTGCTTTTAAAACACTGCAGGCTATTGAGTAAACAGCTGTGAAACTTCACTAAATACTGCTGTAAATGTGCTGACTGTTCAGCTCTTGCATATGGAAAATCTTCTTAAGAGGCAGCTGCCATACAACCAGTTTAATATATAAGCATCTTTTCACTTTTGGACATAGCTAAGCACTTCAGTCTCTGTTGACCATTTAGCAGATCAAAGGCTTCATGCTGTAATAGGAATACTAACTAAGACACAGTAATGTCTCCACTTATTGGTAATTGCATGCCTGATCCAAAAATTAGACCCGCAAACACCTGCCAGACGGTAATAAAATGGAGTTTCCCTAGGACCAACCAGGCAACAGACTTCCAATGCTCTTAGTTTTCAGCTTGTGCAATAAAATTGAAAATGCAGGGAAAGGGAGCAAAGTGAGTATCATGAGGAAAATACTGGCACCTTTGGTTCCCAAGACACACATTTTTAAATCTCTCAGTATACTAGAACAAGGGAACATAGAAGCAAAGCCATATAATAGCTATGTGTATTTTACATTCCTGACATAGGGTTGGTTGTGTATTAACATAATTAGTCTGTATAACATAGGTTTAAACTTTGCCATTATACTGGCAGCTCCCACATTGCAGAGTGAGCTATCAATTTCCCACCCCTCTTAATTAGTATAAACAAAATGTACAAAATTGCACTAGTGTGCTGACATGCATTCTTTTATCATTGACATGCAAAATAAAAGGGAGCTAAACTGCCAAACACTCCACAGGCTTTCTGCAATTCTTTGGTGGCTAAACTGAACATTCTGACATTTGATTTTGGGGAGCTGGGTCTTGTGGTTGGCAACTGTGGGGAAACATGATGCAAAATTATACAGGCTTCCCTCAAATAATCATGAGAACTTCTTGACACTAAATCTCAGTCTGTGGGATCAGTGTCCCTCTTTTTACAACTACATGTTGATGCCTTTCAAGCAGGGCAGATTCTTTTTATGGTCTCTCAAGGTTAAATTAAACATGTATAGGGTTGGCAGCAGTGGGTCAACTAATAGCTCCTTCATGGGCAGTTCATTTCCTCACATCCACCTCACCTCACATGGAAGAAAATGACAAACCCTTTCCTTTGTTGTTCCAAGTTTGGCACAAGAAACTATAACATCCTTTCTTTCTCCTGTCATCTCTCTCCCTTTTTATCCATCATTTTAAGTGCCTGACAAGTGCACTTTGAATGTCATAATGCACAAAGTGGTCTGTCTTATTTATGAGTCTGTCATTTGCAGGAGGCAAGATTAATGTTTGAGGGCAATGGGTGGGGTTTGTTTAGGTTCAAGGCTGCTGTGGTTATGGGAGAAAGCAGAACCTCTTGGGGTATGAATGCTGTGGACCCCATCATTATAGGCTCAGGTTGCTTATGTGTGAATAAACCATATATCATAAAGACACCACAGTCTTCGCTGTGCCTCATTTTCCAAAGGAAGCAGACCCTGGTTGGTAAGGCGCACTATGAACTCCCTGGAATCTCAAACCACTTGGAGACTGGGGGTGGCAGGTAACAATACTCTGTTGTTGCTTGAAGGGGTCAAGCAATGCTGTGCATTGGCAGAGCTTAAATGAGACGGGGACTTATTGGCAACTCTGATGGACTTGTCTAGACCCTTTGGGAAACAGGTGGTGAAAGAAATCGGGGGAAACTTGATATTGGTCCCCAAGTAATGTTTGTTGTTGGTGTTTGAGAGGAAGAATGTATATTGTGAAGAAAGAGCTAGTAATTTAACTGTTGCAGCTCAATTGGTCATTTCACAGAGCTGGAAAGATTCCTCATAAGTTACTTTGAATACAGGGTATTCAAAGGCATGGTTATTGCCATTTTGGAAACGCTAACCCATCATTTAAAGACTCTCAGAGGCCAGGCAGCCCCAGAGGATTTTGGAACAATTTGGTATTTCCACACATGAACAAACAACCATTTTGGATTTTCATTCAATTAAAGTATGAGTTTATCTGGCCACTTTTGCCTGTCCTTATTATCCTTGCCTCAGCTCAGTGGATATCCCTGTTCTTATCAGATATATTGGAAGTATTTATTATGGCAATTGTTTGGGTCACTCTCTATATATTTATCATATGCACATGCCTTTCTTTCGAAATTAAAAGGGAATAAAGAAAATAAATATTTAAATAACATTTTTGAAATGAAATGAAACGAATGAAATGACAATTAAACATACAAAGAAAAATGGAGCTACACACTGAGGTTGTTGATTGCATTCACAGTCCGTGGGAAGAATAATTATTATTGGTACTGGAGGGTAATAACAGTTTTTAAAAAGTGTTTGTTGTCAACCACGTGGCAAACCATTATTATATATATATATATATAAATGATGACAACAATGTTCAAATGCCTCTGGTGAAATATGCTACTATTTGGAATTCTTAGTAATTCTCCAGCTTCAAAGAGATAATATCACAAGACCTCAAGGGCAATACTGTGATACTCACAAAAAGCAGGGCTCTTATGTTCTTAACCACAACCAAACATTTGACCATAAACTTTTGGGTTACTGCCAAAACATGAGACCAAAGGTATGAACCTCACTGTTCTTCAAGGTCTGCTAGAGATTTGTATCTCATCCTAATCACTATTCACTTTCCTTCTCAAAGCTCGCTTTTATTTGGCATATTGCACCAGTTGTTTTTAGCATGGAAACTGTTTATTGGTGCATTTGAAGTGGAGCGGGGAGCTAGCTGTTAAAGTGAAAAGGCAGCAAATGAGGATTTTGCATTTGAAGAACTGGGTATCAAAAGTTTTATAGCAAGAGTTTGTGACGGAAATTGCTACAAGGAGGAAAAGAAAAGCACCACTAGGGAATTTAACTAAGAATATATCATGAGGCAGGCTATTTAGGGACTAAAATTACACAGGAGAGACTGGCAAGGGACACATACACTAAAGACAAACACAGCTACAATTAAATGTTAAATATAAGGTGTCACATCTTTTATCTAGTAGTACACAACCTGCAAGCCTCTGTAAAGTGAAGTAATTAGGGCCAAGTAACCAGAATATACGTGGGAGGCATTTGGCAGAGGAAGGTTCAAAGCTAAGTAATGAGAAGATTTCAATGAGAGGCCATATTTCTTGAAAGGACATTTTAGTAGCTTTGGGAAATTATCTGGAACCAGGCCAGGAACATAAGCATACAGCCAATAAGATTTGCCTGAGAGAAAACCAGCACATTTAAAGGCATGAAATAGGCCTTCTTTTCTATTATTTACTCCATACATCTCCTGATCCCATTCCTGTTAAAGCCAATGTGATAAAAAGTAGATGGCATGTAAAGAAATGGATCCAATTAAAAATGTAGTAGGAGGGAACAGAATACATTATTTTGCACTTTTCGCACCTTCAGGTTTATTGCCTGCTGAAAAATAAGGTTTAGCTCCATCCCTGTACTGTATTAGATAACTCAGAACAGATGGGTAGAGCCTTCCACTGAACAGAGGGTAAAGCGGAATTAGAAGCATTTTTGCCCGTAAGATTTTAATGGCCACTTCGGAGCCTCTCTCTCACTACTTATGTGCAGCTTTTATTTATGTTAACATGGAATGGAGAGCAGAAGAGACATTTATAACTTACACGTGCATTCTTTTCCATGTATGTTTTACATTCAGATTACAAACTGATTTAGGCAAAAAAATGTTGAAGTCTTGTGCGTAAATGTTGAAGTCTCGTGCGTAAAAAGCCTTGTGCCATGGGAACCGCTCTTCTTTCTTCTTCTTCTTGCCACAGCGTTGTTTGGTGGGACTTGGCATGTTTCATTCACAAAGACCCCGTAAGTCCCAGACTGATTACTGAGATCATATATAGGGAGTCCCTATTAGTGGTTCTCCCACGGACCAGAAGCACAACTCATGTCAATGAGGAATCATGCCTTCATTATAGTGGGTCCAACTCTATGGGACTGTCTCCCATTAGAAATCAGGCAGGCACTATGGTTTTCCGTGTGTGGTTAAAACAATTTTATTTCAGGAGGCTTTGGCACTATGAATGGTTTAATATTTTTATTTCCTGATATTTTGAACTACTGTATGTTGCAAATTTTGTATGCCCTGTATTTTTTTCTTGTAAGCCTCTTTGAGACTGTAGTCCTGTACAGTGTGGCTCATGGGGAAATTGGGGGTCGGAGACAGGCTTCCAATCATCCACAGCTCAGTAGGGAAGCACATGCTGCACATGCAGACGTTTTCCGTTTCAATCCCTGGCAACTCTGGTTGGAGTACCAGGGCTGGGAAAAACACCTGTCTCAAACCAGACATATAATACTGGACTAGACATTCCAATGCAGCTTTCATATATGTTCAAGCTGCCACACATCTGAAGCTTAATGGGAATACTTTTATAAGAAGTGGGAACAGGACAGGTTTTTGCCTTCTGTCTCATTATTTGCATACAATTAATTTATGTGAACAATCCCTCTTAAGTCACTGGGTCTAATTACGTGCAGGCGGTGAAGCACACCTGTATGGAAAACAGAAGCCCAAGGTTTCTGTGAACTTCAAACAACAAAATAGTTAAATTAGCATTGTTACTCAGTCAGAAGGCTGCCATTTTGGTTCATCTCCATTTATTTTTGTTTTAAATTATTAGGGCTTAACCAGATGACTCATTTAAAACATACTTCTGTGGCATCTTTATGGCCTTTATGGACAGTCCAGCAATCCTATATTACAGGGTGAGGTGCAATGTAGGGAGCAAGAAGCAGAGTGTGTTGAAATGCTAGAAAAGGGGAGGAGGAAAAGGCCTATAAAACTAAGCACGGGGAAATGATGACGTATTGAAGGGTGGCTTCTCTGGTTTAGGCAATGGTACAGCAGTCATCCTCTAAAATTTAACAGGAAAACATAGGAAATAGACTATGTAACTCACAAAATGCCATTAGACTTGGAGACAGGAAGAGTTGCATAGTTCATCACTAGTGACAGAGCAGGCATTAGCCAACCAGTGACCTGATACTTGTGCAACTACATTCCACAATGTATTCACAATCCAAACAAACTATATTTCCGTCACAAATGGGAAAGGGGGAAATGCATTTTAACAATGAGTTAAACAATGAGTGTGCCTTGGGTTAATTATTGGAAAAATGATATTTCTGCTGTATGGAAGCCCCTAAGTCACCAAGGGTTTGCAGATTCATTGGCTACCCTCACCTGGTTTAGCTGGCAAGTCAAAGCTGTTTCCTGGGGTGTGGCCACTGTCGCACGTGTACAGCTTCTAGGAGCCACAGGTGAGAGCTGAGTGGAGGGTGGACAAAGGTGGACAAACTACCCCAGGAGCACAGTATGTCCCCCACCAGAGGTACCACCCCTCCTCTAACACCCCATACAACACCACAATACATTATATTTCAAGCAGATGACAACACAAATGTTTGTTTCTTATTGGACAGTATAAAAGAAAATAGAACCATAAGAACAGTTAAAAGCAGCAGTTTTAAAGGCCTGGAGAACAAAAGTAAGGAACAAGATATTGATCTCACTGGCTTTAGTATAAGCAAAAGCTGTTTAAATGCATGCCCGCCCCCCCATCCTGTAGGTCCAATCCGGCATGGTTAAATATGGAATTTCCCTTTTGCATTGGTACAGGCACATCTATTTTATTTTAAAAGGCAGAGATACAAAGTGATGCTCTCTAGTGATCTTGCCATAAAAGTGGACTGTTACGAGATGGCCTAAGTGTACAATGAATGCACATGGCAAATAAGCACACACTGATGCACCAGTGCCATAGCAAACATATTTGACAAACTACAAATCTGTACTATAAATTGATTTATCAAGCACATTTGCCGCCTTACCAACCTTTGCCATGCAATTCATCTACCTCTCGATTTTTCCTCTCTACTGAGCAGCCTGTCAGACAGCCCAGCCATCTAGGTTGTTAAAAATAAAACAAATAAATCCTGGAAGCCAAAATGTTTGCTATTTGCCTCTCTCAATTTTTTCTCATCTTCTCCCAAGAAATATTACTTGTCCGACACATGCAATGAGCAGTTCAGCTCAGACTCCAGTTTGACATGATACTACCCCATCAGAGCATTTTACACTGTAAGATAAAGATAGACTACCTTTTATCCACCCATAGAAGGCAATTCCTCCCACTTCTGGCAACTGTAGTGCCATTAAAAATCGCAGAGCACTTGGGGGGGGGGGGCGGGCAGAGTGCAATCCACCAGGAACTGAGCTCTCCCACACAGCAATACATGCATGGCACTGCTGTACCAGGCGGTACTATTGACACAAGTGACCAAATTGTTCCCTTGTAACTGCAGTGAGACTTACATAGGGAATCCTATAGAATGGCTGTCATAAAAATAACAGGGCAGACATTGATCTATTGGACTGGAGTACTTTTAATAGTAGTTTCTGCTGTTATGCATTTCTTTAAAGAATTCATTAAAGGATGGAATCATAAACAAGAAAAATGTAATAAATAGTAATTATATAGGAGGCGTTATTGTTTTCATTTGTTGTTACAGTATGTATTTTTGTGTTTTTATATTGTAAACCGCCCTGTGATCTTCGGATGAAGGGCACTATAGAAATGTAATAAATAAATAATAAAATAAAGATACGCTTCTACACATGTCTACTCACAAATTACTTCAAATGATTGGGACTTACTCTTGGGTAGGTGGGTACAGGATTGCAGACTAAAGCAAACGCCAGAATATCACCGGCAAAAAGAATTTAAGTTGGGCCCTGGATTTGCTTTTCTCCCTTCCACATCCTTTTTTCCTTTCGTGCTGTGTCCTTTTGACTGCACTAAGCCTGCAGACAGGGACTGTTTTAACGGATTGTATGCCAGTTGCTCTGGATGCCTTTTTGGCTGGCAAGCAGGTTAAAAACACTCTCGGGTCGACAAATAAAATATGAACTGCTTTCATGCGTAACACACCCACCCACTCACCCCACCTCTTAGGACAGAGCTCTCCTAAATTGGCTTAACACAGAACACGTACAAAAATAAAGTACAACTTCACATTACAAGAAAATCCTTTAAGAGAGCAGTAAAAGCAACAGGCCAGATAACAACTGAATATCTGAATTAAATTTTGGTGGTGTGTGGATGTCAGCGTCCCTCTAGTCTTGGCCAAAATAAGAAGTCAGAAGGGGCGAAGTCAGGCTAAAAAAAGCCCTGGAGCGCAGCGGGGCGCGCCTGGCTTCTTCCTTCCCTTTTTGGGTCTTCCCACGCGGAGCAGGAGACGCGCGCCTCAACCCGCGGCCCTTTGCTGACTTCGCAGCTCCCGCGCAGCGCGTTGCTGGAGGCGAGCGCCGGCCCAGGTGAGGCGAGGCGGGACATGCCGGCTCCTCCCCTCCTCGCCGGGCTCCAGGTGTCGTTGGCAGCTCGGCAGTTGAAGGAGCCGTGGCTGCGGGGCGGCGGGAGAATGGCGGACTCTCAGCTGCTGTGCCTGGACGACGCTCACGTGAACGAGCGGGTCAGCGAGCACCACCCGCGCTACTACTACAGCGAGGAGCAGCGGAGGGCGCTGGAAGTCCTGCTGGCCAAGGGGGAGAAGGCGTACAAGGAGCGCCTCAAAAAGGACCAGCTGCGAGACTTCCTCTCCAGCCGGGAGCTGCAGGCCTTGCGGGGCGGTTGGCGCGCTTACGATGCCCACCTCGAGGGGGGCAAGCCGGTCATCGGCCCTTCGGGGAAGCCCCTGTCCTTGGCTTACTGGCCCGAGAGGTCCGACACCGAGATCCCACCGCTGGACATGGGCTGGACCAACACTTTCTACCGGGGAGTCAGCCGCCTCGGGCTGTATACGCACCCGCGCAAGGAAGACAACGCGCCTCACGTCAAGCAAGTGGCGCGCGAAATGATCCAGCAGGCGCAGAAGGTGGGTATCTCGCCTGGGAGACCCTCGGAGGCCGCGAGGGGAAGGCGCGCCTCTTCGGAGGCCTCGACAGCCGCCTGCTTCGTGCCTTTAGAAGCGCGGATTCAGGGGGCCGCGTCACTTCTGAGTGTTTTTAGGTGAAAGGGGACTGAGGCGTCAAGAGGAAACTTCTTACTTAGGGCAACGTTCGTTTTCAGCTCCTCAGGACCCAAGGCCGCTTCTCCTTCCGTAACAAACAAGCACTTGCGCCTTTCTTCTGCTAACAGGCAACTTTTTTAGTTTATTTTCAAGGGTTGCCTTTCTCATAGAATTGTAGAGTTGGAAGGAACCCTGAGGGTCGTCTGGTCCAAGCCCCTGCAAGGCAACGCAGCCCAAGGGACCTCATAGATATGCCTTATTATGGAACGACCCAACTCCACAGGACAAGCCCCAACATGATTTTGTAGTGTCCTGTATTTTGAGTTTTTCATCCAAGAAGTTCCTCCATTATGCCATGTGGATTTCTCCTGCAGAATATATACTGCAATCACATGCCCTCTTCAGAGGAAGGGCACTTGATAATAACCATAAATCTACAATCTGTTGTGCTCTCCTCTTCAGGTCACATTGAAATGAATTACAGGTGTACAAGTACTAACCAGCCATTGTTGTGCCCTTCCCGCTTACTTTGTTTTATGGCACTTTTATCCCTTACTTCCTCTAATGGGTTTTCCCCATTTCCTTAATACCTCACAACACTTTGTTAGGGTGGGCCTAGAAGTGGCGAGTGGCTGAAGATTATTTAGTGAGCCTGGCTGCGTAGAGACTTGATATTAGGTCTTCTAAGTCCTCACATCCTCACCATACATTTAAAACATGCTTTACTATCAGACTATCACACAGTCATGGCTTTCCTGCAAAGAATCCTGGGAACTGTAGTTTATGGGTGCTGTGAAGTGTAGCTCTGTGAGGGGTAAAATATAGCTCCCAGGATTCTTTGGGGAAGAAACTGGATTATTTGGAGTAAATGATACTCCAGCCAATACACCAAGGACTGCTGGGAAAAATAAACAAATATTGGGTGAAAAAAATTGAAAATATAAAATCCAGCAGCTACTCACACATATCTCCACTGCTTTCTCTGTGTTTTAGGATTGTGGTGCATGTATGTCAAGGACTGTATCCTTACTTGTTAGTCTTCTATTGAGCCACAGTCTTAGACACATTTAGGGTAAATAAACTGAGTTTAGTGGACTTTATTTTCTTGTAAATAGGCCTAGCCATGAGCAGTCTAAGTCATAAGACATTGGTCATGAAAGGCATTTTTTTATATAGGGAAAATCCTGGAAGTTTTGAAGAGCACTGAAGTAAAAGACAGTCTGAGGAAGTGTGAAATATAAAATAGGTTCTAGACAGGAAAACTGGCTGAAACGTCCTCTTTAATAGAGGGCAACTAACAACTTTAAGGGCACCCTGCAAATTACTCAGAAGTAAATATTCCTAGACAATTTGCTTATAGTATGTTTAAGAACTTCCTAAAATTATAATCACTGGTACTTAGAGGAGCCAATTTTAATCATTATGACTTCATTTGAAGGCTCTAGATTCTGTTTTGACTTGTATGGCGTTAAAATACCACAAATGAACTTATTATTTCTACTACATTTGTAGTGTTGTTGTTGTTCAAAGTGTCATACATGGTTCTCCCCACCACCTTTGATACTCACAAGAATCCCATGAACTCCACTAGACTTCCTTCCCTAGAGACACCTGAGTAGAGACTACTGCATTCTGTCAGAGATACTGTACAGTAGTTGCAATATTCCTTCATTAAGCAGGGAATTGAACTTTCTGATCTCCAAGGTCCTTCTATTTATTACAATTCTATTCTAAACACAGGGGCGGGGTGGCGCTGTGGGTTAAACCACAGAGCCTAGGACTTGCCGATCAGAAGGTCGGCAGTTCGAATCCCCTCGACGGGGTGAGCTCCCGTTGCTCGGTCCCTGCTCCTGCCAACCTAGCAGTTCAAAAGCACATCCAAGTGCAAGTAGATAAATAGGTACCACTCCAGCGGGAAGGTAAACGGCGTTTCCGTGCATTGCTCTGATTCGCCAGAAGCGGCTTAGTCATGCTGGCCACATGACCCGGAAGCTGTACGCCGGCTCCCTCAGCCAAAAAAGCGAGATGAGTGCCGCAACCCCAGAGTTGGCCACGACTGGACCTAATGGTCAGGGGTCCCTTTACCTTTACCTTTACTTTTTTATTCTAAACACACGAGTGGATTGCACTGGCCCAGGGTCACCCGTTGACATTGATGAGTCTGAGCAGGCATTCAAGTCCTGACCTTCTTGATACTAGGAACATAGGAAGCTGCCTTATACCAAGTCAGAACCATTGGACCATCTAGCCTGTACAGTATTGTCTATACTCACTGGCAGCTCCTCTGCCAAACTTTCAGGCAGGAGTCCTTCCAGCCCTACCTGGAGATTGAACCTGGGATCTTTTGTATGCAAGGCAGAGGTCTACCACTGAGCTGACCCAATATTCTAACCATTACACTACATTTGTGCTACTCATATAGTTAAAATTAAACTGTATTCCATAAAAGTATGAGTACTCTGATGTATGTGTTTTGTGGATAGCAGTCTTAGGCCTAAATACTGAGCATGCACTGCTTACTAAGCTTCACATAAGACAGAGTAGTAACACCTCAGACATCCTTTTCCTGGAGACTGTCAGGATTGTGTAGTAAGTATTCTATTCTAATTACACAATTGTTAGTATAGAGTTCTAGATTAATTAATTCATATGAATTTTAAAGGTGTGATCCAATATGCAATTGTATATACAGTACATAAAAATTACTATTGTATCCACCCTTGTATGTGTAATCTTGTTTTAATTGGTTGGTAGCCAAGCCATATTCAGAGTTGACCCACTGAAATTAATGGACTCAATTTAATCTAATTCCATTCCATTAATCTAATTCCATAACAGAATAAGCAATGGAAGGAGAGAGTTACAGCCCAAGATAGAAAAGAGGTGGTAAGGGGACACCTAAGTACTTTAAAGGAATTCAGATCTCCAGGGTCTGATGGGCTGCACCCAAAGGTACTAAAGGAGCTTGCAGGTGTAATCTCAGAGCTTTTGTCTTTGAGAATTCTTGGAGAATTGGTAAGGTCCCTGCAGACTGGAGGCAGGCACATGTTGTTCCCATCTTCAAAAAGGAGAAAAGATTCCCTTTACAAATATGTTCAAATGAAAGTATTATTCACCTGTGAGCTCCATCATTATTGAGAGTAAAGGTTCTATAAAGTCTTAGATGAGCTATACTTTTGTAGTCATTCGACCTCCAGCCTTTAAATACTTTTAGCTGATGTCAGGGAGGGCAATTTGCCAAACCTTCGAGTACCAGCAATCCAAATGGGTAAGACTGGAGGTCTTACAGTATTTGGCAGTGGAGCCCCAGGCTTAAGAGATAAGTTATTTGCTTTTCAAATCCTGCTGTTTCCATACACAGGTTCAAAAGTGCCAGGTGGAAAGATGGAGCAATAATTTGTTTAGTTATCAAAGAGATCTCAGCAAACACCTTATTCCAAAAATCAGCCAGCCCACATGTGCTTATATGTGCCAACTGCACAGCAGCCCCTCCAACACAGTGAATATGTACCTGGGTGCACAAAGGAGAGCTGTCATTGAGTAAGGTACTAACCATGTACCAACTTGAAAGAGGGCTATTGAGTTTGAGACTACAAACTTCTGTATGTCCCAACTGGATTCCCACCATAACTTTTGTCTCTGGGCCCCAAAAGAGACATTAATAAGGAATTTTATAAGTACAATATAGAGACCAGTGCCTGTGTCATGTCTTTAACAGATTGTTCAAAAGCAGTTCATTACCTAGTGTCATCTCTTTTAGTAGTGGGACTGATGAGAAAGGACCTCAGTTGACAGCCAGGGAAAGGTTTCATATCAGCTCTGTATGGTTTCATATCAGCTATAGAAAGGGATCTGTTTCTGTATAATAACTAATTAAGCAACATAGTTCACAGGATTTCCATGACACAATATCCTAAGATCCTAAGATATCCCTTTTTTCCTAAAGACTGGATAATACTGTAGTGGTTTAAGCAAAGACAAGCCTGGTGCTAATTAATATCATTGCCCATTTAATCCAAACCTGAAAGGTCATTAGAGAAAACATGCTGGTTACCCATGTCAGGATCTAAATTTGTACAAACCTGGCAATGGATATACCATGATCATGACTACAGTGTATTATTAACTAATTAACTAAGGGCAAAGTGGTGGGACCACCATTGCATCTGCAGTCGTGCCGCTCATTGTGGCCATGGCAAAGGGTGGGGTCGGGACCCAATTGCTGCACCAGCTCCTGGCTGGTGTGTGATGAGGCCTGATGCCATTGTGTGGCAGCAGTAAGAGAGTCTCAGGATCCAACAAACCCAAAGCTGGCTTGGCCTTGCTCCCTCCTCACTCTTGGAACATGACAGGGAGAGCAGGGCTGGGAATTCTCAGTACCTTTCTCTCTGCCTTCTGATTATTTTGATCCTTGTTCAGATTTCCTGGCTTCCTTCTCAAGTGTCATTGGAGGCATTTCCAGAGAGCTTTCATTGTCAGGACCTGAGAGTATTGTTCCATACTTGTTTAGACAAGTGAGGTGCTTTTAACTCTTGCTTGTCTCTGCTGGGTCTATAGAGTGGACTGGGGTCAGTGCAGGCTGTGCCAGACATACTTTGGTTTCTCATGCTTGTTGTTGGCCAGAAGAGTGGAGTTACTTTGCCTTTCCCTAGGACACTGCATGCTTCCAGGGGCCTTCTCTGATCTTATAATTGAGACTGAGAAGGCTAGAGTTCCGCTCTGAATGGAAATTCATTTATTGCAGCTAATGCAAAAATAAACAGTATGCCTCAGAAATTTTCAGAAGCCAGTAAATGCAAAGTAAAGTTCATGGAATTAGTTCTTTTCCATTAACTGTGCACTGATGAAGTTTAGTGTTATTAAACCGGTGCTCAGTGAAGCCTCTGTGTATCTCTTGCCACTTCATTAGTAATCAAAATAAACTCGCGATGCCTTACCATGTCACGTAAGTGGTCTATCTGGCTCAGTTTCCTCTGCACTGATTGGTAGTAGCTCTCCAGGGTTTGAGACCAGAAACTTTCCCTCCCCAACCCAGAGGTGCCAGGAGTTGAAGGTGGGACCTCATACATGCAAATCATGTACTTTACCGCTGACATATTTCCCTTCAATGAACTGTGCCATTGCATCTTAAAAATCTGCTTTGTAGCCATAGATACATATATACATATACACTGCACATTGAGATCTTAATCAGAGGATTTCTCGGTGTGTCTGCTTTCGAGGTCTGTGAGGTGGGCATTCACAAGAGAGATGGCATTTTTCAGGGCTGGCCCACCCATGAGGTAATGTGAGGCGACCACCTCAGGCAGCTGCATCCACAGGGGCAGCAGTTATAGCCTCCAAGGACTGTATTGCCCGTTCCAGCTGCTGGTTGGATCTGTCATCTGTTCAGCAGCGCCCGCCCCCCTGCTGCCTCTACAGTGGCCTGTTGGTCAATAGGAGGTGCTGCTGGTCTTCTTCCATCCTTGTTCCTGATGTAGATCTTCACTTAGTACTCCTTTCTCCCTGACTGGGAGGAGGTGGCACCATTTCGTGATTTGCTTCAGGTGCCAAAATGTCTTGGGCTGGCTCTGCCTTTTCTGCACTGGCTTCATGCCTTTGGAACTCCCTTTCAGTAGAACTGCAGTGGGCAGCTATACTTCAGGTTTTAGGGGAGGCCTTGTTATCATAAGTAAACCCCACCTGCGATCACTGGATGGAGACTGGAATATTATGTCTGAGTCTGTTTCCACCTTCTGTGAATGCTGTTTTATTGTTGGCTTTAGTAAGAGTTTTTATATAGATGCTATGGAATTTTAAAATGGAACACATTACCTCTCGGTATACTCAAAGGTTTCCTCTTCAGATTTTTCAGTCTCAGGTCTGCTCATCTGATGCATGACCTTTTGGCTACACAAGTCTCCTGGGAAGCAGACCAGTGGCGAAAAAATGTATAGGATGTATACATGTATGTTACATGAATGTCAGATGCAGCTAAATTTTTCATGGCTTTAAGAATGGATGATTTGTAGATTACAGCCTTAGTGAAATACTTGCAAAGCATTGGGGAATTGCCTAGAGTCAACTTGGATACCAGGAAAGGTTGCATCCTTCCTTCAACTCCATAATTTTTCCAACTCTTCTCAATTTGCCTTCTGTTGGAAATGGGGCTTAATATTTTCCTCTGAATATACCCTGTCATTTGAAAACCAAGCCCTCTTTCCATCCCCATATTGTTTCTGTCTCTTTCTGCCGCCTGCTCTCCCAGTGCTATATAATATCTACCACTGGAGTAATCATACTTGCTTGAGCCATAGCAATGCTTTGCAAGACTGTATATTTCAGCCACCGATACACTGGTTTACAGTGTGTTCATTTTAATAATTTCAAGATTTTTTGCTGGCTTTAAAAAACGGGAAAATCTCCAACCAGCAGTCTGAAGGTGGTTGCGTTTAAGAGAGTAATCGGCTTTCTTAATAGGTTGGCATCTGTTTGTCTCGTGAGACAATGGAAGAGTGCACCTTCAGAAGTGAGGTCAAGCTGTTGGAGAGTTACAGCGCCTGCTCTGGCTGTAGAGACTAATACAGAAGAGACCTGTTTTGTTACAGCTGGGGCAGATGAAGGCGTCCAGTTGTGCTGATGCAGGAGTACTATGGCATTTCTTCTTTCTGCGCTCCTCCCAGCGTTTAAGAGAGCAATCAGCTTTTGTAATAACTGCTCATGTTACCACATCCTAAGGCTCTTCTTTACTCCTCTAGAAGCATTGAGATGTTCGCTGCCATTATCTGTGTTAAAGCGCGAGTCCTATGAGGAAAGTTTGGAGGAGTTGGGTGTGTTTAGCCTGGAGAAGAGATGATTAAGAGGTGATATGGTAGCTTTCTTCAAATTCATTTTCTGTTGCTCCAGAGGGTAGGAGCCAGCAGGTTCAAATTACAAGGGAATTTTAACTCAACATTAGGAAGAACTTCCTTAAGAGTTTGAGCTGCCCTTTAGTGGAAGAGATTGCCATAGAGAGGTGTTCTCTCCCTTGTTAGGGAATTTTAAACAGAGGTGTTGTAGCATTGAATTTCCTTCATTGGCAGGGGGGTTATGCTAGATAACTTGTGAATCTCTTCTACCTCAATGGGTTGTAGCCAGTTCTGTGCAAGGGCATACGGAGTTTCACTCATGCAATGTGACTTCCACTTCCTCTCCTTCCATGCCTCTCCCCCAATCTGCTCTAGAGGGTCCTTGAGCTGATTTTGAGGAAGCGGGGAGGGGTTGGAGAGGATAGGACAGTAGTCTGTTTTGCATTGTTGGAATACAGTCCTATGATTATCTTAAGTACAAATGTTACATCACAGAGTTTGTGGAGATAAAATAACTTGGTCAACACTTGTAGGCATATGCAAGTAATTTTTAATCTGAGCTGTTTTTGGGAATTGAGGTATGTTAAGGAATACCATAACATCTGAATATCCTAAAAGAAAGCCTTGTTTTTACCTGCTGCCATAAACTCACCACAAACAGTCAGGCAGGTGAGATAGAGACCTCCATTCAGATAACCTTCAAAAGAATGTTTTGGAGAATTGGGATTCCGTTCCCTCTGATATAGTGCTAACATGCTGCAGAAGGGTACAGTTCTGCAGTGAAGAGGAAGCTGAGAGAGGGAGTGCTGGATTATTTTCATTTGAAATTTGTCTTCCTCCATTTGCTTTTGTTGATTTATCGTCCAGATTATCTGCCATCCTGTTAAACATACTGATTCTATTATACCTCTTATGAGAGGCATCACCTTTACAAAATGTGTGCTGTTCCACCACCAAGCTCTAGTTAGAGTTGCACATAATCTAGAAAGGCTAAGTAATTTAGCTATGGATGCAGAATAGTACATTGTTTCTCAGTCCTACGCCCAAATACATAAAAAGAGATGGTGGCCTTTGTTGTAAGAATCCAGTGATGCAGGATACATCAAAACCCCCAGAGCAAAGAAAGAGGGATCCTATTTAATAAGCAGTGTCTGGGCTCTATGACGCTTCCAAGTTCCAAGGTAATGCACACCCTCAACAGGTAATGTATGTAGCAGTGCAGATTGGCCTCTAGGTCTGTAGAGCACCTCCCTGTTTCTCACTTGTTCTTTCTGGCCCTCTAGTCTGCTTGTATAGTCCTGTCTTCATTAAGGGGAGTATTTAACAAGTTCCAACCTTTCTGGAACCCAGTTGACCTCCATCAGGATTGGCAGCCCTGCAAGATTTGCACAGGCAAGACTTCCAAAGAAAATGCCTCTAATTTAGAAGGAGAACGCAGCTAATGGCAATCTGCCCCAAAGCAGGACTAATAAGTAGTGTTGCTAGTATTTGAGTTCAAACAGTTTTTGTAACACAAACCTGCACAATGTATTTTAGATATTAAGGAAGGGCCAATATAGCAAAATAGATGCTCATTCAAATAAGTATTACTAATCCAAAAATAGTGTGGTCTATCTGAAAAACAAGTGAGCACTACGCTTGGGTATAAGTCACACTGAATTCCACGGGACCTATGCACACATGTATATAGAACTTGTATAAGAATCCTCTTAATGTTATGTATCACTATCCAAAGATAGGAAAGAAGCAATTTAAAAACCCTTTTGGGGGGCATACTTTAAAATCTCTTTCCACTGCAATATGGAACCAGTGGTATTCATTTTTGAGGCCTCCACAGGAAGTTCAGACTATCTGTCCATCTAGCCCAGTATTGTTTGCTTTGATGAGTAGTGGCTCTCAGTCCAAGTTCTTTCGCATTACATACTACCTAATCCTAGGAATTGAACTTGGGATCTTCTACATGCCCAAGCATGTGCTCTACCACTCAGTTATGAACACCTGCATTGGTGGAGCTCATTATTACCATCAACTGCTAAAATGATCAATTGTAACATTCCACCTCATTGAGAGGGTGAGGACTGTTAAAAAAGGGGGGATATTTTGATTAAATCCTGCATTGGGGGTTGACTATGATTCCTATCAGGTGGGTGAATACTAGATTGGGTTTTTGGGAGTGGGTGGTTACGTCACTTCCAGAAAACGGGTCAAATCATTGTGAGAAGTCAGGTCATGCAGTTAGATGAGAGCAAATACAGTGTTTTTCAGGCACTACTCAACATGGAACACTCAATGAAAACCCTAGGGTGGCTCTGAACAAGAACTAACAAGCTTTCTTGTCTGTTCAGGCAGTAAAAACCACACTGTCAAATAATGTACTCCTGAATATGTTGAAGCATATGTTTTTCATAGCTTGTAGCATGTCATGGGTGTATGTGATAAGCCCTGGTGGCATAAGGACAGAAATCTCTGCCTTATTGCAGTATTGCTTTTTAAAATAACTGCTTGTTCTCTTTCTGTTCGTGGCCAGATCATTGCAGTAGTCATGGACCAGTTCACTGACAGGGACATCTTCCGAGATATCGTAGATGCATCATACAAGCGTCGGATCCCCGTTTATATAATCTTGGACGAAGAAGGCTCTAAATTTTTCCTGGAAATGTGCAAAGGCATGGAGCTGAGTGATTTCTATATCCGGGTGAGCTGATGATGTGCACTGTGATTAATGAGAATCCTAGCTGAGAGGTATCAAAGCACAGTTTTAATATAAATTTTGAGTAGATTGAAGAATTATTGTATTGATAGAGGACTTGATTCTTTCTTCACCTTCTGTTGCCACTGATCACCTAGCCAGGTGTCCCCTCCATCTTCTCTTTGTGCAGTTGGTTCTTCCTGTCTTAAATGTAAAACCTTGCATTTGTCCCTATTGGGATTCATTATTAGTTTCTCCAACTGTTAAGGTCATATTGAATCCCAATTCTGCCTTCTGTGGAATTAGCCATCCCTCCCAGTTTGGTGTCATCGGCAAATTGGATGAGCATCCCTTCAATTCCTTCATCCAAGTCATTTATAAAGATGCTCAATAACAACGGGCCCAGGACAGAAGCCTGTACTTCCCCACGTGTCACTTTTCCATGATGATGAGGAACTATTAATGAGCAGTCTTTTTGTGTGGTTGTTTCACATTTCATGACTTTATGTACATCTTGTTGTTCATGAATTATTACTTATTTATTTATTATGGAATCAGTCAGTGATTTATTGTATGGTCACAGACCCTTTAACTTATTATAGAATTGTTACGTGACTTACATTGTAAGCAGGGTTGAGCACAAGTCACTTCTCCACCTTCGCTGGAACCTTTGTCCTCCAGTGAAGATGCAGGGTGAATTGTTGTAATCTTAATGGGACTCGAGCAAAGGTTGCAACGTTTTCAGATAGTGGAGTACCACTTTATGAGGCAGCCTTTCCACCTTTTCCTTTCCTTTTTAACATGAAAGAAAGGCAAGCTTCTATACTCAGCAGCAGCTGCCAGTTGCTTCTAAAATTGTTTCACAATAGTGCTGGGAACATTGCTAGATGATGGCAGAGTGTGGTTCCCAGCAATTTTGTATGAAAAGAAAGATGGAGGTCCATATGTGCATCAGGATTTATTATCACTGGCCCTTGCTTCTGAATAATTTTCTCAGCATTGCTGCCTTAGCTGCAGTGCTCTGTAATGCTCTGGTATTTGCTTCATTCTCTCTGCAAAAAAAAAGGGGTGCGGATTCTTTCTTTCTTCAGTTTAAACATTCTCTGTAGATTCCCACAAGTTTTATTGCATGAAGAGGTGCTCTTGCTTTCTTCTAAGACTGAATAGCATCTTTGTTCACGGACTTTCACCTTTATAGATCTGGTCAGCCTTTTGCAATGCATGGTCTCTGATCCTCTGTTCCCCCAACTGTTACATTTGAATGTCCATTGTCTACTTTTGCAGAGCTGTTCAGAGGAATGAAGTAAGAACTGTCAAGCACTTTTTATATTCAGCATACTATGGAAATTATTATTGTTGATAATCATCACCACTTTTTTTCAGGTGCAAAGAACCTTCCCTAAATTAGGGTGTTCCTAATCATGAAGGTTCTTATTCTTCACCAGACAACTACTTTTCAAGGCTGAAATAAGTTTACCTTTCTTTCTTTCTTTCTTTCTTTCTTTTTCTTTCTTTCTTTCTTTCTGAAGACGGTTAAGAAACTTCAGCTGGTGCAGAATTTGGCAGCCAGGTTGTTCACTGTTTGGCAAGATTGTTTGAGCTTATTTTACCAATCCTGCCCCAATTGCACTGGCTGCCAATTAGTTTCTGGACCCAATTCAAAGTGCTGGTTTTGATCTATAAAACCTTAAAGGGCTCAGGACCAAAACACTCCAAGGGGCAACTCTCGGCATATGAACCTACCCAGACCCTGAAATCATCATCTGAGGCCCTTCTTTGTGTGGCTCCTCCACAAAGAGCAGAGAGTGGCAACACATGAACAGGCTTTTTCCGCAGTGGCTCCCTTGTTGTGGAATGTGACTTCATAAAATATCTTTAGGCTCCAGGCAAAAACATTTATCTGTAACCAGGCCTTTGGCTGATTAACATTCTATGACCTTTTACATGTGTTTGTCGGAGGGGAGGTTATTGGTTTATTTTAATTTTATTATGTATTTTGGGTTCTCATTTTGTCTTTGTATGTTGTGAACTGCTCTGTGATCTTCAGATGAAGGGTACTATATGATAATAATAATAATAATAATAATAATAATAATAATAATAATACTGTGCTTTTTCTTTCTGTCAGAATATCCGTGTGCGTTGTGTGACTGGAGCTGGGTTCTACATGCCATCAGGGAAGATCCAAGGCAACTTGGCTACACGCTTCCTGATGGTGGATGGTGAAAAAGTTCTTACTGGATCATACAGGTCAGTTGCTAATTCAGGGTGGACGTTCCTTTTACATATATAGCTACGCTTGTAACTTTCCCTCTGATAACTGGGACACAAAACGTGTCCTAATCCTTTCGTAACTTAGCTTAATCATTTGTTCCTAGTTTCACACATGAAGTCAGACCTTTGGTTCATCTAGCCCAGAATTGTTCTCACGTTGCCTATGTTTCTAAGTAAAAATGCACAAGATTGGGAAGAATGACGGCAAAGCGGGATGTAGAAGGAGTAAGAAACACAGAACAAAGGTAGAAAGGAAGAGAAGTATGTGAGCAATATGAAGCAGGATTAAGAGGGGAAGAAGGGACGTAAGAGAAACAATATACACAGAAATGACAAAAATGTTTGACTGTCACCTGTCTATCTTCCCAGTACTTTCTCTGCTATGTGTGTCTACAAATTAACAAATGTACTTGGATAATAAATATGCTTCCTGATTACTGCGACATGTTTTCCTAGATGTGAGAGGGTAACTGTTTCTGACTGCAGTGCTTTAACAACAATATCTCTTGTTTGATAGTTTCACATGGACCTCATCCCACATAGACAGAAACATGGTCTTGTACTTGACCGGGCAGCATGTGGAGATGTTTGATATCGAATTCCGTGAACTCTATGCTATTTCGGAGGAGGTCAACCTCTACAAGGAGCTGAACCTTCCATGCCCTTTCCGCCAAGGTGTCGGGAGAATGGGATTTTCCTCCTCTACAGTGGCCCGGAAGGCCATCAGCCCAAAGTATGGACTGGTAGTGGCAGTTCCCCCAGGGGAGATGATGCGCTGGGCCTCCCGCCAGAGGCACGAGTCACAAGGGACTCAAGAAGCACAGGAAGAAGAAAGTGAGTCCAATAGGCGACTACAGACTTTTCTGAATGACCTTATCACGGTGGAGCAAGTGCTGCCAGATATTGAGCCTCCACTTGAGGACCTGAACAGAGGAAACCGGAGTCCTCAGAAACTATTTTCCCTATTAAAATCCAAATCCAAATCCAGGGAGTCCATCCGTGACCTCAGGAAGGATGATGTAGCCAATGGGGAAGCTGGTTCCAAACCAGTCAAGAGGTTTGGCAGTGGATTTTTCAGACGGGCCAAGCGGCCACCACCCTTCAATGCTGATGCCAGTTCTATTGCCAGTGATATTGCTGAAGACTTTGTGGTTGTGAAGACAGGAAAGGAAAGCCAGGCTAGCCCTCGCCCTGTCAGTGTCCGTAGTAGTGGGGCTAATTCAGGTAAATAATCCTGGGGAAGACTCTTTATTTTTTGTTTTTACCAACAAAATAGTTACTCTTTCAGGATTTTTTTTTCCAGAAAAGCTTGCCCTTCTCTATTCTGCTTTCAGATCCCCAAACTTCTATACTGGGTGATAGACCAGTCAATGTATGGGCAGAGTGAAAGGAGGGCAGCTATATCAAGTATTAGTATAATCCTGAAGTCTGACACTAACCTCATCTGATAGCTTTGTTTCTAGATGAGTTTAATTTAGGGGGCTAATGGGATAAATTCACATTTCTCTCTCTTTCATAAATTAGGTTCGTGAATCAGGTATTTTGATTCCAAGAAGGAAGCAGATTGTCATTCTGTGTTGCGTGAGTGTAATGTAGGTTTATTAGCAAAACTGAGATGCCTCATGCCACTTACCTTTATATGACTGGGAAGAAAGTTGCTTTGACAATCATGGAAGGTATTTGTATTCAAAATGCGCCCCCGGGTGCACCAGCTGAGGCTTAAATAGACTCCTCTTATGTTGTTTGACTCTTTTATGAGACGCCTTGGTACATTTAATTTGCTTTCTTACACTCTGCAAGGGTGAAGGGTGAAATTCTGACGTCTTTGTTTTGTTAATAGCAAAATATTTTATCATGGGGTTAGGAATGAGACATGTCAGAGCAGACAGATCCACTCAGCATCTACCGTGTGTGTGTGTGTGTGTGTGTGTGTGTGTGTGTCCCCATGTGTCCCTATCCTCTGAAGAACAGAACACCAGTAGAACACACTTCCCTTCCCTGGAGCTCTCATTTGCAGTGTGGTTTGGAGAAGGAAACAAGTGTTAAAATGAGACTCCAGGTGGTGTTTTTTTTCTGCATTTTTCATAACCTCGCATAAATGAGGCAGTATCCTGCCTGTCCCCTAAGCCCGCTGTGCATTCTAGAGGGGGAAATGCTAGCAACAACCATTAAAAGGGTCTCTTGTAATAAACTAAGCCAGCATTTGTGGAATCTTTATATGAGGCCTTTTGGAATTCCCTTACAACAATTCTTTCTTGTTTATAATTACTGGCTACAGTATGGCTTGCAGTTGTTTAGTCTTCTTAACTTTGGGGGGGGGGGAACTAACCTGTGGCCCTTCAGATGTTGATGGACTCCGGTTTCCATCCGCTCCAACCAATAAGGCCCAGTGGTCAGAGATGGTGGAAGTTGCAGTGCAACAATTTGACTGATGGTCAGTTTTGTAGCTTTTAATGACCGAAGTCCTGTAGCTATTAACTACTTCCTCTAAAGCAGACATGGCTAACCCATGGGCAGCATCTGTCCCTCAATACATTTTTGTGAGTCTCCTACTGCCCCCGCTCCCCATCGTATGCCAGTTTGGGGATGGAACTGGTTAGTCAAGTTTAAACAACAGCCTTGCTGTGTATGCCAAGTTGATCAGGCTTGACCTGAAACACTCAGTTTGGGAATCTTTTTTTGCACAAGGAATGCAAGGATACCCAGTTGAACAAAACCCCACAACCTGGCATATTCCTTTGCAAGGGAATACAAAAACAAATAACCAGACAAAAAAATTTTCAAAGCTTTTATTGCCTAAAATACTGATTACGCAGCTTGGGACATTTCTTCCCCTGTGAAGAAAATGTCTGGGAAGTGGAGGACTAGAGATTGAAGTGAATGAATTACCCTATTTTAATACACAAAGGAGGAGAAAAATATGTACACAAAAAGAGGATCCTGGCTAGGGAGCCTCAAAAATAGGAAAAACAGGAACGGTAGGAAAACAAAATGCCACCATCACATGTTGTCTTTTGAAATCTCTGCTATTCAATACTTTCCCAATTTGTAATCCTTTTGTGAATTGGTTAATCTCTGCCTTGGCATTGGGGGCTTATCCACACTTACTTTTTGCCCTGGTCTTTCCAGGCACATGTCTGCACTTTAAAGCTCTGTGTCCCAGGACACCCCCCCTTCCCCCCACCCCACCCTGGAGCCTTCCCCACAATTTGGGTTTTCTGCAGATTGCTTTTTGCTCCAATTCAGCTTTGAAGAATGTATTTTTGCAGGGAAAGCTCTGGAGCAATAAAAAGTGTGCTGGAGCTTTAAAACATGCACCGTGCTTGGAAAGCGCATAGGAAAAGTAAGTGTGGATAAAGCCATAAAAGTAAGATATTCTGTAGTCATATATCTCGAGAAGCAAAAGTTCTGTCCCATAGAATCCAGAAATTTGATTGGCTTGTGAAAACATTCTTCTCTGCAAAGATTCAGGTATGAATTGTCACAGTAATGTTCTCTCCATATGCATGGGAATATCCTCCATTTGCGTGGGTACTAAAATTTCTCATAGTAAAATAGCAAAAGTCTGCTTTTTGCCCCCTTGCATCACAGGCCCAACTTGATTGTCTTCATGCTTCCTGTTAGCAAAACCCATTCACACACAAACTTGATGCATGCCTGTGGTTTCCAAGCAACTACTAAAGCTTGTCTATTGTTCTTGAGAAGTAACCACAGCTTCAAGACTGAATATCTTACAAAAGCTAAGCTTCAAACTAGGTTACAAACACAGCTTTGCTAATAATGAAAAGATAGCATTGAATCTGAGAAGTTTTACACATTTTTAAAAAAGTATTATATGTAATAAAGAAAGAATATATCATAAGCATAAATGTGTCTAGCCAGCATTAACTTCCTAGGTTACCAAATACACAAGTTGGCCCTAGTGCGTCTGCTTGTTAGGGTTGCCAAGTTACTAAAACCATGTTTCAAGATGCATTTTAATCATGACACTCCTAATGAGTCATTTGTTTTTTAAAAAATGAGTTTATAATTATTGTTGACTCCAGGGGGGTCTCCTGCTGTGATGGCATGATGCCAGAAGGTTTTTTTGTGGGGGCCCCATATATCCCTGAAATTTCCATTAAAATTAAATAATACTCTTTTAAAATTAAATAAAAGATTTGCTGCCTGCTTCCATATAGTCTCCACAGGTGCTGCTTTGTCGAGTAAAAAAAAATTTTTTTTACTGAATATAGAACAATGAGTGGTGATGAAATGATTTCAAATAATGTAGAATGGCTGATGGTAGTGCTTGGGAAGGCAGTTCTTGCCACGGCTATTTTGACCCTTAGGGTTGACCCTGGGTCAGTGTGGCCCTCAGTCCAAAAAAGATTAGCTACCCCTGCTCTGAAGTTAAATCTGTTCACTGTCTAGCCTATCCTCTAACAGTGGCTGTGTAGGATGAAATAGAAGGAGCTGCAGAACCAGCACAAACTGTGGAAGAGGGGAGAGCTGTGCAGTAGTCAGAAGTTTCTATACACGCCCCCCCTCCACATCTCACAATCTTTCCAGGCAAACAAGAGGCACAGTCACAGTTCAAGTACCCATTCCAGCCACACTTGCCCTCCAGGCCTGAGCTTTCCTACCCCTGGATTAGAGACTTTGGTTTAATATTTGTATTCTGCTTTTCCAACAACAAATGTTGAGCTCAAAGCAGCTCACAATATTCACAGTAGCACTTAAAAAACAAGCATTGCAATCACTAACACCGCAGTATATAAATAAAGCAAACAACCAATTCATCAGAGCAATACAATTCAATAATTGGAATCCCAGAGGTGATACAGTATGTGAAGTTGTCTCAAAATACAATATACACTAAGCCCAACAATTTCAGATACTTCAGTAGGAAGGAACCCACTTAAGGCTGTCGAAACTACTAATCACCACAGTTCAGAATTTGCTCCACTTGCCTCTGCATAAATGTTTTATACTTGCAGCCAGTGCAAGAAAGCACTTTGTCCTTGTGTGTTTATTTCCACCTCACGGGGGTCGGGGGTCCTCGAACCACAATCTATGGCAGCCTGAAAGACCTATGGCATATAGCAAGCTATAGTGAGAAGCCAGCCACATATCATGTATAAAACATTAAGCTGGCCACCAGACCTGGATGGTATTTGAGAAGATGGGAAATTGGGTAACAGGGCATAAGCTGTGCTAATAATATTTCTAGGTATTCAGGTACTGTCTTTTAACACTGAATGGTTATCACTCACAGTAACTAGAGTTTCCCCAATTGGAATATGCATGGGGAGGTTCCCAGCTGTTGAAGAAAGGAAATAGGAAGATGAGGAAACTCTGGTTGGATATCTTGAGGTTTCTGCCATTTTAGCATGGAAGCGATGGTCAGAAGCACCCCCCCCTTTTTTTTTTTAACTGGAGTATGAATTATAACACAGAAAGTTTATTTACATTTCAGCTTAATACATTTTGAGACCCTTCTTGGAGATGGGCAGTCTGTTTCTTTTGCGTTGAAATCTGCATAACACAAGACATGCACAGATTCAAACATTGTGTTTTAATTCACAGCAGAGAAAAAAATCATTTATCATTTGTAACATTTTATTAAAGTTGACCAGAGGGCATGCAGCAACCCCTAGTGATAAAACTAGAAAATAACAGAGGCCTGGATAGGTATATAATCCAAAGTGAAGGTTATTAAGCTTTCTGTATGTTGAAATTTTTCATTCTGTGTATGCAGTGAAAAAAGTTTTAGATTGTAGCAATTAGAGCACAAAAAGAACAGCTCAACTCAGGTGCCAAATGGGCAGGTTGATATAGTGTGTATGGAGGACCAGGGCTGAATCTAAAGCTTAAGTTTTGAACGTGGACCAGTGTCCTGGTACCTATCAACTAGTAATTTTACAGCGGACTATTCAAGTAAATAATGTCTAAATATAAGTCACATGAACAAAGTGGTACATGTCTGCGCATGCAATGCCTGGTGGAGAGCGCTTCCTGGACTGGTTGCCTTTCTGCCTACTCACCCAGTTAGGGGATTCTCACTGGTATTGTCTGTGGCACACGGGGGGGACGGGGACTGGGGACTGCTTTTCGAGGGCACCAGCTAAAGAGGATGAGAATGGCAGGGGGAAGCTAGGTGGGAAAGCCAAGAGAGGCTACTTTCACCCTTAGCATCTGCTGCCTGAGGTGATTACCTCATTCTTCTTAACTACCCTTAATGTAGTTTGCAATTATCTAAATAATTTTACTTTGAACAAGATGCATTTTAAAAAAGGTTTTGTTAATGTTGCGTCTAATAATCCTGAAAAAAATGAATTGGCCTTCTCAATGGCCTTCATTTGATAACTGTATATATAATATGATGCTTAAATACTGAAGTTCTGCTTTATTTACAAGAACTGTTCAAATGCATACAAGTCTATAAAAGTATTAGTAATTAAACATGGTGCCTTGATGGTATCTGCACCTCTGTTAATAAGCTGAAAAGACCATATTTTGTGCCATAACGAAATTTGTAAATTAATTGGGAATAAACAATCGAAATAGTTTGAAAAATGCCTTCACTATGGAAACATTTCTGGAATATGTTTCCTGGGGCTGTAGGTGGGGATCATGAGTTGCAGAAGGGAAAAGGAAAAGTGAGAAGGTATGCCTGAATGTGTGAATTTTCTTTTTTAAAAGCACACTTGAAATCTTTTCATTAGAAACATTTGGTTCATTTTGTTTTTCTGATACAGAAAGAATGAGACCAAGTTCCCCTTCAGGGGACAGAGCCAAACAGTCCAACTGTGTGGTGTCATGATCTGAGGAGAACAGCGACGGGAAAACCGAGAAGCCAAAAAGACAAGTGTGGCTGTGGAATATACAGCTGTGGGCTGATTTCAAACCTACAGTCCCAAGTTCGTCACAATGGTCTGTATCAACACTCTACTGTCAAAGGTCGGAGCTGGTACATCCAGCTAAAGTGCACATGCAGAGTAAAACACATGACATGGAAGATTCCTATGTGGAGAGGTAGCAGCATGAATTAAATAACAGTGATAAGTGGAGTTTGGAGTTTAAATCTGTGCTGACATACATGTAGGGGTGCTTTCTATTTCTATGTGTTGCTTCTTAAATTTGGTTACAGACTTAAGAAGAACACGGTTATATTGTTGATAATTGTACCGTACTGCTGTTGATTTTGTGAGTCAGAAACGCAAATCAGAGTTAAAAGGTAGAATCCAGAGAAGATGGTCAAAGCTGGGGATTTTGTATGTCTGAGGCAGCATTTCTCAAACATCCGAACATCTCCAATCATCTGCACACCTTTAACATTTACTAGATCTTCTGCACCTCCCATAACCTTTTCTGTAATCCTGATGTATGGATAGCCACCATGTGGCACCGGTGCTGGCAGTGACAAAGACAAGAAGGGGCTGTGGAATTGCTAGAGAAGGTCTGGGGGGCTCATGCTCCCGGCTATGGCACAGAGTTGGGCCTATGCTCCTGCTTCCTTCTGCTGAGCTGCACAACTCCCTACCTGGACTAAAACAGTTGTGCTAAGGACCCGGGAGCTGCATGTATATTGTACAGTGGCACTAGTTCAGAACCTCAGGTTCATGGCCCATATGCAACCCTTCAGGCCTCTCCATCTGGGCCAGACCCCTTCACCAGCCACACCCCCTGCCAGACCTGCTTTCCCCCCTCCTTGAGTGTTTTTGTCTGGTTGGAATGATATGTCCTTGAAGCCTGCTGTAACAAACGTAAAATTAACATTCGTTGCTGAGCCCACCAGTGACATGTGGCCTCTGGAAAGTTGCCCAGGAGGTAACGTGTCCCCCTGCCCATCATTAATCTAATGGGACTTGCACACTTATAGAAATGCACTAAATTATATGGGCTGCCCCCACTTCCTCTGATGACTCCTGATTTCCATTGGGGGAGGGGTGGCCTAAGGATTTCTGTACGTGTTTGTTGCTCCTCTTCAGAAATCTATTGAGATTCCTCTAGGCAATGCAGAAAGAGTCAGTGAAATTGATATCCAATTCCTCTTCATTCCATATAGAACTTGACATTTAAGCAAATTTTATGCCCTGTAATGGTTATTTGGATGAAAGCATGGGTCATAATGTCAGGTGATGCTTATTAAGGTGTGCAGGTGAGATTCTACATGATCTCTATTAAAAAAACACAACTTAAAAGAAGCACTGATAAGAGTAACAAGATTGGTATAAATGAAATCATTTAATCTTCCCTTGCATCTTGTTACTTTTGTCCAGATTTATAATGACAAATGATTAAAAGTACCTAATTCAGTTCCTTATTCCAGCGCTTAAAAAGTCAAGGTTGTTAGTGCAGAGTCACACTACTTTATACAAGCCCAGTGGATTAATTCAATATACGGACATTTGTTTTCCAGACAGCTGTCCTATAGTCAGTCTATGGCTTTATGCTGCCTGAAACAGTAGCTTTCAAGCCCTACCAGAGGCTGTCTGCCTTTTTGTATCCAGCCTGTCTGTTACAGAATACTAATCATCAGAGAGTGAGGTGCAGAGTTTGCCTTGTTTAACACACATGCTAGCTCTGTTTGAGAATGTTCAGTAAGAAATACGTCCAAGAGAAAATGTCACACACACTGTGCTGTCGAATTGCCTGCTGTGTCAGCTTTTATAGCAAGGGGTCTTCTAGAAATTGGATTACGTTTGGATGGTTGAGGGGTTACGGGTGGGGGAGCTCATGCCTAGCCAACCATCTATTTATTAGTGCTGTTTAACATTGATTTAATGGTATGCGGGGCATGTGCTGTACTCTGCCTGGAAGCTGTTCATTACAGCGATTTCCCTTCCTCTGTACACATGGCTAGTTAAACTGGATTCCATGGAGATGAACAGTGTATTAAAACCGCAATGGTATTCACCCACTTCTCCATCTATATTCAGATGGCCAACTTTCAGCCAGACGTGGTATATGCACGCAGTACATTTAACTTCCAAGTGGGATGATTGTACTTCAAAAATATATCAATGCAACCATTGTTGTAATAGTCACAGCCTCTGCCTTCACTCTGCTGAACATAAGCAGTTCACTTGTGTCAAAACTGCCTTGAATCCCTTGAAAAAGGTAGTCTGTTTTGATCTGGAGTAGCTCCAATTGAAGAATATGTACATATTAAAACATCCGGGCAAATTTATATTTAAAAGGTAATTTATTTTTAAAAACTAATTCTATATTTTAATTCCATGTGCACTTGCAAGTTTTTACAGGGCTCAATCATGCATTCCAAAAACTATAAATCCAAGTAGGTTTTGTTTTTGTTTTTAGAATAAGTCCCATGAATTGTTTCCATCTATCCCCAGATACTTTTTTTGTGGCTCTTGTATTTGTTCATGATCTTAAAAAGCCACTTGATTTCAAAAGTGTTTCATGATTGTGGGTATGTATTTTTAAATGTGATGATACTTTTGTTGTTGTTGAAATGCAGAAACCACAAAATGAAATGAAACTAAATCTTGAACATCATGTTTTTCTAAAGCCACAGATAATTTGAAGGGACTGAATGATGTGTCTGAATGTTTTAACACCCAGATGAAATTAGAATTGATGTGGTACTGGAATTGTACTTTAGAATGATAGTAATGCCCATTGCATTGCAAAGCAATTCAAAATATGCTTAGGTGCATACAGATATGCATGCAAACAAGGCCTGAATTGTTTCTATTTGACTGCTGAAGCCCAGTTTCCCCTATTTGAAATCAATTTCTGATCTAATAGTCCAGCGTTAGTCAACCCAGTGCCCTTCAAATGTTGGATTCCCCTCCCAGCATCACTGATTAGACATGTTGGCTGGAGCTGGTGGGAGTTGGAATCCAACATCAACTGTGAACCACCCTGTGATCTTATGATGAAGGGTGGTATATAAATCTAATAAACCATCTGGTTGGCACTACATAGCTACCGCTTCAATAGTCAGATCTTGGTTCCCATGTCCACCATTTTAAAATGTACATTTTTAAACTTTGAAATTGCTGCATGTACATAAGCATGTGTACATTCATTCACCCCATGATCAATGTGTGTGTAAACATTGGCAAATTGTTTTGGGGGAGGGGGAGATGAGTTAGTGATGATACCTGTTTAGGGCCAATTAGTACTGTGCTTTTGCTGCAAACGCTAATGGTTTCCTCTGAACTTGACCCAGAAGATAAGTTAGTATATTTTAATAAAAACATGAGTGTGTTTTGATAATGGGTTTACCACTCAGGTTATGGTCATATGTGCACACCCTTCTTTATGGAAAGCTTCGACTGCAATTAAATTCTCCGACAATCAGATCTACACAAGGAGTTTGCACTTTGACAGCGGTATTGGGAACTAGAACTTTCATGAGGAAGATGTACAAGCACATATTGCACAAAAAACCCCAATGCTACACAAATTGCATTTTGGGATAACCATTTCTGAACACATTCTACCAGAGATGTGTTTCAAAGTTCTCCTTAACACTAAGTCAACTAAACTATGCCTGGGGTGAACAAAGTAGCCTGTCATCAGGTATTCTATTCTAGGGTGGTTTAGTTGGGTCACTCTGCCCGAGTCATAACACCCACCATGAACTTTTGGGAAGGGATTGTGACATGGTGTTGGGCTTTGCACCCAGAAGGTCTCAATTTCATTCTCTGGCATCACCAGTTAAAAGGATCTTCGGTAGCAAGTGATGAGATAGACCTCTGCCTGAGAAATTGTGGAGGTGCTGTCAGTCAGAGTGGACTGGACAATACTTGGCTAGAGGAACAAATAGTGTGAATTCATGGAGCAATTCTCTCTGTGTGAGAGAGGGAAGGAGGGTCTGGCTGACTTGGTGAGAGCACAGAACATCTACTTGGTGAAGTTTTTAATGACGTCTGAAGCTGATCTATATTATGCTAGCAAGCAGACCTTGTCATTGCTGAGGCTTTGATATATGCAGGTTATAAATCTACACGTAATAATACGCACCTAAGTTCCATTTAGGTTGGTGTGATTTAAGAGGGCATAAAAGAGATCAAGATTTCAGTGAGAGTTTGCAATTAATTGATGATCATCTTATAAACATCTTAGGACCCATTCGTTCTAGTTACTCCCTGTAATCTGGTAGCATAGTGGAACTGAATTGGCCTAACTCACCCATGTGAATGTTATGCAAATGATGTTTAGTTATTTTATTTGTGCAGCATACTTCTTCTGTAGCTTATACTAAAAGTGTTGTGTATATTTGGAATTTATTTCATTATATTGCACAGGATTGAAGATAAGTGGATCTGGTCATAATTCTAAAATAATGTCTTTGAAAATTCACCACTTTTCTTCAGTCCCTTGAAACTTTCTGTTTTCCATGATGAACAGATTTTGATTAAAAACTGATCTCAGGAGTTTATTAGAAGATTCATCTCATAGCCTGTCGACTTATTGTATACCCATCTTCTGAGTAATTTTCATCAATATTTTTAAAGGTCTTCAATACTTCCTAGTTATCCAGAAATTATTTGCTGCATATTTCCCATTAAGGCTAGGCTTAAAAGGAAATCTTTCAGCTGACTTTCAGCTATTGAATTTAACCCTGTGCTCACATATAAAATTACTGAGTGCTTCCCTGATTATAAAACCTCTTGGTCCACTTCATATACAACATGAAAAAAGAATATGGATTATCAGCTGCCTTTCTATAGGGGGGGAGGAATACTAGTGCAGCCAATATCTATGGAAGGACACGTCTAATTAATTGGATATAGACATAGGTGGATCAATAGTTTTGACGGTATAAAGCAGATTTGTAGGTTAATTTCTGGGGTGCAGTGTGGTCTGTTATGAATGCACAAACCTGCACACATTGTTTACAAGCCTCAGTAAAATAGTTGTGCTGCAGCCTAGGTTCACCTTTTTCTTACACTGAGATTATCTACATGAAGGAAAAATGTCATGTGGAAAGAGGGCTGTACACTAGAGCAATTCCAACTGTGCAGATTCAACATGAAAATATGCTTTACTAGTCCTCCCCTCCCCCCACTTCAGAATCTGCTCTTGAGTGCCTTAATCTTGAACCTCTTCCTAGAATGGATCTTTAGTGGATCTTGAAATTGGTTTCTCTGTGCCTAAGCTACGGCATTTAATCTCAGATCTTATTACACAGTGTTTAGCTTTTTAACATTCCTTTCTACACTATGGGTTTTGTTTAACTTTCGCGACACTTGTTCTCTTATGCCCTAGTAGTCTTTAATACCAATTTTCTGCCTTGACAGCATCAGCTGAAACTTTTTTTTGCTTGTGTTGAAAGCTTGGATTTACTTTTGACTTTCTAGTGTGAAGTTCAGGTCTTTGGAGCATGTAGAAATTTATTGACACATTAAAATGGTGCTGGCAGCTTCCGTGAGACCAGGGATGGGCAACGGTGGTGGTGATGGAAATAATTATGATTTATTTTGGCCAGTGCCATTTATCATGTGTCAGCACTTGAGAAATAATGTGGCAATGGATGTATGGGGCATCTCCCTTGCTAGCAAAGTACGGGAAAGGAAAACGTAAGCCTCAGGGTACATCAGGTCTGCACAGAACACTTGCGGCGCTTCTTGCTGTGGGACTGTAGCACCAGGTTGGAGGCATGAAAAACAAGCGTGGTTTGCCACAAGCAAGCCCTCAGCCTGCACCATAGGTCAGATCATGACAACTTCACATCCTCTGCTGGCTCTAGAAGCACTTTTCTGCAGTGAAAATAAGTGTGTATGTGGTGGTAGAGGAACATTCCAGGCTTGAAACTTTGATATTTGTGAAGGTCTGGTGTACATGACTCCTCAAAAGAAGCCCACCATGATCCAGCATGTTGCATTCCCAGCATTAATTCATTGAGTTGTGGCTTTTGCTCAGGGAAACTTTATTTGAAGTGCCATTGGATAACAATCCCTGCCCCCTTCTTATATCCTTCCTTGGTGGAATAGACTGAGCACATTGCAAAGCAGCAGTGTTGTTCACTTTCCATGGGATAAGGAAGGGATCTGTAGTTCTTTAACCTCTTTCCCTTTTTTGGGCTCGCAGTGCCTGAGTTGATCGTGCCTTGTAGCTATATGGACTAGAATAGTCTACACTGGCTGTTGCTGGCAACAGCAGACCCAGGTTTGGTGGGCAGCCTTTTGACAATATGCCATATTGTTGCGCGTAAACATACTTGTTTGGTGTGTACATGTGCCTTACTGTCATAACAAATGCATTTTATACAACAAATAAATTCAAAACTGTTATAAGTAGCCTTGTGTTTATTGGCATGGTATCATCTAACTGATTGTGATCAATTCTCTCTCTCTAGTTTTGTAATGAATTACGGGCGAACAATGTGGGGCACCTCTGGAAAGATAGGTATTTTGGTGAGCGATACACAGCTCTGCTTACAAAGAAATCAAGAAAGGGCATCAGCCCTCGAGGGAAACTCTTGAGAGGCCAGGCAGTGGCTGGGGATTAGCAGCTGATTAAACTGACTAAAGTTAAGTATCCATACTTCATTATACATAATACTAATTGACACGGCATATTTCTATGAAAGAAAAAAACAAAACCAAAGTAATTATATAACTACTACATATGTCAGGATTATTGTATATTATAACTTAATAAGATTTTTGAGTTTGGGAAGGGGCCTCAAGATTGTGGGCCCTCATGCACCGCACCCCATATGACTGCCATTGTGGACAATAGTAAGGCTGCTCTGCATTGGCTTTTATTTTTTACAATCAACCTTTAATCACAAGGAAAACAAAACTAACTAAGATACAGGGGGAGATAATAAAGGGAATTTCACATTACTAAGGAAGTACATATTATAGAAAGGTGCCCTTACTAGTTGTTTAGCCTGCCTTAATTTCCAGGATAATTTTTAGCTCTGTTTTATCTTTCTGCTTTTCAGAGAAGAGGATGTAAAATGAGAGTGCAACATAGAGGTTATTTAAAATAAAATAAATGGGCATTGAAGACCACCACCCTCTCTAGGGAAGTAATCTGCACACGCCCAAAGGCATTCATTATTGGTATTAGTATTTAGATCTATCTTATCCGAAGATCTCCAGGCAAAATACAACAATTTTTACAGCACTGGGACCTGCCTGAAATTGTCCTAGGCACAGGGGTCAGCAAACTTTTTCACCAGAGGGCCGGTCCACTGTCCCTCAGACCTTGGGGGGGGCCCCGGACTATATTTCTTTTGGGGGGGAATGAATGAATTCCTATGCTCCACAACTAACCTCATGTAAAAACACCAAGCAGGGCCCACAAATAACCCAGAGATGCATTTTAAATAAAAGGACACATTCTACTCATGTAAAAACACGCTGATTCCCAGACCGTCTGCGGACCGGATTTAGAAGGCGAGTGGGCCGCATCCGGCCCACGGGCCTTAGGTTGCCTACCCATGTCCTAAGGCTACCATCAAAAAGGATAGGCAAGCTTTTGGGGGGGGGGGAGACTTATTTGAGGCTTTCTACATGAATAGAGATTTTTATCTTCATGGAGGGTATATATACTTTCCTATATCTTTGACAAGAAAATTGCCCAGTCTTCAAAAAATATTGGCTTAGCTGTTAAAATATTTGACACGCTCTTGAATTCAAGAGAAACAAGCACTTTGTTATCTCCAACCTGCCAGGAACTCTCTCCCATCTGCCAACAATACTTGCACTGAGCACTTGCAATTGAAAGGCAGAGGTTGGGGGGGGGGGGAGCAAGTCTTAAAATGTGATCACTCTTAGCTGTCTTGTTAAGTATGCTGCATTTGTACAGAAAGATCAGTTCTGATTCAGCATGGACATTGCCGACATTGTACTGCTGCTTGAAAGAATGGGAAGATGGCTCTGCCTTAGTGCGCTGAGGGATAACTGCAACAATCATAGGAGAGGGGAAAGCATGGGGGTCATCTTGTCCATTACTTTTCCCCAGTGCCATTATTCTCCTCAGTACATTTTCTGCCAATCTGTAAATGATTCAACCATTTGTATTTCTCAGAAGTCTATTCCCCGCTCTCTTGCCCTGTCAGAAAGTTACAAATAACATTGACTGAATTACTCAGTATATAGAAGCCCTGATAGCTGAAGCAGTGAAAGAAAATGACTGTTTCCCTCCTTCAGCTTACCAAAGTGTCTGCTTTTTATGTCTTCAAGATAGGAGCAGACTAATAAATGCAGAGCAAGGGAAATGAATCCAAGCTAAGGAGCACTTCGACAAATCACAGGATTTCTAGGAAGAAAGGCTGGATGTTTTTTTTTTCTGGACTTTTCCAAACTTTAAATGGCGAAGTTTGGCCAAAATATATTCTTGCTTTCTATTTTTAAATGGACTTAAATAAAGTTCTTGAATAAAGATAACATGCAGTTGCATACATGGGAGCATATTTTCTCTCTCGTACAAAAGCTTGCATGCATTTTCTTGTTGCAGGGGCCATAACTTGGAACAGGGCTCAAATTTGTATATAAATAACACTGCATTCTTATCGCTAATGTTTAGGAACTCTATAGCATAGTTAATTAGTAGTGAGATGAATTTATTTATTTAGAGTATTAATATCCCACCCTTCAATTAATTCTTCTGAGATAGGGGGCAGAGGAGGGGTTAGCTCCACAAGGAAAGAGATCCACAGGTGGGTCTGAGACCTCAACCCCCCCCCCATGCCAATTTATCCTAAGAGCCACTGGCATGAAGATATCCCCCCATTTCATTGCCCCTCCTTTTTGTCTTTCAGCAGTCTTTGAATCCTTCAGCCATTACAGCTTGTGGTATGAGAATGGTTTTTCTGTCTTTCCCAAAGCATGGAATTTAAAGACATGCCACTGTGTGGATGATGCCAATTTATGGATGTATTACTTGTATGTCTAGCCAACTTTTCACCAAAAGGTCCCAGGGAGAGTTATAAAAAATAACACAATTAAAAAACAAATACAAATTACATTAAAATAACAACACACACACACACACCAACAGTAGCGGAAACCTCCTTGTTCCCTCTGAATCGGAAGAGGTCGCTGAGGTGCTAGACCAGTGTTTGCAGGCAGTGGTGGGCTGGATGTGGGACAAGAAACTGAAACTGAATCCTGAAAAGAGGTGGGAAACTGAAACATCATCCTTTAATTGTGGACTTTGTTTGACTTGTGTCCATTTATTATTCTTTTGTACAGAAATTACTTGTTTGTCTTACGTAGACAGAAGAATGGCATTGTTGAAAGGTGCTGTAAGAAATTATTTTTAAAATATTAAGCGGTTTAGAAAATGGCTGTTCAAAATCTTAAATGGTTTTTAAATGCTAGTAAATAAATAAAATGAGCACACTGAACAGACTCACGGTGTAGTCTTGGACTTGTCTACTTATAAGTAATCTCCAGTGAATTCAGTAGTAATTACTTGCCTAGTGGAACAACTATCTACTAGTATAATAGTGACACACAGTGGCTAAAGGAGGCAATGCATTTTCTTCACCTTTAACGAAAAGTAACAGCAAATGGGATGTGGATGGCGCTGTGGGTTAAAACCACTGTGCCACTTGGGCTTGCGATAGTCATGCTGGCCACTTGACCCGGAAAAACTGTCTGCGGAAGCGGACAAACGCCGGCTTCCTCAGCCTTTAAAGCAAGATGAGCGCCGCAACCCCAGAATCATTCGCGACTGGACTTAATTGTCAGGGGTCCCTTTAACAGCAAAGTTAATGAAACAACATTGAGAGTGGGGACATGTTCAGACTTACGTAGGCAATTAAGAATACATCTTTCCACAATAGTTACTTGATTTCTGATCTAAACTTTAAATACGATTTCAGGGGCGGACTTTGGTCTTTCAAATTTTAGCGGCACCCTGTGCAAAGCCAAAATTTGTCATGCCCCTCACCTTCTATTCTCCTCAATTCACTATATCATAAATGTGACACCCTACAGCACCCCTAAGCTCTGCACCTAGTGTGGCAGAACCTATCGGCTGCCCTAAATCTGCTGGAGGACTGCCAAGGAGAGGAGAGAGAAGAGGAAGCTGTGGGAACACAGGGAGGAGTGAGGGGCTGCCAGCTCTGCAGGCAAGGGGTAACATAACTGGGCTTCTGAGGCTTGGGGTGCGTTTTTCCACAGGGAGGGCTGTAGAATGTGGTGGTCAAGGGAGCCATGGACTCAAAAAGGTTGAAAACCTCTGCCCTAACGCTTTTCTTTTCTCAGAGCTTTTTTCTTACATACTAGAGCCAAGCTGATGAGTCCAGCCTAATTCTTCCTGCCATTGTGAATGTCTCTCACCCTCAGAACACTCTCCAGTCCCCACCTCTCTCTCTCTCTCTCTCTCTCTCTCTCTCTCTCTCACACACACACACACACACACACACTCCCCAGATCTCACTCCTCACCGGCCCTGCTTCACATAAGTGCTTTTGCCTGCCTGGACTATGCCCTTCAACTCTGATAATGCTCCTTGCTTGTCTGTCTGGAGGATAGGAGAGGTGTGTGTGTAGACATTAGTCTACTGTAAGAAGGTAAACTGTGCATTCATTGCTCTGCCCACTTTTGCCTCTAGCCTCTCCTACCATGGGTATATGCTGCTGTGAATGTTGCCCAGAAGGGGATGCAGCACAATCCACATCCCCAAACCATAACACCAGGGGAGTAGGGTGGTCCACCCTTGAACAACTCCACCAGCTTTTGCTCACAGAGCTGTTGACACAGAGCTTCCTGTTCTACCCACTGAAAGTGTGTGTGGAGAGACGTATCACCTGTGGAACTGCCCCTTGCAGTATTATTATCATTTATTAAATGATTTGGTGATGAGCTTTCTTTCTTTCTTTCTTTCTTTCTTTCTTTCTTGGGACAAAAATATAGATGAAACCATCGGGAATGAACAGTGAAATGCTCCTAAGCATACGGTTGGTGGAATATACAGTACAAATACCATAATGTATAAGGTACAACATTTATTACAAAATTGTGAAGGGGGGAAATAACTATGACACGTAATATAATAATAATAATTTATTATTTGTACCCTGCCTACCTGGCTGGGTTTCCCCAGCCACTCTGGGCGGCTTCCAACAAAGATTAAAAATACATTAAAATGTCACACATTAAAAACTTCTCTGAACAGGGCTGCCTTCAGATGTCTTCTAAATGTCAGGTAGTTGTTTATCTCTTTGACATCTGATGGGAGTGCGTTCCACAGGGCGGGTGCCACCACCGAGAAGGCCCTCTGCCTGGTTCCCTATAACGTGGCTTCTCGCAGTGAAGGAACTGCCAGAAGGCCCTTGGCACTGGACCTCAATGTTCGGGCAGAATGATGGTGGTGGAGACGCTCCTTCAGGTATACTGGGCCGAGGCCGTAATATTAAAATGTATGCATAATTGTTTATTAAAAACATGGATATAAATAAATATTTACAACCAGGGACTTTTTACAGCATGGGTAGGTAAACTAAGGCCTGGGGACTGGATCTGGCCCAAACGCCTTCTACATCTGGCCCACGGACGGTCCGGGAATCAGCGTGTTTTTACGTGAGTAGAATGTGTCCCTTTATTTAAAATGCATTTCTGGGTTATTTGTGGCGCATAAAAATTTGTTCATTTCCCCCCCCCCCAAAAAAAATATAATCCGGCCCCCTTCAAGGTCTGAGGGACAGTGGACCGGCCCCCTGCTGAAAAAGTTTGCTGGCCCCTGTTTTACAGCATGTTAGATACAAATTGGCTAATGTCTGCCACCAACAATGAAAAGGAAAATGTCACTGGTATTTAACAGGTCCTTTAGCAGAGCGAATGAATGATACATTAATTAATGTGTGCCAACAATGTTCAATAGGACCTCAAAAGGGAAAAGGAAGCTCCAGCTCTACTGGTATCTAGTAATTACCCTGTGTTTTGTTTATTCTTCTCCAGGTGTTCGTTATGACAATTCAGCTGGCATCCCCTGAGTGCCCTATGCATGCTTTCAAACATTTCTTTATTCCAGAAATATATTTGAATAAATCTGAAGCCCCATAGCCCCCTCTAAGTGAACTTCATTCAATTTTAGGGCAGGAGGGATGCTATACAATAATCAAGAGGACCTCTTTTTCTTCTCTTTTTTTGCCATGGTAGCACTGCCATGAAGCACTGGAGCTGTGATGTTTAGATCAGGGGTGGGCAGAATATAGATCTGGCTTGAGTTTTCAGAAGTTTGGGTGATTTTCAGAAGATTGGCAAGGATTTTTGAATCCCAGTGGTTTAATAATAAAAGCAAGAAATGGCATGCACCCCCCTTTAATAACACTGCTAAAGTGAAGAACGCATGGGGGTAACCATGGATAGATGTTAATGTGGCAGCACTTGAAGCTCCATTCACTTCTGATATTTAAAAAGATATTCATGGGAATAATTCTAATTTATGAGTTTAGCCTCTGCTTGGCGGAACTTGGGGGTTCTAGTAAAACAAGCACACACATGAAGTAGATCCTGCAAATCTGAAGTCTGCTCACCCAAATTAAATTGTGAGTCCACTGGGAAGAGAAATTGTTATTGTAAGGAGCCACTGGCCATGGGTGGGGGTTGCCCCCACAACCACAACGCCCAGCTTTTTAAAGACGAAGTTTCTTACATTTGAAGCACTTGACATATGAACAAAACATACATGCACTATTCTATTCTCAGAGAAAATAGCATGCTTCCTTTCAGTGCTTTACTGCCCTTTCAGAAAAAAACCCCAACTTTATGGCAGCACTCCTGCCTGTTGTCTTGTTCTTAGTAAAGTGTCACATACTTTGATTGTTAATAAAATAATAATATACAAGCAAGTGTGTAGTGGTTTGTGTGGCAAACTAAGACTGGAGTGATTTATTGACAGTCATAGCCAATTAGCCGAACTTTCCTCCCAGGTTGCTACCAGGATAAAAAAAATGAGGGAAGAACCACACGTGGCCTTCACCTCACTTGAGGAAAGGCAGGATAAAAATGTAGTTAATAAACCAGGCCAGTTATGGACACTGAGGTGTGATTGATCCTATATTTGGCTGGTTTATGTAAAACCACATTAGAGTTGTTTAGTGACTGAGTGGTCTATAAATGCTGAATAAATACCGTAAATTAAAAATTAAAATATCACGAGGAATTTTACTTCCTCTCCCATCATTGTTCAGCATTCTTAATTGTTGTTAATGCAGGTTATGTGCTAGTTTGGCAGGACTAAGTACTGCACTAAGCGAGGCTGTCCTATGGAGAGGGTGACTGGCACGTAGCTAGTCATCCCCGTGCCAAGGGAGAGCTCCACGGCTGGATACGGGGATTGAAAGAACCAAGCGGACTGAGGCGCCTCACAGATCCGCAGAAAGGCAGCGCGTCACCGCCACCCAAATGGACGCCGGCTGTCACCGTCACGTGGAGGCAGCCCAAGGCCACGTGCGAACACCAGCCTCAAGGACTCACGTGGTACTCCAACTGCGCACAGCGCGGGGCACTGCGGCTGCGCAAACCTGGCTTGTTATTACAGTATTTGCCTCTACCCCCTCCCTAATTCATAAGAAGGCGGGGCTATTCTTGGCAATCTGAGGGACCGTGGCATATTACCCAATCGCATGTCGCCTTCTGAGAAATTAGCCCCACCCCCGTCAAATTGGTCACCTAGGCGACCAATGACGTTTCCAGTCTTGAGGCCAGAGAGGTACGCGACTCGGCTGTACCGAAGGCTTCGAGATCTGCGATTAGCCGGTTTAAGATTGATTGACATATTCAGGAGCGAAGACCAAGCGCACGCGCTGTGAAATATTTATTATTATTTTCGGCTCCGTTTTTACGGCGATGCGAATTCGCTGGCCATGATTGGCCGGCTATAATGACGAAATATGTAGCCAATAGCCTTGCAGTAAGGAACAATATAGGTGGGACAAATGCGTGACTTGACCAGACGAGCTGTGTTTTTGTCCAATTGGAAAAAAGCTAGGGCGGAGAAAGCAGAGGAGTGCAAGTTAAAACAGCATAGGTAGCTGGTTTCACCAATAAGGAGTCGGGTGGTTTGCATGCTGCCCAATTATTATCATAAACTTATGAGGCGGAGCTTTGCTTGATATGCAGCCACTGCGACTAATGCATCTTGAGATGGTTGAAGAGTCGCCCAATGGGAAATGAGGAGGGGGATGGAAAAGGGGGCAGGTCGCCTTGAGACGGCCAGATAACTTTGCCAATCAGTGTTAACATTATTGCGGTGGTAGCCAATGGACGGCCATTGAGGGCGGGACCCGATGTGTTTGGGTTCGTGCTCCTCCAGGGAGTGAGACGGCGGCGACGAGGAAAGTTTATTTTTTGGTGGCGGTTGACCCCCCCTCCCCCCGCCATTTGTTTTGATCTCTGTATCTGGCGGCTGGATTTCCCCGGCGGGTAAAACGGGCGGGAAAAGCTGCTCCCGCAGCAGCGCCCGTGGAAAGGAGGTGGGCTCTCCGTGTGCACCGCTGCGGGCGAAGAGGCGACGGCTGCGGCTCCTCGTAGGTGAGTGGCGAGGCAGGCCTCGGGGGCCCGTGGCGCGCTTCTGCGAGGCTGCTGGAGCGGGTGAACGGCGAGGCCTCTTCGCTCTCCTCGCAGAAGACGCCGCAAATCCCCTCAGAGGGGCCGAACGGCTCCTTCGGGCCCCTCCAGCTGTCTCTCAGCGCCGAGGGTGTCATTGTTGTTAGTATTATTATCATAATAACATGTGTGTTGAGGTAATGATGGTTCCTGGGGATGCCTCTCAGGTTCCAGTTTCGCGGCTGTAGCTGCAGGAGCTCCGTTGGGTAAAAGAATTTGGGGCTGTTTAACATTGGGGCGCCGGTGGGGGCGGGGGCGGGAGGAGGAGAGGGTTTTCCGTCGCTTTCACTTGCGCGTGCGCAGTGGCGCTTCCTTCTCTGAGGGCATCGGCGGTGGAGGAGCAGAAGGGGAGTTTAGTATACAGTATTTGGAGTGGGACGTGAAACTCGCTCCTTGGATAATGACGACCTGAAAGGGTAACGGGGCTTGAGAGTTTTTCTCTCCCGAGCTAATGGTGAGATTATTCTCTCTCTTTTCTCTCCCCTCACACCGTCCAATAACTCGGGATGGAAACTCAGGTTCTGTGGTGCAACCAGTCAAGATCGGGTGGAAACAGCCAAGTACCCCGAGTGTTGCCGTAAAGGCTTATTTATAGCAGCGCTGGTTGTAGCAAGCCCCAGCTCTACCCATGCAGGATGAAAAATGATCCTAAAAGATATAAATAAACACAGCCGACTGGCGGCCTCTTGCTTTCTGCTCTCCTTTGCTTCCGTGAGTGGGGCTCTCTTCCACCCAAGGGGCGATGACCACCTCGAGCGTAACTCGTTTGGCATAATAATATTTGAAGCGGATAAGAAATGTTAGAACTGTTGACTCGCGGTGTAGCGTTGGGTGCCCACTCCTTAGCAGGGTCAGAGCCTTTTAATTGAGAGAGGCCCGTGGGAATAGTTTAACATACAGTGGTACCTCGGGTTACATACGCTTCAGGTTACATACACTTCCAACTCTACAGTGCTATGCTATGCTATGCTATACATATGCTTCAGCTTACAGATTCCGTTAACCCAGAAATAATGCTTCAGGTTAAGAACTTTGCTTCAGGGTGAGAACAGAAATTGTGCTCCGGCGGCAGCAGGAGGCCCCATTAGCTAAAGTGGTGCTTCAGGTTATGAACAGTTTCAGGTTAAGTACAGTCCTCCGGAACGAATCAAGTACGTAACCCGAGGTACCACTGTACAAGGTACTGTCAAGCTACATATTCTGGATTAACATTAGTGTGTAAATAGGTGGCAAGAGAAGGGGGTAGCAGAGTCAGAAATGTTTTTGTTTTTGGTACTAAGTGTTGTGAGGACAGCTCTTTCTAAAGATGAAGGAACAGCTGGTGTTATGCGCCTCTGAGAACCCCATTTCTGGTGCATAACATTTTGCTTTGTGTTTTGTGTTGTGTACTGATCAGGACTGAATTGGAGCTACTGGAAACTTGGAGGCAATGATCTCCTCTTGCCATACCTCCTCTGCCTTTCCAATGCCATGGGTAGTAGAGTAAAACTGGCATTTATTTGCTCTTGTGAAATAACATCAGTGATGGAACTTTGTTTCAAATCCACATTTCAGGGTTAAATCAGGCCATAACCTTTATTCACTGAAGTTATCTAAACTCTTAAGAACATGTTGTTGTGGACATAGAGTGGTAGGGTAGTCTTATTCTCTCATTACTCCAAAGTAATGCTAATTATTTACATTGAGCTTTGTTAGATTCTGTGCAGCACTCTTGTATTTCAGAAGTATTGTAGTGTTAAAAGGAAATGCCTATCTTAGTGTAATTGGGTTTCCTGTACAATTTCCTTCAGAGTCCATATAGCTGCATACCCTTGGTGGGATCCTATTATTTTTAATTAGGTGACCTAGGGATTTTATTATGAAGTAAAACCTTTTTATTTTTCTGTTCTGAATTGGGATAATACATTTGGGGTTCTTTTTTGAATATAAGGAGAGTTTTCTGCAGCATTTGTGCCGGCAATCCAAGTTTTAACTTTATAAAGAGTGCTTTCATCATGTTACTTATGCTTTAAAAATGACATTTCTACTATATCGAAACAAAATATATCATAGTTATTCATTTTAAAATTGTAATGCAGTATTTATTACTTTGGTATATTATCAGCTACTTTGTAGACAATTTCCTCTAAGTGGAGTATAAATCCCATAATTTTTCTTTTTTGCTTTTATATGTGTCATAATGCTACCAAAAAATCTTATTAGTTCAAACTTTTTTATTTGGATTGCTTGCAGTGTACACTATAGGGTAGCCAAGAGCAGTGTCTTCTCTCACCCTGCTAGTTCTGATATGGGGTGGGGAGTGGCAGAATTAGTGGAGGCTGGAAAGGTTTTAATATACCCCCAAACCTTCAGAATTTTCTTCTCCTGCATGTCCATAAAGGCCAGATCAGAATTTTGTGGCTAAGTAATATGGAGTTGATTAGTAAGTTGCTTTTTTCAGATAGTGATGTTGATGTTATCAAGTTCTCTTAATCACAGAATTCTTTTTTGCGAACAAAGCACTTTCATTGCCTAGCATAAGTAGAGCATTGGCTAACAACAATGCGGTGCCTGGTCATTCACAATGGAAGTGGGTTAGCCTCCTTAGTATGAGGGTTAGCCTCGTATGTAGGGGACGCAATTTGCACTGAGGATAGCTCATAGCAATTCAGACAGGGGTCCTGTGAAATCAACATTGGTTAGTGTTAACCATGGTTACAATCTGTACCAAAACATTCCTTAATCGTGGTAAAAGTTGGGGATGGGCTTCTAGTTGACCTAAGTGCTTCATATTGCAGGTGGTAGGCTGGAGAAAGAGAAAAGATTGGATGTTCTTCATGTATCCACTTCTGGTGAGTGCACATAACCTCAGCTAAAAGCTGGTGTGGTATAGTAGTTAAAGTTCTGGATTAGGACTGGGAGACTAAGGTTGAGAACACCATTCAGCCATAAAGCTCATTTGGGTGACCTTTGGCCAGTAACAAGGTTGCTGTGAGGATAAAAGGGAAAGGAAGTGAATATTGTATGCTACATTGATCCGTTTGGAGAAAGGTAGGATATCAACACAGTATAAATAAATACAGGATAAAACTTCAACATAAACTGTGGTTAGTTAAAAAGCTTCCAATTTCCCTGTGACACTGCCAGAGGAGAAGAGACAGTACTTGAGCCTGAGCTGATCAGCCATTGTGGCTTCTACTCCAATTTCCCCCAATTGCTGTGGGGGGAAGGGAAAAGTGAAAAGGTGACTGCAAGCCAGATGGGGTGGTCCTACCTATCAACCAGCAGACAAAGGATTCCCCACCACTTTTAAAAAAATATAATTTGACTTACTCAGGGGGGAGTGCGTGATTTTTCATTTCTGGTAAGCATTCCTAGTACTTCGTATGGGAGTGAAAATACTCACCTTAGCTTATCTGTGTGGATTTGCTGAAGAGGAGACTCAGAAGGATGGTGTGTGTGTGGAAGGACAGTAATGGTGTGTGATTGCTTTTGTCTGGCCTCATCATATGCTGAAATGCCGCTCCCAACACCTTTACAACATGGAAATGTAACTTTGGGTCTGAAAAAAGTTCCCCATCTTTGGTTTAAGTTTTAACCCCCTGTTACTTTGTATAAAGAATAGTGGCTACCATGAGAGAGTGTACCGTTTTGTGTCATCAGCTCCAGTTATTTTGCTGTTTTTAGAGCAGTCATCTTACCAGCCTCTGTGTAAGTTCCTTAGGAAATGCAAAATTTGTTTTTAAATATGCAAATACTTATTTGCATGTATTTTAGTGGATAGAAGGCATTTTGCTGTTCTGAAACAAGTTGTCACCTTGGAAAATATAATGGCATATACCATAAAATTGATTCTGCATTCATCTGTGATAGTGACTACCTGTACAGGCTTGAAAACACTGGACAGTGCTGCAACCACTCTAGTTGCCTTCACTTATCTTTATGCTCCAGTGGCCAGAGGCGTAGGAAGGGGTGTGTGGTGGGTGCGGTCCGCCCCAGGTGTCATGACAGGGGGGTGACAAAATGGCAGGTGAGTGGGCAGCACACCTTGTGCCCGGCGGCAGCAGCCCTCCTCAGCCATGGCGAGGCACACCCGGCGGCGGCAGCTCTGTTGCCGGGTCATGTTTGACCCGGCTGCAGAGAGCAGGAGGAGAGTGAGCAGCAGCTTCCCAGCCCCTCTCCTACCCTGCACTGTGGCACATGGGAGGGCACCTGCTGCGCCCCCTCAGGAGCGCGCCCGCCCTGTGCAACACAGGTATATGCTTTGCCACTGCCAGTGACTAACAAAATGCTGCTGTTGCATTGTATTAGGCAAGAGTATTTGTTTTCCAAACTTTTCTGCAATCATTATAGCTGAACAATTTGCTGTTCTTCGAAAATTAAAATGTTTTAACTCATATGCTATGTTAACATATACCACATGTGCTTGATATTAGTGTGAATCTCATAAAGAAACTATTGCTAGTATGTAATAATGTTAATCTATGTCTGAGCATAATATAAAGGTGAGAACATTCACCTTGAAATAGATCTCCATTTTCATTTCATATTTAAAATCAGAAATCAAGCCACCCAAACCAGCACTGTGGTAGTATGCCTGCATTCTTTTTAATATGGGTTTAACTACACAGAAAGCTTGACTGATGGAAAATCTGAAATGCTTGTCAGCAGTAATCTGCAGCCTCTTTGGTGTAGAGGTTTGAAGTGAAGTCTCTGAATATATATATTCTTTCCCCTGAAACATGTTAACGTTCTTTAATTTGCCATTTCCCTTAACTACCAGCTAATATGTTCCCTTATGCAAATATGTATTTACTGCCAGTCCTCTTTGGAATCAAATGTATGTCAAGGTAACTTTTTGGGAAGAAAAATTTAAACTTACAACTTGATTGATGCTTTCCATTCATGTCAGGGTGCAAAACTGCATGTTAGTGGTTCCTACTATGACTTTCTGGTTACCATCTTTTGGATTCTTTTGGTGATTAGGTGCTGCAGGGTATACCGTATTTTTCGCTCTATAAGACACACCAGACCACAAGACGCGCCTAGTTTTTGGAGGAGGAAAACAAGAAAAAAAATGTTCTGAATCTCAGAAGCCAGAACTGCAAGCGGGATCGCAGCGCAGTGAAAGCAGCAATCCCTCTTGCTGTTCTGACTTCTAGGAGAGCTGCGCAGCCTGCATTCGCTCCATAAGACGCACACACATTTCCCCTTACTTTTTAGGAGGGAAAAAGTGAGTCTTATAGAGCAAAAAATACGGTAATTTAGTACACTACTGAGTATGTGGAAATGTTCGATCTGAACAGCCACAATGCATTTTAGCCAGTTCCATTATTATACAAATTTGTAAGACTGTGTTGGAATGCAATATTTCTTTTCAATTATCAAGTCTAACTACAGACTTTGAATTTTCTGTCATCTTTACCAGGTGTAAAAAAATACCAACTGCAAAAAAGCAACCAGGATTGCTTATGTTGCTTTGTTTCTTGAGAGGAATTTTTGTATGTCATGCTTATGTGCTTTGAATAATAGTATTTTTCTCTCTCTTTTTTTGCAGTGGTTTGACTTTTGCACTGAATGTAGCCGGGATGGGTCCTTTCGGGCTTCAGCAGCCCTGAGAAGCTGTCGAGGTAACTTCTGTTTAAAATACAAGTGCACTATTAGTAGAAGGCAGAGGTGGGTAGAGAAGGTAAAGGTGTACAGAACAGTTGTCATGAAAGTCATGAAAGTCATGAAATTGAGGGAATACATTCTCTCTTTTACAGGGAATTATGATACATTGATTATGGTCTAGAGAAGTCACACAGAATGCCTATTATTAGAGAAGTGTTTTATGTTGTCCTGTTTCATGTGAAGCTTTGTATGTACAGTTTAAGCATGTCATGTTAAGATAAAAAAGAATTTTTTTACTGCCAGTATAAACATACTTTCAGTAATACAGTCATTGATACTTCTGATAATTTTTTGCTCAGCTGAAAAGCTGTGGCATAACTGAATACTGGAGAGAGTTGTATGCATTTGGAGACTTCAGCACAGTAGGCATTAGAGATGGGTTCCTTATCCTCTAGTTTATGGGTTGGCACTCTCCAGCATGGGGGCCTAGTTAGGCCTGGCATGAGTCCTAATTTGGCCTTTGAGGACATTTCCCCCAAACCTTGGCTACCTGTTCTTTCTTAAAACTATTTAATCTGAAATAGCCACATGATTAGCAGATGAGTGAATAACTACTAGCCTTTCCAAAGACTACATCTACCAACTCCAAACTCCTTTATGTGTGTGTTTCTCCCCACTTGCCTGTCTGGGCCCCTTGTGCCTTTACTCCTGAGACATTTGCGCCAGTCACTGAATGTCCCTGATTGCAATCTGGGTGATTTTTTTTTTAATGGCCTAAGAATCCTCAGTATTTACAATGTGCAGTATGACTCATAAAATTTCAGATTCCAACTATTTTATTATAACATCCTTCATTTTATTTATTTTTAGGCAGAATTTCGTGTTTCAGCAGAGTTTTGCACAGATTCTGTTCCCATGCAAACTGATGAGGGAGAAATTTTGTCGGAAGCTGGTTCCAAGGTCAGTAAATTCACAGAATGAGACTAGGGTAAATGTTGATACAATTAACTATTACTGTGAATATGTAGGTTTGAAATATGAACATGGTGATTCCAGATATAATTCATTGTATTGATAAAGATTAAATACATACAAAGTCTTAATTTAGTCCTGTGCTGATATTAACAATACCATAAAATGTGGCAATTAGTACAAGAATATTGTTTCCATGGGAATATTTATATCTTAGAGTCTTTCCTCATCTTTGTGCAGCAATTATTCCTGATAAACATACACATTTCAAATGGGGATGTAAATAGTCACTCACCTGGTTGTTTGTGACAAGAAAATGTTGCCTTTAGGCAATTGGGCAGGGAAGATTTTGTAAACTGGAAAGAGCTGAATGTCCCTTCTAGACCACTGATGAACTGTAAATACTATAGAGCTGTATAGGCTAGACATATTGTATTGGTTAGTAACTTCTGTGGACTGGCTTAAATCAACCTTTTAAGAAGCTTATCTACTGAAGAAGTGTATACTGTATAACTCATTTGAACCAATTCACGTAACACTTAGGGTAACATAAAATATCTTTAGTTTAGCTAGTTTTAGCTAAGTTTCAAATGTCACAAATTATTACTGTTTTCTTGAACAAGTACTTGATGGAAAGTGTATAAAACTCATTCATTACAGCTACTATTTGAATTGGTAACTGTAGCCCATCTTGAAAATGCAGCAGCATAAATCTGTATTCTGAATAAGCCTTTTCAGTCTAGATAAAGGTTGTAGAACAGTTCATATTAGGCTACCAACACAATCACAAAACACTGTTCCCTGATAATTAACAGTAAGTGTTACACTCCTGCTTGCAAATTTTGCAGTGTTCACCTATGCTTCTCTGATAGCCCACTTGTTACCTGTGATATGAAATTAAGTGTTGTGTGATAGTAGTTTTATTTAAGACTAGAGGGGGTGGAGCCTTCACACATTCTTCAGAGGTTTAAAGGCCAGAACACTGAGGCCTGTTAGTGCAGCTGTCATGGTGCTGGTTCCCCAGCTTGGCAAGCATAGTGCTCTGCTTGCAGCCTAGGCATGTGCAATTTGTTTGTGGTATTTACAAGTAATCCTTCTGCTCAAGTGTGTGAGGTGATATGCAAGCATTTATGTATGTGTACATAGCCACTTATCTGAGGATAACTGCTACTTGCTACAGATATCTAGCAAATTGCTTGGCTAAAATTAATATTGGAAGTATGGTATTGGCACTAAACATATGAATCTGCTTTTTATGGAGTCTGAGCACTCATCCATTTGGGCCAGTACCATCCATTCTTGCTTTTACAGCTTTGTTACCTGATCTTATAACTGGAAGTGTTTGAGTACTGTAATTTGTTCAGTGTGTGCTATCACTGAGCTATGGTCTTTCCCACAATCAGATAAACACATTACTACCTTAATTTGGATAACACTGAATGGATTGTGGTACTGAGAGTGCGCAGTGATGGGATGTAGATATTACAGGAGCTAAGCAGTATGCACATGCAAACTGGTTCATCATCCAACCTTTGGCTATCTGAACATGGACTTTTGAATTTCAGTATGCTTTGGAGCTTTTCCTGAGTAATTGCTAATACTTGCTACAGAGACCCAGAGCAGTCAATTATGTTGAATGATTTTAGTATCAGTTGTGCACTCTAAATTATTGCTCAGCAATTTTCTTCAGAGTCTTAGGCAAATTACATTCTGCCCCAGTAAAAGGTAAATTTTTATAATTGGTTATTGAGATGAATGAGGCATAGTTGTACACAGTACTCTTTTTCTAGAAAAAGAGGTGCCGGAACTCACCTCCTTCGTTCTCTTAGAATGGCAACAGTGCCCACATGAGAGGTGCCGGAACTTTGTTCTGGTGAGTTCCTGCTGAAAAGAAGTCCAGATTGTACAACATTTGTTAAAGTAAAAGTGTTGTAGTAATATTTGTTTGAAGTGATCCAATCCAGTTCTTATTTGATTTTATTTGAGATATTCCAAGCTAGCTAACCTCTTGGAATCAGTTGTCAAACTGGCCACTTTACGTTTGGGCTTTGTTTCCTCTGGGCTCACAAGGATGAGTTGGCTTGTGCTTCTTTTGCTCATGCTGGAAAAATGTTTTGTTTCTGTTAGTCTTGTGTTTGTAATGGGAGAGTAAGACAAACACTTTTATGAAACCCTTTAGCTATTAATGCTATTGTGGCTAGTGGAAAGGAAAGAAACTAGGTTGTAAATCCTCTCATTGTTAAAGCATCTCCAAAGATACTGAGCATAGTACATAGGAAGCTGCTTTGCTTCATGACTTCGTTCACATTACCTTGCTCCCCCCCCCCAAACTTTTATAACAGCTATCCCCAAAATTGGCCCCTCCAGATGTTTTGGGACTACAACTCCCATCATCCCTAGCTAACAGAACCAGTGATCAGGGATGCTGGGAATTGTAGTCCCAAAAACATCTGGAGAGCCGAGTTTGGGGATGCCTGTTTTATAAGATCTGTTCTTATCAAACATAAAAAAGACTCAGAGGATGCAGGTTCAAATCTCCAGTTGGCCGTGAATTTCACTAGAGTGACCTTTGGCTAATGACACACACAGAGAGAGAGACAGCTATTGTGAGGATAAAATGGATGGAGGGGAATGGAGAGGGAAGGGGACCATGTGAACCACACTGAACTTGGGGGAAGGGTATGATAACATAAACTAAAATATTGTAGGGTGATGATCTCACAATGTACTTGATAAAGCCTAAAGCAAAACATTTTAATTGTTTTAAAATGTTTTTATGTTGCTGCACACAAGTAATTTATGAAAGGCTGATATATAAATATTTTTATAAGGTAATAAATATAATTTCCTGCTCTTGGGGAAACCATTCTTATGTTATTTGCCTGCCAAATGTGTTGGAGTGGCTCTGTGACAAATCCGAAGCTCATTTTATGGCATACTCTTGGTTTGTATGATATACTGGCCAGGCCTGTTGTGCTTAGCAGTTGCCCCTGGACAAAGTGAGTGTACCGTTGAACTTGCCTAATATGCCCCCCCCCCATGCGCAATTGCATATTGGTAAATAGTAAGCAAATTGCCCAGAAGCTATTCACCTATTACAGTCGTTCCTCGGAAGTCGAACGGAATCCATTCCGGAAGTCCATTTGACTTCCACAATGTTCATGTACCAAGCCGCAACAGACATTCGGGTTCCAAAGAATGTTCACAAACCGGAACAATCACTTTCGGGTTTGCGGCATTTGGGAGCCAAAACGTTTGTCTCGCAAGGCGTTTGACTTCCGAGGAACGACTGTACTAGTTTTCTCAGGAACCCTAGGCCTTTCTACCCCAATAGTCTACCTGAGGCAAGTAAAAACGGGTATTTTTGGAGGGGAAGGAAAAGGTGTAAGTTGTCTGTGAAAGAAGAATGGGAGAACAAATTATAAAAGATAGGTTGAGAGGCATGTGGTTGTGGAAAGGGAAAATCTGTAAGAGCCTCTGGATCAGCATGTTTTGCCTAAAACAGGGAGGCTGTCACAATACCTCCAGAGAAATGTTATGCTTAGCCTGAGTAAAGGTGAGCAGTGGAACTCCTTTCCATGAGGAAATGTGGCAAATAACTTTAGCAATTTCCAAAGATGGGTTAGTTAGCAGGAGAACGCGATGATGTTGGTGCCCTCCCATCAGATGTAAAGGAGATAAGGTAACTGTACAACCTTTAGAAGACATCTGAAGGCAGCCCTGTATAGGGAAGTGTTTTTTTTTTAATGTTGAATATTTTATTATGTTTCTATATATGTTGGAAGCCACCCAGAGTATCTGGGACAACCCAGTCAGGTGGGCAGGATGCTTACCACTACTACTACTACTATTAGTATTATTATTCCAAATTGTACCTCCATCCTTTTTGTGACTAGCAGCCTCTGACATTTTTTACATTCCTCTTCCCTGGTTCTTTTACATTCACTTCTTCCTCCCATAATAGCTTTCCTTATTTAACTCCCTTCCATTGTAGTCCCAGTTTGTTTTCTTATTTATTATTACATGTCAATGTTTATCTTATTTTCTTATTTCCTTTAACACCTCCTCTTTCCTTTTCCCCTCAGAGGAGGGATACCTTCCTTCCTTCCTTCCTTCCTTCCTTCCTTCCTTCCTTCCTTCCTTCCATCCATCCATCCCTCCCTCTCTCTGCCGGAACCGCTCTGTCTTCTGGTCGCCAGCATGCAAGGACCTTCAGGTGGTGGCATTAGTCTGACTAAAAGACTGTGGCAGGGCTAGGGGGCACTGAGCAGGCTATGACACTGAAGCCCACCTGAAAATGACCCAAGCTCTCTTGTTCAAGAAACACTGCCATAGAATGTTGGGGAAAATGGTAGTAACTAAATAAGACACATGCTTAATTTTGGGATTACATAACCATTGCTTAGGTTTTAAGAAGGACCAGTAGAATATCCTCATGGAACATTGTGGTCAAAAGTGGAGTCTCCTACAGTGGTCTGTGTAGATGTGCACATTCCTGAAGTAAATGAATACTATTTGTTGGATAGGAAAGTTGAGTGAATACTGTACTTGCCCATGGCCCTTCATCTGATGCGTAGAGACTTTTAAAACTTGGTTGCACTTTATGGTTCTTTTCACATGTAAGGGAAGTGATAATTTCTGCCACTTTTGTGCCCAAGTGTCAGGTTTGTGCACTCTATCCTCCTCTTGTGAGGGGGCAACCTAAGTACACATCTTTGCATAAATCATTGTATCTTAAACTGGGAAGAGAATTTAACTGCAAACAGAACTGGAAGCCATAGTTTGAATGTAGATAAACTATGGCTTGCAGAACTCAAAACTTTGCCTGTTTCTACAATGAAGTAAGTGAGTGAATTGAAGAATGCAAGGTGGGAGAAGAGTAATTAGCCAGACCATGGTTTGCCATTAAAAGCGTAAAGCAATGCAGTACTGGTGTACACAAAATAATTTATACCCATGTAAGTGAAGGGAAGTAGCCCATTTTGAAATTTTAGACTTCTTACTCTTTGGTGTTCAAAGCAACTTACACAGAAAAATAAAATACTTTTTAAAAGAGAAAGCTGATATGGTGTATTTCATACGCTGCATTACCCCTTGAGATAATAGTCATACAGCCACATTTGTACTCTTAATTTATTCTTTGACCTATGGCAGATTTCTTTCATCTTTATAATAAGTTTTTAAAGTGAATTCAGATAAATTGGATTCTAACATTTGTAAAGCAGCAAGTAATGACAGTCTTCCAATTGGTTATGCAAGACAGGAGTTTAAAATTGGCCAACTCATGTTGCACAACCAAACAGTGGATGTCTGGAGATGATAAGAGCTTATCTCTAAAGCCCAGCAAGGTGTTAGGCTCATACTTAAAGCAGAGGCTCCTGAGTTTTAAGAATTCTGGCAATGCCATTGGGCTGAAGCGGTTAGAGAAATATGGAGAGTAAATAGTTGGTGAAATTTTAAAAGGTAAGGGATTTGTAGAATTTATTAGTCTACTTGGATCAGAAAAGGAGGTGCCTGTTATGAATCATGTATGGCTTGAAGACCAAGAAATATTGTTAACCCTTATTTCCAATAATTCTTTAGTTTTATTCTTTAGTTGTATGCCCTCATGTACCCCATAACTGGTGAGTTTTTTTACCATGTATGTCTTAATTATAGAATCATAGAATTGTAGAGGTGGAAGGGACCCTGAGGGTCATTTAGTTCAACCTCCTGCAATGCAAGAATATTTTGCCCAATGGGGCTTGAACCTACAACCCTGTGATTAAGAGTCAACTAAAGCATCCAAGACAGATGGCCATCCAACCTCTGCTTACAAACCTCCAAGGAAGGAGAGTCCACCACATTCCACTGTTGAACAGATCTTACTGTCAGAAAGTTCTTCCTGATGTTATCTAGGAATCTCCTTTCATGTACCTTGAAGCCATTGGTTTGCGTTGTGCCCTCAGTAGCAGGAGAAAACAAGCTTGCTCTATCTTCCATGTGATATCCCTTTATATATTTGAAGATGGCCATCATACCTCCTTCTTTTTTAAAAAGTAATTCTGTAGCCTTCCTAGAAAGTAGGTTATGGGTAAAGTGATTTATTTGAAATGAGAGGGGTGTAGCTACCTTGTATATTTTTCCTGGTACTGAGTAATGCTCCCTGTTGTTTTGCAGCAGCAGCATCTCTGTGTGTGTGTTCGTTCTCAGTATTCAGAACCAGCAGGACATGGAATAAAATCGTCAGGGATGGTTGTTTCTGTAATTTTGTGTTATAATATGCTCCCCATTGCAACCATTTTGTGAATGGTCCCCCAACTCTCTAAAAATTCAGAGTGTACCCACTAGTGCAAAACATTTGGTGACCTCAAGAGTAAGGGTTTTTTCCCATTTGAAAGTCAGCCTAAATTTGCATCTAAGCATATAAATTAGCATAATACTTTATGCACATGAGTCATGGACCTGTTCCCTTAGTCTTTTAAGTATCTAGCAACACCACTGTTAAGGTACTTCTGGACAGGGTAAAAAGCTGAAATATATGGCCCGGTTTGCTAGAGAAGTGAATTTTGGAATTCTAATAACTTGTACAGGAGTATTGGACATCATACTACCCAGCCCTAGAAGCGGCACATGTAAATAGCTTCAGAAACAACCAAGAAGAAAAATACTTTAAATCTTTTAAGTCACTGGTAGTCACACCCAAGTGATTGGTAATGTTCCAGGTTTTTTTTAGCTGGTGTACTGTATTTCAGCCATTTTTCATCTAATCTCTGGAATTTGGGTAGTACGCACTCATCACCAAAGAGATGCCCCATGATTAAAAAAAATAGTGATGTGACCAATCTCAGTTTTCATAAGGAAAAAATTTGGTAGTTTACTAGAAAATGTGAAATGCCTTAATTATGCAGCTACTCCTGTAGCTCTATATAATGTTAGTGCTAAGGTTTCTAGCTAGTTTCTTACCCACAGGAAATTTTGTTTGTTTGGAGAAGCGTTCAGTTATTTGAGTCTTTATTTGCAGTTTGAAGTGATGTATACCAGACACAGGTTTGCCATCTCAGTAAGAACTAGACATTGGATGCCAGGGCAGGATGTGGCCTTCAGCCACATCATAAGTTGTGGAAGTTCTGCGAATTATTTGCAAAAATAGTGTCAAAAATTCACCCTTTCACAAGAGACCATTTCCACGTCCATATTTTTCTTTCCCCACTAGCTTTTCCTCACACTGTTGCCCAGCCTCTGCTTTCCCATATGCTTTCAGTCTCTGCCTGTGTCCCCAAATCAAGGTTTGTTAAACCCTCACTATTCATACTTGAGCATCTTTCTAATCTATGTATGAGGGGAGTGAATGACAGCAACATTTTAATCTCTCCGGGGGTGACACAGTACCTTGGCCATATCAGTGTGAATCAAATTTCCTGACACCCACTCCTCCACCCATAATGACTGTTGCCACCGAGCATGCGTAATATAGATGTATAGAATGGGAGATGGAAAATCCACAATGGACTTTAAATTCTAAATGAAAGGCAAGCCTTAATAACACATTTAAAGTTTTGAAAGCATCAATCACTTTGGCAGATGTTAAAGCCTTCTTAAAAGAAGATGGGTTATTCTTAGAGGAAAGAATCCTTCTGTCCCCAATGTTTAAATGATACTCATCTGGCTATTGTGTCCAATTAAGTTTGGGAAATTCAGACTCTTCACTGAGGAGAATTCTCTATACCAAATTTAGAATGGTCAGACAAATGTTGATTTTTAATAAAGGAAAAACACATCTCAATGTATATAATCAACTTATACAACTTATGCAGAATAAAAATATGGAAGCCCTTATATGAAAAAGTAAAGAATCTAGGTCCCATATTTACTCATTTCATGTTTCAACATATAAAACTTTCTTCTTCATGTTTTGGCTTATTGTAACTATGAGTGATAACCTTGAGAGTGGCAATATGACCGTGGGGTGTGCATTTGTTAAACTTCAAATGGCAATCTCTTGGTTAGAGCTAACAGTAGAAACTGGTGATAAATTCTGATAGGGAAAAGGGCCACTTTGGACAAAATGTATTTTGCTCCATCAATGCTGACCTGCAATGCTTGCCTTCGCAGATGGAACATGAGGATTTTGTAATGGAAGGGCATGGCAAGACTCCACCTCCTGGTGAAGAAAACAAACAGTGAGTCATGTTTATTTAAAAAGGGCCTTAATCAGTAAATTATACAAAACATGCAGGATAAATGTGTCTGAAGCATTGCTTCCTTTTTAACATATTCACAGTTTTGTTGTTTTACGACTAAATCTTAAGTGGCTAAAATAAGGGTTATAATCCTAAACACACTTACTAGGGAGTAAGCCCAATTGAACACAGTGTGCCAGGTTCAGCTAATGAGCCACACTCATGGAAACCCAGACAAGGACCTGCTAGGGCAGTGCATTTCCCCCTGCCCCCCCCATTGGCTTTGGTGTGTGTGTTGAAAGAACCCCCAGAATAGCACAGGGAAGAGAGGAGAAGAGGGATCGTTCTGTCTGGCAAGCTGAAATGCTTGGGCTGATTGAATGATTGTCATAGTGCTACATTAAATACCTCCCAGTAGAACTTACTTTTGAATTGACATGTGTAGGGTGGCCTTTCCTGGAGAACATAACATATTGCTAGTGGTGTGTGCAACTTTACATCACTTTGCTAGAGAAATCACAGCAGTATGCAAGGTAGGGCCTCCCTATTAAGTTTATGATGTTTATCTTAGAAAGTATCCTTTTTCAAATGTGGGCCTTACCTTTCAAAGGTAAATTTGGATTTTTCACTTCTAATATGCCCAGACATTAACATGTATTCCGGTATGGTAGCATAGTGAATTATTTTTGGCAGTGCGCTCTGATTTTACAGTTTCTGCAGGAGAAAATTGTTTACATGCTCAGTACCACAAGAAGGTATGTGGTTGCATTGATGGATGCATTAGCCTTTTATTCCTCCACCCATTGTTCTTAGATTCCTAGTTCTCATTCCACACGGTCTTCTGTCCCCTTCCAGCTACTCAACTTCTGTACCCTGTCTTCTTTTTCCTCCCTCGTAGGCATGCAGATTGAACTTTCTAGGCCTCAACCCTTTGAGCTGTCCAACGTCCTTGTCTCTGCACTCTGCCCTTTTCCCTCTCAGTGTCCCCCCCCCCCCATTCTTGTATGATATTCTCTGTTCTATCCCTCCTCTACCACACTTTGAATGTTCTTCAGTATTACTGATTCTCACCCCAAAAGAGAGAGGGTGGGTTTACAGGTAATAAACATATTCTTTTATATGCTTATGGATGGGTAACCTGTTCCAGTCAGAGGACCACATTCCCTCATGGACAACTTCTCTGGGGCTTTGCGCCAGCAGTGAGGTGGGTCTAGCTCAGGGATAAGGGAACCTGTTGGGCTCAACTCCTGCCAGCACCAGCAGGCATGGGCAGTGGAAAAGGTTCTCTATTTATCTCACCAGCTCTATTTAATGATTAAAATGTATTCAATTCATTTAAACATTTTTAAAAGAATATCCTCTTCTCTCATGGTAATACAACTGAAACCTATGATTTCCTACACACTGCTGAAATTGAAACCAGACTCAATACAATATCTCACTAAGAGACTCCCAAGAGTGGTCCTCCAAGAGTGGTCCTCCTCGGTGCAATACAATATCCTATGGCTCCCAGAGGCTATGGAATTGCACTCTCAGAAACCCTTGGGCTTTGAAATTGAGGATATTTTATAATAGACAAAACTTTAACTAGTATGTGTAACTTTATCTTTTAAGGTCTCCTACTTTTTGCTGATAGCAGTGTTTTTTTTTACTATTTGCCATTAAAGTATGACAGTTGTTCTGTTTTTTTGGATAAAGTCTAAGGAGCAGGAACTTCTGGATGGGACACAGAACACTCATTACAAATTTGGCAGAAAATAGTAAAATACACACCTGTTTAAAAATGCCCTTAAATTTGTTTGGTTGTCTGCAGTGGATTCCACTCTTAAGTTGCAGCAGTCTAAAGTTGTGCAGGAATAACACAAATGTGCTTTTTTAAGGTTTCAGGAGAGTTAATAAATGTAATTCTTAGGATGTACATGACTATCTAACATAGCCTTTCATAATTTTCTATCTCTCCTACTTTCATAGTCATACTTTAAAATAGCACCTGGAATGAGGCAATGCGGAGACTTGAGTACGCCATCAGCCTTTCCCCATCCTTGTGCTCTTCATATGTTTTAGACTACAGCTCCTATCATGACCATTGGCCATGCTGGCTGTGTCTGATAGGAGTTGGGCCACCTACCACTTGAAAGGCATCAGATTGGGAGAAAGCTGGTTATGTCATTAGTTTTGAACTGGAGGATTTCTCTCCATTTCTGAGTCTTGGTGACTGAATTAAGTTGCATCAGCAGTTGCATTACTATTTTTGTTTCCTCAATTCTTACTCCTCCTTCTTGCAAAAAGAAAAAAAGAACATGAGCAAAGATGATAGCCCTAAATCAAGATTTTTACTTTTACTCTTAAAATTACAAGGGTTATATATATATATATATATGGGTTGCATTGGAAGATGGGTTTTAAGTTTGGATTAGGAGAAACTGGGGTCTGCACTGTTAATCATTTCTATAAGACTGTGGTTTATTTTGTATAATGAACTCTTTAATGACAGTGAAATTAACAATCCTTTTACATAAATTAGGCCACCGAATAAGGCTGTTTAGATGTTTGTTTTCCTCTGCTGGGGAAACAATGGTTTCAGTATTCAGGGTTAGGAGTGACCTCTGTGCAATGGCTATGGTTTTGATGTTCACTTCTACATATTGTGAGGGAACTGAGCGCGGAAGCATGTGAACTGCATGCATGTGTGGGGAGTAGCATCCAGCAACATCTTACTAACTTGCTCAAAGCTGTCATGTGAGTTATAAGGTTAGACCGATTAGTACCTAGGACCTTCTTGTCCCACAGCTGAAGTGATACAGTGCAGGAAAATGTTGAGGTCATCACATGCTGACCCATGATTTGTCTCTGTGTGGAACTGCATTCTGTATCATACTGAGCTTTGAGGTAAGTAGAATAACAGCACAGCGTGGAGGTAGTCTTTGTGGGCAATTGTTGGACTGATTACTCTTGGTATTTTTTTAAAGAATGAAAGACAATAATAATAATAATTTATTTGTACCCTGGGTGGCTTCCAACATACTGGGTTGACTGGGTTACTCTGGGTGGCTTCCAACATATATAAAAGCATAATAAAACATTTAACCTTAAAAAGCTCCCCTATACAGGGCTCCCTTCAGATACTGGGGAAACCCAGCCAGATGGGCGGGGTTTATTATTATTATTATTATTATTATTATTATTATTATACTGCTTTTGAGCTTTTCCATGTCATGCAGAAAGAGTACTGTATTTTACCTGAAATTCCATTTCCCATCAAAGCATTTGCTTTTGAAGTAAATGTGTAAATACAAGCTTTTGATTGTGACTGTACAAATGAAGTAGGCATTCAAATTATAGCCCCTTTATCTAGAAGCGGCAACAGTCATTTACTAAAATAGTCCCTTCATGAGCTTTTGAAGCAGAAGGAAAAATAGGATTCATGATGTCCAGACCTTTTTATATAGGTTCACGCAGCTGGTTATTCCTTCTGTCTCAATGGAGGCAAGAGAAACATCACATAAACAGTAACTATTATAAGGAAGCTCATTAATCAGCTGTGATACCTCAGTACACTGTCAAGTGACCTGGTAACTGCCATGCCACACTATATTAGTAAGAATTTGTGTGTAAATGTCAAGTTATTTAGAAGGCTAGTGTAGCTAAAACAAATGAAAACAAAATTGGGGGCTTGCAATAGTATCTTGTGAAAACAATTAATGTAGCACACCCATGCATTGCTTTTATCATCTCCTTGAATTGAATACTTAAAATGTTTTTTGTGCAAAACATGATAACATGTCCATGCTGCAGGGAACTCCTAAGTAATTCTTGTTATCGCTTTTTGGGGAAGGGGTAATGTGTGTTGTTGATATAATGAGTGAAAGAGCCAAGGTTTTGGATGATGATGATGATGATGTAGATGTAGATGTATAGTCTGATTAGAATGTTCTAATGGAAGAGGGATGGTCTAGTTTGGCTGGCACTGATGTGATGTACTTCACTCAAGTTACCAAAGTTCACTCATGCAAGCACCCCTTTCACTCACAAACATACAGATGCCCGTACCTTTCATTCTCACTTCTCTGGTGTAGTGCTTACTAAGGCATTACAGTAGTACCTTGGGTTACATACGCTTCGGGTTACAGACTCCACTAACCCATAAATAGTACCTCGGGTTAAGAACTTTGCTTCAGGATGAGAACAGAAATCGTGCTCCGGCGGCAGCAGGAGGCCCCGTTAGCTAAAGTGGTGCTTCAGGTTAAGAACAGCTTCAGGTTAAGAACGGACCTCTGGAACGAATTAAGTACTTAACCCGAGGTACCACTGTAGACATATTGAGCTGCAATGTGCTTTTCCTTTTGAGTCATATACGGCTAACAAAATCAGAAGTGCTGCAGGAAAGAGCCTTGGATTTTCCCCAGTTGTTGTTGTTGTTTAGTCGTTTCATCGTGTCCGACTAAAATAGGTAGTTCTGTTCTGTTTTTAACCATTCTATTCCTCTCTGACCCTTATTCATTCTGTTCCTCTATGTACTATACTCTTGAGTTGGTTACTGCCAGCTGATGACTACTAGATAATTGCCTCGTATTTGGAATCAAAGCTTCATGCAATGAGTCATCTGTTCAAGAGGTTTAGGATGAATAGTTCCAAGATGTATGAAGTTGTTTCAGTTAATTAAAAATAGGTCTTCAGGTAGTAGTTGCTGTTTTGAGGTGGGTGGGGGTAGATCTAAGAACTTCCAAATGGCTACAAAATGATTCCAATCCCAATGCTAGGAAGGATTGTGTGTTTAAACTTGAAAAAAGGCTCTAGTTTTTAAGAAATAACTTTTTTTTGTAAAATTCAAGCTCCCATTGTTTAGAGCCATCAGTGGTTTACAGCGGTAAAATACCATACATTCTTAGCTTCTATATATAATTTATTTCTGATAAAGTTCAGAGCTTGCATATACAAATTGATAAGAATTGGTTTATCATTTATTAGTGAGATTTTTTGTTTATAGTTATTACAGATGATAAACCAGATTTAATGTCCCTAGTTATCTAAACTTGCAGTGGTGTTTGCTATACCTGGGACACGTTCTGTTTGTTTTTATGGTATTTTTAATAAGGATTCCCAAAACTGTGGCTAGCGTAGAAGGAAGGCATCTCTCTCTCTCTATCTCACTTTCATCGATTATTGTATGTGAAGGTTTGTCTGCATGAACTAAGTACCACAGTACTTTTTCATAATCTAAATCTGAATATCCATTGATTGAATTTTGACTGTTTAGGGCACATGTAATGATCTTCAAACTTGCTAAGTTTGACATTGCTCCGATACTCATAACCAATAGTCTAGTTGCAAAGCTCCTCTGGCTCAGTTGCTTTAGGCCTGCTCAGGATTCTGATGCTGATTAGACTTTCTAGAAGGAGCAGATAATAATACACAAACTAAAACAGATGCTTTATTTGCATAGCCACTTTCATCACAGAGCTGCTTTTTTTGTGTGAAAGCAAATATCATGCAACTATTGTAGTTCTTGTAGTAGACAAGTGTTCCTTTTGGTCCTGAAATGCAGAATTGTGTGTGAACAATCCACAGTGTAAGTGCATCATATAAATGATGAGGCAGAGTTTAGTTGTAAAGGTCTGCATACCGTACTGTTTACTCATAAGTAGCAAGCTTGGCCTACACAGTTACAACCCAAGCCAAAATCCATGGAAACTGACTCATAGAGGAGCATTCTGTGTTTATATGCTGCCCACACCAACCAATAACTAAACATTTGTTTTCAGTTTCTGTAAAAATGTGATGGTTTCATCTTTCCTTTGCTGTTCCTTGTCTCCTCCCTCCCCTGCCATTCTCACATTGGTGATAAGCTAATTGCCAGCTACACTTTAATTTAAACTGTTTCTTGTAACAGTAGCTACACTTTGGAGATCCTTCATAGATATATTTGCTTTATTTTATTTTGGGTCACAACCTTTGAAATCTTCTCGTATTCTGATATGTTTCTTCAAGATTCTGTGGCTGTTCTAGCATTGTATTTATTGGTGCCTTATTTATTGGTGCCTTATTTATTGGTGCCTAGTACATTGTTGTGTATTCTCACTTTGTAGGTTGCTTTTTGTACATACATACATACATACAAAGATAGAAAGATGTGGGAGAGGGAAGACTTTTTAGAGGGTGAAAATGCATTTATTTTTCTAAAGTTGGAGGAACTACAGTATGAAAAGTGAAATGGTCCCTGTTAAAAACATATAGTGAAAGAAAGCTCCAAAGCAGCAACACTTATAGTTTCCCATGCTGGGCTGACACCACAGTGATCCCTGCCCATCCTGCTGGTGGTGCTGTGGCAGTTTGCCACTGTTTGTTATTTAGCTTTTGCAGTTTAGGGTTGGGTGTATATATCTGTAGGAATCACTCTGTTGCCCTAATTAGTGGTGAAACCTTTCTTTTTGGTCTAGCCAGGTTTAGATTTTTATGTGCCTCTTGACTGGGCTAGATTACTACTGTATTTTATGTTTTTAATATACAAAAGCTATTCAATAGCCTTCTCTACAAATAGCCTGTAGTCTTTTGGGGTGTTGTAGTACAACAGATGCAGATCCATATTTAATCTATATGCTTCATCTTTGTGGCCTTATCTCAAAGTAGCCTCAACTAGCATAGAGATCATGGGGACTGTAGTGCAAAGCATTTGGAGGAACAGGCTTCTTCAGATTGATAATGATATGCTGCATATTTTTGCTTTGGAGCCTGTTGAAGGTTCAGATGACATAGAACTTGACAATAGACCTGCTAACTGTGATACGTTGCTGGAAACATATTACCGTATTTTTCGCCCTATAGGACGCACTTTTCCCCCTCCAAAAGTGAAGGGGAAATGTGTGTGTGTCCTATGGGGCGAATGCAGGCTTTCGCTGAAGCCTGGAGAGCGAGAGGAGTCGGTGCGCACTGACCCCTCTCGCTCTCCAGGCTTCAGGAAGCTCTGCGCAACCCTCGGGAGACCGGTTCCCGCGCAGAGCTGCCTGCAGTCCCGGGCTCAGCACAGCTCTGCACGGCCATCGGGAGCCGGGCGCGAAGTCCCACCCGGCTCCCGATGGCTACGCAGAGCTGCCTGCAGTCCCGGCTCAGCACACTTCTCCCCATCGCCAGCCCCACAAGCTCGTGGGACAGCGGGGAGGCGGAGCGCGCCTTCCCGCTGTTCCCCAACCTGGTTCTTCCAGCTCCGCACCTGGGGGGGGGGGAATATTTTTTTCCTCTATTTCCCTCCCCCCCCAAAAAAAAACTAGGTGCGTCCTATGGGGCGCAAAATACGGTAATACATTTCTAGTTGTCCTGGTATATTTCAAAGTGCTGGCTTTGATCTTTAATGCCCTAAGCTCCTGGGGTAGAAAGTATCTTGCAACAACTTCCTCCCCTGCATCTCCTACAAGTTTAATTTAGTACATTGAGCTGATTTTTAAATGACAAGTAACAATTATCTTTAATTTATACAGCCTGAAAAAGAGTTCTGATGAAGTGGAAAGCTTGCTCACTGCTTATTTAAATTGGTTCTAATGTTGCATTTGTATTTTTCCCAATTGGTCTTCAAACAGACCAACCACTATTTTGGAGTAAGGGGAGTGGAAAGCATTTCCTCAAGGTAGGTTTTAAAAAACAATACAGAAAATGTGTTATTCTTCTGGAGCTAAGAAAGGTTTTTTTTATGGAACAGGATTGTTAATGAACTATTTCACACTTTGAAGTAGTTGTCAATTTCTGGATATGGTGCAAATTTAGAAGCATTTGCAGGTATGTGTGGTGCATTACTTTTTTGCTATTTACTAATAGAGCTTTCACACACACCATACAAAAGTCCTGTGGAATGGAATAGGCTTCAGATACTGTCTGGAAGAGATAGGGAGGAGACCTTCAGGAGCACAGTTAAAAATGTGTTAGGGCAAACATATTTCATAATAATTCTCAACTTTTTCTGTAAACCATTGTTGCAGCTTGCACTATTGTGGCAACAGTGGTTTACAAACTAGGTTGATAACTGTTATTCAGGAGTGCCTCCAAAGCAAGGTTTACTGCTTTCCTGTGCACATGGAAGTCTCCTCCCTATTTCTTCCTGTTGTTAGTGCCTTCCTGTTTGTCATAGGGCCAGGGGGAGAGGTAGTCCTGAGTTTCATGGCTGAAAAGGGATTTGAAGCTAAATCTTCTAGTCCATGTTCATTTGGTCCACCATATCATGGAGAGAACGTAGCCTTCATGGCTATTAATTTTTTATTCCATAAATTTGTCTAACCCTCTTTTAAAGCCATCCAAGTTGATGGCTTTCACTGCCTCCTGTAGATGCAAGTTCCATAGTTTAACTCAAGGGTCAGGAAACTTATTCAGCAGGGGGCTGGTCCACTGTCCCTCAGACCTTCTGGGGGGCCAGACTATATTTTTTTTTGGGGGGGGATAAACAAATTCCTATGCCCTACAAATAACCCAGAGATGCATTCTAAATAAAAGCACACATTCTACTCATGTAAAAACACCAGACAGCCCCCCCCCAATAACCCAAAGATGCATGTTAAATAAAAAGATACATTCTTCTCATGTAAAAACACGCGGATTCCCGGATCATCCGCGGGCCGGATTTAGAAGGCGAATGGGCCGGATCCAGCCCCCGGGCCTTAGTTTGCCTACGCATAGTAACCATATGCTGCATGAAGTTCTTTCACCTTTCCTGAATATTCCAATGTTCAGCGTTATTGATGTCCCTCATTTCTAGTGTTAGTGGGAGAAAACTTTTCTCTGTTTCTTTCATGCAATGCATAATTTTATAAACTTCTGTCATGTCACATTTTCTCTAAACTAAAAGTCCCAACACTGCAGCCTGTACTGATACGGGAATTGCTGCTTCCCCTTGATCATTTTTGTTACCCTTTTCCAGCTCTGAATATCCTTTTTGAGGCAAGGTGGCTGGACCTGCACACAGCATTCCAGATGCAGTCACACCAAAAATTTGTATACTGGCATTGCCATATTGGCAATTGCATCTTCTATTCCTTTCCTAAACATGGGACAGGACCTCCACATTTGAGATCCTCTGCTTGTAGTATTGTACTCTTATCTCTGAATACTACTTGCTGGAAATTGTAATGGGTGGAAGGACTGCTGTTACCCTCAAGACATGCAATGCAGTCTTCCTGTGGGCACTGGGCACAAAGTACTGAACTAGAGGGGCCTCTGGCCTGATCCAGCAGGGCGCTTCTTATGCTCTTTCCCCCCAGGGAAGCTTGCTGGACACCCACTCTGTCATTTGAGTGTCTGATTAAAGATTCACATTTTCCCAGGCTTCTAACTTTTGAGATAGTTTAAGTTTGATTTTATATTTTTTATTATGACTTCACAATTTTCATTTTTAATTTTGTAAACCACTCTAGAAATATTTATACTGAAGGCTGGGTTCCATTAATTATCTCATGTTATGTAGAGCTTGCTTTTGACTTGAAACATAGACTCATTCCACCATGCAGCTCACTAGTGGCTTCTGGCAAGTCACTATATTTCAGCCTAGCCTATCACAGGGGAGTTGTGATGACTAAGGAGTATTTCAAAAAATATTTTGTGCACTGAAATGGACTATAGAATATTCAGCCTTTATGGTTGGTAATAGCAGTAAGTGTAAAGGCTACTGAACAATGGATAAAATGTATGTCCATTCATGTATATGCCACTTCCTTGCCAAAATGTCTTCTTAGACTATATTAGTAAAGGACACAATTTAAGCCACTTTGTGCAGCACTGTATAAAATTTTGCAGTATAGTGTGCCTTCATATATAAGTAGTTACTGAATATGCTAAATTATAAGAATACAAATGAGTAAGGACTACATTGAATAATATTGCAGTCACAGGACTTGTATCGCAGTGCCATAAAGTATCTGATCCCTTTTTCCATACATTTGGAATCTGAATATTGAAGAGTGATTTTGATAAAAATGTTGGTAATTTTAAATTGCAAAGAGTAACTCTTTGAGTTTGTTTGAAAAGCTGGTTTTTAGTTATTAACCACGCAGAGTTTGTTGCCTTTATTGATTGAGCAGCTGACAGAAGTGATGGGGTACAAATTATAACAGTAACAATGTTATTTGGGGTTGTAGTGCTGTTACCAGTTAATTGTAACGCGTGGATTTATATATTTTTGGGTGTTGGTAAGCATTGGTGAGAAATGCAAAGTGAAATTGAGAAGCTTAAAATGATGTCTATCTATCCATCCTCCGATGTGTCCTGGGCGGCGGACGACAAGGACTGCAGCTTTTTACGAGATTATTATTTTAGAATGTGTAATACTGTTGATTATACACTTGAGGAATAGTAGAAAACGTGCGCTGTTGCAGCTTTCACAAACGGGAGCGCGCGAGAGAATGAAAGAACTGCGTTTCCTTTAAGATTCTAGCTTTCCACCCTCCTTCCTGATTGACAGCGTGCGCGAGTCACATGGCCTGCCTCTATTTGAAGGTCACAAAAAGCTGCTTCCTTTATAGAGACGGAGGGGGAGAGCGAGGAAGAGGGAGTGTGTTGTGTGCGCGCGCGCGCGAGCGAGGGAGAGAGGGAGTTCAAGCCAAGATGGCCGACGGAGTCTCTGCTGGCTTTTGAACATTTCAAATTGAAATCATAGAAATATAGCAAAATCATTTTTGAGATCTCTTAACTTCCATTTTTACCCTGTATGCCTCAACTTGCTGGATTTAAGCACTGTTGCACTTTATGAGGTTAGTAGTAGTTCTATCTTTCTTTGTCGCGTATTGATTTTTTCTTTTTTAGGGGGTGCGTTTAGTTTGACGGTTTCGTCTGATAATTGCAGCACGACGTTTGTCTCGCGTAAGCGTCTGTGAATCGCTTTGATCTTAGATCAAGTGCAGTTGCCAGGATTTAAAGAAAAATCTAAAAGAAATACGTGGCATATTTTGGGAGGTTTTAAATGCGTTTAAAATACCTTTGCATAGAAACCAGCTTTATGTGTTAAATCTTTTCTTTTCATAAGGTTCTCAGAGTGCCGTCTACACACACTTGAGGCTTGTAAATCTGCTGCAAAAATTAGCATAAATTAAATCGTCTTGCATTCTTGTTGCTAGGATTGGCATATTATATAAACCTATAGTTCTTAAGAGATTCAGAGGGCAAAAATAATACAGCAGTGTTTTCACGTTTCTTTAAAACACGGCTTTCGAATTAGTATTGAAGCAGTTTGAGATTTTTGAAGATGCCTACGTTCAAAATCTACCATGCATAATGTATAGGAGTGCACATTCTCTTGCGTGCGGATGCACCCCCTCCCCCAGTGTGACTGCATCCCCTCCCCCTTTTCCGTTGCAACCAGATGCATTTTATTTGGATTGCAATTGGAACTAGATGGTCGCGCTCGGTAAACATAGCATGTAGAGTTCAGAAGAGGCAATCTTGCTAGTTAATGTCAGTTGAGAAAATGGTCTCCTGCTTTAGAATCCTTTCTTTTAGCGGCTTTCCCCTCTTCTTTCTGGAAGTTTTAAATCTGGCAATGTTGGCACCAATATTTTTAAAAAACAACAGTGGAATGTGAAATAAGTACTTTGATTTTACATATTTAATGTGTTTGAAATGAGAACTCATGAGAAGAATAAAGATGATACAGTATCTTACATGGATTTAAAATTCTTTCCCTTTAAAACTAAGCCCTGTGTTTCACATCTCTCCAAAGGAAGCAGTTCAGCAATGGGGGATCATTGTAAATCTTGCTTTCTGTGGGCAAGCCCTTCCCCCTGCATTGTGTGAATGTGATGTAATGCACCTCTCTGTGGGGTAGAATTGAATAGGACAATGTGAATTTTGATTGTCATGTATTTTCTCCCTCTTTCTGAAAGGCCTTGTGTTCTGTTTGTATTATGTTTATTTCTATAGCAAGAGGATGGGGCTAGTCTGAATTTCAGTTCTGTAATTGATAAATTACAAGAACATTTAGCTGACTTTATGGACCTCACTGACTTAATATGTTTCTTGCAGCACACAGCACAAGTCAAGTAAAACTTGAAGCATCTCAACAGTTTTTTAACCAGTTTACACAGCTTAATGACACAATTATCAGTATTTTAAGCAATGTTGTTTCAAGCCTAGTTCCATTGAGAGTCTGTTCCCTCCTTGAGCTTGTTATGTACTTGTGTGTGCGTGCACACATGTATGCAAGTGGGTGACCTACTTAAGACAAAGTAACCTTGGCTCAGTTTTGAGGGTTAACTTGATTAAGTATGCATTGCAGCTGGCATGCTTCTGTGTCACATATTTCTGTATCATGTAGAGAAGGGCATAGAATTAACCATTTAAAAAGAAAAAGAAACACTGTCTTTAGAAGTCAGCAAAGATGATGGATACTGTTTGAGCCATGAAGGCCATCATACAGACTTGGTTAATATGAACTGTTTCCTGGGAGAGGGGTGCAGAAAGCTATGGCTAAGGTGACTGAATTTAAATCATCTAGAAAAGAAGACTCTACCATTTTGAAATTCACATTTTCTAAACAAATATGCTGGTTACTATTACAAGTAAATTGCAAGAAAACAAAGACTTTATACAGTCTAAGAGCACAATCTAAAATCTCTGCTCATGCAGCCACATGCAGTGAGAATGATGTTTGCTTAGGAAATGAGGACCGGTATCTTTGTCTGTGTGTGGATCACTTCCTTGGATAGAAGCAGCAAACATATGGACATGGAATTCTGAATAAACATGTGTAAGGCCCTAGGTGTTTAGAACATTTGACATGCAATGGCTAGTGCTTACCGGGCAATGTATTTCTTAATGAGATGGAAGGTTAGATGTACATGCTATCTGGTTAATGGTAAATATTCATATCGTAGTATTTTGCTAAGTTCTTGTAGTGAAGGGCAGAAAGCAGGAGTACAGAATAAGAACATAGCCCTGCTTATTCAGTCCAGAGGCCTGTCTAGTCTAATGTATTGGGAAGACCATAAACATGGCGTTAAAGCAATAGCTCTCCTGCTGTCAGCTACCCCCACAATTGGTATTCTGTTATGTACTGCCCCTGAACATGGGAGATAAAGGACCCCTGACCATTAGGTCCAGTCGTGACTGACTCTGGGGTTGCGGCGCTCATCTCGCTTTATTGGCAGAGGGAGCCGGCGTACAGCTTCCAGGTCATGTGGCCAGCATGACTAAGCCGCTTCTGGAGAACCAGAGCAGCACACGGAAACGCTGTTTACCTTCCCACCAGAGCGGTACCTATTTATCTACTTGCACTTTGACGTGCTTTCGAACTGCTAGGTTGGCAGCAGCAGGGACTGAGCAACCCCGTCACAGGGATTCGAACTGTCCTAGGCTCTGTGGTTTAACCCACAGCGCCACCTGCGTCTCTAACATGGGAGATACCTTTTAGCTATTACTATGGCTGTCGTTCTTTTCCAGCTCACCCATTTCAACCACATTTCCAAGATCACTTATATGGACTCAGTAGGTGGCTGTTCGTCTGATAGGAAACTCCCTGTAATAAATACAGGGGCCAACAACATGGTACCTGCAGATGCATATGCACCCCAGAGACTTCCTCTGGTGCCTACAGGGGTCCCCCCCTGAAATTAGATTTCAAAGGAGCTGGTTGGTACCTACAACTGTTTCTTCTGATTGCAAATGGAATCAAAAAGCTTACTGACTTCTGACTTACTGTCTTGATCATGTTTCACTTCAGTTGAACATTCCTCCTCATAGCAGAGGTTTTCAACATTTTTGAGTCCATGGCTCCCTTAACCAACTACATCTTTCTGTGGCACCCCTGTGGGGCTCAGGAGCCCAGTTATGTCACTGCTTGCCTGGTTTCTCAACCTTTTTTTTGAACACACTCCCTTGTGGAGTGTTCCCCCAGCCTCCTCTCCCCTCTCCCTGGGAGTCCTCTGGGCAGCCACTGCTGCTTCCCTGGTCTCTGAGCTGCCCCCCACCCCCAAGAGAGGTACCATTCACCTGCGGAGGTTATGGCCAGGGCTGCTGCAATAAACAGCTGTGCAAGCCTTTGGAGGCAGAGACGCAAGTGGGCATCAGAGGAGGGAGGTAAGGAAAGAGGGACAGTGGCCAGTGTTGCCCGCATCACCCCTAACCATCAGGACTCAAAATTAGCAGGGCGCCAGGCACATTTTTGCACTTAAAGATTCTCCAAGCACCTCAGAAAGTCTGGGTGCCATTAATTCATGCTTATCAAAATAATAAATAAAAAGTGTTGCCTCCTCTCCTCTCCTCTCCCCTCCCCTCCCACAACCCAGGTCCCAGAAGTCATTTGGCTCCTAGCTGTTCTATCCCAGTTTCTAACACTGCTGACCATCATTCAAGGCACCCCAGGGTGCCACGGCACAGTGGTTGAAAACCATTGCCCTATAGTGCAAAGCAACCTGTAACTGAGTTTTAAGAGGCTATAGCCCCAATCCTTGTGTTATTAGACTTTGGACAAATGTGCCCACATTCTCCTGCCTTTGCTTTGTGATCTGTAATGGGACTTGGGGGTTAGTTAAGCCATACTTTCCCATTGCTTATGAACTGGGAACCTGAATTAATCTTGAACTACAAATGGGGTCTGGTTTTAGAGCTTGGTTTGAAGTCCAAGTTTAAAATACAGTTTCCTGGTTCATATGTAATGAGAGAGAGAGAGGTTTACTAAACCACAGAAGTATTTTATTATGTTTTGTCAGAGAGCAGAATTTAGATCTTAATCAGTGTTTAGGCTTTAACATGTTTTGCTTTATATTGAATTGAGATTTCATTGCACCCCTGGTTTATTTTTAAATTTAAATGCATTTTAAAGTTTAGTCTCAATTAAAACTGTTCATCTATATTTATAGCGGACAATGTATTCATTGGTCTTTGACTAACCCTCATCCTATTAGTTCATCTCCTCATTTTCAGCTGGGTTGATTGGATGCAACTTTCCAATATGAAAAAGGATACGAAATTGAAAACTTCATTCTGTACTCCCACTGGAATGTACCCTATAGAAATGTATAATGGGAGTAGTATTCAACATTAAGCAATTGAAATATAAACTGGTGTGTGTTTTGGTGCTATATTGAATAATACTATGAATCCTGTTGGAAGAGTTGATTAATAACCATTAAACGATCATCCTTGGGAGAATTGGCTTTTCTTTTTCTTTTTGCTCTGATGGCTGTTCCATTGAGAGTACATAATTGAAGGTGAATTGGATTTAGCTTTATGTGCTAAATAGTGAAAATGCTCTGTTACCTTTTCATGACTGGCATCATGTTCTTTGACACAAAAATTTGGAAGAACAAAGGTGTGTGGATTCTCCACAACTACTGCTTTTCAGAGTACACCAGATCTCTTGGTTTTGTCCTTCAGTATCATGGCTTTAAAATCTTCCTATCCCTGACATTTCATAATCTAGTCTGTGCCTTCTATTTCTACTAAGTGGTGGTGTTTCTATAGAGCAATTTATTGCTACTTTCCCTGCAGCATTCAATACTCCCCAAGGACTAGGCACATTTTGCAACTTGGTATGGTCCTATTGTGACCTATTTTAGATGTATGGGCACATGTATTGTGTCTAGGCCCTTTCACTGCTTGGCGTACAAGCGCTGTCCTCCAAGCTCCTAGCAGCGTTGGAAATTAGCCAGTTGCCAGTCACATTTTGCAACTGGTAACCAGCCTTTTGTGTCTGGATGCAGATGTCCAGGTGCCACACTTGGCACCTATCATCACCACTGGTTGCAGTCAGCTGGTCTGCCGGGCACAGCAGCAGCAAAAGGCATGCAACTTTTTCTGTAGTGCTACCCCCACCAAATGCCTGATTTGCCCAGCAACACAGTATCAAAAGACACATCCCCACCCCCGCTGCACTGCTGGGTGAATCAGGTGTTTTGTGGGATAGAACATAGCAAAAGACACGTCTTTTACTGTTGCGTTACCCTGCAGACCCCCTGGTTTACCACCAGCAAAATAAAACAACATTTAAAAATTTGCTCCTACGCTGGCTGGGTGAATCAGGTGTTTGGGTATCAAAAGCCGCTTTTCCCTTCCACTCTATCCTGCAATGTAAGAGTGAATTGGTCAGACTATGAGTGTAATTCTATGCATGCAGCCTTACTCAGCAGGAAATCCCATTGAGCTCAGGTAAAACTTATTTTGAGGTGTGTTGCAAGATTGTGGCCAAAACTACATTAAGTGTGAGGAGTTGTTGTTGTTGCTACTGTTGTTAATTTTGTATATCCCCCTTCATCCAAAGATCCAATGGCTGTTTCATCATATTTTACAGTCTTGACTACTTTTGACTAAGAAAACATGTTAGATGTTTATAGGGCATAAAAATTGCTACGTACCTTTTGTTCACTAAACATAAGGCAAATAAATATTCCAGGTCAGATTCTAAATCTGTTTAAAGCTTTGGGATACTTTTTTTTTATGAATTCTGAAATTTTCTGCTCTTCATTTTTTTAAATGCTGCTTTCTGGATTTTTTTAGAATTGCTTCTTTTTTACTCCCATGACTAAACCAGACTAAGGCAACCTTGGGTGAACTGTAAATCCAACAGTATGAGGGAACCTTTTTCCATTGTTCAATTGCTATAGTTAAAAATAACTTACATATGCTTTCTCTTTCATTGAATAGTTGTTCTCAAGCTCAGTCTTGAGAGGGGTGTGGTTTCAAATGTTCTTAATAGCAACCATTGAAATTCTATCCTATCCTCCTCCTAGTCCCAGTGCTCTACCTGCATGGGTGGTTGCTAAGGAGGCGATAGTAGAATCAACCCTCATTCTCAAATGGGACTTAATAGACATCTTTAAGATATGCTGCTGCCATATTCATAAATACCCTATACCCTCTCCTGGTATAGTCTCCTTATTCACAGATGTCATGTTGCTGCTCTGTTTAAGGCATGAAACATTGGTTTGATAATCAAGTCCTCTTTCCCTTGTTTTCCAGATTGAGTCTGCCACTCTTGTCAAGAAAATAATATTTTTTTCCAGAATGGAGTGGTAATATGTGCAGGGCTAAAAGCATGGCCCTGGCTCTCCGTCAATACTGTTATGCCCTGCATGTGGGGTACACATGAGTACATCATAGTCTTATAATAAATCTTTCTGTTAAATAATAAGGAATTTACTTGGTGCTTTCTGTTTTGAAATGTACGAAGTTCTTACAAATAGGGCACATGCAAATGCGTGCAGGAGATCTCCTATGCCAGCTCACACATTAATCTTCATAGCAGATTATAGGGTTAATATTGCAGGAAAGGGTCGACCTGCTATATTAAACTGCTTGTGACCTCTGTCTGTCTGTCTGCTTTATCTCTGCAGATTAGATGACCATTTCATAGAATAGTCAGGGACTTAACTATCCTGTCTGTTACCTAAAGTACACTTCCTTCAGTGCCTTTAAAGAGCCCTACCATGTTTATTTACAAATTGCAAAATGACTGTGGTGGTGAGTAGAAAGATTATGTTGCTTTCGGAAATTGTGGCCATAAGCATTTCCAGCTAAGATGTAGTGAATGCATTTAGTCTGGCGATTTTTAACTTGCAATTTAGCAAAGAAGATCCTTAAAGTGGCTGACAAACAGATAACATCAGTAGGAAATGCCTTCTAGATTAGAACAACAAAGCTAAGTAATAGCAGTCAACATAGTCTATCACATGTCACCCCTCTCACTGCAGGGCCGAGGAGGTGTTCAGAAGCTTGAGCTTTTGGTTAACTGAAGCTTCTTGTGTTGTCTGGAGACAGAACTATTTTTAAACATAAAACTAAACTTTGTTAAATAAGTCAACTTCAGAAACTGGCAGTTTTGAAATAAAGGCAATTTGTTGGCCTTGAGGCAAATGCTTCTCAGTCAGGGTGGGGTGGGGATAGAGAGTGTAAAGGGAGGGGACAGTAATATTTTATCAGATAATCCCTGCTAATAGTTTTTAAATTTAAAAAGTGGGGAGTGGGGAATTCTTTGGCAGGCTGTAAAATGACAACAAAGCAGATGAAATGCCAAGGGAGCATATTTCATAATTGGAGCACTATCACAAAGAAGACCCTTTCCTTGGTAGCCAGCTACAAAAGACAAAAGGCACCTAGTAGAAAGATCTTAATGTACAAGTGACACAGACAGACAGCCCTTTAAGTACCATGGTCATAAGCTGTAAACAACTAATTCAAGATCAGCAGTGGGGAACTAATTAGGCCAACCAGCCCTCCTTATTTGGCCCATGAGGCTATTTTGGGCCAAGCCACAGCTACCTGCCCTGTACTTGATTCCATTTATGATGTCAGATGTGGAGCAGGAAAAGTCATGTTTTTGTAAGAAGGGTTTGCAGGCACCACTGATAGCATCTGCAAAATGTTGTGCGTAATGCCATGTTCACCTCTTTGCTAGTTCAGTGATCTGCTGATTGCTGATGTTTTGAAGCCCAGATTATCAGCTGATAGTTGGACACTGGAAAGGGCTCCCATTGTCTTGGCTTGCAGAGTAACACTTGAAGGTACAGCTTCAAAGCACTGTGCAGGCTTGTCTGCAAGCATTGATTAGCAGCTGATCATTAGAGCTGTCAGGGACCTTAACAAGCATTTTGTTGCCCTCACAATCAGGTGATAAGGCTTTAAAGTGCTGCTTTGAACTCCTGTAAGCACTGACAGTCAGCTGGTTATTGGAGGTTTAAAGCACCCCATACACAGGCCATTGTGATGTCTGGTGTTTGACAGTTCTGCCTACCTATCAAACTTGGCTCATGAGGAAATTGTTTAATGGTTATCAAATGCAAGCTAGATTTTTTTTTTTAAGAGGGCAGAAAACTGGGTGAGAGGAGGAATAGAGGGGCTAGAACATTTTGTTGGAGATCTCACTTTCTGTACTCATAATGCCCAGTCCTATTTGGTAGTCTAGGTGCTGCACTCACAACTAATTGCAGTTTTAAAACAATTTTGAAAGGCAGCTTCATGTAGAGCAGAGCTTTCCAAACTGTGTTGTGACATTATTTGTGTATTGTGACAGGTTGGTGTTTTGGCTGCAGTGTGTAGGTGTATTGTATGAATGCTTCCATGCTTCTCTTGGGGCTGAGAAGGGGTTTATTTAACCTTTGGTTTGCTAGTAAAACTGAATTACTGCGTTGCAAAATGATGCATGTCTTAAAAGTGTATCACCAAAATGAAAAGTTTGAAAAGCTCTGATGCAGAGTATATTACAGTAGTCTAATGTGAAAATTAGAGCATGGATTGGGACACTAAATGAGTGGAATTAATAAATTGAGATTTTTTAGGGTTATTGTTTTGTTCACTTTCTTTGGAAAAGATTTGTTATATTAGCTTTTGAAACAAATCCATATAAATCTGTGTGAAGGAACAAACAATAGGGACCTTCCTTTCTTGCTTGGTTATGCAGAAGCAAGCGCTAGTCAAGATGTGTTTGGTCTAGTGTTTCCCTGGAAACAGGAATAGACATTGAGCTTACATCCTCTGCTGTGCAATGGTTCAAATAGAAAAGCTGTTGGGACATGTTGACGAAACTAACTTCCTAACTGGCAGGATGCAGTAAATACTTAACTTTCTCCTTTGAGAGAAGTAGCCTCTACATATCACTCATGCAGGCATAAGATTAACAAATAAGTGATAGTTTTTATTATTTTAGAATAAACCAATAACTTTTAGTGGGAAAACTATAATGATATTATGTTCTTGATATGCATGTTATTAGTCCCTGTAATTTTAATTGATCATACACTTGCTGCTTTTTAAGACTAATATGCACTTTTATGTTTAATGCATATTGTACAGTGCTTACCCTGAATTATCACACAATATATTTCCAGTGATCTTGTTTTGGAATGCTATTCAAGCTGTAACAAATAAACAACTACTTGCTTTTTTTCTTTGTAAATGTTTCGTATATTGAAATTAATTTTTGAATTACTTTCTCAGGAAAACTGCTTCCCAGTGTTAGAAAAATTATACCCCCAAAAAACTGAATGGAAAGAAGATGTTCTAAGGTACAGCTCAATGATTAGATGCTAGACTCTGGAAGAAACGCTGATAAATACCTTTACTACAAAGGACCTGAAAGGTTTAAATGGGGACTATGTTTATTGGATCGCAAATTGTCCGATCTTGCTGGATGAATAAAGTTCTTGTCAATCCTCTATTTCTTGTTTTGGAAGAGTAGAAGAAAGATCAATGGCCAAATAACACCCTTCCACTTTAGTTGTTGTCCCAGTATACTTGATTCATGTCTTGAATGTAGCTGACCACCAAATTGTAAGGAAAATATATTGTCTTTGCATGTACAGTGGTACCTTGGGTTACAGACGCCTCAGGTTACATACGCTTCAGGTTACAGACTCCGCTAACCCAGAAATAGTACCTCAGGTTAAGAACTTTGCTTCAGGATGAGAACAGAAATTGTGCAGCAGTGGCACAGCCGCAGCGGGAGGCCCCATTAGCTAAAGTGGTGCTTCAGGTTAAGAACAGTTTCAGTTTAAGAACGGACCTCCAGAACGAATTAAGTTCTTAACCCGAGGTACCACTGTATCCTGAAAGAAAGAAAAAACATGGATTCAAAAGGGGAACATCAAAGCATTCCAGTAGGGAGCTGCAACTGTTGCAGTAGCACCCTATCCCTAAACAGCTGTAACATACCTGGCTCTTTAGAGAAGTTAATAAAATAACATAAATGGAAATGTTAAGGTCTGAGAAAGTACTTCTTCACATAGCACATAATATTTTAATACAGTCTGTGGAATTTGTTCCCCCAGGAGGTAGTGATGGCCACCAACTCTGAATGCTTTGAAAGAGGATCAGATAATTGTGGTGAATAAGGCTATTGGCTACTACTAGCCACAATATCTATGTTTTTCCTCCACCATCTGAGGCAGTATACCTCCGAATGCCTGTTGCTGGGAATCACGAGTGGGAAGAGTGGTGTTGCACTCCCGTTATGCTTGTGGGATTCCAATGGACATCTGGTTGGCCACTTTGAAAACAGGATGCTGGACTAGATACTGGCCTAATCCAGAAAGGCACTTTGTGCTATCTTGTTGTGTTGAGTAGAACTTACTTTGTAGTTGCATGTACGTTAACACTAAAAGGTGGTATTCTCTTTCCCTGAGAACAAGAGCAGACCCACAGAACCACAATATTTAAATTCAAGAGACATTTGATAAGACTATACATACTAGCTGGCTACTGTAACAATTAAATACATCTTGTTTTGCCACTCAGATATCTAAGAAGAGATGGATTTCAATGTGATTCTATCCATGGAATAATACTAAGTAGGATCATTTACTTGAAGCCGATCATAACTGCTGATGATGTGTGCCTGGATCCAGTAGAAAACTTGTATAATAAATGTAGCACATAAATTAAACCATTGGTTTGCATTTGGTTTACAGCAGTGTTCAAAAGCTGAAACACGCCTGAGTAAGGCATGTTCATATCCCCAGTGACCTGTGGTTTAGTTGTTAATGCATGATACTGAAATAATAGGTGCTGCCCTCCTCCCTTGCTGCTGCAAACCCCCCCAAACAAACCATGAGTGGTAAAACAAAGAACAAAATTTGACTTCTGCTTAGGGTTTGTTGTTTTCTCCACACAGTGAGCCCAACATGAGAATCCAGACCATAGCCTTTTCCCTATCTGGACAGGGAGAGGAATGAAGTGCAGTCACATTTATTAGCACATTATGCCATAGTAATAAACTATAAAATATAGTTTAATACGATATGAGAACCAGGTCAGGGTATCAGTCAACCTCAGGCAGATATCCACCTTTAGCCTAATCTGTTTGGATGGTCATTATTCTGTTTTAAGTTAATACGTGTAGACCTTACTATTGCCTGTATTTAAATTTAGGTTTTATTTTAAACCAGGATATTTTAAGAAACATTAATATAACTCAGATGGCAAAAGACAACCTGTTTTGTTGTTTCTTGATCACTGAGATTACTTCCCCATGAAGAAAGCAAACCTTTTGGATTAATATACGTTAAAGAATTCAGACCCAATCCAGCACTGTTAATTGCCTGACAGTAGTGCAATACAGGAGGGTTCTTCAACCTTTGTGCCCAAGATGTTGTTGAACTGCAACTACCATAATCCCTAGCCAGTTTATCTGATGATTGGGGGTGATGGGAGTTGTAGTCCAACATCTGGGTACTGAAGTCTGAAGACAGCTGCATTAAAGGAATACTAGCATTCTGATTTGGGAGTGGAAGATTCCTTCCTGACCCTCATGTTGATGGCTTGAGACTAATAGAATTTGTCCACTAAGTCTTCCTGGGGAAACAAAGTCTGTATTTGTTTACATAAAGTTTTTTAGTGGGTTATTAAATCATATCATATATATATTTGCTCTTTGCTAGTTAGGGCTCTGAGGGAATGCTGTTTTTAAAAAGCTAAGCAAGGCTTAGCATGTCAGGTTGGGAGCAAGATCAGACTCTTACCTTAAAATACGTGGTTTTTTGTTTTTGAGAATGTCTATGATTATCCTTGCTGACACTTTTGAAGAGAGGTAGTATTGCAGCAAAAACAATGAAGAGTTTTGTGGTACATGTATAGGTAAGAGCCAGGTTCAGCTGCTGCAGTTCATCATATGCATCACCTAAGTACACATGCACAGCCTGAGTAGAAAGAGGAGAGAACATTCTCTTCTTTTGAAAATGAGACCAGGAGGTCAGGCTGTGTAAGAGATAGCAATAGTTGTGACAATACTATGCAGAGAATAAATGACTGTGGAATCCAATTCACATGGGTGTGATCAGCTAGTCAGAAATGGGCCACTGCCATATGTATGGGATATTTCATTCATTTGATTGCATTTTCATTGTGTTGTTACACAAGGTACTATTGATATTGAACTACAGTGGTACCTCGGGTTAAGTACTTAATTCGTTTTGGAGGTCCATTCTTAACCTGAAACTGTTCTTAACCTGAAGCACCACTTTAGCTAATGGGGCCTCCTGCTTCCGTTGCGCCTCCGGAGCAAAGTTCTTAACCCGAGGTACTATTTCTGGGTTAGCGGAGTCTATAACCTGAAGCGTATGTAACCCGAGGTACCACTGTATTGATATTTAATGATCCAAGAAATCATATATCTAGTTCTGTATGTGCAAGTTGGTTTTGAGCCTGTTTTTCTTTAGCAGCTTCCCATTCTGCATAGTGAACACCTTTAGAAATGGAGGGTTGCTTCTAAAGCAGCTGGTGTTGGGTGATATATACAGGTTTGTTGCTTAATGAGGAAAGTCAGAAGTCCTGTGGGGTATGTCCCAAATGCTTGACTACACATAAAGTAGCTCTTTGCAGTCTATCTAGCATGTATGTAATATAACAGAAGACATCACTGAATCCTGTGATATTATTATTTCTTTTCTATTGAGAAAAGAGATGAGACACAATTTTCACTGACCTAGAGTGGATAGAAAAGCTTTTCACAATTTTCCTGTGTATTTTTCATAAAGAGAATGTCCTTCTTGAGCACAAGTTGAAATATTGGGAATCACAAAGTATTTCTCAAGGGAGAAATAACTGAAGTAAGAATATGCTCTTGCACATAAACTACATTTAGAGAGTTTTGGTGGTAGAAAAGATACACTCATGTTTTGTATAGCGCCTGAAATATTAGGTTAGTCCAGGGAGTGGTAAAGTCACATTTTGCAAGGCACTTTGAAATGTGTGGTGGTGCTTTACCTCCTCAAGGGGTGCTCCCTGGATTCTGAGGTTTTGAGCAATTATCACCCAGTTGCCCATATTCCTCTTTGGACAAGGTACTTGAGGGAGTTGTGGCCAGGCACTTTGGACACACTTTGATGAAGCAGATTTCCTTGACCCATTTCAATACAGCTTCAGGGTTTGGTTTGGCACTGCAGTGGCTTTGGTCGTTGTGGTTGGTGATGTGTTTTTGGAGAGACATAGCAGTGGTTCCCTGTGGTCACTCATTAATCTGTTAGCAGATTTGATCCTATTAACCATAGCATACATCTGGAGCAGCTGTATGGGTTGGTGACATGATGATACAGTGGTTCTGTTCCTGCTTGCAGGGCTGTTTTCAGAGAACCATAAGAGTGACATGCTTGGATATGTGGCAACTGTGATGCAGGGTTCAATTCTGTCCCCAGTGCTATTTAACATCTATAGGCCATTGGGTGGAATCATTGGGAGTTTGGGACTGAGTTTTATTAACATAATATTCAGTGATATGTTGATGTAGAGCTGGTGTTTAGCGGCAGTAATGGGCTGGATGGGAGCTAGTGAACAGAAGCTTAATTCGGACAAGACAGAGACATTGTTGGGTAGTTCTTGTGTTTGACCTGCTGCAGATGGAGTAGCACTCCCCCTGAAAGAACAAGTTCATAGTCTGGAGATTCTCCTGGATCCATCTCTGCACTGTAGGCTTAGGTGGTTTCTGTGGCAAGGAGAGCCTAGTTCTAGCTATTGGCTGTTCTTCGACACAGATGGGTGATAGTTTAGAACACTCTGATAACCTTCTGTCTCAATTATTATAGTGTGTGCTATGCAGGGTTGCCCTTGAAGATGGTCCAGAAATTGTAGCTTGTGCAGAAAGCAGATGCTAGAGCAGAGGTCAGCAACCTTTTTCAGCCGTGGGCCGGTCCACCATCCCTTAGAGCATGTGGTGGGCCGGACTATATATATATATATTTTTAGGGAGGGGGGGAGAAATGAACAAATTCCTATGCACCATAAATAACTCAGAGATGCATTTTAAATAAAAGGAAACATTCTACTCATGTAAAAACACGCGGATTCCCAGACCGTCCGCAGGCCAGATTGAGAAGGCGATTGGGCTGGAACCAGCCCCCGGGACTACCCATGTGCTAGAGTACTTGTAGTACTTAGGTGTTCCATAGCATCTCTCCATCTTGCAGAACCTATGCTACCTGCCTGTGCCCAGTGTTCAAAACTAACCAGGCACCAGACATGTTTTGCAATTTGTGTGGGTCTAATCGCTACCACATGGAGATCTCCAGAGGCCAGGTTGGCAGTTGACATCTTCATCTGACTGGCCCCTCCATCTTTCTTAAGCAGAATAGCTTATTTATTGCATTTATATCCCAACCTTTCTTCCAAGAAATATATGGTTTACCCCCACTTCAGTTAATTCCTACAACAACCCTGTGAGGTAGGTTCAGAGGCTGTGACTTGCCCAAGGTTACTCAGTGACCTTCATGACTGAGTGGGGATTTGAACCCTGGTTTCCCAGGTCCTAGTCCAACACTCTAACCGCTACACTACACTGGCTTCCTAGAGTACTTCTGCTATGGGGCAGCAGTATAAATAAAGTAGGTAAATAAATATGGGGGAAGCAGGGAAAGATGATGTGTTCTCCACCGATGCGCAAGGTGACCCAGAATATAACCCCCACACTATTGGGGAGTTGCCTGTATATTTATTTTATTATAATAATAAAATTTATATACCATCCCTCATCCGATGATATCGGGGCGGTTCACAAGATAAAAAAATACAGGACAAAAGCGTGCTGATGAAAAGTACGGTTACGTGAGTGCCTTGGCAGAGGGTGTGCTTTAATCTGTTGTAAGCGTTGTAAGCTGAGAGAGATTCTCTATTTGTGGTTTCAAAGGAAATATTTAACTTCCGTAAGGTATTAACTCATTCATTTTGGGTAAACAGAGTATTCTAGAGTATTCAGTGTGGTGAAGTTTTCCATCTACATGGGCATAATGGCAAGCTTGAGGACTTCTGGTGGCTGCAAATCCTTTAACCTCCTCCTCTTCATTATAAGGTAGCCATGCTGCCCCCACCCTTAAAAAAGTGCATAGAGCTGAAGGAAGAGTGGTGTGTTCACACCATTTTCTTTCAGATCTACAGGCTATTTCTAATTGTGTCACTCAGCTGGTGGTAAAGCTTCATTCAACAGAATGAGAGGGAAGCACTGGATCTGTGAAGTGATTTTAAATCGTCAGTCTATCCAATATTGGCTCTAATTTTATGGTGGTACTGGGGTAACTCTTATGTAAAGTCATGGAAATTTAGAGGACTCTATTATTCTACTGGATCTGATTTTTACCCTTATCTCATGGAAAAGCTGTGTGTGTGTCTGTTTGTCTGTCTGTGTGTAGGGGCATGTGCATGCCCTAGCACATTTTCTTTCCGTCTTTGGGGTGTGTGTGAAGCAGTTAGAGAGCATGATGCCAAGGGCACTCTCTCAAAATCCCAAATACACTCATTGATCCAAAGAGATTGGTGCTCTCTCATCTGTATGTTGCATGCTATTGGGTTTTCTTGCCTAAACAATACCTGCATGGTGAACTTTGTGAAAAAAAGAATGAAGCTTATATTAAAACTGGAGCTACCGCTTACAAAGTATGTTTAGAAATGTGTATTGTTCAGGGCTTCACTATTTACAAAGGGCTTTTTTCTAATTGTGTCACCCAGCTGGTGGTAAGGATTGATTCAGCAGAATGAGGGGAAAGCAGTGTTCACCTCTTCCCCTCTGCACCCCTGTATTCTGCTTTGGAGTCCCCCAACACTTCGGAACAGATTGACAAAAATGGCATCCCTCCCAATTGTGCTGAAGGAAACCTTGTCATCTGACTGGTACCATTGGATACAAAGCAGAGGGTTTTAAGTAGATGGAAATTCAGTACTTTATTTTTAACTATTGTGTTCTATATAAAATACTTAAAATGGATGTGAGTACTCTTTTTGACTCTTTAGGCACCACTGCGCTCACAATAAAAATAAAAGTAAATCTCTCTTCCTTTTCTTTTTTAAAGACGTAAGGTTCCAATCCTAAACATAGCACTTAGGATTTCACCACAGTGATGCTTAGTTCTGAGTAAACAACAAATGTTGGATTATGCTGTAAATGTACCTCCTTTTAGCCAAGAAGCTACCAGTATTTTTGTCACCGCAGGATAATGTGGAGCATGTTCTTTAATTAAAGTTAATTTTAAAAATTCCACAAGTCCTCAAAAGTCCATTTTAATATTGTCTGAAATTGATTTTAGATTAAGACATTTCTGATTATACGTTCACACAGTACTTTGTTAGGAACAGTTTTATGGTTAGGAAAGACGTTACTGAAGAATTCGGAATGTTGCATTACCTATTGAAGACATTAAGTAATTCTGACGTGCCAGGTCCTACTTTTTAAAATGAATTATAACATTCACAGATCATTTATTGCTCAAATTATGGTTATTTTAATCTTATGGAAACAAATTTTGTTCATACATACACCCCTAACAGTGAATATCCATTCCCTTAAACATCTATAATTATCCTAAGCATGGATGTTCAAGCCATTTGAGTAAACAAGACAGCATTGTTGCATTAGTTAACTGCTTTTAAATGCATTGTGTTTTACTAGGAGTGCCATATCAGTTGTTCTAGATACACTATATAAAGAAGGCAGACTCCTTGCTGTGATGCTACTTCGGATTTCTGCCAAGAAACAACAAGCATTGCTTGTTGGTGAACAAATCTCTGCCTCTTAGAGTGATTGTTTTAAATTAGTTGGCAGTCCTGATTTAAACATAGCTCTGAAGGATCTTAATTTTCCCTTTGTACACTCTCTGTTACATCTCAGATTGCTTCTCAAATCTCAGAACTCTCATAACCTTAGGGAATTTTTAGCCGCAGAGTAGTGTTCATTTCATGTCTATCTCTCTTTACCCTACAACACAAAGAACTGGGGAAGTATAAAGGGAGATGACCTATTTTAAAAGTATTTGTTTGCCATTATATTTTAGGGCCCCTGCTGTAATACATAGATCCCAAAGGGGCAGTTAGGGAGCTTTTTAGACGTTGAGGAATTCCAAGGAAAAACCCTGTGCAATACACTAAAGTTATAAATCTTGGCCCTCCATAATGTTGGTGTTCTTCAACAGTAGGTGAGATAAGTGAAGACTACGTGGAGAAGTGACTGACAAGAGAGAAGCAAGTTAAGTAGTTCTTGGCTCTGGAGGACTTATAGTGGTTGCCTTTTAAAAAGGCTTAGTAACTGGCTTTTTATATAAAATCTTATCTTTAAACCATTACAGTATACAATTTTGTTTTTGTTGTTAATGCTGAAACATTGTTTGTTTTGTGGAGGTTATTTTTCAATCCATTATAGTTTCTCTCAAATCTGTACATATTTGGTCTTTACCATATTGCACTATGAAATGGCATAACATTACTTTGTGCTTATGTAACATGAGAAATTGTCACCATGGGTTCAGCTCATAAACCTTACATTCAGACTTTAGACTTCTTCCTTGCTCATCTAAAGGTTGATCGTAGCAAAATGCACATAATGACTTGTATTATAGGAATTAATCATGGGAATTAAGCAAGAAACAGTTTATTCCACAGTTTATTGTCTTATTGGAGGCAGTTCTTCTTTCACATGTTGCTAGTTGAATATTTGTTTTATTTGTTTACTTAGGTCTAATGCCTCAGTTGTACCAGTGTATCTGGAAATTTGGTTATGTAGCTACTGTTGGTTAAAAGTGAAATGAGGTTATTCAGTTTTTGCACAGTAAACACAGGAGGGAGATTGGAGTAGAAATGCACAAGGATCTTTTAGCTCCTTTTTAGGGGTTGGTTCACACAGTCATATTCATCACTAAGTACCTGCAGCATCAGTAGTCTGTTTGCCTGTGTGAATGAGTCATCTGATAGTGAAGTGAATGGCCCAGTGCTGACCAGTATGGCAATGAAATAGGCCTTTTCAGAGAGAAGTGGGTAGTTTCTGCATGCCCATAAAACAATCTGGGTATGCAGAAAAACAGTTAGAAAAAACAGAAGGTGAGAAGACTGATGACTTTGCATGCATGTATATTGCAAGCCATTTGTGTGCCCTGTGGCCATTAGGCCAAAGGAAAACATGTGGCTTTCCACTTTCCATTAAGAGCAGTGTGGGGGACACGATGGGCATGTGGCATTCTGCATATCAAGGTCATGAGGTAGAATAGTAGCTTCTCAGTACCAGTTTCTAGGAATCATTATTACTATGAGAGCATTAACAGCCAAAGGATGGTATGTGTGTACATGGTGGAGGGCCATGCATATGGAATTTTCCTTTGAATTTTTGCCTGAGCAAAGAGGCAAACCAACTGTTAAGTTTAAAGATCAGTTTGTATTTTGACTATCAGTAATGGTGAGGTGTAAGCTTAAAGGAAATCAAAAGCTCTGCAAATTCTCCTTCCAGTTTGCTTGCAGTTTTTTGGATTTATGCTGGTATATTAAATAATTTGTGTGGGAATCTAACTCAAAAATTGGATCATACTTTGACTTTAGACCCAAAGCGGACAGCCTGCAATTGATGATCAGGATTTTTTATTGCATTCATTTAATGCAGTCTACAAAATGTCTGTAAGCAACTTACAAATATATAAAATGCTGACTAGCTTTCTTAGTAATTTAAAACCAAATATATAGAATAAAATACAATAGAACAAAAATTTATAAAGGTTTTTATTTAACAAGAATAAAAATGACATATCCTACCCCATCCCACTGAAAGAAGAATATCATGGATATAAATCATACTACACTATGCTCAAAGACTGAAAGCCTAAGCAAGCAGGAAAGCAGACATTGTTGGTGTGAGGTGTGTTTCCCTGGGGAGAATTTCCCACAAATGCGTAGCCTTTCTCTTTTTGCTACCCTCCGTACCCTCCAGTGACAGGCTTCTGGTTGATTTCTATGGGAGGGCTGACTCTTCAAGTTAGGTATTATATGGTGTTTTACACAGTATAGAAGTAGCTAGCATCTCTTTTCTATTGCAGAGGATTTGGCTTTTTTTGTATAAAGCATATATTTAGGAATAACTTTTTAATTTTAAACTTTTAACAGAGAGAAGGAGCAAGAAAAGGAAGAACAGTTAATGGAAGACAAGAGAAGAAAGAAAGAGGATAAGAAAAAGAAGGAATCTACTCAGAAGGTAAGCCAGGTATTTGTTTGATCATACTTTGTAAGGTCATCCATTTATAATAGTGGACCAGTGAGCATCAGGCACTATGATTACTGCAACTACTATATTCTCACTCACCCATCCCAGCAATGCTGCATGTACATCTCAGCTCATCTTCTGTATTTTCTAGTTAGAATCCTTTTCCTTTAAAGCTAGAAGAGGATTTATCTTGAGGTTTGCATGCAATCATCTCAGTCATGCCATATTAAACATAGATCAGTGTTGATCGAGCTGTAAAAGCAGCTGGTTTCCTCTGTGTCGTTTATAACTTGGGTGCTTGTCTGGCAACAATTGCTGCTTTCTCAGACATGCAGGTGAGTAGCAAATTATAAGATTGCTTTAAATAAATCTATTTATGGATCCGAGAAGTGTTCCCAAGATGTATTTTACATTGGTAAGTGCAAGACCCTTTGTGCTTCTATTAGCTTTCTTACTTGAGCACATGAATTGAAACTGCTTGGAGTGGTTCCCAAACTCCTGTGGCTGAGGTCCTGGGATTATTGACTCATACATTGCCTTCATTAAAGCACATGCAGAAACAGCGTTTTGTCTACAGCCCATGTTGAGGGGGGATTATTTTAATTTTTACACTTGTACCCCACATTTAAGAACATAGGAAGAGCCTTCTGGATCAGACTAGTGGCCCATATAGACCAGCATCCTGTTCTCACAGTGGCCAACTCAATGCCTGTGAGTCCAATGGCATTCTCCCCCCTTATGCTTCCCAAAACTGGTAGTCAGAGGTTTGCTGCCACCAGCAATGGAGACAGAATATAATAGTCATCTTGGCTAGTAGCTTTTTATAGCTGTGTCCTCCAGGAATTTATCTAATCCTCTTTTTAAAGCCATCCAAGTTGGTGATCATCACTGCCTTCTATGGGAGCAGATTCCATGGCTTAACTATGCACTTGTGAACAAGTGCTATCTTATTTTTGTTCCAAGTCTTCCAGCATTTGATTCCAATGGATGTTTACGAGTTCTAGTGTTATGAGAGAGAGAGAGAGAGAGAGAACTTTTCTATGCTTTCTCTGCACCATGTATAACTTTATATACCTTTAAACAAAAAAATCCAAAATGTTGTAACCTTTCTTTATAGTAGAGGTGCCCTTTCCTGAACCCTTTCCAACTCTGTAATACACTTTTTGAGGTAAAATGACCCAGAATGGTACACAGTACAGTGGTACCTCGTGTTACAAATGCTTTGGGTTTCAAACACTTTGGGTTACAAACTCTGCTAACCCGGAAGTAGTACCTTGGGTTGAGAACTTTGCCCCAGGATGAGAACGGACATTGCACGCCGGCAGCAGCAGGAGGCCCCATTAGCAGAAGCACGCCTCAGGTTAAGAACAGTTTCGGGTTAAGAACAGATCTCCAGAACGAATTAAGTTCATAACCCGAGGTACCACTGTATTCCAAATGCATCACACTATAGATTTGGATAATGGTATTATGATATTGACACTTTAGTTTTCAACCACTTTTCTGATGATTCCTAGCATAGAATTAACCATTTTCACAGCTGGCACACACACAGTTAGCTGCTTCATCAAATTCTTCATTATGACCCATAGGTCTCGTTTCTGATCAGTCACCAACACTGCATGAACAAACATGTGAAATTTTACACTTGCTTACATTGAAATGTATTTGCCATTTTACTGCCCGTTCACCCAGTTTGGCGATAACTTTTGGAGATCTTCACAATCCTTTTTGTTTTAATCACCTTCAACAATTTAGTATCACCGGTAAAAATGATTACATCACTGCTTGTCCCTAGCTGTAGACTATGATCAAGTTAAATAACACATGTCTCAGTACTTATTCTTGGAGGACTCGATTTTCCACATTTCCATCTTTCTGCTTGATGTTTCTTGTCAGTTACTGATCCATAAAGAGGACCTTGCTTCTTGTTCATGATTGCTAAACGTACCTGAAAGTATCTGTCAAGTACTTTGTCAAAAGCCTTTTGAAAGTCAAAGTTCATAATGTCAGCTGGATCACCTCTATCTATATACTAGTTAACAGTCTCAAATAACTATAAAAGGTTAGCGTGATGGAAGTTAACTTTGCATATGCAGTTTCAGAAAGATTCTAGGGCACTTTCTTTCAAGAAGCTCAAGGCAGCATACACACTCCCCCCCCCCCCCGCCTTAATTTTATCCTTACATTAACCCTGTGAGGTAAGTTAGGCTGGCACAACATAATTTAGTGAACTTCATGGATGAGTGGGGATTTGAACACTCTAGTCACTCTCCCATGCTGTATTTATTACTATTACTGTTTAAATTTGTATAGTATATGGTTCTTCATCTGAAGATCACAGGGTGCTTCATAACATAAAAATGCAAAATGAGAACACAAAATACATAAAAACCAAACAAACCAGTAATTCCAAAGACACATTTAAAAGGCCATATAATGTTTAATCAGCCAGAGGGCTGGTTTTAGAGAAACATTTCCACCTGGCGCCTAAAGATTTGTAATGAAGGTGCCAGGTGAGTTTCCTTGGGAAGCATATTCCACAAATGGGAAGCCACCCTAGAAAAGACCCATTCTTGTGTTGCTACCCTCCAGACCTCTTCTGGAGGGGGCACACAAAAAATGGGCCTTAGATGATGTATCTCTTCAAGCAGCAGAATCTAAAAATTGTTGAGGCTTTTTCTCCTCTTGTTGGTCTACTTCCCCAGGACCTGATACGTCAGAGCAATAGAATCTTCAGCCTTAGAAAAGCACTCATAAAGATTTGTTGTGGCTAATGATGTATATTTGAACAGGGCATCTTAAATTCTGATGAGCAAAGACCTTTAAAGTAAAAATTGATGGCATTTTTACATCTTTTTATGTTGCTCTTTCTGGTTTACTGTACAAAAAACTAGCTCTTAATTCCTCAGACCTATTAAATGTGAAGTTTGACGTAGGCAGGAATATTCAATACTGCCTGAAAAACCACCCATCTTTTTGATCTAGATCTTCTTGATGAGCCAGGAGAGACAGAACATCGATTTAGCACCAACCCATTCTCTTTGAGATGACTGCAGAGACAGGAGGTGATTTCTAAGCACTGTCACCTGGAGGCACAGGCGGGGCAAGGTGTTCCCATTAATAGTGTAATAACAAACCACCTTTTTTGCTGCTCACTGGCCTTCTACATCAGTGCTTTATACTGTGGCTCTTTACAGATGTTAGCTTGCTGGTCCATAGGTACAGTACTCCGTGTATGCAGTGTTGAAAATGGGCTATAGAAGCTTCAAACCATTATTGCGTATTTATCGCGTGGTACCTTAAGTCTTCAGAGATAACAGATCGGAATCAGAGCTTCCATTATGGCAGCTGTCAAAGGCACCTTAAGTCATAGAAGTAATAGAAACTTTTCAGTAACTTAGTGAGTCACTTTCCTGAGTGTCTTGGTGGTACTGGATCATTCCCCCCAGCCCTACTCCCAATCCTATGAAAATACAACACAGAGGATACAGGTACTGATTCTGTTGTCAGCCTTGGGAAATGGCATCTTGATTCTTTATGTTGGATCTTCTTCACCAACCGAGTTTGCACAGCTACTGGGACGATGGAATAAAAGGTTTCCCACAATATCTTTGCTTATCTTTATTTTAAAATAATAATCAAACAGCTGCAAAACACCCCTTCTCACTGCCTTTCCTCAACAGTCCTTAACAGTATTCTATAACAGTATTCCTTAACAGTACACACTACACCATTTGATCAACTTAAATACAGGCTTCCCTCCTTCACCCCCCCCAAACTGATTTTCAGGGTCATGCTGCCTCTGAGCTTGGAGGTGCTATTTAACTGTAGTGACTGATAGCTTCCATTATAATTTTCCTCTAGAAAGGGATTAGACAAATGCATAAAGACATCTAAGCCACTGGCCATCTCTACGTATTATGACAGTGAATTCCATGTAACCTGTACTTTGTGTAAAGCCCTTCTTATTGTCTGCCCATAATCTATTCCCAGTCAGTGGTAAGTGACCTCCCAATTTTAGTGTTATAAGAAAGATGACATTCTTTCCATTTTTCACTGTCTAGTTAATAATTTTATGAATGACAGTCATGTCCCCCCTTAGTCTCTCCCCACCTTTTTAAACCAAAAACCCATGGGATTGATGGGGGGACGGACAGGACAGTAGTGAGAGTCTTAACTCAGTAGTGGGGGGGGGGGCTTGCCCCTTGTGCTTCCTGAGCCACTATGCCACCAACCCAGGTTAAAAATCTGGACAAATCATACTCCCCTGGTAAGAACATGGCCACAGGATCAGGGTTAGCAGCGCCTACTCTTGTCTGGGGTCTCCCTCTGTTCTGAAGTCCTCCTGAGTGAGTGAGTAGATGCCCTTACAGCCATTGTAATGTGAGCTTGCAGTCCCTCCTGCCTTGGGTAGGAAAGTGCAGGGAGGGTGCTGCTTGCCTGCATCCTCTTTTGGACAATTTCTCCCAGTATTGGAGAGGAAAATGTGTTGGCTTCTCAGACGGATTGGCACACTCTGCCCCAACCACTCTCCTGTGACTCTGTTAAATTAAAACAACAACAACACCGTGCCAGCGTCTAGGGCAGGCACACACCAGTTACTGCTGCACAATTTCTTCCCACCGCTCTCTGAGCTTTTCTTTTGACTGCTTGGCCCCTTATGCCCTGTCTTGACTGAGGCCTTCCCACCCCCACCCCCACTTTCCTGTTAAGCAAGCACAGTTGGTGGGTTGGAGTTGGGGCAGCGCAAAGCTGTGAATGGGTTTCCAGTAAAAATAAATAAAATAAAAGCAAAAGTAAAATACAGATTTATGCATCTGCCAAAACTGAGCACTATGTGAGCTCAGGAGAACCACGATTGTTCACTTGTGAGACAGGGCCAGTCTGGGGAGATCCGGATGGTTCCTCCTTCAGGAAGCATCTTAAAGCATCCTGCATAACCCACCAGAGGGGAGGAGCCTTCGTCTTGAGCTATTTGAGGAGCGATGACTAGAACCTGTGTGTTCTCTTCAATACTTGTGCTCAAATTGGCCTCTCAAAGGGTTTTTATTTCTGGATTTGGATCTCATGTCTGCTTGCAGCCTTTTAGGGCCTGCTTCTTGAATGGTAAATAAACAGGAAGCACTCGTTGAAAAATGGGGTCCTATAGCCGTAATCTTTTGCTAACTCTCTTAAGCCCCATTACTAACGTAAATCAGGCAGAGTTGTTTGTGGGCAGTCCTGTATCAAATAATAAGGTGAATTATACTGTGTTTTTCTCAGTTGGAATGATGGACATGGGAAAAGAGGTGTTTTGCATGCACTGGCGGAGGAAGAGGTGCGGGGGGAACACACTGCCCCAGGCTCCCCCCCCCCCCACGCACGCGCTGGGCACCACGCTGCCACAGGCGGCACATCATGCCTCCCGGGACGTGCACCAACCACTCCCCCACCTGCTCTCCGCCCCCAATGCCGGAGCATGAAGCTCCGCCACTGTTTGCATGTGTGTTTATTTTACAAGAGAGATTTGGCTAGGTTGGTGCAAACAATAAACTCACGTTGTACTATACTGCAACACTGCACCAACCACAGTTATTTTAAGAAGAGATAGTTAAAACTCAACTATTTATTTTTCCCCCATTGTTGTGTAAAGTGTTCTTTACCAAAAGGTTCGAAGTTTATAATAACACAGAGTTTAAGGAAACTTCCTAGTCGTAGAAATCTTGAATAATTGTATTCAGAGTCTTGTTTTCTAAGCATTTTATTCACATTGGTTTGACTTACTGAAAAGCTTTTAGTGGCATTGTGTTTACCCTAGTCAGACTTTCAGCACAGTTTGTCCCTGCAACATTTGTTGAGTTGTTGGAAATCTAATAGTGCTAGAATTCCAATGTTTTTTCACTTGTGACCATTCAGTGTTGGAAAGCCGTGGCGTATATGCTGCATTGAGGTAGCCCCTTCAGGTGTTATGTTGCCTTGTATAAGAATCTGTATCCTTGCTCATGTTTACTTACTTGAAATTTGTTAAAGCAGTGGTTCTTCAGATAATCTATTACTGGGAAGAAAATAGGCTTGTGCTTTAAGATGCTCTGTTTCTTAGAACGGGAGAGGTGGGTGGCACTGTGATCTAAACCACTGAGTCTCTTGGACTTGCCAATCGGGAAGTCGGCTCTTCGAATCCATGTGTTGGGGTGAGCTTTGTCCCTGCTTCTGCCAACCTAGCAGTTCGAAAGCACACCAGTGCAAGTAGATAAATAGGTACTGCTGTGGAAGGAGGTAAATGGTGTTTCCGTGTGCCCTGGCTTCTGTCACTGTGTTCCATTGTGCCAGAAGCGGTTTAGTAATGATGGCCACATGACGCGGAAAGCTGTCTGTGGACAAACACCCGCTTCCTCGGCCTGAAGTGAGATGAGCGCCGCACTCCATAGTTGCCTTTGACTGGACTTAACCATCCAGGGGTCCTTTACTTTTACCCTTAGCCATTTCTTACAGTACCGTTGAGCATACACTTCAGTTGTTAGACAAAGTAAATTTTCTTGCCTATCTTGTGTCAAATATTCCTGTTATCTGGGTTCTAGTACATACATTAGTATCAGTTTTCTTTTATCTGCTTACTTGCAAAATGAAAGAAATGCCTAGGTATTTGAAAAGGAGGAAGAATCTTTTGCTAAACAAAATGTATAAATACTGAAAAAGACAAGGTGTTTGACCTTTTTAATATTTGTATATGCCTAAACAGGTTACGTTTAGGCATATACAAATATGCCTAAATGTAACACAAGCTTACCTTTAACACAGGCTTAACTTAGTTAATGTTAATAAGGCTATTTTTATTTATTCTTCTCATTTCACTTACAGGTCACAGATCAAAAAACCAAAGGTAAAAGACTTTTAATTTTTCTAAAATTTACAATAAGTTTTTTTGGTCTTTGAGCAGATCATTTTCCACTTCTTTCTTAAAACAAAGTTCTTCTACCCTTATTAGCTTCATAGGATCAGGGCATGAAATATATTTTAATACTAAAAATGTTTTTTCATAAATAATTTTAAATATAGCTTTTCATATTGTTCAGCTTGCAAAACAATTCAGAACACTTATTTACATATTTTGTTGTAGTGCCCGAAGCGACGAAACCAAGTTTAAGCCAACCAGTGACCGCCAGCCCAATTGGCAGCTCTCCATCGCCACCAGTCAATGGTGGCAACAATGCCAAAAGGGTGGCAGTGCCGAACGGTCAACCGCCAAGCGCCGCCCGCTACATGCCTCGGGAGGTGCCGCCGCGATTCCGTTGCCAGCAGGACCACAAAGTGTTACTGAAACGTGGGCAGCCCCCTCCGCCATCTTGTATGCTCCTTGGGAGTGGAGTAGGGCCACCTCCTTCTCCAGCACCTGGAGTAAATCCAAACAACGCACAACTAGTAACAACAGGAGTGCTGCTGCCATGTGACAGTGGGACTGCAACAGGTAGGAAAGCTTTTGTTATTTCCCTTTGGGTTTGAGTTTGACATTATGTGATCCTAACCCTCTATTTTTTTGCCAAATATCTTCAAGAAAAGGCTAAGGAGTGGAGTTCCTAAGACTGTTGGATGGTAAGCCTCCTGGCAACTCCTGCAGCCAAGCTGGTGCCAAATGTATTGCTCTGCTTTCCTTTAGACCACATCAGCAAGGCTGAGGGTGGGGAGTATTGTTGTCTGGGCAGCCCAGGACCTCCATACACACTGCCCAGGCTTGCGCCCCAGGGAGGTCACTTCAGTGCTGATAACCCCCAGAGGCACACTCCATTGTCTGTTGAGACAGCCGGGTGTCAACAACAACAACATCCTCCTGAATTGTTTCAAGACAGTTTTTGATTGGGTAGATAGGGAGGTAGCCCATATTAAAAAGTGATGTTGTAGGAATAGAAAAGGAAATTAAAATCCTTAAACTTTGGGCACCTTCCTTATATGTGGATAATCTAATGAATTTGGAGTCTAATGAAGGCGAGTGTTACATTTTTTTACAAAACGATGAACGGTGACAAATATGTATAAAGTAATTTTTCTTTAATTATAATGGAAGTTTGCTTCTCCTGATTAAAATTGGTTACCAGAACATTTAGGTCTGACAAAAGGAGGTACTTCAAAGTAGCACATGCAATTAATTAGCATGGAATTCACAACTACAAGATGCTAGGTTCATGGCGTTTAGGTCTCTACAGGTGGTAGCCATGATAGCAAAAAGAAAAACATGTTCACAGTCTGCCTTAAATATCTTTTTATAATATTTTGTTTAAAAAGCATTAGTAGAATTAAAATATATACACATTAAAGATCACATACAATAAAAACATCACAGCCCTAGCCCTTTCCTTAAAAGTAAGTGGCACTAATAAAGAAGAAAGTTCCAAAGTGCAGATTGCAGCAAGCTGCTGATTCTGAAGGTTCATCCTATCTGTACTTAAAAACAGTCATAAAAACAGGAAGAATAAAATTACAAGATAAGAAAATAATAATAGAAAGTTTAAAAGAATGAATTATATAAATATATCTTCTGTATTTTTACCAAGCATACCAAATATTCATGAATGTTGCCAAATAAATGTAGTGGGACTGTGTCAACCATTACGTTGTTTAGTCATATAAATCACAAACGGCCCCCAAGTAGAAGCAGAAGCAGTTTTTTCAGAAATGCACATGACTTTTAAAATAATAAGATGCACTCTTCCACATTAAATATTGGATACTAGGAATAAACAAGGAAAGAGCAGCATGTTTGCCCTTTGCTTCCCAAAGATAACTAGCTAATTCTTCAGACAGATATTGGTTCTAGAAGGCAGTTATTATACTGCTTTCAGATATCTATGGTAAACCTGATTTTTCATTGCCCTTTTACCTTGGAGAGAGGCTTGCATGCTCAAGACTTGAGATGGGCTAAAATTTCTCGCCAGAAGGTACCAAGTGAACAGATCCTCAGTGTGTTTAAAGGGTAACTGAATGTAAATGTTTTAAGGATTATTATTTTTATCTGCAAAAGATGTTATCTTTGGGGAACTCTAAACAAGTACTGTTATTTTGTTTTTTCATCTAATTTGCACCTCTCTCACAAGCTAACCTTGAAAGTTAATAGGTACAATTGATGATGGCCCAGTTATCAATTTGCAGGACTAGGAGGTATTTTATTTGGCCTGATATAGTACTCTTCCTTGCTGAGTATGGCACATAATGCATACAAAATTAAATGTGACATTGTTAAGAACATTAATGTAGCCCTTCTTGATCAAGCCAAGGTCTACCTAGTTCAGCTTTGGACTAGCTCCATGCCTCTGGAAAACCTATAAGCAGGCCTGAAGACTGAAGCCTTCCCATTGTCTGTCCCTATCAATTGGAATTCAAAGCCATACTGCCTCTGAACATCCAGGTGCCATTTAGGCTATGAATTTGTTAAATTCTTTTTAAAAGTCATCTCAGTTAGTGGGCACCATAGATCTTGTGATTGTGAATGTCATAAATGATGGCTTGTAAATACTTTAAAATTCAGAATAATGCAAATAACTGGTATGTGCTGTTTATCGTTCTCCATGTGTTTATGTATAATTATGAATAAGTTTCATTCTTTTAGATTCAACAACTGGAGGTGGTGCTTCTTCAAATTATGCAAATTCCACTTGGGGTCCTGGAGCCTCCTCCAACAGCACCAATGCCAACCCAACTCACGTCTGGGACGCGGTGATTGTAGACAGGTCTGACATGGAAGAGTGGCCTTGTATTGCCAGCAAAGATACGGAGTCTTCTTCCGAGAACACCACAGACAACAACAGTGCCTCGAACCCTGGCTTGGAGAAGAGCACTCTGCCAGGAAGCACCACTAGTAACAAAGGAAAAGGAAAAAACCAGTGCCAGTCTGGAAGCTCTGGTAACGAATGTAATCTTGGGGCCTGGAAATCTGACCCTAAAGCTAAATCTGTTCAATCTTCCAATCCTGCAGCAGAGAGTAATAGTGGTCTAGCAAGCTGGAGGAACTTGAGTGGGCAGGACAGAATTGGCCCCAGTTCTGGCTTCAGCAATTTCAACCCAAATAGCAACCCATCTGCTTGGCCAGCACTAATTCAGGAGGGCAATTCAAGGAAAGGGACTTCAGAATCTGATAATGGTGGCTCCAATGCACAGATTAGTACAGCAGGTCAGACATCTAGGGAACAGCAGTCAAAGATGGAAAATGCGGGTGTTAACTTTGTCTCTGGCAGAGAACAGGCTCAAATTCACAACACTGATGGACCAAAAAATGGAAACACTAACTCCTTGAACTTAAGTTCACCAAACCCAATGGAGAATAAGGGAATGTCCTTTGAAATGGGCTTTGGGAACCCCTCCAGGAACACTGATGCCCCTTCACAAAGCACTGGAGAGAGAAAGACTGGGAGTGTTGGGTCTTGGGGTACAGTTAGGGGGCCTTCTGGAATGGACAGTGTCTCTGGTCAAAGCAATTCTGGAAATCATGGGAACAATGGAAAGGATAGGGAGGACTCGTGGAAGGGAGCTTCTGTTCAAAAATCGAATGGGTCACGAAATGATTCTTGGGATAACAGTAACAGGTCTACGGGTGATGGGTCTTGGACCATTGGCCCTCAACACTCTAGTGAAAACAAATGGAGTGAAGGGAACAAAATGACATCAGGGGTGTCTCAGGGAGAATGGAAACAGCCGTCTGGGTCTGATGAATTGAAGATTGGAGAATGGAGTGGTCCAAACCAACCAAATTCTAGCACTGGAGCATGGGACAATCAAAAGGGCCACCCCCTTCCTGAAAACCAAGGCAATTCCCAGGCTCCCTGTTGGGGTAGATCTTCCAGCTCTACAGGAAGTGAGGTTGGAGGTCAAAGCACTGGAAGCAACCATAAAGCAGGAAGTAGTGACAGTCACAATTCTGGACGTCGATCATATAGGCCTACACATCCTGATTGCCAAGCAGTCTTGCAAACTTTGTTGAGCAGGACTGATTTGGATCCCCGAGTGCTTTCAAATACTGGCTGGGGTCAAACTCAAATCAAGCAAGATACTGTTTGGGACATAGAAGAGATGCCAAGGGCAGAGGGAAAGACTGATAAAGGAACTGAGGGGTGGGAGAGTTCTGCCATTCAGACAAAGAGCTCAGGGGGCTGGGGAGATGCACCCAGCCAAAGCAATCAAATCAAGTCTGGATGGGGTGAACTCTCTACTCCGACAGAGTGGAAAGAGCCCAAAAACACTGGAGGATGGAATGATTTCAAGAACAATTGTTCTAATTGGGGAGGAGGAAGACAAGAAGAAAAGGTGACAACATCTTGGAATGAGAATTCCAACAAAGACCCAGGGTGGAATGGACGACCACCTAATCAAGGGTGGTCTTCTGGAAAGAATGGCTGGGGAGAGGAAGTTGACCAAACAAAAAATAGTAACTGGGAAAGTTCAGGAAACAAGTCGATGTCAGGCTGGGGTGAAGCTGGTCAAAATGAGATTGGGACTTGGGGTAATGGTGCAAATACAAACTGTTCCTCAAAAGGAGGGTGGGATAATAATAATAAAAGAACTCCAGCATGGAATGATTCTGGTAGACAAGCCAATTCCTGGAATAATCAGCAACAGCAACACCATCCGCAGTCAGAAGCACCTGGCTCCTGGGGCCCACCACCACCACAGCCTCCAGGAAATGGGAGGTCACCCAATCCTAACTGGAACAGTGGGCCACAGCCAACTGCCTCAAAGGATGAGGAACCCAGTGGCTGGGAAGAACCATCCCCCCAATCAATTAGTCGAAAAATGGATATTGATGATGGCACCTCAGCGTGGGGAGATCCCAGCAGTTACAACTACAAGAATGTGAACCTGTGGGACAAGAACTCACAAGGTGGACAAGCTTCACGAGAACAGAATCTGCCAACTCCAAGGCCCAGCAAAGTAGCACCCTCAGGTATTCCTTTTATTTGCCTTCTTCATTGTAATGCAAACTAGTAAATGCAGATCTAAATATGGTGAGAGGGTACCTGCATTCTGTAGCTAGGTCTGTGTCATTTGAAATTTTGGAGACACGACTTCATATATCAAAGAGGTGTCTGTTTAATTATGGCTTCATGTGAAATGTTCACTGTTCACAAGTAAGGCTGTTTGCTGTGTCAGGGAACTGGGAGAGGGGATCCCCAATGTGTTTAACTTGTGAAAGGGGGAATAGTGTTAACACAGAACAATCTGCAGCCAGTGGTGCTTGAAACTTCATCTGTATGTCACCACAAGGATCCCATCCATGTGCAGTCTTGATCCTATTACTTAAGCTGAATGTATGTGTATATGTGCAAATACACCTGCTGAAGCTATGCCCTAAAAGGGTGTTTTTGCAAGCTACCAGCTTACTGTCACTAAAATTTTGAATTAAGACACCCACTTGTTACTATCAAGGGGATCTGTGAACAGTAGAAGGCTTCTACAGGGTGAGTCCTTTAAAAGAGGACCTGTGGATATACAAGTTCCACGGGGCCTCTTTTAAAAGACTCAACCTGTATATGTGTATTTCCTGCTGAGCCAGGAACTTTCTGCATGATTCCCATAGCTGGATCCCATTGTTTAACCTCCAGGACCACATGTACTATTTTAGTGCTGAATTGGGGCCTCATCCTGATCACTGTCTTGGGGAATGGTGGTGAAGGGTCTGTGGGCATTGAATTCAGCTCTCTTATCCAGCTGGTGATTGGTGCTTTCAAAGCTGACTGGTATATGCAGTCTGTTGCTGTACACTATTATCTTTGGATTGTGGGTAAGGGGACTTGTCTCTCAAGATGCATCATTACCAGTAATGGTGGTTTTTGTGAGTCAGTTTGCATCCTTGTTTCTTCAGTAGAAATATATAGCTTCATCTACAGGCAGCATTGGGCCTGCAGTTAATTTACAGTAGGGGTAGGGTATCTTTGGCCCGCATGCCAAATTTGACTTGCCCTATCTCTCCATTTGGCCCACCAGGATGTTTTATCCAAGCCATACCCAACTACCCCACCAGTGGGGCAGATAATTATGGGACTTTGTCAGAGGGGGCTGTTGCAAAGTGCTTGGGAAGCACTGAACACAGAAATTGCAAAACTCTTCACATAGCACTTCCAAAACATTCAACGATCACCTGGTTATGACATCAGATGATTTACCGGTGGATGGTCTTGCTTACCTGTCAAAGTTGGAATTGGGGGAGATCAAGATTTGGCCTGCCAGGGCAAACATATTCGCTACCTCTGTTTTAAAGTAACAAATAGGATTAGTTAATGATTCAAATTATCCAATTTTTCTTGAATTACTTTGCTTTCCCTAGAAGTGACAATGTAATTCAGCAGCATTATGTAAAAAGCCATTTTTTTGTTGAATGTTCAACTGCAGTTAGGTGCAGCAAAGCACCCAGGCCCCCTTCTGTGTTGGGAAGGGTGATGTGCATCGAAAAAAGGGAGTGCTTATCCTTCCTTGCCAGTCACCTCCCCTCACCCAGTTTCTCTTACTTTCAACTATTGCAGACCCTTGGTTTTTCTAGCAAACTTCAGGTGTCTGCATATACAGTTTGTTACATTGCAATGTAACATGATTTTCCTCTTATATTACCATTTTTCTGACCTCATTCAGGTATATTTTTAAAACATTTGCTTAAAGTCTTTGCCTTAGCATATAGAACATCTAATTATTGACAGAGCTTGTTTTGCGGATAGGATCAGACTCTCATTTTAGTACAATAATACTACATTATCACACTGTTTGTGTGTTTTTCTTTTACACTAAGAATCATGTGGTGTAAGAGTCAGAACAAACACTAAAGTATGACAGAATGGGGTCAGCAGTATAGAAATATGTAGATTTTTCTCAGTTGATGCTGTGCTGTATGTCAGAAAGCAACTTCAATTCATTAAAAGTGCATAATGAAAACTCTTTCTATATGAAGTCTGGAACAAAAGCACACCTCCTGCTCCAGATAATGGTACAGCTGCTTGGGGTGAACCAAATGAAACCAGCCCTGGATGGGGTGAAGCTGATGATACAGGGGCTTCTACAGGTTGGGGAAATGGACCCTCCACTGCACCAAATGCCATAAAACCTAGTGAGTACTTGCCAGTTGCCATTTCTGTAACAATTTTATGTACTTTTAGATAAAAAAACAAATAGGTTTCTGAATGAGGGTATGGTGCTGCGCCCATGTCTGGTGTTTTTTTCAGCTCTAGCATGGTAATAATAGAGGAAATTTTTACACACCTGATTGGATTAGTACTATATCTTGGGCAAAGATGGCATAGTAGGCAAGGAAGCAATGGAGGACCCCCCCCCCCCTTTGTCAACCTAACACAAGGTAATTAGTCACTAATTGAAGCTCCCTGGTCCCTTGTAAGGTAGATAACAGAGGCAAGGTAAAATGTCAGTATTCATCAGAGTGGACTAGGCTGTTTGCGTCATTAAATGGTCAAGAAGCATGTAGTGCAGGGGTGGGAATCTCTGGCCCTCCAGATGTCAGTTAGACTCCCATCAGCCCCAGCTGATGACTAGCAGTCAGTGATGATGGGAGTTGTAGTCTAGCAGTATTTGGAGGATCACAGATTCCCCATCTCTGATGTAGGCACTCTGTTCTTCTGCTGTGAATCTTACGTGTGTTTGATGATAATTACCATTCCGATATAACAAAGTCTAATATACTTACTCCATGTTAATGCTTTTATCTGCCTGGTCAGATTATTGAAAATAGCACAATAATAATTCTGTTGGAGGGTTATGTGGTTAGGAATTGGAAAATGGCAGTAATCCAGGTGTATCTCTAAATTCAACGTAGCACTAAGGAGATCGTTCCATCAGCACAATCATTTTTGTCTGCCTGAAGGAACTATCTCCCCTCCATGCTCAGTGTTCTGGGGATTCACCCAACCCTCCAGAGGCGGAATTGAAGGAGGCCCAGGGGAGGAGAATTGGGGGGGGGGGTGAGGCCCTTTGCACTAGCAAGAGTCCTTGTGCTAGCTTCTGCTAGCATGGTGGGGTAGTTGAAACCTATCATTCTAATGCACTTTGTCACAAAACGTTGTTCTTTCAACAAAATACAGATCTCGCTAAAACAAAGTCTAAAGGCTATATTGTTAAATGTGAGGAAATGAGGGGAGCATGACAGCTACCCCTTTATGGTTTCTTGAAAAGTAATGCCCTTGGGTGGTCAGAAGTTACAAATTTTATTTTGTGCATATATATATATAGGTGAGTTTTTCCAACTCTAGGAAGCTGAACTTTTAGGGTTACGTATCAGCTTAGTGTTGTATTTCAAGTTTGCTATTGAAGGGCATCTTACAGGATTTTGAATCCTCATTAGTGCATTAATTGGAACACAAAAGTTTAAGCTTTAAGACAAGTGTAGTATAAAAGAAATCTCTAGTGGATGAAATTATTAATACAGTAATACTATTAGGGGCTTTTAAAAGTTACAGTGCCAGTATCGTACCTCTATATTTGCATGACATTAAGCAGAATTAGACTGCAAATTAGCCATTACCTTGATATCTAGTCACTAGTAGTAAGGGCAGTTTTCTAGTGCAGATGCCTGCAACATGGTGCTGTTCAGATATTGTTGGACTTCCAAGCAGTATCTGGAGGGAACCATGTTGTTCACCCCTGTTCTAGGGTTTCTTTGTGGCTACTTGCAAGCTTCTGACCATTCTCCTTTCATGTAGTAGTATATTTCTGTAGAAAAGAGGTTCTCCTTGATAATGCAGCTAAAGGAATATTTTACTTGAAAAAACCCCACAGTTTTTATAACTGCTGCTGTAGAATATGAAACTGAAAACTATTTCTGTTCATTAACACCCAGACCTATGTCTTGTGATATTTGGTGTCTTTTTGTTCGTCTCCTTTATTCCAAATCAAAAAACATTAAGGCTATTATCCTATGCACACATCTTTGAACTAACTCGTATTGAATACAAGGAGACTTAACTTCTCAGCAAATACTGAGGTGGGGGGAATAACTTTGCTGTCTCCATTGTGGCTCCCATGGGCTCACCAAGGAAGCCTTCCCTTCACAATCTTCTGATTTTTTTGCCTTTTTTGAGGGCATTGCCTGTATGTTCATGTTTTGTTTTGTGGTGTGTAGGTGTTCTTCCTATTTGGGGAGTAAAGTTCTGACCATTGTCATTTCTTCTTCTATAACATAGGCATTTTTTTGTGTTGACAGCAGTTTCTTAAACTTGCAAATGTGCCCCAGGGCCATAAAGGTTGAGGTTCTCTGCTGTAACCCCTTGATTTTGCCATGTGGTATAATAAAGTCAAGCGAGTTAATAATTGTGATTAGCTTTTGACAATGTTTTCCTCCCCATCGAAGGTTCCAAACCACCTCAAGATGGTTGGGGGGATAATGATGGGCCAGTATCAGGAACAAGGCATTCCAGCTGGGAAGAAGAGGAGGAAGGAGGAGTCTGGAACACAGCAGGCTCTCAGGGAAGCAGTTCCTCCCATAATTCAACAAGCTGGGGACAAGGAGGAAAGAAACCACAGATTAAGGTGAGAAAATGCTTATATGGTGCAATATTTCTCTAGATACATGAAACATCAAACCTTTTAGGGTAACTGCTAGCAATAAATAATCTTAATTATGCACATCTGTTGGTATTGAATGATGGCACGTGTAATGACTGCTTAACTTAAGAATAGCCCTGCTGAATCAAGTCATTTGGTTCGGTATCCTGTTCTCACAGTGGCTAAGCAGATGCTCTTGGGAAGCCCATAAGCAGGCTTTACTGCTGAATGCAGTTTTACTGGTTTTACTGTTGAATGCAACACATCATTGTTTGTATCTTTTGGGGTTTGCAAAAGTCTTCAGGCGTGGATACTTTTCAATCAGTGTGCCCATTTTGGCAGAAAATGCCCTATGTTGCTTATTTCACTTGCTGACATCAGTCTCAGATATCAGCAAGCTGGGCTACAGGCATCCACTGAAATGTTTCTTAAAGTCTTCTGAGGGGAGTTATACAACATGCAGCCATTTTTTATTAGCAAGGAAGGTGAAGTGTGTCTGGAGTAAGATGGGGAGCAAAGTGCGTTGACATGCTTAATGGGTTGCCCAACTAAAAACTGGTTTCGGTGCAGTACAGCCTTCTCTAGTCTAATACCTTCAGATGTTTGGAACGGCACCTCCCATCAGTGTCAACCACAAAGCCAGTGGTAAGTGGAATAGATTTACAGTCCAAAGGATCTGGATGGCATCATGTTGGGGAAGGCTGGTGTAGTATTAATTACATGCATCACCTGGGAACATTTGTTTCTTCAGCTGTAAGTAACTGAAAGCTTAAAATCAGAGATAATTTCAGTGGCAAAAACACTTTTAGCACTTTTTAGCAAAAGCATAAAACAATGGACATATCAAGGACAAAAACTAGCCCAGTTCTCCCCTGCATCTTAGTTCACTTTCAGAAGGTATGAGAAATAGACACTTACAAAGCTAAAAGAGCTACCTGACAGCTTTGTAAAGTAAGAAAATAATGAAATTGTAGCTTTTTAAAGAAGATAAGCTGAATTTATTTTGAGTTTCTTCAAATGTGTTGAATTTCCTACGTTAGGAAACGTGTGGAAATTGCTCTAGGTAACTGTCCCTTTTTTTACTGCCTGGAGATTGGAGATTGCAGTTGTTTCACTACACACAAGTTATACCCCAGGGCATGATCTGAGGGCACATTTTGCAGCCACCTTGCTGAAACTTAAGCAGCTCTGTGTCTGGTCAGCTACTGAACCCCTTGTACACTGTATTCAGTTCCATGATGGTAGAAAGGCAGGATAAGTGTACTAAATAAATAAATATCTACATACGAAATTATATATTGTTAGACTGATATGTTCATCTTTGAATATGAGAGGTTGGATCCAATGTTGCAGCTCTACTTACGCAACAGACTTCTGTGTGCACAATTGTGCTTCTTTTTCCTCTCCTGTCCCTTCAGCCCCTCATATGACCTCAAAATCAGCTCTGTAGGCTTGGGGGACCCTCAGTAGATTTTGATGATGTTGAAGAGAGAAAGCAGAAGTCCTGTTGTATGAGTGGAGCTGTGCTTGCACAGCACTGGATACAACCCTAAGTGTACTGTTCAGCTGATAGATGGTTTATGGGCCTGGCTAGTGTGATATTCTTTTTAACTAACATGTTTCAGTGCTAAAGTTAAAGGAATCATGCCAACCAGTAAATGCAGGGATTGTTGTCTTTTTGTTTCCTTCCTTGGGGTTTTAAATTGTTCTAATCCTTTATGTTTGTATTTCATGGAGTTATTTCTTAGTGAATTACTTCAAATAATGGGTTCTGATATCTCCTTGGCTCTACTGACATTATGCTAACAGAATAAACCTGTTAAAGAGATTGAAGAGCTTGCAGCAATTTATCATCTGCTCCATTTCCTAAATTCTGTATACCTTAAGTTTCCAAGGAATAATAGTAACAGTATTTGGTAAATCTGCTTAGTATTTTAATAAACCTTCCTAACCAGCCCCCACTGTAAGGTAGGCCCTTTCACTAAAGAAGAGAGAACCAAGGCTTGAGCAGCATGTCTAAAGCTTACTGGGTTTATTTATGACATTTGATACTTGAAACAGGGAATTGCTTTTTTAAGCTTTCATTCTTAGTCACTGCATGGTGAAATAAACTGATAAATTGTTTCTTTGCTTTAGTGTTCGTTAAAAGGAGGAAGCAGTGATTCGTGGATGAATTCTTTATCTGATCAGATGTCAAATATGGGATTACTAGTAAGGCTTTTAAAATGTCATAATTATGTTTTATATAAACTGTTTACTGACCCGTATTTAACAGACTACAAACAGCTATCTGTCCTAGGCACCTCCATGAATAAGTATTGTCTACAGGTGACCAAGCTGGGAAGCTTTTGCCTTCTGGATGAGATACAGGGTGGAATTCAATAAAACACTAAGGAGATAGTTCTGTTGGTCAAGCAGAAATGCTTGCACTGATGGAGCAATATCTTTTCTCCACCTATGGTCTTCTCCGGGACATTGCCCAACCCTCCAGAAAGGATTTGTGGGAACCTTTGCACTGGCTTCTGCTAGTGAAATCGGATAGTTAAATTTGGCCCGAGATCCTCAATTATTTATTTAGTTATTTATATAGTGTTTTATAGGTGCAATCCAGTTGGAAGCAGTGTGTAATATAAATTTAGATCAAACACAGAGTGTATTATGTATACATTCTAAGCTACTGTAACTGAGGAGAACACAGACAAGTTTCTGTGCTGGACTTTGGGGGGGGGGGGGAGTTGGAGAACACACTGCTTGGCATATGGCGTATTTTTTTTAATAGCCAATTAGGAGGGAAGCTATTGTAGTGCTGTGATAATGCTTATGTTACTCCTGAGAGTCACCCAGGGTTTGGTAGCAAATACCATGTCAATCCAAACTCCAGCTCACTGGGTTAAATAGTTGCACCTTTCCAGAGTTACGGGAACATCCTGTCCCATACTGCCAACACAAGGATTACTTGGCAGCACATTTTAAGACTAGATGCATCTTGAGGATGAAGTAACATTCTGGCTGCTGTTCTCAGAATATAATCCCTTGACCACAGAAATGTCAGGATAGAGAGGTTTGTGTCCAGAGCAGCTGTCCAGCTATTTTTCTCTCTGTTTCTCTGTGCTATTGGTTCATACATTTCTGGCTGTATTTTTGGACACACATCACCACCAGCAATTAGAAAAGGCTATGCTCAAGGTTAGTTCAGTATGCTATTTTTAAGCCTGCCAATTCACCTCTTTAATTTATAAAATGCATGCCCCCCCCCCAATACTGGATTTTATATTGAACAGCATAATACATTCTAGTGTTTTTTCTCTTTCTTTTCCAGAATCAAACTGAAGACACTCCGGGCAGTAAAATGGACTTATCAGTAGGTGTGTACCTAATATGGCAATAAGAAAAACTGATTTGGTTCATGAGGCTGAAGTGCTTGGCTTTGAAAATAGTATAATAAAGCAGTATGTGGCCTTTTGCAAAATGATTTTAGAACAGCTTAAGGACCTTTTATATAATTTGGTGTGTAGCTGATGACAATGAAAGAATGAAAGTTTGAGCTAGGATAATGGGAAGGGACTAAGTCTGGTTACTGAGTGCATTAATAAACAGACCGTCCTTGCACAAAGTCCGTTTGTGATAACTGGGTTTCATTCTGTTGAATAGTACATAATGATTCATGGACTTGTAGAGAAAATGTCAAAGACCTACTGTGGAGAAAGAAAAACTGATTTGCTTAGTGGTAGTATGAAGGGAGGTTTGTGTGTGTGTGTTTTTACAGTATTTATAGCCCACTCTTCATTGAATGTTTTCATTCCCAGAGCAGGGAGCAAATGAAAATAAACAGAAAAACAATATAAACAATTTGTATATAAATGAGACCCATAAACAAATTAAAAAAAATTATCTCAAGGCAAACAAGCAAAATTACAACAACATAAATTAATATTTCCCATTTAACAAGTACAAGCCTCACAGTCAGCTGGGCTGTAAGGCAGTGATGTGCAGTTGGGTTTGCTGGCCTCTCCCATCTACCTTCTCTATACTAGCTAGCACAGACGGTATTCGGGGTCCTCCAGGGTCTTGGGAAGAGGGTCTGTGGCCTGAAAGGCAGTCAGTAAACCACAGCTGATGTTTCTCTCCTGCTCAGTACTGGGGAAACTTGCAGGCCTCAAGATCAGTAGGACTGCCAGGTAGTGATGCTTTTAGGATGTTGCTTGTCTGAATGGGTGGAATCATAGTTTTTTTTTTCTGTCAACAGTTTAACTAAATGAAGCTTCCCCGTCTTAGAGAAGATTGTCATGACAGAGCTCTGTAAAATTATAACCACTTGAAGGAGAAACAGACTAATAACTTACCTAAATTGTCAGAACTCATTCTAGAAAGTAGTTATAGAGGACTTATGCTTAGCCCCATGCAGGCATGGGGTCCTGCAAAGTTCCATCTTGCCCCTCATGTGCTTTAATGTCTATTTGTAGCCACTGGGGGACGTATTCAGAAAATGATGTTTCCCAGCATGATTGCAGTGTCAGCAGTATGCTGATGATATCCAGCTCTGTTTCTCATTTTCATTTCAAGTCAGGTGAGGCTATGTGCTAGACCAGTTTCTAGAGGCAGCAATAGTGGGAAATAAAAGAAGGCTGAATCCTGACAAGATAGAAGCCCCGGTTCTTGGGTCTGGGAATTGGGTAGGTGAACGCACCCACAAACAGCAGGTGCAAAGTTAGGGTGTGTATGTGTCAGGATTCAGCCTTCTTTTATTTGCCCCCATTGCTGCCTCTAGACACTGGTCTAGCACATTTTGTGCCCCTCAAGTCCTTGGACCTCCAGTGTGCGAGTGCCTTTTTTTACTCTTGCTGGTTTGCCAGCTATGTCTGTTTCTGGACAGATATCCTGCCAGGGTTACCCACCCCCTAGTAATATTCCATTTAGATTCTAATACACTGTACATGGGCACACCTTTGAAGATGGTCTGGAAGTGACAGTAATACAGAATACATTCTGTCAGAATGTTAGCTCATATCACATAAACTCTGATTCTGAAAGATCTGCATTGGCTGCCTGTATGCTTCCAGATGGAATTTAAGGTACCATTATTCACCTACAAAGCCCTAAATGACTTGACACCCAAATATCTGAAATGCCGTATTTACTCGAGTCTGATATGCCATTGAATCTAATTTGCACCTCAATTTTCAAAACCTTGAAACAAAAAAAAGGATTTTCTGGCAAATGTAAATGTCCCATCAAATCTAATGTGCACCTTAATTTTTGCAACGTAATTTGGCCAAAAAAGTGAGCATTGGATTCGAGTAAATACAGTAATCATTGTCCCTTTATCTAGGAACTAGGCCCCCCCTGCACATCCCACCATCAGGACAAGTATATTCTGAGGTCCGCCCCCCCCCCCATTGCCATTGCCTTGGAAGTATAACTGGCACCAATATGTCTGGTGTTTCAGCAGCAGGTAAAGGCCTACTTGTTTGCCTGAGTCTTTCTTTGCAAAGACATAATGTGTTCTTACCTGCTCCTTTGATTTTATAGGAATTATTATAGCTGAACATTAGATCATATGATGAAGGGTAGGCTAAAAATGTATTTAATACATTTATAATAAGGCCGCTAAGGAATTTTTGTAGTTATTGTAGTATATGAGTATAAGTGGAAAATACTTCATTTAGTAATTTATGTTGCCGCAAACCTATAACAGCCACTCATATGAATGCTTCCACTTCCCACTTTTTCCTTTCAGGTGGTCTCCAAGATAAGAAATTTGATGTGGATAAACGAGGGATGAATCTCGGGGATTTTAATGACATTATGAGAAAGAGTCGGCCAGGTTTTCGTCCTCCTAATTCCAAAGACATGGGAGCCCCAGATAGTGGGCCTTACTTTGAAAAGGTAAGACACATTTTGCTTGTAAAAATCTGCAGCTTATTCCAGATGTAATTTTAACATCCCATCAGATTTCAGCATTGCAACTTAAAGACATTGTTTTATTATGAGACTTTGAGGAGAGAGAAAATGCTTGTTTGGGGCAAATGAGAAGAAGTGGGGTGAACTGAACACATGGGTGATCTTTGGAGTAATTATTACTGTTCTGGAAAAACACTTCAGGAGAGTCCTCAATCGTGTTTGTATGAAAAAAACATACCGTATTTTTCGTCCCATAGGACACACCTAGTTTTTTTGGGGGGGAAATAAAGGAAATTTCCCCCCCCTTTTCCCCCCTCCAAAACCAGGTCGGGGAAACCAAACCAGGTCGGGGAACAGCGGTATGGCAGCGCTGCGCCTCTCCGCTGTCCCCCGAGCTTGTGGGGCTGGCCGATGTCTGCCCAGCGCGCGGGGCGCTCTTCTTCACGGCGCCCTGCGTGCCGGGCGGCAGGCTGCTATCCGCAGCGTAGGGAGCCCTGTGGGAACTCCCGCATGGCTCCTCAGGCTTGCTGATAGCTTCCTGAAGCCTGGGGAGCGAGAGGGGTCAGTGCGCACCGACCCCTCTTGCTCTCCAAGCTTCAGCAAAAGCCTGTATTCGCCCCATAGGACGCACACAGATTTCCCCTTCATTTTTGGAGGGGGAAAAGTGCGTCTTATAGGGCGAAAAATACAGTAACTTTTTATTCTGAATGTATTGTACATTTCCAACATTTGCCCCTAAAAGTTACTGGATGGTTTTGCTAAGACTTGAGTGCCAAATTAAAAAGTACAGCAATGATCAGACAATACTTTTAATACATGTAACAGCCCTTTCCTCAAAAAATAGTTGGTTCCCAAAGTCCTGTTGAAATAGAACTGTCTTCACCTGCCAGCAGAAGGACAGCAAGGGGGAAGTCAGCCTCACTTCTCTAGGAAGGGAGCTCAGGAATCTGAGATAAGCGACTGAGAAGGCCCTTTCCTTCATTCCCACAAAGCATGCTTGTGAGGGTGACACGGGGCTGAAATCTTAATGGCGAGCCCTATCAGGTTCATATGAGGGAATATGGTCTTTCAGATAGCCTGAACCTAAGCTGCCAAACACTGAGTCAACCTCTTCACCCTGCTATCCACTATGATCCTAAGGTCTCATTCCTAGTCAGTCATTCACAGTTCAGACCCCAAGGGTGTGTATGTGAAATTAAGGTTTTCACCCAACATGCATCACTTTATACTTGTTAACACAGAATTGCATTTGCTTTTTTACAGCCCGTTCACTCAGTTCGTAGAGGTCCTTTTGGTCTTTTTAATGACCCTGAACAATTTAGTATCTTCTGCCATGGATTACCCCTAACTCTAGATCATTTATGAACAGGGCAAAAAGCACAGGTCCCAATACTGATCCACTTCCTGCATTTCTTAATTTGAAGAACTGTCCATTTATTCCCATTCTGCTTCCTGCTACTTAAACAATTCCTGATCCAAAAGAGGACCTCTCTTATTCCATGAATGCTAAGCTTACTCAGGAGTCTTAGATGAGGTACCTTTTCGGGGGTAAATTGAAAGTCCAAGTGCACGGTCAGCTGGATCACCTCTGTCTATATGTTTGTTGACACGCTCAAAGAATTCTAATAGTTTTGTGAGAAAGGACTTGGCGTTCCAGAAACTATGCTTATTCAACTTCAGCGAGACTTATTATTCCATATTCTTGATTATTTTATGTTTAGCAATTCTTTCCACCAGTTTTTCTGGGACATAGTTAAGATAACTGGCCTGTAATTTCCAGGATTGGTGTTAAATTAGTTACTTTACGGTCCTCTGGTATGAAAACTTATCTGAGGAATAAGTTACATTTTTTTGTTAGAAGATCTGCAATTTCCCATTTGAGTTATTTGAGAACTCTCAGGTGGATGCCATGTGGACCCAGTGATTTGTCAGTTTTTATTTTGTCTATTAGGCTTACAATTTCATCTCTCATCACCACTGTCTGCCTAAGTTCCTCAGACTTTCCTCCTGCAAAAGTTAGTTGCAGCACTGGACTCTGTCCTATATCCTCCATTGTGAAGACAGATGCAAATAATTAATTTAACTTTGCCACAATATTCTCATCCTCCTTTTGCACACATTTGACTCTCTTGTCATCCAAGGATCCAACCATCTCTTTAGATGATCTCCTGCTACTAATGTATTTAAAGAACTTATTGTTGTTTGTCTTTGTACTTTTAACATAGTGCTCCTCAAATTCTTTTTTACCATCTCTTTATTGTCTGTTTGCCAAAGTTTGTGTTCCTTTTTGTTCTCTACTTTTGGGTAAGACCTCCATTTTTTGAAGGCAGTCTTATCTTCAATAGTTCATGTTATGAAGAAGCAGATTCCACAGGACACATAAATCAGTAATCTGAAGATGATGGAGACAGCAGGTCAGGTAGAGTCCCAACCTGTGATCAAGATCTAAGAGCATAAACATTGGGAAGTAAAAGGCACTACAAGGCAGGCATTAAGCATACATGTAGATCAACAATAACAGCAATAAGATACAGAGTTGTCAGGATCCTGCTCAAGTCACTGAGAGCTGATCGCTTGTTCTCATGGAGTCTCAGTTTTAACCAAGCCCTCACATATATATCCTGGCCCTGATTACCCCTCCCATACTTGGCAGAGGACTGGAGAGCCTTATAGAGGCAGCCCTTGAGCCAAGCACCCCATCACCCCTCCATATGCTCCCATCAGATGTTCTGCTTGTGTTGGTCTGAAAGACTGGTTTTCAAACAGTGCGCCGTGACACCCTGGGATGCCTCAAATGATGGTCAGGGGTGCCGCAGGCAACACAGGCTTCTGTCCCTTTTTCCTTCCTTCCCTCCCTCCCTCTGAAGCCCTCTTGCATCTCTGCCTCCCAAAGGCTTGCACAGCTGTTTGTTGCAGCAGCCCTGGCTACAAGCATCCCAGGCAAATAGTGCCTCTGGGTTGGCCGGGGGTGCTGGTTACCAGGAGCTGAAGTGCCTCACAGACCAGGGGTGGCTGCGGCTACCTGGAGGATTCCCAAGAAGAATGGAGAGGAGAGGAAGCTAAGAGAACACTCTGCAAAGGAGGGTGTTTGAAAAAGGGTGAGAGGCTGCCAGCTCTTCAGGCAAGGGGTGACATAACTGCGTTCCTGAGCCCTATAGGGGTGCCGCAGAAAGAAGTTGGTCAAGGGAGCTGTGGACTCAAAAAGGTTGAAAATCTCTGGACTAAGGAGAATGAGTCAGGCCCTGGTTCCTCTGGGGACTGCAGCTTGGGGCTGCTCTTTCCATTTCCAGCTCAAGGACCTTGTATTCCAGAGTTTCCTGGCTGTCAGATTCAGGCTTGCCATTGAGATTTCAGCTCATTTCCTGTGCCACTAGTTTGCTCAACCTAGCTGGTACCTTTTATCTCTGTCAGAATTCTGGCTGCTGTTCCAGGTCTAGGCCATGACCTCAACTATGGTTCCTTTGTCTGTTTGTACCCTGTTGGAATTCACAATGCAGTATACGCCTATTTCCTGGGACCCTGAACTTACTGAATTAGAGGAGAATCAACTTACATATTCTCAAAGAAGTTCCATCCAAATTTCAGCTTCCATTTTGGTGACAGATTTGAGGATCAGACACTCATTGCTACAACCATACCCTCAGTGCACAGTGGGTTAGAAAAAACACAGTATGGATTTATTTGGAACCTGGACTGCTGGTCAATATATTTCCCTAAAGATTCATTAGAATCATACAAATTGTAGAGTTGGAAGGGACCACAAGGGTCATCTAATCCAGCCTCCTGCAATGCAGGAATATTTTGCCCAACTTGGGGCTGAACCCATGACCCTATAAGAGTCTCACACTCTACAAACTGAGCCATCTCAGACTGGGACAGAGTTAAACTTTTAAAAAGTCCTGCTTCCAATTCCTCTGAATTAAGACATGTGTCATTTGGAATCAAGAAACATACTTCTAGTCAACACAAGTAAGAAACTTCAGAGCCATCAAATTATTTCAGAACTTGGTTATTTTTGTAACCATTTGCAATGGACCCCCTCCACCCAAGGTATCTGCTCTGCTTTTTAATGCCAGAAGATGTATCTCATTTACTTAACACTTAATCACTTAATCACTGGGTCATTTCTTAATACTACAAGAAATAATCAACCCAGCATTGTAATACACTTTTTACCAGTGCCAGATCCTCAAGTTGAGATGGTACCTAGTGTTGTTCTTTTCTGGCTTCTGGTAGGTTTGGTCCTGACATAACAAAACCATAATGTCCTCTGTTTAATTACTTAAAAGAAGAGAAGATCTCAGACCTCTGTTTCTTTGACATCACCTAAAGCTAGGAATTTACCCACAGAAAGAAGGTACCTGATCCATTTCCTTTTGATAGGATTCCAACCAAAATTGCAGTTGCCATAGAATCAAGTGTATAAGGTTATTAATGCTGAAGGACCCTTCAAAATTCTGTACCTATACAATATTACACAAAATAAATTTGCTCAGAGTCATCCCTAAAGTCTTCTAGTGTGAGCAGACAAGAATTTCAGTGTTCAAGTATTGCATCAGGTATACAACTTTAAAAACTTGGAGCACCCTTGTAACTACTTTTCTTGGTTTTTGTCTGCTGTTTGGCCTGGTCTCTGGCTGTTGAAATAATGGGGTTTTTTTCTGTACCTAGCCGTGCTTGTAAAGAACACAGCCAAATTCAAAAGCCCTGTTTGTCACCACTAAGTTTCTGTATTATTTGTTTTTTGGAGAATGACAAAGCCAATGGCTATTATAGAGGTAGCTGAAGCAGAATATCTCAGAAATATAATTTCTAGAAATGAGGAGCATTCAGGGAGCCCCAGAGTTAGGTCTCAAAGAGGGGACTTTGATGGCTGTTTCATATTTTTGCATTTACATAAATAGCACTTCCATGAAACAGAAGCTAAGTTAGCCCTAAGCTGTCTTAAATATGGCTTGATTCTCACATAGGCAGTAGGGAATTGTATTGTCCAGAGTAGCCAGTGTCAACCTCAAGCTGAAAACAACAGCACTTCACCAAAACTGCCTCCATCTTCCTGGGCTATCAGTCTTTCTCTTCTGATCAGGGAGTGAGGAATTTCAGCATTCTACACTGACCTTGCTGGCTGACACTGTGCACCAGAGACAGATAAGGACGTTAACCTGAGAAAATGAATCAGTCAGTGTTTATTTTTTGTGTTTGGTTCTAAAGAGCTTTTGGTAACAAAATACTCCATGCGAGGATGTTCATTCTCTTGCTTTGTAAGAAAGATGGACATACTAGTGTCAGTCGAGTAGTGCTTATAATAATGTACTGGATGGAAGATCTTTAAATTGCCCAAGAACCGAGATATTATTCTGATGAGATTTCTTTATTCTTCACCTGCCTGAATTCTTCTGCTTGCCTCATCTGCTCTAGGTGTTACTCAGTTGTAGATCTCCTGAAAAGAAATAAAATTTTGTCAGCAAATAGAAATATTGCATCTCTTTTATTGAAGATTATCACTTCCACAAGCAGGGCAGCATTAGCTATGGGTAAAGGTTTTTAAGTATTGAATTGATTGTTCTGACTTGTCTCCTTTTAGTCCATATTTCCAAAGTAAGTCGTGTACTTTGTTGGAACATATCCTTTTAATGGTTAAAATCATACTAATTTTGCATAATCTTGGTCATTCATGGTCACTCTCTCTCTTCTTGCATTCTGTTGCTTCACTAACCAACTCCTGCTGATTGGCTACTTATTTCTTCAGCTGACTTTGCCTTTCTCCAATCAAGATGGGTGCCTTGGGGATGAGGCTCCCTGCTCTCCCTTCTCCCCTTCTCCCAACTACAAGCTTTCTCCCTCTGGTTCCACACTACCCGTCTGCCTTGGGGCAATCGGCTCAGGGCTCAACCCCCAAAACTTCGCTGCTAGACAAGTAAGGAGGTCACATTCTTGGTTATATTACTTCTTGGCTGCATCCTATAGTTAATCCTTGTCAGCTTGGTTTTTGCACCCCTTTTTTAAATGTTTTTTTCATGGAAAATGTAGTAAGATAAATCTCAAATTCAGGAACCCACCAGTCTTTATTGCTTCCTTCCAGACATTCAATATGTTGCTTATGTCTGTTACTTTGATCCCTTACTAATACCTCACAACAGTCTGTGAGTTTACTTTCTCAAAGAAAGTAATTAAAAGTCGGGGAATAAACATTTTGGAACCCAGTGCAAGAATAAACACTTTCCCCCTTGCTCTAAAAAACAAATTTGGCACTAAAACTTCATACTACATTTATGCAGTAGTTACTCTGTTTAGATTTGTATGTGTGTTTGCTCTTAACTTATCCTAGAGCAGTTTTGAAACCGAAGAAGAGACTAACAATTCTATCCATTTGGAAATCTCTAGGAATAACAACACAAGCTATAACCACATCTACAAATGTTTTTCTAAGGTTAATATGTATCGTGAATGTATCCCTGCAAAGGGACTAGGTCACTTCTACTGGAATTTGTTTTCAAATTGAATATGCAAGAGACACCTGGCACAAAATGTTGCAGTGTGCTCTGTTCCCTGTTCTGAATTCCATACACCAGTCCACCCCACCACCACCCCACGCCTGTTTTAGAGTCGATTCCCCACACCTCCAAACAGTGTGCATTACACGGCCTCTGAGCATGCTCAGATCCCATTGGGCTGTTTTGGGGTTTCCCTTCCCCTGAGTCTGCTGATACCTCTCTTTTGTATATGATGGTGCTGTTTTGACTGTGTAAGCAGTGGCGCGTTCTCTCTTAGAATATTGGAATTGCTTTACTGTGTATGATTAAATGCAGTTTGAGGACTGCTTAAGACCTTTGAGTAACTTTCCATATTAAATAAAGAAGCAGCTAAAAACAATGAAGTCCATCATATTAGGTAGTTCTTAATATTTTCTTCTGCTATATGTAATAAGTAATAAATACTGCTATCTACAGTATTCAAACACAAAAGACAAATCCCTTTAAATATAAACATTGCTTATCTTTTCTATGCACCTTCTTTTCTCCTCTTTAAAATGTATATGGCATACAATCAAACCTCTTAGAAGGGAATGTGTTTGGAAAAAAATGCCAGGCAAATGAATCAAGATGAAATAAGGATGTCTATCATTGGCATGTTATAAATTCTCATAGTTATATTAACCCCAGGCTCCAGCTAACATATATAAACAACTATACTCACAACCTGATTTGACTTTCATTCATTCATTCATTTTTAGGGTGGCAATCAAGGTCTGTTTGGAAACAGCACAGCACAATCGAGAGGAATGCACCCACCAGTGCAACCGCTAAACCCTTCACCTAATATCCGGGCACAAGTGCCTCCCCAGTTTCTTTCTCCCCAGGTAAACAATTTTTAAAAGTTTCTTTGTAGATGGTTTGTTATAGTCTCTTCTGTTGTTCCACATATGGAGTTGGATTTGAGGACATCTGGTGGAGGGAAGAGGCTTTAGTCATTTTCCCAAACCTACATATTTTGTATGGCTCTTCAGGAGCTAAAGAGCAGATACAGTGTCTTTTTGCAGTCTTCTTTCTAATAGCATAAGCTTTTTCTTCATCTGCATTCGTTGTTTTCTGCTGTTGACTTTTTGATGTTAGAAGTATTTGGTTTCAGTTTGAAACTTGTGACAAGGGAATCCAGATGTGCCATACAAGAGTGAAAGTGCCACCTACTTCCAGTTTGTTTTAATTGGTATTTATGAGAGTGCAGTGGGGGCATGAGATTGATGGGTGCTCTTTGATGAGAGGGAGAAGTCCTTGTAGAGGGGATGTGTGACTTTGAACCTAAGTAAGGGAGAGAGCCTAGTCGGGTGTGGATTGCTATCTTAGAAAGTTTTCTAATAGGTGGGTAGGTGAGCTTTGTTTAATTATGGCTTTACACAAACAAGCAGTGTGCTGGTGCATGCTTCTAAAGGTCTCTGCTTAGCTCCTCTCCTGCTTCATGTTGGGAGCAACAAACTATGATTGGTAGCCAAGATTTGGTTTTGGGGTACCACTTATAGTTCCCTTGAGGAAAACAAACCATGACCCCAAGTCTGCATAACAACAAGCCAAAACATGCATTTTGTTATTTCTGATGCTGCTAATTCATGTTAAATCCATAGGTAAACATCAACTGTGTTTTAACATTATGTATACTGAACCAATGGTGCCCCCACTCCTTAGTTCAGCCTAAAGTGTAAAAAGGATGTAGCTGAGGAGAAGAGGGGCTAGCAAGAACCTCACTCTGTCAGAGCTCTATATAATGTTGTTGCACATTCAGAAAAAGCTCATCTTCCCCAGAGGAACAAGTTGCTCCTTCCTCCTCCTCCTTTGTGCATTGCAGTCTCTGTTATTCTCTTCTCCTTGCACCCCATTTCAAATGGTGTGGGTGGGTGTGTACGTATACATGCACACATTTCTGTATGATGTACTGTTAAAGCTACTCATCCACCAGGGCCCTGCCACAAACTGAAATAGAATGTGTTAACTCCAGAATCATGTTCCATATTAAGCTCAAGCTCTTTTCTTTAAATGTACAAAATGTTTGTGCATTGTTCAAAATTTCAGCCAAACAAAAGCTAGCCAACTCAAGTAATTGATTCCTTTCTGTACTCACATATTGCTATATGTGTTTGTACCATATTCTTTATGTTCACTTTTCATTTGTTGATGTTCAATTTCATTATGATTAAGATCACACACTTTCTGTTTTCAACAGAGACATCTTGCTTTTGCATACAGACCTGCTACAAATGTCTTTGTTGTTCTGTCAGTTTCTGGTTTGACTTGTGTATGCCTTTGCACTTTTTATTAAGGTTTCTGCCTCCATGCTCAAGCAATTTCCTAACAGTGGTCTGAACCCAGGTCTTTTCAACATGAATCCCCAGCTTTCTCCTCAACAGATTGCTATGTTGAGCCAACTTCCGCAGATCCCCCAATTTCAGCTTGTAAGTAACTATCCTACTACAGTAGCTGACTGAATTTTGCATACTCCTGTGACTGTTTTTGCAGCTTTAATCTTTTTGGGAAAATGTTGTACTTCATATCTGTGGAAATATATACTTAGTTGTTGAAAAGGCACAAATAAGTCATATGCAGTTGTGGGAAGGGGACACTTTCTAGCAATGACTTGTACTTACCTTTACAGTAAATCAAGCTTCATACTAGAAGTACTGGGCAGAGGCGCACCATACATTTAAACCACATGACTTTCTCAAAGTATCCTGGGAACTGTCGTTTGTTAAGGGTGCTGGGGATCATAGCTCTGTGAGGGGAAAACTGCAGTTCCCAGGACTCTTTTGGCAGGTGAGTCATGTGCATTAAATGTGCATTAGATGTCCTTTAAGCGCTTGGTGTGGATCATCCCACTATTTCTAATTAGATGTAAAAGGGAAGGCTCATCCATAGTCTAAAATGTTCATGGTAAGTTTTGTTTATTATAAAAAAAAAACTTACAATGCTAGTCATATCTGCTGAACAGTGCTCATTTGCCAGCAGTTAATGCCTATAAATAAAGTCCTTCATTACCTCCTCTACTTGCCTTCCAGGCTTGTCAACTCATCCTCCAGCAACAGCAGCAGCAGCAGCAACAACAACAGCAACAACTGTTACAGAGTCAAAGAAAGATTTCCCAAGTAGTACGACAACAGCAAGAACAGCAGGTACAATATTTATAATCAGCAATGTATGCATGAGGTGTACAATAAAGCCTAGAAATATACCAAGAAGATGTTATTAAAGCTTTATTATTGCTTGAAACTAATGCACTATTCAAAATATAATCACTTGTTTGTACTAAGATAAACAAATTCTTCTTTATTTCATTAACTGCAGATTGCCCGTATGGTGAATGCCTTTCAGCCACAACAGAGGCAACCTGGCATGAAACATTCTCCATCCCATCCAGTTGGGCCTAAACATTTAGACAGCATAGTACCTGGTGGTCTGAATGTGAGTCTCTCAGATATACCAACCAAAGGGCAAATTCCTGGATATAGTTCAGGTAAATACTGTAAATAGCTAAAACCCTGTGATCTGTTTTGATTTCTTAAGCGCTAAGAATCTGTACCAAACCCAAATAGTGAATTTGTTGTTTGTGTCCGTTGAATTGCTGAATCAGTCTTGCTACATAGAACTCTAGCTTCTGTTCTTCTCTGCAGAGTGTACTTCAGCGTTATGTTGACTCACTAGCTTTATTTTCAAACAGCCTTGCTTATTGCAGGATATCATGTTACAAAAAGTATTTGTGCAAAAGCATAAGACAGCCTTGTAGTGATGAGCATTTGTATCATCTCAGCCATCTATATGGTTTAAAAACATAATTATAAAGCAATTTAGCTTAAATCAGGGGTGGGGAAATCCTTGGCCCTCAAGTTGTCATTGGTTTTTCACAGGTTTTGGTTCGAGTGGCATGGATTATGGCATGGTAGGAGGGAAAGAAACTGGAACAGAATCTCGCTTTAAACAATGGACTTCTATGATGGATGGATTGCCATCTGTAGCTTCCCAAGATGCCAATATGCACAAAAATGGTGAGAGATTCTAGCTTACGTTATCAAAAATGATTTTACAAGGTATATTTATATTGCCACTTATTGCCTCTAGTGAAACACTAGGACAGCAGCTTCTCCTGTATTGTTGTTTTGCTGTGAGATTGTTGTATTTTAATTGTTCTAAGCCACTGTTAGCAATGCAAATGCCTTTGGAAAGGTAATATATAAATCTGAACAAATCATAATGGGCTTTTTGTTTTGATAACCTTTTTTTAAAAAGGCCTCTAATTTTGTGTATTGTTTTTCTTACATTATATATATGCTATTTTCTTTCTTACTCTAGTGCAGGGGTTGCCAGTGTGATGCCCTTGGGCACCAGTTTGCCCTTCAGTATTTTCTGTAGCACCCATGAAAGGTCTTGCTAAATATCCCCTCCAAATTCCACAATGCATGAGAGACTGTTCACTCAGTTCCTGTTTGCACTGGTGTGTCCTCTCCTATATGCCTCCATGGCAGCCATTTTGTCTTATGCCACACCTCCATAGCAGTCATTTTGTGACTGCCGTCCACAACACTTTCATAAAATTCCAAACATGCCCACTGGCCCTCAAAAGTTGGTGACCCTTGCTCTAGTGGCTTTATTGTTACAGTGAAACTGGTATGAATTGCCATTCTGCTTTTATGTTAGGTTTGAGCCCTGTTTCAGTTGCTACCATGATGTCCTTTTGTCAAAATATTATTTTTCCTCTTCTTTCCAGGGACGATTGTGCCCCCTGGAAAAGTACGAGGGGCATCGCCCTATAACCAATTTGATATAATCCCTGGCGACCCACTGGGCAGCCACACAGGTCCTGCTGGAGATAGTTGGTTACCTGCCAAATCTCCACCAACAAGTAAGATTGGAAGCAAATCCAGCAATGCCAGTTGGCCTCCAGGTAATTTCAGTGCCCTTGAAAACTGTTCATAAATGTTACATCCCAGCTTATAAAACAAAATTTGTTACTTCTATCAATGTGTCACCGCTGTCAATGGCTTTCTATGCACAGCAGACTGGTGCTGTGCTAACATGCATTGTAAGAGGGTTTTTTTTTCAGATTTTGGACCATTTGCCTGTATGAAGTTGTGTAAAACTTGTTTCAGAGGTGTAAACTCCATTTTAAAGAAACCAAACTTCTTTGGTCTGTATAAATGACATGAACTAAGCACTTTTTTATTTTGTATAATTTATTTTTGGGGGAGGTTTAGGGTTAGGATAAAGTTGCTACACTGAACAGTAATCCCCTACTCTTGACCACTGGGAATGTTATACAGTACCAGAATGGGTTACTTCCAGTTTTGCCGCATGCGCAGAAGCGCAAAGCGCTCCGTACTCAGACGCAGCGCTTTGCCCTGCGTCCTTTTTGGCTAGCAGCCGGGGCTCTGGAACGGATCCAGGCCGCAAAACGAGGTACGACTGTACAGCAATTTATTTATTTATGAGACTTCACCAAGCGTTGTCTCTCTCCCATCATCATCATCATCACCATCACCACCACCCTGAATTTTGAAAATAGGTGTGTTTTAAGTCTACTCTTGAATTGGCATCTTTATTGTTTGTGATTTATATTGTAATGGCAATTGGCTACAGACAATAAAAATGTGACTGATTGACTACATACACACATATAGTAGCAATATTAATTTGTATGCTTTTTAATCAGAATGTAGAATAACATTTTAATTACTATTTTTGAAAGGGTAGGAAGGAATGGAAGAGCTAATAAAGGACTAGGAAACACATGTATGCCTTTAGATTCCTCTAATAACATTATCTGCACTCTCAAACTGATCTCCCAAGACCCCAGAACTAGAAACTTGACACCACACATTCTTGGACACCTCATATTTGTTGGAAGAATTTAACAACTTTTAAGTCTTGAATATTTCATTTGAAATACTGTATGATTATTGTTATGTTTCAGAGTTTCAGCCAGGAGTGCCATGGAAAGGTATTCCAAACATTGACCCTGAATCTGATCCTTATGTGACCCCAGGAAGTGTGCTGGGGGGTACAGCCACATCCCCCATTGTAGATACTGATCACCAACTTCTGCGGGACAACACCACAGGTATATTTATTACATAATGCAATTTCTGTATTGGGAAATTGTATTAAGTTGGGGCAGGGATACATTTGCAGGGGAGAATCAGCAAAATTGAGGGTGGTTAATCTCTCTACATAGCCAATTATTTTTCCTTATAACCTCTTCTGCCAGGCCCCTTTCCCCCCCAGCCAGTCTTAGTTGCAGTTTTAGACTTAACTAGAGGGGGGAAATAGGAAAATATCTATCTGGAGGGTAAGCATTGGTGAACCAAGAGAATGAATTAAAACCCTGTTTGCACTTAGCAATTTCCCCCTGGAAATGCCCCTGTCCTGTATTAATGGCAGTAGGCAAATACAAACAACCCTATTCTGCTCTGTATTCTATTCTAGTTTGAAGATGCAGATGTTGCTATGGTTTAATTTATGTTAAGACTAAATACATGGATCTGCAATAGGTTTCTGCCATTCATTGTCATTGCTAGAAATGTCAGTTGTCAAGTAAATTCTTTATTCATCTATAATGTTTTTCTTTACCTTTCCTTATTATGCCATAGGGTCTAATTCTTCCCTCAACACCTCGCTGCCTTCACCTGGTGCCTGGCCCTACAGTGCCTCTGACAATTCCTTCACAAATGTTCATAGCACTTCAGGTATCTGGTTTCCATTCTCAAGGCACCTAGCTCACATTTTATATTGTAGCTGGAAAACATCGAGATATTTAAGCATATATAGTAATGCTTTGTACAATAGATAGTTGCCTGGGTTTTTTCCTCAGTGTAACTTTTTTTAACGTATTAAATAACTCCCTGGTGAAGTTTTTTCAGATCCGTGTACTATATTGTTGCAAAAGCGTGTAACCTGGATCACATGCAAATATACTTCGACAGACTGTTGGCAAAAACTAAAATTATGATGATCTGTGTTATGTGTATTAACTTTCACTAATTGATTGGCTTTTCCTTTCCTCTGTTGTAGCAAAGTTCAGTGATTACAAATCAACATGGTCCCCAGATCCCATAGGACCCAATCCCCCTCATCTCTCCAACAAGTGGAGAAACAATATTTCCTCAAGAAACACTACAGGGCTACCCCGCCCACCTCCTGGTCTGAGTAATCCCAAACCATCCTCTCCCTGGAGCAGCACAGCACCCCGCTCACTCAGGGGGTGGGGGGCACAGGATTCAAGGCTTGCCTCTGGTGAGTAGAATTTCCTAGCATTCTTATTGCTTGGCCCATGAACAAGTTCCACAGCATTACTAGTCTGGATATGATAAGACCTTTAGGTGAGAGAATGTTATAATTGCTCAATGAGAGAAAAGAGAATGTTCTATCTCTCTCTCTTAAAAGGGCTATGGGATGTTTGTCAGAAACTACTGAGGGAGATACAGCTAGACCCTTCCTGTCAGAAGAGGCCCTTGAAAGTTGACAAGGAACATGTACTGAATAATTTGTGGGTGGGGTCTCAAGAAGATGCAGTTCTTCATATTGTCTGTGCAGATCCACAGACTTCATCCTCACAAAGCAGCATTTAGCACTTTCTTGAAGGGGTTTAGATGGAAAGCTAACCCCCCAACCCTCAGTGTGCACACTCAAAAAAGGTCAATGTGGCTCCCATTTTTTTCTGGTCACTGCAGCAAGAGAAACTTTCACTTACCCCTGAGAGAGCATATGAGCTAGACCCTTCTTTTCCTTCACTTCATCTTTTTCACCTTTTTTTCTCTACAGTGGATTTTTTAAAAAAATGAAAAACCTTTGGGCTAATTCTGCAACAGTGCATGCCTCACTCTCAAGCGGGTGCTTGTGGTGCAACTGGCACTTTTTAAGAGGTGTTCAGTTTGTGGCAGCAGACTACCTCCTTAACTTGGTGAGGGACCTGTAATGCATATGGTTCCAGCTGTCTATGTTTCACTAGGCAGACACACAAAATCACTTGTTTCAGGCACAGGGAATGTTGTTGGAGCAGGCTGTCTTTGCTTTCAGTGCCAAGGTCAGAGTCTCCAAAGCAGCATAAGCTTTGTTCCACTTCAGTTCTGCTCATGTTGTTGATGGCAGGGACGGTATCCTTGAACCGATAGGTCACTTGTGCTATGGAGGTCTTCCATAGCTTGCTTACTACACTGTCCTCTGTGGGAACTGAATTGCCCTTTACATTGACCATGGCTGTTAACCTCTCCAGCCTTCACTTCTGCCTCTGGTTCTGGACTGCTCTCTGCCACAGACTCTGTCTTGCTCACTAAGCCCTGTTTCCTCTTCAGCTTCTGACACCTCCTTCCTGTCTGCTCCCTCTGACCACTCATCATCATCCCACCACCAATCCCTGGGCTCTGAGTCTTGGAGACTCCCCAGCTGGTTCCTCCCACCACTCAACATCCAGTCCATGACACCCAAATGTGTTTTTCTTTTCTAAACTTCAGTCCCTTCTTTTAGAGGAAAATACCAAAATCTTCCTCTGAAAAGAGATAAACTGGTACTCAATGCCTTGTGCATTTAGCATTTTTTTAAGCATTTCGCTATCCCCCAGAAGACTGAGGTCTTTGGCCACTTCTGGACCTTCAGGATGTTTCATAAGTCCAAAGACATGCAGGATGGTAACCCTTGTCAAATTCTTTTAAGTGAAAGCAAGCATCTTTCATGTCAGAGCTTGGTCCACATCCACAGATTTGGAAGATGCTTAGCCTTTCAGCCAAACCTTTGCTGTTTGCCTCACTTTGCTCTGAGTGACTGCAGCTTCTCCATAGGATTGCAAAGTTTTAGAGCTATTTAGAACTGTCATCATTGCACACTTCTGTCAGTTAGGGATTTTGATCTTCCCATAGATAGATGACTGCCTACTTATTGCATCCACTCAGACCAAGTTGCTTTTACACTTTGCGTTCACAGCATCGGGCTTCTGTATCAATGTGGCAAAGTTTCCAATACATCACCCCATGTGCTCTTTTTGATTCTGGTAGAAGTTTATGAATCTCCTGTCCTCTGGCTGAGCTTGAAACCTTATTGCATGATTGAGGCACCTCAGCCCCAGGGGTTGAATTCTGCACTCCAGGCCTTTCTGTCTTTCCCTTGGAACTTTCCCCAGGCAGTAACCTTCACTGGTTGCGCTTAACACCCCAAATGTTTTTGCCAGGCTGCAATGTGTCCTTGAACTCTGCTAATGTCACTTGAATTTCTGGAGGGAGGATAGACAGAATTGTGTGAGTGTGTGTAGAAACTAGCATACTGTACAAAAGCTAAAAAATTGCATTTGTTGCTTCATCCACTTTTGCCTCTGGCCTCACCCCCACTGTCATGTGGCCCTTGGAAGATTGCAGAGAAGGAAATGTCCTCCTTTGACTGAAAAAGGTTCTCCACTCCTGCCTTATTTGGGTGGCTGCTGACACGGCAGTTCAACCTAGATTCTGGGGCCAATGGCCTTGAGAACTGTCATCCACCCATCTGAGAATGTGTCCCCTTTAGTGTTGATTTCTGTATGTGTTCCAGCCAGGAGTCAACTCCCAGGCAAAACATCTCATCTTGTCTTCTCAGTTCTGCATTCCTGTCATGATTTGAGCCTCAGCAGCTATAGTTCCACCTGATACTGTAACTGCAAATGTCATTTTGACCTGCTCTCCGTCTCATGTTTCTTTATATAGCTGCCGCAATAGGAAATTGTTGGGAAGGTAGAAGCCATACTCCTTTGAGTGTGCTCTTATCTTTTGAAAGTTCTGAATGTTACTTTGTGCGACTGCAGAATCCATATGTGTAGCTGCACCAGTGACCACTTGAACAACCCTGTCTTTCATGTTAAATGTGGCAAGTGAAATGGTTTCTATAAAGCACAGAATTCATTCTGGTTTTCTGTTTAAGATAAATTTTGAAGTAGGTTCTCATCCAAATGTATCCTGCTTACTGTTTAATCATTTGCAGCCTCTACCTGGAGTGATGGTGGATCTGTTCGTCCCAGCTACTGGCTGGTTCTTCACAATCTCACTCCGCAGGTATTTCTGTCTTCTGCTTCCTTTTTATTACTGAAACAAGACTATTCTGAATTGTTGATTATTTTAAATAAATATTGTATTTATGTACCAACACAAGCTAACTAGTATGACAGTGTGTTTAGGACATGAGAGACCTACTGTAAACCACATTTTCAGCTTTTTTTTATTGGATTGTGAATTAATTGCAGTGCTTGTTTTAGTTAGGTAAGTAAGCAATTTTGTGAATGCAAAACATAGTGTTTTTTTACAAAACTCCCAGTCTTCAGGATGCTAGGCAGAATGGCTAGTTTTCTCTCTTATGTTTTCATAGCGAAACCACAGAATGTTTCCAGCACTGCAGCCAAAAACAAAGGCCTGTAAGGTTCCTTCAGCTTTTGTTTGTGTCTGCTGAGACACCATGCTTTCTCAGTACAGTCATACCTTGTGTTGCATTAGGTTCATGTTGCGTCTTTTCAGTTTGCGAACGTGGCAAACCCAGAAGCGTATACTTTCAGGTTTTGCCCCGTGCGCGTGCACAGAAGCATTCTGCACACTTAGCACATGTGCAGAAGTGGCGCTCTAGTTACAGACTTTTCAGGGTGCGAACGGCACCCCGGACCAGATCAAGTCCGTAACTAGAGGTACCACTGTATTTTGAGCTTAGTTTATTTCTCTTGTGGCATTTACAGTAATTGCCTGATATTTTTGGTTTGAATATTAACCATACTATTTCAGATATATTTACAAATATATAAACACCCATAAACCTGCTGTTTGTCTTTGTTCTTCCAATCTGTTCTTCACAAGATTGATGGGTCAACTTTGAGGACCATCTGCATGCAGCATGGTCCACTGCTGACATTCCATCTCAACCTGACCCAAGGCACCGCCCTTATCCGATACAGCACCAAGCAGGAGGCAGCCAAGGCCCAGACTGCACTGCACATGTGAGTTACACCAACAACCTTTCATGACCATTTGCAACCTCATTTTGTCGGTAGATGGAAGTCTTGTGTGCAAGAGGTAGCCCAGTAATGTGTTTTGTTTGCCTAGTGCCCAGATTTGAAATGGCATTAAACAGTTTTTTCCGCCAGGGGCTCCTGGAGGGGCAGCATATACACTGGGATGGCTCCTCCCATCTGGCTGGACAGGCAGGGTCAATTAAGGATCCTTGGCTGGGGGAGGCGCCATCCCCACTTTTGCCAGACCTGCCTTGCCTCTCAAGTTGGTCAGACAGGTCTCTAGTGCTGCAAGACTCCTGACCCAGCACATTTTTTCATTCTCATTTATTTTCTTTTAGCTTGCATTTTTCCATTTCTTATTTAATTTCTTTTTCCTTGTAATTTTCTTTCTTTTAATGCCCTTCCCGCCTCTCCTTTTGCCTCCCTGACCAAGGAGGCAGACTTGGCCAGCTCTGAGGAAGAGCTCTGTATTTTTCACGAGGAGGCTCTCCCCCAGAGCCCACAGGAAGGCACCCAGGCAGCTTCTGCTGCCCCAAAGAGCTCAAATGCTCTACACAGTGAAATAGATGCTGGACAACTGATTTGCGCAGTAGTGCAACAGCAACAGTTCCCTGTCTCACAGTTTACTTGTGCGGCAGCAAAAGGAGCTTGTGTGTGCCATTTCTGGCTGGCACTGGAGTTTCTCCTTTAGTCTTCACCTTTCCCTGGACAGGGGAGCCCAGGGGAGAAGCACGGACACCAGGTATGCTAGACTAGATGGTCCGTTCTCTAATCCAACAGGGCTCTTACGCAGTATCTAGAAGGTACAGGCATATTCTGTTATCTGGCTGAACTGTTCTCACCTCCAGGCAAAGTCCATTTTGTGGCCTTCCACTAGTTTGGCAAACTGAAAAAGCAAACAAAAATATTTCAGGTAATGGTGTGCCTCTTTTTAAAAGCTAAATTAGTATTCTCTCTAAAAGCTTTTGAAATCTTTCTGTTAACTTAAAATATTTTAATAAGGATCTCAAAAGGATGTTCAATTAGTACAGTATTCTCATTACTGTATCCAATTACATTTCAGTTTGGTTAACTATTTGAGTGAGAATAGAGAAGAGATTAGATAAGTCAAAGCTTTGATTATGACCTGATTGAGGCATGGCAAAGCATAGTTTGTTGTTACTTACTTGAACTACAGCAAGCCTCAGATTTATATGCTCCCTCTGCTCTTCCTTCTCTCTACTTTGAATGGGAAGGGGCAAGGGAAATTTAAAGCTCTGTCACTTTTTGAAAAAACTGCAGCTTCCATTTTCATCTGAATACAGGAAATTGGTTTATTTAACCGTAGTTAATTAATTAATAAACTAGTATATCAAAGCACCATTTGATCCTGGTTTGATAAAATCAAATCTTGGTTTCCCATATGTAAATAAAAAGGGAAGCATCTGGAAGAGGCATGGTTGTAGTTTAGTTCAGTTACCCCAGGTGGATGAGATCTGGCTATACACCTCTGAAGTTTCACGTTTGCACTTCATCTATTCTGGGCAGACATGTTCTTTACTAGCTTTTCCTTGTCTTCTGTGCTCTTTTGCCCTGTGCTCATGAGTTTCAGCTTCATTTGTTTCTTCTCCCCTCACTCTGGGGAAGAGGGCTGTCTGCTGGGGTAGGGGCCACCACTAGCAGCTGGATGGTAACAGCTCAACAGGATGCTTGCGCTGCCTCTCCCCTCAGGGAGTTTTGAAGGATTATGTGAGAAGCATGAAATTTATGATTCTTGCCTGTAAGTGGCTTTCTTAACCAAAAATTGTGGATGGTATATCTATGCTTGTATTCATCCTGAAAGAAGAAATATTTTTGGTGCATGTTTCATGACAGCATTTACATTTGCAGTTTTTTTGTACACGAAGAACATGCAAATTTTGTTGCTGCCATAAGTTTGTGGGCTCTTGGGGAAAGCAGTGGACTTGCACATTTGTGAGGTGACCATGACGCTGCTTGCAGTGGGCTACAAACTGGGTCTTAACTTGCCTTGCAAAAGTACGCTAATATTTGGACAAATGTTAGGGCCCCAGTATGAATATTTGCGATTCTTACCACTATTCTCAGAAATCTCGTTTGTATATCAGCTTCCAAATTTGGAAAAACTTTTGCAAAAATATGCATACATGCTTAAACCTTTTTTTTTTTTTTCTTTTAAAGTAAAAGAAAACAATATTAATTCTGGAAAACAAATGTAGTATGGATGAGGGCACTATATAAATATTGTTCTGCTGCTCATACTAATTTTCTTTGTTGAACTATATATTCTTTGCAATGTTAAACTGTGGATTTGGCTCATGTTTCTGGGATATATTTTCCTGTTAACTTTTGTTTCTGTTCATTCTACCCTATTTTTTTAGGTGTGTTTTGGGAAACACTACCATCTTGGCTGAGTTTGCCACAGACGAGGAGGTTAGTCGCTTTCTGGCACAAGCTCAGCCTTCTACACCTGCAGCAACACCCAGCACACCTGCAGCAGGCTGGCAGTCTCTAGAGACAGGACAGAATCAGACAGATCCAGTGGGACCTGCTTTGAATCTTTTTGGTGGGTCAACAGGGCTTGGGCAGTGGAGCAGCGGTGGTGGCAGCAGCAGTGGGGGTGACCTTGCTGGTGCTTCATTATGGGCCTCCCCGAATTACTCTTCAAGCTTGTGGGGGGTTCAGAGTGTAGAAGATCCCCACAGGATGGGAAGCCCTGCTCCCTTACTACCTGGAGACCTTCTAGGCGGAGGGTCGGATTCAATCTGAACTTAAAACTTTCAACTCTGACCTCGTGACCTTTTTTGGAACAGCAGCAGCACTAACTTGACCTTTTCTTTTTTTTCAACTTGCAATAAATACATTTTAAAAGGAAAAAAGAAAATGGAGAGAGAAAAAAAGGTGGGTCATTGACAGGACTGTCTGAGCACATAGTTGCCTCCCTTATAACTTCAGTTTTTTCGTTTGGAATATGAATCCAAAAAGAGAACATATCACTCTTGAAATACTTGAATCATGAACGCCAACTTAGAAAGACAATGTGAAGCAAGTACACATACCATTCAAATCTAAACACAAAAATTTAAAAAAATTAGTTTCTAGTTTTTCACTTTTTCATGTTATACGGAAGTTGTTGCTACGAAACATATATACTGAAAAATAGCTTTTTAACTTTGTTTGCACTGGGTGTGTTTCCGTCCTTAGGTCTACTATGTCGGGAAGGGGCAGGGTTCAAAAGAATTGGGGGTGGGGTGGGAGGGGAAGACTTGACGGAGCCTCACTTTAAAAAACAAAAAAAGGAAAAAAAACACTTTGTGATTGGCTGGTTGATATATACCAGTATGTTCTGGCACATGTAACTGCCCCGTGTGTGTGTGTGTTTCTGTGAGAGCGTGTATGTGAGCATGATTGTGTGCGTGTGTGCGCATTTTTGTCTTGGAAAGCTGCATTGCTGTTGGTCAGCAACCTACCTGGCTAGACTCTTAAACTGAATAATGATGGTGCCTGTGACTGGTGCAAAATCAAATTGACCTGTGTTAAAATCTGTCGGTGGTATTTTTATTTTAGCAGGGTATTCAGCGCAGTACAGATCTTGTTCTGACCCTGTCATAGAGCAAAACACTGCCATATCCTAAGGATTTGGTGAGGGGGTGCCCGTGTGGGAGTTCAGGGTTTTGAGGGTGGGGAGGGGGGTGATCTGTTTTGCCTAGAAGTGTATTTGTGTCTCTAATGAGACTTTTTGAGTGAACCCAAGCTTACTTTTTATGACAAGGCCTTTCACCTTTTGGGGGACACCAGGGGGTAATGGGCATCACATTTCTTTGTGACAAAGACCTATGTAATAGTTGAAGCTTCTGCAGTCCTTAAGAACCAAATCCTGTAGCTATTCCTCAAGTCTGCATACTAAGGTTCTTATCCTTTCATGGAAAATCCACCATAATTCAGGCCTAACTGTATTTTCTTAAGTGGTCTGCTGTTTGTGACAAAACTAAAATGTCAGTAGTTTGCTGGCCTATCTTGTATTGTGAAAGCACATGCAGCAACTTTTGTTCTCCTTTCTCCATAGTGAGCGTTACCTGTGCCAGGCCTAGGTGTATTACAGCACCAGACCATCACTGACAGAAACGTTTACTTACGAATGTTCTTAAACCAGTGTGTACTTTGAGCATTTTTTCTCTGTGTATTTCCTGTGTATGTCTTGCTTAGGCTTTGCTTAGGCAGGCATATAACTAGCAAAGACTTCTTTTGTTTATAAAGTATTGCACCTTTATTATTTTTACTTTTCCCTGTACTGTTGCTTTTTATTGTCGGTATTTAAAGAAAGGTTGTATGTTGTTGATGTTGTTGTTGATGATGTTGTTGTTGTTTTATTTTTTTAAACAACAGTGTAGTAGTACTCTGGGCAGGATAGGGGAGACCTATACTTAATTCAGAAGATAGCCAGTGTGTGCACTGGGACAGAATTGCTTGTTGTGAAGAAAGCCGTAGCAAACATTGCCTTTACGCAAAGCAATTTTGAAGATGGGCAGACAGGATAAGAACAGGGAGAAGGAGGCATTATTCTTTGAAGTGTTAGAACTTAGCTCTGGATTTTTGCTAGCTCTGCATTATACTGAATAACAAAAGTGCTGCAATATTCTGTACCAGCAAATACCTACATAACTCCGGTACTTGGAAGTAGCAGATCATAATGTACAGGATCACAACAGAAGATTCTTTCTCCTTCAGCAGTTTCATTTTTTTTAAAAAAAATCAGTGGTGTCTGCTATATAAGTATTGATAGCAAAATTAAAGCAAAAAATTCCTCACATTTATGTAGAAAGGGAGGAGTTGTGAATTCTGTACATGAACTCGGTTTCACAGGAAGACTAAATAAGGGGATTACTGCATTTACATCTGCCTGTTATTTTGCTGTGAAGTTGAGTGGTAAACATAGACAGGTGTTGCGTATTTAACCTTCAGAATCTGCAGCATATGTGGATCTTTTAAGTGTTTCCCTATTTCTCCTTTTGTCATTGTATCTTGTAAGTTGAAGCAAAATGTTCCCCCCCATTCCTGCCAGTTAAGTTTCCCTTGCAGCCCCTACACATGCCTGCTCCTAAAACAGCTGTATTTGTCTCTGGGGCCTCAGTGTTGAAAGCATGCAGGACAAACTATAATAAAAAAAAGCTCTGAGCTGGGAGGACATCGGAATACTGCACCTCATGGCCTAGAAAGCAGCTATGTGCTCCAATATGTGACTTGACACACAAGCAGGTTCACTACTGTGTTATCACTCTCTCCCAACCTGCCCTACGGTCCCTTTGCCTGCACTTTGGATTTGTTGATTTCATTACGATACTACGGTGAAAGCCGGGTGCTAGAGCCCCTCTTGTTTACAAGACATAATGAGGGATATGACATATTTAAAAAATGAAAAGCTAAAATGTTCTTCCATCACAAGCTTAAAGGGAAAAAATTAAAAACTTTTTAAAAAAAGACCAAAAAGTGCGTGTGCATATATAAATATATATATATATATAAGATGAAGACTAACTCTGGGAGCATTTAACAGTGTTTTTGTGTTTTAACATTTATTTTCCTGCTTTAAATTTGCAAGCATTCTCAGGAATTCTAGGGTAGGAAGCCAGTTTTCGAAGATGGTTTATTTAACCTTTACCTTATCCTAGATAGATGGTTGTTTCTTTCGTAAACTTTTACAAGTTCCTGAATCTTCAAAAAGTTTAAAAGTTTTTTTCTTTACAAAAAGCAAAAAATTTGAAAAACAAAATCTAACTAATACAAACTCCAATTGTCAGAACTGGGGATCAAAAAAAATTTAAAGTACAAATTGATTACAAAAGAATTCTCAGTAGCAGCAACACAAATTCATTGTATTCTTAAAAGTCCAAGTTGTGAAAAGATTTATACTTTTAGAGCTTAGTCTCAAGTGGAAGTGCGTGTGCAGATGAGTGGGGGAGAGGATTGCATATGAATGAAAGTATGATCATCTAGTTGTTTCACAGTGAACATAAAATCTTCCTCCAAGCACCTTTTTAAAATAAAAAGTTAAAAAAGAGTAAAAAAATGCATTTTGATTTGACTAAATCAGTCAACCACAGTTAAGAAGAATTGCTGGGAGTACAGGATGGTGCTTCTTGAAACCACTTTTAGATTGACAGTGCTTCAGAGAAGCAAAATCTTTATTGTGACCCAGTAATGGAGCTGTTTTAACTTTTACTAATTTTAAAACAGAAAATAGGGAAAGAGGAATGTGGGAGAAATCAGTGAAGTGTACCTGGGGAAAATGGCTTGGTGTATTTTAATCATTTTGAAGATTTTTTTTGTTTGCTTTTTCCATTTATCAACCAGAGATGTGTAAATGAGAAATTTTGGGAAGTGGGTTGGAGGTGAGATATATTAACTGCTGCTGCCAGCTACTGGGACTCCCATTCTTAAGAACCAGTTTACTGCAGCTTTTTCCTGGGATGGATAGCTCAGAGCTTCCAGCACAAAGAGAGAAGGACTTAATGTGCTTGAAGCATTTTTGTTAGAATGAAAATAACAAGCCGCTTTAGTGCCTTTGTAATACATCCTTGCATCCTACAAAAGACATATGCAGTCTAGTCACTCCAAGGAAACAAATGAACCCATTTTTCTAAAACAAAAAGCATTTCTCTTGAGCATGCTGAATAGAAGCCTCAAAGGCCTGCCGTGCAAAGAGTTACATATAAAATAACATACATGTAAACATTTTTCTTTGAAATCTAAGGGCAATTTTCATGCATTACTACTTTCTTGTTTTGAACTATTCAAATAGAAGTGTGAAGTAATGCCTGGTTTTCTGTGACATCGGTTGTGTGTTCTTTAATTGTGTGTTGCATTGTTTCCCAAATTGCACCTTGAAAAAAAATGCATCAACTGATTCCTAGTGTGATAGGCCAGTGAGAGGAGCCCCCTTTTGTTTTTTTAAAAGAAGTTATTTATCTGAACGCTTTATCAGAGGCTTTGACTTATTTCCCCCTATATATTTTTTTAAGTGGAAAATTACAAAAGCCTGTTACTTGGCTGACAACTGCTGAAGAAGGTAGAAAGGTAAATGTGTAACTCTGTCATATTTAAAGCATCCTTTACCTCTCAACATTTCAACCTATGCATATTGAAGTTTGTCATATTTTTGAAGAAGTGAACTAAAATATCAATCTTGGCAACCTTCCATCCCTGATGAATACCTGGAATGTTTAATCAGCCCTTTGGACCATAGCAATACAGGTTTCCAAACACCTTTTCTGTTTTGAATCTGCTATGTTCTCTGGCCAGTGAGGATGATACTTTTGGGAACTAAGCACTAAACTATACTTGAGAAAATGTTTTCTGCAGCTGTTTTGTGGGTGGTGTTACTATATTTTCATGTATGTTCTACACACACACACAAAAAGGCCAGAGGTCTCATGGGGTGTTGGAGACCTCTTCAGATTGCCAGAGCACCCTGCGCAGCTTGAAGCCACGTGTCAAATTTTTCGTTTTATAAAGTTGCTCCCTTCATGAAAAGGAGAAACAGTCCATATCAATGTTTTGTCCTCCTTTTTAGTTGTATATTTTAAATGCACATGCCCAACTTAAAAAATAGCCCTATTTTGGATCTATTCACTCTTTTAATATATGGCCTATATGAACCTACTGCCAGAACCAGCATCTAATTGGATGGGTCTTGCAATAACACCTTTCCTATAATAGTACTATTCCCAGAAAGCTGCTTATTATGACATGCCGAACCATTCTGGGAAGGTTGCAGTCTTTTCCAGTGCACCCGTATAAAGTGGGTAGAGTGAGCTTTTCCTTCACTCTTGGGTTCCCTTTGTAAAGGAATATGTTAAAAGCATGTTTTCCCTCTGCCACTTAGCCAAAGCAAAACTCTTCACCTTATCTTTGAAAATTTTAAAAATAAATTAGTGAATATAAACAGACAGACATTTCCTGATTGATTTTCAGTGCAGGCATTTGAACTGGCAAGTGTAACAAGTATTAACACCTCTTTCTATTCTGTCCTCCACTGCCGTGGCAAATGTTACCCGATCTTCACTGTCATCCAAATAGTAGTGTTCAAATCACTCACCTTTATTTTTTTATAGTATTAGCTAACTGAGATACTCTGTCCTCCCCTGAGAAGGTTCTGTTTAGTTTAGCTGTATTGTTCCTTCATTATAAATATGCAACAGCAAAAACACTCTGCATATAATACAAATGCTACCCAAAATGCAGTTAAAATGATGCATTCTGAAATGAATACATGCTTTCCGAGGCATGCATTGATTGGAGGGATACTGACTGAAGGAAGATGGATAAAATCTATATTACTGGTTTCCCTAATTTTCCACAAAGCTACAGCTGTTCATTTGAATGCTGATTAGTCTCCATGTTATGATATGCTAATGATATTGGGAGCATTATGTAGATGGATGATTTGGTAGTAACAGTTACACCTGTTGAATACAAGGCTTAATCAGCAAAGATGTAATCTTGTTTATTCTTTATTCCAATAATATTTTGCAGATTTTCCTATGTAGCAATCCCTCTCAAAGGTTTAAAACTTTGCTGATTTTTAAAAAAAGTATATATTGACTCTGATCCATACAATTTGGTCATACAGTTTTGATCTGTTACGAATTAGTAAATTTCTAAGAAAATTCTGTAGTGCTCTTAAGGATGGGTGAAAGGAGTAAAACAAACAAATTTTGTGCTGGAGATAGCTTTTATCCTCCTTCAGAACATTGCTAAAATGTATACAAACAGTCGCCAAATTAAAAGGATTATTCCCCTCTTATGCTACAATAGGGAACAAAATTCTAACCTGATCTTCTGACTGTCAGGCCTCATCAGATGCTAGCAGTTGTCAGACCAACCTAAGTGCCCTTTAACTGTTCTCCATGGCCATGTCAGATACAGATAAGCAGTTTCACATGGCTGAGAGGATATTTAACAGGCACCATAGACGTTACCAAATGTGTGATATGGAACAGTGTCAACATACCTGCTTCTTAAGTTTGTGCAGTATGGCATATATTTACAAATTTCTCAGAGACATGGGCCATAGAAGGATCAAAAGAATCAACCTCAACTAAGAGCCAGTTTCTTCATGTACTTGGCAGTGGTGATAGCTAGAGTTATATATACCCTTGTCTTTTTTTAAAATGCATTTTTTTTTTTAGCCATAGAGTTTGAATGTGTTTTTACTTGAGCCTGACAACCATCCATTTTAACACAAATCCAGGTTATTGAAGTTAAAGCATTGTGCCAGGCAGCCTGTGGGTATATTTTGACATATGATTAGCTGTCCATGGAGCAAAATAAAATAAGAATATGGAGAAATGTTCCATGGGTAAACAACACAGTTGGACAGTGTCGAGCAAGAAGTGGTGGGTTTTTTTTAAGCGCTTAGTGCCTCATCTTAGGTAATAGTATGCCAGTTAATGCATTCAAAGAACTACAGTTCCTCATTTCTTACCATGTTTTAATCAGAGAAAATAAATGCATATTGTCTTTCTGTATTAGAAAATGCAGCGGTTAATTGAGTCCTCCTTATAAAGATTGCTTTGCTTGCTGGATAATAATTTTTGTGGCATGGTTGTGAATATCAAGTGCTTTTCTTCTCCTTCCTTATCCCAGCCAGACTGGCTCACCCTCCTTTTATATTAAGTGCTGAGTGCTTTGAAGTTTGGGTGGGAAGGGGCAGGGCATAAAGGAAACAAAGGGAGCCAAGTTAGAGCAGCCTTACTTTAGGGAGTAGCCTTACAACAGAGCTTTATAGTGAGGGTGTGCTGTATTCCAAATTGTGTAAGCCAAAAATGAAAAAAAAAATCATTTATGCAAAAAGAGGCGTTAACTTCTTAACATAATATGTACCTTCTGAAGGTAGAATAGGGTCTCATGAAGTGATACATTGTGATGCTTCTTGCTGGGTCAGTAGGTATGGGATTTGGGATATAAGCGCTTAACATTCCCTTGTGGGTTTTTTTAGGGTTGTGTTTTGTTTTTAGTTTTGAACAAGCAGTAAGTTAAATGTGGTATCTCTGAATGTGCCTTTGTGAGTATGTGACTGTCAGTCCGAGAAGACTACTTGGGCTTGACAGGGGGGAGATGATAGTCAGTTTATTCTCTCTAAAGGTCAAATGCAAAGATTCCAGCCTGCTGGTACCTTTTGACATACAGTGTCTTTTGGGGCTGGTCTCTAAGCTGCGCAGTATGCAGTTGTGTGTGGCAGATGCATCCAGGTGTGGATGGGTTGTAATTCACATGTTGACATTTTTAGGCTAGTGCTCCGTTGCTGGTTGAATTCGTATATGTATTATGTACCTATTACATTTGTGTATGTGGCTTGCTTTAACTTTTTTTTTTTTTAAGCACTGGAAAATGAAACGCAGTGATGTTTGAGACACATTTATGCATGTAGAGAAGAAGGTATTTTGTAGCTTCTACCATTCTTGGGTGTAGGCACACTTTTGCCCTCTATCAGTGTCCTGATAATAGAAAGAAAAAAATCTACCCTATAACTTCTAGCACACTTATTGTTGCCATTTAAATGAACAGGGTATTACACAAGAAAATAAGATGTTTTTGAAATGGTGAGGAAGAAGTGTTGTTTTTTAATCAAAAAGTAATTCTTTGTTTCTTTGAAGCTGTTTGTAGCTAAACATGGGAATCTGCAGTGTCTACTTTCATTTGTTTTTTTCATATATATTCCACCTCTTCTTCTCCCCACCTCAAATGCAAGGTGTACAAAATCAAGAGCTGCTGTAGCACCTCTCAGCAACCTTCCCAAATGAAAGCTCTAGCAGGCTCTCTTCATCTCCATTCAGGAAGACAAAGGGAGGAGAGATGCTGCAGCTTTCTTGCTTCGCTCTCATTCCTCTCTAATGGCCTTGAAATGTATTATTATGCAAATGTGAATTTTGATACTGAACTTTAAGAAGCGGTTGTTTCTTTTTCAAACAAAAAAAAGGTCCCATATGTGGTCAGCATTGCTTCTTTTTCTTGTAAGTGAATTGTAAACTATGCATTCAGCAAGAGATGGTTTGGGGGAGGAAAAGAGAGTCCTGCGAAACTGTTGAAAATGTTTCTGTGTCCATTGAATTCCAACACTGATGTAGGAGGAAAGAGGTTCATGTCATGGGAGGACTTAATGGAACCCATCTCTTCAGAGAAGTTGACTTATTTGATTGCCAGGCAGATTTGTTTTTGGAGGGAATTAAAATCAACTTCAGAAATGAAGTCATGTCTGCCTGTTTCACAGGACTGTGCTTTCTTGCCATGCAGTGTTAGACCAGAATCAGCAGCATGACACAAAACAGCCCAAGGAGAGAATTTATCTACATAGCACCTCCTCCATTTGTTCAACCTCAGGAAATGGCACCTCATGCACTGTCTTTAAGGATTTACTCTACAACTTGTTCTCCTTTACAACTGCCCTTGTTCCTCAGGAGAATTACAATGTGGCTTTTCCTTGCATGCCTTTCCAAAACTCTGTCCTAAAAGTTTCTACCAATTCCCATCGCAGATGAAACATAAAATAGCAATGCCAGCTTGGAACTGCTGTAGAATATATACTGCACTGGCATTAGTCAATTCCTTGTCTTCTAATGTTCATCAGAACTGTTCAAGGAAGACGGCATGCTAGTCACCATCTGTGACTTCTTTGAGCTAATACTACCACTATTAAAATGGAGGCGAGTGATAGAGACTAGAAGAGGAAATTTATATGGATGCTTTTGCTGGCAAGAAGCTGCTTTGAAAGGAGAAAGATTTCACTTGCTTACGTTCCGAATGTAGAGGCTGCTTCCCATGTTAATGGAGGTGTGTTTCCTTTACAAGTCTCCCTTGGGTGTTGTGAACTGTGGTATCTGCCTCATTTCACCTTGGCATCATCATAGCCAAGAAATTCTCCTACCTATAATTCAGTGTTTTTTTCTCACACAGCAATTTTTTGTTGGTGTTCACAGTACTGTAATGAATAATAAATAGCCTTGACCGCTCATTCTCACATGCATACTTGCCTTGCAGATGTGATCTTATCAGGATTCTTATCTGGTAGATTGCCTTTTTTTGTTGTTGTTTGTTGAAGGGGAAAAGTTTCCAGCTCTTTGTCTCAAAATACCTCGTGGTGCATATTTACCTTTAGCGTTACTGGCCTTGTATATTCTCTTTCATACTTAGTGAGATGATACTGTTCCTACATTTGTCCTAGTGGTTTGAAGACTGGATCATGAGGCTGAAACTCCTGAGTTCTAATCCTGGCCTTTACTCTTCCCTCTTTTTGCCTTAGGCAAGAGTCATTTAACCTTTGCCTCAGTTTCCCCATCTGTAAAATGGGGATAATAATACTTACCTACCTCACAGGGGTTTTGTGAGGATTGACTACAGGTTTTTGTGAAGTGCTTCAAAGAAAAAGTACTTTTTATAAGTATTATTATATGGAGGTGTAACTAGCAGGCTACCTCCTTTCCCAGTCTTAGACGTACATCTCAGGGATGTGCAAAGAGGAAATAGGAGAGGAAACAGTGTATTTTATTTTTTACTTGTTAAGCCATCAAATACTTTAAACTACTTTTAACAAGAAGGAAGGAGCTAAAGAGCTAAACTATTCACAAATCTCCCTCGAGTTCCACATATAGCATACAGAAAAGCCAGTCTTTTAACAGACACATTTTAAAAATAAAGTACACTTCCTCTTGAATTGGAATATGTAAAGTTTGCCATCTTTTGTATGTCCCCCTTTTAATTAGACATGGACTTTTTTGTTAGATTAACAATGGCAGCACATCTGCTGCATTTGGGAAAGGAGACATTGCTGTGTAGTTTATATGAGTTCTGTAAAATGACAATATTTGTCACGTTGTTGGCTTAAAGATGGGGACACTATCCAAACTTGCTTTCCTGTTTGTGTGTTAAACATATGCTGCCTCATTCCCAATATACACAAGCCATTGTATGCCAATAAAACATGGAAACACAGTAATGTTCATTAATAAGAGCTGCTTGTGAATATGCCTTACAGCCTTCTCAAAATCTTTGGGAGGAAGGGTGGAATAAGAGGTTTGGGGTAAATTCCATAGTTAGGGAGTCTTTGCTGCTTCCTCCCTTTTCTGATCTATTATGGACATCATTCTCTCTTCAATCTTAGACGTGCATCTCAGGGATGTGCATATTGAGCCCAGCATTCGGATCTTGGAAAACCTAAGATTTGGTTCCATTCTATATTTGAAGTCTCCATGTTGGACACTCCCTTAATCTTTTTCATCCTTTACTCCCCAAGGAGCAGCTCTGTCCACAACTGTTAGGTGATTAAAAGTTCTACGGTGATCAAATTCAACATGATGCAGGTGTATTTGTATCTGTATCTGTTTGTTTGTGTGTGTGTGTGTAGATACATGCATACATATATGAATGCTCACTCAAGATTCCACCTTCCACTAGTTGGGGCAAGAAAACTGAAGTGCAGATCACCTAACAAAAACAAACAGCAGCTTTGCTCTGCTAATACATATGCACTGCTTTCTTTAAAACAAACTTTTTATTTTTTTGAGGGAGGGATGAAAAAAGCAGTGGAGTTTAGAACTACTTTAGCATCCACTGGTTAGACAGAGACTTGAAATGCTGCTTTAATTTCAGAGCTCCTCTGGGGCTATGTTTACAAAGAACCGATCAGGAAAATGACCAATTGTGGATATCCAACTTAGTGAATTATGCTTCATTTCTGGTGAGCAAGCCATGTAGTGGAAAATGTCTTAACGGAAAACGAAAGAAGTTTAACTCCACCTAGCCTTATTTGTGAAGTAAACAATATTCTATGTCCAAAACATCTTGATTAGAAAAGGCAGCTTTTCTACTTTGCACATAAATAGGTAATACGAAGGTACAGCTGAAATGCTATTGCCTGAAACACTGTCCCTTCCCCCAAGCAGGCATAATAGTGGATACATGTATTGAGGCTCTTTGCAAAGATACCTATTAGTATTTTTTCCTTATACTTGAAATAACGTACCCATCTCTATTTGTCAGTTGGGCATCCAAGAAGGGTGGAATAGTGGAAAATAGGAAAAGGCACAATATGTCTTCATACTAGAGTTTGTTTGGTTCTCTCCCCTCCCCCATAGTGCTTTTATTTCAGCTTACGTTCTATCCTAGGAATTCACATGGACACAGAAACACAGCACTTTATGTGCTCTTGCATGGCATGCTGCCCTCCCCTTCTCCCTCTCTTCTCTATTTTTATTTTAGTATAGTGGTACTTAAAATCACTGTTTCACTTAAAAAGACAATAAAATGTTTAAACGCTACTAATGTACAAATAAGCTGAAATGTTGCATTTATGTGTATTTTGCCATAGCAGGTACTGTATTTCTCATGCTGGATTTCAAACCAACAAAAGGGTGATGTTTTATTGGAGTGTGACAAGTTGAGAGTAATAAGGAATTAAGTCGTCGTCATTTCATTGAAATTGAGAGATGGTGTAATACATATTACGTTTTCTGAAGGTTTTTGTTTTTTTGCTTTTAAGCAGCTTTTGTTTTTATTTTGTTTTTGTTTTTTAAGATATGATTGTATTATGTGCAACTCAGTTGCTTACATTATAACTACAAAATATTTTTGGGTTCCTGGAAAAAGAAAGACTAATAAATGTGTTTGGCTGCTAAGCATTTAATCCTGTGACTCCTTGTCAATTTATTTTTGTTTGTTGATTTGGTCTATAAAATGCAGTTGTTAACTATAATTTCTTGGCTGTGCATTTTCCTTTCAGGAATTCATACTCACTATTTACACAGTCTTGCAGCAATAAACTATTGATAGTTTATTATTTTTATCTTTAGTATCTCCTCAGTCATGTAAATAATTGTGCACACACATTTTTCCTAGGTTTGGAGGCAGCTATTTTTATTGAGAAATGGCATCTTGGCTTAACACAATAGCACATTGTTATTCTGGTATCAGAGAAATTCAAGGGTTCTAGAATCTGATTGAGCTTTACTGGATACCAAGGAAACCAGACAGATGGACGGTTGTCAAACCTACTTGTCTACTCTCAGATATCTGTGCAGGCTGGGCAAACTACAAGCATTATTTAGCAGGAAGATGTGAATCCCCTTGATATCTTTGTTTGTTATATATTGGAGGAGGAGAGCTCAAATCCATACTGGAATCGAAATGAACTGGGAATTCAGCAACACCCAAAATAACTTACTTTAGCTATGTGAGAGCTCCCAAGGTGGCTAGGAAAGCCCCTTCCCCCCTGTCCATGCCACCCACCCTGAAGATGTTTTTCTTGATGGTACATTATAGTATGTTCAGGGTACCATATGGGTTATCATTTCCCTGGTTCTTCAACACAATACACATTGAACATGACAATGCTTGTTTCTTCTAACACAATTATAAAAGGGTTGCATTTCGAAACACTGCTCAAAGCAAGCTATTATTCACCACTGGGGGAAAGTATGCAAAGCTAGTGTGATGTAGTTGCTAGAGTCCAATATAAACCTGCACTCTGATGTGACACTCATTAGGTACTCCTGAGCAAGTCAGATCTGTGACAGCAAAAATTGTTGCTTTAATCTCCTTGGAGAAACAAAAGGTTACAAATCTTATATGACCTTGTTATGTCAACAACAGATTCATCATAAGTGATGTCAGTTGTCAAGGAATGGCCACATCATGAATAGCACACTTTCATAACCCTGGAAACAAAATTACCTAAGATTCAAAATTATGGATACTGTACTGAACTTGCTGAAACTTGAAAATAACTGGCTTATAAAATCACTGGAATCAAAAGTGCAACAGATTTGCAAAGAGACTGTTACACGATAATTCTTTTCCTGTGTCAAACAAAGGTCTGACTTGTCTGGATTTGGTTTTCAGCAGCGACCGACCAGCTGCTTCTGGAAGCTTCCAAGCAAAGCGGGTGATGGGTCATATTTTGTATCTTGTACTCAGAAGTGTAGTGTGTCCACTTACAGACACTTTCTGTATAGCTATAATGGCAAATAACTGATTTGACCTACACACGAATTGTCTCATTCTGCTTTTAAGCCATCTGAGCTAGTAAAGGACCCCTGACAGTTAAGTCCAGTTGCGGATAACTGGGGTTGCGGCACTCATCCAGCGTTACTGGCCGAGAGACTCGATGTTTGTCCACAGTTTTTCTGGGTCATGTCGCCAGCATGACTAAGCCGCTTCTGGCGAAACCAGAGCAGCGCATGGAAATGCCGTTTACCTTCCCACTGGAACGGTACCTATTTATCTACTTGCACCTTGACGTGCTTTTGAACTGCTAGGTTGACAGGAGCTGGGACTGAGCTTACCCCGTCGTGGGGATTCAAACCGCCGACCTTCCGATCAGCAATCCCTAGGCTCAGTGGTTTAGACCACAATGCCACCTGCGTCCCATCTAAGCTAGTAGTCCTCCCCATAACTCATGGCAGTGAATTCCACAAGTTTATTTTGCTATGTGAAGTACTTCCTTTGGCCTTCTGTGAATTTAATGCAAATCTGTTCCTGTAGAGGAATGTCCAAGTTCTACTGTAACGACATTTATGTTATCAGTCCATCCACATTACATATGTTAATAAACATATGCAAAGGCAGCTCATACAGTTACTACTTAAAATCTAATCTCTTGGGCCTTTGCTTACATGGAAGATTGTCTTATTTCTTGCTGATTTTAGCTACCCCCTTATAAATTATTATTATTTATTTGCAAATGTAACAAGGAAAGGAAAAAGGAAGATAAAAGCCAACAAGGTAAATTAAAGTTGAAGAAAAAAGGAAAAAATAGTATACAAATAATACTAATATCTATGGTAGATCACAATTGGTACACAAATCTTAAACATGCAAGTTAATACATAAGTGTTCCAGATATCCACACAAAGTTGGAGCAGTGAGAGCTTAAGACCATTTTGTAATAGACCCATGTCTAATTCTTCCAACTCTACCATAAACTGGGGCAAGCAATATTCAAAGCAGGGCCACACCATACTTTATATTTAAAATAAAATAAAAAATGGAAATGCCAGGCGTTCCCCACTAGTTTATATAAAGGAATCGATGCATTCATTATTCCTAACCATCCCTAACACGGAATATGCGTCCCCTAACCCCACGGCAACAATGGAAGCTATTTTTAGTAAGAAGTTTGCCGAGACCCCTCAAAACTTCTTCGGGAGTTGCAGCCAATAGGGACAATAGTATACGTGGAAAGTTAACTCTGAGGGGAGCGAGGGCTGCAGTGCAGCCTCCCAAGCAGCAGGGGCCGCTGCGACCCCGACCTTGCCCCAGTCCAGTCGCGGCCGAACCGGAAGGGGGCCGGGGATGCCGGAGGTGAGGTTGAGTTGGGGGCGGGCCTGAGGGCGGGACCTCTCCGCTCCCTTTATTACGGTCCTGGGGCAGCTGCCTCCCTTTCGCCTGCGGGTTGCAGCTGCTTCTCTCGACGGTGCCGCTTCCCTGCGCGGGACCTTCTTCACGATGGCCGAGGAGGATCCTTTCTGCCGCTACCGCTCCCCTCTCGTCTCGCGCTACGCCAGCCCCGACATGGCTTTTAACTTCAGCGAGAGGAAGAAGTTCAGCACCTGGCGGCGCCTCTGGCTTTACTTGGCCAAGGCTGAGAAGGTGGGCGAGCGCGGGTTCGTGGCTGTGTCAGACCAGCCCATTAAGTGGAGAGGCCCCTGTCCACACACACCCGCAATTTAATGGGGGTTGTGGCATTTGCAGTTTTACTGACTCTGCCACACATACACAGAGCTAACAGACCTCCTTCTGCGCAACAGGTGAAGGGGCAACATCCTGTTCTGTTTGACGCCACTATTTGCATACTTACATGTCCTTTATACTTCTCTCTGTGTGTGCACATCTGCCCAGTTTTGTTAATAATGCACTAGAACTGGAGAGTCATTCAGTGAAGCTGAATGGTAGGCAGCCAAAATTTATCCCCACCCCCTGCCCCTACTCAGTACAGTGGTACCTCGGGTTACAGACGCTTCAGGTTACAGACTCTGCTAACACAGAAATAGTACCTCGGGTTAAGAACTTTGCTTCAGGATGAGAACAGAAATCGGGCAGCGGGAGGCCCCATTAGCTAAATTGGAACCTCAGGTTAAGAACAGTTTCACGTTATGAACAGACCTCCAGAACGAATTAAGTTCTTAACCCGAGGTACCACTGTACTTAGTTAAACTAGGGAATTTGCTGCCACAAGAAGGTAGTGATGGCTGCCACTTTAGGCAGCTTTAAAAGGGGATTTTACCCATTGGTAAGGGCTATGGCTGTCTGTGTATTCAGGTGATATTGGATGTAATGGCCTAAAGGATCCGATCGGATATAGCACAGCTTCGAATATTGATCCCTGGGAAACAAGAGCAAATGTGTTGTTATGCTCGCATCTTGTTTGTAGGCATCCCAAAGACATCAGGTTGGCTTCTCCAAATTGTCGTGTTTTGTTAATAACGCTTTATATAAGTTTTGGATACTGTTGCACAGTTGTAAGTCTATATTGTGCCTAGCAGCAACAGTTGCTCAGAAACCAATAAAAGGAGCATCACCACTTAGAGAGAACTGTGATCAAGCAGTATACAAATTGCAGAAGTAAAATCGTTGCACTCGACTTCTAAATTTAAATGTTTTTTTACTTTTGTGCAACACTGTAATGTGTGGTACTTAGGTCTAGTAAATGTGCTGTGGTTCTTCATTTCTCATCAGATTCTAGGATCCTATTCACCTGGAAAAGGTATTTGGCTAAGAATTCCAATGTAACTTTTTCATAGGTGTTTGCTCATATTGCAAGTGTCCATTGTTTCATCAGGATCCTTATGCAGAGTTACATTTTTGCCATTCTCATCTGATTACAACAATGTGACAATGGACATTTGCTAATATGGTTTCTAGAAATGTACTCAGAAGCATATTGTCTCTGATCATGGAGGCAGAACATATTCATTGAGGCTAGCAGCTATTGATAGCCTTTACCTCTATGAATTTGTCTAATCCTCTTTTTAAAGCCACCCAAAGACTCTCCTCTTCTGATTACCATTCTCGAGGTCACTGCAGAGGTGGTATGTTGTAAGTGTGTGCATTTCAATGCAATTTATCAGTCACCAAGGGGATGGAAGCAATATTCCAAACATGTTGGTTGCACAAACCTCTGTACGTCACTCTAAACCATACAGAAGATACAAGGTTGTTTGCTTAGCCGTAGGTAACATTTCATATGCCCCATCAGCCCAGAGGGGATTGACCCTGACTATCAAGCAATAGCACTTTATCTCATGTGTATTATACCTCACAAAGTGATTTTGTCAATCAAGAATAAACAAAGTGGATTTTAGCTTCTGATCCAAATGTTAAACTATTACAACTCTTAGTGGGATTCACTTACCCTCAATAAATCTTTAAATGGTACCATGTGGTCCTTAAAGTATCCTGATCCAAGTTTTTCGGAACTTTCTAGATCTTTTTTTTATTTTTATTTATTTCTGACAACCCAAAAGTATTAGTAGCAGGGTGCTACATTGTACCATAAAGAAACAAAGAAAAAGAAATTGTAACACACCAGTATACATTGAGGCATCCATGTTTCCCAGGCTAGCATGGGTGGTGACTATTGCATGTACGTTCAAAGCATAAGAAATAAAATCCTGCCTAATGATGTAGAAGTGTTCTGGATTCTCCCATTACTCTGGAGACACACAATAACAAAAAGTCCATAAGTTCTTATACCACAAAGACCAATGTAGATTTTTTCTAAGCTTTCCATAGCTAGATTATTGAAATCCTAGCACCAGCTAGGATCCATGTCCAGAATTCTTTAGTGTGACAAGCTTTCCTATTATCAGTCCACAAATTCATTAGTGACAGTTGTGGATAAGCCTGAGCAGATGATTTAATTATTTTAAGTATTTCTTTATAAACTTGGGATCAGAATTATGAGAGCAGAGGGCATTCCCGGAGCCCACAGGCCTGCCAGCAATCCTGTATTGATTGCGGTATAATATGAGACATCTGCACAGGTGTACTATTCCATCTGTGCACAACTTTGAGCATTCCTTCACAAATAATGGAACAGATTTGTGAGGCTTAGCTGACCACAGTGATTTCTATTCAAATTCCTCTTTTTGAACATTTAGATCTTTCTCCTAGTAAAGTATAAAGCGAACCAAGGGACGAGTGGTATGCTCTGAAACCTCTTCATAAATAATAGAGACCAGTTCTTTATCTCTGATAATAGAGACCAGGACTTGTGTTGATATATAATCAGCACAATAACTTTGAACCTGGCCCAAGAACATGTGGGAAGCCAGTGCAGATGTTTTAACAAAGGTTGTCACTTGCTGAAGTACAAGATATGATAGTAGCTATGAAGTTATGCCATATAAAGTTTTAGAGTGTGTGATTTACAACAAAGGGCTCATCTATGCTTCTCTCCACTTTTCTATTATTATTATTATTATTTTTTAAAAAATATTAATTTTGTATACCACCCTTCATCTGTAGATCTCAGGATGGTTCACAACATAAATTATAATATAAAAGACACAAAATACATAATAAAAATAAGAACAAAAATACCCCAATATTCCCCCTTGCACAAAAAGGGCATTGGATTTCAAGGCAAAGTTCTCTTTCCAAGCGCTCCCCCCCCCCCCATGCCACTTTCTCTGGGAAAGCCAAATATTTATTGCTATATAACAGCAAACGGCAAATGGGTGAGGGTCTCTAGATCCTTCACCTTACGATTATTTTATTATATAGCAGTGTACATATTGCTTTACCAAGTCACATAAGCAAAAGATAGTTCTCCTATCTAAACAGAACCATGTTTTCAGAAAGCATGGCAGATGTTGTTGTAACATATCTTGTGCTTTAATGTGAGTTGGGGAGCCTGTTATTTTTATCCGTATGTTCACATTCCTGAGGAGTTACAACTCTGGCCTTGATCTTCAGCTGGAAATGGAGAGACAGACACACAGCACCTGTTCGTTTCAACAGGGTTCTGTCAGATTGCTACTAACAATCCCCAATAGATCTCCCTTCAGTCCGACATGGGATATGATTAGATTTCTAGTTGTAGGGGATTCAATGTAGTGAAAAGTGTGTAACATTTATGTGTTGTTTGCCTTTGTTTTTATATAAGCAACATCCCTGCTTGTTTTTTAATTTAAATTGCATTCACTGGGAACAGCAGCAGAAGGTAAACGAGGCGCCTAAGATTCTGCAAGCGGGTTAGGATAATAGATGTGATGTTACATATAAATCATGGAAAGGCAAAGCACAACTTTATTTTTTCTCTGAAAAATTGAAAAAGGTGTAAAAAGACGGTTATGGAGACTTTAGTCGATTACAGTAAATTCTGGGTAGTGTTTTCAGAAAGCCTAGTGGAGTCAAGTACAATGGCTTCCTTTAGAACTCTGAAAAAATACTTTGTACTGTAGGTAGAGCATTGTAGTGCCTTTTCATACAACTGGGTTGACATTCAAGTTTGAGGCAACTCCAGTCTTTTTAGTCTGCTGTCTCTTTCCATTTTTAAAGCTATTTGGGACACTTACTGTCAGAGACAAAACTGAAGTAACTGCTTGAATATAGAAGGTAGAAAATGAAATAAACTCTATAGAAAATCAGCCAAATTCAAAAAGAGACACAGTTCTTTTACGTTTTTATTTAAATCAAATTGTTGTGATCTATAAGAATAACATTTTTTCTAATATTAGTTGCAATGAAGTGTTCCTTTAAAATTAACTCATTCAGAACAGTAATAACCTTGGGACTTTGGATTTTAACCTCAGTAGTTAAAAGCTAATCTTGCATAAACTGGGCTTTGTGTCAACCATCCCTGATTCTGAAAATTGCATAAGAATAAGATCCCAGTCGATTGTGTAAATTCAGTGATCTTACTAGTGGGGGTGTCCTTGAATAGGGGGTCATGTGTTAGTTAACTTCAGGTTTTTCCCTCCTTGTAGTCACTGGGTCTACCCATCACAGATGAGCAAATACAGGAAATGGAAGCAAAACTGGACAGCATAGATTTCAAGATGGCAGCTGAGGAGGAGAAGCGGTTACGTCATGATGTAATGGCCCATGTGCATACATTTGCCCACTGTTGTCCAAAGGCTGCAGGCATAATTCACCTTGGAGCAACTTCCTGCTACGTGGGAGATAATACGGTAAAACAACGTTATGAAATTGTTCTCCATAAGCTGGGCTGAATCACTATACAGTGGTACCTCAAGTTACAAACGCCTCAGGTTACAAACTCTTCAGGTTAAAAACTCTGCTAACCTGGAAGAGTTACCTCAAGTTGAGAACTTTGTTCCAGGATGAGAACGGAAATCTTGTTCCGGCAGCAGCAAGAGGCCCTATTAGCGAACGCACGCTTCTAGTTAAGAACAGTTTTAGGTTAAGAACGGACCTCTGGAACGAATTAAGTTCGTAACTAGAGGTACCACTGTAATGGTTCTTTTCTATCCCTGCTTTACTATCTGAAATACCAAGCTTGTAAAGTATCAGCAATATTTTTTTCTTTATTAAAAAGACGGAGATAAGTGTTGTATAGCTAAAAATTCAAAACCCAGTAAAGTTCTGAGTGAGATAACACACACACACCATTCTCTCGTCTCTTCATTTTCACCCTCTTGGGTGGTATAGAAGTAATGCTGATCCCTTTGAGGCACAAGTGAATTTGAGAGTGACCAAAATAAATGCTTGTGCACAGTAGACTACTTGAGTCCTTGATACACAAAGAGAATGTTAGTCATACCCATTTGCCTTTATGGAAATTGCAAATTACCCTGAAAGGAGAGTGTAGATAAGCACGTGACTATAGAAAAGAATTGTGACTGACTGACTGTTTTATTCCTTTTTCTGTTAGGACTTGATAGTTCTCCGGGATGGATTCAACCTGCTTCTTCCCAAGGTGAGACGCACAGTTTTTAAGAGTTGGGTGCTATTGATTCCAATTGGCTGTCTGCCAGAGTTAACTAGAAACAATTAGGAGCTGGCAAGGCACTGAGAAAAAGGTACCCTATTTTTCGCCCTATAGGACGCACCGGCTCATAGGACGCACCTAGTTTTTTTGGGGGGGGGGAAATCAAGGAAAAACATTTTATTTCCCCCGCAGATTTGCGCAGCCATCCCCAAGCTAGAAGAGGGTGACGGAGTGCTCCGTCTCCCTCTTCTGCCTTCAGGGACAGCCTCTCTAGCCTCCGTGGGGCAGCGGCTTGCCCCGCTGTCCACCGAGCTTGTGGGGCTGGCGATGGGGAGAAGCAAGCTTGCTTCTCCCCCCTGCCAGCCTCCAGACCAGGTCTGGGAATAGCGGGGTGGCGGCGCTCCGTCTCCCCGCTATCCCCCGAGCTTGTGGGGCTGGCGGGGGGGGGAGAGATAAGCTTGCTTCTCCCCCCCCGCCAGCCTCCAGATCAGGTCGGGGAATAGCGGGGTGGCGGTGCTTCTCCCCCCCCCCCCCCGCCAGCCTCCAGATCAGGTCGGTGGCGGCGCTCTGCCTCCCTGCTATTCCCCGAGCTTGTGGGGCTGGCGATGGGGAGAAGCAAGCTTGCCTCTCCCCCCCCCCCCGCCAGCCTCCAGACCAGGTCGGGGAATAGCGGGGTGGCGGCGCTGCACCTCCCCGCTGTCTCCTGAGCTTGTGGGCTGCAGGCTGCTGCCCGCAAGCCTTGCGAGCCCGCGGGACCTCCCGCCGGGCTTGCAAGGCTTGCTGATAGCTTCCTGAAGCCTGGAGAGCGTGAGGGGTCGATGCGCAGCAACCCCTCTCGCTCTCCAAGCTTCAGCGAAAGCCTGCATTCGCCCCATAGGACGCACACACATTTCCCCTTCATTTTTGGAGGGGAAAAAGTGTGTCCTATAGGGCGAAAAATATGGTAGTTATTTTACAAGGCACCTGATCAGTGTTGGATTCCAGTTGTGTTCATACAGAGTTCATAATATAACATGAATTGATTTTATGTACTGTATATGCTGTTGTTTTAAACATTATATATATATATATAGAGAGAGAGAGAGAGAGAGAGTTTTCATGTATTCAGTTGTATTAACTGTTTTATATATGTTCTGTTATAAATCCCTCACTCTGCAAGGGTCACACCTAAATGAAATAACTAATAGTAGTGGTAGCAGTAGTAGTAGTATTATAGAGGCATCATATTAAGTTATATATTTTTCTCTCTAAGCATTTTACAGTTCTTCTTGGAGAATGATTCAGACTTGACTATCAGATTCTTGAAGAACCTTGTATTCTGCCCTACCCTTCTTGTAAGCAAAATTGGATAAAAATGTAAATAATTATTTTGTGACTTCCTTTGTGTTTTCCTTCTTTCATTCAATCTTGCTAGCTTGCCAGGGTGATCAGCCGTCTTGCAGATTTTGCTGAGAAGTATGCTGACTTGCCCACCTTGGGCTTCACTCACTACCAGTAAGTAATTCATACAAATACTCATTTAATTCTGTGGATGCTGCTCCCATTTCTACCCCATTTCTTTTATTCACCCTTAGATCAGCAGCCTTTAATTGCTACTGTGCAAGATTAAACTCCAGAAAACTAAATGAATTACGGCTATAAGATTCTGAAAGAAACTGTGATAGAAATGCTTGCAAAGCATCAAGTGCAAACACGGTATAGTGACATGAATGAAGCTGTACAGGCTTATTCTTGAGTCATATTCTGTGTTCTTTTAGGCCTGCCCAGCTGACTACTGTTGGTAAACGCTGTTGTCTGTGGATCCAAGATCTCTGCATGGACCTCCACAATCTTGAGCGGGCACGAGATGAGTTGAGATTTCGCGGTGTGAAAGGCACCACTGGTACACAGGCCAGCTTCTTGCAGCTCTTTGAAGGAGATCATGATAAAGTAGGTATCCCCAGCAAGTGTCAGTTTTGAATTGCAATTAGTTTGGGGACACTTGACTGCTGTATTATGTGTTGGTAATCACAGGCTGCCATTCAACATAAACATCCTGAGCAGTAGTGGAAGAAATTATTGAAACAGCATCTAAAAACAGCAAAATCCCACAGCAAAACCAGTAAAAAAATAGTTCTAAATCAGCAGTCAGAATATCCATAAAGTGCACCTTATGCCCCAATCAAGAAACTAGCAAAGTTGCTTCCTGGGACATTTCACTCTAGGGTTTTTGCCAATATGAAATTTGCATGAGACCTTCTATTTTTATTTCTGTGGGAAGCAGACAGCAGATTGAGCATAGGGTAATATAGTGATTGCATCAGCAAAACACCTATAGTGCTCAGAATGGTGCAAGAGGCACAATCATTCCCACTTCAGCCACTGCATTCTGAGTGAGGTTCCTATCATATTTTTCCCCTGAGGTGGAGGAGCTGGACAGGCTGGTGACTGCAATGGCGGGATTTAAGCGGTATGTAAAAAAACAAAAAACCCTCTCCTTCCTTGCCTTTACTGCTTTAAGAACACGGAAATCTGCCTTTATACTGAGTCAGACCACTGGTGTTGTCTTGCATTTAGTACTGTCATATCTGCACTAACTGACTGGCAGCATGGTTTTCCAGAGCTTCCAGCCTTACTTGGAGATATCATTGATTGAAGCTGTGATCTTATATGTGCAAAGCCTGCCATTAAATTGAGGCCCTTCCGCATTCTTAAGATGAGCACCTCTGGACCTGTGTATAAATTTGGATTCTGCTCTGCAATTAACATTCCCGCTGTTGCTGCTAACTGCTAGGACCTATTAGGGGAAAGGTTGTGCTTACATAATCTACTCCATGATGTAGGTTTGTAATGGAACTTCCTCCCATCTTAGTCCTTTGCAGTTTTGCTCTTCTCCATGTGAATGCATGTTTCCCTTTTTTTTGCTACCCCTACTGCATGTTAAACTGAATTGTACAGTCACACAAATAATTTCTCTAGATTGTTTCAAACGAATACTGTACCTTCACTGGATCAGGAAGCAGATATAAAATGAGGGACAAGGAACCAGTTGATGTTGTGTGGTATTCATTCCTTGTTGCATGCTCTCTCAATCTCATTTATAGGCTCTGTTAAACTTCATGATGCTTTATCTTTGTGTTTGGTTTCAGCGCTTATATCGTCACAGGGCAGACATACAGTCGCAAAGTGGATATTGAAGTTCTTTCTGTTCTGGCCAGTCTAGGGGCATCTGTACATAAGGTAAGAACTACTTCAAATTCTATATTCAAAGGCACCACTGAGAATTGGGGCTCAATTGGATGCCTTCTTGAATTGCACAGCCACATAATTTTTTTCTTTAGAGGTTTCAAGCTTTTAGAAACTGTGGTCACATTTTGATGTTTTGCTTTTCTCCTGTGTTTAACACAGATTTCTGTAGTATACCGGATATCTAGGAGATATCCTAGCTCTATTGAATTATAGATGTGAAAGTGAGCCAGTCCACCATTCCTGCTGCTGTGCCTGCACTGCCTTGCCTCTCTCTGCCAGTAAGCAGAAGCAATGCACAGTGTTCGGAAGTTGGGAGAGTGACTCAGGGGGCAGACATCTGGGGAAAAAGACTTTGGCAATCCCACCCACCAGTGAACCCAATGTGTTTTCACTACATGTGATTTTGGCTTTATGTGCTATCCCCAGAATATAACCCCAGCATAAGTTGAGTGTCACGTGTATAATAGGCTTGAATTCAAATCTATGTTTTGGGCTGGGCAATATGTTTATATTCAGAATTTCTCCTATTTCCTTTAAAATAAGATGAATTTTTTTAAACTATTTCTTTGTATCGTTGACTCAGTGCTAATTATGAAATCTTGCATGCAGTAAGTCTGTGCCTGCATCTGAACATCTGAAATGAATTAATCTCTTTTTCTCCCCAGTGGTTAGTAAAATGAACCAGCTCCAAGATTTCTGATGGATATTAATGCTGCCCAGAAATAGTGTCTGAACTAATTAGAGTTGTTTTTCTCCAGATATGTACTGATATTCGCCTTCTGGCCAACCTCAAAGAATTAGAGGAACCTTTTGAGAAAGACCAAATTGGTAAGCAATGGCTGTAGAAACAGAATTTTGTTGTTTTTAAATTAACTTGTATTGATCGCCCTTTTGAAGTTGAATGATTGAAATTAGAATAAAAATGGAATATGTGTAAGCATGTCTCAGATTGGATCAGCTGGTACGTTTACATCCCATTTTTATGTACAAGACAGTTAAGGAGTACATGCATGCATACAGTTACCAGCAAATTAAATTTCTGAAGCTACTGCTTTGCTAGCTATCCAACAAGTTGCTGTAAGGAGTCTGAAACTGTGACTCCTCTGAGAAAGTGAGATAATGGGCTGCTTTAGATGTAATTCCAAACCATGCCCTAATGCTATAAACTGAACAATCAAGAAACCTTGGCTTCACACACTACTCTCTGTCTTTGCATGCAGTGATTCCTCATTGCTTGTTCTGAGGCAAAGTGGAAATCTGTATCTTACACTTGTGTTTCAAACAAAGAATTAAAACCATAGTTTGATCCTGGTTTCCAGTCATGGTTTGCAGGCAAAGTACAAGCCACAGTTTGTCTCAAGACTTGTTCTCTGGAGGGCCCCAGACTGAAATACAGTGGTACCTCCACTAACCCAAAAATAGTACCTCGGGTTAAGAACTTTGCTTCAGGATGAGAACAGAAATCGTGTGACGGCGGCAGCAGGAGGCCCATTAGCTAAAGTGGTGCTTCAGGTTAAGAATAGTTTCAGGTTAAGAACGGACCTCTGGAACGAATTAAGTTCTTAACCCGAGGTACCACTGTACTAAGGTCTTTTCAACCCCTTACTGACATTTCTTTTGTTTTCAATACAGCTTTTTAAAAAAATGTGATTAATTTATGTAATATATGGTACAATTGATATTTTCGCCACTGGTTACTTTCAGTCTTCATCGTGATTCTATCTAGTTGGACTGTGCTTTATTGCTTAATTTTTGCCTTGTTCTTGGTACTATTTTGTATCATTTTAATAAAAATCCAAACTGCGGGAGGCAGTGGAAGACAGGAGTGCCTGGCGTGCTCTGGTCCATGGGGTCACGAAGAGTCGGACACGACTAAATGACTAAACAACAACAACAATAAAAATCCCAGTAAAAATTATTGCAACCTCCTCCCAGAAACTACTACTATTATTTTATTGAATTTATATACTGTCCTATACCTGGAGGTCTCAGGGTGGAAACTATGGTTTATTCAAACCAAAATCAGTGTCAACAAGTCAGATTCAAACGATAGTTTCAGATCCCAATTTGCTAGTTAACCTTGGGTAGAACAAACCACAGGTCCCCAAGTTTGAATATAATGTGAAACTCTGGTTTGTTTTAAAGCGAGAGCATGAGTTTTCACTCTTTTCCCTTCTGTGCAAGAGGGGCTAGTGTGCAGGCCAAAAGCTCACTGCAATCTGTTCCCAGTCTACATTGGGGTAGGAAACCTCTGGGCCCCATGATGTTGGTGGACTTCCATCTCCCACCATCCTTGGCCATGCTTAGGTTGATGGGAGTTGCCCAAAACATCTAGAGGGCCGTAGGCTCCCCATGCCTAGCCTTAAGGATAGTAATTTTGGTACAAAAACAGCTGCTAAATTTAACTAAGATTTAGAAGTAGCCTAGCTATGTTGTGCTCTGTCCAACTTACCCCATGGGCCACTAACAGGTGGGAGGCCACCCCTTTTGTCATCTGATGTCACCATGAAGTTAGCCAACCTATTTTCCTTTTCGCCCCAACTTGAACACCTGAATCTATACATTTTTGTGTGCAAGCTCTGCTATCTGTTCAAAATTATTGATACAGTGGTACCTCGGGTTAAGAACTTAATTCGTTCTAGAGGTCTGTTCTTAACCTGAAACCATTCTTAACCTGAAGCACCACTTTAGCTAATGGGGCCTCCTGCTGCTGCCGCGCCACCGGAGCGCGATTTCTGTTCTCATCCTGAAGCAAAGCTCTTAACCCGAGGTAATATTTCTGGGTTAGCGGAGTCTGTAACCTGAAGCGTCTGTAACCTGAAGCGTGTGTAACCCTAGGTACCACTGTATTGTTGAGGATTGTGTTTGCTGATAACCGGAGCAACTTTTGTAGATGGTGAAAGAACTTTAGAAAGGCACACTATGTTTAACATTCTTGTTTTTTATTCTTTCTCCTTCTTATTTGCACACTCTTCCTTCTCCTGTTGCCCATTCCCCTCACCCCTCCCATTGTACAGGTTCAAGCGCTATGGCTTATAAACGGAATCCCATGCGTTCGGAGCGATGTTGCAGTTTAGCTCGTCATCTTATGATTCTGATCCAGGACCCCCTTCAGACAGCATCTGTGCAGTGGTTTGAGCGCACTTTAGACGATAGTGCAAACAGGTACGTTCCTGATTCTTGTCGCTAGGTCATGAAGCAGAGAGATTATTTCTTTGTTTTCAAAATACATTTAGAAACTAACGGATCTTTCTATGATATTGTGAACTGCACCCAAAATATTAAACATACTTACTTGGAAGTGAACCTCTGTGATTTCAGAGGAACCCTTTTTAACAAGTATAAAATGTACAAGGCCACCATTGAAGGATGTGATTTCTGAAAGCTAAGCTGGAGGTGCAGAGGATTCTTGCTCATTTTGCCCCCATTGGATTCATGTGTGACTCAGAACTTTGATTTGTGGATTAAGACACATAATCAATGAACAAATCCATGCCTGCTTCTGTACTGTACTTAGGAGTTTTAACGTTTCTTTAAAACTTGACCAGCTACTTAGAGCAGCCAATATCTCCTCCAAGGCTACACAGTAAAGAATCTGTTTTAAAATGCTCCCATAAAGGAACTGTATATCACAACATGCAGAATTGTACAAAGAAAAAGATGGCTGTTCCCATGCAACAAAGGAAGCGTTCGGTTCCCCAAGTAGCTGTAAAATGTTGACAAAAGGGGCAGCCCTTGGACCATCTCATAAGCAGTTATTTCAGTAAAACGGGGCAGATTTTTAAAATTAAAAACATCTATCCATAAACTGGATGCCATGGAGTTAGTTTTGTGAATACACGAAACTGACACAGTACAGAACTGGGATGATCCATCCACCCCAACAAAATGTTCCTTAAAACATTGCCTAGTGTGGAAAATAGGAAGAGTAAGCAAATTAATGAGGAAAGAAAAAATAGTACGGAAATGTTTAAAAAGTCCTTTCTGTGGGAATGCTGCAACTTCTCCCTCCCTCCAATTCTGGTACTCTTTTTCCACAGGCGTGTGTGTTTACCTGAAGCCTTCCTCACTGCTGACATAATACTTAGCACCCTGCAAAATATCTCTGAGGGTCTTGTGGTATATCCCAAGGTAAGAAGACACAGAGGAAATGTGAGCAGTCTCTTACTCCTGTACTGGCAGTTTTCAAACTGTTTTCTGGGGAAAGCCTGGGGTCCCTTGGAAGTTTTTCAGGGTGTTGTCACCTGAAACACAGCTTGCTTCCTGTTACCAGTCTTCCCTTCATAGCCACTGTGAGTTGAATATGTATTTTTAATGCACACTCAGTTAACACAGGGGTGACAGCTAGGACCAACAACCCTAGCCACAACTCCACGTAACTAAGCATGGGCACACACACACACACACACACACACACAGCAGGGGCTTCCTTCGCAGACATGAGATGAGTACTTTAAGGACAGAAATTTTCAAAAACTCTGCCATAAATCAGCACCCACTTCCAGCCCTGGGCATGTATAAGGAAGGAAATAGCTCAGCTGGTAGAGCATGAGACTAATCTTGGGGTCATGGGTTCGAGCCCCACGTTGGGCAAAAGTTTCCTGCATTGCAGGGGGTTGGACTAGATGGCCCTTGTGTTCCCTTCCAATTCTATAGTTCTATGATTCTAAGCTTTTACAAACAATCTGATTCATGTCAACTGTTAAATTCCATTTAGCTACATAGTGGAGGTTTTACAGATGGGTAGGTCACAGTCACTACGAAGCAAATACCCAGTGCAGGTCCAATCTAATGAATGCTGGGCACAGTTAAGTATGGGAACCTCTACCCAAGGGATTAAGATAGCAGTTTCAGGAGTCTGCAGCAGGTTTCAACTGTGCACAGTTCCAGTGGACTAGCTTTTATAAGAAGAACCCATGCCCTGAATAGTTTTTACTTCTCTTGTAATATTGAAGAAAAAAATCATTTAACACATAACTGTTTAAATTAATAAATGCATGTGTGGCATTTTAAAAAGTAAGAGCAGGCATACAACTCCCTGAAGTATGGTGGTGAGACAAAACTGACAACTTGAAGCATTTTTAAAATTCATTCATTACTATATTATTTTTACTCTGAACAAGAGTGGTAGCTGGCTTGCTCCACAGGAGTGGGGAGAAGTTGTTTTGACTTCCTGTTTTAACATTAAATCTGTGTGCGTCTGTAAGGAGGCAGTATTTTTTTTCTTCAGTTTTAATTAGGAATGAGCTATTAATATTCATGAGGTGTAGCAGAGTTAGGAATGATATAAAATTTGAGGCTAATGAAGGACATGCCATCTAGCAGTAGAAACTGCTTTCTAAATGATGAATCTATTTGTCCTTGTATCCCAGTCTTATCTATTCTGACTGGCAACAAACAGTTCTTCAGGGACTTGGGCAGAGGTCCTTTTAACGTTCTACTAATCTGGGGCCTTCTCTATTCAAAGCATGTACTTTTATTGCTGAGCTGTTATCTCTCCCCTGAATAAATAAAATAATGAAGAGTAACATAGAAACTGAATTTTCCAGTCCATTTTGTAAATACTGTACTTATATTTGATGTTTGATTTAGGTTATTGCGAGACGTATTCAGCAAGAGTTACCTTTCATGTGTACAGAAAATATTATCATGGCTATGGTGAAAGCTGGGGGCAATCGCCAGGTATGTACCTAACTGTAGGCTCTCATTTACAGGCCCTTAAGGGGACTTTTCATGCCAGGAAGTAGAAGGGTTGGAAGAAAGTTGTGACACCAGTATCTTGAACTCTTTGCTGTTTCACAATCTAGCCCTGTTGTTATGCACATCCTCTTTCTCTCATCATGTTGCATATTTCTAAATTTTACAAGTTCAGCTACCAGGGAAGGCATTAGTTTTGTTTTATCACCAGTTTTAGTGTCACTATATTAGTATTTAGAAAGCAGAGATGGAACATTGCAATGTGCCTATCTTTTTCAAATTAATTATTATAATACTGAATGAGGATGCTTTTGGAAATAACTTATAAAATTCAGCACTGACTAAGGTTGTTTAAACTGTGGTTCAGCACTAACTCGTTCACTTCTTTACCCAAGATCCCTGCTGCCTCTAGATTTGTTTTCTTAGTATCATATGAATGTTAGCGATTAGACAAATTGTCACCCTACACATTTTTTTAAAGAGAAGTCTGAAATACTTTTTGTTTGTTGCATTGTTTGCTGCTACTTTTATCTTATTTCTGTACTTGTTATGCTCCCTTGATGCATCTAGAACTGAGAAGTTATTGAGACAATATTCTGCAGTGATCGGCTACACAAAATACTGAAAGTTTCAGAAGAGGATGGAATTTTGCTATTTCTTATTGCAGTTTGTGTGTAATTAAAAAGAGAACTATTATGAATGGACTGAATGATAAAAAGACCCACTGAAGAGAGAATTCAGGCATTGCAACAGTTCTGTCACACACAGTTCAAATGTTGTTCATTTCCAGGTAGCCTAGCTCACCTCTTTTTGATGAGTTCCTGCACTCCATCTTAGGACCAAGACCAATTCAGATTTACTATGGCTTAAATACTAAGCCACTTCCCCCACTACGCTCTTTTCCCTCTTCCTCCCTGACTATATTCTGACATTTTGGTTGGCCTAATAGATACAGCCCTACAATGGATTTTGGATTTTTTTATCGTGAGCCACAACTACATTAGCTTTTTGTAAATCCTGTATATGATACTTAGGATGTTTACCGTGTTTGCTGATGGTTTGTAATGTGGTGTTGACTTCTTTTTCATAGGATTGTCATGAGAAGATAAGGGTTCTGTCCCAGCAGGCAGCTGCTGTTGTGAAGCAAGAAGGGGGTGATAATGACCTCATTGAACGTATTCGTGCAGATCCTTATTTCAGCCCTATTCATGGAGAACTGGAATCTCTTTTGGAACCCAAATCCTTTACTGGACGTGCTTCCCAGCAGGTAAGAACAGGAAAGTTCTTATGAGGTTGCCGTGGACTCTAGTCCACCTAAAGCTTTATGTTCTCTACCTGCAACTGTTTCTTTCTTTGTCTTCCTTTGTAACCTTTCTCACTCCATTTGAAAAAATTCATCTATTACTCCTTGTTTTTGTTTCTTCTGCCATAAGCTTCCCTGCGAATGAACCAGTTTCCCCCTCCTTATTCTATTTAGACGTTTCCTTCATCCATTGCTACCCAACCTTCCTCTAACTACATACTCCTGACTTTTTATTTAATTGCCTGCCTCACCCTGTCTTACTGATTCAGTGCAGATTGTAGTCCAGTAGCCTGTATCAGCCAGTTCTTCATTTACCAGTTAAGCAAAGCCAGGCTTTAACAGGAGCGGTTTGAGAAAGATTCTTGGCATATCTCCCATATCTGGAAGAATTCACTTTCTGTACTTCTAACATTTCCTTTTTGTTGTTAATGGTGTGCTTTGGGTGGGGACAAATCTAGTCTTTGCCTTATCCGGTTCCTGCGTGTTCTGAGTTACAGGGATGTGTACAGAATAGAGTAATTGGTTAATATGCTAAGGCTAAACGAGTATTTGGTCCAAATTATTCTTTTAATGCCTTTTTCCTCCCTTCTTCCATAACAGGTAGCAAGATTCCTAAAAGAAGAGGTCCACCCCGTGCTTACCCCTTATAAGAGCAAGATGGATGTGACAATGGAGTTGTCTCTTTGAATTAGTATTCAATTATTATTTCATCAGGGTATTTGTGGGAAAGATAATAAAATATATTTCAAAACAGACGTGATGTGTGAACTGAGTCTTCGAGGTTTCTGTGGCAAGTCTAGGAAATCTTAAGGACGTGTAACACTTCTGGGAGAAGGATATGCAGTTGAATTAAAGCTAAAACTTGTATTGCAATTGTCATGGGGCGTGGAGTTGGAATTTGCAAAAGCAATTGTTGTTTGAAGTGAGAGATCTGTAGGATAAAGTGTAGAGTTTCTTGGTGTACAGTGTCTTCAGCTTCCTGGCTATAAAATGGGAGTGGCTGGCATACAAAGAGATGAAGCTATTGTATGGTTAGACCGAGCTGCTCTGAAATTATAGAGGTTGGTGCAACTTCAAAGAGTTCATGCACACAAACAAATATTAGACTCTTGTTATAAATCACTCATTTCATTCATGGTTGTTACATTGTTCCTGAGGCAGGAATTTTAGGAATTGTTTTAAGCACAGGGTTGGAATCAGAAAGCAAGGGGGCATTTTACTCCTAGGGTTGCATTGTATAGTAGACGAGGAATGAATGCCTCTTCTCTCTCAGATAGAAGGGAATTCCTGCTGGGATGTGCTGTATGGTTCCCACCTCTCAAAACAAGAAATAATTCATTTCCCCATGAGAACTGTTTTATACAGATTTAATCAATTGAGTTATTGATTCACACAATTATGTATTTTATTGAGTTCGTTTTATAAGGGCCTGCAAGGGGCGCCAGAGTAGCCGGGAACTGCAGTAGGGAAAGGAACTAGAGGAATGGAGGTGCAGAAAAGTAAATAGTCTGTAACATTCTTTGTCAGCAAAGTACGAGAGTAACGCGAGAGACTTATAGGAAGCTTAGAGAAAGAAACTAGTCACACTGCACAGCTGGTTTATTTCCCTTTCTCCTTCATTTTACGCTTTGGGAGGAATAAAAGTACGTCACATTTCCGGAGAGTCACAAGGTGTCTGTATTCATTTGAGCTCCGGCATTGGGCTTGGAAGGAGGTGGGGCCGAGGGCTCGGTTTAACCAGATTTAAGAACATAAAGAGAGCCCTGCTGGTTCAGACTAAAGACTTCTTTGGAACAGCGTCATGCTTCCCTCACTGGCTGAGTAGTTGCCCCTGGGAAGCCCACAAGCAGGACATGAGCACAATAGTCCTCTTTCCTGCTCATGAGCCCCAGCAATTGGCAGGCAGACTAGATTCCTGCATTGTAAAGAGATCCCCTCATCTTCAGATCCCATCACATGACACGAGAACTAAAGTTGTGGGAAACACTAGTATGCAATCTTGGACTATACAGGGCGTGGCTACATTGCAGGGCTGTTGTAAATCAGCAGGTCAGCCTTAGTTCCACCTCCAACTTGCTATTTTAAGAGCATGCTGCATAACAGGGTGTGCTACGCCTCAGTTGCTGAGCTGCCCCAATTTGCAGCATGAGGATAAACAATAGTAGATCACATTGCAATCCACTTGCAATATAGGGATTTGCATTTTCAGCCCAGTCTTTTTTTAATCATAATAAAAAGTTTAACACTGTTGTTGCTATTTATTTTTGAAACGCCTTTCATACGTGTGCATTTTACAACCATAAAATAAAACAACTAAAATAGGTTCAATAACAATACAAATATCAACCTAAAGAAAAATTAACCCAGCTGGGAAAGCTTGTCCAAACAAGGGTGTCTTCCGTTGTTTCAGAAAACGAAAAGTAGCAGGCATGTCTCTTAGGGATGCTGTTTCAACAAGATGGGCAGCCGCACACAAAAGCCCTGCTTTGGGGTGCAATGGAGCAGGCTTATAATTTAGGAAATCCAGGGAGAAGCAATAGCTGCTGTATTATTTTATCATATTAATTTCGGACAAAATAAGGACAGAATTGGAAAACAAAATGAACGCCATTCTTGATTATATATTTTCTCCCTTTGGGTGGAGGGCACCGGACAGAGTGAGCTGCACAGTCACAGTTTAAACGCTGAAATCCTGGATTTTTCCATAGTTCTTTAAGGGCAGTCGTCACTTTTACCCCGCTGACAAGTAGTCCCGTTTTTAAAACAATAAAATCGGCTGCAATCCTAACCGCCTCTTCTCTGAACTAAATCCTGCTAAATCCAAGGAGTTGCTCCCAGGCAAGTGGGGCCAGGGCCAGGATTGCAGGCAGCAGCAGCAGCAGCCTTCGTCCCCTTTGAATACCGATGCTTAGAGTCGAAGATTCTAGCGACTACAGTTCCCGTGATGCTCTGCGGCGTTGGCGTCACGGTCGTGGTGGGGCTTTGGTTGCTGCGCATGCGTCGTGGGCTCGGTAGGCGCTGACGGGAACTAGATGCGGGGAAGAAGTGGGGGAAGGCTGAAGCCGTGGACGAAGGTGAGCGCCGGGAGTCCGTATGGATGGGCGGGCGGGCGCGCAGGCAAGAGGGACGGGTTGCTGGTGGGTGGAGACAAGAGGGGAGCAGGCAAGGGGGTTTGTGTGGAGAGAGGAGGAGGAAGAAGCAGCAGGCGGGGACCCCCGAGAACAGGCGTCCTGTTTGCGTGTGTGGATGGACGGAGTGGCTGAGGGTCAGGCTCCCCCCCCCCATGTGGGTGGCCGACTGAGGGCCGGAGCCTTAAAAGAATTGCCCCTCCCCACGCCCAGGTGAAGGCAGGTGGAAGAGAGGTGGCCATAAACCAGGTGGGGAGGGCGCTGACGGGTCACATGACGTAGATCTGGTTTGGGGAGGCGGTTAGGAATCCCCGCACCTTTCGCCTTTCCTCGCCCCCTGCGAAATTAAGGTCTTGTTCTCGAGCTGGCCGTCGGGGAAACGCTGCCACTGTAAGTAGGAGAGACACTTATTTCGATGAAGCAAACCTGTTATGCCTGATAGCAGATCATCTGGTCTAAATGGAAGCCGACAGAGAGGGTGTCAGCGTTGTATCTGCTTCTTCCTCTTCCAAAACTCAACAGGCTAAGAAGGTGGCCACCAAGGTCTGGACTAGTTTATCCTTTATTGATGAGGCTCACATGTCTTGTCATGCCTTTGTGATGGCCAGCTAAAATTCACAAAGTAGCCAGCAAGCTTTTGCATCCTCCAGAAAAAGTGTTCTTCAGGCTAGCTTTTACCCAAAGTGGACAAGGAAAACGGTGTGAGGGGGGTGGGAAAGACATGATTTTAAAAGCCCCCAAATCTGCAGTTTGTAAGATGGAGGGTCAGGAAGGGTTATGCATGTTTAATTAGATTAGAATGTGTTTTTCAGCTAGGACTTTCTAATCTAATTAAACTCCGAATAATGTTATTAAACTACAATGGATTTTGGATTCCCCCTCTGCAGATCAACAGAGCAATCCATAGGTAAGGGGGTGGGGGGAGACAGTTAAATGTATGACCAGCTATAAATAGGTAACCCAATTTTCCTACTATTGACTTATGTTATCAGTGTATTATACATGCTTCACTTTTGCCCTGCTATTTTAAATAAGTGTGTGCTAACTAGTTTGTATTATTGAGAATATTATGTAGAGGAGACTAGAGTGATATTTTGTATGGGATACTTTTAAACAGAAATGGATTTATAGCATTTCATAAGGGAAATATCTGCTGTTGTAACAAGGGCAGGTGTAATCTATAATAATTCTATTGCATTCACACATTTCCCACTTGATGGCACTGTCAGGTGTCGCTTGACATAGAACATCCTGTGCAGTGCTTTTCTCTTTCCTCTAATTATCTCCCCCCTGTTTCTGATGCTTTTGTGTCCATCTATTAATACTTTCCTCTTCTAACATGTTTATATCCTACCCAATTTTTCTAGAAGGGTGTATGGAGAAACAAGGTTTCAATTAATACAACAGTCCATGAAGCAAAATCTTCTATTCCTTTAGCACTGTTCTGTGCACAGGGCTGTCCCAAATGCATATGCGGATCAGTGTGTACTTGTGCTGTGAGGCAGGTTTTGTTTTGTCTGCCCCTCTCCCAACCAAATTCCTGTTTGTACGTAACTACTTTGCTTGCCTAGGCTTTCCTCCCTTTTTGTGCCCTCCATTCACTATAATGACAATCTGAGATATCACTAATCCTATTACTAGTATGTAGCTTGAGGTTTAGAACTTGCCAGAATTGTACCCACATTATGAATTCTAATCAGTCTACTGGAAGAAAAAAAATCCAGATCAAGGATATTGAATCTCAGAAGCTGTTGCTTCATCTGAGTTTCATTATCTCAAGTTACACTGATTACCTAAACTAATGCCAGGTGCTGTTGTAGATTCCAGTTTCATTTTATAAAAAGGGCATGCTCCTTCATCTGGAGTGATACCAGTATTTTTCAATATTTCATTGAAAGATTAATTGTTGTGCTTTGATGACTCACAGGACCACACTGCAGTTTTCTGACTCATTTTCCCCCCTCAAAGCATTCATGATTAGATTTGTTTGTTTGTTTCCTTGCATGTTCCCTGTTCATTTTTTGTTTCCCTTTCTTTCAACTTTTCTAGTTCTCAGTCCTGTAATGTGATCTGTTTTCTCCTTTGAAGTAGCTGATTGCTTGCAAGTGACCAAATCATGTGATCTTTCAGTTCTAACAGACGGACCCTATGCCTGTTTATCCAGTAATAAGTCCTAGTGAGTTCAGCTGGACTTGCTGTTAAATTAACTGTATCATAACAGCTGTTCTTTATTCTTTGTGACTTACTTCCAAGTAAATGTAGACTTGCTATGCTAACATGCAGCTAGGCTGCAGTCCTAATCCCACTTAAATGGGAGTATGCCCTACTAAATTCAATTGTACTTACTTCTGAGTAGACCTGGTTCGATTTGGGACTAAGCTCATAGAACCTAATAGGATTTATTTTTGAGTAACCATGCATGGGAGTGTTCTGTATTGATGTATTCCTTGCCTTAAGAGCTGCTTACGATAGAATCTAGTGTTGTGCACTCTCACAATGCAACTTGCCCGTCCTCTTTTCTCCACTGCGCCCCCTGCACTAAACTGCTCTGGAGGGTTAGGGGATGCTCTTAAGCAGATTTGGAACTCATAGTGGACTGCAGGGGCAATGGGAGGAAGGGGAGGTGTCTCTTGGCACAAGTGAAGCTTGTTCCACTTGTAAATGCACAGCATTGGGCTCAACTCTGTGCCTTGGATAAGGGTCACTTTCAGGGGTTCCTAGAATTAGAATAAACAAAGGCTTTTATAAAGGTCCTTAAGTAAGAAAACGCATTGGAGTCTGAGGGACACAAACGTCTGAGTTTATATGAGAAAGTTCTTCTGAAGTGGTGTATTTTTGGTATTTCCAAAATACCAAGGGTAGTTGATTTTCAGCAATTGCTGTAGTTTCTTTTGATTACAGAATTACAACTTTCTGTTTAATTATCCTGTTTTGCTTTGCAACAGTCTATTGTAGTGATGTGTGAGGCAATATATTATTGTCCAGGTAACAAGGCAAAAATGTAATGTAATGTTTGGGACTGAACATCCGTGAGTCATTGAAGGTGCCAAAAGTCTCTTTGCAGGAGTTTGGGATGTTTGACTTTCAGCATTTCTCACTTGGGGACATGTTACATGTGGGATTCTGTAGAGTTAAATATGAAAACATGTTCAGCAATCCACATTGGTTGTGTCCCTTTAAAACTGCATACAAAACCCCTTATGCACTGTAACTAGCATGTTGCTTTAATAAACCCTCAGGAAAAAATATTCATTTAACAAATCAAACCACAACAGATGTTCTCCTGATCCTACCCTTACCTCTCTTATCTGTTACTGCCCTGTTGCAGGTGTGTATGCTTTACCTAGAATTGGCATTAATTCTTCAAGTTAATATTTGATTTCTGAATGGGGAGGAGCTCTTCTTAGCTTCTACTAAACAATAGAGAAGTAGACATTCATGACAGATGGGATAAGAATAGGTATAAGGAGTGGCCTTAACACTTCCTTCAGTTGACATAACCTTTCCTTTTTCACCATGCTACGTAGCTTGAGTTTTTACAAATTCCACGTGTCATGTTGAACAGCTTTTATTGCTTGCATGGGCCTAGCTCACTCTAGGAAACACCTAAGACTGAGGGCTATTAAAATGTTAATCTATAGTGAATCAGTTGCTTCCCTCTCATGTCTATATTTTAATACCTTTTTAAGATCTATATGAGGTATTTTTAAGGAAATATTTCATATATCTTTTTTTAAAAAAACTTACTATCCTTAAATCATCTAATAAACTAACTGGAAAATTACATAAAATGGCTACAAAATCTAAACAACCACCAGCTTTATAACATCAATAGTTTTTGCTTTCACAAACATTGTTCGTGTTCTGGTACCCCTGGCATCAGGCAAATCAGTTGTGACTTTATTTCTGTATTTATTGCTCTATTACTAATGCGTTTTATATGTTTGTCTTGGCCATTCTTTCACTAACATTTTTTGGTCACATTTACAAATGTTTGCAAGAATTTTGGATTCTGCTAATAAATTGTCAAGCATTGCTCTTTTAAAAAAATAAAATTTCTTCAATTCTTCAGCAAAATAACCTCTATAGTAAACTCCAAAACATATCTTATACATTCCTTGATAACTCCTGGAAGATATTTCCAATATATTGTATTACTTTGTCACCAAATATATAAGAATTCTGCTAGTATGCAGCGCTAATTTTGTTGCCTTCTAAGATCTCCCCTCCTGCATTCTGAAAGTGTAGCAAGAATGAAAGAACTTAATATTTGGTACTCTTTGCTTAAAATGTGTCTCGAAGTTCTCTTGATTGAAAGGTACTCATCACGTGACAGGGCCTTGTCGGCAGTTTCTGTAGGCAGAGTCCTTGCTGGAGCTCTTGTGATGCCACTTGTTATTCTTTGTTTAATAAACAACGTTGGTTTACCTTGGGTTTACCTCTTGGTTAAATAATATGTTTATAGCAGTAGTGCAGACTAATTATGAGTTGCTCTGGGCGCTTGTTCACCTGAATAAAATGTCATTGCAGAAGTGCATTTAGGTATGTGATGGTGCTTAAATAAGTAGGAACACATTGGGTAATAAATAACCAACTAAGTCATATTTATGTAGACCTAAACTGAGTGATTATCACTAACATTGGATATCACCTGTTGACATTAATGTCCAGCCATGTGAAGGATTTTTAATGGAGTGACCTGATATTTATCTTTGTAGAGCGTTGAGGTAGCATTAATATTGTTCCCTTGTTTTTTCAGCTCTGAAAAGCAGCACTAAATGTTTAATAGACTTATGAAAACCATCAATATTTTTTTTACAGGTAGAAGCTTAATAGAACAGCTCTGCTTGAGAAAGGAGTTTAGTATAAGACTGACACCTTTATTCTATAAACCCTAGATGTCTGGCTTGGTTCCCATAACTTAATCTCCTCCTTCCTTGCATCCCAATTTATGGCCCCTTTCTGGTCACCAGGTGTGATTCATCCACCCTCTTTTGCAACTTTCCTTTAGCAGTGCTGTGTTTGCCTGCATCTCTTCCTCTTTGTCAGGTCTTGAAAGCAGTTGCTAAGGAATGCTCCATAGCAACCAAAGGCAGGAAAAACCTGCCCACCTAGTTCAGTTTATTTAATATTCAGCTATTTATGAATAAGTTTAGTGAGCTGTGCAGGGGTGGGAGGGAATAGGTAGGAGGAGTGGGCTGGTGATCATGCAACACATTAGACATGGCTGCCTATTATTTTAGAGGAGAAAGAAATTCTCACATAACTGCCTTTATTACCTTAGTCTGAAAAGGACCTTGGCAATATGACTTTCTCTGATACATATTGTCTTTCACATTCCATGTTGGAGTACTCTGATGGAGTACTCTTGTCTGTGACAATGGATTTGTTAGTCTGCAATCCTAACTCCACAAACCTGGGAGTAAGCCTCATTGAATTCTGTAAGACTTACTTCTGAGTAGACACCTGAGTAGTGTATCTATTTAGATACACTATCCTCTGCAAAAGTCACAGGGCAGTTTATAACAGGCAAATTGATAACGCAATGCATAAAATCCATAAAATAACACAATCCACATAAGCACATAACAAATCACTGTAGTGCAATTGCTAATAGCAGCAGCAATCAGGTCCTCCCCTCTTCAGGCACCTGCTTAAAAAGGTGCAGCTGAACTATCTGCCAAAGGTGAGGCCAAATGCACCTTGATAGGGAGGGAGCTCAACATAAAAGGAGCTGCCACTGCAAATGCCTTTTTCCACATACCTTGTCCTGAGAAGAGAGCACCATGAGGACTCATCTGCTGATCTTGAAACATGGGCAAGCTATTTTTCAAGAAGGCATTCTTGCAGATATCTGTGTCCCAAGCTGTTTAGAGCTTGCCTGGTGCCCTCATTACATATCTTTATGGGCCAGGCGAAAACATTTCTCTATAACCAGGCCGTTGGCTGATTAACATTCCATGGCCTTTTAAATGTGTGTGTGGGATGGGGATTATGGATTTGTTGTTTGGTTTTTGTTTTATTATGTATTTTGCGCTCTCATTTTGATTTTCTATGCTATGATCTTCAGATGAAAGGCAGTAAACAAATTTTAGTAATAATGATAAGAGATCTTCACAGGAGTGAAAAAGTGTCTCTGTATATGAATATTCCATCTTCCATATTCCAAAAATTTCCATCCAACATTGGTTTAATTTTCTGCAGGTTTTTTAAAAAACTTTTAAAATGATGTTTCCGACAGTCACCTCAAAACTTTAGATAGTTTTCTTCCATGTTCTAGATACTGCTCAGAAACCATGCTGGCAGCCCCAAAATGCAGCAGAGACAGGGATTAGTAGAATGCTGCAAAATTGATTTATGAACATGATAGTCTAGGCAGCCTTGGACTACCATATTATTTATAATAATTTATGTAGTTCTTTGAACATATAGGGTGCTCTAGAATTTTTTTTCTCATTCTTGCCTTGGAATAGTTCCTTGAGATTTCCTGGTCTGAAAAATGGGAATCAAGCCCAAGAGTAACTAGGCCACCGTACAAATCCCTTAGTGACCAAGAGGTCTTCCAGTGTAGCAACATTTTGATATTGTATTCAAGTTGTGAGGAAATGCAACTTCTCAAGAAAGTTGTTTTCACTTCTTGCTGCTACTCAGAGTGAAAGTGACAGGTGAGAAAACTGTATTGAGAAAGTGTGTTCAAGTATCGAGAAACTTGAACAGGTTTTCAAATTTAGAAACAAAATAATTGTCATCGCTCATCTTTGTGAAGGTCTGTTTGACTTCTTTCTTGCAGTAGCCTCCAACGTGGAGATTCTGAACCATTTCAGTCCCGGCAATGTCTGCTTTTGCTTGGGAAAAGCAACAAGCAGTGAACCTCTGAGGCCTACTGTGTCAGGTTTGTATTTATATTTGATAGTAAACACCAGTAATGGGGAACCGTTGGCCCCCCAGGTGATGTAGGACTGCACCTCCCATAATTCCTAGCCATTGGTTGCAGCTGTTGGGCGCTGAAGTCCAGCAGTGTATGGAGGGCCACAGGTTTCCACCCCTGGCATATACCAACTACTAGCTGTCAAGGGAAACTTGTGTAGGGGACATCATGTATTATTTTTACAGAGACAGTCAATGGTGTTAACATTTCTCTGGAAAGGTTGGAGTTGAAAATCTGAAGGCAGCTCTGTATCAGGGAATTTTTAATGTCTAATGTTTTACATTTTTTGTGTGCTGTAAGCCACCCAGAATGGCTGGGGAGACCCAGACAGATGGGCGGGATGATAGTATTATTATTATTATTATTATTATTATTATTATTATTATTATTATGAAATGGACATACAGTGTCATGGTGACTCCCTTAGCTAGACTTGTGTAGCTGAATCGTTAAATTAAATGCTACCGTATCCTGCTTGTCGATACTTCCATCTTCATGTTTTAATTATAGGAAGCTATACTCCTTCTGTTACTTTTAATTTAAAGCTTAACATTTAGACCTGCCCCATAATACTGGAAAACTACACCAGTGTCAGTTTAAGTGCTAGGACAAACATAATGCAAGATCAGACATAATCTGTGCTAGGACAAACATATACATGTAGACCCTGCTATCTGTACACTTGCTATCTTAAAATCACTTATCTGCATATAAAGAATTATGCCCAAACTTCATTATATGCACTGCAGACTCAGATATCCGAACATTTGGCTTCCTTATTTCCTTGTTTGTGCTTTGCTGTCTGGAGGCAGCCTTTTCAGACAGAAACCATGGACAGAGGGAGATGGGAGCAGGAGAGATTGGATAAATTAGTTTGTTTTTATCTGTCTCGCTTTTGCTGATGGGCTGCAGCCATTTCAGGAAGAAACTGTGGAGAGATGGGGGAAGGAGATCATACACATCCTGCATTAGAAATATTTCAAAATAAAAATTAAGATTATAATTTGGAAGACAATTGGACTTTTTTATTTTAGTTTTTTTTTTTATTTGATTTGATATCTTAATTAGATGTTCTTATTGGAAAATTAATAAATGCTTTAAAAAAAAATTCCAAAAGAAATAATGTAAATCGTGGACTTGTTATGCTAACTCTCGCCTAACAAACGGTTTCCCAGGAACACATTGCCTTTGATAAGTAGGGCCTGCATGTATATATTACACTAACCAAGATGTGAACATGCCCAGGATTATTCTGTAAAGATAGCTGAGCAGACATTTGAAGTCCAATACTTCATCTCCTACACTTGAATGGCTTCCTTTATGTGTTGACTCCTGACATAGAGTTACTCTTGGAACATAGAAATAAGTTTATTTGGTAAGGATTGATTTAACTAGTGTTGGCTCTGATTAGAGAGCAGCTAACAGTGAATCAACTATACTTGTTATGCATAGTTTGTTGGTCCCAAGATTAATTGCTTTATTCTTTCTGTATTATGCCTGCATCTATGTTGTAACAGGGCAGTGACCTTCTGAAGAGTAAAATAGCCACCATTGCCCACGTTCCACTGCCACCATGTCAGGTAAGCCCTTAATCAATTATTAGTAATTTTGATACTTTATCAAAATCCTTCCAGTTTTCAGAAAAGACCAAGCCAACCATACCAGTGTTGTTAACTTTATTCCAGTTAGCTACATGTGTCATGTAGTGTTTTGAAACTTCAGAGAGTCAGGCTGCTCATCAGATCGGACAGACAGAATCACAGACATCTTTTCATTTACTTTTCTCTAGCTCTCAGACAGAAAACTCAGTTAACACTACCATATTTACAAGAACAGAATATGTAAATCACTGGCTTGATCCGGATTTTTGAGTGGAAGGCCATTTTCCCCCACCTTTTCCTCCCCATTGCAGTCCCCTTTGCCCCCCAAAGCTGCTCAGGAGGAACGGAGTATGGGAGATTGCAGTAGATGGGGGAATGCACAATGAGGAAGAAGCTTGAATGTGTCAGTGGTTGGATTCTTGCAGTTTCTCTCCCCCCCCCCCCCCCCCGCTGTGTTCTGTACTCCCTCCTGGGCCATTCTGAAGGTATCCCTAACCCTCACAAGCAGCTTTTTGGGATGGGTCGGAAAAGGAAGGGGAACAAAGGCCCCATAGTATGAGTAGCTTTTCTGCTTGCAGAAAGTCTGGGTCTGAGTAAAGATCTCTAGCAAGGCCATGACTGGTTTACAATGCCCCTAACTAATACATTAGGAATACTTTCCTGGTTGTCAATAAAAGAAGGCAATAAGAAGCTGTGCTGAAATAAGTGTGTTTTGAATTTAGCACTTCAAAGGTTTGAGAAGAATTGGGGTTCACATGGTATATTCAGAGGAATTTTCCATCTGTTCCCCCCACCCCTTCTAGAACAATAGTTATTCCCATGCTTGTGAAAAATGAATTTAATCCTACATACATATCTGAGTTACTTGGGCTATCCTGCATAATTTAGTTGCTTTTCCATGTTTCCATGTGTCCACAGTTTCCTTATGGTGATTTCTGGACTTTAGTAGCACAAAACTGGAGACAGAGTCTTGTGAAGTGTTTTAGGATTGGTTAATCACAGAAGTGTTAGTGTGACTTTCCTGTCCCTTGTGTTCCATTGTTGTGTATGTTTGTAATGTTTTTACATATAGGAAGCTGTACCCCTACTGCTGGTGGGCCCTTCTCTGCTCTCACACCCAGCATTTGGCCTCAGGAGATCTTGGCAAAATATGCCCAGGTACTACTATAAGACAAAGTGAAATAATAAATATTGCACCTAATTTCTCTTTCATTGTTGAATAGTAAACAGTAGTGTCATTATGAATGTTTGTATGTGTCTTCAAGTACCCTTCTAGGCATTTGTGGCATTGAATTGCTGGTTCAGCAGCTGCATTCATTCTAGCATGAATGGAGCTCTCAGGTAAATTGGCACTGCTGGCAAAATCTGATATAGAGCCTGATTCTAATAGTTTATTAGCTGGTAACCTAAACACAAATTATGTCTGATCTTGCATTATGTCTTACATTTGGGTAAAGAAGCCAGGGTATAAAATACTTCAGATGGCTGTGTATACCCTTTTAAAAAGACTGGGAAGTGGAAGCCACGCTCTTGAGACCTTGCCAAAGGTTTCACACATGAATAGCCTATAAATTTAATTAGAAGTGCATGTGCCTGGCACAACATATAAAATGAAAAATCAGCTGTGAAACATAGAGTCCATTGGGATAAAGGCTGCCAGTAAGGAACCCTTACACTGATAAAATAAATAGGCAGCTGCTTGCATGATAGGCACTGTTATATGTACACCTGCTTGGTGATGCTCAAAACTCACATTCAAAGACAACAGGGTTAGGCTGACAAATGCTTTCTGGGGTCATATGGATTAACAGCAATCCCCAGGTTGAATCAGGAATTCTGTGGTAGATCTTTACATCCAAAAGAAATTGGGACTGCTTTGGTACTAATCTTAGCATGTTAGAATTTGGAACAATATTGTGCTTAAGTGGTTTAAACAGTACAGAATTCGAAGTATTAATTGTGTCTAGACTAGAAAAGTAGTTGTGACAAGCATTGCTAAGGATGCACACATGGAGAAGCATAATGGGAGCAGTGTTTCCTGTGCATACAGTATATGTACACATAGAATATTATGTAGACTGAGCCAATGAGTGACCAAATCATCAGTCTGTAGGATTTTGATGCCTTTTAAATAATGAGAAGGGGTTAAGGTTGGGAGAAGCAAGGCAAAAAATCTCCAATGGAAATATCTTCCCAACATGTTCTTCCTAGATTTACTGTGGAAGTTATTTATATAGGCTATAAGAGTACAGCACAAATGCATAGAGTGCTCCCAGTTTTATTTTGGATGCCTGCAGTGTGTAAAAGTGTTGTACCACCTAGTGGCAAAGAATGGAAAGCAATTATTTTCTTCGGTTTTCCAGAAAGAAGAATCTGTTGAACAGCCAGAGTTCCGGTATGATGAATTTGGTTTCCGGGTAGACAAAGAAGGCAAGGCCTTTTATTTTTGTGGTGTAACTTGTGACAAGCTCTCCCTGGGGCTCTGCTTCAGAAGTCACTTATTCTCAGCAGTCCCTTTCCAACTCTTGATTCTAGTGGTGCTTTGAAAGCAGTTGACCTCTAAAGAAATTAACTTCAGGCTTTACTAACATGATAACATTCTTGGTAACATGTCATTTAGGAACAGTGCACATGTATGTAAACAGCAGCTTTTCCTTCTTGAAAAGACATGGAGGTGACAACCAGGATAGGATCAGGGTGTTGCTTGTATGTATTTTAAAGCTGCAATCCATCTACATGTTTGTCTGGGCTCAAGTTCTTGAAACCAGCGGAATCTGAAACCCTGGACAGCGGCTGGAGGCCGCCCAGCGTGACTGGGGAAGCACAGCTAGATGGGCGGGGTATAAATAATAAAATTATTATACGTGTACATTGTTTTCAGAAGATTTAGTGGTATAGAAATCTATATGCAAATAATAAATATTAGGACAGCTAGCCACTTTAGGCATTTCATATGAGCCAGAATACAAATGTTCAAATGGAAAAGTAAACACCTTCATTTTCCTGTTTGAATTTCAACTGGCTGGTGCTCATATACCTCATAAGGGACTGTCAGAGTGGATTTTTCAACATCACCAAAGGTGGTGGTCTGTGCATGCTTTGGGATCAGAATTGGAACTTGGTTATACACTTGCCCAAGCATGCACAACTGAATTCTTGACTCTCTAGATTGTAAAGTCCAGCTTTTCAAGGAATTATTATTTTTCAGATGTAGAAGGCTACTTGCTACTTTCTTGCCCACACCTAAAGCTGGTGTTCTTTGCTACAGATGGCGCGGAGCCAAACTCCAGCAAGCTCTTGGGGATCCCACTGGTTGAAGAGCCACAGCACAGGCTGAAATGGCAGGCCCACTTGGAATTCACACACAACCACGACGTGGGGGACCTCACCTGGGACAAGATAGAAGTCACACTTCCACGTTCTGATAAGCTGCGATCATTGGTGTTGGCTGGCATTCCTCATAGCATGAGGCCACAGGTGAGGCATTCCTGGTTAATCATGAAGGGGAGGAGAGCTTGCTGGTGAGGTTTCCTGTCTTAATCATAAAACCTTTTCTTCCTTCATTCACCCAGCTGTGGATGAGACTGTCAGGTGCTCTGCAGAAGAAGCGAAATTCAGAAATGTCATATCGGGAAATTGTGAAAAACAGCTCCAATGATGAAACCATTGCTGCCAAACAAGTGGGTACTTTGCCATGGGTTAGTTCTTGGGGCTCAAGAAAGGGCACTCTATCAGGTGGGCGGAAGAAAGGGAAGACTAAGAGCAGCGATTGAGAGAAGGAGGGGGTTACCCACTCAGTTTCTCGGAGTTGGTAGTGCTGAAAATGAGCTTAGAGGGATTGGCTCACAGCGTTCCTCCTGATATTAGCCAAGAAAGGATTTACTACCACACATCACCTTTGTGGATTTAAAGTTTATGTAGAACAAGGGGGGGGGGGGTGTTGCACACTTGCTGCCATCATGCTAAAAGGAAAAGAATAAAATCTTCAATTGTTAGAAGGTAGGAAGTTTTGAGGTCTAGGTACAGAACTTTGTAAGCATCTCTCTCAGCCAGCACAAATCTTCTTGCCACTCAGCAGAAGCTAATTACCCTTTAGGTGTAGAGTGTGCATAAAATATCATTCTGTTGATGTACTAACATGTATTCATGAGGCGCTTTGCTTAGACTCTTGCTGTTGGATATAAACACTGAACAAAATGTGAAGAACTAGTCTGGAGATTACTATACAAGGTTGTGTGTCTTAAGCTCTAAATAGCACCACTGAGTCCTAACTTTTAATCCTCTGACTCTTAGAGCAGTTCCACACCATACATTTAAAGTACTTCCAACACGCATTTAATGCACATGACTTTCCCCAAAGAATCCTGCGAAGTGTAGTTTCCTCCTCATAGAGGCACAATTTCCAGCATCCTTAACAAACTATAGTTCCCATGAATATTTGGGAAAAGCCATGTGTTTTAAACGTGCATTAGATGTGCTTTAAATATATGAGGTACATCTGCCCTTAGATTAATGTGATTCTCAGCCCATTAAGGGCAAACACCAACAACCTAATGAAGGGGACAGGACTTTGTAAAACTAGTAGGGAAGACGAAGCAACTTTATAAATAAAGCAAAATGGGAGATACCATGTATAGCGCTGTGAGTGCCTCCTTCAGATCTCATACCTTTTGCAAGGTGCATAAAGTTGAGCCTTCCTTCCCCCCATTATAACTAATCTGTCACCAGTCGTTGGAAGGTAAATATTTTTTTGCTTCAAGTAGGCAGGAAGAAAAAGAATCACTGAGTAGAGGCATCCAAGACAGCCTTTGGAACTGGGCAAGGCTTCTGAAGCAAAAGTCAACCCTTAAAGCAGGCTTTGGTAGCCTGGTACCGTCCAGATGTTTTGGACTGCAATTCCTATCATCTCTGGCCATTCTGTTGGGAGCCAAAGTCCAACAACATCAGGAGAGCACCAGGTTGAAGAAACCTGCTAATAGGCCCTCTCACAATGGCACCATTGATACTGTTTGTGGCAGTCAGGGTCTCATCCAGGCTGCTTTAGTAGGGGGAAACTGCTAGAATGTGCATTGGCACATAAAACCCAGTACTATTTGGTACATTTTTATCTTGAGTGTGCAGTAAGAGATGTGCTTCTTACTCACTTTGAGCAGTTCACTTCCGGTTGCAGATGAGGCATTATACTGAATGGATGGAAGTTTGCATGTGCTTTGTGAGGCTTCCATTCTGAGGTGAAATGGCAGCCTCAGACTACAGGCCTACTTTGTGGGGGTGCAAAGAATGTAAGGGCAGCGCAGGGGACTAGAGAAAGAAAAAAGAAGATGGGGAGGATAATTGCTAACTGAGTCTAGAATGCTAATCTGTGATACTTGATTTCTGTTAGATTGAGAAGGATTTGCTCCGCACCATGCCCAGCAATGCCTGCTTTTCCAACATGAATAGTATTGGAGTGCCGCGGCTACGCAGAATTCTCCGGGGACTGGCATGGCTGTATCCCGAAATAGGCTATTGTCAAGGCACTGGCATGGTAAATAAACCTCTCCTATTGTGGTTATATGTGAGTTGTTATTGTTTCCCTTGGGACTCTGCTCACAAGCAGGTGAGAGGGATTCACAGGTACCTGTATAGGCAGCAACATACTTTTTTTTATCCAGTAGAAATAATAAAATAAGTTTACTGCATAGGTAATGGCACCACTAAACATAATATATTACTCCTGCCAGGAGTAGCATGACCATGGTGAGTATTTGCTAACACCCAGCTGTAAGCCATAAAGTCGCCTGTTTCAGGTATAGCCACTGTAACTTGGAGAACCTCCACATCCTCAGAAACAGCCACCAAGAATTGGAAGTAGGGAAATGGAGATTCCTACAGTCATCTGTGCAGTTAGATGTCCTATATGTTTCAGCAGGGGGAATGAAGAATTGTTATACCACATAGGTGCCATTTTCAGCAACATCCCTTTTGCCCATGTAATATTCACTGCAGCTCAAGGTCTTTGTGATGGGGAGAAATGAAGGCCGTTTCAGTGGCAGGGCTCACCAAAGACTCTGGAGCTACCTCTGTATGACTAGCAAAGTTATTAGCACCATAGGTTAGAATCAAAGTTACTTTATGAACTTATGCTACATTGCTCCCTATTCATAACTCTGTTTAGAATTTATTTAAATCATATGTAAGCCAGCCTGTAGCACAAGCTCCCAACTTGGCTCACATTGAGAGAGTGGCCCACAGTTATGCAATGGAAAACTAGCAGACAAGTCAGTCTACAGATAGTAAGCCTTTAGGAAGTGCAAGTAAGGGTGAACTGGAGGCGGTATCACTCTGTACACCTGAGGACATCCATTCCAACAAGCTAGACATATCAAAAGGAGCAGACTGCTCTACAGAATTACCAGGCCCAAGGGTAATTTAATTCTGGGGATGCATCATTGTCTGCCTGACAAAAATGCTCTGGTTATTTATGAGATGGAGAATTAAATCAAAAGCTGCATCCAGTGAGGAAATGTAGTTACGAGTGACTTCAGTTATCCTCACGTAGATTGAATCAGTGTGTGTTCCTGTAACAACAACAAAATACAATTACTAGAAAGGCTAAATGACTGTACCTTAGAGCTGACGGTCATGGAGATGACCCTGCACTTAATTTTAAGTAGTATTCAGGGCCTGTTGTGACATATAAGTGTCGTTAAACTGCACTATAAAATTCAGCATATATATGCGGATGGACAATCCCCCAAAAAGTTTAGCACAGTCATGTTTGATTTTGTAGAGGAAACTTAGGGGCGGGGGAAATAAGACTTCCTTCAGAAAATGGAAGTTTTGTATAAATGAGAACAAAATAAGCACAAACTTAGAAAAAGAAACAATAAGGGCAGCATTCCCTTCTGGTCAACCTTCCAGGGGTGAAATGCCAGTAGTGGACAACCAACTGTGCAGAGCAACGAATGTGCACTGTGCCTTGTGTGGTAAGCTGCTTCCTAGACACACCCCTCTCTACCCAGGCAGGCAAGTATCATAGTTCAAGGACACATTCCAACCAAGCGAAGGGACTTGAGGAGGATGTAAAGCAGGGCTGGTAGGGATGTGGTCTGGGGACTGGAGGGCCATAAGGATCCTTCTCCCTCTTATAGAAGAACTTTGGCAATTAAGCAGTATATTAAGAGCTCAAATAAATAAGTCTTCCTGGAGTCACAGAGGTTTCCTTTATCCCATTATTATCCTTTTACTGAAACTATGAGGCTGCTTTGCATGAAAACATTATAGTATTGCTCATTTGGCCCAAAGGTTCGTCATCTAATATCCTGTTCTCACCATGGCTAATTACTTTCTATCCCTAAAATTTTGCTGCTGTGAGGGAGGCCACCAGTGGGCTGTTACAGATGCTTTTCAGCTTACAGTGGTACCTCGCAAGACGAATGCCTCGGAAGATGAAGAACTTGCAAGACGAAAGAGTTTTTCGTTTTCTGAGTTGCTTCGCAAGACGGATTTCCCTATGGGCTTGCTTCGCAAGACGAAACGTCTTGCGCCTTTTTTTAAAAACCTCCAATGCATTCCTACGGGAAACCGTCAATACACAGTGGTGCTTCGCGAGACGAAAAAACTCGCAGAATGAATTAATTTCGTCTTGCGAGGCACCACTGTATCTCCATGTATTCCTCTTCTGCTAGGTAGTCGCTTCCTTACTTCTTTTCTTGGAAGAGGAAGATGCCTTCTGGATGATGTGTGCTATCATTGAGGACCTGGTGCCGGCCTCCTACTTCAACACTACTCTGATGGGCGTCCAGACTGACCAGCGCGTCTTGCGGCATCTCATTGTGCAGTACTTGCCACAGCTGGACAAACTTCTCCAGGAGCATGACATTGGTGAGAGCCTCCCTTGGGCAGCTGAAGGTTTTGAGCTTCAGGGTACAGCTCTCTTCTGTGAGCCACATTGTTAACACACTGTGCATGTGGCTGCTAAGGGAATTTAGTAGTGCAGATGAGTCAAACATGCTTTTGAGCATGAGTCACTTTAGCTTGGTATTTGGGTTGAAATGGAAGGAAATATATGCTTGTGTGTACATAAGCTCTTGTGCTATTTGAAAATTCTTGTTTTAAGCAGAAATATTATCAGTGGCCTCATTTGCTTGTTATTTGCTTGTTATGGCAAGCTATAGTTAATGGCTTGCTGTGAATGTGCCTATTTGGGCCACTTTTCCTGCATACCAGTAGCAAGCAAACTACAGTCCTTTGCTTAGTATTCTGTCTGAACTAGGAACTAGGTTGTTTTGCTGCAAGCAAACCACAATCTGTAGGCAAGTTTAGTCCTTGGTTTACTGATCATTGTTTATTTTGCTCTGGCTTGACATAGTGAAAAGGACTGAGAAGGGAGCTGTATTTGCCTGCACTGACATGGGTAGATTATTTGGAATAGATGTGAGTGTTCTCTGTTTTATGTTGGAAGTGGAAAGGCAGGAGGGCAGGAGTAGGATGGATTCTTCCTCGTGTGGGTGACTGGTAAACTAGAATGATACACCTTCTTTACTGTCTCCATTCACAGAGCTCTCCTTGATCACCCTGCACTGGTTCCTCACATCATTTGCTAGTGTTGTGCATATCAAGCTGTTGCTACGAATTTGGGACCTCTTTTTCTACCAGGGCTCCATAGTTCTCTTCCAGGTCACACTGGGCATGCTCAGCATGAAGGTAAGCAACATTCCTCCGCTTTCCCCTCATGGAATGAGTTTTTATATACAGGGACCGCTCTCCCGATTCCCCACCCCATCTTAGGTATTTGGGGAATCCTTTATGAGAGGCGGTCTGTGTGTGTAAGGAAAGAAAAACAAAAAATCCCATATATCGTTCTTTTGAAATCTGGGTGTGCAGTAGCTCCTTTTGCCACCCGCTGTTGCCTTTGCTGCTTTTTTGTCTTCTGAATAATGCCAGCGAACTAGCATATAGACTGGGATTGTTGACAATGATTTGTTTCAAGAAACACTTTGAGAAATAACCTCTGCTCTTCTGGTTCTGTGTTGGGCAAATTGATGTGTGGCTGAAATTCAGTGTAGCATTAAGGAATTCCTTTATAGGAAAATAATTGGGTGCAAAGGGAGATTAACGGAAGCATGCATTAATTGTTGTCCTGCATTCACCATGCAAACTTTCATCATGGGAATAGAGTTAGATGCAGATAATGGGGCTGTGAGAATTGCAAGGGTATTCCAGAGCATAACACGCAGAATGCCTTGTTCCTGTTAATGCAGGAAGATGAGTTGATTCAGTCAGAGAACTCTGCCTCCATCTTCAACACACTCTCAGACATCCCCTCTCAAATTGAAGATCCAGACGTGCTCCTGCAGGAAGCCATGCGTGTCGCTGGTTCCCTGACGGACGTGGCAGTGGAGACTCAGAGGTGCAAGCACCTGGCTTACCTCATTGCGGACCAAGGGCAGCTGCTCAATGCAGGGGCTTCTGTCAACTTATCAAAGGTGTGTTTCTAAAGCTCTTGGGAATCACAAGTTAAAAAATATTTCCTTTCTCAGGCTTGGCTTCTGTTGCCTTTGTTGTTCATAGGTAGTGGTAGTGATGTTGAGTCAGTCTTGGATGTATTATTGAAGACGTGCTGCAAGACTTCCCATACTTCCTGCTATGTCCAGGATAGCTTTTCTGGTCACCCATACTTCTCTTTTTCTATCCCCCTTGGGCTGGCATGTTGTTTGAGGGAGAGGTTCTTGCTGTTGGCTTTTTGTAGCTTTATTTTAGATCTTGTTATTTATGTGGAAATTGTTCCGTTTCGTTGTGTATTCTTTGATGTTTTATTTATTGTTTATGACTACTTTCATTATGTTGCAGTTATGTATTATTTTTGTGTTGTAAGCTGCCTTGAGCATGATTTGAACTGTGGAAAGGTGGCATACAAATAAAAATTTGTACGTATGTATGTATGTATGTATGTATGTATGTATGTATGTTTGATGTACGTGACCCACAAGATCTGTTTTATCATACTGAACATAATGTCACTATAGCATTTTTACTATATTCTCTCTTTAATGAGTCTTGGTCTTCTGTCTCTCTCAGATTGTGCGACGCAGGACGCAGCGTAGGAAGTCTGGCATCACCTCTCTGCTTTTTGGTAAGGAGAAATGCATGAGCATATTATTCTTGCCTGCACAGGTTGGAACAGTTGAAAGAGCAAACATGGTAAATGTAGAGGGCAAAACATAGTTGGAGTCTGCAAGATTGGCTGTGTGTTGGCCCTTTACACTCAACCATATTTTATTTATTTATTGTGTACTGGGATGTGTAATGGAATGAGCCAAATAAATCCTCAAGCTTCCTTCCACCCTACCCCCCACCCCGATGCGGAATAAGTGGCTGAGGGTGGGAAAAGGAGTACAGTAGTACCTCGGGTTGCATACGCTTCAGGTTACAGACTCTGCTAACCCAGAAATAGTGCTTCAGGTTAAGAACTTTGCTTCAGGATAAGAACAGAAATCGTGCTCTGGCAACAGTAGGAGGCCCCATTAGCTAAAGTGGTGCTTCAGGTTAAGAACAGTTTCAGGTTAAGAACGGACCTCCGGAACGAATTAAGTACTTAACCCAAGGTACCACTGTACATGAGTCAGAGGCACATTCAGGTTCATTCCAGCTTGTGCACATTGCGCAAAATTATGATTTAGTGCAAACATGGCCATAGATTGTCCTTGCACTATTGTACACTGTACTAAGCACTCTGCTTGCCTTCAGGGTAAGTAAAGAGACACTTCTGTCTGCTGCCTAGATTCATCTTTTTAAAAATTAACCTCTTGGGAGTCATGTCCAAGCTGTTTATTCTGCTGTACGCAGGAGTGTTCCTCTTCAGTGGCTGTGATGGAACCCCAGGTGAAGCCCGTGCTCTTTGTCCTCTTTAAAGGTCCAGAGAAAGAAAGTAATATGAGACACACAAGTAGTATTTACAAGTAGAGAACTGCCCTCCTTACTTATTGATCACTTCTGAAAGGCTGCACTACTTTTGAGACTATTCACTAATAAAGGTCTGTCCCTGGGCAATCCGCTCTGCAGAAACAAACCTGTTTTTTAATCTGTGTAACTGCCATGGGGTTTATAGGCCTTTGAATCCCTCACTGAAGTTGCTTTGTAGGGAGCTCAGGGCAGTTAACTTAGTTTTAAGTTTACACTGTAGGTGTGCCCTTATTTTATTCTAACTTAAGCACACTCTTAGGTTTTTTTTATGTAGCTTTTGAGGAGGCCTGAGAAACTGAACTAGGCTTCAGTCTCTTTTCTGCCAAGAGGCTGGTTATAAAACATATTTATGGGGCTTTGAGATGGGGCATAAGGCACATCTCCAGTTTTTCTCATTTCATGTATTCATGTGGAACACAGATTGGATTTTTTAAAAGAGCTGTTGTAATTAACATCAGTTCAGGAATAGAGCGGCACTAAAAAGTAAAAGGAAAAACACAATTGTTAGGAACTAGGTATGGGTGAAAATAAAGCAGCAAGTATTCCATTGCCCATAAAACTCCTTGAAACACCCTTATGTAGAATAGTGTGTAGAGTTCTGTTGCCCTATCTTAAAAGAAATATCCTGCAGAAAGGCAACTAAAAGTATAAGACTTTAGGAAAAGATATGACTAGTGGAAGTGGATGTGATTGAGACATGAAATGATGGAAAAAATTCATCCTCTCTTGTTATACTAGAAGGGCAATGGCAATGGTCTTATTTGCTCCTTTGTTTAGACCAAGGATTTCTAACCTGTGGTAGCATGACCAGTGGCTAGGGAGTATGGGCGCTGTAGTCCAAACATCAGCATTGGCCAACTTTGGATTAGACAATTGAATAGAAGGGAAGTCTGTCTTTTTGCTATGAGAACAAAATGGAAACTCAGTGTATAGAAGCAGTATGTTTCCAAATAGCAGATGCTTCAGATGAAGAGGGGAAAACTAAGAGAATGATGATGATGGTTTACCCCACGCATCTGACTGGGTTGCCGCCTTGCTCTGCTTGAGTGATTTCCTTATCCTTCCTTTGTTTCTGCCCTCCTTCCAGGGGAAGATGACATGGAGGCACTGAAGGCCAAGAACATTAAGCAGACGGAGCTGGTTGCAGAGTTGCGCGAGGCCATCCTGCAAGTGGCACGGCATTTTCAGTGTGTGGATCCCAAGAGCTGCAGCATAGTGAGTAGGGGATCTCCCACAAGAAAACCTATGCTTCCTGCTACTGAGATGGTTACCACTGTATACCCAATTTACTGAAGGAGGGGCTTGTTGGGTGAGAACTTGCCTCATGAGGGAATATGGGAAGAAACAAAACTGGAAGAATGTCCTCATCCCTTGTTAATCTCTGCCTTCTGCTTGGCATGAATTCAGATTACTCTTGTTTGTCCCCCAACCAGGATTTGACTCCTGATTACACCATGGAGAGCCACCAGCGGGACCATGAAAGCTATGTGGCTTGTTGTCGGAACCATCGGCGACGGGCCAAGGCATTGCTGGATTTTGAGCGCCATGATGATGATGAACTGGGCTTCCGTAAGAATGATATCATCACGGTACGATGGTCGGGACCAACAGAATGGTAGCATCATGTAGGGGGGTGGAGAAATCAGACATTATTTGAATAAGGAACAACAAACAGAGTGAAGTTTTTTTCTGCAGTATACACTAAAAATAATTGGGGGCAACTTCCACTACGTGGGTATCTCAGCTCAGATTCCATATTTGCTCCCATACATTGCTTGCTGCTCCTCTTTTTCCTCCGTATGATCAATTTCCCTCCTTTCAATTGCTGCAGATCATCTCTCAGAAGGATGAGCACTGTTGGGTGGGAGAACTGAATGGCCTGAGAGGTAAGTGCAAATGGGATTTGTGTGAGGGAGGAATCTTTGTCCACCCCCAAACAATAATGTTAAATCTATGGGGGGGGGGCCCCTACCTTCACAGCCTGTGCCACAAATACTGTTTGCTTATATACAGACTGATACCAAGACTAGATTGCTATCCTGATATTTCCCTGCTCTTTATAGGTTGGTTTCCTGCAAAGTTTGTGGAAGTTCTGGATGAACGGAGCAAAGAGGTAATGTTTCCATATTAAATTTATGGTCCTGCTTCCTGCCATTAGTGTCTACTGTTCTCTGGATCCTTGTAAAGGACATGGTGGGGAAGTAGATGCTGAGAAGCAGAGTTTCGGTCTGGGCGAGTGGGAATCACATGCTGCAAAAGTCCATACCTCTTAGTCACCCAATGACAATCTGGGTTACCTGAACACAAAACCATTAAATATAATCTCATTCTGTGGAAGATTTGTGCACTGTATGTTTCAGATTTGGGAAATATGAGATACCGTTATTCCCCTACCCCAGTGGGAGAGGTAGACCATATAGGAATAAGGTGACAAATCCAAGCTCACTCAATAAATCCGTGGCAAAGCCAATAATTTATATTTGGGATGGCTGAAGATAAAACCAGATTTGCCAGCAACCAGTTGGGAGGGGCAGTGAAAGGGATAGTCTAACAGCTTCATTCATATACTTGCTAGCCAGGTGATTGGAGGAGCTTGGTAATGCCAACTGTGAGCTTATTAAACTATTTTGTCATATGGACTTTGCGGTTGCCTAGGCATCCTCCTATGAAATAGCGGGGTGGGCATATGAAACAGCATTCATAAATAGGATGGTAAATATTATAGTATCTACCATATGTGCCTTTCTGTTTGCTGTGGCTTCTCATCCATTAATGGAGGCTGTTCTCTTGTTCCTCTAAGTATTCCATTGCTGGAGATGACTCTGTCACTGAAGGTGTGACGGACTTGGTTCGAGGGACACTCTGCCCAGCCCTCAAAGCCATATTTGAACACGGGCTGAAGAGGCCATCTCTGCTGGGGGGGCCCTGCCACCCCTGGCTCTTCATTGAAGAGGTAAGAGAGGCACTTGGTGTCTGCAGGGTCTTTAGAAATAGTATGGCAAGTACATGACACCTCTGTGCACCTGGCAAGTACAGAGGCTTCTGGGAGAGTGTAGTAATTGCAGGCGGGGGGGGGGGGGGACCTGCTGGTCTGTCCCAATAAGAGACAGCTGTATCAATAACTGTGCTTGTGCGCTCTTCTCTATCTAGGCTGCTGGGCGAGAAGTGGAGCGTGACTTTGACTCTGTGTATTCTCGTCTTGTGCTCTGCAAGACCTACAGGTAAATGTTTCTCTCATCAGTCGAGTGAATTAGATGTTCCCTGTCTGTCATGTACCCTTCCTGCTGATACTTATTTTTCTTGCAATGTTTTCACATATTACCTTGTCAAACAGATAAACAACTGTTTGACATTTGGAAGACCTAAGGCAGCCCTGTTCAGGGAAGTTCTCCACAGTTGATGTTTTATTGTGTTTTTATTATTTTGTTGGGAGCCACCCAGAGTGACTGAGGCAACCCAGTCAGATGGGTGGCATATAAATAATACAATGGTGGTGGTTATAGTCCGGGTTATTGATGTAGGATGGGCTAGCCAGTGGCTGCTGCAGATTTTACTTACCAAATGAGGCTTTCTTCAGAGGGCTACAAGCTTTTAGTGGTGTAGGCTCCTAGCCAAGTGGCCTGTGTTGAAATTTGCAAGGACTACTGAGAATCTTCTTTGAAAGGAACTGTTGCTTCTATCCTGTGTGTGGCACTGGGTAGGGCAAACATCTGACCCTCGCTTGTTTGGTATCAGCTGGATCTGTTAATTTACTGTTCTAGGTTGGATGAAGATGGGAAAGTGCTAACTCCAGAGGAGCTGCTTTATCGGGTAAGCTGTTCTAGTGTTTTAATTGGGTGTGGTGATGTCATGAAGGTGTCTTTATGACGGGACAGTCTGTTTTCAGGGTCTAATGATGAGGACTTGTGCCAAGCCCAGAGGGCTGTGTCTTCCAGCAGGTGGCGATCTAGAGTCCTTTCACTCTCATTGCCTCTAAGGCCCAAATGCTTTGGGTAGAATACCTTTTGCATGCAGTTTGAGCTTTTTGGCTCCCAGGAGAGAAAGGCTGCTGAATAAGAATCCATATAACTCCCTTTCCCCCCTTTGCAGGCGGTGCAGTCTGTCAACATGTCCCATGATGCAGTACATGCCCAGATGGATGTGAAGCTTCGTTCTCTTATCTGCATTGGACTGAAGTGAGTCTTCCAGTTCTTTTTCATACAAGGCTGCTTTTGTTAGCAGAGAACAGGAGCCTAATGGGTGGCTTAGATTGGGCTTCATCAGCAGGGGCTGTGAGCTGGCAGCCAAAGGTGTGATCTGCTCTGCTGCTTCCGAGCCACAAGGTCTTCCACCTTTTATTTTCCCTGGGTTTCCTTATGCAGTGGCAATGGAACATGTGTGTGTGCTAGTAACTTCCCCTGTGCCTTGTTTTTCAGTGAGCAGGTGCTGCATTTGTGGCTTGAGGTGTTGTGCTCTAGCCTGCAGACCGTGGAGAAATGGTTCCATCTCTGGTCATTCTTGCGCAGTCCTGGCTGGGTGCAGATCAAGTGTGAGCTCAGGTAGGTGGAACCTCCTTTTCCCCACTTTATTTTACTGCCCAACTCCACCTCCTGGTAGCTGCAGCCTTATGTAAGTGAATGAAATCATACTTGGCTATGTCATACAGGGAGAGAGGGTATGCTAATTGCTTTCATTGCCCAATCTTAGCCTCCTTGGGAGGAATAGGTCTTTATGTGCAAGGCTAATGGCAGTACATTGTGATGAGCTCATCAGTCATTATCCTAGCAGAATAGGATTTTTTCCCCCTTGCCATCATACACCACCAAACCTTCTTGGTTGCCACAGCCAACATCTCCAGAAAAATAGAAAATAACCAGTTGTCACAGCTCATATGAAGATGCATCAGCCAGGCTGGCTCATGGAAGAGTAAAAGGGCTCATCCATCCTTCTGCTTGCCCCGCCACTTTCCCAATCCCTGTTTGCTGCTGGATTGGGTCAATCTGCAGAAAACGTGATGTTTCAATTCAGTGGCAAATGGGATTTTCCCGGGGGAAACCAGTGGGGCAAGCAGAAGTGTGGACAACTACTAAGAGGGAACTGCTCAGAGTTTCTACATTGAGAAGGCTTTTTGCCTTAGATGATCATGAATGAGAAGGGATAAACACAGGGGAATGGGTACACTTGAGCTTCAGCTGTAGTAGAGCTGAGTAGAAAGCAAACTACAAAGGAGTTTGTGTGCAGCAAAACTAGGAGAAAATGTATTGATTACTGAAGTACCCGAGTTTTGTATTTCTTAAGGACAGTTAGACCTGGAAGCATGCTTCTTCTAAATCATACAACTTGTCTCCTATGTTCTTACACAGCTGTCAATTGTGCCTGTGGCACTGCCAAGTGCTCTAAATAAGGATGCTGGGAATCCTCTTTTTAAAATAAAGTATTGTCTCTTAAATAGATGTGGCAGTATATATTCCACATCAGCTGTGTTAATTGTGAGGTGACAGAACAATTCAGGTCTAGATTTTTCTCAAGGGTTTTTTAAAGAGCCACTTTTAAAAAACACCACCAAGCACCCACGCCTGTTTTCTTTCTTGCTTCTTCACTTCTTTGAAATGTCAGATGTCTTGAAGACTTGATTTGTGGCAGTAGACAGATACAATGTTTTGCAATTCTTGTTTATGGAACAAGCACAATTTTTAATTGTAAGAACAGAATGAAGTAAATGTGTCAGAACTTAATGTGGGTTTCAGTTTGATTACTTTGCCTATAGTGTTTGCATAGCCCTCCTTTTAAGCTCTCTTAATATGTTCTGTTGCAGAGTCCTCAGTAAATTTGCATTCAGCCTTTCTCAGGATTGGGAACTCCCTGTAAAAAGAGAGGTAAGCATGTGTCCCTTTAGTCAATCAACAGCCCATGCATCTGCATCAACCCCAGTTTGGGGTTAGACTGTGTTCTCTCTTATATTTGCATAGGGGGCTGAGGTACAGCAGGCTAATCTTTGCCCCAGCCTGGACCCTTTTGTTTCCCGGGATGGTATGGTGGTGGGCCCTGAAGCACACACACACAGTACATGCATATTAGTGACAGTGGGGAAATGTGAAAAAACCCTTTGCCTTCCTTTTTTAGGAGAAGAAGAAACCACTGAAGGAAGGAGTCCAGGACATGCTTGTGAAGCACCATCTCTTTAGCTGGGACATAGATGGGTGATTCTTTGGCCTCAGTTTGGACTTCTTGGATGACATCAAACCATTGGCATATTCTCCTCCCTCGCAGCCTGTTCCCCCTTCAGTCTGTCCCTCTCACCAACCGTCTTTGCTTGTCAAGAGTTCTCTTGTGGACTGGTATCAGTTTGCTTCACAGGTGGGCAGTAGCATATTGAAGAGAGCAGGGGTTGTGCTGCATTGTTTGAAACTTTGGCTGTCTAGCTTCCCTTTCCCATGGTGTCACTAACTTGATTGTGCAGAGCATGTGCATATTATGGAAGTCATGTACCACTCAGGAGTCTGTGCCCCTTGGATACCAAGCCTGTTCAAGGCCTGCTAGTCTGGGCAAGAGGGAAGACAGTAATGTTAGACAGAAAGTTGTCTAGGTGTGGTGTACAGCAAGAGGGGATTCCCCCAAGGTTAACCAATCTAGCTGTTAAGATTCATTTATGGCAGGGAGAGGAGACCAACAGATTCCAAGTTCCTCCAAGGCTCACTTTATTCATGTTTATTTTCTTACATACGCTAACATGTGAAACACCCCTTATTAGTGTGTGTCTGAAAGAGAAACTGTGATTCATGACTAGTTTTCCCAGGTGCTACAGTGCAGGAATGGCTGGGCTACTGCCACAAAGTGCCTAAAATGGCTAGCTGGTTTAAAACTGCCTTGGGTGGCGCAGCAGGAGCCTAGCCTTTAATTCTGGCTCTTAGCTGAACAGCATCAGTTCATTTTAGCCTGGAACTTTGTAAAAAAAGAGAGAGATTACCAAAAGATGTAAAATGTATCCAGAAATCTCTGTATATTTTGATGTAGCTTAGCAGAAAATGGATTCAGGACCGAGATGGCTCAGGGAGTCAGCTGCAACCTACACTGATGATGATGGTAGAGGCTGCAAGACAGGAGCACAATCACTTGTCATTTTGGTTTCTAAGTAAATTGCACATCTTGTGACTAAGACAGTAATAGGGAAGTAGGACTGCTTTTCAGATGCCTTTAGCCTTATTTCTGTTCTCCTGAGTTATGTGGAAGTATTAGTAGTTGGAAGGAAAAATTGACACTTCTGCGAATGATTCTAGGATTTGAATATTAAGTAAATCAGCCTTGAAATATTGTGTTTCTTATTCAGTGAATAGTACTGTTACAGTCTGGTCAGCTAAAATATACTGACTGTGACCTGGATGAGAATAGACTGCAAGCCCCTTTCCCCATAGCTGCATTCTGTTCTACTACTGGATAATTTGCCACACTTCTTTCAAGGTGCTGTTTTTAGGAAGGAGAAACTGTCACAATGGCGTGAAATGGCTCTTCATCCCTCCACAAATGTTGAATGCCTTTGCTGTCTTTTCACCATGGCACGTATCAGTATCCATTATGCCATGACCAAAGATGAGATGTACAAAGATGTTACAACACAATTTTTTTTAATAAAATGGATTTTTCAAATAACTGAAAAAATAATTTGATTTATCCATAATATTCATTCCATACCCTTTTCCAGTTGCATGTTCACTCCAGGTCCAATACTATAGCACTGCGTAAGCCTCTTGCGGGTGCTGATAACCCCTTTCATTGATGCATAGTGGAATAAGTGTGCGTGCTAATCAAATACAAGCAGTGGTTATCAGCAGAAGAGTGCGTACATTCAAACCAAAGGAAGACCCTTAGACTCTTGTTTTACTTTGGGGATATAAAAGGAGAATTTAGGGAACTTGTTTGCAGACACTGGCAAAAAAGCCCATCTTAATACCAGTCACTTTCTCGTTCCACAAAAGAGTAGTATTCCTACAATGGGCTTAACCCATAGCACTTTTCTTCATAATTTTACACTAGACATGTTTACCCTTTCAAAACCAGGCAGCTGTTGGAGGATAGCACTTTCAGCACAAACTCACTGCTGCTGCTGAAGCAGCCCTGATCTGGCCAACAAGTACTTTCCAGCCTAAACTCCATAACTGCTCTTAGTCTGAAAACAGGTAAGATGATACTACTGAACCAGATCCTCTCCCCACAATAAGTTGGCTTATTCTGCTTTTCTATACTGTGAACAATCCCAAGTCTAGATCCAACCTTCCCAATCAGTGATAGACTGAGTGACAATATTAGTAGTACGTCTTGAAGAGTATACAAGAGATACGCCACCTTCAGCAGCCATTAATCTAATTTCCAAAACAGTCATATTTTACTGAATGAAATAAGACTCACGTGCAGTTGGCCATTTCAGGATAATGGCTAATCACATAACTAATATTCTCTTCAATTCCACTCATCATAAAAGGGGGTGTTTAGGATATGTTATGTAGACTTGATAAAATATAGGAGAAACAGAAGGGGCTCCTGGATCCTGTCAAATGGCAGGACCCTTCTTCCTTCTGCTTTGGGGTGAAAGGCAGTGCCAGCAGACACATTTAACTACGTATTTTCTATGGGAGGGAAAGAGACTAATAGAAATACAATTTCCTTTGAGTGACATGTGCAATAAGGCTAAAGCTGGTAGTCTAAGGACCAAATCCTCTTTCCCACCAAACCACAGGCTAAAATACCAGCTCCCCAACAGTTTACCACACAGTAGGAGCTAAAGGGAAGTAACTACCCCCTAACCAGGTAGATAACTTCATCTGCTTTCCAAAAACAAAACAAGTTTTATAACGGCTATATACAGAAATTTTACCAGCTATAAATGAAACCAGGTATCAAGAGGCAAGACTGTGGTTTCTAACCATTCTCTTAACCACACAGCAGCAGGGACTATGGCTACAGGAAAGTTCCTCTGTGCAATGAAAGACATGCAACTCCTTAGGCAAGCAGCACCAAAAACACTTGCCTCAGAGAGGAGGTTAGTGCTCATGCTCTCGGAGATCAGCTGAACTCTCCAAACGGAAGTGGAGCCACAACCCTTAACCTACAGCCAAGACCAGACATCCCCATGACACCAACCTGCAGATCAGAGAAAGCTATATACTTCATATGCAGGAAAACCCTTGGGATGAGTAGCTGAACTGAAACCCATGAACAGCATAAGCACTAAGAACAGGAGCATAGTGCAGCTCATCTGCTCCAGTGCCAAAGGCCCAAACTTCACAGAGCACCACCACTTTGAATAAGTAAGTTCTAGCCAACTAGGTTTCATAGGCAGGGTTATTAAGAGGAGGTGGCAGAGCTATTACAGGGGGCTAGGAGTATCATCCCCGATGCAGCTGTCTTGATTCATAACCAACTGAGTACCTGAGACAACAATGTCAGGTGAGATACAACAGCTAGGGCATACAGCCGCCTCTTAAGTTTTAGTGGAACAAGGGCTACATGCAGGAATTAGCAAGCCAAAGGAAGATGGCTATTATCTAAGCTGTGGCACATAACCTGGGCTTGGCTTTCTTGCCAGGCAGAAAGCACCTATACTATGGCATTGTTAGGGAAATGCTCTTGGAACAGGATCCTCATCCATATAAGCAGAAACCTCACTAGTCCTGTACTCATCCTCCCACCTCCTCATCTCCAAAGATGGCCAAATTAACTTTTGCCCAGTTAAAAAAAAGCACAGTTGCCTTCTAACAAGGCAGACTGAAGGTCAGGAAGGAATCCTGGTTTCTCCAGTAAGTTCTTCCAAACTGCTTTTGATTCTTGGCTTCGAACTAAATCCTCAACCCCACCCAGAGGCAGCATTCCATTCTGAAAACCTCCAACAAGTCATACAACTGGTACGACCACTGAACATTTGAGGAAAGGACCATGCCTTAGTCCACCAATAGCTATGAGAAGTGTGGTAGCTTGCCTGAGGTTGAATCAGAAGACATCACTGGTACGTGCCCTTGGCTCTAGCTTCATGAAAGCTGGTCAAAATGCAGGGCTCTTAAGAGGCGACTTTCACTTAAGAGCCCATCCATGTCCTACAACCCAGCTGTACCGCTCCCCTGAAGTCTGCATGCTCAGAGAGCTATAAGCAAGAATCCCAGTGCAGCTGTAAATCATGTCCATCAAGGAAGTCTGTGGAGAAGAGGCTAGGTGTTGCAGTACTGAGGGGGGTGAGGCTCATCACTGGCCCTCCTGACAGCTCCAACCAATCCATACTGTCCAAGTTAGCCTCTCCCAGGTCCAAGCTTGGTTCCCCAGTGGACTCAGGGGCAAAGTGCAATTCTGATGTGTCCATAGGTGAAGATGGGTGGTCCAGGATAGCTGAACTGCTTAGCATCTCGCTGTAGAGGTCAATTAGGGACAGAGGCTCAGGTCCATCAGGGCCAGCTGTCAGCAAGGGGAGGCCAGTGCTGCTTACCAAGAAGTCTTCCAGCCTGCCTGCTGGGGTGGGATTAATAGAGCTGGAGTGGCTCATGGGCACCTGCAGGGGGAGCTCTGAGGAATGGTGGCTGTTGGACGGAGAAGGGCATCCTGGGGAAATAGTGGCGCCTTTCCTTCCTGGGGAAGATTGCTCCTTGAATTGAGCTGAAATCTCTGAGAGAGAGAAAAAAAGCACTTAAATCCATGGATGCTTGCAATATTTTTACTGCTCCTAAACATGGCCGCAAGTCTTAGGGCTGTGCAAGTGCTGCACGCACCAACGGCTCAAAGAACCCATGAGCACTGTTGCAGATTAAGCTGCTACATCCTTTTGAAATCTGCTAAGTGGCACAAATGTCTCTTTCAGCACCAAGTGTACACACAAACCTACAAAGGAAATTTGTCCCTTAAACTGGCTTCAAACAAAGGCTCATTAGTGTTCTCTTTCAGATGGCCAGTCTCACTGCTGCAGAAGCCACAGAAGTCCCTAACATAAATACAAATTGTCTACTTACCTCCATGCTCAATTAAGATGTCAAACAGGTCATCCATTTGCTGACTGGAACACCCATTTTCCTGAAAGAGAAGGAACGGGTGCTTATTTAGACATTGCATTCACCAACTATGCAGCAACATTTATCTTCCAATGATCTTCTGGCCAAACTGCACATTCACCAGACTGTCAGTGTCACTTAGCAAAAATGGCACAACCACAGCCTTGGTATGAAGGGTGGACACTTGCAATCTGTGTCCTACCTCAAATAAATGGAAGATGGCTCTAACCCTAGGGAAGCTGTTGCATATTTGATTCCTGAGAATTTTAGGACTGACAAAGTGTGCACTATTTTTGCAAAACAGCACCAACACCAACATGCTTCTGATTCGTCAACACAAAGGAGCTACTCTCACCTCAAGGGGCTTTGGCTGCTGCTTCACGGCCTCTTCATAACCTGGTGGTTCTTTCATCAACACGGAAGAGGCAGGGAGAGGCAAAGGTGGTGGAGTACCAAAGAAGGATGGGTTCTGCTGCTCAAGATCCATTTGGGGTGGAGATGGAGGAGATGGAGATCCTGGTTGCGAGAGAAGCTGTGAAGAAAGAAGAAGAAAAGCAATGAACAATATTCCCAGGTGGGCCATTTGCACACAACCTCAGCATACAAGCCTCCCTTCTCAGATAATTCACAGCGGAGCCTCTGATATTTCCTTTCCTGCTTCCCTCTTCATAGGCATCATAGCTACTTGCACCACGGTCAAGGGTATACAATGCATGACCTCATCTGAGTCAACATTGACTTGCCTGGCTCAGGAAGTACTGCATTTCTGCAACACAGCAATTTTCCTGCAGGCCAGATCCAAGTCCTACATTTTGCAGAGCGCAAAGTTTCTCATGAAACGTTACCCACCAATCCACCCCTGGTTCAGTTCTGCCATTATTTGTCGGTTATGGGAGCAGGAGAGGTCAGGTCCAAGTGCCCTGGACAAGCAAGTACATGTATACATTTCCAAATAACTCCCCTAAACAAAAACAAAATGTTGGAAGCAGCAGCATTTCAGTAGGACACGCATTTCTACAGGCCTGGCCTATGACATCTATTGTCTCATGTTCCTCAACATATTCATCTGAATTGGAGTGAGGCTTGTTGGCAGGGTACCTTTTTGGGCATGCTGGACTGGCCAGTTTTACCACTTGTTTTCATGGGTCCTTTGTGAAAACCATTCACGAAGAAGGGCTGCAGGTTGGGGGGCGAAGAAAAAGACAAGACTGTTTGAGGCAGCTGCCCCGTGACTATCTGCAGGCCTGGCTTCTGAACCTATGGAGAGGCACAAGGGATAGGAAGCAGAAGGAAAAAGTCAGACTCAGGCTGGTCCAAAGAGAAGTACCACATGCCAAGTGTATTCCCAAAGCACCCAGGCAAAGCTGGGCATAATCCTCAGCAAACCTCAGCAGGGAAGTTTTTAATATGTGACATTTTAGTGTATTTTTCATCTTTGTTGGAAGCCGCCCAGAGTGGCTGGGGAAACCCAGCCCGATGGGCGGGGTACAAATAATAAATTATTGTTATTATTATTATTAAACAAGAAGAAAAAAGATTCTATGCTAAAAGAAACATTCTAGATGAGAAGCATGGCAATAACAGTCCCTCTGAAGGAGAAGGTACATAGCTTGGGAGTATGTCTGGACCCATTACTGTCATTTGAGGCTCAACTGGCATCAGTGGTACTAAGTGTCTTCTATCAGCTTCAAGTGGAGGCTCAGCTGTGTCCCTGACTTGTATTGTCTATGCTCTGGTAGCTTCTGGCTGGACTACTGCAGTGCACTGTAAGTGGAGCTGCCTTTGAAGACAGCTTAGAGGTGTCAGGTTATTGACCAAGGTGGGATGGTGTTTGTTCACGACATTTATGTACCATCTTGATCTGTCATGCAGCTCAAAGAGGTGTACATGGTTCTCCTCCTCCCCATTTCATCCTCACAACAACTCTGTGAGGTAGGCTAGGCTAAGAGATGGTGACTGGCCCAAGATCACCCAATGAGCTTCATTATTTTTTATATTATTTATTGAAATTATATACCGCCCTATACACGGAGGTCTCAGGGTGGCTCACAGAACAAAATTCATGGCTGAGTGGGGATTCAAACCCTGTTCTCCCAGGTCCTAGTCCAGCACTCTAATATATAATACCACTTCTGGCACAACTGCGCTGGATACCAATTAGTTTCCAGGCACAATTCAAAGTGTTACTTGCCCTAAAATGCAAAATGTTAGCTGACCACCTGTTTTGTTCCCTACCTTCTTAGTGGGCTCCATTGGCGGTGGCTGCAGAGGCGACTGAGAGTAGCTTACAGGTTGTTGGATAGATGCTTTCACAGGTGGTGAGGACACTCTCTGAGAGAGAAGGATACACAACATTTTAGAGGTTTTTAACACACACCACCCCACACTCAATCTTTAGAGCTAGTTGCTGCAGACACAAATTAAATATGAAATGACATTGACAGAAGTCATGCGCAGGAGTGGAATGGGTGTGGAAGTATTAACTACAGGGGAAGCAGGGTCAGTGTCACAGGGAGCATAAAAGCAGGGCTTGTAAACCCAATGAGATTTCTGGGAGCAGGGGCAGGTGCATTTAATCAAGAATCAACAATTATGGTTGCCACTGTCACCACTGGCACGCAGACTTTAGCATGAAGTGGCAACTAAAAGCCCAAACTGCTGATGTTTTCCTTCACTGTCAGACTAGCTCTTCTGCTGATGAACCAGTAATTCTGCCACACACCCATTTTGTTCATGCTCTCACTGACTCTACACCTCAGGAGGGCCCTTCTCCTGTCTTCTGCTCACTTTACCAGGCCTCATAAACCCCAGAGATGAAATTAAAGAGCTGCTGCTGTTTGGGGGGCCTTTTCTCTCTCCTCACCCCACTAAGATACTTGAGTTTTCTGGGGAAGCTTTAGCTCAGCTCCGACTCACTCTAGCTCTACCCTAGAATAGTGTTTTAATAATATAAACAAAGAACAAAAGAGTTGCTGCGAGGAAAGAAAGTAAAACTGGAAAGGAATTCTGCAGGCAAGATTAGTCTTCTATCCTGGTCTGTTCAGGAACAAATTAGGTCCTGTGTAGAGGTGAGTTCAAAGGACTGAGAACCTGCTCAAGGCAAAGGAGTTGAAAAGATGTGAGAGAAAATACATTTTGAAGAGCCTCTGCACAAGAGCTATGAAAAACCAGGAGTAGTTCCTTTGGTGAGAGAGGCTGTGTTCTTAAATTGTGCAGGCAAGATATTGTGAGTTCGGTTCCAGACCACTGTAATAAATTGAGTATTACAATAAAGCAAGTTACACTTTTTTTTAGTTTTCCAGTGCACATAAAAGTTAAGTTTACACTATACTGTAGTCCAGCCTTCCTGCAGGGAGGGCCGGAGGGGAAAAACCTGGCTCTAGCCTGTGGCCAGAAGAGGGACGGCAGTGACGGGGGGCTTCCTTGAGGCAACTCAGTAATTGTAATCAGCCAATCCATACATTGATGGTACTCCCAAAGAAAATTCCCAGCCATTCTTTGTAGAGATCATTTTGTGCTGACACGACACTTCCATAATTACAAGCACAGCTACAGGAATTAAAACTATTCAATTCTAAAGCAATGTGATTTGAGTCTGTCCATTGTTTGAAAGCCCTCCTCTGGTTAGATAGACAGCCTTGACTCAAGAATCATCACTGCATGTATACCTACCCTCAATGGCAAGGGACGGCTCCCTGCTTTTTCCTGAGGCGAGAGGCCCTGCCTCTCAGCATTCTGATTGGTCACGGTGAGAACTATGTGAGTGCCAGTGGAATCTGTGATGAGGGTGGGGGGAGGGGCTCCTTTGATGAGGTTACTGAAGCCTGCACCTTGCTGGCCAATGAAGAAGCTTGAGGTCTGGCTTGGCGGCTCAGTTTCGGCAGCTGGCACCTCTTGCTTCACCATCACTGCTTTCTTTGGCACTGAACTTTCATCTGAGGTGTCCATTTGGCTAGTGGTCTGTGTGGGTTTTGATTGGTCGGTTTGGCAGTTGGGCTGCCCTGAAGATTGGCAACTCAGAAAGCCCCTTTCACTCTTGACACGGGTGCCAAAAGTGAGCGGCTCGGGGACAGCGGCTGTGCCCTCTTCTCCAACAGACGTGGCAGGCAGGAGCTGCTGAGACCGCTTTTCTTTCTCCAGCTGCAGCTTCAGCATCTCCACCAGCTGCTGCTTCTGTTTCAACATGCGGGTGAGCTCCTCAATCTGCTTATCTTTCTCCTGCAACATCTGGTCTTTATCCTGGACCTCCATGTCTTGCTGACTGTTGTTGCAGCAGAGCTCTGCCTTTGATGTTGAATTAAAGCTGCAAGTGGTGCCTTTGGAGCTCTCTTCCTTCACCAGAAATTGCACGGGAGATGCTTGCAAGGTAAGCTGAGTCAGGGGAGAGGTCACCATCTCCCCAAAGGCATCCCCACTGGTCGAATTCTCATCCCCGGCACTCATCAGGGAGCGCTCTGAGGGGGTGGGCGACACAGGAGGAGTCGAGCCTGTGCTACCAAACTTCATCACACCATTGCCAGCGACTGTGGCCACAACAACTTCGGCTGAAGTAATGCCAGCGCTGACCAGGGCAGGCCCTGTGCTCAGCCTGGCAGCTGGGAAGGCCACCACCACATCCGCAGCCTTGGGGAGGATTGCTGTATTGGGCTTTGGAGCGGCAGCTGCTCGGCCAGCTGCACCGTTCTGCTCCTGATAAGCCTTGAGCCGCTCAATTAGATCCATCTTGGTGCCGGACACAGGCAGTGCTCTTAGCTTCAACTCTTGCTTCAGCTCTGCCACCTAACATAAAACAGCTTGCAGTCAATCAAAAGCTGTATCGGCTAGAACAATCTCATTTACAACACCTACTTCAATTCGTATGCAGCAATGTATACAGTTCCAAAAGAATCTAAAATACTGTAAGAACAATACAAAATAGTAATTAAAATAACTAGCTCATCTTTTAAAAATTTAAACTACTGAACAGGCCTCAATAGGCATAATCATCCTTCTGGAAGCAATGCTGTATTTAGCACAAAGATGGTGAACCTCTGGCCCTCCAGATGTTGAACTGCAGCTGCCATCATTCATGACTAAAGTGGCCAGTGCTCAGGGTTAACACAAGGAGGAGTTCAATGATATCTTGAGGGCTACAGGTTCTCCATCTTGCATTTACCACTTGCCGCCAGGTCCACAACTATCAATCCAAGAGTTTCATCACAAAAGCAGAAAGGCCACTTACTTATTCAACCATATTTTAACAAATTTATATCCTACCTTTCTAAAAGAAAATATGTGCTCACTCTTTCTTGTAACATTTATGCCCTCACTTTCTTCATGAAACACCAAGCTGGCCAATAGATGCTTTGTTTACCTTCATGTCGTCGAGATTAACAGGGAGAGCTCCTGGTTTGCCCACTGGAGTGTTGCTGTTTTGCCGCATCAATCCATTAGAACTGGAAGAAACAGAAGAGGTGCTGCTGACAGCAGTGGAGAGACTACGCATGGGTGGGGCACTACTGCTGCTCTGCTGCTCTCCTGGAGGCCTGAAGGGAGAGGAAAGCGGGAGCTGAACACTGGGCAGCGGAACTGATCACAACACACTGTTCTTCGCCGCTACTAGTGGGAAGCCCAATGGACATCCTTATGATCTCTTGAGAAGGTGGTCAATAGTCTGCCCTCAAGATACAGTGCTACACAAATGACCCTTCCTAGCTCCATGGTTGCTTGGAAATTCAATTTTGGCAGTGTGCTTGCCAACTGTTATTGACTGCCCTTTTTATTCTAATACAGCAGACATATCAGATATCTTGCGTCATTGCCTATATTCTGCTTGTTATGAAAACAGCCAGATATACTTGCAAAATGAAACAACGGTGTATACTGAATTCACATCGAATGAATACTGGTGATCTGATACTGAGTCAATTCTATGCACAAGCTTCCATTTCAAGTTTGAGGTGATGGACAGGACTTAGAAGAACCTTACAAAGTCATACTGCCAACCACACCTGAAATGCTTATCTAAATACTTTAAACACACTGACACTAAACTCTTGAAGAACTTCACAGCTTCTTGACTGTCCGAAGCACCTCTCCCACGTGCACAAAGCAAGCTAGTTCTGAAAGCTGCAAGCACTAACATGTTTGCAATACCTACATAGGCAAGTTACTCTGAGAATGAGGGGACAGTGGATGGTGTACAACTCCCGTTCTTGGGTGGGATTGGTTGGATGGAGAGACAGATGGATACTGCTAACACAGGACCGCCCATGATATGGGGGGGGGGGAGAGAAATAATAGCGTGAAGCAACCCATACTTTGGTGGAGCTGGCAGAATGGTTTGATAGTTGTAGTGCTGCTGCTGCTGCTGATTAAGGATCTGAAGCTGCAAGAAAAGCTGTTGTTGCTGCAGGATTTTGGCATAAGATGAATCCATGGGAGGAGCTCCTTTGTCCTGTTTTTGGTCCGGTGGGATGTATTGGTGATATTTCAACTTCTTGACTTTCGGTTTCGGTTCCTTGGATTTTTTGCTGCGCTGGGACTTCTCGCATGAGGACTTGGACTGGCTTTGCTATTCAAAGTGAAAACACAGATGAATCAAAGGGCGGGAAGGTAAGAATAAAGAGTGCAAATGCAGAAACAGTTATTAGTATTTGCTGTCATGTTCCATATGGCTGGTTCAAGCTACCGGACCTTTCCAGAAAATGTAGAGCTACAAGCCACAGAAGGGGACACACAGTTAGCTTTTGCTGAATTAACTACAAATTCTTCGGGGGGGGGGGCAGGGGCGGAATACATGCCCATTATGTAACAATACAACAGCAAATGGGAGGCTAAATCCCAACTGCTACATGTGGGATAGGGTAGGGGTGCGTTTATGGACACAGCAGTTGGAAAGGACTTTTCTTAAAAAAGGTTCCCTGCTAGCAGTTTAGCATTACAGAAGAACAAGGCCAACAATTCCCACCCAATCTTAAACCCACATCCCATCAATTTAACCCCTTTATAGAAAGGTACCTTTATAAGGGTTGGGAGTGGTTTGGCAGCAGGAGCAACAACACCATTGGTGAGATTAGGAGGCACTGGAGGCGGCAGGGGTGGCAGGGGAGTTGGTGGCTGCTCAGACAGAAAAGGGGTCTCACTGGAGTCTGCACTGATTTTCAACTGACACACGACCTGCAACAGTAAATCCAAGTATGAGATGCACATGCCCATATTTACACCTGAGCGTTTCCCTTTCCAAGATATGGAAGCAGTTTTATGGAGTCGAAATGTGTCGATTACATGCCACTCCCAGAGGAAAGGCAGACAAATCCCATTTTTGCAGATTTGTTGCTTCTCATTTGCAGCTGCATGCAAAGAAACAGTACTGTGAATGGGCTCAATTCAGAGGAAGAGCTACAGCTCAGTAACAGAGCATCTGTTTTGCACGCAGAAGGTCCCAAGTTCGATTCCCTGGCATCTCCCAGGTAGGGCTGGGAATGTCTCTTCTGAAACCACTGCCAGTCAGTCTGGACAATACTGAATGAGATGGACCATTGGTCGCCTTCAGTGTAAGGCAATTTCCTATGCTCCCAGTATCAGCTCCACTGCAGTGAACCCCTTTGGGTTCACATTCAACTATTTTCAGCCCAAAGTAAAGGAATATAGAAGCTTTCGTTAGCATAATTTCAGTATTCAGGTGTTTCTGCTCTAATCCACAAATGACTCCTTTGGAATCCACTCCTTGCAGAGGACTTTTTTGTATCCTCCAGGAAAAGGCACCTATGTGGCTGGTGCAGGCACCAAGGCACACAAGAGCCAAGGCTATAATAATCTCACCTGAGCAGGGGATGCTGTTGTGGGGGTGGGAAGTGACTCGCAAACTCGAGCCTCCATTGGGGATGGCACAGATCCCTGGGATTCATGGCTAGCTGGCTGTTCTGGAGACAGGGCATCACTGCTGTCCTCATCAAAGGAGGAGCTGTCTGCTACTTTTGGGTAGTTCACTTGACCTACTGAAAATAATAAATTTTCATTTATTCACTAAACAAATGGAAAGGGGTCAAGGATGATTAGCAGAAGATGGTTCTGGACATCACAAGAAATCTGAGACAGTGAAAAACCAAACAAGCTTTAGACAATTTTTAAAAAAATCAATGTCACAACCTGAGAAGAAATAGTTAACACCAGGATTAACAAGAATATCATCATCTGCCTCTCTGTAGACAGGTGTAAGGAAAACTGGAGCAAGCTTTGTGTCATCTCCTGCCTGAAGGCTGGAATGAACAGTTGAGATTATGAAAGCAAAAAGGAGCACTGGAGATAGATATTTTGGCAGTTGTCTTTTTTTTTTTAAGAGCATTAGAAGGAATAATCCGTGAGGCCTAACTGCTATAGACACTTGTGTTTATTTACGATTTATATCCTTCACAAAAAATATTCCTGTATTTCTTAACAAGATTTTTTTTCTGTGAAAGGAGGTTGGGAGAAGAGAACCAAAAGCCCACTTTTATGGGTAGAACATGAGAAAAAGGAGAGTTATAAGACTGTATGACGGAGGAGAAAGACAATCCAAACCTCTAGAGTTGCTTTATGTCAGGCTTATTTCCGCTACTCCCTAACACTTCCCAGAAGATTAACGTTTTCTCATTCAAAACTATTTCCCTTTTCTTCTCTGAAGGATGCTACAGCAAAATAGTCTACCTAAACTAACGATGAAGAGACCATACAATGGCGATTCCTCTGGCCAGAGGATGGCACTAGCAGACCACACAGCTGTTCATACTTGTTTTTAAGAAGACCAAACCTTCCAGCTTTCTCTTTTTCTCTTCTTACCCCTCTCGCTTACCAAAGCAGGACCACTCAAATGAATGGCTGTAAACAAGTAGATAGGTTTTTAGGAAGAAAAGCAGAATGTGCAAGCTAAGAGAAGACAACCACCCTACAGCAGCTTTTATAGGCATGGAGATCAACTAGTGTTTTTAATACACTGGGGTTCTGCTTCAAGTCTGCCACATGCGCTGGATAAGGTAAAATGTATACACTGCTTTCCTTGGTCCAGTGGCACAGTGAGAGGTGCTAGCAAACTGCCAGAGGACCCAACACATACATGCAGGCCTCCACCTACCCCACCAGCCTTACCAATGAGAGCTTCCTTCAGGCTTGATTCTACAGGCAGAATGTTCTTCTCCACCAATTCCATGGGACCTGGCCGCTGGGCAATCTTCTCATTGAGGTCATCGGCCAGTCTGGCCCGCTTCAACTTCAGCTGCTTGGCCTGAAGGGAAGGTTCAGCAGAGGTCTCTGCTCAGGGGAACAGCAAAAAATATGATCACCTCTCAAGTACATGACCTCGGTAAAAAGTTGGCAGTTCACCGTCTGCATGGATACATGCCCTCCACTAAGTTCTATTTGTTGGCAGAACACTCTCCTCCATCAAGAGCAAGCTGCATACAATGGAAGTTATGTTTGGTCTGCTCTTTTAGTGTCATGAAATTTATTTATTTATTTAAGTTAGTAGCTCACAGTAAACTCTCTCTTTTTTTCTCAGAAAGAGCTTGAATTGGCCTGTAAAAACCAGCCTCCATTTATTGCAAGTCTCAAGCCCCCACCAAAAGAAAACTGGGCAAATGATGCACAACGGTCAGTGACGTGTAAACAAAATACCTAAGTAAGTTCTAATAATTCTGTTCCTGTGATTTATATTACCTGTTCTTAATTATGAATTTAACATTTTTGTGACTTGCCCTGGGACCCATTGGTGAAGGGCAGGTAACAATGATGATGATGACGACAACAACAAACTGCCCAATCCTGTTCCAACAGCACACTAAACTTCTACTGCCATCCCTTAAAACATTCAGAAATAATTCTCTGGAGAATTTGCTAACCTGCCACCCATCACTCCCCCCCCCCCCCCGCTAAAGAACAGGTATCTTAAATGATATGCAGGGGTTGCACCATGCTCATAGATGCAATGGTGTCCTTGAAGTCTTCCCCTGGTGCCTATGATGTATCTGAGGCCCCACCCCTGCCCAAGTCACAAGGTGAGGAGGATGGTTAGCTTTTTCTTCCTTGAGAAGTACATGGGGCTCAAGGAGAAAGCTGGGACCCACAGCACTTGTTCAAAAATCTATAGCAATTCAAGAATACAAACAGTGTGCCTGGAGGACCTTGATAGCAAAGTACTTTGCTCAATGTTAAAGCACTGACCCGCACCAACAGTACTGGCCCAACCCGCCAGCCAGCCATCCCCAGCTGAATAAGATTAACATATAAGAGCCATGAATGTAAAGTTGTATCTATAGAGGGTGAAAATTTACAAGAGAAGACTGCACGCCAAGAATCATACCTTCCAGAATGTGCATCCTCACTAACTCTGATCTCTCTGGCCGGGACCGGATCTTCCGTTTCAGGTAGTCCTCTGTCTGCAAATATATATATATGGAAAACAGCATGCTGAACCCAAGTAGGAAGACAGGACTGAAGCAAATAACATACACGATTTTTAACAGGGAAATTATCTTGGATTTTTAAGCATATGATGAGATATAACATTCCCACAGATTTTTACTACCCCTGCCATTGCAGCAGGCTAATAACTCCAGAACATTTAAGCAGTAGCAGAGAACCTCAAGCAGAATGGGTCACAGAACTTAAAGCACTAAGCGCTTTGAGATTCTTATGTTGTGGTATGTTAAATTCTCAGGTTGCTTGGGTATAGGGAGAAACACATCTATTGATCAGGAAACTCTGGGAAAGTCAGTTACTTATCTTGAATCCTCAGTCACCTTACAAACTGTATAGCAAATCTGGAGTGATTTTACCCAGGCTCTAATTCTATTAACTTTAAACAAATGTTAAAGGAGAAAGAGAAAGAGAAGATAACAATTCAGCAGCCAGTGCATTCACTTCTCATCCAGCTAACAAGAGGCTCTTTTGGGAATGAACTGAAATACTCCCAAAATGAGACACGGTGCCTGCATTCAGTTTCCTTATTTCTCAAGAATCAACGTTTTCCGCTTAGCTTCTGTATTATCAAGCTCTCAGCTAAAGAGAAAATCAAGCAAAGTCCAAGGTACCTGAAAGGGGCAGACATGTTTATAATTAAGAGAAACTATCACAGGTGGTGTGCAGAATGGAAACACACAAGATGCTCAACAGAGAAGCACTTAGAAGAATATGCAAACAGTTTTGAAAATCACAAACGCAGTAACTCTCTTGAAGCTAACTTGTGGCTTACCCTGGCCCGTTCCAAGCTCCTTCTCTGTTCATGAAATGCAGCTGGACTTTTCAGAGCTGTTGGAAAGATAACAATGAAGGAATTACAAGAGTTGGTCTCACACATTTCTAAACATGCCCATGCTACTTAAGTGTCACCCAATTCAAAGTACAGGTGTTACAATTAAATAATACAAGATGCAGTTTCAACATGGTTTTACTGTGTTGGCAACCGCAATAAATCAGAAGCATCAGGGCCAATTTGACAACCGAGTCAGTCAATGCTTGTTAGAGAAATATATGCTTAGGATATATTCATTCTTTATTATATATAATGATTTCAAAACAGATATCAAACCTCTTATTTCTGTTCTAGCCTTTCATAAAGTCAAGAGTCTAAAAATTTAGCATAATAAAGCCTTGGCGTTCCATTAGCAATAACCTTGGAGATAACAGTTCAAGTCTTAGCCATGTTCTTAGCGACCACATACCAGAAAAAGAGGTAGGGGTGTGTGTGTGTTTTGATTATGGAGGCTAAGAAGAAAGAAGCAGGGTTAAGACTAGAAGATGTGAGGTGTGACGATCAAGTTGGAATCATGATGCATGCAATCTGGACTTTCGCTACTTACTCTTGGGCTATGTAATGAATATTCCTGTGCATGTGAAGAGGACAATATTGAGACAAACCAGGATTTTGGCAATCGATGTGGGTTGCAATGCAACCTTATGACATTCTGGTTCCTGTGCAATGAGACTTGGTTTTCCATTGTATATAAAGACAGCTCTGTCTCAGTGCCAATTCAGAGAAGGCTACACAGCAAACCACCAAAGAAGAAACACTTTGTCTGCAGGCATCTCCTTCCTGGACATTTTCAGCATATGGACCAGATCTTCTATCAATTTGGGATGGTTTGAATCCATACAATGGAGTAAGCTCCCATTGCTCTGTCCTAGCTTCTGCCAACCTAGCAGTTTGAAAGCATCCCAGTGTGAGTAGATAAATAGGTACTGCTGCAATGAGAAGTTTAATGGCATTTCTGTGCGCTCTGGTTTCTGTCACGGTGTTCCCCTGCGCCAGAAGCGGTTTAGTGATGCTGGCCACATGACCCAGAAGAGTGCCAAAAACCCCATAGTAGCCTTTGACTGGCCTTAACCATTCAGGGGTCCTTTACCTTTTTAAACCTTACCTCTGACATTTTAAATTCACACCCTGGTATGCTGTCAACCTAAGCCAGCTGAGGAAGTAGCCATTTTTACAAATTGCTTAGAGGCACTCTAGGTTTATATAAATCACTTAAATAAATGCAACCCCACACTGTTCCTCACAGAAGGCACATGGACAAGAAAGATTTGATGAAGGGATAATATGACTTCACCAAAGAAGTCTCAGTGTAGCTGAAAATTTCGGCACAAGTAGAACTGAGAATGCAAGATGCATGAAGTCTGACATGTCAACACCAACATTACACACAGCCACATACATTAGGATCTGATCATTTACAGCAGGTCCACGTGCAGACAGGAGCAAGGAAGATAGGTCAAGCACACTTGTCTACCAATGCAAAAGTGGTAGAGAATCTAAGGAGTAACGTAAAGAATGAACACCTTCCCCGTCTTTTCTCACCACTGAAGAACTGCCAAGAGAGACCCTATTTTAGGACACTGATCAACTGCTGCTGAGCACTGTACAAGCCTTGGAAGAATCCTTTGGCAGGGCTTTTTCTCTGCCAGATTCCAGTAAGCTCACATTGGCTAGGACTAATAGGACTGCTGTCTGCCAACAAATCTTTTCTCAGCACATTGTGGTAGAGTGCTGGTTGCCAGCTGAGTACTTGTAATGTGGAATGGTAGCTTCAGTTGCATAGAATCCATGGGTCTATTACAGTGAGCAGAAAAATCTGGGACTTAGGTCCTCCAATCTACCACCAGAAGCCATTCAGCTCCAGGTTAGTGGTCATGCTGGAACCAATCACAGAAAATGATACCACACCAATGCTGCCTAAATAATGCATCTGTTAAAGGTGTGGTCCTTAATAGCTGCAATTTCCTGGCATTTTGGAGCTTGAGTGGACATGGGAAGTCTTTAACACAACATGTCAAAGGGTTTTTGTTAATTGAATTCTGTTATTAAGGTGGTCCCTCTATTCTGATTTTGTGTGTGTGTACACACATGGAAGACTAAATAACTTTATGTGGAGCACAGCAGACCTCTAGTAAAAACATTGTCAGCAAATGTAGACACAGGATGCTTTTTCCAGCACACACATCTTTGAGAGGCTTCTTAATAGTGCTGTAGCTGTGTAAGGATAGGGTAACTGAGAAAAGCTCCTAAAAGAATGCTTTCCACTATGTGCTCCCTCAGTCTCAAAGGTATTCAGAAATACAAGGTATAAGGGTAATTTGGTGGTGGCAACAGCAACCTGTTTAAAGAAAAGTCCGATCACCAACAGTAGAGTAGTAACCAGTGCCAAGACGCCTATGATACCTTTGTGATCCATAGCAAGACAACCAGTAAGAGGAGCTTACCTGCTATTTATCTTGCAGTAGTTAAAGGTAAAGGGACCCCTGACCATTAGGCCCAGTCGTGGCCAACTCTGGGGTTGCGGCGCTCATCTCACCTTATTGGCCGAGGGAGCCGGCATACAGCTTCTGGGTCATGTGGCCAGCATGACCAAGCCGCTTCTGGAGAACCAGAGCAGCGCACGGAAACGCAGTTTACCTTCCTGCTGGAGTGGTACCTATTATCTACTTGCACTCTGACGTGCTTTTGAACTGCTAGGTTGGCAGGAGCAGGGACCGAGCAACGGGAGCTCACCTGTCGCGGGGATTCGAACCGCCAACCTTCTGATCGGCAAGTCCTAGGCTCTGTGGTTTAACCCGCACCACACCCCAACAAAAGTCTTTTTTAGTATTCTGAGTGATGAAATTCTATTATTATTATTATTATTACTATTATTATTATTATTATTATTATTATTATTATTATTATTATGAAAAGGAGTAACTAAGAAGCCTGTTAGCTTTCAATTGAATCCCCCCAAAGGGAAATTCTCATTCTCACAGGTATTTCTTTGAAAAACACTTGGCTTGTGCTTCATCCCAATGCTGGCAGTAATGCAAAGAAAAGAATTCCATTCTTGACCTCTGAAAATGCTGAAGGGAACAAGTCTCTACTTCTCCCACAAGATTCTCTTGGAAGAAACCAAAGATCACTGGTATAGTATGTATTATCAGACTCCATCCAAACTAACCAAACAGCGTACATTTTTCTTGGCTACATAAAAAGTACATAACAAATGGCCCAGAACTGTCAAACAACTCTACCATGTCAGTTAGGAGATCGACCTTTTCTAGCATGGCCTTAATATATTGTGTAGCTATAAGTAGCCAAGTTTATGAACTGCAGTAACCCACACTCTAGAGAAATAGACTGTCATTTTCAGATTTCATTTTTAAAAGACTTCCATCCCTCAGGATTGTGAAAAACATGGAAACATAACAGAAATCATTGCTGAAAGCCGTAAGACTAATATCAAGATATGGTCCACAAGACAGCCTTTGCAGATCCAGTTCAAAACCCACCATTGTTCTGGGCTTATTCCATTCCACCCTAATTCAATGCTTTGGGGCGGTATTCAACTACTACTAAAGGATTTCTGCGTGTACAACAGAATTTCCCCTCTCCCACCCAAATCTGCTCCAGAGGGTTGCAGGAACTCATGAAAAAGATATTTTGGTAGGGGGAGCGCACAGGGAAGGTGAAGAGGAGAACATTCCATGTTACATTGCTGAGAGAATGTTTACTTAAACAGTACATTGAACACAACCCTTTATTTCCCAATATGGAGGAGAGAATCTGCCCCAAAATTATCAAAGCTTCATAAAAATAAGAGCAAGGGATATAGTACTGCCAATCAGGGAGAATATACATATTAAATGTGTGCTGTGTATGCACCCAGCTGTTCACTTATTCTAGCCACTATCAAGGAGGAATGGAGCAAGACAGCACCCAGTCCCTCAAGGACTGCAATGTATAAAGAAAGCACTTAAAGAGGTTGCAGAGTCACCTCTGCAAACCCCTAGGTTCCATGTAACAACCTGTATATAGCCAGTCTTAGATGCGTAACTGCACAGGCACCAAGAACCTCACTCACTCCAACCTCTATGCATCAGCAACATGACACAGAAAAGTAGCCATAGACCAGTATTCCTTTCCATACCCTACCTTTGCTATATTTTGAAGATTTCAAAGATCCATAAAGGACATCCATTAAGGTGCTGGCAAGCAAACAGTCTGAAAATTGATTCTAACCCAGAGTAGTTGCCAAACCTAACCATACTATCACACTTATTGATAATCAAGATAATTTAAAACTTACTTGAAAAGGAACAGATTCCAACAGTAGGACTTAAAGTGGGGCCCTTTCAAGTAACACTGGTGCCGCCGCCACCAATGTATCCCTGTTTGATCTGATGAAGTGAGAAGGAGGTACAGTAGTACCTCTGGTTACGTAAACTTCAGGATGCAAAAGAGGCAAACCCGGAAGTATTTGATCAGGTTTCGCCGCACGCATGTGCAGAAGCAGTCCTCAGGTTGCGGAAACCTTGGGATCCGACTGGACCTCCGGAAGAGATCCCATTCACAACCAGAGGTACCACTGTACTTGGAACAGGACTTTCTCTGAGTATTTCAGTGGTAGGCTCATGGCCCAGGCTGTGTTTTCAGAGGCAGTATGCCTCCAAATATCAGCTGCTGGGAATTGCAAGTGGGGAGAGTACTGTTGCCCTCTGATCCTGACTGTGGTCTTCCCATAGGTTGGCCACTGTGATAACAGGATGGGCCACTAATCTGATCCAGCAGGGCTCTTCTGATATTCTATAGGGGGGAAACCCAAGACTTTTAGTTACACCTTAATTTAAGCCCAGTGTTAACAGCAGCAATTAAGACTATTCTCATTTAGAAACTGAAACGCAACCAGGGCCACTACAGGTAAACCAACTCAGTTCCACTAGCCTTTACAAAGGAAGATGCTGGAAAGATAATCAGAATTATCTGCTCTTTTTAGGCGCTAAATCGGAAGAGATTTCATTCCTCGAGTATTATTATTTTAGCACTAGCTGAGAAACAATTCAAAGCTATGAAGCAAGTTGTATGTTTCTATTATGTTCTCTTTTCTTAAAAGATCCAGGTGTCAGTATATTCAAGTGTTGTTCTAGGTAAAACAACTAGAATGAGAAACACTAACCTCACAAGTTCAATATTTTAAAGGAACTTAATGGTATCACTACTCATGTAGATAAAAAGCCCATCTATAGGAGCTTACAACAGCTTACAATGTGTTGCCCTGTAGATGTTGTTGGACTTCAACTCCCATCATCCCTAACCATTGGCCATGCTGGCTGGGGCTGATGGGAATTTTTGTTCAACCTTGGGGTTTCCCCCCGACAAGTGTTTGGGTTCTCCCAAGTCTGCTGAAATCTTCCTCTTGTGCATGGATGATGTCATTTTGTCTACAAAAGGACTGGTAGCCAGAACTGAGATCACTGTAAGTATACAATATGATAATGCTGTAAGGTCGCCATAGCCCTGTGGCCCCAGGCGACAGAGAGGGTTTACACTTGATTTATGGTAGGGTAAACGCACATGCTCATAAATCCAAAAATACTCTTACCACTAAGCAGTTGGGCTGTATCTGAACAACAGACTCAGAACATTGTTTATTTTTTCTAATAGAAAAGCTTTAGCTGCAAAAGAGTTCTTTTTTTCTTGTCATCAAGAGTTCCATTTCGTTTTGCTTTGAGGAATATACACCATTTCTGAAAGCATGTTTAGCTTCAGTGTCATATGCAAATCTGTCCTCAGACAGCACACTGGATCCCAAACAATCAATGCCTTCCAAGGAGAAAATAAACATAGATCACTTGACTCAGTGCTTTGAAAACAGTTTGCATATACCTGTTTTGCAGCAAAGCATGGGAAATGCATGGGGCATGGGTGGCGCTGTGGGTTAAACCACCGAGCCTAGGGCTTGCCGATCAGAAGGTCGGCGGTTCGAATCCCTGCGACGGGGTGAGCTCCCGTTGCTCTGTCCCTGCTCCTGCCAACCTAGCAGTTCGAAAGCACGTCAAAGTGCAAGTAGATAAATAGGTACCGCTCTGGCGGGAAGGTAAACGGCGTTTCCGTGCACTGCTCTGGTTCGCCAGAAGTGGCTTAGTCATGCTGGCCACATTACCTGGAAGCTGTACGCCGGCTCCCTCGGCCAACAAAGTGAGATGAGCGTAGCAACCCCAGAGTCGGTCACAACCGGACCTAATGGTCAGGGGTCCCTTTAACTTTACCTATGGGAAATGCAGCATGGGAAATATTCCTCTGGAGACTCCTTGATGTAGGTGAAGATCTGCACTACAGTGAAACCAATCAAAGAGGCTGTTCATGAGCATGGCACAGGTTTGAAGAGTAAGTATTTGCCACAGAATGAACAGAAAATTATATTAAACACTGTAGATATTATAGTTGCCTTTGTCCATGGAGTTTTCTTGGCAGGGATACTGGAGTGGCTTGCCGGTTCCTGCTCCAGGTGGATCACGTTTGGTCAAAACTCTCCACTATGACCTGTCCATCTTGGGTGGCCCTGCACGGCATAGCTCATAGCTTCTCTGAGTTATTCAAGCCCCTTCGCCATGGCAAGGCAGTGATCCATGGAGATATTATAGTAGCTTGCCAGTATTCCCAGGAAAACAGTGAGACCTGTGCCTTCTCTGTTTTTAAAATTAGGAGCATTAGCTACAATCCAGAGAGTCGGTATAATAAAGGCTTGCGTATACAGTATATCTCATAGCTTCTATTTGTGATGCACGATAAGGGCATGACATTGAAGTAACAACTTCCGAAGCTCTCCCAAATGTGCTTTAGATTTGCAACCTCTGAGTGAGAGAAGAGAGTAGATCAATTTATCTTAATGATGCTTTATAACTTCCCTTCCTTCCTCTGTATCCTTGTTCTTGCAGCACTCTCAGTCATCACAAATATGAAACTAACTCCCTGCAACTGTTGGCACATGCAACCCTGAGGCATGGTGACTGAACCTGGAAGCTCAGTGGATGCAGAAGCTCCCAGGGTTCAATCCCCAATATCTCTAGGTAGGGCTGGGGATGTCTTCTGTTGGAAACACTAGAAAGATGCTGTCAGTTGGTGTAAACAATGCGGACCTAGATGGACCAACGGTCTGACTCCATAGAAGGCAGCTTCCTGTTCCACCAGAGCAAACTTGTATTAAAACAAATGTCTCTCTTTGCCAAAGATCCTGAAGTTCCCTGTATGTGAAGAACACATAGTTCATTAAGTCTGGCATAATTTGTTATGCAGGGTAGCTTTGTAGTTCACATTTAAAGTAAACTACAGTATCTTTCCCATCTAGTTCAAATGGTGAGGAAATGAAGCAGGGCAGAAAAATGTTCCTTTTTAGCGGATTAAAATTATGGGAAAAGGCGAAGCCATTTAGATAGCATTTCCTCATTTTTGCTACTTATTAACTGCTCTTGAAACACACAGAGAACTTAGCTGAAAGCATGACCAACTAAATACCAGGAGCCATGGGAACAAATGGATTAGTTTATACATGAAATGTAGATAATACACTTCCAGAAAAAGTTAAAGCTGTTGATAGCTCTGTTTTGTGTTCTGCAAGGATTTGGTTAAAGCGGACTACTGCATTCTGAACATAGCACCACTTTAAAAAAGCTTCATACAACCACAGAACACTAATTCAACTGAATGCTGTATATTGCTGGTTCAGATTGTTCATCTTATTGACCATTATATTGGTCGCAAAAACAAGAAGTCATTTGCAATCATTCTAGCATCATGGACCAGAAAGTCAGCTTCAACTAGACTACAGCGATGTACCATTTACTCTCTCTCTCCAGTATATTTACTCTGAGCTCCCTTGACCTACCAGTCGATAACATTAACTAGTTGTAATTCTCTTTAAAATGTGTTTTAAGTACTTGTACAATAGTTTTTCATAGTTATTAACTAATCCCAAAATAGAAACATTCCTTCCTATGTTAGACTTCTTACTAATCCCACAAATCAGAAGGAATTCTATTGAGAAAGCTTAATGATTAAAAGACAAACTGGCTGCATTCAGGCAGAATACTTTTGCTTCCATTTTAGATTGACCACAGTTTGCCATTTCATTTCAGACCCAACAAACTTACCGGTAATTCTTAATTACAGATTTTAATTACAGTTTCTTAAAACAAGACATCTTCATAGTTTAAGAAGCTGGGTTTTTTCAACAAACCATAGTTAAGGGTTCAGACATAATGCTGAACTGTGGTTAATCTAACTTAGTAGCTTCTGATCTCTTCCTTGTGGAAGGAGGGGAGAACACATGAGGCCAAGGTTTGCCGCAGTTCATCCTCATAATGATATATCATTGTTTGGTTTAGTGTTACATGTGAATTGGGTCAGTGTATCTAGATTTGGACATTGCAACAATCTGTGGTTAATTTAAAAGGAACCAAAAGGTTTCTACACTCTTCATCATGGCTCCTGAGAAGTGGTGAGAACTCACTGCAGCTCATTGCTATAACTCTGAACCATGATTTAGGATCATGTATGAAAGACAAGTCCATTATTTCTGCAATACCCCAAGCTGGTAACTTGAAGAAATATTGTCATTTGATGCCAGGGACAAATGTGAGTAAAGTTAAAAGATAGGTAATCTTTATAGTCTTTTCAAATTCTTGTTGACAGGGTTCCATCAATGTCATTCCTACACTGATCACAAAGGGGCACTACAGAGCAGCACAAGGGGTCAAGGATGGGGTTCCTGCAGCAATGCCCTCTCCACCGTGCTTGTCTCACAACAAGGAGAGAGAGGCAGAGGTCTATGTAAAGCACTAACCACAAGACCACTGTGCTTGCAAGGCTATATTTTCACAATCAATTTCTGTGGATTTCCTTCCTGCTTGGTGGTTTGGAAGTGTTGACAGTATCCAACAACCTGCAAAATGCATAATGGAAGGAACAGGGCAGATGTCTCCTGTGGTTTCACCACATAATTTTGTTAAACATGCTCTACAATATGGACATTTCTGTCTTGGAAGATAACTGCACTTGAAGCATGTCGGGAGACTAGTAGTCTTTTTTTAGCCTTACATATAAAACTGTTGTGGAGGCCACTACACCTAATGTCTTTTGTATAGGAGGCGGTGCTAGTTGTGGACACACAATTCAAGTACGGTACAATTCTAGTGATGGTTCTTCTCTGTATGGGTTCTGGGCATCTTTTTCTCAACACTTAGGTAAGCTTCACAATTAGGGCATCAAGGTAAAACATAGTGCATGAAGTGGTAACAAGGGCAGGGGTGGGGAACTGAATCCAGCCAGCAGGCCAGATTCATATCCCTCCACCCTTGTGCGCCATGTAACAGGTGGGCAAGACCACACACCACTCAATCCCCTAACATCACAATAGTACCAGGTGACCCATGTGGTACACAACATTTTGAAACATTGCAAAGTCTTTCCAGATGGCGTCTGCATACAAACCCCTTTTTCAAGTCTAGGCACATGCCTAGTGTCATTCATTTTCTATGCGGCCCTTCATCAGAGAGGATCACAAGGCATTTTACAATATAAAAACACAAAAATACATAAAAAGCCAAAGACTGTTTAATTAGCCAAAGGCCTAATTAATATGATGGCAAGTGGATATGCCTTGATCATATCAGCCTTGCAGGCCAAACGATAAGGCCTGGAAGGCCTAACTGGGCCTTAGGGACAGACTAAAAGCAAAATATATCAAGACAATGTTCCCACTGGACAAAATTCTGGTATCTTCTTTACTCTACATTTAAAAGCATGAGTTAGCTAATAATGGTGTTGCAAAGTTTCTGTTTTGTAGCCTATATGCTATACTATTTTTTATTCCTCAAAAAACAACCCCAAACCCTACTCAATGTGAGTTGTCAGCTAATTCTCACAACAACCCTGTGAAGTAGGGTTGGGCTAAGAGACAGTGACTAGTCCAGTAAGATACATGGCTGAATGGGGATTTGAACCCAGATTGGCCTGGTCTCATTAACTACTACATGACACTATTCTCTACCAAATTCATGTGAAAATTTCAAAATATGAAAGTAGGATGCCCAACAGTACCTAATATTCCTCTCTCAGCCTCCCTTTTTGCTGTCATTTGGAGAAGCTAGAAAACAGCTGTACCCTCTCGCACTTGTTCACATTCAAATTTCAGTGCAAATAAGAGCTGTCTCTTTTCCACTTGCCAGAAGGCTCAAGGGAAAGGCTGATCCTCTTCCACTTCCTTTCAAGTCAGAGATTGTGAAGGAGTAGGGAAAGACTCCTATGGTTCCTCATTGTTCCCAAAATACCACAAAGGATAAGAATCCTGCCTTTCCCTCAAGCTCTCATCAAGTATCAGAAGACTCAAGGGAAAGGCAAGGTCTACTCTAGTTTGACCAGGTGTTTGGATAATAAAAGTGTGGGAGAGGCCCCTCCCATTTCTTACTTTTTCCATAATGCAGCACAAATTAGAGAAACCCTTGTCTCTCCCACAAGCCTCCTCGTGCATGCCAGATAACTTAGAGGAGGAGATTGGCAGCAAGCACCAGCAGAAATTGGCCAGTAAACCTCAATGCAGATACAACTAACATAAAAATATGTCGTACACTGATCAATCTACTCAGTATCTGTCTGCAATTGGAGGGGGGAGAATCAGAACCAAGGGACCACTGTAACCCCCCTGACCTCTCTAGTCAATCCTTGAGACTCACCCTAGGACCCATCTCTTACCAGCCCAGTAGACACCTCTGATTTTCATGTAGCTGGAATGTAGAATGTCAGGCTGAACAAATGGGAAAGTCCCAATTTTGCCCATGAAAACAGTGCAGCCCTTGGGCTGAAAAGGGTTTCCCATCCTTGAACTACAATGGCTGGTGGCTGAGGCTCTCCAGCATTTCAGACATAGCTTTTTTTCAAGCCCTACATGGAGATACTGGGAATTAAGCCTGGGATGCCTGCATATATAACACGTGCCACTGAGCTATGGTCTTATCCTTGATATTCTAGTTGAGTTGTGTGTGACAAATACAGTGGTACCTCGGGTTACGGACGCTTCAGGTTACAGACGCTTTAGGTTACAGACTCCGCTAACCCAGAAATTGTACCTCGGGTTAAGAACTTTGCTTCAGGATGAGAACAGAAATCACGCCGCCACAGTGCGGCGGCAGCAGGAGACTCTATTAGCTAAAGTGGTACCTCAGGTTAAGAACAGTTTCAGGTTAAGAACAGACCTTCAGAACGAATTAAGTTCTTAACCCGAGGTACCACTGTATGCTGGCCTTCAAGAAATGAAAAGGTTAACTTCATCTAAAAATGGTGCTTTTAAGTTAGCTGCTTGAGATAGCCACAATGCATTAGGAAATGCTGAACTGTAGAGTATATGCAGGTTTACTAGCTCCCAGTCTGACAAAGCCCATCACGTTTTACAAGTTTACTCAGGGCAAAATAATATTTCACTATTAGCATACCAAGAAAGTTAATGAAGGCACACAATGTGGTTTTAATTCCACTAGTTTAAAAAGTATAAGAAGTAAAAGTACAGCCAACAGCTTGCATTATTCTAAAAGGAGATGGGTTGTTTTGAATGGGTATTTAAGCAAGCTTAAGTGTACTTGAGAAAAATAAATGTAAAAGCTTCCTATTTTTTTCTGCTCCAACCTCAAATGCAGATCTGTTTTGGAACAAACTGCTCTGACCTCAAATCTGTTCTAGGAAGAATGCCCAAAAATGCAAAGATAGGATCCATTTAAGTGAGTAAAATGGGACCTATCAGGTCCTTGACTGCAATCCCTCTCCTCCCTAGGCATTTCACAAGTTGAGTAAGTTCATAAATGAACTATATATCTAGAATATGCAGCCCTCAGCCTTGCCTTATACATACTGAACTGTTTAAATTAAGGAAGTTTAACAAAATACTCATATAATCTGAATGAATGGGATTGGAGGACACAGCAAGCAGAAGCGTCTGGCCTGTTGTGGTTTCTCTAATTTGCAACACTGCCAAGTTAAAATGAACAACTTCTAGAATCTCTCTGAATTGCACACTGGCATTATGGTCAGCTCATACTATTAATAACGCAAGATACCAGACCTCATAATGTAAATTCAGTCCTCTTCCTTCTCACTCTGGTGATTAAAACCTTTATTTTTGTTTATCATGTGCTTGTTTTATGTAAACAATTTTTGGAGGAGAAACCCAGAAGGATGGCTTCCCTCAAATCAAGGTCAAGGAGTGTCACTATAACATACCTGAATATACTTACACTGAACGTGCACAGAGGCAAGGATGGAGGACAATTTATGCATTTCTACTCTTATGGCAGCCACTATTCTATACTAGGACCGGCAAAGGGGCCTTGATTCTAAATTTCCATTAAGATTAGCAATAGTCAATCTCTACGGTTTTATCCCACCAAGATGCAGAATCAGGGCTGAACTATGCAAACATGGGCTAGTTCAGTTCTCCAATGCTTTCATTAGAACAAAGTATGTATGCATAAAGGGACCCCTGCCCATTAGGTCCAGTCGTGGCCAACTCTGGGGTTGCGGCGCTCATCTCGCTTTATTGGCCGAGAGAGCTGGCGTACAGCTTCTGGGTCATGTGGCCAGGATGACTAAGCCGCTTCTGGTGAACCAGAACAGCGCACGGAAATGCCGTTTACCTTCCCACCGGAGCGGTACCTATTTATCTACTAGCACTTCATGCTTTCGAACTGCTAGGTTGGCAGGAGCAGGGACTGAGCAACAGGAGAGCTCACCCCGTCATGGGGATTCAAACCGCCGACCTTCTGATCAGCAAGTCCTAGGCTCGGCGGTTTAGACCACAGCGCCACCCGCGTCCCATGTATGCATATATTTAAGCTATTTATATACCACTTAATCACTGAAGTTTCTAATCTGGTTTCACTCTGGAACATAACGGGAGGTATGGGGTAAAACCTGAGCCTCATCCCTGTCACTGGAATCACTGTGACACTGGAACAAGCCAGGCCTCCATCTCAACTATCTCCTTGTGCCCCTATACTTTATCCCAAAATGGTTTCCAAAAATAAAGCACTGCACCGGGGGCCTAAACCAACCCGCCAACCATAACAACAGGAGGACTGGCCTCCATTAACAAGGCCCTATGTATACAGGGATGCACAGCACCCTACAGCCCCTTCCTCTACATGCATACCTTATTATCAGAGTGATGGGCATTTGATTAAAAGTACAATATGAAGTGTTTTATAGTTTGAAGCAAGCATTCTACACAGAATGCTTACTCTGTTTATCTACGAAAATGATTGGGAAAATGTACACACACCCCTAAAGAAAAATTATGGGGAATGATGGGAGTAGTAGTTCAACATCTGGAGGGCCACAAGGCCCCCATTCCTGATCTATGCTACAGGTAAACCCTGGCAGCCAAGAGACCTGTGCCTGATAAAGTGTAGTCAATAAACAAAAAGAATGCAAATAAGTAGGACTGAAATAAGAACTAACTAATGAACCCAAGTAGTCAATCAAAGTTTTTAATCAACCTCCACTCAACCATAAAGCTCACTGCGTGACTGTGAGCCAGTTACACTTTCCCAGCCTATCCTACCTCAAAGGGTTGTGGTGAAGATAAATTTATGTACGTTGCTTTGAGCTGATTGAAGGAACGGTGGGATAAAATATAATTATTTTGAATGGATATGGCACTTCATTGATCTAGCAATGACTACATATCATAGGAAGGGATGACAAGGGTTGTGTGGACTCCTGACAGAGATCTAAAGCCAAGGTTTTGCTTGCTGTCATCAAGGTGGAAGGCACTGGTGATACTGCTGCCTGCTCCTCCAGTCAAAAGCCTAGCCAACCAGTGGGGAAGACCGGGTTGGGGGTGGGAGGCAGAAAAGGATGGGTACTGGTTCCTAGAAGACCCTCTTGCTGCTTCTCACTGAAGCACAATAGTCTGGGGAAGGGCAGGCAGGCTGTGGGTCCCCAACAGCTCCACCCACTGCTAGAAAGGGAAATCTCCAGCACTTTGGAGTTGCTTCCTCACAGACATGGGTCACCTTCATCTCTCAAATTTCAATATACAAAAAATAGCTGCACACTGACATTTAAAATGAAAATTAGATACATCTTATTAAAACACTATGAACTGAAACCTACTTCTTTTCTTCCACATCCCCTCTCTTCCATTTAACACCCCCCCTCCCGATGCAACAATATAATTCTTTTGTCTAGAACAAATATTTCTTCTGATCTATCCAATGTATCAGAGTTGTATGTGTTTTTCTTTCTGTTTAAAAAAAAAGTCCTAGAGAGTATGCCTGAACATTTAAAAGTGTCCATTAACATTTTAAATCAGAATTTCATGTGCAAGCTTAACTTATCAATAAATAAAGTAAAATTGATGGTTAATTGACTGGAAGTGTTTTAAAATTGAATGGCAGGCCCACAAATGAGACATGAGGATGACAGTGAAGAAAGGAAAAGGTGAGCTAACCCTAGTTTTGCAATAATACATTTTCAACTAATGGTATTTGTTTTATTTGCTATCAATGTATCCTTGACAAGTTTTTTAGACTCTCTCTGCACTAGAGGAATAACATTCACTAATCTGCTTGCCAAATATGTCTGTTTATACTGAAAAGATCAAGTTTTATATTAGTTTTCTGCCTATAATACACCTATTCAAAACACCTGATTGCTCTTAAATTTGTTTACATCTAGTGCCATTGCCAACAAAGCAAGTCAGCATGCATACAGAATCCAGACTCCTGCCTATTGGAACTACAGAGGCAGCAACGGAAATAGCCCAATTAGCTGCTGTAACACTTCAAATGTATCCAAAAACTTCTCAAATCCATTATAAAGAAAGTCACTTGGAAAACAGTCATTCAACATGCAATTGTTGCTGCACATTTTACTACGGTTGTCAATACTGAAATTAAAGATGCTGAACAGGTCAGCATGAGGCACTGGGGAATCTGTTAGAGCACCCTTTACACCGGGGTTCTGTTTGAAACCACTTTACTCACAAAAGGCACAAACAAAGCAGACAATCATGGAACAATTTTTTAGAATTTGACAAATTTTATAAACATGCCAACTAAAATCATATGTCTGAACATGAAGAACAGAAACCAAAAGTGAACGGAATAATTTACTAGTATCGAGATACAGGAAAATATATGTGCAAGAAAGGGCCCTCCAAACTCCTCTTTATTTGCTTTTCAGCTTTTGGAGAGCCAGGAACTTCCCCCAGAAACAACTGTGTACTTCCAACTAATCAACAGACAAAAATGTTTATAGGCCAGCTTCACATAAGGTCCCAGTTGTTATTGCAACAGCTAGGACTTGCAAAAGAAAATGTTGATATATCTGGATGCTGCTTATAACAAGAACAAAGAAAATCCTTCTAACCCAAAATGAGTCGTCTAGTACTCTTGTAGCAAAACAGCAACATGACATTGGTACACTGAGCCGATGCTTGCACAATTCTTAGCAGAGCCAACACCTTTGTAAAGGCTTCAAGGCAAATACACTACAGAGCTTGCAAAAATAATTCAACTGCTTTTCTACCAGCCCTCATGTTACTTCTCCTGATTCATTTGTCTATTTGATCATAACTTTTCATACACTAAAAAGTTATTTTCAAAGCGTTCCTTAGCCCTGCATATATTTGTTTCATCATTGACTTGAGCCACACCTAATGAACAAGCTATTGCAGCACTTGTCACCATGCAACAAAACCTGCTGTCTGAAGGTTACAGTGAAATTCTAAACAGTAGCAAATGCAGAAAAAATCTTTGTTGCATGAACATTTTATAGCCAGGGTACTACTAAGCATGTGTACTGCCACACTCCCAGCTCAATGGCAGGAAGCATGCTAAGAAAATGACTACCATGCACCCAGTTTTTCACATGTTTCTAGCATGGCAACATCTTCCCGTAAGTCCTTCTTTATCAAGTAATACAGCCACATCTTACTCTGTGCAGCAACCAACTTCCAGAAAATAGATGCTAGGGTACCAGTCCTAGAAATTAAAAATGGCACAAGGCTCCACACACCGTACATGGGGACTGAAGTGGAATGGATCTTGGAAGGGCAGATGTTTCAAAGCTCTCTCTCATCTCAAAAAAAGACATTGTGTATTCAAAGAGAAAGAAGAAGTTTAAACAAGTTATACTTACGAGGCATGATCCCTTGGCTAACCAGCTCCTCGCGTGTTCGTCGCTGCTGGAGCTTCAACTGTAGCACTGCAATGAGGCAGACAAAGAATTAAGTGCGGAACAGGTTACTGTGACATGCCACAATGCAGAGCATATTTTTCTCTTCATTTTCTTTTCTTTTAGCTCCAGAACATTAGTGTGTAGGAGAGAAGCCCTGTCATCCCCACCCAATTCTTAACTCTTGCAATTGCAGAAGTGGCCTCAGGCAGCAAGGTTTCCGTATTCTGCTGTAGACAGCGGGGAGAGGAAGTTACAATGCATTTTAGCAGGTTGATAAAAAAATCCACAGAGTATGAAAACAGGGCCTGTTGCTCAACAACTCCTGCAGCACCACAGTCCTTTGCAAATAATGAAAGCATAAAAACACGGGGACCACACAAACAGACTCTGATCCAGTAAAATGCAGAAATTCACATTTACCGAAGTTTTCATTCATGTACACCTACATTTATCATTAACAACTATACTGTCAGTTGCATGGCTTGTCCCTATTTCTTACAACCAACAGGTTGTACCAACACTGTTTCCCAAAAATGAGATTCCAAGAAAAAATCCTTTTAAGGATTTGAAGAGTTCAGCATAAACCATCTACAAGTTTATACTGAAGGGCACATAACATGGACCAGTTTCTTCTGAACCTGAATGTACTTTTAATTACCCTCACAATCCATAGAGTTAGTGATACAAGGTATATTTTATGTACTCTCTCAATGTATGCAATATATGGTATTAAAATATACTAGAAATTGTGAGAACAAAACAGAAATAAATTCTGAGTAGCATATCTGCAGGAAAAGGTATTATTTTATGTGTATCTTTAGACATTTTTCTATGCAGAAATAGGGACAACGATAATGAAGCTGAGTATACCCATAGCTATGCATACACACAATATGAATATTATATATATATGCAAATCATGTTGCAATTATGTGCTTATAGAAGGTGCTGATACAAGTTAGCTGCCCCATTTAACTGAAAAATTATTCTTGATCTGGTCCTCCACACTGTGTTAAGAGGCACCAACTAAAGCTGTTTGGGCTGTTAGGGTTTGAAATTAGCAGGGCACCAGGCACATTTCGCGCCTAAAGATTCTCCATTTGTGAGCACCTCAAAAAATCTGGGTGCCATTTTTTGCGCCTGGCTGACACTCAAGGATTAGTGAAACGTATGTGCTTTGAAGCCTCAAAGTATACACGTTAAGAATAGACAATATGTTAAGGAGATTAACAATAAATAGTGTTTTGAAAACACCAAATTAAACATGTAAAATGTTTAAAGTGTGATATTAACAATGTGTCACTTATGTGAATTGCACATTAATTCATGCTTATCAAAATAATAAATAAAAAGTGTTGAGACCCTCCACACCCCCCCCCCAGTGGCAACTACATTCTTTTGGCGCCCACAACCTAGGTCCCAGAAGCTATTTGGCTCCTAGTTTTCTATCCCAGTTTCTAACACTGGTTATGGTAATATAAAACCCAACTTTTGTGTGGCCTTTTTATGATTGTGCAAGTTTTGATTTCCTAAAGATTGAAATAAGTGGAAGATAGAACTTTTTTTAAAGTGCTTTCATAAGTACAAGGCAATCATTTGTTAACTATTCAAGTGACACCAGTATTACACAAGTAAACTTAAAGTAATTCTGCAAGATGACAACATACAAGCATGTTTGTATCATATCCTGAGTGCCAAAGTTTGCAAAAAAGTTACAATATAAACTGGGATCAAGTCTCTTTAGAAGAAATATAGATCAAACAACTTTAAACATCATAGACACATTCAGAAATAATTTCCAGAGAGGCAAGTTGTTTTAGTGTGTTGCAGAAAAAACAAAAGAATCTTGTGGTTCTATAAAGATTAACACATTAATTATGGCATTAGCTTGTCTGGACTAGTCTCCAAGTATATATCTTTGAGGTATTAAGTACACATTTCTATATAGCCTTCATTTGAGAAAAGCATTAAAAACAATCTTACTGCCAGAACAGTGCAGCAATCAAGTGAAGCCACTGAAGGGTGGGTCAAATTAGTACTGCATGAACCGTTTGAATCGGAAGTGAAAACACCCATTGTAACCAGATGAAAGTATACGAGAGGAACTTAAGGTATGCTGAAAGTAGTTACTCAAGAAGCCTGCTAGAATGTAATGCTGAAAGGCTGCTGTCAAGTAGCATACGCTTTCATGCTGAAGAGAATGTAACAACTCATCTAAAATCGTTAAAGCTCCTACGAGTCTATTGCTAGCTTTCCAAAATCCACTTTCTTTTAAAACATTGTTTTAAAATATTTGCATTGTTGAAGTTTATAAACACTGCCCCAACTCAAAATTCTGTTTGTGCTCTGATATGTGTGTAAACTGGTATGGGGCTACCAGTTCCTGCTACTTCAAGCTTCTAGGTAACAATCCATCTTCCATCCGGCCCACATCCCCACTTCCCACTCTTTCCCCAATCGCCTGCATCACCACCAGGCCACACAAGAGTTTATATCCTGCGCTGAGTGCTTTTGCATCTGATAGCAGGTCTGAACCATTTCCCTTCCACATCCTTTTCGGCAGCTAACTGAAAGCGTTTCTAAACTAAGCCTATAACCCCCGCCCCCACATGGAACTCTCTATGTTTGATTCAAGTAGGCAGTGTCACTTCAGGCTTGCGGGGTGAACCTCAGAGTGAACCCTCTGGCCACCACTGCAGTGGGCAACCCCAGCTCCTCTCTCCTGCTCTAAAGAAGTGTCAGTGGGCCTCTCCACAAATGACAGCAGAGAGGATGAGGAGGTGGCAGCCAAGGCAAATGCAGAGGAGGATGAAGGAGCAGCAGCAGCACAGAGCGAGAAGTGAGCCTCAGCATATCTTTCCGCAGGGCTTGCAAGACAGAGTTGTTCCACCAGGCCTTTGGTCAGGGCACAGCCTGACTCCCTCCTCTGGCAACCTGCACAGAATTTTGCTTAATGGTTGCCATTAATTTGATTTTAATTAATTTTTATAATGAAATGTTTTTAGAATGTTGGATTATTTTATTGTTTGATTATTTGATTGTTGTTAGCCGCCTTGAGCCCGGCTTCAGCTGGGGAGGGCGGGATATAAATAAAATTTATTATTATTATTATTATTATTATTATTATTATTATTATTATATTAAATTAAGTAGGCACTGCCCTTTGGTGATCAAATTCTATTAAGACTACCCATTCTGTTTATACATTGTGCAATTGTGATCATTTTATGTTTTGTAAATTTGCAACATTTAAAATATAATAAATAAATGCAACATTATTTCACCTCAAGAATCATAGAATCATAGAATCATAGAATCATAGAGTTGGAAGAGACCACAAGGGCCATCGAGTCCAACCCCCTGCCAAGCAGGAAACACCATCAGAGCACTCCTGACATATGGTTGTCAAGCCTCTGCTTAAAGACCTCCAAAGAAGGAGACTCCACCACACTCCTTGGCAGCAAATTCCACTGTCGAACAGCTCTTACTGTCAGGAAGTTCTTCCTAATGTTTAGGTGGAATCTTCTTTCTTGTAGTTTGTATCCATTGCTCCGTGTCCGCTTCTCTGGAGCAGCAGAAAACAACCTTTCTCCCTCCTTTCTCCCTCCCAACCTTCCTCCCTCCAAGAGGTAGCTGGGGCTTGTCAAGCTGGGAAGGCAGCCCGTCTCAGAGAAGAAAAACTGATCCTAAACCTCCACTGTTTTTCAGGAGAAGAAAAAGCTAAGGAGGAAACCCTACACAAATCCAGACTGGAGTCCCTAAGACAATTGGATGGTGCCTTATATGCTTCCTTATCGCAACTCCTGCAGCCAAGCTGGTGCCAAACATATTGTTCTGCTTTCCTTTGGACCACCATCAGCGAGGGCAGGGTCTTGTTGTCTGGGCAGCCCAGGACCTCCATACACACTGCCCAGGCTTGCACCCTAAGGTGGTCACTTGGTGCTGCTAACACAATGGTTTGACTTCACCCCCAGAGGCACACTCCATTATTTCTCAAGACAGATGGATGCTAACATCAATTTCAATTCAGCACTAACTGCTAAGATACCAATGCAAATAAGCCATTTAAAGAGCTCAAAACCACCCTCCCATCCCCAATTAATCTGAACTTTATTTGAAAAGGTTATATTCCTTTCTTGCTATGGTGACTCTGACAGCTAGCAACCAACTCTCATGAAATGTTCATATTCCCTTCTGAATCATGAGTGCTCACAAAACATACTCAGCATAGAAGGTATTTGGTTCCAAGTGTGAGACCATTAAGAAATAAAAATTAAGGAGCTTACAGTGAAATTGCTGAAAGCTCAAAGTGCTAACCAGCTTTTAAATGGATTCATGAAATATCATTTGCCAGGTCCAAAAAGAGTAGAATGCGGAAGAGACCCAGAGTTATGCACCACCACCACCACAACAACAACAACAACTTATTTATATGTCACTCATCTGACTACCCCAGCCACTCTGGGCAGCTTCCAACAAAAAACAGTAAAAACACAATACAACATCACACATTAAAAACTTCCCTGAATGCCAATGCTTTCTTGTAGCAAAAATATGAGCTTCGATCTTAGATTGGAGGTGCTTGCAAGCTTATTTAGAGCAGGCTTTTGCCTTGTACACGAAACATGATGCCATTCTAGAGAATAATACTTTAATCCACTGAAGGCTGAGGGGGAATGTGAACTGTCCATGCACTTTGGCAGATTATATAGTTCATAAACATTTAAGTGAAGCAGATTGTACACACCACCTAAAGAGTCATGGCTGTGTATTCCATCAGCTGGAAGAAGATCAGCAATAATTTGTATTACAGTATACCAACTGGAATAAGGGGAAAGAACTTGCACTCATTTCAATTTTACAGTGTATATTATTCCTATGATGTGTATGAACTCTTGAAGAGCTCATCAATCTTAAGCATCGGACAAAACTTATAGAAAACTGTTTGCTTTACTACATCTCACACTCCATTCCTGTTTTTACTTGAGTGCAGGAACTACTGCTGCTGCAAAATGCCAGGAGTTTCTTTTCAGCTTCCTTGGCAACTACAGTAAGGAACAGGAGAACTTGCTGATTTACTCTGTAATATCTTTAGGAGACACTCGGGGCAAGACACCCTATTTATATTCATGTCAAGGGATTAAACCAATGCAAAAATGCTGAGAAAAAACGAACTACTTCCCTTTGGGCTATAAAGGGGTGGCTTACAAAAGCAGATATGAAATGTAGAAAACAGAATCAGTTCCTTTAACTGCATTTTACTCAGTTCCAGTTGGTGGAAGGAAATCTTCACCACCTCAAACCACAGTGATTTAATATTTGCATTTCCAAGCTCCCAGAAATCTTCCTGAGAAACAAAACAGTTTTTTACTTCTGAAAGATTTAAGACAAGCACCAGGCATCTGTTCACATTCTTACAGTGCTGCTGAATACAACTAGAGACACACACTTCAAAAGCATCAAGGGAAACAGATGCACTTCAACAGCCTTCATACCAGATCCCTCTCCCCAATAACTTTTAGAATTTGAGAAATATCTCAAATATATTTTCATCCATTTTCAACAGCCTATTTTGCTCTTTCCCTTGAAGCCGATCTAGTGATAAGGGACTCTTTTACTGAAGGTAAAACAAAAAAGATTCTAAAGAGGAGAACCTGTGAGAAAGTTCCCTAAAGCTCAAGTTTTTGATCCTTATTATGTAGTCAAAACTATACTATCCACAAAAAAGAGGGGGATATCATCAAGCTTGAGTGGAAGTGCAAAAATACAAAAAGGTATTCTATTTTTTAAAAATGTAGGTCCCACTTGCCTTATTCTATCTCCAAAGAAAATTATTCCCTTTGATAAGGGAAAGGAATTCCAACACACAAGTCATTAGTGTGACTAATGAGTTATATGATCTTGTTGACTGTGTGTCATACTGAGTTTTAAAATGATAGATCAGGAATTATCAAGCTTTCTACCCTCTAGGCAAAACCTGAGATGACTGGAAATTCCTGAGGTTCATCATCACACAACGGAAGAAGACTTTGGTACAATCAGCTGGCCGTTACTGACATCATGCTATCTAATCCATCTCTGGATATTGCTAAATTCTTTGCCATGGCATTTTCCTTGTAGCAAGGAGTTCTATAGCTCAGCTTTCCTTAAGCTCAGTACAGACATCTGCTCTGGAGATAAGGTACAACCTCTACATTTGGGGCAAAGTTTGCCGATCCAAAGTCTGATTCAGAGTAGGAGAATGTTTTTTCTTTTGTTTTCCTCCCTTCCCATCCCTACGTGCATCTCAAAGTATTTTACCCATCTCTACAATTTCTTCTCCCATTCTCCTTTCAGACTCAACTTGTACCGTAACCCTACCCCCCCAAAATTACCTGTTTGTTTCATCCAGTGACACTGAGACCCACTGGCTGATCCTGGTCAACTGTTTCAGAAACACTGTTCTGGGTAATCTGTAGATTCTTCAGAACTTTATTTAGCACTGTGGCCTAGGATATTTGTTTATGCCAAGGGTAGGGAACCTTTTCCATTCAGAGGGCCATATTATGGCAAACATTCCAAGGGCCATGAGCCAGTGGTGGGCATGGCCACACACAAACATCAGTCTCCATCCTGGCCAGAAAGAGTTGTTTTCTCAGTTCAATGACATGTTCCAGCAAAGTAAAATCACTAGAGGAGGGTGCGGAGAAGGACCAATGAGGGTGTTTGGCCAGGGCAGAGTCCCAAGGGCCAGGTCAAGAGGGATGCATTTGACCCCTGGACCCAAGATTCCATACACCTGATCTATACTGCTAATATGGTTAGGTAAAGGTAAAGGTACCCCTGCCCGTACGGGCCAGTCTTGACAGACTCTAGGGTTGTGCGCCCATCTCACTCAAGAGGCTGGGGGCCAGCGCTGTCCGGAGACACTTCCGGGCCACGTGGCCAGCGTGACATCGCTGCTCTGGCGAGCCAGAGCCACACATGGAAACGCCGTTTACCTTCCCGCTAGTAAGTGATCCCTATTTATCTACTTGCACCCGGAGGTGCTTTCGAACTGCTAGGTTGGCAGGCGCTGGGACCGAACAACGGGAGCGCACCCCGCCGCGGGGATTCGAACCGCCGACCTTTCGATCGGCAAGCCCTAGGCGCTGAGGCTTTTACCCACAGCGCCACCTGCGTCCCAAGCTAATATGGTTAAGTGGGTAAAATTCTGAACTAAGACTAGAAGTTCAGATTCAAATGCCCACTCAATCATGAAGCCCATAGTGGGCCAGCTGCTCTGTCTCAGCCCAACATACCTCACACAATTGTTGTGAGGGAAAAAGTGGAGAGGGAAAAGAAGACCTTGCATGCCACATTCAGCTCCTTGGGGAAAAGGCAGAATATAAATGTAAAACATGTAAGTTGGTTTTAGCTAAATGTACACTTCCCGAAAATAAATAATACCTTTGTCTTGAAGAGATGCTTTGATCTATTTGAACTGACACTAATTAGTATAGCAAGAACACACTCAGTAGTTCAGCAACTTCAAGAGACATACAATTCCTTTTGTTTTAAATTTGCAAGCCACCCAGAGGACACTGTCCTGGGGGTGGCCTAGAAATCTTTTTAAATACATTAATATTTTTCTGCTGATCATTTGCATTTGATGTTGCTGCAATAACAGAATACAACAAAGCTTGAGGAAGTTAATAAAGCTATTGTGAATGAAATAGAAATCTTACTTTTATACAAGGTTAGGCTTCAAGCTATCACTCTGAGCAGCAACTGTGAATCCTTAATTTGGGATTGCACACTTCTCAAATCATCAAGTCAAAGCTCAATGGTGTGCCTGCACCACATCATGTGATCAATTATGGGGGCGAGACTTACCTGCCCCTCCCTATTTTATTCACGTTAGCTGACTGGAATGAAAAAAAGCCCTTATAATGAAATATTTTCTATTTTGACCTCTCCATCTGAAATGAATGCAATATTGCCAATATAAACACACACACACACACACACACACCTTGAACATCCCCATTAATACTGGGCCACTGCACTGTAATCATGGACAAGCATCCAAAAACTTTCTCAGACACATTAATTGTCCTCTTGGTATGGAAGCAATAAAAGTGTTTAAAGCACAATGGGCTATAATCAATGTTAGTCATATTCCTGAGTAGGCCTATTGATATTAATGGACAAGACCTAAGTTAATCTATAATTTTAAATGGGTCTACTAAGAGAAGACAACTCCATGTGGGTTCTTTTTGGCTGCCAAATTTCTAAATCTATAAATTCAATGACCATTTTAGAAAACAAACTTAGATTGCAGTATGCAAAGCAAGTGTGCCTTAGACAGTGGTCACTAGGTCTAAGGCAGGCATGGCCAAACTTGGCCCTCCAGCTGTTTTGGGACTACAACTCCCATCATCCCTAGCTAACAGGACCAGTGTTCAGGGATGATGGGAATTATAGTCCCAAAACAGCTGGAGGGCCAGGTTTGGCCATGCCTGGTCTAAGGTAACAGCTGTGGCTCATAGGAGCAGTCTGGTAAGCTAGGAGAGTAAACATGTCAAATGTATCCAAAAAGTCTGAACAGAAAGCAGCTGCTTCAGGTATCTATACTCTTCCAAACTTCCTTATCACCTAATTTCATGTAACATTCTAAGTCTACTATTCAGAGGGAGCCTTTCTTCCTGTAATTCCACATCCAGCCTTTATGTGTTCATTAGTTTCAGTTTTCCTGTTTGAATATTTGGTATATTTATGCAGTATGCTTTTAAACTGTGTCATAATTACCCTCATTTATAAAAGCTGAAATGTGCTATCTTTACTAAGGACAAGGCAGAGAACAAGAAAAGAAAAACACCTGATTAGTGCATGGTGCTTACTAGCTGAATGTATGTTCAAGATGAGCACACAGTGGCAGTGCCTTTCAGTCTGACAGGGACCAGTAACTTGGGACTATACACTACAGAACAATAGAGTTACTTTCCTCTGAAAATCAAAATATTAGAGAAATTCTGAACAAAGCCCTTATACCCAGACATAATGCAACAGTAACAATTTGAAGTATGATATGCATCATAGCACAAATGGACCACTATGAAATTAGCTCAGTGCTTGGGACTGGCCCTAACAGTGCAGTAGAGGTTAGCAAATTACCCTAATTAATCAGAACCCATAAAGAAGAAGAAAAGGGTTCATTCAAGTTGTGGCCTCCACTATACATGGTAGCGATAACTGAATAATTATTTGCTTAGCTTCATCAGGCAACACTTTCCCATTAAACCAAAATCTGAAATTTTGGTTTGAAATGAGTTTCCATTTCGGGTTGGAGGGCAAGCACTAACCATTGTTTGCCATTTCAGCTGTCACAGAAAGACTAGAATGCTGACAAAGTTCACAAACAAAAAGGCTTGCAATAGAGGTATTACAGTATGCAAGAGAACTAGACTAAATCCTAACCACTAATATAGAATTCCACATGGCAGAAACCTAGCTAGCGGGTGAGTCAGCTTCAAATGAAAAAAGGTAAGCTTAACTTTTAGATCAAACTCAATGTACGTAGATTTCAGTTTATGTTAAATGAATTACACTTCATAGGTTAAAAAAAGGACCCAGCTGAAAGTTTCAGCCTTCAGTGCGAAGGATATCCTCAACAGCAGGCATGTCCGACCGGTCGATCGCGGGGGGGGGGGGGGGGGGGGTCCCTGGTCGATCGCCATAGTGTTCCAAAACACATACACACAACAAACTTCTGGCAATGAGAATGGGTAGATCACAGCCAGTCTTTTTATAGTGTGAGCAGATCGCAGTCTCTTGGGAGTTGGACATGCCTGCCCTAGAAGGAATACTAATAGTGGCTGGTTTGATAACTGGGGGCATGCATAGCTGGGTGTGTGATGGGTGTGCAGACTGCCTTGTTCGCCCGACACAAAAATTGTGGGTGCTGCACATTGTCTAGATAGCCTGATAGTTTGTGGGAGGAATTAGTGGCTGTGACACCAATGAAGTGAAGAAATGTAAACATGAGGTCCTGGAAGTGAAATTTAGACTGCTAGGTAGGATGTTGAAAGCAAGGACCTTCTGTTTTCTCTGAAATGCTACTCATTCCAAGTGTAAGGCCAGCAAGACAGGCAGGCACAGGATGAGAGTCAGAAGGGGCACATTATAGCAGTACAGAGAAGCTAAAGCATGATAGGCTAAAACACAAACACCAAACACATCTGAATAGAGACACTATATGGAAGTGTTAATGCTAGAAGTCTCTGAGCCAAGGTGGGCAAGCTGGAGTGCTTGGTCTTACAGCATAGACAGAGTAGCAGTAACTGCTACAGTGCAGTGCAGTGCGTTTCCACAGAGCTCACAGCATCTGCCTTTGCAAATACATTACACAAGCACAGCTGGTATAATGGGATTGCAAGTTAAAACAAGCAAGTCAAATGGCGTGCAGCTGGACCATACTGGGCTTGAATAAATTCCAGAGTATATGCCTTGTCTGGGAGCTATCCAGAATTGGAGTGTAAGCTCTGGCAGGAATCCCACCCCATAAGGTCAGTCTTTCATGCTGATTCTTCAAAAACCTGACTGTAAGCTGCACTTCCATTTGCAATATCTCTTTTTTAGCTTCCTCTCCCCCCCACCCCACCCCTAGAGCCTTGCATTAACAAGAGAAGGTTACTGGCTGCTGCTCAAGGCTGTTTCCGTGTGAATACTTTACTTTGTCAAAAGTATCCCAACTGCCTGCTATGGCTGAACCCTGCCTTTCGTCATGTCCAGCATCCTTCTGAGTATCCTAGAATTTTGGAACACTACACAGAAAGCAAATGACCCCATCAACAAATATTCAAAAAACATACCTGCTTTTACTTCCTTCAAGAACCAGTCACAACCTGATACCACACTTCTGCTACATATTTGTTCTCTGCATCTTGAACACAAATTCCAGCTCCCATTCCTGTTGTGGTCTTTTTCCAAATCTTCTGCTTGCATCCCATGGGGCTGGTAACTCACTGATTGCCTTGGCTGGCAAGGTTTTGAATTTACCTACATGTCTCCGACAGATCTTGGCAATGTATACTTGCTTTATAGAAAGGATTCTGGACTTACATGTTTCCAAAAGAAGCAGCTTCACCAAACAGTAAGCATCTTTACACCCCTTTGTGTGGGAGTTGGGGGAAGGAAAAGATGCACTTACCCAACAGATTTGAATGACAGTTTCAAATGACAGTTTCGCTTTGGGGAACAGTTAAGAGAGATAATTGGCAAAAATGTAAGCAGGCAGCCTTTTATCAGGTGGGTTCAGATTATAAACTTAAGGTGTTGGTTGGTTCCAATCCATAAATCACATGGTGCCTAAGGAACAACTTGCACCTTAATATCAGCAAGACAAAGGAGATGGTGTTGGACTTTCGGAGGAAGAGAGGAGAACTAGCCCCGCTGTACATCGGGCAGGGCTGTGTGGAGAGAGTCTCTTCCTTTAAATTCCTAGGAGTTTATCTCAGTGAAGACCTTACTTGAAAAATAAATACAACCCAGGTGGTTAAGAAAGCCCAACGGAGACTCCATCTCCTCAGAGTACTGCAAAAGAATGATGTCAATCAACATTTGATGATCTCCTTCTACCGGTCAGCAATAGAAAGTGTCCTTTCATGATGCATCACGGTGTGGTATGCTGGTTTGACATCAACTGATAGGAAGTGCCTACAGAAGGTGGTGAATACAGCACAAGATATTATGGGCTGTCCCGTGAATCTGCTGGATGAAATAGCAGAAGAATATGGTATTCTCCAGATGTTGTTGGAATTTCTCTGGATCCCGCCAGCACAGCCAATGGTCAGGGACCATGGGAGTTTTAGTCCATCAACAACTGGAGGGCACTTCATTGGTTACACCTGCCCATAAATTCACCTTCAGCCTTTCCATATAATGGCATGCTAGACTTCATTACAGACACCTTCATTATTTCTGCTAACAGGAACCCTTCTGCTGACTGCCTCAATTTCCTCACATCTCCTTCCCTGCCCCAATACTGTCTGTTCTTCAAACAAATCTCCTACAATCCCCCTGCTTACAATAATATTCATTTCTTGGATGTCTCATACCTTAATTCCCCCTGCCCAAATACCTGTTCAAGAACATGGATCAAATATTGATACTGCACTACATGAATATTCATAACCAATTTATATCCTTTTTCTGTCCCTCATAAGCACTCTGTACCACAACTACATGTGCTACCGAGACACTGAGGCCTGCTGAAGACTAAAGTCTCCCACATTTGCTGTAAAAACCAATTAAATTTCTAACAGAATGATTCATACCCTTGCTTACAAGAGACCTTCATAAAATGGAACAAGCAGCAGCTTCCAAGAGAAGCTGAAACACATTCAAGTAAGTAACACTACCAGCACAAACTAATTCATTGGAAAGATCTATGATATACTGGAAGACCATAAGAGATTCAATATGCAAACCATTAAGAACGGTCACAGGAAAATAGGAAAATAGAAATAGCTTACGAACCTTCCCGCAGGCTGTGGTAAGAATCCTGACTCAAGCTTACATTCTTTTGTTCCTTTGACACAATCTCTGCAAATGGCACAATCCCACCATAAGCAGGCTGGAGGGTTTTGGTTTTGTCCAACATGTTGAAGAAAATCCCAAGACCAAAATGTCTCTCAGGCCTCTGGAGAGCTGTATAATCCTCAGGAAGGGACTCGTCAGAATAGGTTGCAAAAAGACGCTCGTGTAGCCTTACTCTCAGATACCAGCCAGTTTCATTAACACGGGATTCAAAAAGAAAAAGCCCTTCCCTCCCCCAAGAAGGGGTGTATGTACATGCACATTGTAAGGAGCTAGGGAGTACTGAGCCTCACTCACGGCTGTGCACATTGACAGATGGATGGATTCCTTCATGAAGCTGCTTGCAGCAACAGCTAACCTCATTCACCCAAAATAGTAAAGCAGTTGGTTTCTCTACTCAGACCTCAAACATTTGTCAGGCAAGCATCATCATGTAATTTAGTTCCTGCCCTCTCCTCCTCATCTCCACCACTGAAGCTTAACTGCTGTGTTCACAAAGATTTTTTTTTTTTGGGGGGGGGGGGGGAAATCTCTGGACCAGTAGGCACTGAGGCATCCATTTAACCAATACTCAATTAGAGTATACCCAGAAAAGGTGCTGATTAACACAAGAGAGAATTCTCTGTGCATTAAAGACCAAAATACAGTCATACCTCAGGTTGAAGTAGCTTCGGGATAAGTATTTTCGGGTTGCGCGCTGCGGCGACCCAGAAGTAACGGAGCGCATTACTTCCGGGTTCCGCCGCTCACACATGCGCAGATGGTCAAAATTACATCCCGCGCATGCGCAGCAGCGAATCGCAACCCATGCAGACGCGGGTTGCGTTCGCTTCTGGATGCGAACGGGGCTCCAGAACGGATCCCGTTCGCATCCAGAGGTACCACTGTAACTGTATCACAAGGAGTGGTTTAGTTTAACCTGTCTGCTCCATTTCTGAAATGTCAGAATAAGGGCAAGACCTTATTCTGGTTTTCAATGGTTAACAACTGTTAAATACTACATTACAGTGGAGCACTGTGTCAGAAAAACATTAAGAGAATGCATCTCCATTTCATAAAAGACTTTCATGAACCTCCAGCTGCTTGCTACCATTCACTGCAGAACTAGAACTTGCAATAATCAAGGAGAAAAGATTTTTCAACTCTTAGCACTTCTTGATCAATTTGATACTGCTTTCCTCAAACAGGCGAGTATGTCCCTCCTAGGAACATTGAAGGCTTTCTTATACAGAGTCAGACACTGGTTCATCTAGTTCTTTCTCTACACTGGTTAGCAGAAGGTATCCAGGGTTTCAGACAGGAATCTCTACCTGGTTATGCTAGGGCTTGAACCTAGCCTTTTTGCATGCAAAGCAAGTATTCTGCCATTGAGCCACAGCCCTTCCCTTCCCTCTTGCCACAGCTAGTGAAATCTGGCGCAAGTTGAAAGAGAGCCATAGGGTCAGGCTAATTCTTGCTCTAATACTAGATACCCTAGATCTAAAGGACATATAATAATGCATCTTCTTGTCTTGAAAATATTCAAGGAAGATCCCGTCTCTTGGTTAGGTCTGATAGAAAAACATTTCAATTTCTTTGCAAAGAAATGTTGCAACGAATAATTATTGCCTTATAGGGCAAAAACAGCTTAATATTTAAAATATTTCACAGATAAAAACATTACAACATGCAGTCCCACAGGAAAGAAAACTGGAATAGCACTCCTAGTCCTACTCCCTGTAGTGAAAGAATTGCACAATTTTCATCCTAGGAATTAAGAGGTCTCTTGGATGTTATTGCTGAGCAAGCTTCAAAAATCTAGAATGAAGTCCACAGAGAAATTCAAGACTTCTTCAAATGACTGCACCCAGATTACTATGGAACACAAAAGGGAATGTAAATTCAAAGGCTTCACTCTAAATCTACCTTTACAGAGATTACATATTTTAGAACAATTTGGTACACAGACTACCCAAACAAAGGGTGTTCCCAAGAAGTCACTTTGTGGCGACAATTACTTTCAGAGCAATTGAGCAAAACTTCAAAGTATGCAGCACATTGTACATGCTGCCCAGAGCATAGAGCTTATCCTTCCAGGCAACTGGCTGCAGCTGCTCAAGCAGCTCAGGAGTTTCCTAGCCATGATGGGCAGAGAAACTTCAGTTGCAGTTTCTCTCAAGCACAGGGAGTCAGCCAGCCTGGGAATCTGGATCCCTGCCCAGCTGCTGAAAGGCCCCAAGGCAGTCCCTGCCCCCACAGTGGACCTGCATACACACAGGATATACTGCCACCCTCACTTTTGACAGAGTTTTAAAATAACATGAACTGTAGATGCAGCAGGAATAGCCGCTGCATGCTGGAAAACCTATCAGATGACGTCAAAGCACATTCTGAGCTCTTTCCACACCTCCAGACCTCCCCACTTCCTTTTCCATATCAGTCTCTCATTACCTCACAAATCCGAGGGCACTGCACTTTAAATATTTCAACTGCCAAACTGTACTCTAAGCACCAAGAACCAGATTACCATTCCCTTTCAACAAATATGAAAACGCATCCAAGATTTAGTTCTGCCTCTGTGGCAAAGTACATCTACTACATTTTTATGTTCCAAATGTGTGTGCCAAGGCAACAAAACCCTTAGCAGATATAAAGACACAAACGTAATTTGAATGCTTCATTTACACAGAAGCAGAGACTACCCTCTTGCCTCCCCGGAGCCTCAATTGACTTATTTCTATAGATGCCCAATACACACTCTGAACTATGCCAACGGTCTTGATTTAGCTATAAATTCAATACCCTCAAGAGAGGGGCTAAAAGGCCAGTTCAAAATTAGGCCCCACGTGGTGGTGCTTTCGGTATTGTAGCACAGGCCTTGTAGCATTTGAACTCTGTGGCTATGTGGCAGCCTGTCCATATGGAAACTGTCTATGTGGCAGTTCTTTGAATTCCCAACAGTTGTTATCACCTGGAGAGTCACGTGGTTTTTAAAAAAATGATTTCAAAGTTACAGCTACAGCAGCCATGCAGATGCCACATTTGGGAAGGAGGGGAAAACATATCAGCCTTCACGTGAATCGACCCTAGTATTAGGGAGACAGTAAACGACTAAACAATAACAAATCTCCTGTTTAAAAATATATCACAAAACATGGAGTAAAGAGCTCTACCAATTTCAAAAGGAAATTTGTCCTCCCTCCCAAATTGCAGTAGAACATGGACAGGCGACCCTTTGGGGATCAAGTGCTACATTCCTGTAGTAGAAAGCAGTCTGGGACTGCATACTAGCAGCAGGTGGAGCTGGAGCCAAAGTGTGTGCGCTTTCTCTCTCTCTCTCTCTCTCTCTCTCTCTCACACACACACACACACACTCCCTCCGTAATCAAGACCACCCAGCACCCTCTCATTACCTTCTTCCCATCTGGCCTCCACTGAGCCCCAAACCTGCCCAGCCCTGTTTCTTCCATCCTGCCACTGAAAAGGAGGGAGATTGTTTCCTGCTAACATCAATGGGCTTCGGGCTTACAAATTCCCTTCCTTCTATTTCACATGTCAAAAGATGACCAAAACTTTGGCTTTGAATTTAAACCAACCATAGTTTTCTGTGACATCAATTTAAGAAACTGAAATTTGTTTAAACTACGGTTAATGGGAACAGTCCAGGTATCAAACTGTGGTTTCCATTCTTGTAGAAGCAAACCACCATTTCTGAGTTTGGTTTGTTTAAAATCAAAAGCAGCAACTTTAGATAGCTTCCTCCTGTATGCAAAACTGGAGAAGGAGCACACAAGCTCCTTGCAGACTTGTTCATGTAGTGGGAAACCATGGATTTTCTTTACATCTGAACCAGGCCAGCAGATTCATCTAAGAAAGCCATAATGACCCAGACTGGGCAGGAACTGAACCACAAATTGTACCAGAAATTGTTACCCACACATAGTGATGCTCTTTATGAAAGCATCATAAAGAAAATAAGCTTGACGAAAGAGAATTCCAGCATCAGACTCCATCTTTACTGAATTTACTGCTTTCAGGAAAGTTTTAAAAGGTGGCAGTTGCACACAATAAATGTTTAAAACTAGTGGGCCAGTTTTAAGGATTTTGTGAAGTACCAACATTTTCTGGAGTACCACCAACATTTCACAGGCCTACAACGTGGAACAAAGTAAACTTTTTTTGCCTCTGTCACTCAATGTCAATAGAAATTTCATCCAGCTAAGCTCCTGTTGATACAAGGACCTTAAAGAGCAGCCAAAGGATGAGGCATCTACAGATCACTGTGACAAGTTTAGTTTGTACTGTTCTACACTGATGAAATCATTCAAATATGATTCATCTTGAAAACTATGATTACTACTGCAGCCACACCAGAGGTATTAGAAGCAGCCAACTGTCATAGCAACTTGGATCAATTTAGTATTGTTTCCCTCAAGGATGTGGAAATAGTATTTGGGATTGTGAAGGATACTGTATGTTCTTTCAGATCCATGCCCATTACAACTTAAAAACGCTACTGAGAAGGTTGCCATATAGATAAAGAACATCTTCAGTGTTCAAGCCAATACCCAGTATCTTAAACTGCTTTACTTTATACAACATTTTAAGTTGCACATCTTCCTCTACAGAATGTTCTATATCCTCCTTCGCTGTATTTCCCTTTTCTTCAAGAATGTTCTTCACCGCATAGTTCCGTAATCTTCAGCTTGATTCTCCTTTGGGTATTACCCACAAGTTTCCTAATTTTATATACCAATAGACTTTCTCATTATGTATAGTAGAATGAGGGAGCTCACTCCTTTGTGTGGATTCGAACCACCGACTTTCCGATTAGCAAGCCCAAGAGGCTCAGTGGTTTAGTGGTTTAGACCACAGCACCACCCACACTCTGTCCCAGCTTCTGCCAACCTAGCTGTTCAAAAGCATACTAGTGCAAGTAGAAAAATAGGTACCACTCCGGCAGGAAGGTAAACGGCATTTCCGTGTGCTCTGGCATTCATCAGAGTGTCCTGTTGCTCCAGAAGCAATTTAGTCATGCTGGCCACATGACCCGGAAAGCTTTCTGTGGTCAAACGCTGGCTCCCTCGGCCTGAAAAGTTAGATGAGCACCACGCCCCATAGTTGCCTTTGACTGGACTTAACCATCCAGGGGTCCTTTACCATTACCTTACCTAGTGACTTCTGCATCTACTAGAGAAGCAGCTCAAGCTACTTGAATTTGAAAGAGATGACAAAACACGGATAACCAATATTGAGCAAATTCTTCCCTTAGTAGTAGCACTCTTCTTCAAATTAATTTTATGTTCCATGTGTAAATGTCTCTAAGTTGTTAGCCTTCACAATCTTAACCATTTGGGCAACAGATACCCCCACACAACATGCAGTGATCTGTCCACATCACCAGTGGACATCATCTTCTTCTACTATGCCATCACTGCAGTGGTACAAAACCAGGCTGAAGCCACGTCTGTGTGCTAAAAAGGCTTGGTAGCAAGTTTTATTTGGTCTGTCACATTTTTACATCCTCCCACCAGTTACCTCACAGCTCAGTTGGCGTTACACAACGGATATTATTATTTTTATTTACTGAATTTGTTAGTCACTTCATCTTGCCCAGGGCAACCCAAAACAAAACCGACAAAAAGTCCCACATAGAAACATTAAAACCAAGAGGGCGGAAAAAACATCCTGGCCACTTCTAAAAGGTCTTGTCAGAGAGGAAAGTTTTTGCCCGGCACCTAAAGATTTATAATGCTAGGTGAGCTTCCTTGGAGAGAGCATTCCACAAATGGGAGCCACCACAGAAAAGACTCCTCATGTTGCCACCCTCCAGACTTCTCATGGATACATGAACATGTTAAATAAGGGGTCCAAGAAAGCACAAAATAAAAAGACTGCCACTTCCCTACACATCTCTCCCACCTCCCTTAAAACATCCTCCCGAATCCATAGTCTTATCAATAGTCTTCTCACATAACCTGCAGCTGCCCCAACAGGTGGTAAAAAATGCCAAGATTCCCACTGAGGCCCTTTCATATTCAAACTAAAGGGTAAGTAGGCCAGCTTGACTAAGGAATGCTTTTAGACTGACTTGATTTCTAGCTTCACTACAAGGCCAAAAAGTCAAATGTTTCTCAGTGACGCAGGCTCCTTCTCCAAGAATCCCAAAGATTCTTCCAAGACTCTAAATCAAAGCATGAGGAAAACAAAAGTCACTACAAAAGATGGGGAGGAGTTTTACAGTGTGTCAGCTAGCAAATATCTGTGCATGAGAGTTAAAGTTTGAAAGGGAAGGAGTGTAAAAAGCTTAAACGCAACATTTTAACTAAGAAATAAGCTTCTGCGGGAACAGCAAGGAGGGTGTTATTTAGGGCAAACCATTTTCCATTTAAGTGAAACATAATGCACTCGTTTTAACTTTAGGCCTCCGATGGATGAACAGTTGTGTTGCATGAAGACAGTCCTAGATTCAATCCTGGCATCTCTAAGCAGGGTTGGGAATATGCTCTGTCAAACCCTGGAGAGCCACTCCCAGTGAATGCAGACAAAACTTCAGCTAGATGGACCAAAGGTCTGACTCAGTATAAAGGCATCTGCCCATGTTTCTTTTTCTAAACAGATGCTGCATTTTATGAAATGGTGATTATGCTGAAGCCAAGCAACCCTGAATGGCAACAAAGGTAAGGACTCCATTGGCTATCTAAATATCACTGGATATATTAGACATGGGGAACCTGCAGTCCCCAGATCAAATCAGACCCGTCAGGGGCCATTTTCTTTCAGTCAAGTCCACGTGTCCCAAACTTTTAATGTTGATGACACACTTTTTAGATATAAATCATTTCATGACATGGTAATTCAGTTTTACTAGCAAACTGGAAGTTAAACTAACCCCTTTCCAGCCTTGGGAGGAGCACAGGGAGCGTTCGCACGACATACTTACACACTGTTGCGACACAGAGTTTGGAAAGCTGTGCCATACATGATGTCATACGACATCAGGGATGAGGCAGGTAACATCAAAGCTCCTAAAGAACCACTGGAGCTCACTTCTTTTAAAATTTCACGTCAAATGCAAGCCTCACTGGAATTGGTTCCACGTGGAGAATTGCATTCACCAGGAATCTTTGAAGCCATGGCATGAATTCAAGCAAGGGTTGCAAAGGAATAAAGAATTGAGAGCCTAAAGAGAAAGCAATTGCTTAGCCTACTATGATCCCACCGGAGAGATAAAAGAAATGTTCCTTGAGCAGGCAGAGGCTTATCTCATCACAGAACTAAGATCAGAGAAAAGTCTCTGCCTGCAGTCTTTTAACGAGTAAGCAGAGGTTTATTGCTGATCTTAAGATGTTAGTGCTGTGGTGCTTAGTGCCAAGACTGAAGATAAGAGATCAGTTGTCTGTTATCTTAGCACTTAGCTCAGAGATCTCCATGTCCAATGAAATCTAAAGTCAGGTGACTTAACAGGTGAGCATGGCTGGTCTAAATTCAATTGTCTGCCTGGTTCCCCACCCATGGACTCAAGTGCTAAGGACATTTGAGTTCAAGTCTATACTCGGCCTTCGGCAAGTCACTGTCAGCTTTTTAAAAATGAGGTTTATTTGGGTATAAATGGGCTAAACCCGAGTACAATCTACTAAACTCCTTTGACAAAACACGGGATATAGCCAAGTTTAATGTTAGTAAACAATCAAATTTGTGCAAACATGGATTTCTAGACACTTTAGCTGAGATTTGTTCCAGGCATATCCTAAAAAGCAAGACAAACCTTACTATGGAAAAGACACACAGTACATTCGGCACAAATGACACTTTTAATAAAATAACATTAGAACAGCAGAGGGTGCTGTAGATCCAAGAGATTTGTGTCAATGTAGCACCAGAAGTGTCAGGTAAGGCTATTCCTGACAAACTGATGGTTGGATACTCTGTAAGGAGAGTTGCTACAGGGCAGAACTATAACCATCTCTTGGAAACTGGAAAAGTCAACCTAGTAGCTACCTCTGCTTTCAACAAATGGCTATTGTGAGACAAAACTGAGGGCTTGTGTGCTACCGGGTTAAATCGAACTTATTAAGCCTGATGATGACCTATTAATGACTGATGCCGAAGGAGAAAGCTCTGACAAACCTATAGAGCCTTAGTCCCAGGTGGGAATCCTAAAGCTGCTTTTTTATTAAAAAGGTCAAAGATAAAATACAAAGCATTCTCAATTATTTTTATTGTACTGAAATAATTTATGAGTCTCCTCCTTTTCATTCATGATCCTGTGTAAGGTTAAGGAGCAGACTTACAAAGAAGCAACACCTCACACAGGAAATGTAAAAAAAAAATAATAATCCTGAAAATGGTAGGTTAACCAGTGGCTGCAAATGGCTTGTGAAACAAACTGGCTGCAAAAACTGTAAAGCAGGAGATGGGAACCTCAGGCTCTAGACTCTCTCTATTTAGCTCCTACAGCACTTTCCCCACCCTCCTGGAGTGTTTTTGCCTAGTTGGGCTGTATTACTGAACTGTGATAATGGGCAATATCCAACTAAGTTATACTGAGAATAGACCTTCTGATTTATTATACAAAATCATTTTTCCTATCAGAATTTCTCCATCTTAGTTAGAGCCACTACACAGTACTAAAAGCCTAACATACTCCTGCATTATACTGAACTTGAAAAGAAGATGTGCAAAGTCAAACATTTTAGTGCCACTGATGCTAAACAGTGTTTGAAGGCTGTAGAGAAAATCTGCTCATATTGCACCCTGTTTTCCCTCTCCGAAGAAAATACAAAGGATGATAAAGGTTTGATGTAGATGACTCTCTCACACCGATACGGCACTCTAATATTCCTAAAAATAAATCTGATAGGCAATGGATGGAAATCTAATAAAGTTGTCAAAAACATAAATTTCACTGTTCAAGTACACTGTGTCCTGTGAAAATATCAGGCATTCAGTCAATAAGGACAGTTACTATACATTACAATAGCTCCAGATTCTTCCAAGAACATTTGGCAACATAAATGCTTACTAAGTAAAAGACACAAAAATATATGTGAAAGGGTAATTAAGATTGACCTTTATTTTAAAAAGCTCTACTTTAAGGCTTTCTAAAAGAGTTCAGGGTAGTTTTGATCTGGGGATCTTCCACTTTGTCCAGTTAAGGTGGTATATACCTTAAGAGCAAAATGCAAAGCCACACCCACAAAACAACTGGTGGCATGGTCGTCTACAGAAAATTAAGTTGTTATTATTAGTGTGCTATTCATTATTCTTGACAACCTGTTTCCTTTTAGACAGTTTTTTATCTCTTGGGGCTGAAGTAGAATGGAATACAAGCTTGCACATGTTCAAGTAACATATCCTCAAAAGTGCATCTAAGTGCCAAGAGAATTGCCTCCTACACATCAACTCACTAGATGGCTTCCAGCAAGCCTTGCTTCTCAGCCATGTACACAACTAGGCACAACTAGGCAAATGGAAGGGTGGGAAAACTACCCTTGTGGGGAGGAGGAAAGTTAATCACCCCTCAAGGTACCACACTTAAGAACATAAAGAAGCCCTGCTGCATCAGACCAAAAGCTCACTTAATCCAGCGTCCTGTTCTCACAGTGGCCAACCAGATACAAGTGGGAATTCCACAAGCAGGACTTCAGTGCAAAAGCATTCACCTTCTACTTGTTCATTCCCAGCAACTGGTATACAGAAGCATAGCGCCTCGAACAGTGAAGGCAGAACATAGTCATTGAGGCTAATAACTATTAATAGACATCCTTCATGAAAACTGGCCCTGGCTATGTTTTGTCAATGTGCATTTATTTCCCTTAACTGCCAGTAATAATAATAATAATAATAATAATAATAATAATAATAATAATAATACCCCACCCATCTGGCTGGGCTTCCCCAGCCACTCTGGGTGGCTTCCAACAAAATACTAAAATACAGTAATCCATCAAACATTAAAAGCTTCCCTAAACAGTAAATACTTCCAATCAGCATGCTCACTTCCCACCATAGCTGCCTACTTTCAGTCTCTCCAATAAAGAATTTGAGGGGGGCCAGCCCCCCCACCAAATTGATGGGCATTACCATTCAAATGCTCTGCATGTGCTGCATCTTGTAATCAATTATGGAGGGTGGGGCTTACCTCCCCCCCCCCCAAAAAATATTTTATTCAAGTTGGCACCCCTGCTGACAGTAAAGAGTACAGTGGTACCTCGGGTTACATATGCTTCGGGTTACATACGCTTCAGGTTACAGACTCCGCTAACCCAGAAATAGTGCTTCAGGTTAAGAACTTTGCTTCAGGATGAGAACAGAAATTGTGCTCCGGCGGCGCGGCAGCAGTAGGAGGCCCCATTAGCTAAAGTGGTGCTTCAGGTTCAGAACAGTTTCAGGTTAAGAATGGACCTCCGGAACGAATTAAGCACTTAACCCGAGGTACCACTGTACTCTATTCCAACCTTAAAAATGGAAAGTGTAATGCTCGTGGTCAACAAAAGTGGTTTAAAGACTCTCTCAAGGCAAATCTAAAATAAGGTAGGAAACACTGGCCTGCAATCGCTCCAATTAGAGAACAGCCTTTACCAAAGGTGTTGTGGACTTTGAAGACACTCGAACTCAGGATGAAAGGGAGAAAACATGCTAAGAGAAAGGCATGTTTGGCAAACCCTCACTGTGATCAACTCCCACCCGGAAACCTATGTCCCCACTGACTGTGGAAGGACGTGTGGATCCAGAGCTGGCCTCCAGAGTCACTTACGGACTCACTGTTAAGACCGTGTTCAGGGAAGACAATCTTACTCTGCTACAAGTGATTGCCAAAGAAGAATAGGTGGGTAGCCCTGACCACTTGTCAAAGTGGCCCATGGGGTGTGGGAAACATCAGAATCCGGCCCGCCAGACCGATCCAGTTCCCCACACCTGTTTTAAGCCATAACTCAAATTGTGATTTTATGCCTATATAAACGCACACACTTCTTTTTTTAAGCAGCAGTGGCCTCATAAGCTACAATGGATGTTGAGTGTGCATCCCACACATCCTATTTTAGAATGCCATGGAAATCCCTCTTCACTATCAGCATTTGCTTTAATCTAAGACAGCTGGAACTGGTTTATGACATCAGCCAAACAGAGTTTGAAAGACAAATCTTAAGTAGTTCTTTTTCTGGGAACCAAGATACTTTAAAAAATAGATGCATCCCAAACACTGGACATGCTAGGAATGTTTTGAAGGGGGAAAACCTCAATTCCAGTTTATCTGCAGAGGAAGCTGCAAACTAGGACAGCACACTCACAAAATGAAAGGAAGTGAACTTAAGAAAAATCCTTGTGTGTGTGTGTGTAGAAGAATCTATTTAAATAACTGGAACTAGTTTCTTTAAAATAGAAAAAAGGAACCTGACACATATGATCACATGCAACAAGGTTTACGGATACTTATCTACTCATATAAACCAAACACTGACAGAGCTACAGCACTCAAGTTGTTTTTTAGTAAAGGCTTTTTTTAAAAAGGCAAGTAGCTTTCAGCAAATATTTAATGCCAAATAATTTCATAAATTGTGTTTCATACACCATCCTATAATAGTGTGCATTAGACTTTAGTGCATTTCCAGTGGAAATGGTTGAGAGAGAGGAGGGCCAGATTCAAAAATTACTTTATATTCTTTTTAAAAATCACTAGTGTTACAGAATTTAAACACACATAGCTTCAAACTATAACTGTATGGCTCTCTTCAGGTTAATGAACCCTGATCAGACACTTGATTGCAAGCAGGAATTAAGCCATAGTTTCCTGGCTCAGGTCGGCCTAGTTAACACATCAAGCTAAGCCAAATTGTGCCTTATTACAATGTGTTAGCATGTGGTCATTTGAGAAGGGGATCACAGCCCCTTCATTCCATCATTCTGTTAAGCTGTCATTGCTTGGTGTGTCCAACAAACTGCAATTCATTGTTTACTTCTCTCCAGACTAACCACAAGCCATATCCAATGTTGGTTCTTGGTTTACAGTTTTTGGTTATTCTGGAGTGAGCTAAACCATGAGGATAGGTTTGGACAACATGTTCAGACAAGCCACGGCTTAGTTTGGGATTGCCAGTGCACCCTCCAGTACATCCTGTGGCACATACAAAAGGTCTTGTTAAAAAATCCTTTAAAAATCCACAATGAATGGCAGACTCTTTGCTATTCCTGCTCCAATCCCTCTCCTACATGCCCCAACAGGAGCCATCAATCCCAACACAGATCAGCACAGTATATCACTCTCTAAAAATTGTCCTTTTGTTCCAAATTTCACTTCCTGTGTTTTAATACTGATCCATAAATGTCTAGAAGGACTAGCCTGGCTGCAGACCCTAACAACTTTTTAGAAAGAACAAAGTAAAGAAAGCAATTCCCCACCCTACCCCAAGCAACTGGGACTTTTATAGTATTCCCACTCTCATCTTTTTTTAAAAAAAGAATGTAGGAATTGTCCAGTTTGCAAGGGATAACAGCTTTCTTAAGGAGTTATCTGAACAAAACATTCCACCAGCACAGAGAGTTGATTCTCTGGACCTCTTGTATACAAGAGAATACTGCAATGCCATTAGACAACACATTAGACAATTAAGAGGGAATGCACTCAGTTTCCACTGCAAGTGTTTTTACAGGAGGAAGGTACTGTATATGTACATCCTTACTTTGTAAAGGTATCAAATCTCTTCATTTCACACAGTTTAATCATATGAGAGTGGATCTTTACAAGAATTTTTACTAACCATGCTGTCATACAATGAAGATAAGCGGAATTTGAAACGTAAGCAAAAAAACAATTTTTGTAGAAGTAAAATTCTATAAAAAACAGAAGCAAATTCCCAAAGATTAGTCCAAGTGCTCCCTGCAGAACTCCTCAAAAGTTAAAACCTGTAGCCTGCATGCTCTCAGCCAGTAATCAGGAGAGAAGTCTTTCCCAGTCAAATTTACTTCATTAAAGAACCTAAGGTTTGGCAGCTATTTGCTTGAAATTCAGAGAAGTGATCTCATTGTTCAAACATTTGAATTTATGGGGGAGGAAATCTCCAAGTTGAAATACATACAACCTTTTTTTATTTAAAAAAAAACCCCACCTCTGCATTCTGTTCCACTCCCCAGATCCTGGTACTGCTTGCACATTAACATTGTTTAACTGAAGGGAAGTTACCTGATTGAACTGCCATCAATATAGTTTCTGGTTCCAGCAGAATCATACCAAATCCTTTTCTCAAGGGAAACTATCCATGAAATGAAAATACAGGAAGGATTGCAGATTCAGACTCATCCGAGACTTTCTTTCTAAAAGCAAATCCTTATAGACTGTCACTAAGAAGTGATATTTTTCTGTGCATTTCCAAGGTTATCCACTCTACCGGTACAATGCAAAATCAAGCTGCAGAAACTCCAAAAGATCCGAGCCGCAGCAAGCAGGGATCCCTTCAGAACTCCCTTCTGTGAACAGCTTCCTTGCACAATCCCTCTTGTTTGAGAAAGGAAGAGGAGGTTGCATGTGAACTCTTAAATTCCCCAGAGGACTATACCAATGAGGGAGTTCTCTTCCAGGAATTAGTACACCCACATGACCCTCTAAACTGAGACATTCACATAGCTTGAAAATTGCAGCCCACAAGAAGTACAATAACTCTGACACATGTTGCATCCAACAATATTTACAGATGAGACAATCAGGCTGAGAAATGTAGTAATGGATTTCACTCCCATTTTACCTGGTCATTATTTCTTGTCTCCAGGATGAAATTTATTTTAAGTTTATTACAACAGCTAATTTAAACATTTAGTATAAAATAAATGTATTAAGGCAACTGCCTCCCCCCCATAGTTCTCCTAGACAAAGCAAGTTATGAACTTAGGTTATAGTATAATACTAACTTTTTAAATGTGCTTTCTTTCTGGAGGAATTTATATCTCATGAATTTAATTTCTTGAAACCATGGACTGCTTTTTTAAAACGACACAAAAACCAAAGAGACATTTGAAACATTTCTAGCATTATGAATGCGTCTCAGAATATTCTGTGCTGTGCACAGCACTTAAAAGAATGCTCTATACTTTTTCAAATAGTGTAGTTGTGATTACTCGATTGCTTTTGTTCCAAGATTCCCCCTCCTCAAACTGACTCTAATATGGACTGTTACTCTTTGCTAAAGTTAAATACAGAAATAATTCTAGCATAAATGTAATTCTAAAGCTATTGCTACCTTCAGAATTGGGGGGCACTAACCAGAACAAACCAAAGAGATCCTGGAATAAATTTGCTATCACACAAGTGACTGCTGCACAATGATACACAGTATCTTGAAAAGGAATTATTGACACTGCACTTAACTATTTATATCACATTTTTAGTCTGTTGCACATTTCATAACATTTGTATTCACCCTTATACAAATCTAACTTGCAAGCTGATATTACACCCATTTTAAATATAACAAATTGAGGCCAAGAGGTTGCAACTGGATCAAAAGCTGGCACAAGCACAGAAGCCAAGATGGGACTTGAGGCCAAGTTTCTCAGATACAAGGTTGAGTGCACTGGGACCAAAATAAGAGCCTCTTAATGGGTCTTCTTCTACACAGAGTGTGTATATTGTCATGGGAGAGCATGAAGCAAGTGTATTTTAACATAAATATAGATATCCAGAAGATACCTTATATTATTGTAGTATCACTTAATGAATCTAAAAGTCAATTAGGCATCAGTCAGATGAAGTATTATTTATTAAAAATTTGACCACTTAAAAATCTCTAGAAAGTTTACATTAAAAATAAAAATAAAACATTCAACAAATTTTCCTTTGAAACAAGATCAACAGAAAATGCAACTGTATTTCACAAATAACGCTGAGCAGTGCACACAAAAAAAGAGTATTATGCCATTACTGTCTTCCTCTCATGAATTATTCAAAGCGGGCATTCCACGTTGGTCATGGAAATGATGAGCAGGAGCTTCTCAGATCTTAAAAAGATTGGCTTTGGCTGCACCAGGGAGAGGCAGTCTGCTAGGCTATCCTTTCTCATGGTGGAAACCAAACAAATGCTACCACAGAAGAGCTGCATTTCCTTCCAGTTCTGAAATCAACATGCTCCAGTTGCCCATTTGTTTATTCAAATATACAAATTAAATTTTGCTCAAGTTCTTATGCTTCTATGTACCCAGTGCTTTTTTTCTGGGGGTACGCATACACCTAAACCTTTTGTGAATCTAAGTTTGGCCTCATTGAGGGGTAGTATTTCAATATGCGTAGGAAAATGAGAGTACCCCTAAACATTTTTTTAAAAAAAGCACAGTATATACCTCTGGATAGACCTCCAAAACTCTGTCAAATGTATTCATTGTCATTCTACCAGCACATTGTTTTATTTGCATAATGTGTCTGGGAAAGGCTGCATGGGCACAAAAAATGCAGGGCAAAGCTATGATCTAATTTCCTTTGGTCTGAACTGAAATGAGAGAGAAAAAACTTGATTTAGATCTGTTGACTTTTGGTGGTGCTGTGGCACAATTATCTGATGATTCAAGCTGAATCAAGGCAACTTCATTATTTGTCAGGCTTCCACAAAGATCCTTGTGGGTTTTTCCAGCATTAAATGCATACTGTTCACATCTGCAAGCAACATTCATGGATCTCTTGAAAACGAATAGCCTGGGGATCAAAGGCTGAAAAAACTATTAGGTATACTAAACACTGACCCTGCACTAGCTATGACAAGTTCCAGTCCCAGAACAATGTGTCCAGAATTTCACAGCATGTTTGAAAGAGCCCCAAACATTGTATAGCTGAGTGGAAACTCTCCATTACCTGAGGCATTAAGTTCATTTCATGAAGTGTCTCAAGACTGAAATTCCGTACATTCCCAACAGCTGAGTTTCTCCAGAATGGGCTCCTTTTCTACACAGTGAAAACTCCTAAGCTATGCATGTCAATGCAGATTAACAAGCTACTGCAAGTTCTACCCAGTCTCTTCTGATCAGTTATGTGACTAACAATGCACAATCTGGAGAGCCGAACAGCCAGGAATGTGAAAGAACCAACACAGACCCAGACTGATACAATCGCAAGCTTTATGGCCTCAGGGCGTATGAAAGATTACAACTTCTGTTGACTAAGGCTATACAAGTGATGAAGCACAGGGAAATGGTGATGTGATCATTTTATTGCAAGTGAAAGCCAAAATTACGAAATAAAAAAATAGCATACAAGAATTATTTTTGAGAGCTGCATGAAGCAAAACCGTTAAGGCTGCAGACCAAACCAAGTCTACCTGAATTCAGCTGGATTAAAGCTCATTCATAGATGGCTTTCGACTTTTTTTTTAAAAAAAAGATATTTATTGACATTTCAACATATTACAAAAATTAGAAAAAATAGGAAAAAAAACTCCTGCCGAGTTATATAAATCAGAACCATTCTTTTATGTGTTAGAGAGGCTGCAAGGACAAAGGCACCTTATATCACTTATGGTGGACTTGTCCTAAGGTGGAAGGTTATTGGGCATTGATTTTTACACATATTAAATTGTACAACAATCCTTAACAGGTGACCCTCTGCTTGCTTTCCTTGCTAATGATCCCTGGCATAGAATTTGTCTTTTTCAAAGCTACTGCATACAGGTTTGACATCTTCATTGAGCTATACAGTACTGACATTCCTGGAGCACAGCTTTCTTTTAGTAACCAAATATATTTTTGCCAATTTTGTTTGTAACACAGAGTTTTGAAATTATATGGTGTTTATTCTCGTTAACATATTGTATGTTTCCAGTCTTGAGGTATTGAACTTACAGCAATATATGATCATACTAGGAAACTAAGAAAATGGAGTTCATACATATTTGTGGAGCCAAGATTGTTCTTCAATTTGCAGAACTACCAGGCACATCAACATTACAAGGAGAACCACATTGCAGACAAATGCAAATGTAATCATTTCAGACTTTGAGGTTGAAATGTATGCATTTCCTAGTAAAAGATTGTGTAAATACATTTTTTCTATAAAAACGTGTGCAATGTAAGGCACACTGAGGGTTAACCTCCTGGGAGGCTACTCAGCACATTAAGTAAACTCAATTCTGACTCAGCAGACTGTGTCTGGAGTTGAGAACAGAAGAATCCTTCAGAAGAATCCTTAACAACAATAACAGTTAACTTTTTCTGCCCCTTTGTAATGACTACCTCATGCCACTGCTAGCATATCCTTTCCATTGCCCAGCATAAGAATTAGTCATACATTCAGCACCAGGTTTACTCCAGAGCCAATTTGATAAGGCTAGGAGTGTTTAAACAATGAACTGCAGCCCACTTACACTGCACTATCAGAGTTACAACTATGGTCAAAATGAGGAGGAAATGATCACACCTAGACAGCAAACATTCATGGCTAAACCTGTGTATGACGTGGCAAATTAAACATTTACCTGTACCTATGCTACTTTGCACATTCCGGTTTAAGAATTCAATAGGGAATTGTAATATAAAAGCACTAATTATCTATTCCTAATTATATAATTTCAGTAAAAATACACTGCTAATTATATATTCCTAAATCTGTAAAGCCAAATGCTTTTTTTTAAAGTAGTATTACATACAGCAGCTTTCATGCTAACTTTGTAACTACATTTTATTTTTATCATACATCCCAAATTACCTGTTGTACAACTGAAGATGAAGACAGATGTAAACTTCGGATATATTATCAGGTCAGTTTTCCCCAAACCAATAATGGCACAGGTGGGCAAACTACAGCCCTCAGGAGCTCTATGTGACCCATAAAATTCATTTCTAAAGTTATTGCAAAATTGCTCCAGATACTAGGTTTCTAAAGATGTGCTTGTGAGATCAGCTTCTGGGGTAGACCAACCCAACGGATCCCACCCTTGCAGGGGGAGTCAGTCACAGCCAAGCCAAATCTCACCAGATCATGATCCATTTATGAAAACCATGTGACACTCACCCCTTCAAACACTTGTTTACTTCCAATCTATTCTGTAGCAAAAACCAGATCTGCAAATACGCTGAGCCCATGATGTATTCAGACAGCCCACTCTATTCTAATGGCAAAGAAGTCCTGAGCCAGACTAGACAAGGCTGACCCAAGCTGGACATTCAAGTCCACCAGAACCCATTGTTCTTGTTCTCCAATATTACACCAAGACTGCCTCTACCAACTGAGAAAGAGAGGCAGCTGGGCAGCAAGTGGGTAAACACCCACAAGATCCCTATTTGTCTCTCTGACCCAACACCAGATACAAACCCTCACATCTGGCTGAGGTGGGTTGGTTCCTCTGTGAGGGAAAGGAATGGAATCCCTTGTCCCCAAACCCTTGAACCTATGCTGTTGCTGCACTGAGTACCAAGACAGGCAAGTAGAGCATGCCCACCCAAGACTGACCCCAGGTCAGTCACCTCCTCTACAATCATATTATGGTTGAGAAGTGTTTGATTTAGACTGACCAGATGTTCAGCAGCAGCAGCAGCGAGAAGGCAAGTTGACATGGCTACTCAAGATCTGCTGACTGAATGGAAGCCCAGAAAGGGAAACAGCATGCAAATGATTCTTAGCTTTTCTCTTGGGATAACATGGTCCAGCCCTCACACTAAATAACCCTAATAATATTTGGCTTTTCTATAGCACTTTGAATACTCCACCACAGCAACAACCCTGCCTTTGCAATAACAAAGCTCAGTGTTAGTAGATCAGCTCTGTAGGTACTAATGGCACTGGGTTTTATATCCCCATCAGATATGGATCTCCAATTACACAACTGCACATCAAAACTACTTGGAGAACTGCCACCATATGCAATTTTATGTTCCTTGGGGGTGAACTATGGAAGGCATTCCCAGTCAGGTTACTTCCAATCCCAATCAACTGCAGCTTGCAGAAAACTGCTGAGTGTAATACATATTACTCGTTTAAGAACTACCCTCTACTGCCCATTGAATAATTTATACAATTTATAGGCAAATTTGACTGTGATTCTTTTGCAGTGGTAAGAATTTAAGCTGCATCACTTCCAAAACCTGTACAAAAACAGCCTGCTTCAATATTTGTAAGACTGTCAGGGACGAAGCACAAAGCATGAACTGTTACTGTTCCACTTACCATTCTTCCTCTCACTTAGTGGAGGAAGGTTAGGGTTCCGGCCAGGATGGAGACCTAGGGTCAGCTCAGGCTGCAGGGACAGCTCCTGCAGCTCATTGGCAACAGCTTCACTCTGGGGGCTTGGTGCCGCCGAAAGAGACACCAACACTGCTTCATCTTCATTCTCGCCGGCCCCTCCTCCGTCCAGCCCATTTGCAGCAGCGACGGAAGGGGGCAGGCACAGCACTCCGGAGAAATCCACTTTGGCTTTCGTGATGGCAACCTGAAGACAGAACATATAAGAGTTGAACAATGGCATATATATATATATATATTATTCTACCTTCCAAGAAGTAGGCCTCTTCTCTAGCTGTAGCTCTTTTGCAGGGTCCCCCACATTGTTTCAAGTTCAAAATAAATAGGCACAAACAATCTGCATACAAAACCTATGAGCATCTACAGCTCAAAGCAGCTAGAAATGTCTTCCTTCTTCCATTTCATACCTCAGAAAAGTCACATTCATAAGAGTAATCTGGATACATTAACTTTATTTAAAGGTGTAATATAATCAAATAAGTCTATATACACAACAAAAGAGGAAACAAGCTACTATTAACAACTAGGAACTGAATGAACTGCTGAGTTTGGCTCTGGAAAAGCTCAGCATATCCTGAAACAAGCTAATTTTGCCCTGCCCAAACTCCACGGCAAATTGCAAAATCCTTATAGAAAACTTTCAAGAGCTCAGAATAGCCTTCAGGCATGCATTACAAGACCTAGTGTAGCTGTGCTGGGCCTCTTCTTACAAACACAGCAGTCTCTGATGTACCGCAGGATCAATGACAATGTTGACCAACTGAGCACTAAAATTGCAAAGCAAGTCCCATCATAGCAGCCCTTACAGTTTAGGTTATTTCTAGACTGGAACCAGAGTCCACCAGCACTGGACAAGGGCTAGGTGACTGGGGTGGATTTTGGTACTATTCTTACTGGTTATCAATTTTATAATTCTAATTTATTAGTTTAATGGAGCTAATAAATTCCCTCAAAAAGCACCAGGAAACAGCCAGCACAAGACCAGGAAACAGCCCACTCTGGTCCTCTTCCCCCACGCCCACCAATTTACAAGATTAATGCTATTTCAGTGCTTTCTCATACGTTATCACAATAATACTTCCTTTATGCCCATTTATCAGCTTGTATGGTCCCACAGCGAGGTGTACGAGCAGGCAGTTCTTACTCGCATGTACTGTTCGGGTAGAAAGTCCCTTCCCTGCCTTGTTCATTGTTTCCTCCATCTCAGAGTTTGTACTAATGGCTCGTGGGTCTTTGCCAGGCTAAGCTTACTGCACTTTTGACTGCATGAGGGGAAAAGACAAATACAGAGATTTTCTTTCCTCTTTCTCTTGGAGCTGGGAGCAAAAGGGAAATGAGTGGAATGAGAGTTGAAGACTAACTAATTTGGGGCTGAATCTGGGTGGGAATGAATTTGGAGAAAATTGATCTGGGGTGTTATGCATTACTGGCTATGATATTCAGTACCCATGACCCCTCTGTTCTTCATTTCAGATGTCCTCACACTTAGCAGCAATGCTTATAAGGCTTATAAGGGACACAGAGCAAGCCTATAATCATATGGCATGTTCTGTAATTTCTATAAAGCTGAACTCTACAAGTGTGTTTCTTACATTTTAAATACATTTCTAACAGGGACTATGCATGAAGAGTAATAACACTCCTGTGATTACTTGTCAGTAATAACTCCAGCTAATTTCAAGGTTTTATCTACAGGAATTAAAAAAGCATCCACCCACAATGATGCCTTGAAACAGTGGACAAACTAAGGCTGTCAACTGATGAAAAGAATTTTTCTTCATTAATCAGTTTATACATTATAAAAATTAGAATATGGATATTCTTTGGAAACAATGAATCATAACATAGCTTGAATTAAGTTGTAAGATATCACTCATCTTTTGGGAGGGGATATATTCGATATTGTTTTGCTCAGTCAACGTAATAGGGACATGCTAGAACCAAAAAAAAGCCTTTAAAATGTTGAATTCATAGCCCCCCATTTAAAACTGGATCACTGATTAAGGTTTGTGACCCCCATATAAACTGCATAATACTTTACAAGTCTGAGGGTGCAGTTGCATTATAAAGCATACTGTCATTCTCCACATATCCCCAGCAATCAAGGTTTCTGTTGTTAGCAAATTATTGTAAGACAGAAAGGTGGGGAAGTAATTCCATTAGCAAACTTGCTATGGACGTTTCTCTCTATTCTTCGTTCCTTTAAGTCAGTTTCTATTTAGGAGTGGTTACCAGGGTAATGGCAATTTCCTACTCATTTAAGAATTGCTAAGCAACCTGCATCAACTAGCAGCAGCAGGTGGCATGCAGAAGTAGGCTATTTTGGGAAGCAGTAACTACTTTTCTTGCATTTAAAAAAAGCCATCTGTTACATGTCTCTGGCAACTGTGATCAGGAGGCCAAAAGAAAATCTAAAGTAATCTTTAGGCAGAGTGGTGTTAAGTGGATCAAGTTTTAAGCTAAACAGAGAAGGAAGAAGCAGTGGTGTTATAGCTGAGGACAACATTCTTTCTAGACAATCCTAATTCAGAAAAGTAGGAAACTGCACCATGTTGTTGATAGTCTACTAATAAGCAGAAAACAATCACCTAAAACTATTTCTGGGTATTTACCCAGAAATATCAGTGCTCCAATCAGTTCTTCAGAGTTTCAGGCACAAGTCTTTCCCTATCCCTGTTACTAATGACACTACACTTGGAAATTCTTAGGATTAAATCTAGGAACAAAATACATTAAAAAATATGCACTGCCTAGAGCCATGGCAGGTCTTTCAGATAACTGAAAAATAAGGCCAGGAAAGTCCAATCAACATAGTTTTCTTTTATTCATTCATTCATTCAATTCCATCTATCCTGCCCTTACTCCCAAAGGAACCCAGATGCATACTATAGACTGTGATCTGCATATTTAGGGAAGTTCTGTTTTATAGAGGGACATCCACCCTGCTACCTGCTATGCTCTTGGATCTTCTCTCTGCAGACAACTATCTGAGTGTGGTCTTTTGAATGATTCTCCAAGTAAGGAACTAAAGTGTGCACTCATTTTCAGTGTACAAAGTGAATGGTATAAGAAGCCACTGCTTTCCCTATTATCCTGTCCCTCCCCAGCAGTGCAAGGAGGGAAACAGTACATCCAGTACTTCTACTGACAGTGCTGAAAATCAATGGTACAAGCACCTGTTTCACAAGGAACTTCTGCATCCCTATGGTTCTTTCCTTGTCAGATTAGATTAGAAATGCCACAGGGACAATGACTTGTCATTCCCCAACCAAAGGCAAACAGCACCAGTCTTAAGGCAAATTCATACCAACTATATTTAAGCACACTAATGTTTTATGTGGTTATGCAATGAAGTTATCTAACATATCTCCATCATATACACAGCACAAACAAAAAATGGGTTCCATACAACATAACTGAACAGTTCACAGAATTACTTGATTACAGCTACTTTACACCTATTTTGCCTTGTGGAAAAGCTGTACATGAACTGGATTTCCTGCATGGAAAGGCTAAATTTTGATTGTAGAACATAGAAACCTGCCAAACTCAACTGGGAAGGCTTCAAGGAAGTTGAGGTAAGTCCTGGTCTACAGAAAATTCAGCGCCTGTTCAGTCTTTAGGTACACACGGATACATAAAAATATGTATTTTAACTTAACAAGGCTTTCCTAGAAACTCTGGGTTAGTCTAACCACAGGTTCAGAGGATGGCACTATCTAGTCAATCAAGTGCCAACAATGCAATCAAATATTGCTAATATTAAAGTTGTATAGCATACTAGCATAGCTACTGTAGATTGTATGACTGGTAATAATTATACTGTTGCTCTTTAAAGTGCACAGTCCAGTAACAGAAGCAGAAGGCAAAAAGAAAATTTTTGTGTCTCTAAGTAACGCCTCCTTTATAGCATATTCAGTAAGTTAGGGGAGAGATAGCACAGAAATGTGGACACCTTGAAACTCCTTTTTCCGAGTTGCAGAAATTTCCACTCCCAAGCTCTAAAAGCATGTGATCACAGAAATAATGTTAAGTGGAAATTGCAACACTGATGTTATTTTATCAGTCCTATAGCTTCTGTTTGTTGTAAGAAGCAACAGATGTTAACTATATATCCATTGATTGAGGAAGTATTCTGCAGGCCCTTGATTGAGAAAGACCAAAACAAGTTTTGCAATCCATGTAGACAGACGAGCAAGTGTGATAAGGATTTGACAGATGGCATGCTGATACAGGAAGGGGGTCTGCAACACTGGACCTTGCCTCTTCATTATTTTCAAAAGGAATAAATAAACAATATGCAATGATCACCTGAAATATCATTGCTGTAATATGAAAGGATGAAGTAATAAAACAAGTTGTGCCCCTGCAAGAAAATCTGAAAAGGCTGTGATCCTATAAACACTTAAGCTTCATTTAAATGACTCGGATTTGGGTTCACCTGCACATACAGTGGTGCCCCGCAAGACGAATGCCTCGCAAGACGGAAAACCCGCAAGACGAAAGGGTTTTCCGTCTGCAGAGGCGCTTCGCAAGACGAATTTCCCTATGGGCTTGCTTCGCAAGACGAAAAATGACAAAAAAATTCGAATTTTTCCCCCGCTCCAAAACCCCTTATTTTGAATCGCTAAGCTGCTAAAAGCATTTTAGCAGCAAAACCGCTAATCTCCCAAGTGTTAAAAAGCAGTGTTTAGCCCTTTTTTAGCCAATAGCGCTAATAGCGCTACTCTGTCAGTGGGCTTGCTTCGCAAGACGAAAAAACCGCAAGACGAAAAGACCCGCGGAACGGATTCTTTTTGTCTTGTGAGGCACCACTGTATTAACAGTATTTATGTCAGCCTACTGTACCAAGTATGTGGACACATACCCAGGAGGGAGGAAATGCATTTATAACTGGAAGCACATTTCCAGATACCATTCCACTAAAAAGCACTGGTTCCCACAATGGCCAGCCAGGTCTCTACAGGAAACCCAAATGCAGGACATAATGACAATGGCCCTCTACAGATGGATCACATGGGTGTGGCTTCAGTGAGAAGTCCATGCAGCCACAGCAATTAGAGCTTCCAAAATTACCAGTGGTGCTTTTTTCCTTAAGCCCAATATAAAATGCTTTTTCTATACCCAGTCCAACCAAATCATAGGTCAGCATTTAGCAAATGATGTTCAGGCATCACTTGCTCAGCACTGATCCACACCCTTCAGGAGCACAGCCGGCACAAAGCTGTTTGACTCACCACTGTATTTCAACAGGAAGTCTATTAACCTGTCATACTCAACCATCCAAAACTCTCCAACCTGCACACAGACTTGGATCTATGAATGAGTATTTTTAAAACATTTAAAGTTGTTCCCCCCAAATTGTGGTAATTTGTTTATTAAGCAAAGGGGGGGGGGGAGACTTTAAAAAGATTTCCCAAGCTCTTAACAATCAACTCTTTCAGAATCTTGCTTAGCTTATCAACCCTCCCCTCCACAAAAAAATATTCTTCTCCATACATCCTACTCCTCTTAAACTGCCATCTGTAGAAACACAGATGTTTTGTCATCTCCATAGGCAAGCTCATACTTTGTGTAGAAATGTTTGCTGACTCATGCTTTGCCATATACACATATAAAGTGTTAGGGACAAACGGGCATCTAACATTTTAACATGGAGCAGACTTGCACCAGGAATCCATTTCTAATCAAGTACTTACTGCAGGTCCCAATGGGGTGATTTATTTAGAGCAGGGTTAGGGGACCTCTGGCTGACAGGTCAAATTGGGACCCATGCTGAACCACAAGCTACAGATTTCCCAAACCTCACTCATCTGCCTTTCACCTGATATTATATGTGACATCAGGTGTGGCGCAGAGATGCAGGGGGTTTGGCTACGCAACAGTTCCCTAAGGGGAACTTGATCACATATCCAATCCCTGAAGAAAGCAGCTTTGCCAACACTTTACTTGGCACCATGAAGCACTTCCCACATGCCAGCTGGCTGTAAGGCATTTGGGAAGCACTTCGCTTAAAAGCTTTGCAAGACTTGTGCTCAGAGTTTCCCTAGTACTGAAGATAAGGCTTCCAAAGCTCCTTGCACTGAGGTTCCCAAGTGCCTGCCAACTAGGTCACTGTTGAGTGCCTGGAAAGTGCTGCACAAACGACTTTGACAGGTGAGTTGGCCTGCCCACCTGTTTAAGTTGGCCTGTGGGCTATAAAGATTCCCCACCCCGAGCTACAGCTTAATGTGAACCCTTGGGCAGGTGGATGATTATGAGAACATGGAGCCCCTGAACTTGAGTTTTCTGGATTATCAGCATCAGTGCCTTTGTCAGGTGAGGCAAGCATGTCTGTGATTCTTTCAAATCACGAGAGGTAGCAACTTAACAAACATATCAGTGATGTGGGATGAAGAATTTTCCACAGCTATGTTTTTCCATGGACCCAAGTACATTTCTAAAGATGAGTTGTTCTGGGGAAGTATTAGTTTGAACACTATAATTAATTATGCAAAAAAAATCTAAGGCACAAAGAAATTTTCCAAAAAAATGTTTTCCTTAAAAAACTTTCTGATTCAAAATTTTCCAGGAAGTTCACATTGCCCATGAAAACCATGGGTTCTGAAATAGCTACCAGATTTTGTGTTTGGTATAAAAATACACAATAGTAATTAATTTTTTACACACAGATCCAAAAAGCTAGTATCAATAAGGTTCCCCTCAACCCCTCTCAACTATAATATGTCAAAGTCAATCTCCTTTGCAGGAGGGCACGGTAGCAGGCTGGCCTCACACTTTCCCGCACTTAGTGGTGGCGTGTCAAGTCCCCCGCATCATCAGGGAGTCGCGGCCCGTGTCACGCCCGCAGCCAGCCAATCCAAGCTGGGAGCTCTTCCTTCTGCTTCCTGCTTCAGCGGATCTCCCGCCCTTTCTTCTTGCATTTGACAACTTAACCTTGCTATGGACCTTGGTTGGTCGCCTGTTGAAGGGGCCTGGTAGGAATTTTTCCACTTGGCAGATTGGCACCAGCCACTTGGTTTTCACCTACCTCGTAGCAAATTGTCACAACTTTGTAAGGTTTGGTGGTTAGGCATTGGAAAAGCTTGGTTGATGGGAGAAGTTGTGGCCATCACCTGCCCCTCTCCCCTTTAAGGGTATTCCGTTAAAAGAATCCAGGGGTCGTGGTTCCTGTCCAAAGCCCAGGGAGAGGCTAGGGCCACGGTACGACCACACCGGTGACCCTGAGGGGAGATCCGAGTTGATGTACATCAACGGTGCTCCCCCTACTGGTGGTTAACCCTTGTGAGACTCCCTGCATGGCAGGCAGGAGCCAGATATAGTCGGTTTGGGTCCAATGCCTAAGCCAATACCATTCACATTCTGTAACCAATAATGTTGTGGCCTTTATTAGACCATTAACCTAAAAGACTGGTGTCCACGTGTCTTATTCATCAAATGGGGGGGGGGGAATACAGGGCCTTGGCATGCAATTAATTTTAAAAGGAAGCAATGCAACTGGAAGATTACAAACCTTATAGTTCCCACAAATCAATCCAGTTCTGTTCCATGCCAGGCGCTCCAATCACTACAAAAGAAACAGAAATCACACAAATCAAATCTCTTCTACAAGACTTAAGCCATGTTACCTACAGATAAAAAAACAAAGCAGCTCCCATCTTGTTGCCACCAAATTTAAGTTGTTTGGCATCCCCTCTAAAGCAATGTCAGGATTCAGAAAGTATTTGAAGGCTACATTCAGATGACACCTCCTCTACCCGTGGTTTGGAGAATCATGAACAATACTCCTCCCTTCACAAGCACAACTTAATAAATTATTTCTTGGTTTAATCCAGTCCTGGTTTGTTTGCATATGCGGATCAAATCCCAGTTGAGACAATCTGTGATTCTTTTAACATCTTACTGGTTAATTTTGAGTGTACAATGTATACAGAAACAGTCTTTATTTACAAATAAAGTTTTTGTAAATTACAAAGTCTTTATTTACAAATACAGTAAATGATGCAGCATACTAAATGCAGGTTAAGCAAGTCTTAAGTGACACAAAGCAGCAACAGTTTTAGATGGGAGTATATACTTGAATATGTCTATGCAATAATGGGACTATCAGATTATCAGATTCTGCTAAGTGGCTACTGCAGCAACATATGGAGTAGTGCACAAATTTAGAATAGCAGTGCACTCTCCATATGCCTTATGTATGAGGAATTACAGTAGTACCTCGGGTTACATACGCTTCAGGTTACAGACACTTCAGGTTACAGACTCCGCTAACCCAGAAATAGTGCTTCAGGTTAAGAACTTTGCTTCAGGATGAAAACAGAAATCGTGCTCCAGCGGCGCGGCGGCAATGGGAGGCCCCATTAGCTAAAGTGGTGCTTCAGGTTAAGAACAGTTTCAGGTTAAGTACGGACCTCCGAAACGAATTAAGTACTTAACCTGAGGTACCACTGTACAATACAAGCCGCTTCATCTGAAAAAAGTATTACCAAAGAGAACTATATCTAAATTTCCTTAACCCTAGACATATCCCACTTTGAACATACCAATAGTGCACCAAATATAGATCATGAGCCAAGCCAGTCATACTCAGGAGTAGATTTGTTTAAATGAATGGACCTTAGTAACTTAGGTATATTAATTTCAATCTACTCTGAGTAAAAGGTAAAGGGACCCCTGACCATTAGGTTCAGCCACGGACGACTCTGGGGTTGCAGCACTCATCTCGCTTTACTGGCAGTGGGAGCCGGCGTACAGCTTCTGGGCCATGTGGCCAACATGACTAAGCCACTTCTAGCGAACCAGAGCAGCACACGGAAACACCATTTACCTTGCCGCCGGAGCAGTACCTATTTATCTACTTGCACTTTGATGTGCTTTCGAACTGCTATCACGGGGATTCGAACCACCGACCTTCTTTTTATTTTATTTTTTATTTTTCAATTTCTGTTCTGCTTTATATTTTTAATAAAAACCTCAAAGTGGTGTATAGCGTATTAAATCAATAAAACAATGGCAGGACGATGTTCCTCTGACCTCTTGAGGAGGTTCTTCAGTAGGGCTGGTGAGTCTGGGCCTCGCTCCGTAGGCCAGGTGGAAAGGTTGTAAATATACAACCCCATATTTATCCCGTTCCAGTAGTGATGTATGGAAGTGAGAGCTGGACCATAAAGAAGGCTGATCGCCGAAGAATTGACGCTTTTGAATTATGGTGCTGGAGGAAACTCTTGAGAGTCCCATGGACTGCAAGAAGATCAAACGCATCCATTCTTAAGGAAATCAGCCCTGAGTGCTCACTGGAAGGACAGATCGTGAAGCTGAGGCTCCAATACTTTGGCCACCTCATGAGAAGAGAAGACTCACTGGAAAAGACCCTGATGTTGGGAAAGATGGAGGGCACAAGGAGAAGGGGACGACAGAGGACGAGATGGTTAGACAGTGTTCTCGAAGCTACAAACATGAATCTGACCAAACTGCGGGTGGCAGTGGAAGACAGGAGTGCCTGGCGTGCTCTGGTCCATGGGGTCACGAAGAGTCGGACACGACTGAACGACTAAACAACAACAATTTATCCCGTTAGCATTTATCTTTTCCAACCTCCATCATGTGGCAGCATTGGTACTCAGGTGACAGCCCAGGTTTTCATGAAAAATAAGGGTATAAACTACTGTAAAGTTGGTAGAACCTGATGGTAATCACCACCAGAACATTTCAGTTTGAAATTTTCATTACATTAATTTGTGTGTGCAAAAGAATGCTTTAATCTTTGAAGAGCAAGAGCTCTCAACTGGAAGAAGCTGCCAGGGACATAATAATAGACTAAGTTTTACTTGCTTCTACAAGTGTGCATTAGCTACAAATCACAAGAATGATATATTTAATGTGATTTTTGCTTCTGCATCTTCATATTCTAGAGCCAGAACTGAACAAATGAGAAACCACATTAAAAGAAAAAAGTATTTAAAAAATAGTTCTAACATTGAATTTTAATGAACACAACTGGATGTGGTCCCTGTACTTTGGTAACATTTTACCACATTTTAGCCTAAATGCCAGTAGCAATCTAAAATGACATGGTTTTTGAGCACCATTCCTTCCTGCCTCTTAACACAACTTAGTTTCTTTCAATAGCTCTAAGCAGTCACAAAAGGTGAAATAGAATCAAAGAATCGTAGAGCTGGAAGGGAGCCTGAGGATCATCTAGTTCAACCCCAATGCAATGCAGGAATATGCAGCTGCCCGTTACGAAGATTGTGCCTGCACTATGCTCTACCCAACTGAGCTATCTAACTTCTCACAATCTTCCAGACAAGGCTGTGCAGTGTACTGCCGCAACCATCAGATTTAATTGACTTCCCTACTGCCAAAGATCACTCAGTCAACTACCATGGAAGTTCCCAGGAATATCCAGAAAGGTGAGGGGTTATGACTACACTACGTACAACCACTTCCTTTATGCCTGTTGGGTAGTCCCACAACAGATAATTAGCAAGCCAGTTTGCCAAGAGGTGGACGTTAAAGGCCTCATGAGAAGATATGCTAAAGCACTTCTTTCCCAATACCTGCTTCTTTTCTGGCATAGACATCTATGCAGTAATACTTAGTAAGTCAATGGCATGCTGCAGCTTTAAAAATCTAGCTTGGGACTCTAACAGAAGGCAATGTAGGAGACACTTTACTGCAGTGAAGGCTTAGCCATTAGTCTTAGCTGCTAAGATAGCCCTTCTGTAAAGCATTTACCGGTATATAAAAGCTCCTTTTCCTTAACTCTTTTCTCCAAAATATGAGGGTCTTGAAATATTGTAAATAGAAATGAGAAATAAAAAAAGGTAAAGCCCTTTAGACCACTTGGGCATACAATGGAAATGAGTAACAACTTAAGTTCCAAATTCCAACAGATCCCAACATATTTTCTGCCTCACCCCAGCTTACATGATTAGTCAATAAACATATGTAAGAAAGCATTTTTTAATCATCTCATGTATTTTATTTTTCTTAATAGTGCCATGTTATGTCCACAGCTCAACTACACAGCTGGTAACAGAACCACTATGAAGTTTTCCCCCACCTCTTTTCCAGCTGTGTGGTATGACTGTACTGTAATAAAATAACTTTCACAAGTCCCCTCCCCCTGAGAAAATAACGTCAACTGTAAGAGATGCAGAAGTCTTGTCTTGCTCATAAACTTATAATTCAGTGGAAAAGTTTATACACCATTGTTTACATGTTCCAGCTAAGCTGTTGGTATTCTAGCAATTACAATGGGTTATCTGCCTTTGCTAGTGGTGACTCAGAGTTTAGTAGTTGAACAACATGGAAATTCTCCAACTGGCATTAAGAAAGAGCCTCTGATCTGAATGCCACAACAGGGGTTTAATTTTCATATCCCTCTTTCTCCCACCAGTTACATATTTAAAAGCTCAAGTAGCTCTCCCTACAACCATCAAGAGTCTAGGATCCTTCATCTAAACTTAACAATCCCAAGTTTCTAATTATGATTTCTGTTGTCTATGTGGAAGGAAGGAAGAGTCCCTCCCTCTATTCCCCATTATGAAAACCACAAAGCAAAGTTGTGAATTCCTGTACAGCAAGAATAATGAACCTCTAGTCCATAAGGCCTCCCTTTCCATCTCAAAGTCTCTGCTCTTGACCCCACCCCTACACTCCCACACTTTTTAAAAAAGCCTGTCACATGGTAGGAACAGCTGGAAAGGAGTTAGCTTTCCCCTCCTAGTTAGGCAAGACACACACAGCAAGTAGGACTTTTTGAAAGCTTCCAGGCACCCAAGTACTGTGGGACCTAAATCTTTAAATGCAGTCATAATTTGTCATCTGTAGACAATGGCAGAATAGACCAAGGAAGAAATGCTTGGCAGCCCTTTTCAAAGCTCAGCAACTCAACATCTCCACCCTGCACAGTCTCCAACTTTAAACATCAAGCCCACTTTGAAGAGGTTTTGTCTGTTTGGGAATAAGAAAATGGGAATACCTCTGACAGCGACAAGGTAATGGAGATGCAAGGTAAAGTAAAAAGCAAATGAAATGTCATCAGATCAAATTCCCTACTTGATTTCTAAACAGCAAATTCAATCAGAAAATAAAATGCCTGTAACTTCTACAATGGCAAGAAAGAAGGTTCTGAGAAAGCAAAGGCTAAAAAGCAAGCAAGCAAAGGCTATCCCACTAACAAAAACAAATTTAAAATGTGCATGTTGGAATGGAGTTCACTGTTGCTACCATAGTTTCTCAAATTACCTGAATCCAAAATGTACATGTGAACTTGAAGGAAGGTTCCTAAGAAAGGTAAGTTTCAGCTGCTCTGTGTAAAACACTAACTGCTGACCTAACTTTCGCATGTTTAATTAGAATTCCAAAATTAAGAAGGCCAGAGGCAGAAAATGAAAGCTGCCTTCTCTATAATTAAAGAATGTCACCAAAGTAGTCACACTGCAAAAACATACTGAGGCGATAGCAGACATCTACCTACCTTCAAAACAAAATGACAAAAGCAAGCATAGCCCAGCGTCAGCAAGCAGTTTCAGCTAGTCCCTGGTAGCGTTGCAAAGTCCTAATGAAGGTGTGCACTGCCCAAAGCTGCACTGAAGTATATACTCTTTTCAGAGTTGCAACTCTTAATTTTAATCACTCCTGTCCAACCATCTGCTATAGGACATAACTGGAATTTTATTTTATTTTTAAAAAAGAATGAAGAATCCTAAACTATTACAACCAAGAAATGTTAGTACACAACAAGCATAGGTTACTAAAGTAACAATAAGCAGAATAAAACCGCAATGGAAGTGCGACAGAAAGAAGCCCAAAAGACTCCTCTTTCTACTCATTAGCCTCACAATGCAGCTCAGTTAGCTTCTTATATCACATTAAAGACCTTTCATTTCGACCTCAAAAATAAAGTTATTAAAACACTTTGCATCTGGGCGTTCTGACAGAGCTTAGATTTTTAAAGCACTTGAAATGCCCACTTTAAACATTTCTCACATCACAAACCCCTCTTTAAAGGGCGCACTTTCTTTGAAACACTATCATGCACACTGAGTGGGCCACTCTGTTGTAAGTGGCATGTGTGCAAAGGGCTGGATTATTATCATCATTTATTAACTATGTATACTGCCCTTCAGGGCGATTCACAGCATAAAAATACAATATAAAAACACAAAAGACATAATAATAATAACACAAACAAAAATGAAACAAAATATAACCCCTCTCCCATAAAGACATTAAAAACCATATAGGATGTCAGTCTGCCAAAGCCCTGGTTGAAGAGGAATGCTTTGCTTTTTGCCTGGCACCTAAAGGTGTATAATGGAGGTGCCAGCTGTACCTCCCTGAGAAAAGCATTCTACAAATGGGGAGCCACTGCAGAAAAGGCCCATTCCTGTGTTGCGACCCTCCAGACCTCTCGTGGAAGAGACACACAAAGAAGTGCCTCACATGATTACCGCAGGGTCCTGGTAGGTTCATATGGAGAGAGGTAGTTCTTGAGTTATTTGTGGTCCTGAGCCATTTAAGGCTTTATAGGTCACAACCAGCACTTTCAATTGGGCCCAGAAACTAACTGGCAGCCAGTGCAGTTGGGATTTCATAACCTTCAGATGTTTTAAACCCTTATGAAATATTCAACATTTTCTATCCATATCAGGGATCTCTAGCATACATTACTGTTTCTAGTGGCTATTCAAGAACCAATAGCTAGAAACCTTATTTCCAAGTTAAAGTTATCTGTGAAAATTATATCCTTGCTTCAATATTTTTTAAACTTAGGTCAACTCTATCCCAACTGCAATTTGTTTCGTATGTTGTTAGTAAGGGAACCCCCTTTAACCTAATCTCACAAGAGACTCCCTTTTCCTATAAGAATGGCTTTTACACTGAATCAAGTTCCCATAATATATCTTCCTTGTTCCTGGGTAATCAGAGACTAGCAAATTACTCCAGTGTATCATATATTACCATGAGTAATCTCTCCCACTACTGAAAACACCCCAGAACCATGGTTACAAAGAATACAAATGCCTCATTAGTGGCAAATAACTACAGATATCTTGTCACTATCCAGTATTCAATCGTCTTCCTTTTTCCACTAATGGATTTATGACAGACACAGCAAAGCAGACAGGTTTTTTTTTTCTTGATTAGCAGCTATTAAAACTAATGAAATTAATGTTTGCATTACTCCAAACCAGGTAAGATCAACAAAACACAATATGAAGCAGCTTTTTAAAAAAACAGAAAAGTGCCACTGGGCAAGGCAAACCAGAATAGTTGGGAAGGCTTAAGGAAGAGAGGTAACACAATTATACTTACAACAGGTCCAAAGCTCATGTAATAAAAGTCTCAAGTGGTACAACATATTTCGGAATTCCTTTGTGAAAGGGAATTTTAATCTCAAGTCATTCTCCCTTATATTCCTGCTGTAACTCCACAAAAGCTTAACTATACTGTATCCAGTTTCAAATTTGTCATAATACCACAAAATTAACAGGAAAACAAGCTATTTACAAGCATCAAGCAAATTCGTAGACCTCTAAAACTATTATATTTAAATTTAAGAACTGATATTCACTACAAGGTTAAAATTGCAAGTTCCAATATACTAGTTAAAACTATTTGCCTTTTTCTAAAATTGTGTCACAAAGATGGTCCTCAAACTATCAATTTTATTTTTCCATAAAGTGCTTATAAAAAGAATTCCACAAAATTTCAAATATTCATACACAGTGAAGTAACTGAAATCTCATTTTGCAAGATTTGTGGCATTTTGTTTAACTAGACACTATTGTATGTCATACCTGAATTATCTTTATTAAATGTATTTCAAGACAACAATCTGGATTTGCATAATAAAAAATTAATATGTAATTTATTACAAGCGGCATGACGCAACATAAGCAGACACTGGAAAGACCTTTCTAGCACAATGGTAGAAAACTGGTACAAAATAGTTTGGAAAACAGCCTTCCTTGAGAGATTAATAAGTAAACTATGGTTGACATGTGGACAGATCAAGAAAGATGGCTTTACCCTCATGTGATTTAATTTCATAACATATGTCAGTATTCCAGAAAATGAACAATCCCCTCCATCAGCATTTGGTTCAATCTGGTTGATCTAAACGTTAATTTAAACATAATTATCTCTACTTTGAACTCCCATGTTCATCAATATATGGTATATTGTTTCAATGGAAACATAAATAGGAAAAATGACTATTACTCATACTTCATCTAAGCACTACCACAAAGATTCCTGATTAGGCATTTAGCTATGTGATGCTGAATGTTATCGGTTAACTCTATTCTATCATGTTTCCCCTTTGTTTTTGTTTAGACCAATTCACGAGCCAAGAACTTACACATGGACCATTAATAATGACCATATGTTGTAGATATTACTGCAAATTGAGAAGACTTGGTCTGTTTATTTGTATCATTTATTATTCCTATGATCCTTGTATAAAACCCAATAAAAAGTTATTTAAAACAAAAACCAAACTAGACACTATTATCCTCTCTATTCCTAAAGACATGAAGTTTGGAAGATGAGTTCATTGCTGAGTAGTCTCCTGAAGTTATACTAATTTGCCCATTCCAAAGTTAGGACCACAGTAAAATGAATTTAACAAGGATTCTTTCTTGTCTCCAGTACTTGAGCAGCAAGCAAGAGGAAACATATTAGAAGTTATACTGCTATTTAAAATCAACACAACTTTCAGTACCACAAATGTGCAATGCAATCCTAGGTATGTCTACTCAGAAGTTATACTGAGCTGAAGTGCTTTATTCCTAGGTAAGGCTGCAACCCAAAACAGTGAGTTAAAATATAAAGAGAGTTTCAACTTATATATACAGCAAAACTAAGAACAAAGGCTGAATTCATCCCTATATTTTCATGTGATTTCTAAAGAGTGGAGACAAGGAAGAAGCAAAGAACTGATGGGATTAAAAGCCTAGGCAGGAAGACACAGCAAAGGACAGATAGCTGTTTGCATACTGACCCCTATGACCAAGTCCTTGTGCATGCAGAATGCTGTACTCACCAATATCAAATTCTGTATCATTCTGACATCTTGCGCACAAACACATAAACACTATGGGAGGAATTCAACATTGTGCTAAAACAGTAAAATGTGCTAAAACAACTGTTTTGGCAGGGAAGCATTTGGGTTTGCCAGACCAAACCAAAGGATCCCCAACCGACCCAGAGCCAATTTTGAGGAAGTGGACGGAGGAGAAAGGAAAAAGACCCATTGCACGCAGTAGTCCTTGTGCAGGGCTTCCACTGACTGGACTTAGTTGAATCCCGACCACTATGCTCTGGAATTGGCTGGTGTGTGCCGAGTATCCCTTTACTTAATTTCCCCATCCTCTTCCAATCTGCATGCTATTTCTATTTTAGTTAAAAACACATGTAGAAACAATAAATTCAGATGTAGAATGTCTCACTGAAATTCAAGCAATCTGGTTTTAACAGAATGATGAATTGAAAGATACTGTAATCTTCAACAGTCATGAAATGCCTATAGGACCTCACCAACACAAAGGAATTAAAGTTTCACTTAAAGTAAATTACAAAAATAGAGAAAAGGGAAATTAAAACAATCAGTAATATCCTTCTGCATTTCTTCATAAGTCGTCTGAATATTTAGGTTAAAAAATATGTTCATGTCTGAGGCTCAATTTGATAAAGGTTTACAAAACTACTAACAGCAAGGAGAAGCAAATAAAAATTCTCAGTACATTTCAGCCAAGAGAACTTAAAGACAACAAACTTGTAGCACGTGATAAGAAAATCCTTCACATAATGTAAAAAAAAATATGGATTTCTTTGTCACAGGTTGTTGTGATGGCCACAAGCAGACACAGATTTTTAAAACAATTCATCAAATTCAAAAAGGACAGTTTTTTACAGCAGCCAATGGTGGGCCAAGCGACAAAGGGCATTATCGCTACCATGCTTCACTTGAGAGTTCTGTGCATATCTGGACTTCACTGGTCTTTCCAAATTCCCAGCTATACACAGGGCAATAAGTTCAGTGATAGAGCATCTGCCTCATAAAGGTAAAGGTAAAGGTACCCCTGCCCGTACGGGCCAGTCTTGACAGACTCTAGGGTTGTGTGCCCATCTCACTCAAAGAGGCCAAGGGCCAGCGCTGTCCGAAGACACTTCCGGGTCACGTGGCCAGCGTGACAAGCTGCATCTGGTGAGCCAGCACAGCACACAGAACGCCGTTTACCTTCCCGCTGGTAAGCGGTCCCTATTTATCTACTTGCACCCGAGAGTGCTTTCGAGCTGCTAGGTTGGCAGGCGCTGGGACCAAACAGCGGGAGCGCACCCCGCCGCGGGGATTCGAACCGCCGACCTTTTGATCGGCAAGCCCTAGGCACTTTAACCCACAGCGCCACCCGTGTCCCTAATCTGCCTCATATGCAGGTTCAATTCCCAGCTTCTCCAGGAAGGGCTGTGAAAAGCTCCTGTCAGAAACCCTGGAAAGCTCAGTCAGTGTAATCAATACTGAGCTAGATGACTAAAGGTCTGACTCAGTACAGTGGTACCTCAGGTTAAGTACTTAATTCGTTCTGGCTGCCGGAGCACGATTTCTGTTCTCATCCTGAAGCAAAGCTCTTAACTCAAGGTAATATTTCTGGGTTAGCGGAGTCTGTAACCTGAAGCATATGTAACCTGAAGCGTATGTAACCTGAGGTACCACTGTATAAGGCAATTTACTAGATTCCTAGCACTACTATTAGTATTCAACATACTGCTAGCATAGCATGTGCTTACAATCTACCACCACCTTAGCTTCCATTTCTCCCTTTAAACTTTCATCATACATTGTATTAACTATTCTACCAACTTGAAGGATTTCTTTACGTGTCCCAATAGACCAAAAACCTGATCATTCATAAGGATAGATGTTAAGAACTATACACTTCAAACTCAACTAAGAATGAAACTCCAAGTTATTCAGCTTTCATAATGACTATAGATGGGCAGTGCAAACTTCCAATAAGTAATATCCCTCAAAAAAATCATTCTGCACTTCCTAGGCACCCACTTTAATTAGCAGAGCAAGTTTTTGCTAAACATATTTCTGTCATGTATGAAGTCAGCTATCCACAGAAAGCAGGAAACAAGCCTGGAAGCAATATCATCAGTGAATTTTTATTTATTACACCAGTTCTATGCTACGTAATACATAAAAAACATATCTATGAAGTATACAGAAAACTGAAACAAACACTAAGTATTACAAAAAAAGTTAACATATAAAAATATTACACTAATACAAATAAGCCGCCTCTCCACTCACAGTTCTTTCTGCAGCCTCTGCCCTATCTTCTCCAGCTGCTTCACTGTCCCATGATCAGGGCTTGCTTTTATGGGCAGGCACCAAAGTGGATGGAGCTTCCTCAGGCTGCCCACACACCTGTGTTCCATTAAGCCACTGTTGCTCAAACTTGGGTCCCCAGCTGTAGTTGAACTACAACTCCCATAATCCAAAGCTAGCAGGACCAGTGGGGAGGGATGATGTGAGGTGTAGTTCAACAACCGTTAGGGACCCAAGTTTGAGAAACACTACATTAAGCAATTAGGTGCACTCTCCACACCCAGCACCAGGTGCACTATGCTTGGCAAGTTTCCCAGGGTATCCCAATGATAGAAAAAGGGCACCCTGCTGATCACAGTTTTTTCAACTTCAGAGCATACTTTGTACCTAGAGGTTATTCATCCTTATATTCTATCTATATACAATGACACCAAAACTGACATTCATTGGTTTTATATTGCATTTTTGTCTTAATTATATTGTTTGTTTCATACTGCACACCATTTGGAGCAATTTTTAAAATACTGTATCAAGCTTGATATTAAAATCAATATTTATACATATACCAACTATTTTTCTACACACCTGAAATATCAATCTTCACATTCTTTTCTGTGTGCCTTAAATAGAGATGAAAAATATGGAGTGCAGTGGAAATTTTGATGTAATTATTTCAACTTTGGATTAAAAATGCCTACCAAATCTTGCATGCTCATGCATTTTCTGCCCACCTATACTCATGTACTGTACTTTTCATTGCACCAAGTTACACAATCCCATGCCATAATTTCATAACTACCATTTTCCCATACTATACTCCTCAAAGCTGGTGAACTGCACTCTTGAGATACTACCCTGGGAAACAAAAAGGGAGGCTCCTGCTCAAGACCTTCACTAGGTCAACAAGTATGCAAATCCCTTGCTACAGAATTAGCTAGGGCAATAAAGACTTACTAACACAGGACTGATCTGACAAGTCACTCCAGTGTTTGAAAACAAGAAGTGTACAAGAAAACTTATGCCATAATAAACGTTTTCGGCCTAAGGGCCACAATGCCTTGCAGGCAACCTTCTAGATCTCGCCTACCAGACACGGCAACACCAGAGGGGAAAAAGTGGGCAAAGCAACAGATGCAATGCTTACATTTGTACATTCAAGCCACACAAAACCCAGAGGTTTCTCAACATTCAAACACCGCTCCCCTCTTCATCCAGGCAAACAAGAAGCATTACTACAGTTCAAGAACAAATTCTTGCCAAGCAAAAGCACTCAAGGAAGGCAAATGGCTGATAAGAGGTGTGGCTTGGGCAGAGCCCCAAGGACTGGCTAGAGAGGCCTAAAAGGATGCATTTGGAAACCACCACCACCCCAGGGCCTGAGGTTCCCTACCCCTGCCTCGAGGTATCATAAGCCTGCTTTTATTGCAACCAGTGAATATGCTCACTCTTCTGCAAGTTCCTACTATGTGATGTCCAGATGCTTTCAAAGTGGGAAACCCAAGAGGAGTCCCATGCCTTTATGCTGTTAAAGAGGATGCATCCTTAACTATGGATGAACTATAAGTGCCAGTGTGATTCTATTCACAAGCTCAGATCGTCGGATGTTAAGCAGCAGGGAAAGTACTAGCAAAGGATATTCTTGCTGGCCTCCAGCCCACAATGAGCCAGCCGCATTCAACCACCCTCCAGCACAGGATTCTGGGAAGCATCAAATGATAATTCATCCTGAATCTATATGCTCAACGCAGATTCCTACATGTGCCAGTGGGTGGGTGTGATCAGCTCAGCCCATATTCTCAAAACAGTCTTCCACACAGATTGCAGATTACAATTCTGAAACTGAATCAGGGACAATCTTGCATTCTTGAAATTACATAGAGAAGGTCCAGTATATTTACATTTCCTTTGCAATTAAAATTTTCTGGGAGGAAAAGAGTCTCAAAGACCAAAAAAAAAAAAAACCAACCCCAAGAATTTTTTGGTGGTGGTGGGTGATGATCCTGGAGGTTTATTCTTGTCGTCCAATAAAAACCCAATAGTTGAAAACAGTGGAAAGGGAGGGATGATAAATCCGTTCGGAAAACGGTGAAATGACACAGCGGAGGGGGGCGTTACGGGGAAAAGCAGAAGCCTGGCTGGCGGCTGATGGAGAAAAAGGATCCCTTCGGTGGCTCTTCTAGGGGAATTATTTGGGGGCTGGGGAGGCGGAACATTCGCCGTTTTACTCACGAGCGCATAGCAAAGGGGCGGGAGGGCCACGCCAGAGTCACGTAGCCCGAAGGAAAGGCCCGGTCGTGGGAAGGGGGCGCTGCAAAGGAGAACGGCGTGGGGCGACGGAGGGGGGGGGCTGCGTGGTTCGTGTGGGACGGGAGAAGGAGGGCGCGGTTCTCCCGCCAGCCTCCGCCGTGGGGCAAAGGAGGAGCGTGAGGCGAGCCAAGGCCAGGCTCTCCCAGCAACCGGGGCAGCCCCGCTTCGTGCTTCCCAGAGGGGCGGTTCCCTGCCCCATACATGGAGGGACATTCCCCCCCTCAGCGGGCGGGCGGGGCGAGGAGCTGCCGGCACGCTCCCTCCCGAAGCCCCGCTTGCACTCACCTGGTCACGACTCCATCCCAGCTGCCCGCACTTGGCCGCCTTCTCCTTCCGCAGCCTCCCACAGAAAACTTCCCCGAGCGCGCAAAAAAAAAGAACCCCGGCCCTCACCACCGCCGGCTCAGCTCCTCTCAGCCGCGGAAGCTCCCGCCCACCAGAACGCAGAGCTACGGGACGAGCAGGCGGCGCGACCAATCCGAAGGCGCGGAGGTGACTGAATGACGCCAGCGCCCGTCAACGGGTGTCGAGTAACTCCGGGTGCTAACGGGCGAGAGGCGGGGTGGGGAAAGGGGCAGGCGGGACAGAGAAAGGTGACTGAAGAAGGAAGCAGCCAATTAGAGGATAGGAATTATGTCATCGGCAGAAGGTGAGGCTGGCGTGCTCGAGCGCCGCGGAGGAGCCGCGAGGAAGGAGGGGGAGGAGCCCTTAAAGGGACAGTGCGCCAGCCTAGGCACGTAGCGGGCTGCTGCTCCTTTGCAGAGGCTTAAAATATCTGCCCCCCACCCCCACATAGGCCCGCCTGTCTCTGACCGTTAATAAATAAATCTTTCACAGGAGCATCCGAAGCACATTGCTGAAAAGACAGAAATAAAGCATTCCCACGCATATTTACTTAGGAAGGAGCCCCTATTAAACTCAGGGGACTTCCTTCCAAATAAACATGCAAATCGTATATTTAAACACGAATTAACTTGCCAGTAAAAGGTTTGGAGAGGGGAAAAACCGGAAGCATTTTTAAAAACAAGTTCTATCAAGCATGCAAAATTTCTGAAACTTCTACCGCTGCTCAGTAGTAGAATAGAATCATAGAGTTGGAAGAGACTACAAGGGCCATGGAGTCCAACCCGCTGCTTTCGCAGGTAAAAGGCCACAGGGTTCCAACCCTGCCTGACACCTCCAGATAGGGCTGGGGCAAACTCGATCCAGGAATGCCAAAAGGACAGTTTCTACAGCTGCAAAGAAAACGTTTTGTGTGTGTTTTAAGTGCAATATACAATGTGACACTAGATGGAAATGGTGAGCCTTATGGAAAATTCAATGTATTTTTTAAAAAACTTTTTTTTAAAAAGGCATTTTCAGAACGGATTTTATGTGTGTATCTACAACCAGATTAATTTTCCACCAGCTAAAGAGACAGTTTGCTTTTTGTGGACTATGTATTTCCCAACTCCTAGAAGAAACTACCTAATTTGGCTTTGGGTTTTTTTAACCTACTAGTACATCACCTAAAACTGATATTCAGCTTTGCTAATATAAAAAATATCTATGTTGTTGTTTACTTCTGCTCTGACCTGGAATTTAAGGCCGATCTGAGTAACTACAGGACTTTCATCCCCCCCTGTTTCACTTACAAAATCCAACTCTACTGATGACTAAAAACATTTGAATTTTATTTTAATGCTGAGATAACATCTCCTACCATACCTTGAGGTAGCATGCTAACTTAAGGGGTGCAGATCAGGTTAGGTTAGGAGGAGCAGTTGGTGGCTCTTGCCACCTCCAATATCTGCTGCCTACATCAAATGCAGGGGCAGACCTGGCTACAGCATTAAGCCAATATGTTCTTGCTTCACCTTCTTCCTAAACTCTGGCTGTATGTAACATCCAGCCTGATGTTCAGAAAAACTCAAAAGCTTGCTCACTATTTTGTGGCACCTTGGTTAGTCCAAATAAATGTATTGCATAACTGTAGATTGCCAAAGGCAGCTTGTTCACAACCACAGCCCCTCTATTCCCCAACACTAATACTACTTCAACTATCTAGCATCAGAGATTACTAAATAAAATTAGGGTGAATTCAGGACAGCCTATTGCTAAAAATATAAGCATTCATGTTAAGGGGCTGTAGAAACAGAGGTGCTGCCTGCTGTTTTCTCTCAGTTTGTAGTTCCAAAACAAATTATACTTCAAGGAGTATGGTTCTCCAAGTGGTCTTCTTCCTGCTTTTCCAAATGGCTGAGGCCCCTTGTACAGAATAAAGAAATTTTACAGTGGAATTAAGGACATCTTTAAAAGAGGGCCGATGCTTTCCCTAAGTGTCACATGCTTGATCTGTCTCCCACATTTTGTAATTATTAAGGCATTTTGTTTAAGCTTTAGATACATACACCACATATTGTTGATCAATGGTACTAGAATGCTTCAGTGATATTCTGCTATTCAATATGTATATTATTTGGTTCCCTAGTTTCCTCTTGTGTAGACCAGATACTTACTCAATGCTTTATTTGCTTCTCCCGGTCTTAGGAGGTCTTCAACATTTTCTCTTTTTTTGACTAACTAATGCTACATAAAGCACAGATTAACACCCTTGTGCTCTATTTTCACCAATCCAAAATAACCACAATCCTGCAATACTGTAATGTTTTCTCAATCACTGCCTAGTGCATAAGATTCCTTTTAATTCCCCAATCATTTGAAAGAATGGAAAAGTTCCCCACTTAACAATACTTAAACGCCTTTCTGTTTAAGGCCAAAACAGGTTAAATAGTGTAAGAAATAACATGGTTTCCGTTAAATTATTCTAAGAATGCAGCCTAAGACCTACTTTGAACACTTCCATTTAAAAATACCTAAGACTGCACATAGCATCATGTATTTCCTTGCATCCTACGACCTCTAGTGGCTGTACCAGATAATAGCATTTCTATGTTAAACTACTGTATACAGATCACTGGAACAAGTTACAGCAGTGGGAAATTGTTTTTAGATATGACTAAATTAACACCATTTGAATATTAAACTCTTTGCAGTTTTATTGTGCCAGAATCTGGTGTGTGTTTACAATAGACTATGAACATAACAAAAATTTCCAACTGCATTTAACGCATAACGAATCTAGTGGCATAACTAGTTTATTGTAACACAGCTAATCTTACTGGAATTGACACTAATTTAAATAGCAAGTTTCTGATCTTACTAATAAATATACCAGGTTTCAGAAGCTTTAAAGCTCAATTAAAAACTCATTCTTGCCTCCCTCGTGATGCTGCCCATGGTCCCAACACAATTAGCACCTGTGCATCTATTCTGGTACCTGGAGAGCACCTTGAGAACAACCAACTCTGCTGGATGCAGAGCCAGCTGAAATGTGAAAGATACTCTTCACACAACTTTTGCCTTATTGAAATCAATTGCAAAGTGCCATTATGCAGTTGAAAAACTGGGTGTCTGAAACCACTGTAACTCTATTAGCCAGTTATAGGTAGATTGTGTCTGTCAGTACCAACTGAGATGCGGAGGATGAACAATGGATTTCTCAAAAATGTTGCAGTAAGTTAAGTTGTAAGAAATAAAGACCAAGTCTGTGATCTGACAGTTATCACTTAAACGCCTTTGTTCAATTACGAATGGTCAACTTGAAGCTGACAAGGACTCAAAATCAACACAAAGCATAATAGGGTTATAAATAACAGGAAATATGTTTGTGGAAAGTTATGGCAGACAAGGGGATAATGCAAAAAAAGACCTATTACTCTTTAAGTGTTTTTGCTGGTAACAGCTAGGCTAGGGTTTCAGAACAGGAAAGTACGCGATAAGATTTCTCTGGACTCATGGTACCTCATGGTATGTAATGTCGCTCAGCTGGAAAAACTGGTGAACCAAGTCCACACACACAAAAGGACAAATGGACTCATGTAATGTAGCAAAATTTTATTACTTACATCAGCAAGGAAGATCCAGAGAAATGGTCTGCACAGATGCAGGGACAGATTTGGAAAGATGAGCTTGGTTGATGCAAGGTATGTAATGAATCTGTAGTTAATAGCTTTCTGATGTGTGTTATGCAGGCCACAAGTTGGCTGAAATAAGTGGCCCAAATCTGAATTGAGCGGCTACCTACTTTTTAATATAAATTTGTTTAAATAAAATAAAATGAAAGATAGATATAGGTACTGGGGTAGGATTAGGGAACATAATTTGTTTGAGGAGAAAGGGATTACCGTAATAGCAAAAGGTATTTGCCCCCCTTAATTGCATTGCCACATCTTTAGATCACTTCTGCCAAGCAAAACACCCACACAGTTTGAAGTTCTCACAGTTCAACCCAACATAACCAAAGACAAAAGGGTGTCATCATAAGCAGAAAGCTGGGATGAAGAAAGCCTATGCAGATCACACCATACCAAATAATGCAATCAATTGAGCCACATCACAGGCCAAATAAAACACACATATATGTTCAGTACATTATTACAAAATACATTATTACAAAATAAAGCATTTACATATAGCATCTGTCCCATTTTATTGCTGAAGAATACAGAGGCAGTGTGAGATAACTGACTCTCACACACAAAAGTTGGTCTGCCCATCACAGGCGTTTATAAACTCTACCAATCTGGGCATGTGTTTATAGCACAAGGTAATGGCTTTGGCTGGCTGGCTAGTTAAGTAGAGTGATTTCAAATATCCAAATAAGTTGTTCTGTGCCATAGGACAAATGGGTGGGCCCTTCACTCGCTCCACTTACTTAGCTGGTACATAGGAGAACAATAACCAGATGTGAAAGGTTGGAAGTGGCTGACAGAGACACATGTCTTGCCTGGTGCTGAGCCTAAGCTGGACTTCAGGGCTTCTCTGGAAACATAAAGAGGTAGCAGAGTCTATGGGGTTTTTTTAATGCTGTGAGCTCCCTCATGCTCAGATTGTATACTGGGAAAGTGTTTGGAACTCCTGTGATCTCTCACTGCTCAGAGACTGGGGTAGCACACAACACAGGTGTGAGAAGTGGGATTTGGGTTTATTAGAGGAGGAACTTGAGTGAGGTGTGCTTGAGTTAGGACAGATGGAGGAACAGCAGCACTCCAAAACAGATGAAGCTGATGTTCTAGCAGCAGAGGCAGCAGTTTGATGAAAAATGGAGCAGCAGACCCAATGGTTCAGAAAGGAATGGCAGCAGCTCCTGGCAGAAATACCAAAAAGCACTACTGCATACTTTCCAGTTTTGCACTGCTTTGAATGCAACAAAAGACTGCCAAATTACAAGCTACAATAATATGGTTGGCGCTTGGTTTTTGTTCTGTCCAACTTTTCTCCTTCAAAATCCAGTTGCAGTTTTAATTCTGTGTCATATTTACACTTATTAAGAAACAAAGCAAATTTCAGCCTAACAGTATACCATTGTTTGTCATGGAAGAATAAAGCATTGGCTCATGCGTTCCATTAACCTCTTCAGCAGCTTTCACTTTACATCTGAACCTTAAATTGTGGTGAAACTTAACTATGGTCTGTTAGAAACAAGTCAGCTTCAATATTCTGTGGTGTGAAGTTAGCTTATTTCAAACAAACAACTATTGAGATTGTTTATTGGGGTGGTTTGTTGGCTTCAGATGAAACCAGTTGCAGTTAGCGAAAAATGGAAGTAAATGTTGCTGCTCTCCTCGTGGCTCCACCTACAAGAGAAGGAGGGGGAAAGTGTGAAAGCCCAAGACTGAACTGTTCCTGTGTTATCAGGAAGCTTGAACCAGCTCACATAGTAATAATAATACCGAGTTGAAGCTGTCATTTCCAAGATGGCCTTTCTGGTGGGTTGGAGGTAAAAAAGGGATACTCCACTCTATTTGATACTGACAGAAACTAGGTTTTAGCCAATGATTCAGATTTTCAGAACCTCAGGTAAAGCATTTTTGAGACTCATGAAAACAGAGTACTAGAATATGAATAAGATGGTTTTGCAGTCTTCAGATTACTACTTGTATAAACTCCCAATTTTCCATTTCAGATCGAATATGTCACAGTGCAGAAGAGAATATAAGGGACTTTTCAATTTCTTAAACTTAAGGAATCTGAATCCGATAAGACCAGTTCTAGCAGGAAACTGATAGACTTTCATCACTGGTGTATACTGAGCATGTGGAACAACTGCCCCATGGGCCAGAATTGGCCTGCAAGGACCTTCTGTTTGCCCTGAAAGACACCTGCCATATTTGCTGCTGGAATTGGTGGTGGCAGCACTGGTGAAAGAAGTGGCTCCACTGCTAAACAAAATGAACAATGCAGATGTGGGGTGAAAATAGTAATGGCAGTGGAGAGTCTCGCAGAGTCCTCCACTCCCAATTTTGTGAGTGTTCAGGAATCTCTGAGTACTTCAAAGGTATTCAGAGAACAACTGAGGAGCACTGATCAACACCTGAAACAAGGTTCCTCTCACAACTTGAAAAATATAATCTTGGGAAGTGAGCCATTTGCATAGGCCACTGAACACTCCTAATGCCCCATTGGGAAATGTGAGAGGCAATGAGGAAGGTGATCTTCTAGTGATTCTCCTGGTGAAGTGCAAATGTGACCCTCTGGCCAAAAAGGTTACCAATTCTTGATATATATTAATAATTTTTACCACAGTGGATGAGACATTGGGATACTAAACAAAGTTGAGCTTAAAGCAATATATTTGCATAGACCTTAGTCTACTGTAGGCAGAAGACTCTACAGGACAGTTCTTTTAGGTCAACTGTGCAAATTAAAAGAAAGCTTATACTAAAAGAATAGTTATTTAATGAAGTCTTTTAATGGGCCAATAATCGATGAGGTTATACAATATCAAACCCGTGAAAAACACTGACAGCAAATGGAGAATGAATTATACACACTGAGTAACTAAAGCTCTCCAATGAGTTCTTTTTCTCAATAGTGAAATTTTATTTTCCAGTTTGCTTCCTAATCAAAATAGCTGCAGAGAAAGATGGTCAAGCCATCATACGGTGACTGACAGTGCAGAGTTCCAGATTACTCTTCAAGCTTCCCTTTCAGGTACATTCTGAAGCTTTGAGAGCAAGAACACAGCAGGAGAGTCCTGTAGCCTTTGAGAGGAAGCTTCCATGGCACCCAGTTGTGTCCCAGCTTGTGTCTTTCTTTCCCCGAGTTTAATGTGTTGTGGAGGCCCAGACTTCAGTTCCTAAGTGAACGTTTTAATCCCATGACTGTGAAAGTAGCAGCAGTAATTTTTTCATAGACCAGGAACATCAGTGCAGCAGTGAGGACTGTTTGGAGCAGCTTTGCTTCAAGGCCTTTGTAGAGACCTACTAATCCAAAACGCCTATCAAGAAAACAGATTTAGCATATGGTAAGAAAGTACTTTCCAAATGTAGGGAAAATGGCATATAATGTCGTCTTCTTCCTGCCGGACATCATAAAGTATGTCTGTTCTTGCCTCCGCCACCAACTATTAAAGCTACCTAGGATTGAAACGTTCTTCCTCCAGGTGCTACTGCTCCTTTTTTCAAAAAGAGTGCCAGCAGGGGGAGCATGATTTTCAGGAGAAAAGTGTCCGACAGAAGAATGCTTAACCCTTCTCTCATCTGCTGCTTTCCCCCAAATCTCAAACTACTGGTAAGTGAAAAGCCTGTTTATTTGTTTAAATTATTTATGTACTATCCATCCTCAAAGCTTCTAGGGTGTTTTATATACCAATATAATACATTTTATATACCAATCTAATACAGTATCAGGTGAGCCTTTCTGTTGAAGGAATTCCACCAACAGGGGGGCACCAATGAGAGGCTCTATCTGTACCTCAGATGGTGGGGGTGCCTGGAAAATAGTATCCAAAATGACCTCTGCTCCAGAGGGGTGGGTGAACCTCCCAAACAAATTTAGTGGGCCTGCGGGGGGAGGGGGGAGGCCTGCTATGCAACTGGAAATCACTCTGCTCGTACAAGGATTTTCCTAGCACTACAATGAATACCCATCAACTTCATTTCATCGTAAGGCTGCTCCAAGTTACATTGTAGTTTTATCATTATAAGCTGCCTAACATGCCTGTTGAGTGCAAATGCAGAGTAGGGAAAAATAGATAAATTAAGTGGTAAACTTAGCAGTGACTATTATATTTGGAAAATAATGACCTGGCTTCCTTAATATTTCCCTCACACTAGATCAAAAAGTCTTCATAAAGAGGATTATTGATCTTGTATGACCCTTTTAGTGTTATAAAAGTCAACTTTTTATTAAACAAAAATTATACAGCTATTTAGGGCAGCTTATCAGGATGTTGATACAGTAGAGGACAATATTAAGATATATATGGATAAAATAAAGACAAAGCTTACTTTATTCTCTGTCGAAGAAGGTAGATAACATTCTTAAGGCTGCCTAGTCTCCTGTTTTCTGGGTTCAGGTGGTGACGTCCAAACTGAAAAGGAGTCAAAATGAATCAATGAGCAACTTTTCCTGCTTTATTTTATCCTAATTTCTATTTACTATGCCTGATCTCAAATCAGTGATCCAGCCCTATATTCAAATCGTTCTCCCATATCCAATTGTTCAGTGCTAAAGAATACATTTCTTGCTCAGGTCAGAGCAGCTTGCAGTCTCCCCTCACCCTAAAATATGTTAAATATTGACCAAACAAAGCCATACACATCAAAATTATGCATTTTCATTATGGCTGGAGTGGTAGCAGTGGTATAATAAAGATGTCCTCTAAGCAAAAGAATATGGGGTTGTCAGACTCTTCCCACAGCTTAACAACATACAATGTCTATGCAGAGAGCCAACTGGGAAATCTAGCCTAAGTGCTAAGTAGTTATGTATTCTAAGAAGTAGGAAAAGTTGCCCAGAGCATCCAATATGGAGAGCATATGCTATGCAGTTGGAACACAAGACACTAAAACAGTTACTCATTTCCCTTGAAAGAAATATACTTTCGTTGACAATCAGAAGTGTAACCTCACATTTGCCGCAGTTTCTTGCCCATTCAGTTAGAGTGATTATGATTCAAGGAGCTTTCTAGACTTAGTTAAGAGAAGATGTGCTCTTCATCCACAGCAACAAATTAAGACGGAATAGATGTTTGTCAATTTGAGTTCTGGAATACTGGCCAAAGGCAACTGTATAAAGAAACAGTAAAATGAAAGTGATCTGTTGCAATGGATACCCACCCGTAAGATGGACTGTACTGTCTGCATAGGGTAAGTGAGGGTAGTAGCGATCGCTTTGGCTATTGCTCCAATAACAAATGCATCTAGTGAAGAAAGCTGTAAGTGTAAATAAAGAAAAGGTTATATGACTGCAGAAAGAAATCTATCAATATAGGAATTTAACAAAGTGAATAAAGGAAAAGGTTTCATAGGACCAACGTTTAAAGTCAGAGTTTAACTGAATTCTTTGCAGGCCTTGGAATCTCACCTGTAGTTGCCTCTTCAGAATCTTCCTCTTAAGCCCTTCATAGAACATGAACTGTATGGCAGGATTGAATACCAGTAGCAGCGAAGGAAAGGTACCATTCCACAAAGCTGAGATTCCTTCATCTCTTATTATCTGATGAAAGGCATCTAAGGGGAAGGATAAAGAAGCAGCAGGAATCTTTTAAGAATATTTAAGATACAGGAATCTTAAATATTCAACAACAGTTTGCATGCAGACTAAGAAACAAATTGCATATTTTGCCTATCAATTTATAATCCAGGGATGAGGAATATTTTTCTTTTCTTTTCTTTGGTCTCTTCTTTTCTATTGGTACGGGGGGGGGGGGAGGGAATCCATCAGGACCAAGATCTGACTATGACAAGGTCCTTTTGGACAGTTTCTTCCCTGCCTTCCTTCCTCTGGGCTTCCCAAAAACCTACCTATCTCCCTTCCTCTCGGCTTCTCCTCTCTTCCCCCACAGACCCTGCCAAAGCTTCATCCTCTAGTGCCTGCAACAGTTATCCAATTGTTACCTCTCTCTCCCCACTCTTCTCACACACGTATGTACAAGAAGGTAACACAGCTTGACCTTTGGCACAAACCACCTGAAGAAAACACACATACACAGTCCATGCGCATTTAAATGTACTGCCTGCCTGGAGAGCCAAGAGTAGGTTCACTTCAAAAAAACTGTTTATATTTTGTTGTTTTTTACAACTATCTTGGTACGAAAAGCAAAGGATGTCCGATATAGTAAAGCAAATAAATACATCAAGCCACATGCACTGGAATTGGCAGTGCTATGCACACTTACTTAGGTAAGCTCTGTTTTAATTGTGACTTACATCAGAGTAAACATGGTATTCTCTCTTCCCAATCACTTTCTGTACCAGAAGCTTGCAGCTGAACCCAATCTTGCACCCTAAGCTATGTCATTTCACATATTCTGCTCATCCTCTTAATCCATCCCAGTCCCCAAGATGTTGCTCTAATGTATTCTCACACAGTTATGGGGACTACCGTATTCATCGCACTATAGGACGCACTTTTTCCCCTCCAAAAATGAAGGGGAAATGTGTGTGCGTCCTATGGGGTGAATGCAGGCTTTCGCTGAAGCCTGGAGAGCGAGACCTGGTGCGCACCGACCCATCTCGCTCTCCAGGCTTCAGGAAGCTATCCGCAAGCCTTGGGAGCCCGGCGGGAGTGCTCGCTGGGCTCCCAAGGCTTGCGGGCAGCAGCCTGCAGTCCGAAGCACGGGGTGCGCTGCGAAGCACACCCCGTGCTTTGGGCAGATATCCGCAAGCCTTGCGCGCCCAGCGGGAGGTCCCGCTGGGCTTGCAAGGCTTGCGGGCGGCAGCCTGTTCTGGGGGCTGGGGTTGGGGGAAGCTCCCCCAACCCCAGCCCCGCAAGCTCCCAGAGGGATGCCGAAGCTGCCCAGCCCCCAGAACAGGTTTCCCCCGCCCCAGCCCCGTGCCGGGGGGGGATAATTCCCCCCCCTTTATTTCCCCTCCCAAAATCTAGGTGCATCCTATGGGCCGGTGCATCCTATAGGGCGAAAAATACGGTAAGTGAAATGATAAGATACTAGGGTGAGCATTTTTATCACACGCAGCAATCACTTAGTTCACCCAGGACATGTTTTGTAATGGAACGTGTTTTGTAATGTAATCATGGCAACGATACCTTCAAAAACTCTGGACACAACAACAGGTAATCTAGGAGTCCTGATTCCAATACTGATTGGCAGTTTTCCCACCAATAAAATACCACCAAGAAACCTCCCTCCCATTTCTAAGCTGTTTTGCAATTTAAACTATCAGGCCTGTATCCTGATTGTCCAGTCCACTCCCTCTCCTCTCTCCACACTCCTCCCCAAATCTTCTCCAGCGAGTTGGGGGAAACCCCAGGACTTATTTGGGGGCCTTCGACTGCATACACAGAGAAGATGAAGTCATTGTGCTACTGGGATCACATTGTTGGAAACCAACCCCATTTCATTAAAAAAAAAACAAGTTGGGGACAGATTACTATTAAATGGATTAATATTTATGTGGCACTTTCTGATTTCATTTTTAAAAGGGGAGAGACTGGATTGAGCATAGGAGAACAGAAAAGAGTGATGGCTGAGTCAGTGTTGGATATGCTGGCACACATGTTTAATTTCAGTTACAGTTAGACTCATCCCATCTCAGAGTAATACACTATAAACTTTCTTACTGTTATATGTCTTTCCTGATAGCTCACTGTTTTAAAAGGGGTTGTATCTATAAACTGAACAGCAAGAGCTGCCCATAGCATCCATTTTGTGAATGAAAGCCTTCAGTCCACAAATCTACTAAAAAGTACCAATGCAAACTAACAGAAATGACAACAAATGCCTACCTGCAACGCCTTTGTAGTTAGTCGGCACAATGTCTTCATTTCTGAATTTGGCCCCCTGGAGTTTCAGACGTGTATTCACTACCCAGAGTGGAGTAGTCAACAATACATTCACAATACCTAAGACAACACAAACAAAAAGTTGAGTAAAAAGAGCCCTAACATTTTAAAAAGCAGGTTTAATCTTCATGTACAAAAATGATCCAATGTACAAAATAATTAAGATATATAGAAAAATACAATGCCCCCCACCCCCAAAAAAACCCCAGAAGACACACAATCTGAAATCTTATACTGAGGATTTTGCTCTAATTTCTGCACCATACTAATAGCTGGCAGAATGCCTTGTGAGGAAACACACAAATTGCTTAAGCAAGCAGGAAAAGCAAGTTTATTTTCATAACAGGTACACACCTTAGTGCTCACAAATAACTTGCCTGGATTGACGCAAGCCTCCCACATTCATCTAGGTCATGGAATCATGTATTTCTTAATGAAGATCAGAAATGCCGAATTATTTTTTAAAAGTAATGCTTCAAGAGGCTGTGCGTCAGGTTTAGATTTTACCTATGTTTTTCTATCCACTACAAGTTACATGCATTTGAGTAATATAAATTATAATAATAAGGTAGCACAGGTAGCATAAAAAGTGCATGCATGGAATGTAATAAATTGGTTCAACCCCTTAAAATCTTAGCAGATTTGTAGCACAACTGATAGGATTCTATTACCTGCAACCACCCCAAGAATCAAGTCTTTTCCTGTGGTTGAATGATGTCCTTTGACCCAAACAGCTTTTAAACTGTTAAATGTATAAAAATAGACGAAGTTGGAACAACAAAGGCTGGAGATGACAGGAAACCACCCTCGATATGGTGCCAGGCTAAGGAACAAGCAATAAAAGCAAAAAGTAACTCTCATGCAATCACCAAATAAGCAAGAAATAAAGCAACAGCATCTGCAGCCTAATCCAGAACCTGGGAAGTCATAGTGTTTGCCTACAAAATAAAATAAGTATTTATAAGCAGGTACAACAAAGTATATTTTAACAATCGGAATCCTACACAAACTTACTTGGGAATAACTTTAAATGAATTCAGTGCTACTTACTTCTGAATAAATGCGCAAATAACTAGAGACGTTTTACTGATGGACAGGATGGGAAGTAACAACAGTACCAGTGTCCCAAGGTTCCCTAGCAGAAATAGTTCCTTGTCATATTATGCATGTTTGTTAAACTGACAGTTACTACAACTGTTCCTTATAATAATTAAGAAAATTATTCAGTTCACACTGAGGGCCTTAAAGATGCCTGCATGTGTCCAGAAGCATCTGGCTGGTTGGGGGAACTGGTTCTGACAGGTGTTTCAGCCCTTTCCAAAGGATGGAACGGTATTGCAGAAGTATTTCCTGCAACGGGAATAGTCGATCCCTTGTTTTTACAGTGTTTTGAATTACAATACAAATATGACATCAACTTGCTTGTACTGTACTTTCTAAGTAATTCCCATTTTTCAACCAGTCATTTTGATTAGGTCACAAAAGGACAAGGATTGAACTCCCTCCTCCCACTTCCAAATTACAATCTGTGGCACCAAGTTTCTAATTAGTATTTGAAAGGACTGGTTTTCAAAAGCATGCCCTTGGTTTCTACACGTTTTATGTGCAACAAGAGTTACAGAGGCTATAGAAAGGCCTGCTATTAATCACTGGACTCTCCCCTTTCTAATGAAGGAATTTGCCTTAAGATGACCCAAAAAGACTTAAGCCTTTGTGACTAAAAAAGATTGCACTCTGTTTTTTTAAAGCTTCGTTGCAAAGGAGCTCATACATTTTAGTGTGAAACTCTATACCCCTCAAATATTGGGCAAATTAAGAAACTACAATATGTGAAGTAGAGGGACAAAGACGTGATGAATGCTCAACATTTGTGAATATTCACATACAGCTTGTTACAAGGTTCTATACTTACATGCCCTCTTCTTTTATTATCTCCAAGAGAACTTTGTGTGTTCTTTTAGATTTGCGTTTTTCATCAACTGGAAAACAATAAGACATTATACACAAAGGGTAAACATAACATATATTTGAATATTAGAGCAAGCAGAACATCACAAAATAGTGTGCAAACTTTTGAGTTCCTCAGAACTTCGTATCAGCTGATTGGCACTGAAAGTGCATCTTCAAAGGAGGTTGTTGCAATAATAATCCATAACCCACTGACTGGCAATTACAGTAACCTCCTTGGAACTTTGACAGTGATGTCACCTGACATCATTATGCTCCCACCCACCCATCAAAAGATGGCATGTATGGGGTGGGGAAGATCCAACTGTTCATCACTGGGTTAGATAGTCAATAGAGTACATGCGAGAGGGGCAAAAAAAGTTGGTTGTTGGTGAAGTCAAGGAGGATGCATCTGGCCAGTCTCAAGACGCTTTGAAGGTGCAGTCTGAAACCTGCAGAGAACCTATCAGAGCTTCATCTGACTATCTGGTTTCTCATCCTACACATCATTTCAAGACTGACCAGACATAGATTCTATAAGCCAACTTCGTTAGCTCCCTCCACTCTACTTTTACTATCTAGCCTGGTTAAAAGTTCTGAAGAAATATTCCACACTATTATTGTTGACCTAATGAAGGCATTGTCCGAATATGGATTTTGACATTTTCTTATGGGCCCAGATGAATATCTTTATTTCTTAGATTACTTAGTACATCTTTGCTTACCTTGAAGTCTTAGTCTAGCTGTATCCAGGGGGAAAAACACAGTCATTGCAGTCACGCTACCCTAAAAAGTTTAAAAATAAAGTTAACTTTACTGTACCACATGGTGTGTTTTTTTCAAATCTGTAATAAAGCTAGAACAATGATTAGCAAATATCTGCACAAACAAGCCTTGAAGTATTTCTGTATTTGAATGAACTTCTTGTTAAAAATGCAGGTTTTTGCAAGATAAACAGTTGAAGTCTTTAAAAATTGACAAGGAAAAGAAAATTCCATTTGATAACTATGAGTTTTACTTTCACTTTGAATTACAATTCTCATCATCCCTGACCACTGGTCATGCTGGCCTGGAGTTGAATGGAGCCCAAAACATCTGGAGGGCACAGCCAGCTTTCCCCTGCACTTGGTTCTGAAAGTAGCCTTAATGCAGGCAAGTGGGACACATTTGTAAATGTGTTTTCTTTATTTGTTTAGGTTAGGCTCCATATGCATACTCCCAAGTTATATTCTTCAAAAATTCAGATCCTTCTCATGTAGAAAGGACTTAGGGGCAGCCCCACCCACAACAATTTGCATTTAACACATATCTAAGCAGCAGCTGTTTGGAGCAGAAAGTACCCTAATTTCTTTATGAATTATCAAGACTTCTCAGACATGGTTAGGGAAGGGCTTGAAATTTGTGTTTTAAATCCTATAAAGTCTTTAAAGAAATTAAAATGTTGCTCTGAAAGCCTCGTCAGTGGGCAAATAAAACAGCTCAACTTCACTCCAATTGCTGCTCCACCTTTACAAGTCTGAACAATGTATTAGTGGGATGGGTAGATGAAGACTAGTAATGATTGACTGCACCTTCAACAAGTTACACAAACTAATTGATCCTCTCAGTACTAAGGCTGCAGGCATCAATGTAAAAGTATTAAGCTGTATATTGAGAACAAGTCGTCCCACAAAGTTTATTATTTACAAATGTATCCTAACCCAGTGATAACAGAATGTTATGGACAAAGTACAGGGGGGAAATCTGCTCAGTTCCAAGAACTACAGTATCTGGTTTTCAATAAAGACTCTGGTGTCTGCTAGAATCCTGAGGATCACATTTCTCAAAGAATGTATAGCCTTTGTGGCTGTGAAGATAATTTCAAGACAAGTAGCAATTTCTGCGAGAGACTTTTTAATCGGTTAAGTAGGAAGCAGCATGCAGGAATAAATTGCCAGTTCTCACAATGGAAAGATGTAAGAAATTGCGCATCCAGGATTTATTGGGGGGGGGGAGGTTTTACGTTGGGGACAGGATTCAAAATTAGCAGGGTGCCAGGTGCATTTTGCGCCTAAAGAGTTTCCATTTGTGAGCACCTCAAAAAGTCTAGGTGCCATTTTTTGTGCCTGGCTTACACTCAAGGATTACTGAAATGTATGTGTTTTGAAGCCACGAAGTATATGTTAAGGATAGACAATATGTTAAGGCGTTTAACAAGAGTAGAGTGTTTTGAAAACTGAAGCTTGGTACCAATATTTTTCGTGTAAACACAAAATTAAACATGTTAAAAATGTGATATTAACAATGTGTCACTAATGTGAACTCTGTATTAGTTCATGCTTATCAAAATAATAAATAAAAAGTGTGGGCAACCCCCTCCCCCCAAAATGGTGACTAGACATTCTGTTTTGGTGCCCTTAACCCAGGTCCCAAGAGCCATTTGGCTCCTAGCTTCTCTATCCCAGCTTCTAACACTGGTTGGGGAGCAGATCCAAGTTATCTGTGATGCAATTAGTCAGTTGGTTAAGTATTCTTATTTACTTACTTGATTGGGGAGGCCAGCTGCCCCCCTGCCATGCCCATGTCCCTCTTGCATGTGTATTGGGACCATTGCTTTACAACTTGTTTATATTTATGAATCTGTGATTTTTGTATCTCATCCATCCTCCCCAAAAAGAGCACAGGACAGGAAACATAAAACAGTATGCCTAGAAGCTAGATAGAGCCTGCTGTTGAGTGAGCCAACAATGCTGACCAAGGGGTTATCAGGCTGGGAGTGGGGGGATATTTACATCTACCCCCAGCTTAAGCTCTAAGCACCCTTCACTGAGAAGGTGACCTTGCATTGAGAGATGTGAGGGAGTGCAACCCTGCTCTTTTTTATTGGGCTTGGTGGCTTGCAACACCATTAATGACGGTATTCTTTGAAGTGGCTCAAGAAGGTGGGGGCTGGGGCACTGTACTTCAGTGATTCTGCCTCTGTCTCCAGGCTATCTGCAGAAAGCAGTTGTAGGGGAATAACTTATAGAAGCTTTGTTGTGGTGTGCCCCAGGATCACATCTTTCCCCCCACTCTACTTAACATTTATATGAACTGTCTTCAATAGTTTTGGAGTGAAGTGTTACCCATATGCAGATGACACCCAGTTCTATCTCCTTGTTAACTCTGAATCAGTAGAGGTGGCCAAGGTAGTAGATGGGTGTTTGAGGGCAGTGATGGGCTGAATGTGGGCCAACAAATCAAAACTGACTCCAGAAAAAACAGAGGTGTCATGTGTTTCAATTCTTAAGTCCAGGAGGTGAAAAGATGACCTGCTCTTGACAGGGTTGCACTCCTATGGAAGGAGGTTTGTAACCTGGGGGTACTCTTGGATTGTCACTTGAGAGCCAGGTGGCTAGGTATGTCTACTTCCAGCTCCATCTTGTTTGCCAGCTATGGTCCTTTTGAACAGAGAGCACCATGGCACTCCATACTCTGGCAACTTCCGCATGTGATTACTGGAATGCACTCTATGTGGGGCAGTTTTTGGCAAATGTTAAGGCACACCTTTTTACCTTGGGCTTTGTTACCAGAGGTGTATGTTTTCAGGAACCAACCTATTATTGCGACAATATGGATAGATACAAAACACAGACTATGAAATATAACATGTAGCTGGAAATGTGGACAATAAGACCCATGGAGGGGATGGGGGGAAGTTGTGAGATTCAGAGAATCTCATTTTATGGATATGTATTTGTAACAAATTTTCATTTGTTTTATCTGTTTTTAATATTGAATTTTAAATTGTTGTAACCTGCCCTGATCTTGTATGAGAGATCTGTGCAGTTGACCTGAGTCAGGTTTGTCGGCTGCATCCAACAGCACTCCAGCCTCAAAGTCACTAGTATCAAAGAAAATATTTACCATTTAGACAGTTGTGGAACAAGAAAAAGCAGGGAAGATAGAAAAAAAAAGATAATCCTGGCATCACAATACAGCACAGAGTGATTGGGTATAAGCAACCTATTTCTAGGTTACTACAAATATTGATCCTGTAGGAACATAAAGGACAATTCCCCAACCCTTTTACACTTTCTGAACACTGTCCCTCTTTGATTTTGCTTCGGCAGCTCAACAGCAAGTTTGGACATTTGATTGTCCCCAGGCAGGTATTTTAATCCCAAGCAGAAAACCCTGGCAGGCGAGTATAGGCAAACAAAGTGATAGCTTAACAACAGAACGTGCACCCGATAGGACAGTTCACCTGTAGCATCCTATTCCAGGGGCGAGGAGAATTACCCCATAACCACACCGTAACAGTAACGATCATAGCAATACACACACCCCAAAAACCGTGAGGGAGACGAATACAGAAGCGGTAAAATCCTCCCCATTCTCATTTAGCACCGACGACGACTATACTAACTGGGGCCACGCAAAATCATACGGTGGCCGTTTGTATTCACTCGGAGCGGCATGGACTAGTTGAGAGGCACCCACTAAAAAAGAAATTGGTGCGAGTGCGGGGGGGGATCTCTGTCCCGAATACATCATCCCCAGGCGACCAGGTGCAGTTTAGCACCTAGGCTAGTATTGCGCGAGAGGCGAGTGAGCCCAGCAGCCCCCGAAGCCCAGCCGTGGAACCCCCACTAACGCACCACCTCCGCTGCAGTAGTCAAACTCACCACAGCCCCCGCCACAGCGTGGACCAAGCTCTCGTAAGACAACACCACGGCCATGGCTGAACCTCCGGCGCCGCGGGAGCCAAGGAAGCGCCGACCAAGGAAGAGCGGGCGTCTCCGTCACCGCCCCGCTCCATGACACTCGGCGTCACGTGGCTCCAGCGCCGCCGCGACGTTGTTTCTGCCAGCTCCGCACCTATCAGGCGGCGGCTCGTAATACCTCGGCGCAGGTGGGAGGGCTCGCCCGGCAGGAGGAGCGCTATTCGCCGGCTGCCGTCCTCCCCCCCCCCCGCAAGGCAGAAAGGGGCGTGTCCTCTTTACTCCCGGCTCAGGCGCGCGGGTTTCGGCTGACGGGGGTTAGGGCCGTTTCGGTTGGCTGAAAAGGGTTCTTCTGTCAACGGCTGGCGCGCAATGAGTGAGGGGGCGGGGAATACGTGAGGGGGGCAGAGCAGCTCGAAGCAGGCTGGTTTGCGGAGGGACAGGCGCAGCCGCGTCAAAAGGGTGTACAGTGGTACCTCGGGTTACATACGCTTCAGGTTACAGACTCCGTTAACCCAGAAATAGTGCTTCAGGTTAAGAACTTTGCTTCAGAAATCGTGCTCCGGCGGCACGGCAGCAGCAGGAGGTCCCATTAGCTGAAGTGGTGCTTCAGGTTAAGAACAGTTTCAGGTTAAGTACGGACCTCTCAAGCAAATTAAGTACTTAACCTGAGGTACCACTGTACAGCGAGGGCAGGCAGTAAAACTTTGCACGGCAAGTCCTGTCAGGCCTGCAGGAGAGAGTGAGCACCCGCAGAAAAGAAGCCTTGGCAGGGAAAGGCAAAAACCGAGTGCGCTGCAGTTTGGCCTTTATCTATTTTAAACTTCTGCGAGATGGCCTTGGGTGTGGCTGCTCGATTGGCACACCTACAAGTGCCACACAATATCGGATCTGCATTTGTAGGAACAAGTGGGGAAAGTTGCACTCAAGCGTCCCATGCTTTCAGGCTTCCCATGAGCCACTTATGTGAAAACTGGACGTTGGACCAGATGGGCCTTTGGGCTCATTCAGCAGGCTCTTGTATTCTGACTTGCCTTAGATTTCCCCTCATCGACAGGATTCTTGACTGCTTCTAGACTGGTGAGATTGTAACTGCTGAGATAACTTAAAAAGAAGCTGCAGAATGAGAAGAATCTTTATTTGCATCAGTTACTAGCCATAGCACTAAAGGGATGACTCACGCCCTGGCCAGCACTTCTTTAATCTCCTACCTTCGGGCAGGAGATACAGAAGTATAGTCAGACGCACTAACAGGTTAAAGAACAGTTTTTATCTGTGGGCTGCTGAATGTGAAAAAATAGTGGTGTAATTGACTTCCGACAAGCACACAGAGTGCGAACAAGACTGAGTGTATGGGGGGGGGCTCGTTTGATTTCACTGCACACAGGTAGTGTGGTGACAATAAAGGTTTGTTGTTATTATTATTAATATTATTATTATTATTATTACTGAAGATAGAGGTAAAAACGTAACTATAGAAAATACATTTTGGGGGGTTTACATCTTATTCTAATTGCCTCCGCTAAAAACATTGCAGTTTTTGCTGTCACCTGATCATCTTGATCTGCTAAAAGAAAAGACACAGTAGCAATGGTTGAGCAACCCAGCATGGACAATAATAGAGGGGTAATAACCCCTCCAACTTAAAACCTGGTATAGCTTCCCATGAATTTGTTTTAAGGCATATATGAGCACCACTTATGCAATAATTAACAAAAAAGATTATTCAAAACCAGTCTTTATTGTTTTTAAAGGCAACTAGAAGTATTTTCAGAACTAATTCTTAAGCAAAAATGGATTCATATTTTTTCATTCAATGAGATTATTATTGTATGAAGAAGGAAAAAAACTTTCTGGAGTTTATTTTTAGAAGTGAGTTCCTAAATCTGTTCAGATTTAAACAAACAGAAAGCATACATCACTTATGGTTTCAGACAAAATTACAAGAGCACAGAACAGGAAACATTCAAAAGCCCTAGAAGAGACCAAGACGTAATTATAACAAGGTTTCCAACATTAAGAGCGGGAATCAAAATTTTAGTAGAGAGAAAATAACAGATTTAATTGTATTAGTTATCAATGAACATTTCAGCAAAGTGTCCAATGAATACACATGCTGTAATTACAGTATACTGAAGATTTGCCATTCCAACAAAGATCTTCCTTCTCTTCCTTTCAACTGAAGCTCCACAAGTATCAATGTGACAGTATGACAAACAACCCCCCGCCCTATAAAAATCAGTATTTGATACTCTAACTAGGTTATATGGAAATAGGGAAGTACTCAGCTGCAAAAGATATGTAAGGTTCTGGCAAAAGATATGTAAGTTCATTAGAGCTTCCATGAAATGAGAATCCAGAACTTCACCAATCTTAAGATCTATGCTGTATATATTCATTCTGAATTATTTAAAGAATGAATACAACCAATTTGTTTTCCTCCTACAATATTAGGAAATTAAACCAAGAATAATGTTCAATAGTTACAGAAAGGCTCCTACCTTTTGAAGTTATTCAGCTGACTAATGTTAATAAAAACATTTGCCCCCTACACAACTTGACAGAGCCAATTAACAAGTTAATTGGCTCAACATTGATTGTATAAGTAGTCCAGCCTCAACAGCATTTGTACCAACATATTAAAAGCCTAACCCACTGCTGCAGGGATCTGATCTGTGAAGAATCTGATTGCAACTATTTAAGTCACCCTTGTGAATATATAAAAAAGAATATTAATTGTGTATTATTCCTTCCAGTTAAAATAAAAAATACTGATCCTCACTTATGTTAGAACTTAAGAATTGTTACAAGCTCTCACAAAGGAGTTCAGTTACTGGGAAGCAGAAACCCAACACTATTACTTAAAAAAAAAAACCACTAAAAAAAAACACGCCCCTCTGAAAACAGCCCCCCCACCCAACACATTTTGGTACAATCTACTGGAAGATTACAATTAATAAAAATTTAAAAGAAACTGCACTACTGTTGAGTAAGACAAACTCCTGGGCAAAGGTGCTGAGAGGGGGAAATGTATTTTTTTGAAATAAAACCTGAATACAATCAAAGTGACTGCCATTTCTGAAGCACGGAGGGAGGAGGAAAAGGGATTCTACCCAAAGCACCCTAATTCTCTTCTGAGAATTATAGGTACAATGGTTTGTGTTATTGCAACATCCCCCACCTCTTGCAATGGAAGGGGATTTTAGGGTTGATTTCCAAATTTGGCTGATAGTTTGCCAATGAGATTCATGACTTTGGGGTTATTCTGGTACTTTGACATGTTTGCTGGGTTCTGTGCAACATCCTGGAAAGCTGCCATGACTTCTGGATCCTGTAAAACAAAAAGGGGGGAAATGGCTTGTACTGTTGTATGAAATTAAGTGGGCTTTCATATCCATGTTAAGGCCACAGTACAATATAAAATCAACTATATGCTAGTTGTTGTTGGCATCCATCTGTCGTGAGAGACAATGGAGTGCATCTCTGGGGGTGAAGTCAAACCTCTGTGTTAGCAGCACTGAAGTGACCTCACCAGGATGCAAACCTCGGCAGTATATATGGAGGTCCTGGGCTGTCCAGATGACAAGACCCCCATCAGCCTTGAGAACAATTATATAATTATATATAATTGTTTTAAAAATATATAAAATTAATATAAAAATATATAAAAACAGTTATATAAAAATTAATATAAAATATATAAAAACAATTATATAAAAATTGTATTCATAGGCTGTTTAGCCACATCAAGTGGTATTTCTTGCAGTTAAGATTCCTCTTGTTAAGAGGTGTCATTTGTTACAAAGGCCACATGTTACCCTGAGGGCATTTTCAAAGCAGAATAAAATGACTGAAAATAAATGAATGTTGGAATAATCAACTATTTAGAGGAAGGTCCTTAGAGAACAAGCACAACTCATATGAAGAATCAGGGCTCCATAAATCTCTCAATCATCATTATTTTACTTGTTCTATGTTCTCACCTGCATGGCTGCAAGAACTTCAGGGTCACTGAGAATTTCATTGAGACCAGGCATGCCCCCCATTCCAGGCATGCCACCAGGCATACCACCAGGCATACCGCCAGGCATGCCACCAGGAAAATTACCTGAAAATGTAAAGCATAGACTTGGAGCAGGGATCAACAATCTTTCTGGACCAGAGGGCACATTTTGAGAAAGTGTTATGGATGCTAATCACAAAATGGCTACCATAGGGTGTGTGGCATAATGCAAAATGGTTGTCATGAGGGGTGTGGCATAACAAAAAAATTAGAGTGAGTACAGTCATTGCTGCTTTCTCCCCAACCCCCTGGACAATCTCATGCTTACCATGAGAAGTCAGCTATGTCCTGCTAGATTTGATTGCACACTATACTGAATACCCATGCACAAACCGGTGATGTTGCTGTCTAGTAATGGGGAGCATTCCGCAGTTCAAGGAAAAATATACAAAGTGGTCACACACACTTTTATGCATGTACATGCACAGAGCACCCAAATAGATCACATATACACATAAATCTCTCTCATACACACATATGCCACGTACTCCCACTCAAACACAACTCTCTCTCTCCCTCTCTCTCTGTCCAAGTGCACCCATTTTTCTGTCTGAGACCACACATTTGTACTTCCTGCCCTCCCACCCTTACAGACTGCACCACATACCTCTTCTCCATCTCCAAAGTGCATCTTAATCACACACACAGATGGAACCCCTACATGGGGTGAACAAGCAACAAGTGCCTGCTGCCAGTTCCACATAGCTGGTGGGCAACAAGCAAACAGGATGGGCCATCCCTGCCACTTCCTAACCCGCCGCTCAAACATCCTGCCAAACCAACCAGAATGCAAGGAAGCAGCCTTTCCAGCTGAAGCAACTGCTCTGCCATTAAAAATCCTCTACAGCCTGCCTCCCCCCCCCCGCCCCAATATCAAGGGAAACCAACCCAGCTCTCACAGGCAGCATGATGCCTGCAGGTGCCAATGAAGGCCTTTGGGGGCTCCATGGCACCTGTGGGTACAAACCCTGCAGCAAAGCATACCCTGCTTTCACATGTGTGTTACATCCTTACATATTACCGTTCTTTGGAAGCCTCCTATAGCCAGGAGAGCAAGGGAACTAAAACTTTTCTTGAACAAAGGTCAAGACTTTATCCTGTGTTCCAATACCCACTCCTATACCCACTTAATCTTCCGGGTCCAAATATGGTTGCTTTCACCTGGAGGTTACCTGTGAAATAGTTATGCTACCTCAAGGCTTTGTCTTATCATAAACAGAGGAATGTTTATTGTCATGGCCTCTTTAGCAAATTGTATGTGAAGGATTACTGCAGCACAGCAAGTTGTACATACTCTATACGATCTTACCAATAAAGCAAAAGACACGAGAGGAGGCTGTATGGGCAAGCAATTCTGCAGTGTACATGATTTCTAAGATTTGCTATTAGCAAGTTTGTTTATCTACCATCCTTCATTAGATTTGGTTCCAGGACGGTTCATAAAATTAAAGGATTAAGAAACAACCAACCACATAAAAAACAACCCGCAGTTTAAACACAGCAAGCAGTTAAGACCGTAAAATGCCTAAAATACAAAAAGAATAAAAACAGGTTCTCTGGTCCCTAAAAGCAGTGAGGTGAGCCTTTCTGGGGATGTGCCTACAGATGGCTGCCATGTGCTTACAGATGGCATGCCATGTCCAGAAAGGCTTTCTCTTTGGTTGCCAAGGAGAGAGAGTGGGGGGGGGGGGCAGGATGATATGGGTGAGGCTCTTCAGGTCTCAATAACATCTCCCTCTTTTCCAGCCCCCAAGTCACTTTCATGGTCTCCTAGGCCACTACAGTGAGTGTTTGTTCCTATGAGTAGTTATGTGTTCCCTTCACATACAGATATTCCCTTCCAACAGCCAAACAACTTTCCCTCTTGCTTAGAAAAACCAAACTTACATAAGTAAAACTTTTCTTTTGCCCCAGTAGCAAGTTAAACAAAATGCTATGACCCAGATCCATTAAGTTACCATCTCTCTGTTGCTATTCATGCTTTGAAATGAACACATACCTGGGAAGCCACCTGGGAAGCCACTAAACGGAGGTCCTCCCGTTTGTCGTCGAGCCTCTTCCTCCTGCAATCAATGAATCATGAGAAAACTTCACATGCTCTCCAACTAATCAAGCTTAGATATAGAAAGCTGAGAAGGCTATTACAACTGGATCCAAAGCCTACTATATAGACCCTACATGCTCTTAGGTTCTGCACTACTGCTTCACTCCAGGATAATACTGAATTTCTAGGCCCCTGGAAGAGTGAGTTTTGAAAAGAAAATAGTTGTGATATTTATTTTAATGCTCAAGTTTGTTGCTGCTCCCTCAGTGTTTATAGCACTGGGCTTCAAACTACAGGTAACTTGCATCTTACGCAGCAGGGGTTATGTTCTTGGCCACTGCACATATAAGCAGCGCAAAGGCATAACGACCCCTACAAAACTGTAAAAATAAATAAATCACTGCACTCATCAGTGGGTGACAAATAAGGCTCTTAGTCTTCCTCCTCCTCTTCCTTGCTAAATGATGCTTTAGGGGATGATATGAGGACATGGGGGGTTGCCAGATAGCCAGAAGAAGTGCTTGGCTGCAGTTCAGATCTAGGGGTGGATTGCATGAGCACAATTGCCACTACTGTCTCTTGAATGCATCAAACATTTCCTTGCATGGTCTCAGTGTCTGTAATCCCACAGATGATCTTGAGGCTGAGTTCCATGAGGGGGTCAAACTCTGCAATCAGATCATTTGTGTGCTTTATGACTTGGAAGAGTTGAGAAAATTTCTGCAGGTTCCAACTTGCTCTCCATCCTCATCCTCACATTCTAAACTTGATCTGACCAGTTTCTCTCTAGCTATTCAGCAGTCAGTACCTGTTGGCCCTCAATTAGTTCTTCTACTTCTTCCTGGATGAGGCCAACAAAGCCATCACCACCTACCTGCCTAGCCATCTGCACAATGCCCTCCACCTCAGTGACCGTGCTTGAAAATCTCTTGAAATCATGCACACATTCCTTCCACAAGTTCCACCAGCATGCATTCACTGTTTCAGGCTTGACTGCATCCACAATGGGTGACGCAATGGGTAACTCTGAAGGACATCCAGCATACCGTGGAGTCAAGAGCTGAATCAGCATCCATTGCATTGATAATCCAGGTGATGAGCTTCGTGTGAGTAGTCTTGGAGCAGTGGATCACACCTTGATGCAGAGGCTAGATGAGGGATGTCCTATGTGGGGGGGCGGGGGCGGGCTACCTTGCTGTGTGTGAAGCAGAGTCCTTCATTGCCCAGCATTGTCCATAAGCATTATCACTTTAAACCACAGTTGTTTCTCTCTGAGGAACTGTCTCACCTCTGGAAAGAAGGAGTTATGGAGGCAGTCTAGAAATGATGATGTCACCCAGGCCTTTTCATTGGATTACCAAAATACCAAAATTACCAAAATACAGGAAGTAGATTCTTCTCCTTGCCTTTTGCACAGGGGTTTTGAGACCTGTACAGCAAGCATGGCTTTATTACGTGTCCAGCTGCATAGCTACAGAGCAGCACAGCTACTCTATCCTTTCCAGCTTTGAAGCCAGGGGTTTGCTTTTCAGCTTTGGCAATGCAAGTCTGCTCAGGTATTTTCTTCCAGAGAAGTCCTGTCTCGTCTAAAGTGAAGACTTGCTCTGGAAGACAGGACTTGTCCAGCAGCTACTTTGATTGTGCAGGGTATGTTTTCACAGTCTCTTTGTCTGCAGATGAAGCCTGCCTTATTGCCTGGACATTCTTCAGGTTGAAACAGATCTTAAAGCTCTTAAGGCAACCTGAGCTGGCTTTAAATTCCTTGCTGATTCCCAACTGTAGTGGAAAGTTTACTGCGGCCACAGGGGCTGAGAGATTTGTGGCACGAGAAGCTGCCATCCACAGCAACATGTTTCTGGTTCTTGCCTTCCAGCCACAAGTTCAGTGCCTTCTTTGTCTTCACCAAAGCCATGTCTTGCACTTGGCTGGTCACCTTTGCAGCCAGGGATGCACTTACTGCCACTCCTCCATGGACCTCATTTTCATGCACCTTGATGGCATGGATGCTGTACTCATTCCGGCCATATTTGTGTGCCACAGCACACACAGACATGCCAGCTCTCAAGCAGCTCAGCACAGCCAACTTCTTTTCCAGTGTGGGAACCATCCTTCACTTATTCTTTCGTTTCTCAGCAGCTGATGATAATGAGGATGCCTTGTGTTTTGTGGCCATTCTGCAGCTCTAACCACCTCATCCACAATCCTCCAAGTGTCCTCCAATGTCTCTCCAAGCCCCTCCACAAGTCCTTCAGACCTCTTCCAACCACCTCTTCCAAACTCCTGTGATGTCTCTCCAACCTCCTTCAATCTCCCTCTCCAACTGCTTCTTCCACACTCCAACCTCCCCCAATGTCTCTCCAAACTTCTCCACAAGTCTCTTTGGTCTCCACCAATCAGCCACTCTAACTCTCTGCTACCTCCTCTGCCTTCTCTTCACACTCTGCAGACTCTTCAACCACACTCAAACACTTTCACAAAGACTACCGGGATCTTTTGCAGTTTCTTCCTGCTCAGCCACCCCTTTCCACCCCGTGCATCACATTTTCATGGTATTTTTAAAAAGAAAATGGTGATGTGCATGAAGCCGTGATCATGATAAGTACGTATAATAAGTGTAAGATGTGAGTTACCTGTACAAAAAATAGTTATCATTTTGAAGTTCTCTGCAACTAAATACAGACTCAGTTAAAGACAGACATTCTAAAATATAGGTTAGCATTTGAAACTGTAGAAGTGCCCCTTTTTTAGCCTATTTCCATGCACATTTTTTGGATAGAGTTATGCTGGGTTATTTTCCTGTTGTACATGCTTTATTAAGCTCTCACCCTTTGAGCTCTCTCATGTTCCTCTCGAGCTTTCTTTACTCTTTCCATCCTTTCCCTGATTTCTTTTTCTTCACGCTTTCGTTCATATTTTCTTCTGTGTTCTGCAATCTTCTGAGCCTGAAGCACAGAGGGTGGGTATTGGTCATATGAATCCAGAGCATCTTTAAAATACCATCTTAGCACTTTACCTACCTCAACTAGTTTTAATTGTTTGGTACTCTGCCAATTCTTTTCTAGTACTGAAAATTAGATATTTAAGACACATACCTTCTCTTCAACAGGCAACTTAAGATTCAATATGTTGCTGGGTCCCACAGGATATGAAGTCAGTATTTCACAAGAGGGCAAAACTTGCAGCCTGAAGCTGCTGATGGTATGAGTGAACATAGTAAAAACAATTATCCAGGCTTTAAAAGTCTGGAAACCTATCTAGGAGTTTATACTACAACTCATGTGTAAAAATATTTTGAGAGGATTGCTTATAGTGTTCTGGCCAAGCCAAGCTAAAGGATGAAGACTGCCACTTAAAAAGTCTTAATCAATAATGGAGTGTCTTAACATTTTTCAGCCTCAGGGCCACATTGGGTTAGGATCCTCCCCTAACCCATCATTGTGGTGGAAAGAATTGACCAACCTTCCTCTTTCTGCAGTGCTTGACCCCTTAGCAATAGAACCATGTTAACTGGTGAACAGGCACTCCTGTGGATGGAGGAGATAAATCAATTTTCCCAAGGGGTGGTAGGTCACCAGAAATGGCTTGGCAGGCCAAGGCTAGCCTGCAAATTTGCCACCCTTGATCTAGACAACATAGCATATTTAGAAGCCAGAAATGCTAAAACCAATGTTCAAAATGTAAAATACCAGGGAGTATACTACACACTTGGCATACAAAACTTTAGGCTCTAGGGATATCACATTTTGGGCCAGTGGTATCAACTAGGCTTCTCAAAACATGATGTATTGAAAGAAACATGCCTTCAGTTGTCATCAGTATTTGGCAGCAAAAGCTCCTAGTATCCATAACACTGCTACTTAAAGAAGCCATTACACTATTTTTCATAGGTTTCAGCTTCCAGATGCTTCTCCAGATATTATAAAGGACGCCTTTCTGCATCTTTTATCAAAAACTTTAAAGAGATTTTCAGTAGTAGGCTCCCAACTAGGTCAAGTCTCAACTATAGCCTAGTCAGCAGAGAATGACACTCTTAATCTCAGGATCATGGGTTCAAGCCTGACTTTGGGCAAATGAGTCCTGCATTGAAGGCGGTTGGACTAGATGACCCTCGTGCTTCTAACTCTACAATTCTAGGATTCTAAGTCTGCCCTGGCTCAGCAGTGCTAGAAACTGGGATAGAAAAGCTAGGAGCCAAATTTTGGCAACACACTTTAGTTATTATTTTGATACACATGAACTAATACACAAATCACATAAGTGACACATTGTTAATATCACATTTTAACAGAAATTGTTAATACGTTTCATTTGGTGCTTACAACAAAAATATTGGTACACCACACCCTACTCTTTACTGTTAAACTCCTTATTAACATTTTGGCTATCCCTGACATATATTTCGAGGCTTCAAAGCATATACATTTCAGAAATCCTTCAGTATCAGCCAGGCACAAAAAATAGCACCTAGACCTTTTGAGCTTTTTGCAAATGGAGAATCTTTGGGCGTGAAATGCACCTGGCACCCTGCTAATTTCAATCCCTGTGGCTGAGACTAGCCTATTTTACTTGGTCCTCTGTCTTGTGAAATTATACTGTTTCAATTAGTTGCTCATGTTTTTATTATCATTCTCTGTGCTGCAGTTTCAATGAGTGGGAGGAGGGAACTGCCCTAAGGCGTCTTCACAGGAGTTGGTCCTGCCCACCTAGCAACAACAGGCATTTCCTAAACATCCCCACTCCTCTTCATGTGGCAAACAATAAAGCAATAGACATGGAGACTGTAACAATGAGTATGGACAGAGCAGAGGCGTTTCCTACAACTCTGAAATGCCTTCTCTTCTTTTCATCTATAAAAGCCATGGAAAAGGGGAGACATATGCCAGTCTTTAGGAGTTGTCAATGAAGTAAAAAGAGTATGTGGAAGACTTAGGCTTCTTGAATCAAATTTTCATTCTATCTGTGGGAAATAATACAGTGGAGAGAGCAGCTCTAGATACCAAGTAGCAGGGAGAGGAAGCAGAAGCCAGGCTGTCACATCAAAGCTTCAGAAATGTTCAATTATACACATGATTATGATATCAAAATTTATGACCTACTTGATGGGTCTTCCTTTTGTACAAGGTTAAGATTTATCCCTTGCTGATGTCAATCCTAAACTTACAGTAGGAAGGTCAAACATTTGGCCCTATGGACACTGCTGAACTAAGACTTCCTTCACCCCTGGCAAGCATGGCCAATGGTCAGGAAGATGGGAGTTTAGTTCAAGATCTGGAGGGCCAAAGGTCTCCACATATGATCTACACAATGCCAGACCAGATGAAACAGTACAGTTAAACAATTATTCAAAAATATTATTTGAATATAAAGGCCAGCTTGCAAAAACAAGGAGTGATTCTCTAGAGACAAGGCTGAACTTAAGATTTTTTTGAACTGTTTGTAATCACAGCTGACAGCACTCCCATGAGGCAATGCTGCAAATCAGTAAAAAAATAATAATATTGCGTTCTAGCCAATGCACTGATCTCGGATGATCCACATTTTATGCAGCAGATGTATCTACAGTTTTCCCACTGTTCCTTTCCCACAAATATTGGGAACACATGCCCATATCATACACACACATTTCCCCTTCAGATGTTATAGGAGCTTACTCAGAGACATGCAGTGGACACATGGCAAACTTGTCTACTTCCAGCAATCGTCTGCAAGTTTGAGGATGGAACCACAGCATCCTTAGTTTTGAACTATGGGGCCATGCATAATTCCAACAGACACCAATTTCTGAAATAAGTTCTGCCTAACACCACAGAAGACAAACCATGAACAAGGCAATAAATTATTGATGTCCCAAGGTACAGCCTGAAGGCACATGAGGCCACCACTCTGTTCAAGCTAAGGAGCTCTGAGGAATCACATATACACTGTGTTCAGGTCCACACAAAAAGAAAGCCAGGACAGAAAATGTAAGAAAATAAATATGTATTCCTGTTGTCACTCACTCTGGGCTGCACTTCCTTCAGCATGGCACTAGCATCTTCATCATAATCCAGTTTACAGGCTAATGCCAGGTCATGTGCAGACTCCTCCCAGTGACCCAACAGCCTGGCAATGACAAGATCCAAGACATTTTAAAATCAGATTTAACCCATGGCATAAAATAGGGGTGGGCATCCTTTAGCGAAACAACTTCTGAAGACCACAACTCCCACCATCCCTGAACACTGATCATGCTGGCTGGGGATTATGGGGGTTTTGAGTCCAAAAACATCCAGAGGGCCGCATGTTCATCATTCTTGGGCTAAAAGAAAACCCATAGATATGCACAGCTTGAAAACCAAACAGAAACTTTCTATTTCATTATTATGGTACAGTCATACCTCGGGTTAAAGTCGCTTTGGGTTAAATCTTTTAAGGTTGCGTCCCGTGGCAACCTGGAGGTAACAGAATGGGTTACTTCCGGGTTTTGCTGCTCGCACATGTGCAGACGCTCAAAATGACGTCACACGCAGGTGCAGAAGCGGCAAATCACGACCCACGCAGACGCAGGTTGTGTTCTGCTCAGGATGCGAATGGGGCTCAGGAACGGATCCCGTTCGCATCCAGAGGTACCACCGTACTTGTATTTTTGCAAATCCAAACTGTCCCTTAATTCCAAGTTTTACATTGAAGAAGCAAAGGAGAATCTACCGTGGTAGCAGAACAGTACAAAAATGTGCATTTATATATGGTTAAGATTATCTTACCTACCCTTCACAATAAGGTCTTGGGGCAGGTTGCAACAATTTACAATTATAAAAACAGACACAAGTTGAATCAATTTAATAAAAAATACCAGCTACGCAACTGGATTATGTTTATGCTATACAGCAAACCAGACCGGAAAGTTTGTATCTTCATTTATCAGAGGAGTACAATGTAAAGAGAGGTTAGTTTCTTTACCTGTGGGCTTTCCCTCGCCATTTGTAAGGCTGTGCTGAATCAGGGTTAATCTGAATAGCTCTATCACAATCTCTGATGGCAGCATTTGGCTTCTGCATTTTCACAAAGACACTGTCGACAACAAGGAAATCAAATATGTTTAAGGAACTATCAGCTGCACATTTTTGGGTACTCAGAATGGAGTTCTGCTACAAGTTACATGATAGTAATGCCTAATCATATTTTTTCCCTTCCACTGTCCCCAAAACTGCAAGCTGCTTCAGTAATTTGGATACATCCTCTTCTAACACGTATGCTGAGCTTTTAATGCTCATTTTAAAAAATTCAATAATAATGTGGTTTAATGGCTTATACACTTTTCTTTTTCTAAGATTGGTATTAATGGCATCAACCACCTATTGCTTCAATTTTTATCTGACAGTGACTTCTATGAAGCAACATTAAGCAGGATCTCAAACTCCAATTTAATTTAGCTAAGTCCTTTAATAAATACACATACTTACTCTGTCTTACTCGGACAAAAATCAAAATTAGGAATATGACATCTAAATTATGTCCAAGTGTGCTAAGAAAAATAAAAATGCTTGCTTTTTCATAAAGTCATTCTGTAATCTGATTTTATGTATACAGGTATGGTAGCATTAAGGACAAGGGAAAGAGAAGAGGTATATGGAAAGGAGAACATGGAACAGGGTCATTAGAAGAAAAGACAACCATGAGCACATAGCAATTTAGAAAACTGACATTTACACTTACTATTCTACAGACCATCTGGTAAATATTTCCACAACCACCAACAGGACTTTTCAGGTGAAAAACAGAACCTCAAAATGTCAAAGACTGTATGGTGGCTTGCAAAGGAGCTAATCAAAATAGATTTAACAAAGAGGCACAAGAGGCTTAACAGTTTTTTTGCAGCCAGGTCAAGGCATAGTCACATTTGTACAATATGTACATTTTACTAACAATCCATTTAGGAAGAGAATTCTGGAGTTAATTAGTCTAGACTAAGCTGTGTTTAGGGACGCGGGTGGCGCTATGGGTAAAAGCCTCAGCGCCTAGGGCTTGCCGATCGAAAGGTCGGCGGTTCGAATCCCCGCGGCGGGGTGTGCTCCCGTCGTTCGGTCCCAGCGCCTGCCAACCTAGCAGTTCGAAAGCACCCTCGGGTACAAGTAGATAAATAGGGACCGCTTACTAGAGGGAAGGTAAACAGCGTTTCCGTGTGCGGCTCTGGCTCGCCAGAGCAGCGATGTCACCCTGGCCACGTGACCCGGAAGTGTCTCCGGACAGTGCTGGCCCCCGGCCTCTTAAGTGAGATGGGCGCACAACCCTAGAGTCTGTCAAGACTGGCCCGTACGGGCAGGGGTACCTTTACCTTTTTAAGCTGTGTTTGGGTATATGTAGTTTGACATCCTCTAATGCACTTGTTTTCAAATTTAAAGTCTCACCTGGCTCGTTTGGCATACAAGATAGCCAGTTGTGGATTCAACTTGATGGCTTCTGTGAACAAATCAATGGCTTTCTGAAGTTCACCTGGAAATATAAATAAGGCTTCAGTTGTACCCCCAAAGAAGACATCTACATGATATGTTGTTGTTGTTTAGTCGTGTCCGACTCTTCGTGACCCCATGGACCAGAGCACGCCAGGCACTTCTGTCTTCTACATGATATACTTGTCTTAATTAGGAGTACTGGACATATGGAATAAAGGGAATGGTACATAGTGCCATCAGTCTTGCCTCATTGGCAAGTTGCAGACATCCTCTTTTGGGACAAGGCACTCAAGTGGATTGCAGCTGTGCAACCCCAGGTATTCGTAGGGTTTTCTAGACAAATTTAACTTGGTTCCAAGTCCTGTTTTGTTGTAGAAACCGCATTGATCACCCTTTGTGATAACCAGTGCCAAGAGAAGAGGAATACAACCTTTTTGATACCCCTAGTATTCTCAGCATCTTTTGATACCGTCAACTGTGGTATCCCCATGGAATGACTATGTGAAATGTATATGGATTGCATTTAGGCAACGGAGCCCAACAACATGCGCTTCCTCCCTTGCCTCGGGGGGGGGGGGGGGGATAGTGGTGGGAGAGCAAAATAGTCTGTGAGAGTGAGGCAGACACACACACACACCTTGGTAGGACCTGCATGGGAGGGGAGCCTGATGAGTGAGAGGCAATTTGCCTGGCCCTCCAGTTTTTTTTACCTGCAGGTCAGTGGCCCATAACATAAAGAAGATTTCCCTTTAACCTTGCTTTAAAGGCTTTTACAGTTTGAAACACTGGTCCCTTAAGGACTACTTCTTCTCTGTCAACCTACATGGGAGCTGAGATTTTCCCATGCAGGTTGACAGAGAAGCCTTTCTCAGAGTTTCACCACCATGAGCAATCAAGTGGTCGGCAATGCTTCTGACATCCTGGTTACTGAATTCCCCTCCCCAGAAAGTGTGTCTAGTCCGCAGGTCTGCAAACTTTTTCAGCAGGGGGCCGGTCCACCATCCCTCAGACCTTATGTAGGGCCAGACTATATTTTGAAGGGGGGGGGGGAATGAACAAATTCCTATGCCCCACAAATAACCCAGAGATGCATTTTAAATAAAAGCACACATTCCACTCATGTAAAAACACCAGGCAGGCCTCACAAATAACCCAGAGATGCATTTTAAATAAAAGGACACATTCTACTCATGTAAAAACACGCTGATTCCCGGACCGTCCGCGGGTGGAATTTAGAAGGCAATTGGACGGGCCTTAATTTGCCTACCCATAGTCTAGTGGCTATAACATCATATTTTAGGTGTCAAGACAAGATGTTTAGTCTCAAGCATTTTAAATAAAATTATTCTTTTTCTGGATCAGATAGGAAATGAAATTATTTTAAAGATTGTCATTCACTGCACTATCTGAATCGAAGTTATGGTGAATTTGGAACAATCCACCCTAAAAAATAGAAGTATACTAGATTACATATTTTGTTTACCTCTAAAAAGCTTGTCAGGCAATTAATTTTCCTTATAAAGAACTCACCTTCACCTAGTGCATTAATAGCTTCCATCTTTTTTTCATTCGCCTGGTCCATCATCTCTTCCGTTACCTAAAGGAGAGAGAAACAAAGTGACTCAAATTCACACAAAGTATTTGGAAAGCATTCTTGATTCTAGAAATTTTAAAAGGTCTAGAGCAGGGGTAGGCAACCTAAGGCCCATGGGCCAGATGCAGCCCAATCGCCTTCTCAATCCAGCCTGCGGATAGTCCGGGAATCAGCGTGTTTTTGCATGAATAGAATGTGTGCTTTTATTTAAAATGCATCTCTGGGTTATTTGTGGGGCCTGCCTGGTGTTTTTACATGAGTAGAATGTGTGCTTTTATTTAAAATGCATCTCTGGGTTATTTGTGGAGCATAGGAATTCGTTCATTTCCCCCCCAAAATATAGTCCGGCCCACCACATAGTCTGAGGGACGGTGGACCAGCCCACAGCTGAAAAGGGTTGCTGATCCCTGGTCTAGAATATCAATATACGACTCAACCGAATCTCAGCAGAGGGACATGTGTTTCAAAACTACTTAAAGGCAATTAGAAAAATATCTATCAACAATAAATTTCTTCTTTTTAAAAAGCCACACAGAGTATGAAGGAGAGTTGAAATTGTCTTAACGTTTTATTTATTTTTCCATCCTTTAGATCAGTGACTATTTAGTTGTGGTAGAACACATCTGGTGCACTGGCAGTCTGCTGGTCTGATCCAGCTCAGCAAGCTCTTCCTGCTAGCCCACTAGCTCCCTGTCTCCATTTCGCAAGCAACAGGACTGCTTTATTTCTTCTGCCTGGCGTATTGCACATGTATGTGATACAGAAGTGTATGTGCAGACATGAGATGGCCAGATCCACCTTTGTTTTGGCCACAACAATCTTTCTAAGATATCAGTTATTTTTCTTAACATTAAAAGGGTAATTTGAAATCCACGCTCTGCATTGGTTTCCTATATATTAGTACAGATTGCATCATGGTGGATTTGTTTAGATAGCTCTTAAATATTGTAAAGCAATTTTCATGCTGTGCAATCCAGAAATGTTGATTGATTGATCGAAAAAGCTACATGAGGTTTTACAAAGAGAGACAGTTCCAATCTCAATTAAGCTTATTACCTCAAGACTTTCATCTCCCATTTCTTGAGGTTCATCACTGTCTGGTTCAATCACTCCTTCATTATCAATTTCTGCGAACAAAATCACCACTAATTAGAAGAATCCTAGTTATTCCACATAAGAGGCTAAATAGGAAAAATGAAGCCAAAACATTGCATCTACAACACAGAAACCATGCAATACAGTACTGAATAACTCACCCACATCACTCTCTTCACTCTCGGGTTCTGATGGCTTTGGCGGTTCCTCTGGCTTCTTTTCTTCTGCTTTTGCCTAATGAAAAGGATATCAAATTATTGCCATGCTCATTTAAAGCTTTGCTTAGGGTGGTATTGTAGCATGTTCAGACAATTCTAGAATAAATTATTTTCAGGGGCTGAATTGGAGAACTGTTGCATTGTTTTTCCAGCTAGAAAGTTTAAAATTTAAAAGGTGAATATCTCAAAAATGTAATTATGATATTTTGGTTATTTAACTTCTGCTTGCTACAGACTACTGGAAAATCTAGACTTTCTACTGTTCTACAATTCACCTGGTAAGATCTGGAAACATATATAAGTATCACTGAAACATAGGGCAAGGGGCCCCATCAGAAAAGGAGCATATCTGACCAACGAAGTATTTGTTAGCAGAGTCTGACAGCAATCATCAGCACCACTACTGCCAGTTGTCAGGATTCAAAGAACTAAGCAACTAACTACACACCCAAGGGAACTTTAGACTTCTGCTTTCCAAAGAACAGAAGCCTTTGCCACATGACAAACCACTTCGGAAGGCATAAAGACTTTTAAAATGCCAACAAACATAATGGGGTGACCTCCTGTTCGGGGGATAGTTACTCCCAAAAAAGTAATGTGTATAACATGTGCAATCTCTCCTGCTCTTACCCTTTCCTCTATGTTGGCTGACCCACGACTAGGGCTGGGCGATATCTGGTTTTCAACATCATAATATATCAGCAGCTAAATATCGTGATATAATGATTTATCACAGTGTCTGAAATGTATCTCAGCTGCTGACAGAGATTTATATAGTGCTTTTGTCCATAAATTGTTCAATTTATCTTCTTCAATGTTCATATCCCTGTTTAATTCCCAGATTTTGTTGCGGGTAAAATTGGTTCTCAACAAGGGTTTCATATAAAAGGGAAATTAATCATTATACTATATCTTCCCAAATGATTTTTCTGCATAGGCTAATGGCCCTTTATGTACTCAAAAAATTATTATCATGGAATCAACAAAGGATGTAGTATCCAACATGCATCTTTAGGTATGCACAAAGAAAGCCTGAGTAATTACTAATGATCTTGTTGACACATGAAGGAGAGACACACACTTGTGTCCAGGGCAGATGTCTATCAGCTCCATCTGGTAAGCCAGCTGAGACCCTACCTGCCTGTACTATGTCTTGCCAGAGTGGTACATGCTCTGGTTATCTCCCACTTGGACTACAGGCAACTCCCCATTTGTGATTTATAAGACAGCATCCATACTATTGCACAAAGTTGAGATGCAGGTCAATTTTTTTTAGATCAAATTGCACCCTACATTAGGAATTGTATGTACAAACATAAAAGCCATAATCCTATCAAGCGCCTCTCTCTTACCTCATGTGTTCCTTCCGCAGCTCCTTCTGCAGCTCCTTCCTGAGAAGTGTTGCATGGAGCTGGTGGTATTTTACCTCCCATACTTTTCAAAAAAAGAAAAAGATTGGTGAGATGCAGAGTTTGACAACATTTGGTTTAAGATAAATGAAAAGTATAAACCACTAAGTAACAGTTAGCAATGAATATTTATTCATGACTAAAGAATAACTGAACAGAAATTCTATTACCTTAAAATTAGTCCCATTTGCTTTTCTGAATTGCTACTCAGGAATGCTTCAGCACAATTTTATGTTATTAAGGTAGAACAACTGAAACCCCTTTAAGCATAGCAATGTCAATTAACTAGCATTTGCTGCCTTCTAATCCAGGAAATTCGGAAAGAAAGAAAAAGCTGTGGAAGGTTAAGCATTTCTAGATTTAACTTGTACTTTCACATGCCGCAGTATGATTCCACAACACTAAGGAAATTACCCTGAACAAAACACTCCATTTTTACCCATACTTTCAAGTCAGAACTGTGATTATGTACAAAGGTTACAAGCAATAACACTAGAAAAAAAATATCTGTAAAGAGGTGGAATGTAGATTATCCCCAGCAACTTTCCTAGAGCAAGGGGTGCAGGTGCTCAGCTTGTTCTACATTGTTCTGTACCTCTGATTCCCAAAGCATGTGCTTTGCACCACAACTGATTTCCCTAAAACTGGTTGATCCAACACATGACTTGAGGGCTACAAGGAGCCTTTGAGACCTTTTTTGAGGGCCCACAACATCATCTTTGTCCCCCCCCCCCTCCTTGCACTGCTTTCCCAAAACTGGGTAAACAAGGTGTGAGGGTTTGGGAAGGAGGCGTCAGGGCTGGGGAGGGCTCAAATTTTGGCCTCCCCCCACAGCACAACAATGCAGGGTGTGGCCTGCGGGTTCCGTGTCAAGTACTCTTGCAGCCCACTTGGTCTGAAAGGTTGGACCTCCCTGCCCTAGAATGTACAGCAAAATGTGGTGGTGGAAATCACACTTCCTGTTTCAATAAATTAATGGTGCACTTTCCAGAAACATTTACAGTATCTGTGAAACACTTCTGAGATGAAAGGAGCATCTCTGACACACTCCTCTAGGAATAATATTAAATGTTAAATCTAACTGAAATAAAATTAACCCAGAAGAGTAACCACCAAATAAGAACTACTAATATTCTCTGGCCACCCTATTTGATTTACAGTTTCACTGCTCACTTTGTTAGGAAGACTTTACCATTCAAAAACTAACTGATACTTTTATATAGCCCAATCGTAGTATGAGTTAGGCATACCTGAGTCCACTGATTACAATGCATGCAAAGCCTCCTAATGCTACAAGACTGTGTTATTAAACAACTATTTGATTCAAAATAAAAACCATTTCACACACAAAGAGATTTCAAATGAACAAGCTCTACCACTCCAGCAGAAAACCTGAAATCTTACTACCCAATAGATAGAGCTACAGGTTACCTTAGAGTAAACACAGCCATGTTTGTTTCTACTCCTCCACAGCATAGCTCTTTCAGCCACAACTCTTTCTACACCCCTCCCTCCACAGCATGAAATGCAAGCTTTTGCACTGTCATGGAACAATACTTTAAGGTCTGTAGCCAAAGCTAGACTGCTTTTCTTCACAGAATCATCAACATTATTACTTGAGGGGTTTTTCCTGGGCTATGAAACAGGACTCCATAATGGTTTTTAATTCATTTAGCTAGAATGTGGTTGGCTGCATAAATGGCACTCTTGGCAATGTAACACTGATTGCTTTCAAGCAGGATCTGAAATCATGGAGGGGATATTAGAGAACCATCTGGAAAATTTTAACAGCCAATTTTACTATTGTACAGATTTCAATAAGTAATCCAGTTAAATGTTTTTAACCATGCTTACAACAATATGAGTTGGTGGGGAGAAAGTAGATTCTTCTAATCTAACCCCTGGATCTAGCAAGTGTTAAAATATAAACCAGGCTAGCTTCCTGTGTTGAGGTGAAAGTCTGGATGATGAGGCATTAAGAGAAGGAGTTCTGTGTGAGAAGGCAAACGGCTGGGGGGGTGCCCCTCCCCCAGCTCTGTTAGTTAAAAGGACAAAGCTGGAGTTTAGAGCTGAGTTGCAATGATGTGACCTAGAAGTAAAGCTGCAAGCTGGTGAGAGAGTCAGAGCAAGGTTTGATTTCTGTTTGAATCCCCTCCATTGTAGGTTCAGGTTGCATATATGTGTAAACAAACCATATATCATAAAAACATATAAAAAAATTGTCCAGTAGCACCTTAGAGACCAACTACGTTTGTTCTTGGTATAAGCTTTTGTGTGCATGCACACTTCTTCAGATGCATGCACATGAAAGCTTACACCAAGAACAAACTTAGTTGGTCTCTAAGGTGCTACTGGACAATTTTTTAATTTTTTAATATGTTTCGACTGTCAGACCAACACAGCTACCTACCTGAATCATATATCATAAATACACTAAAGTATCAGCTGTGCTTCACTCCAGAAGGAAACAAAACCCTGGGCAAGCTCTTGGAACCCCGGAATCCCACCCTGCTCCAAGATTGGAGTGGCATGCAACAATATATTTGCACAATCCAAGGTGCATTGTGGCTTGTGTTGCACACACTTCCACAAAAAGTCGTTTGATAAATACAATCGTTTTTATCCTAAGCAACTCAGTTTCAGGCTACTCCAAAATGCATGCTTTTTTCAACAAAAAAGGAACTTCCAGGTGGAAAGGAAAGCATAGGCAAAAATGTGCTTGGCATGTAGATTATGATGTTTGTTTTTCACTAAATGTGCTCTGGTGCAGCAACTGGGGACAATATTCCAGCATCAAAATACATATAAGAAAGTGCAACACCTGAGTAATCATCATAATGATCTGAAAGCTTTCTCTTATCCTTTCCTCAGGCACGAAACGTTTTCTGTGCAGCAGAAATGTTCGTACACCGAGGGGATTAAAGAGCACATGTTAATTGTAACAGCCTGAAACCCTTTCGTTGCCGAGAAAGGGGGGGGGGAGTGGAGTAACTGGACGTGAGAAGAACAGGTTTCCAATGACACGGCTAGGCCTTCCGTCCAAAGATCCGGCCATCCGTCCCTCAAACAGCCTCGGATTCCAGGGAAAGGATTGAAGACTCAAACCAAAGCAGGCACCTTTCGCAAGGCAAATAAATTATTCTGATGAATTTCCCAGCCCCATACAAGTCCCTGCAACTCCTCCAGCTCCGCGCTTTTCAAGCCCGACTTCTCTCTTATTATCGAGGCCTGATCCAGGGTTCGCCGCCCACCAAACGCCCCCCTCCCGCCAAAAACAAAAACCCAGCAGCCCCCCCCCCAAGCCCTACCGTCCGAAAACTGAGACACTTTCATCACCTGAAAACGGGGGTGAGGGGGAGAGAGGGAGGAAGAAACGGGGATACAGAGGACCCCACTCTACCCCCACCTCCACCTTCTCCAGCGCCGCCCCATGAGGGGCTTCCCCCCCCCCGACTTACCCCTCCACCCAGTCGCGGAAGAAGCGCAGGTCGTCGCTGTGCAGGATGGCCGGGTTCTCCTTGCAGAGTTTGACGAAGGCCCGCAGCTCGCTCACCTTCCGCAGGTCCATGGCTCGCCCGCTTCCCTCCCGCGCGTCCCCCTCGCTGCTGCTGCTACTGCGGTGGTTGCCGCCGCTTGAGCTTCCCTCCAAGCGGAGTAACGAAAGTTCCCAGCCTCCCTCTTCCCTCCCCTCCCGCTCGCTCGGGGGCCCCGCTGCCTGTCACGCGCAATTCAGTTCAGCGCCACGCGCACGCGCTCCCCGCCCCTCCTGCCCCGCCCTCCTGTCAGCTTTTCGCTCCCGGCTGCCGCTCCCGCTGGCCGCCTTCCCCCTTTGCCCACGCCCGAGAGGCTCCTCCCACTGTGCCCTCGCGACCCACCCGCCGTGGCCCTTCGAGCGACGCTCGCGCGGGGCGGACCCGAATTTTCCAGAAATGAAACCCGAGTCGCCCAAGGCGTTTGCCTCTTTCCGTTGTCCCCGCCCGCCCCCGCCATTCCCACTTGGAGAACAACACCGAGTTATTTCACACGCCAGAGAGCAATTACTGAACTTAAACGGCCTCTCTGCGCGCGAATATGGGTCTCCCCGTGTTTGTTTTTACATGCAGGCGTTTTACTTAGTCGCCAAAGTAAAAATTTTCCTAGGAAGGAAGGAAGTGGGATGCAATCTCCGGTCGAAATTGGCGTAATGACGCCATCAAACTTCGACGCAAAGCGGAGAAGGTCCTCTCAACGTGCCTGTGGTCTATTTGAGCTTAGTTTAGGCTGGCATGCTAGGGAGTGGGGACTTGGGAAAGAGAGGAAGAGGGACGCCGGCTTCCCCTCAGAGATCGCCCTGTAGTGGTGGGTGCTGTCCTTGCAGGTTCAGCCATGGTGTTGTTCCTAGCACAGAGACTTATGCAGCCTGTAAGGGGCATGTGCAGCTTTTCAGGTCAGAGACTTTCTTTCCTTCTAAAGATGAGCTTCCTTCGTTCTGGGGAGGGTGGAAGTTCCTTATGCTAGGCACTCGGTTCCACTGTGTGTGCACTTTAGTTTCCACTATGGACAACGGAAACCAGTTTATGTAACTGGGTTATTAATCCAGTTAAAATATATTTCTATGATGAGACACAAAATCTTCAGAAGGTCATATTAGGTTAATCGGAAGACTTCATATAAAGACAAAGGTTCTCGGATGTTTAGGGTCGCTAAAACTTCATCAACTTCTGAATTCAGAACTGAGGTCATAAAAAAAGAGCATGGTTTTCAGACAATGCAATTCATTAAAATCTCAAGATAGGACCAAAATATTATGTAGTAGAAATTCTCATTTAATTTGAAATTCGTTACCTTAATTCATTTCTGGCCATGAATTAGCTGAGTTATATACTCATTTAAATCTCATTGTTCTCAGTTGGAGAAATAATGTGTTTTAACTCTTCCACACAGAGATTAGTGGACTTGTGTTTTCAAGCAAGGCTGGATTTTAGTTTTATGTCTTTTGTGTAGTTTGTGAAACTACCTGGTATAGTTTCTCTTATACTTGCATTTGTTCAAACCTCTTTATTTTGGCCCTTCCATTTGTACATTTCTGATATATTTTTGTGCAATTCTATAAAAGCAAATAAAAATATCCATTGTTTCAAAGTCTTTTGTTTATCTTACTAATTTTGAATTGTTGAATTGGAAAAAAAATAATAAGGTTAAGCTTCCTTGTCAACCTTTGAAACAATCTGTTACACAGTACAGATTAAAAGGACATACATTAAAGGTTTTTAACTGAGAAAGTGAATGCTAAAGATAATCTAGTTCTTTTATATTTTTCATACTATACTGTATGTCACCTTCCAAAATGTGTAAAAAATGAAGATTTATATGATAGGAAAACCTGTATGATCACACTGAGTTTTCTTTAAAAGGAAAATTAAATTTATTTTTAAAAACTTGTTATGCTTGAATTGCTAGTTTATGGTGTAAAATAGAGAATCCAAACCCTCTGGGTAGCTGGATTCTATGCAGTACAAGGTACACTTAACTTTATTGACATCAGCAGGCTTAGGCATGCCCAACTCTGCATAAGATCAGGCTGCAATCCTCTGCAAACACTTATGTGAGCATTAAGTTCCATTGAATTCAGTGGGACTTCTGAGAATGCAATGACTGGATTGGGTCTTAAGTTTGTAGACCTGAGCACCCTTTCTAGGAAGAAAGTTCTACGGAGCTCAGTAGTATTTGCACCTGGGGATGCTGCTGCAAAATGCAAGCGGTGAGGGAGGTTGTATTCATCTGCATGTTTACTAATGGTAGACCCTTTAAATTCTGTTGGATTTATTTCTACATGAAAATGTGGGCAGCCTATTCATACAGTACTTATATTGGAATATGTCCTATTGAGTTTCTGAGTAAACATGCAAAGTATAAAGCTGAAAAGTTGCATTCCTGAGCAGATTTATGAGGGGTAATAATTGGGTAATTCCTTCTAGTAGACAGTCATCACTCTAGTTTCCATTAACTTCAGTGAGTATGTAGTCCAATCTCATGCATATTTACTCGGAAACACCTATTGTGTGCAACTGGGCTTGCTCTTAAGGAAGTGTGTATAGGAGACCCTGAACCTACGCAGGGACTGGGTTCTACAGCTGCAGCCCTCTGCAGAGTTTGGCATCCCCAACCCAACTTAATTCAATGGTTTTTATGCACAGGATTTCAACCTCAGCTACTACTGGTTTTCTCTAGATTGTATTCTTGGTCTGTAATGATGTCTATTAGCAATTTTTATGTACCCACCTAGTTGCCCACTCTTGTGAATGTTAGCAGTTTATTCAAACATAGTATTTTGGCACTTGAATGAAATACTTTGATACCCGCCCCCCTCAAATAAGTCTGATTCTCAATATTTTCAGTATATTCCAAGTGCATATGAATAAAATCTATATTGATAAGAGTGCATTAATAATTGGGCAGATGGTAAAATGTTTTCGTGTCATGTAGTATTCCCTACTCAGTTTCAAGGAAGAGAAACATAAGCATTACAAGGTCTACCAGGGCAGAGGAGAATTAGGACTGTATCCTTACAAAACAAATACTGCTAAAAATACTGTGTTGCACAGGAAGAGATAAAAGGAATACCAGAATGTAACTTGCAATACAGTCACATTCTTACACACACACACACACACACACTTTAATCTCATTGTATGGTTTTGAAAGGATGGTTAGTAGTTAATAGAAGCATCACTGCAATATTTTAGTTATATTGTAGAACAGGTGTGGGGAACCTGTGCCCTCCCTAGAAGTCATTGGATTGCAGCTCCCAGCATCCTTGATCATGGACCATATAGACTTGGGCTGATGGTAGCTGGAGAGCACCAATGTTTGGATAATCACAGGTTTCCTACCCCTCTAGTAGAAGAGTATCAGTTAGCCTTACCCTGGTAAAAGGAGGGTAAGCTCTATGGCTAAGGTATTTGCAGCCTTTGAGATGGAAATAAATATTGAGGACAGACAAACAAAAATCTTAAAAGTGATGTCCTTTCTGAAAGTTAAAGAGAATTTGTGCAATTCTGTTCTGTCACATTTGTAAGTAAATTGAAGATTTAAATCTTTTTGAATCTGCCATCCATAGCTACTTTTTGGAGTAAGTACATGTGAATTCAGTGGGGTTTACATCTGAGTAGACATTTATAGGCTTGCACTGCAGGTTATTCCATGTGGATTTGCCTTAGAAGAAAGGTGAAAAGAACAGTTCTTAAGAATGGCAAGCATGTGACTTGACTGTATTACACCTAGAAAGGTCTTTCAGCTTGACACAATGCAGCTGTTTTCTTTTAGACTGCAAGTTCTGTTTCTTTCGGAATTTGTCCATCCAGCCTGTTGAGCAAAGGAAGATTCCAAACCGGTACCTAGGTCAACCTAGCCCTTTCACACATCCACATCTTCTGAAACCAGGTAAGGATCATTTCAGTACAGTCCTAAGCATATTTACTCAGAGGTAAGAAACACTGTATTCAGTGGGACTTACTCCCTGCCATGTTTGCATAGGATAGCATTCACGGGCACTAGTTTCTAAGCTGTGTCATTAGATTCTTTTTATTTTGCATGAAGAGGAGGAAAGTTGTACATCCTTAGTGGAATTCACCTTCAGAAAGTATTTCCTAAAATTCCAAAGAGGTATCATCCCTGTGTATGCATTTCTCAATCAGTTCAGACAAATTGCTTAAAATAATAGAGGATCCCAATATGAGATAAAACTTGAGATAAATACAGCAAAAGTTTTAAGTATAGAACAGTGAAACGGGAGAATGGAAAGTGTACATGTGTGAGCAAAGGCAATATGTAAACCAAGCAGGTATGGTAAACAAATATTTCCATGACAGCAGCAGCAGAAAAAAAATTCCACATACAGTGGTACCTCGGGTTACAGACGCTTCAGGTTACAGACTCCGCTAACCCAGAAATAGTACCTCGGGTTAAGAACTTTGCTTCAGGATGAGAACAGAAATTGAGCAGCAGCAGGAGGCCCCATTAGCTAAAGTGCTACCTCAGGTTAACAACGGACCTCCGGAATGAATTAAGTTCTTAACCCAAGGTACCACTGTAGTTCTTATGATTGGCAGAACTTACCTCCTTCCCTAGGAACTTTTCTGAACACCAGTTCCATATTTTCCTACCTTCAGAGTTGCAGCAGGTGGGCAGAATGTCAGGTCCTTCCTTATCATAGCACCAAAAATCTGGAATACCTTCCCATGGTAGTCTGGGCCCATATTTATGAGTCTTCAAGTGGACAGGGAAGACAGTTTTGTTTCCAATAGGCCTTTAGGTCATTTTACTGATGTGCTTCTGACAGAAGAGTGGAATAAAAAGTTTGTAAATAAAAAAAACCTCTATGCTTGATTGACATTTGTAAATTAGGCCTGGGACCGTCATTTAATTGTACAGTCATACCTTGGAAGTTGAACGGAATCCATTCTGGAAGTCCATTCAACTTCCAAACGTTCAAAAACCAAAGTGCGGCTTCGGAAGCTGTGGGAGCCCCAGTGGACGTTTGGCTTCCAAAAATTGTTCAAAAACAGGAACACTCACTTCCAGGTTTCGATCGTTGGGGAGCCGATTTATTCGGGAGCCAAGGCATTCGAGATCCAAGGTACGACTGTATAGCTAGCAATCAGTGTTCCAGAAAAGGAATCATTCACCCACACTTGAAACTCATTGTTATTCAACCATGCTTTCTTCCAAAAGTGACAATCCTTTTTCTTTATCTCAAACACCTTTATTTTCCATTTGTATTCTATGATTTGCCTCTCTCTCCAAACATGTATCCTGTTGTCATGCATGTTTAAGTCCCACTGAGTTCAATCAAATTAGTATCGGAATGCACTGTGTGGTTATTTGTGTATTATTTTATACCCTGCCTTTCTACTAGTAAGTTAAAATTACATTACTATGGGCTGGTTCACATGCCATTTTAAGTATGGTTTAAAGGTGAACATATTCTTGCATGTGACTAAAATAACATCCAGTTTATTCTCTTCTCCACTCTTGCTGCTGCTGCTACACTGCCAGAATCTAAGCTATACTTTGGCTTTGCATTGTGTCTGAACCCAGGCTCATGCTATATATGGAAAGAGACAAACCATAAATCTAGGTTCAGACATGATGTGAAGCCAAAGCATGGCTTAGCTCCAAGCAGCATGGCAGTGGCCATGGTGAGGAAGGAGCGAAGCGTCCACATTTATGGTCCCATATTTAGCACGTTGCAAGTATACTAAAGCTTAATTGTGGTTTCAGGTGGTCTGCTAACTAGGACAAAATATTACTGGATTACTATAAAACGGAACCCTTGTTCTTCCATTCCAACATAAGAGAGGCCCTAATGGAACATGTAGTCTAGCAATATGCTTCCCAGTGTCCAAATGTTTCTAGGAAGCCTCCAAACACAACATGAAGAAAACAACCCTTCCCTACTGTATTTCTGCAGCAACTGGAATTCACTGGCATGTTGTCTCTGAGTGTACTTTTCAGTCTGTACTGTACTTTCTTCATTATGGGTTTGATCCAGTGGAGGCACCTGTTTGTGGAAGTGGGAGGCATAATTTTCACCAGTTCTACCTCTTGCCTGCACTACCTCCCATGCTATTCTGGGGGGGGGGGGGTCCTTCAGCAGAGGTGCAGAGGCTGGAATGAGCAGAGGTTGCCTCCACCCCCTTTCATTAGCAGGTGTTGGGAGTGACCTTTCTAGGAGTAGAATGCCACTCATGGGATCATTAGAGGCAACCCAGATTATTGTAAAGGAAAAAATTCTGAATGCAAGGTAGCCATATGAAACAGGTAGCATAAACATCTAGGCAAAGACCTTTGGCTTGAGAACCTCATATAACTGCTTGCAGCATTAGTCTCCTATCATTTTCACTGGGACTTCCTTCCATGTAAGCTTGCTTAGGGATTGTAGCCTAAGGGTGCAGTTCTCACATAAAACGTCCCACTTAACTTCATTAACATGTACGAGTGCAGGATTGTGGTCATAGATTATGCCAAGAGTGTACCTCATTTGCAATCAGCAGCTCTTGTTTCTTCAGTCCAGTTGTGTTAAAAAGACTCTGTACTTTGCATTCTTTGCAGATAAAATGTGGTTGACAGATTAAATCTGCAGTTCCGAGAAAGAGAATTTTTCCTTGGAGCTATTAGGTACATAGCTTATAATACTAAAAATAGTCCGATGATTGTTCACTGTTAGAAGCTTGATAAGTTTTGGAGAAATTTTCGCTGGGTAATCTAATATCTCTTCTGACTTCACCTTAAAGGTTGCACCCAGCACTACCATTGCCTGTTCAATATCCAGAAGCTGAAAAAGTGTAGTATTTCAATTGGGTTAAAGTGTACCTATTTTCTTCCTCCATCATCACCTATTCTCCAATCTAAAAATTAATATCCTTATGTTAGTTTGTGGAATGCCTTGAGAATTAATGTTAGTTAATTTCAAATGGAGCTTTTCTTTCTTACACATGACTGTGAAATACACTGAAAATGTGTACACATTGGAGCAGGGCAGGGGTAGCCAACCTCTAGCCCTCCAGATGTTGCTGGAGTGTAATTCCCATCACCCCAGCCATTGGTTATTCTGGCTGATGCTGATGGGAGCTGGAGTCCAGCAAGTTTCCCACCTTGGAGTAGGGAAAAGAATAGTGATGAGGAGAAAAGAGGGTGTGAGGTAGAAAGGAGAGTCAATTGAGAGGAGCAATGACATGCTAGAGGAGGAAAATTTGCTGCTTAGCAGCATAGCACAGGAAATTAACAGAATGAAGAGGTGTTTTTGAAACAAGAATAGCTATTTTGATTTCTGTTCGCAGGAGAAGTAACACCGGGGTTGTCGCAAGTGGAGTATGCTCTCCGTAGGCACAAGTTGATGGCTCAGATACACAAAGAGGTGCCAGGCATGGACCACACAGTGATTCTGCTATCCAATCCCACCTACTACATGAGCAATGATATTCCATACACCTTCCACCAGGACACTAACTTCCTGTATTTGTGCGGGTTCCAGGAGCCTGACAGCATCTTGGTGTTACAGACTGTGCCTGGCAAACCTTTGCCATCCCACAAAGCTCTGTTGTTTGTCCCACGGCGGGATCCAAGCAGGGAGCTATGGGATGGACCGCGGTCTGGTACAGATGGGGCAGTGGCTCTCACGGGCGTGGATGAAGCATATACCATAGAAGAGTTTAGGCACCTGGTGGCTAAATTGAAAGGTAAGAAGAAGAAGAAACATATAGGAGATGTGGATTGGTAGGAGTTTCGGCAGGGTGTACAAAGCCTTTGGGCAGGTTGCTCACAGGTGGAGAGCATAGTGGAAACATGCAAAGGAATTTTGTGCTCCCAGCTACCTGGTTGTAATTCCCCACCCCCCACCCCTTTAAAAATATTTGAGAAAAGTTACATAATCAACATTTTAGATTCTCCTGCGGCTGTTGGATGGCCTGTGGCTCAGGGATCTTTACTAATATAGTAGAAAAATCACAGAAGTCTTCAGTACTGTGGCAAACATTTGCATTGTCCCTTCAGGATCCCTTTATTTGAATAATGACTATTAGGGAAGAATAATGTGTCCACTTGACAGGCTTGCTTCTTTCTGACATATATCATCCAAAGGCCTGGTTTTCCATAAGATTAGATGACATATTTACATTGAGGAAAGTGGATATCCTATTTACACAGACAATTTTCTGCTGTGAAATATCTATAATTGTATCCTGCATTTTAGATCCTACATTGACCTGGGGGGCGGGGGGGGGCGGGTGTGATGACCTCCAAGGTACCTTCCAACTCTATGATTTTCTCAGCTTATAATTAGCTGGAAGCCTCATACCCAGCATTGCTTGGGAATTTTAAGTATTAAAATAAGTGCAGGTTTGAAAGGTTCAGTCTGCTACCTTGATTCAAAATTGTATTCAAACAGAGATGAAAACTTGATGTTTGATCGTGTAAAACTTGGTTAAGGTACCTTAAGTGTTGTCCTCAGATGCATGGAGAACAGGCAAACTTTCCAAAATAGATAATAGATATAAGTATACAATTTTGTTTCTAAGTGGATGGTACATTAGAATAGAAAGAATAGTTTCAACAATACAGTAGTTCTTGCCAATTCCTTTCAGGCAGATTTTCAAAGTACTGATTTCCCCCAAGATATATAGGGCTAATTAAACTAACGTGTGTTTATATTCTGTTTCACAGATGAATCTAGTATGGTTTGGTATGATTTTGCTAAACCTGTGCATCCACAACTCCATTCTGATTACTTGCTATACCTGGCAGAAGTCAAAGCTAGAAGCAAGAATCGTATCCGAGCAATCAGGCACTTAGTGCAAAACCTACGACTGGTTAAATCTGCTGCAGAGATTGAGAGAATGAAGATTGCTGGCAAGGTGACATCACAGGTACGGGACAAGGCAGTTGTGCCTAACAGGATGTTAACAGAAAATCTGGCATGGTGCAGAAACACTTTTCAAAGGGGAGATGAGATGTGGACAAACTTGGGTTGCTTCTGGTTGGATGGTTCTGGGGACTGTTCTTTTATAAGTGGGTAATCCCAAGGAAAATACATTCTTCAATTTTATGGGAAGGCATTTGTAGACTAAGCTTTCCAATACGGCAAGACCTTTATTGGCTAACACAACAATTAATTTCATACAAAGTAATTCAACAAAACACCAATTAGGTGGGAACCAAATGTACTTGATCTTCTTCGTTATTACTTAGTTTCACAATCTGAGCCAATTCCATCTTGGGTTATTTATCTAGTGACATCCCGTGGTTGGTCTTAGAATGCAGTGTTTTGAAATAAACTTTGAGGGGCATTTTTAAGAAGCAGAACTGGTTTTTGAAAATCCATAATGATCCATTATGGAAATGATTTCTGATGTGGAATAAGATCAATCTCAAATTAAATTTGAAAACATGCACTTTGACTATAGATTTTAATAACAATATATTTAATGATAGTAATTCCTGGTTCGCCTTTTCCAAATGGGACTATTACTAAGAATAAAAAAGAGCTTTTCGGGATCAGACCAAAAGCCCATCTATTCTAGCACCCTGTTCGCACAGTTGCTAGTCAGGTGCCTATAGGAAGCATTCAAACAGGACATCAATGCAACAGTCCTCCCACTTTTGTTTACCTAGCAACTAGTATTCAGAGGCATGGCACCTCAGACACTGCAGGTGGTACACAGCCAGCACAGCTATCAGCAGTTGGTCGTGTTATTCTCCATGAATTATTTTAACCCCTTTTAAAGCTATCCAAATTGATGTTCATAATTATGTATTGTAGTGGTGGATTCCATTTCTCTGTCCAGAATCTTCCAACATTCAGATTTCTTCTCTAGAACAGTGTTTACCAATCTATGGGCTGGGACCCACAAGTAGGTACCAAAGCCTGTGAAAGTGGATCAGGGGCTTTATAAGTAAATCCGACACGATTATTGCTCTTAATCTTACAACTTTTTGTTTTGTTGGCATATACTGTGTTGCTGTGTTGACACTTGTTACCATTGCTTTAGATAAGCTTTGCAACTTTATTTACTCATTAAGGACATTATTTTATTGCATTGTAAAAGAAAACGATGGTTTGATGTCAAGTGACTGAGGATACAGGCTTAATTCGGGCATCACATTAAGCCATAATTACGGAAGATTAATGAAGGTTAAGCATGATTTTTGAAGTAAAGAATCACTACTTTAGATTAGATAGCAGATCAGTATCAGAAACCATGGCTTGTGCTAACTGTGGCTTGGTTTGAATTGATTTGAGTAGTTATGGCTCTCCTTCCAGAGGCTGCTGTACCATAAAGCCAGAAGTGACTGGTCTGGACAGATTGCCTTGAGATCTGTATTGGAGCATGCAATGTGTTTTTCTCCCATGTTTAGCTACCTTGTTTAACTGGGTGTTAGATGTGGGGGACATACCTGACTAATGGTGGTTTTCCCAAAGCCACGAAGAGATCCCAAGCGTTTGGAATCTTGCCACTGTATTTCCCTCCTCAACCAGGATTAGAGTGTATTTACAGCAGTCCTGGCAGATATACATCCAGACCCCGGTGGGTTTTATACCACAGACGCAAACTAACAACTGTTTGAGAAACTGAAAGATGCTGTATATAATTGACTCGGCTTTGTTTCAGACTTCCATGAACAAACCTCTGTCAGCTTTTGAGGGTAATGACAGAAACAGGGGTATGGTTTTGAAAATGTATACAATCCTAACACAAATATTTCCCTCTTTTGTGGTGCAAAAGCCAGCATGGGAAATGGGTGTGGGGAATTGGGGCCAGGTCATTGACATAAAATGTGGCATGTGAAGTCTCTTACCCACAGTCTCTGCTGATATTTAGGATAACTTTCTTAAGCTCATACATTGGTGGTTTTATGTACTGGTTCAAGTGGCCATATTCAGAGTAGTGGTAATGCACTGTGTTGGCTGTGAAATGCTGTGAAAGAGGCAGTTATTGGCACCTCTGGTGGACCTGCCCAGCAGTAAAAGCCTTCTGGGAATAGCTGTAGAGATGAATGTCATCACAGGCCATAGACTGGTTTTGGGTCCTAAGTTATGTTTATTCTGTATTTGACTTTTTGACAGGCATTTGTGGAGACAATGTTTGCAAGCAAATCTCCAGTGGATGAAGCATTTCTGTATGCTAAGGTATGTGCTTTGTAGTATCCTAGAAAGCATCATAATTCTTCATGCAGTTGGGATGGATGGATGGATGGATGGATGGATGGATTGAATTTGTTTACTGCCCTTCATAAGACCTCAGGGTGGTTCACAAGATAAAAATACAGGATAAAAGCACAGATAAATAGAACAAAAACAAAACAATAACATCCCCCTCTTAGTATTGCATTGACCTCTTAGGCAGCAGTTCTATGCACACATACTTCATAGGGGACACGGCTGGTGCTGTGGTCTTGAGCTTGCCAATCAGAAGGTTGGTGGTTCAAATCTATGTGACAGGGTGAGCTCCTGTTACTCTATCCCAGCTTCTGCCAACCTAGCAGTTCAAAAGCATGCCAGTATGAGTAAATAAATAGTTACCACTGCAGCGGGAAGGTAAGCGGCATTTCTGTGCACTCTGGTTTCTATCTTGGTGTTCTGTTGTGCCAAAAGCAGTTTAGTCATGCTGGCCACATGACCCGGAAAGCAGTCTGCGGACAAACATATGCTCCCTCAGCCTGAAGCAAGATGAGTGCCTCACCCCTTTGACTGGACCTAACTGTCCAGGGGTCCTTTACCGTTACCTTACCATACCTTATGAATAAGTCCTATTGGCCTAGCTAAGACTTGCTTCTGAGTAGACATGTGGAGGATTGCACTGTTAGTTTTCCTTCTAAGACAACAATGGGAGCTTAATATAGGCCTTTGCTCTGCCACAACTCATTATGCATCTTTCCCTAAACTTACTTCCTTTCAAAACGATAACAGACATGGGAGTGAGGCTTCAGAGAAGTTTAGGAAAAACCTGACAAACCTTAAGAGGTGTTTACAATTTTGCATTTGTTAGTAAAAAAATTTTTTTTTATTTCATATGCACTCTCATATGAGGGTTTATACCTTCATATCCAAGAATGTGTATTTCTTTCACACAAGCATAATGACTTGAATAGTTCTATATTGTGCATTGTACAGACCTACAAGTCTTTCTTCCCTGCATAAGAAATGAATTGGCTAGGATATGGATTGAGCCTGCCACAGAGAATGTGCTTAATGGAATTAGAAGTGCCTCCTGGTTTTCCACATTTCTTTCAAACATTTCATCCAGTGAGCCCAAATCAGAAGCATCAAGGAGATAAATACAACAAATGGGAGAATTGTCTGAGGCAAAGGGAGTCGTGTAAATCTGTAATTGATTTAGCCACTTAAAAACTACCAGTGAATTCAAGCCCACCATTGTATCCTCTACACCTCATTGGTTTGTTGTCCGATGCACAGGCAGAAAAGGGCTGGGATGTGTACTGTGCAATCCTGAGCTAGAATTAATGGGTTTTCTTATTTCCAACTTAATTATTCCAGTTTGAATTTGAGTGCCGGGCTCGTGGTGCTGATATTTTGGCTTATCCTCCTGTGGTTGCAGGTGGCAACAGATCCAACACCTTGCATTATGTGAAAAACAACCAGCTCATCAAGGTAACCAAATGGATTCTGACACTTCTTACTGCAACCTACTGATAACTTCATCTCTCTCAAGCCTTGCTAAACTATTTGGAGAAGTTTTATTCTGACCCATGTTTGCTGTTTTGTGCACCCCTCAGAGTTGTGACCTCTGCTTCCTGGGTGTGTGTCCATGCCATCTCTTACCGTAGTTAGCTTAACATAGAGGAGAGGGTGTGGTCGGGAGTATGCCTCAGCAAAGCCTGAGCTATGGAGTGACTCTGCAGTGCTTTTTCCTTGTTAGGTTTGCATATCTGACTTGAATCCGAGAAGCTGTAACATTTATCTTGGGTGTTGTCCTCACAGAGTTCACGTGGACTGGTTCCAAAACTACTGTTGTTTGGCAAATCTTCCCATTAAGATCATCAGTTTGACAACTAAACCTTCACTGTTCAATGATAGTAATTGCCTTCAGAGGGTGTCTGCACATAACACATTCTGTGTGTGTGTGTGTGTGTGTGTGTGTGTGTGTGTGTGTGTTAGTAAAGGAGGTTTGCATTCTGCAAGCAAAGAAAGGAGTGATGAAATCTTGGAAGTTGCCAAAACAAGATTTATTTGGCCCAATACATTTTGAAATGTGCAGAATGTCAGAAGCACTCCAAACATACCACTGTGTCCTCAGTGAGCAAATAGTGTTTTGGTCAGATAAGCCTTGTTTCATAAGCCAATATTTCATTCCCTGCCTTTTTTCTGTTAATTGTGATTTCTCTCCAATTTTTTTGCATTCAGCAAGCATCAGTTTTGCCTGTCTCCTACTGGAAGCACCCCTTTCCCAAATGCAAATATTTGAAGAGACAGTGGAACTCCTGGTGCCCAACATTCCACCCCATGTGCAGATTGGCTTATTCTGTGTTGGCATGTCTGGTCTCTTTTATGCTTTAAACTTCACGTCTCATGTTTTAACCGCAAGAGGCAAACATGTCAGGTTTTCACACTTTTCAAAAATTGCTACATGCTGAATTTTGATATGATGGCTGAGTGATTTATTTATGTTGAAGAGTGATTTATAAACAGCTCCATGTATGACAGGAGTGGGGCACCTGTGGCCCAACAAATGTTGCAGGGCTACAACTCTCACCAGCCGGTCCAGTCCATCAGGGGAGATGGCAGCTTTAATGTAGCATCTTCTCGAGAGCCAAAGGTTCCCCATCCCTGCTATATGACTACGTGTGTACTAAACTTAACCTTTTTTGCTAGTGTGGGAGCACATTGATTTTGGAGGTACAATTTGAGTCCCCTATTCTGAATGAGAGCTATACAAACATCACCCTTTCAGATTTTTCTAGTAATCAGCACACTGTGGAAGTGTCCTGCGAATCCAATGTGTCTATACTGTGCTAGAGTCTAGCTACAGCCTAACCCATCCAGATGTTGTTGGACTGCAACTCTCATCATCCATGACCATTGACCTTGCTAGGTGAGGCTGATGGGAGTTGTAGCCCAAAACGCTTGCAGGCCACCAGGTTAAGGGAAGGCTGTTACATTATTTTCTGCTGCGTACCAGTGTCATCGGTTGATTTGTGAAGGGTAGAAGAAAGATGTTGGAGGCCACGAAAATGTGTTTGAAGGCAAAGAGGGTCCTCCAGGGAGCAGAGCCAATTTCCAAGTCAGTGAAGAAAATATCTACCTTAGAGAATATTTTCAAACAGTCATCTTCTGTATCACCCTTTCTTCAACTCTGGTAATTGACTAGATCCCTATTCGGATGTCATAAGCTTGGAGGGTCCCATGTTTGCTGTAAGTTATTGTGGCTCGTATTGCATGAATCAACCCGACTGAATGGTCTGGCTGATGCCATCAACCATCAGGGTTGCTGGCGTAGAAATAATCACACTGTCTGGCCCAATTACACGACTGGTACTTGTATATATTAACCACCATGATGGCAAAGCCTCAAACTCAAGTAGTTTTGCAGCCTGTCCTTGAGGGGCGTGTGATCATTGGCCCATTGAAGAGAGCAGTGAAGAAAGAGCAGGACTAAGACATCTTAAAAAGAGGACTACACAGCCCTGTTCCTGAATGGTTTATTGAGATGCACATTACTAAAGTAAAACCAGCTCTACTCTGTCCCAGGGTATTTCTGCTTACCCTGTATCTAGAGACAGGGACTTCCTCTCGAGAAAGCCAAGTAAAGAACTTCTGGAACATTCTCATACATCTACATCAAACATGATGCTCCTTGTGGGGGGAATAATAAGGGATTATATTTCTGCACACAAAAACTGAACAGATGTAATGCATGTTCTCGTATCTGGATGGTCCCTGCAGAATTCCCCTAACACTGTTTCCCCCTTCTTAGTTTGAATGCAGTGTCACAGAGTCCAGGTCTTGATTATTCAGTCATTTAAGAAAAGTATTTCTTCAGAAGTAGATGTTCTCTTCCTTCCTTTCCTTACAAAGAGACTGGTGAATGGGGCCACATGATGCCTGCCAGTTTCCAAAATTATGATGCTTTTTAACAGGTGACTAATAATTGCTGGGGGAAAGGGAGGCTTTTGACTAAGGAAGGGATTTCGCTGTTCTGATTACTTGGAGGGAGATTGGGGGGATATAGGAATGATAATGAACAGCTGAAGCGCACAAGCACAGGGAGGCCCTCTTGTCGCAGGGCAGCAGGTGGACTCTTTCTAGAGTAGCATATTACTGGTGAGACTCAGTTCTTAAAACGAGGTCTTTTATCTCCACCGTTCCCTTCTGGAACTTAAGAACACTGATCACAGCTGCCCTGAAATGGATTTCGAGGTTTATCAGAACAACAGAATCTTTTGTACGCATTCCATCCAGTTGAGCTGAACTGTCAGGGAGATCACAATAAGGTTTTAATATGCTTCCAGCATGTTATAAAATAATATTATATCAATTCTATTAAAATACATTAATGGTGTGTTTTTTTAAAGACAGTGAGTATGATGATTACGTCTGTCCCATTCAAGTCTCTGCAGGCAGGCCTTATACTGCAAGCAGTCTGTGATTTTAATGAGCCCATCAAAATAGGGTGATCATTTACATTTAGAGGGACTTACATAAGGTAGAGAGCATGAAGTCGGCATCTATGACGAAGATTTTAGTTACTTCAGCTAAATCATGGGCAATGCAAAACATTTCAAACATATTCATTTACCTTTAGGACACAAATGGGGAACCTGTGGCCCTGCATGTCTGGTTCAACTGTTGCTCCCATAATCTCCAGATAGCATGGCCAATGCTCAAAGATTATGGACATTGTAGTCCAACCACATCTGGAAGGTCACAGGTCTGCATTCCTGCATTACCTGCAGTTGGCTTCATGGGTCATTGGAACAATCTGTAACTGTGCATAAACAGCTTTTCCTCTTTTGTATAGCTAAGAATCGCCCATCTGTCTAATCTATTGGCTGGTAGAGTTCTGTGCAACTCAGAATTTTTCTTTAAATCACTGCACTAGGAGAAGCTGATCTGATTAGAAGTTGCTTATTTTGTATCTCATACTGTCTTGAGCAAACATGGCACCAACTTTTAAAAATTGCTTTGGCCTAACCTAGGCAGACAGGATGTTCAGGAAAGGGCAGGACTACAGCTGGAAAACAGCTTCCAACACCCTGGTCTTCCGTCTGATGAAAAAGTAGTAGTAATTTATCCCACCCAGTATTATGCATAAATTCAAGTTCAAAGAGTTCTCTCTTATTTTCTACCTCTGGTTGAGTGAATTGCTTTTTCTTCTGCCCCAGGATGGAGAAATGGTTTTACTGGATGGGGGATGCGAATACTCTGGTTATGTAAGCGACATCACCCGCACTTGGCCCATCAATGGCAGGTAGGTTCTATTCCCAGCAGGAGAATACCGCACTGTTTTTGAGGTCATGAGAGCTGCAGCTTGCAGCCTCCTGAGCATGCCTGCATCTTATCTGTTGGGGAGTTTTGGAAGGGTGTTGGGGAAATGAATCCAGGTACAATTTCAATAAACCTGTGGTAGCTTTGCTCCGCTGAGCTTCCTGAAAAGTGTCTCTGCTTCACCACTGTCCTTTCTCTAGTTTGCTGTGCTTCAGGAGCTTTTCTCCCCTGTTTATACTTGCATGTTCTTTCTCAGTACACAACGATCAGCCTGCTTCACAAACTGCAGCATGCGAGTAATGGCTTACGGTTGTGGTGATGCAGAACTACCCTACTCATTCAGATATTTCGCATGGTTCTGTTCCACTTCAGAATGCAGCTGGGGCTTCTGTTTGGATCATTAGTTTGTATTCATATTTTGTGCATACTTTGTATGTTCTATCTGGAAAACACAGTAAAAGTTACTTTTAAAAAAGACATATATGGGGCACTCATTCCCCTTCCTGGGTGGAAAGCCAGCATTTTAAGCCTTGTCTTCTCCTTAACATACCACATTTTGATGCGTAGAGAGTATTTGATAAGAGGCGAGTATTCAAACCTGCATTCTGATGTGGAACAGTTTCGTTAGGGTCACCTCACATCATTATTTTGTAGCCTGGACAGGCTTTCCTTCCTGTTCAAACCCTGCTTGAAGTGGTTTGCATTTGTCTCTCATTCTCAGGTTCACCAGTCCCCAAGCAGAATTGTACCAGGCTGTACTGGAAGTCCAGAAGTCCTGCCTGAGGCTGTGTTCTCCAGGCGTGAGCCTAGAGAACATTTACAGTCTCATGCTGACCCTCACTGGACAGAAGCTAAAAGATTTGGGGATCCTACAGAAAAGCACCACTGAGAACCACCTCTTCAAGGTACTTTGAGTAGATAATGATGGAAGGAAGCAATCTGCTGCCTTTCTCCATTAAAAAAAAAAAAAGCAAACAGGCACTTCAAAACTGGCCATTGCAATTTTGAAGTGCCAACTTCCTGCCAATGTGGGTGTTTCTGGGATTTCTGGTATTGTTGCAGGTCCAGAAAGGATGTGTCTTGTAAAACCAAGGGTTGGTAGCAGTACCTTTCCCGTGCAGCAGATGGCAGAACATTCAGCTAAGTCAGGCATGCAATAGTTTAATTCCTGACAAGTGTCAGTTGAGTAGGGTGGGACTGTTCTAACTTGTCTGTGATATCATTAAACAGAACTGCCACAGGGGGCAGACGAGGAGAGGGAAATGCTTCATTTTGTGGTAGTGGTGAGTTACGGGAGGTATGCTCACAGAGGGATTTTGTTCTCATAAAAAGTAGGAATCCGACCATTCTGGAAGTGTCTACTAACGAGTCACTTTGATTCTGCTTCGCTGGGTAATGCTGCACACAACAGGTGTGTTTTTCTTGCTTTGTTCTTTGATGGACAGATACAAGCACAAATAGTATTTCAGCACAGGTTATTTCCCTCTTTTGATTGCCACTCCCTGGAATTATTTGAGGGAGATCAGATGTTCACATCTATAGGAAGCTTTTAAAAAAAGTAAAATTCACTTCCCTTTCTATGATACGTTGAAAGATGTTGCAAATTAGAGAGACCCTGTTCAAAGTACAAGCCAATCCTGTGACTTGGATCAGGCTGAATATATCCTTTTATAAATGCACACAGAGGATGAGCCATAAGTCAGCTGCATTCACATACTCCCTGGTTCAATCCCTGACATTGCCAGGTAGAAAAGAACCTGGAGAGTCACTGCAGCTCAGTGACAACAATACTGAGCTAGCACTGCTTTCAGTTTATGAAGGTGAGGCTGAGAATTTGATGTATTAAGAACTTCTTGATATTTCTTTTTTGTGGCAGCCAAACGCATTGTAGCTAGACATTGGAGGTACATTAAATTCCTTTGACAAATGGTAAAAACAGATTAGACCTTAGCCTTGATGGAGAAGTTAACAGAAAAATGTAAAGTGCTTAGAATTCAAACCACTAGTGAAGACCTTTACTCCACATGGCATTCTTTTTTATTTACTGTGCAAAGCAATTATTGTCAGCCACCTGAGAACATGTTGACTTGGAGGAAGATTTTGGCTTGAGGGGCGGGAATTGCAGTATTTTATTTAACACAATTTATATTCCACTTGATTGTAACAAAATCTCTTAAGTGGTGTAAAAGAGATATTAAAACTAAATAAAAACAAGTAATGAAAGACATTTAAAAACAATGAAATGCAAGTGAAAAAGAGATTAAAATGCATCAACATCTACATGTCTGGATTGGCTTGGCAAAACAAAAATGTTCTAAGCTGGTGGGAAATAGAGTACAGCGGTACCTTGGGTTACAGACACTTCAGATTACAGACGCTTCAGGTTACAGACTCCGCTAACCCAGAAATAGTATCTCGGGTTAAGAACTTTGCTTCAGGATGAGAACAGAAATCGCGTGGCGGCAGCAGGAGGCCCCATTAGCTAAAGTTGTACTTCAGGTTAAGAACAGTTTCAGGTTAAGAATGGACCTCCAGAATGAATTAAGTTCTTAACCTGAGGTACCACTGTACAGTGAAAGTGCTTGCGTGATATCAGTGTGCAGAGACTTGCAAAGTATACATGCTACAGTTTGGTTGGAAATCAGACATAGCAACTTTGTGGCAATACTTCCGAATTTGTCCTAGTTTTCTTCTGTTTATACGAAAAAGCAATTAAAATGTACAGAAGCAAATAAACCAAAAAAATGCAGAATGCGCTCCCCACATGCAACAAAAACAAACCCTGGGGACAACCTGCTAGAGAAAGGCACTTGTCTGCTCAAGATGGACAGCAGTCGCTTTGTGTCGTCCTATTCCCCTTCACTGGGAGAAGGCAAGTACTAGGAGCAATTCCAACCACTGGCTATGTTGGCTAGTGGTTGGAAGAAGGTGAAGATCCTGATTCTACACATTGCCCAGTTAAAAAGAGCATTTTGTGAATTAGCTGTTGGGAAATCTGAATGACTGTGGTGAGACAGACAAGTGATCCTTTTAGCTGCAGTACTCCTGCCTTCCAGTGGTAGTCAGGGAGATGTTTCAGGGAGCTTCATGAGCACAGTTTAAGTGCACCTAAGAGGTCAGAGAAAAACTGTATCTCAAAATGGAGGTTGCATTTTTGGCTATTGAAGCTGATTCCTACTGATAGGTCTGCAATTTAATGCAAAACATTTGAAGGTCACTGAGCTAGTTGTAGTCACAACAATACGTTCCTTATATTGTTTGTGTTAGAGGCTTCCTTTTTATCTTCAACCAGCTGCCTGTGAATTTGAACGTTGGGACCAAAGCATTTTTGTTTTGTGTGAGAGGCTCAGGAACAAGAAGGCAAATGAGAGGAATCAAATGATGCTAGTTGTACAGAAGCAAGAACTATGAATTAGTTGCATACTTCCCTTTCAATGTATGTTTCCACTCTCAGCACTGAATGTGTGCATCCCTTCACATTTTGCTTACTTTAGGAACATGTCCTTGTCTTGTAGGCTGTTCGGAAATACTGCCCTCATCATGTAGGACATTATCTGGGAATGGATGTTCACGACACCCCTGATGTATCTCGATCGATCCCCCTCCAGCCAGGCATGGTGATCACCATTGAGCCAGGTAAAAATACACCTTCTCAACAATGCTGGAATAAAGTTTGCAGGACTGTGTGTGCATGTATAGACACTTGTGTATACAAATGCCTACAACTATAAACATACATGTATGTGCATGTATACCATGGGTTCACAGAATTGCCATTCGGTTGGCATATATGGTATTTTCTCCTAACTTGCCATCCTGAGAGTCCTAGTTCTCACATTTCTAAAGTTCTTACATTTCTAGCTTTTAAAGCAACGATGAAAAGCTAGGAGACATGTAGGCAGCATCTGGTAAAACCTAGGACAATAACCTGAGGGCTGAGCAAGACTTGAGCTGCTAGGGGCACTGACACTAAACTAAACACAACAACTTACGTTTTTCCAAAATTCTCTGAGCACATAAAATAGGGTATTATTTCAGTTGAACTTGCAATACTGTTGGTTGGGCCAGGTTAGTTCATTAACATCTGTTAAGGAAAGAGATTCCACAAGCTTTATTCTACTGTGGATGTATCTTAGCTGTGTCTTCTACAAGAAGAAAACACTTGATGCACTTAATGAGAAAACCCCCAGAAAAACCTCTGCATTGGTACGGCCCAGAATCATGGTTATATATTTAGGATCACTGTGTAAGTTCAGAGTTGCTACTGACATTTCATATTCTCCTGCATGGTAGTGCAGCATGTTACTGGTTTTTTTTCTAGCAAGAACAATACAAAGCTGCTTTTAGTTTGAAATCATCTTCCATCAGCAAAAGAGGTTCAGTTGGTGGGAATGGGGGACAGAGCCTTTTCTGTGGCAGGTCCCATTATAAAATTACCTTCCTTAGGGAAGTTAGACTGGCTCTTCCCTGATGACTGTTAGGCAAGCAGTGGAGACTTTTAATAGTTTTTAATTGGAGGCTGTGGGTTTTAATTCTACCCTTTTCGGTTTTCAATGCTCTGCTTTAATTCTGTTACTGTTTAGTTTTCTGAATTTGGTTTTGTAAACTGCCTTGGCAGCCCTTGTTAATAAAAATACCTGTATTAGAAACCAAGATTACTGACCTAGCTGAATAGCCACAGCATTCTACACTGGTGTGACACTGAATGAGCAGTGGCAGATCTCACCTTGCCTAAAGTGTGGGTCAGGATAGGGCTCACAGGAGCATCTCAAGGCCTATCAATCTTCTCAAGGCAAGCAGCTACTCAAGCCAATGGAGAACTGATTTCAATGTGATCCCTCATTAAAAGGCAAATGTATGAATTGGGGCTAAGAACGGGGAGGTTCTTCCTACTGCATAAACTCTCCATTAGGGGTTCCCAAACTGTGGTCCATGAGCCTGCTTCATTCAAGGGTCTGTGACATGTCAATAAAAATTCTATAAGAAATCATACAGCACCTTGCCTAGTGAATTGAAATTGCTACAACAAACAGAAAAAACATTAAGTGATCTGCCAAGACGCTTGGCAATTTGCAAGTGGTCTGAGAGGGGGAAAATGTTTGGGGACCACTACTCTACGCCTTTTCCTCTGTGATTTAAACAAGTTGCACATAAATTTCAGTGGATTTGGTGGCTAAGTGCTCTTCTTCTTCTGACAGCCTTTTTCATATTTGAAAACTATCAGCAAATCTTTTCTTTTTACACTATACAACTGGTCCACACTGTACAGCAGGCATCTGCAGAGACATGAATAACTAACCAATAGACTATGTCACCCACCTCCATCTTGTACCAACGAATGCAATATGCAGAGTTCTGTGTCCTTGTATTGTACCACTACTGGACAAAGCTATTTCTCACAATCTTCTTGCTTGTTTAGAGTCTTTTCTCTAGTGTGAGCCCACATAGCCCTCCTCAGTCCTGTCATATATTTGTATTAGGGTTGAAGATGAGTGCAATTGCAGGACTGGACAGTTGATTCCTTAATCTAAGAAAATGAAGCCTTTACCGTCATACCTTGAAAGTCAAACGGAATCCATTCTGGAAGTCCGTTCGACTTCCAAACATTCGGAAACCAAGGCACGGCTTCCGATTGGTTTCTGATTGCACAGGCGTACCAGAAACAATAGTGGAAGCCACACCAGACGTTCAGCTTCCAAAAAACCATTTGGAAATCTGAACACTCACTTCCGGTTTTTGATTGTTCGGGAGCCGGAACGTTTGACTCCCAAGGTGTCTGGGAGCTGAGGTACGACTGTATTCATGTATCCTGCCTTCTAAATTCTGCTAGTTTTGCTGAAATATGAAGTGGCTTATAAATGTTTTACAATAAATCATTAGTGACATGCTGCATATTTGTGACATAGTTTTTAACCCAGGCCCTTTAGTTTTGGATTGCCACATTTATTTCCAGGCATCTACATCCCCGAGGATGATGTGAGTGCCCCTGAAAGATTTCGCGGCATTGGCATACGCATAGAAGATGATGTTGTAGTGACAGAGAACACACCATTAATCCTGTCTGCAGACTGCCCAAAGGAGATCTATGACATTGAGCAGGTTTGTGACTGCCGCCCTTGACTGTCCTTCACTGCCTTTGACACCTTGCTCAGGTACAGATCAAGAAATATGCTCTCCCAAACATTATATAGTCCTTTACAGACTTTATAGTGTATTTATAGGATTTTTAGAGTGGTGCCGCTGGAAAAATGTTACCTGCAGGGAAATGTGTGTAAATATTCTTGGACAGCATGAACAAAGTATTTAAGTGGGGAAAATGTAGTTCCATGACAAGTCGTCAACTTTGATGCAAATGTTAAGGCAAATCAGGCACAGAAGCTGGATTTCACATCCCACCATCTGGACTATTTATTGCCCCTGTGCAAATCTTGTTTGTCACTTACAGTGATATATTGAATTATGGCATGGTTGTTCCTTAGTTTCTCAGATTGGGTTGTGGGGGCAGAGCTGGATTCCGGCTTCTGATGAGATTGTCCTTTGTATTAATTTCAAAAGCAGGAAAAGAGTGTTCTTTCCTTTTTCTCCCTTGCGAAAGGTGGTCTTCTGAAGGCAGCAGCGCAAATGCTCCAGCTGATGAATAAAAAAACCGAGAGACAAAACCTTAACATTTAAGTAACATTTCTTTCTTTGAAGGCAAAAGAAGAGCTTTAGCTTTAGGAAATGGTGTCAAAGTCATTCTGTGAATAACAACTCACAACCCAATCCTATGAAAATGAGGTGTGCCTAAGAGCATTGATATAGTGAGCTTAAGCAGACCTAACTTTTAGTTCAGTCAGTACAAGGCATACAAATGACAGTTTTAGGTGTATAAGCTAGTTTGGTGGGCTTGCATGTAGTTTCACTGAGGAAGCTTGCCGTGGGGTTTGGGTTACTTTTTTCTGTACGTTTTCTGCCTCTTTTTCCTTGGTTCTTTGAAGAGTCATTAGCAAGGACATTCTGGAACTGTTTGTATTTAGGTGTAGATAACCAAGTACATAATATGTGCATTTTGCATTCAGTATCTTAGAACCTAACTTTCCTTCCCTGAAAAGGGCAAAATTCATTCATGTTCACAGAATGAGATTTTCTGACTCCTTCTATTTACAGCCCACTGAATCCTCCAAAAATCTTCTCTTTAGGGTTGTGGGACTATTGGGAATGTTGTGGGACATGATGCAGAGAGCTGCATTGGGAGTGGGGAATTTGCAGAAATCTCATCACCACCTTTAGAATATAAGCCATGTGTAAGTTTCCTTGGCCAAATACAGAGAGATGGTGACCAGGCAATGATAAATTCTCCACTTCCATATTTTTTCCCTGAGAAATGCAACAATTTAAATGTGACTGCATCATTCTGAACTAATGCAAGGTATCAGTATTTTGTATTTGGGTATTCATACCCAGTGTAAGGCAGGATGCGATCCTTAGATAAATGTGATTTTTTAAAAAGTTGTCTTGCCTGCACAAGATCAAAAAATGAAAACTAATGTGAATGAGATTAAAGCAAAGTTTTGTTTTAGTTAGATCAACAGAAATCTTTTACATTTGAATGTAAAGGAGAAAATGTTACAGAACTATCCAGCAACCAGACTTTGTCTGTAGCACTTTTTGGATCTCTGAATGAGATATTTTATATTTGTAAAGAGTATTATTATAATATATATATTTATATATAATGTACAGAATATTTTATTCTGATGTGAACCAAAAAAAAAAATCTATATCAGTAAAAGGTGTCGTTTAAAAACATTGCTTTAAAACTCTGATTATGTGATTGCCAGTCAGAAGGCATTTTGCCCATCAGTGCTCATCTTCTTGTGATAGCACTACTGAAATTGGGACTTTCTAGTTTTCTACCAATAGCAGAAGGTATATCCTTCTTTTTTAAATATTCTAGACTTAAATGAGTATGTACAGCTATGTATTATTTTTTGAAAAGGACAACAGCATCTAAATTTAAGCATTAGGTTTTGTAAAAGAAAGGACTTAGGATGTACAATTTTTAGCTGCTCCTCTGTGAGGCTGCAGCACAGAAAACGCATACAAGAAGGCACACTTCAGGAATCTTATATGCTTCTGTTCCAGCCGGATGCTAGGCTGATCCTCCCTGAGGTAAAGGCAGCTCATGTTCCTTTTGCCATGATGACTTGTTCAACACCTGCCTGCCGACATGTTTACATTTCACTGGTTGCTGTCCACCTGTGGTGGGTGTGGGGCAGGTAGCAGTGAGGGGAAAAGTGAGCTTTGCCCTCCTTTGAGAACTGGTGGTATAAAGAACTTGTAAAGAAGGTTGCTTGGCTGATTCTCTTTTTGGCCCTTAGGGCATTCACCAACTGGAGGATGAAGTTGGAAGTGTGTGTCTATACTACAGAACATCAGCAGTTAGGTGGGGGGGGGGGGAAATCTTGGCGATAAGGCATTAAGAGGCCCTTTATAAAAAGGATAAATTGGCTGGGCAAAATGTGAGGATATTGCCTAGTAGGGATAAAATAATTTCTACAGAGAAGAAAGATATATCTGGGATCTACATTTTCCCTCTTAGTTCTCTTTGCCCAAAATATTGTATTACTCCTCTTTTGTTGCAAGGCCTTATACACAAGTTACTTTATCTATTGATACACTGACTAGAAAGCTAGACTAAACAGTTTAATTGTATTTGCTGCAGTTTTTACAGAACTGTGGTCAAAAGCTTGAAGTGGTGTTTTCTGTTTGTTGAAGGAAGTATTTAGCAAACTTTAGCCCTCTTATTGGACATTTCAGTCTCTATTTCTACTATTCTCATTGTTTTAAAAGCTGTAAGACAGAATACAGATATAAAGTACTTACATTCTATTTTGTATGTAATGTTTGTAGAATGAATACAGCTTTCATGTAACTTAAATACTGTTACTTTTTGTCAAATACTAGCTGAAGTCCTTAGAGTCTAAAAGATACGTGCTACCAAATAAAAAAATGTTGTAATATCATATTGACTTTGTTTCTTCTAAAATGTGACGCAGCAGCACTCAGGCCTCTAGTTATTAATTCATTTACATGCAGTTAGTCCTAAGCTACACTTGTGCATTATACTGTAATATTTTAGTTAAGGAGGCCAAATAGAAATGGTCAGAGCTCCTGAAACATTCAGGAAAGAGGTCATTTTAGCAGGTGTAGCTTAGAATCATGAGGTATCTGTAATATTTATTTGACCTTGCGAACCTTATTCCTCCACTGGTTCCCTCCCATACCTGGAGTATTAGCCTTATCTTCTATGATAACACTGATACTTTGGCAATCTAAAACTTCATACAAATTAATTATAATCTGGGAAGAGTTTTATTTATTTATTTTAAATCTCCAATTTCCAAATCCCTGAGTATTGTAGGGATTTATTTATTTTAACTATTCCACATTTTAGGCCAGGGCCCCACCAGATGGTTAACATGACCAATTTAAAAACATTCTTGGCTGTTGCAGAAACATTGCATTCTTCTTCCTGTTGTATAAAACTAGATCTACTAAAGTTAGATTTTACAATAATCTTTGCAGGTGTGTTGTGTACCCTAAAACTATGTACATTTTAGACATGTTTTTGGTACCTGGAAAACAGCATCTTAAGTGTAAACACATGGCAAAGGAGAGTTCAAAAGCAACTGTAGGAAGGGTTTGTTAGTACAGTTGTACCTTGGAAGTTGAACAGAATCCGTTCCGGAAGTCCATTCGACTTCCAAAACATTCGGAAACCAAGGCGTGGCTTCTGATTGGCTGCAAGAAGCTCCTGCAACCAATCGGAAGCCGTGCCGGACGTTCAGGTTCCAAAGAACGTTCACAAACCAGAACACTCACTTCTGGGTCTGCTGTGTTCAGGAGCCAAAACGTTTGACTCGCAAGGCATTTGGGATCCAAGCTATGACTACAAGTTAGAATTCAAAATTCTCAACAAGTTTATACTGTACACTAAACAGCTCGCAATTTACAAAGAAAAGAGTTGGAAAAGAGAATATGAGTCTTAAACAATATTCTTAAATGTTTTCTTTATTTCTAGTACAGTGGTACCTCGGATTAAGTACTTAATTCATTCCGGAGGTCCGTACTTAACCTGAAACTGTTCTTAACCTGAAGCACCACTTTAGCTTATGGGGCCTCCTGCTGCTGCCGCGCCGCCAGAGCACGATTTCTGTTCTCATCCAGAAGCAAAGTCCTTAACCTGAAGCACTATTTCTGGGTTAGCAGAGTCTGTAACCTGAAGCCTATGTAACCTTAAGCATATGTAACCCGAGGTACCACTGTACTGTGGTCCTGTTAGTATCCACCGGGAAGAATGCTGTGGCCAACCAGATTAGCCTGGTTCCTGGATTTGAAAAAGTCTCTGTTTGCTGCATATACGCTCTTGTGGACACTGCTAGTGCAGGGGCAAATAAGATCAACCATGCAGGCCAATCGTATTTATATGTACAGAGATAAATCCCACTCAGTTCAATGGCACTTAATTTCAACTAAGTGTACATCTTATTGTAGCTTTTGGAGCATCAGTGTTAAGTGCGATGGTGGCGTTTTCTTGCACTCCGTTTCTCTTTTCCTGATGGGTTGTTGCCAGGGGCCTAGGGAACCTCACCTATTGCTCCCCCAGATATCAAAAGAAGGAAGGCGCATATGGAGTATAAGAAGTGGCTTATAATGCCCTGGTGCAACTTGTTTGAAGTTACCCTAGCTTTCGCAGATATTCCTGGGAGCGGAAGCTGCCCGTGGTGCCCTCACAGCCAAGCCATTTCAGGACTTCATTCAGCGTCAACGCTTTGCCTGGATAGATTGTGCAGAAACGACGATGGTTCAGACGCAAGACCCCTGGAGCTCCGCGGGTCTTTGCTTACAAGTATAAACATGCCCAGGACACATCTGTGTGCGTGCTTCTTCTGCTCTCAAGCGTGGAGCTACTTGGAACCACCACCGTTTGCCTAAAGGGGGGCTTCCTTTCGAGCAGATCTGCTGCTCGGGGGCTTTCGAGCGCGGCGGCTGCCCAGAGGATCCGTCGCAGCCCCGATGCTGCAGAGTCGCGCGGGGGGACTCGAGCTGCATCTCCCTGCTAAAGACAAAAGCGGTGGGGGGGGGAGTGTTGTGGGGGTGGCGCTGTACACAATGCCGGAGGCTAATAATGGATTCTCGAGAGATCAGCTACGCCACTGGTTTAGCAAGGATTAGTCATCCTAATTAGGGCTGCGCGGCAGCAGAGCGGGCGGATGGATGGGCAGCGCCGGGAGGGGAGAGCGGGGCGCCCGGGGGGAGGCAGCGCAGAAACACCCCCTCACGGGGCGAGAACCGATTAATGTGATTTTGCAGACGCCAGAGACTCTCAGCTCCCCTCACTCGGCCTTGGCGCCGAATTCACGTCGGTTTTGGGGGCCCTCTCCGCTCCTGAGGAGCTGACATTGAGTAATTTGCGGGTATCCCTTTAAGCGAGCCTGCGCTTGGGCCCATCCCCTCATCTCCTCCTCCTCCCCCCCGCCCTTGGGTTGGGCAACTCCGCGATGAGCGAAGGCGAAGACGACGCCAGGCCCTGCATAACGGGCTCCGCCCTGACGAGCGCCTTTAAGAGAGACGGGCGGCACGTGACCAGGCCCCTCCTCTCTCTCTCTCCCGCACACACACACACCTGTTTGTAGGAAGGAGGGGGAGGAGGAGGAGGGAGGCGGCCACGGAGGGAGGCAGGGTTAAAAAAAAAAAAAAGCCAAAACAACGCAACGCAGAGGAGAAAATGCCGCGCGGCTTCGTTCCCAAGTCCCGCGCAGGCGCGCTGATAGCATTCTGCCGGGACTGGCTTATCCAAAATGGCTGCCGCGATGGATGTGGACACACCGAGTGGGACCAATAGTGGTGCCGGCAAGAAGCGCTTTGAAGTAAAGAAGGTGAGGGGGCTGTGACGGCCGCCGGGACTCGGGGCCGCGTCAACGGAGAGAGTATTGGTGGCAGGGGCTAGGCCTCATTCTCGCCCGAGACCGGTTTCTCTCCTTTCCTTTTAACGTACTGTATGGGGGGGAAGGCGTGTGAGGGAGGCCCTGCGAGCGACGAGGGTCGCTTTTGGCCCAAGGGCCGAAAGAGGGTTTGTAACAGAAGAAAGCGAGCGCCGGCAGTAAACAGGTGGGTTGTTGTTATCACCTGGTGGCACAGGGAGGCCTAGTTTCCGTGAACTCTACTCGCAAGTCCCATTTGAGAGGGAGCTGTCGTTACTGACCCTTCTCTTCTCTTTGACTTGAGCTACACGTAGTGGAGTAAGTCAACCTTGTGGGGAGGGGGTATGGCGGGATACGCATCTTTATTTTGAAGTTACCAGAGTCATGGAGGAAGTGATGAAAACGCCAGGAAACTGGCTCTTCTATAACTCGGTTATAGTTCACGCCATTGAATAGTTAGCTAGTTCCTAATCTATTTAGTACTAGTTAGTGTAGTTAAAAAGGTAATTATAACACTTCTGGTTCATAAAAGTGGCAGGAGCAAGTTAAACTTGTCATTATGAAGTGTGGCTTACTGTCACTTTACCCAGTTTTGAGATCCGCAGTTATATATGTGAAACCCCCTGTCTCAGTTATAGGGATTACTGCACACAAAAAATCTAGTGATAATTCTGTTGCTAATTCTATGGATGAAAAGTTAATATTTGAATCGGGAGGAATGATTGCAAGGAATGGAGAAAGTCATTTCATTCAAAAATTATTGGTATGCATTTCAGATAAATGTCTTTTATTCTTGTAGTGGAATGCAGTTGCACTCTGGGCTTGGGACATTGTGGTTGACAACTGTGCCATTTGCAGAAACCATATTATGGATCTGTGTAAGTACCTATAGATAGAGGTAGGAGGTAAGCAGTATAACTATGTATGGGCAGGTTCATGGCAAAGTGAATGGAAGTGATGACGGAAATAACTTTGCAGCTGCCCCAGTGACTCTTGATGAATTGTGATGTTAAGTTACAGAGATGGAGTTATGGCAGCAATTACAATTACAACTACATTTGCAATGTAAATTTAAACTAATTGTACTTGTTTCCTCCTAGGAACTCTATTTATTGTGGTGTCATAGGCTTCAGAACTCTCTTCTTTATCCCCAGACCCTCACTGAACTGAACTTCCTTACGTAGTAGCAAAAACCATGACTTCAGAAAAGAAAATATGGTTATAAAATTAATTTAGCCTCTTAGATCTTATAGAAATACCATTCTGGTATGTTAACCGTTGAGTGGTATAGAAATTCCTATAAATAAATCATTAAATTTTAAATCAAGCTCTTCCCCTATTTGAATGGTCTTTGTATACTATAGTGCTTGATTTGATAACAAGTGGCTTCTGTGTCTAGGACAGGGGTCGGCAAAGTTTTTGTGGCTTGGACCGGTTCATGGTCCCGCAGACGCTGCGGTGGGCCAGAGTGTGTGTGCGCGTGCATGCATGTGCAAACACTATTTCCAGCGCTCCTTCTGGCACGGAGGAGGTGTGCGCAGCTTCCCATTGGCTGCAGGAGCTTCCTGCAGCCATTGAAAGCTGGCCAGCGTCGCAGAAGGTGGTCCCTCTCTTCTCCGCGCTGGTTTAATGCGGCGCACGGGAGCCGACTGAGCGGGCAGCGGAGTCCATGGTCCGGTTAAACGACCCCTATGGGCCGCTTGTGGCCCATGTGCCTTAGTTTGCCAACCCCTGGTCTAGGAGAATCCTCTCTGTATCAGACTAAACGTTTCCCATAAACTTGAGAAGCAACCTAACATGGATGCTGATGTGTGAGGTTAGGTGTGTCTATTCACTCCAGTGGGCTCATGCTGCATATGACTAATACTGGATACAACCCTGTGCCTCCAATAATGCTCAACTCATTTTAGACCCATCACAGCTAGTGAGGGTGAGAGATTGTGCTTTGCTACCTTACAGTAGCCTAGTGGAGGACAACTTTATTCCCCAACCTGTGCTGAGCTCACAAGCCCATTCCAGTCCCAGCAGTTGTGGAGGAAGGGAATCTGTTCACCCCACTGTGGCGGACAGTGGGAAAACTTATATCATTTACTGCATACTTAGTTGACTGGCTTTTATAAATTTGTCATGCTGCAGCCATTTCTGTCATGATATAACAAAGATGGAAATTCAAGAGTTTATCTTAATGGGCTTATTGGACTTATTTAAATTGAATGTTCTGTTGTAATTTGGATTGGATTGTATGTTTTCAATATTCACTGATGAAGCTGCATATTAATGTGTGCCTCCTTGGAAAGGCTTCAGTCTTGAAAGGTACCCTAGAAATAATTGAATGAATAAAAAATGTGATACTGAACTTCCCTTGTCAATGTACAGTACTGCTGCCTCTTTTCTGATGTTCTAAAATACCCACATTTGACCGACAACTTACATTGTTTTTCATCTACTAGAGTCACTTGCTATGAATCATGTTAATTCATGTGCACAAATCTTGTTCTCACAGGCATAGAATGTCAAGCTAACCAAGCATCAGCTACCTCCGAAGAATGCACTGTTGCATGGGGTGTCTGCAATGTAAGGATTCTATTCTTCAACTATAACAAAGGCTGACTCTATTCTACTTTCATATCAGTCTAGGAAATTACCTAGAAATATATTTCATCAAGAAGTAAAGTTTATGGTATCAAAGTCATGGAGACTTTGAGAAAGCAAGGGTCAAATGAAATACAAGGCTGAGATGTAAAACAGTAGATAGGGATAGAAGGAAAATAAGAATGAAGAGGGCACATGCACCCTGTCCTCCTTAACTGTCTTTGCAGGAAGGTAATTGGCATTGCTTCTCAAACAATTATGACCTGCAAATTGATCAATCATCACAAAATACATAATGGCTTAACTTACCTGATCCACTTAGATTGTATTTTTAATCGTCAGGAATGAGTTCCCACACTTACATAGGCAAAATGGCAGCACCCATACATAAGAGGGAAGTATCAGCCAACTCAGGACAGGAGAACCATGAGGTTTGCAGAAGTACTGGAAATCTTTACAAGAAGGAACCAGTATAGTCCATTGAGGACTGGGCATGCTCAATGGGCATGGGATTATGGCTGAAAACAACAGAAAACTATGTCAGAGGAAGAATAGAATAGAGTCGCTGGAAAGGAGGAGGGAGTAAGGGACAGATATAAGAAGGGCGATGAGAACAGTCATTGCCTGGATAGGTAATTTCCTGGTTCACAGATGTCCCAGTGTATGGAAATGAAAGCTGCCAATAGAAATAAATGGTGAAAGCCAAGATTTTAAAGGTACTGGGATTGGGCACAAGTGTGTCTACTCCACCACCACCTCCAAAATGCAAAAGTTAACAGCAAAGAGTTCCTGCTTTTTATAACTCAGTTCTTTTTTAGTATGAAACATTTTTAAAAATCCAAAGTCAATGTAGTTCATTGTGCTCATGTTACTGACTGGAATAACCTGTAGACAGGGGAAAGTGGTTTATAATGGCTCTGAAGTGCAATTCACATTGAATGCTACAGTTCAGTGACTTCCAGCAAGCCTGCAATGGTATCCAGTCATATGGGACTCCTATTGCACATATAGTTTTACCCCCACAATATCCTCACATTACAGGATAGACTGAATATAGTAATCAGTGGCCCTGCTGTATCATACCTCTACTGCAGATCAGAAGGCTGTGCTTAAAGAGGGTAGCTTTCCAAACTCCGCAGTGTGATCTACTGTTACTATTGCAGGTCAGAAATGAAGCTGCACTGGTTTGAATTCCCAGAGGAAAAACATTTTATCTACCAGCTTCCAGCAATGGCCAATCTGTTTAAGTGTTATCAGACCACTTATTTGCATGAAGAAGCCTTATGCTCTTTTGACTTGCATGCAGACTGGTTGCACTTTAAAATTACTTATACTATATATGAAGTTAGAGCAGGGAATCTTGTCCTTTGATGCTAGTTTTTGATTTTTTCACCCTCTTCCACGCACACGCACAAGACATTTTATTATGGGGCCCTACTTCTTATAAATTTCACATGGAAGAAGCCCAAATTATGTACATACATTGCAATTTTTTAAGAACTTCAAAGTTTTTTGGAAGGCCATAATCTCCAAAGCAACTCTTAAAGAGTACATGAGGGAACCAGTTGCTCAGATACAGCTTTCTTTATCATTTTCATTGCTGCTGTTTCAGTTATGAGGAAAGCAGATGCTCTGTTTTAAAAGCAGCTTGCCTTGTTGACTGTGAAACCTGAAGCATTGAAAACTGCAAAGAAGGTTCTGTTTGTGCGTGTTCCCATACATATGCTAAAATACCTACTCTAGCTTACAGAAAAGTGGTAAAACGTAAAAAGAATAGAATTAAAAGTAAGTAGATTCATATGACGGAACAAAAACTTATGACTATGAGGAGAGAAGGGTAGATGTAATGTAGGTTACATTTTGTCTGTTTTCACTGTGAAAGCCTTTCTCAGCCCCTTTCTGTTTCCCATCTTTTTTTAAGTCATTCTTTGTTGTTATTTTAAAGCTGCTTTAAGGTAGCCCAAAATTCTGTTGTGTTCAGCAAGCACAAGCTTGTACAGAAAACCAATGTAGTATTTTCCTTTGTGACTAGTTAACATTTATAAATTCCTCTGGTTATTTATATAGTTGTGCTCACTGAAACTGTGTCACATTCTACAGTTCTGGATGTTGAGCGTTTTCTGCGCTCTGCTGTTATCTCATCATTTCCTAATATAACTTACTAAATTGCAGTGCACCCAGATTGCAGCATGCTGTTTGACTAATTTGGGCTTTCTTTTTTCAGCATGCTTTCCACTTCCATTGTATCTCTCGTTGGCTTAAGACTCGGCAGGTGTGTCCATTAGACAATCGAGAATGGGAATTCCAGAAGTAAGTATCTTATGCCTTTTGTTAGCAAGGGGAGTAGAGTTAAGCATCCATGCTATACCCCTTAATTCAAAACAGGCATTCTCAATGTAGTTACAGCTCACCTTGAATCTGAAACAGGAATTTCTGCCTCCCACCACTGCATCTGCCTTACAAAGATGTAGGTGAACAAGTGCAAGTTAGCATAGTTCTTAATATCCCTTTAGACAACAGAGAAAGGTGGCATTGAATGAAAGCATAGTTTACATCGCATTGCATGAGTAGTTTGGGTTTTCAAATCCATTTAAATTGGGCTTCCCTTCTACCAAGGGATCTGTTCAGTGTTCCCTTTTTTTTAAGACACGCTGTTGTTGATCAAGTATATTTTAATAGAAAACTTGGCATGTTGAGCACTGATTTGCTATGAAGAACCAAAGAGCAGCATTAGATTACTGGTCTCTGTCTTAAAGTTCTGACTAGGTTAGCTGGACCTATTACTATTTCTGGCCAAAAGCATGTTATATTAGGTGACATGTGTAAGCTCACTGCTTGTAGTAAGAAGCATGTGGAATTTGTGTAATATCAGGAAATTGTCCACTTTGTCTATGTTACAGTTAACATAACATAACATTTGTGCATTACACAAATACTTATATATAAGGTAGGCTTCGCCTATTAAACATTGCCCCCTAAGCACTTTGAGATATGAATTAATAAGACTGAATCATCTCTTCACTCTGCAAAAGTGACAGGTAAATATAGTTCTGGAGAAGAGTGTTTGCTTGGTAGAGCTGTGGTGGCAAACCTATGGCCCTCTAGCAGTTGTACTCCAGTTCCCATCAGCTCCAGCCGGTATGACTAATGGTCAAGGATGATGGAAGTTGTAGTCCAGCAATATATGGAAGACCAGAGGTTCCCTAGCCCTATGCTAGAGGATATGTGTAGGTCTGCTACACATTTAAATTCTGAGATATGCCCTGTGCGCATACATACACACCCACCCACCCTGATTATATGTTGGGTCAGTTGCAATAGACAATTACCAGATGTGATAGGGGTATGATGTCTGTTTCCTACTAATTCATTGCTTTTTAAATCTGATCACCATCTTTGTAATAGCAGAATAACCAGCCTGTACAGATTAAGTGAACTTAAAGGTGGTATGGGCACATCTCTAACATGTTATCTAGACCCGATGGTCTCCAGATTTGCAGATAGCATTCCATAGATCCTACAGCTAGCCAACTTCAGAGTGTATTTAAAAGCTGATTATGTACTGATAACTGTGGCTGAGTTCTAAAACGAGAATAAATTTCTTTCTAGGTATGGGCACTAGTAGGAGAGAGAAGACCACCAGTTTTATTGTTCTGTCTTCAGATAAGCCTTTCGTCTTTCAAGCAGGTTGATGAAGTCTGTGTAACTTAATAGACATTTACCTTGCTCTTTGTTTTCACTTTAAAATAGTTATTGTGAATAGTAATAAACATGTTTGTCTCCTGTCAGATAATGTTATTCCTTGAGTTTACAAAGTCAAATGAAGAAAGTTCTCATAGTTACTTTCATGTTTTGATTTTTTTGAATTTACACATACATGTACCTTTATAAGACAGTAAAATCTGCAATGCATTTTGGTAAAAATTTCGTTTAGGACATTCTCTTCAAAAGTAGTTGCCTTTATTGAGAAATTGTCTTGAGAAGTGCCCCTGAAGAAGACTTAACCAGAAAAGGTTGGGGATGTCATTATGTTATACAAATGTTTCATTATTTTGTAAAAAAGCATATCTATATATCATTTTGAAGCACTGGCGCTGCTTTTGCTTCAGCCAAAAATGACTGCATATACTTCCAGAGGTGGACTGTTCTAATTAAGAAAGTTATCTGAACTTTTGAACCCAGAAAGAAATTTCACTGTAAAGCTATGTGAACGTTGGTTTTTCTTGTGCCTTTTTATTGATTTAACAGTGGCAGGGACATAGCACTCTTTAGAAGAGAAATAAACGTTTTCTCTTGCATTTTTCAATCCAGCATTAGCAGGGATATTTCATTACTTCAACTTCCAGTTGAAGATGACAACAAGTAAGGCAGCTTGCCCTTGAGCTTCTATGGTCTGCTTTCATTTGGTTTTGTTTTGAATAGTTTTAAAGTCAGTTGGCTCAGCTGTCAATGTTAATTGCAACATAAAGGCAAGGAGCATATCTGTTTTATCTGTTTTAATTTTACTTTTACGTGGGCTTAAAAACCATATATTTTAATTGGATGACAGATGCTGGGAGAGAGCAGCTGTTTTGACTCAGCTGATAAGGAAAGACTAGAAGCTCATCTCCACCAAAGGAGACTCTCTGCAGTTTTAACAGTCTTAATACGGTTACCACATGAGCACAGTCCCATAGTATTTCAGATAAGTTGTCTGGAACTCCACTGCAAAATTTAGTCCAGAAATCTGTGCTGGACTCTTGTCAGTCAGCAGCTGGAGCAATGGATTATATGGGTAAAAATTGTAGGAGAAGGAAATAACAGTGACCTTACTGTGGGTGTCTGCTATAGACCTCCATACAGGCCTGAAGACTTTGATGATGCCTTCCTATAGCTGATTGCCAAACATTCAAAAAGGAGACCTATAGTAGTCGTGGGAGACTTCAACAACCCTGCTATCTGTTGGCACTCAAACTGCCAAGAATGCAAGGTCAAACAATTCATTCTTTCCCATAAGATGGAAGAAGTAACAAAGGGTTCATCTATCTTGCACCTGGTCCTCACCAGCAGGAAGGAACTGATCAACAAAGTGGAATTACTGGGTTTCATGATACAGAGGCAAGGGAAAGCTGAGTGTAGTCGGACATGCATTCTTTAAGAAGGCTGATTTCGAAAAGCTTAAGGAACTACTGGGTAAGATCTCATGGTCCTATTCTCTTCTGAGCATGTTGACAGACTGGAGACCGTACCTCTACTACTACGCCTGTATTTTGTCACAAACAAATTTCTAGTTAGTGGAGTTTGATTCCAAGCTGAAATACTGAAGGCAAACAGTTTAATCCCTTAGCTCCATAACAATACGGAGAGGTGCACCTTTTGAAAAATACTTTTATTGTGGTCACACTGTTAATTCTTTTAAAATATTGCCAGAGGTGGCCAGTCTGTAATAGATGCTGCAGGGTTGTGCACAATACTTTTCACTGAGAGGTGTTCAAATATCCCCCTGCAGGTAAAACAGTTTGCTGTTCTATAATAAAAGGTTGTGATACAAGCATTCAAGTTACACTTAGAATCAGAGAATCGTAGAGTTGAAAAGGACCCTGAGGGTCATCTAGTTCCACCCCCTCCATTGCAGGAATATCAAGTAAAACATCCATGACTGGTGGCCATCCAATACATTTGTAACTATATATACAAAAAACTAGAGGAACATGCAGATACACAGAGGTGCTTAATAAGGTTTGATTCTAAGGGACTTTCAAGTTAGCACTTGGGAATTTCAGTAGTGGGCATCAAGCTATATGAATATGCATACCGATATTGGTGTTACTTAGTACATAAGAATATCAAGTCCAGAAGGAAAATGGTTTTAGGTTCACTACAGGCTGATTAATCAAGAAGGGACAAAAGCCTGTCTTTCCTACACTTCCTGTTCTTCAGGTGCCTGCTCCGTGCAGCACTTTCTTCCCCTACCCACTGGCAATGGCCCGGTTCCAAGGCCTTTGACTGTCTCCATCTTCAGCCAGATAGGTTGCATGCAATTTTACTGGTTGTTCCTGTAAGTCACAGTGAACTATGAATCATCCACTGAGCAGAGATTTAAATGGTCTTAATTTTCCTTGAACAATTACATATCTGATCTTAAATTCAACCCTGAAAAACAAATTTACATATTCATTCTGTCACAATGTTAGAAAGCAGTGCTAAGCATACGCGCTGCTTGAATTGAATAATGAAAATAGGTTGCAAATACAATACAAATGAACTCTCATGAATGGAACTCGGATAAGGAAAGAGAAGAGGGGGGAAATAAAAACACGTAGAGCTACTAAGTGACACAACCTGTCATACCGGTTGCTTTGTACAAAGAGATTATCTGTCATTGATTCACATGCCGGAGTTGTGGAGTGTTACTGTCTTGCCCTTTTTTATTTTCTTCCCTTCTATTCCCCAAATTACAATTTGAGATAAAACAACTGGGTGTGAATGAAAATTAAGCATTTAAAAAACAAACAGTAAAGTAACAGTATTCGCCCACTTTTATATGCTGCTTTTTATTATTAGTTCACAAAGTAGTGTACAATATAAAATTCCAATATAAAAATTAATAAACATGGCATGGATAACCAATGAAAATCAACACAAGCAGCAGAGAATTGTCTTAGGATGCTGCCTTATACTAAGCCAGCCCATTGGTCCAGCGCAGCGCTGGCCACACTGACTGGCAGTGTCTCTCCTGAGTTTCAGATAGAACATTCCCAGCCCTACCAGAAGATGCTTGGGACTGTAGCTGGGACTTTCTCCATGCTAGGTAGGTGCCCTTATCACTGAGCTATGGACAACCAGTCAGCATAAGACAGCATTTTTTACCAAATAGGCCTCAAAAGCTAGAAAAAGGAAGAAAACTTGCTTGCTTCCCAAAGGAAACTGATGAGGAGTGACAGTATTCTTGGGGCAACTATTTCTTAGTTCTTGTTCCGAGTGGATACTAATCTGGCATTCAGAAAGAATACACTGAATAGGCCCTCTCTTGTAAATCGCAGGTAGCAGCTGGAGAATAAATCCCTGAGCCATTTTCAGTCCCTGACCATGTAGAGCTTTAAAGGTCAGAAATCACACTTTTGAGTTGAACTGTGTTGTAGTCAATTCAGTTATGGTACAAATTGACAGAATATGTTCCTGCTGACTTCCAGTCAAAAAAGTGTAGGCTGACAGCATTTTAACGTAAGAGAAGTCTACATGCTTCAAGGGTGGTCACACAGAGTGCATCAGGTTAATCTGGATGTCACCAAGGTATGAATTACAGTGGCTACATACTTACGTTACAATAGTGAATGTATGTAATGAACCAAGCAAATATTAAGGCAACAAATGCCACAGCTATTTGGGGCTGTATAAGCAACACTGCCCAGAAGTGCCCCAAAACGTATTCTTCTGGAAGAGTACAATCCTACCCAAACAAGATATTCTCCAGCTAACCTGTACTGGGGTTTCTTGTGTAACAGCATAATCTGGACTGACTTTACGTTTATTTCAAACCATCTGTTCCTTCAATGATTCCAGGCACCTGTTCAGAGGTGTCACTGCTTCAGCTAGATCTATGGAAAGCCGAAATAGAGCTGGGTAACATGACAAATACGGATGACGATGTACTCCATATTTCCAGATTCCTTGTTGGGCTGAAGATGGTAGTTATATGGGTCATTCAAACATAATGTCAAACCATGCTCTTACAATACAAAACAAGAAGGGTGCTGAACTTCAGGCTTGTTTATTCCATCTTTCTCACTTCTCTTGTACACAACAGTTAGTAACTTCTGATCCTTTGTAGCAAGCCATAGTTTGCCTAGGGTTAGACAGACAAAAGCCAGCTACAGTGGTACCTCGGTTTAAGAACAGCCCTGTTTACGAACAATTCAGTTTACAAACTCCGCAAAACCAGAAGCAGTGGACGGTTTGCGAACTTTACCTCGGTCTAAGAACGGATGCCGAATGGTGGAAGGGCACCAGTGGTGAGAGGTCTCATTAGGGAAAGCACATGTTGGTTTAAGAATGGTTTCGGTTTAAGAACGGACGGACTTCCGGAACTTCGTAAACTGAGGTACCACTGTATTTTGATTGCTGGGGAGAGAGAAGTAAGCTGGATGCTATCACTGCTTACTATTGTAAGTGTTTGCCTTCGACCCCCAGAAAATACTCCAATTCAGAGTTAAAGGGGGAGCATAAGGGATCTGGTGGAAGTCTACTTGATAACTTTTGGCATGACTAGGCTACCCAGACTGGCACATGGTAAAAGGGACTGAAAGGTCTTTAGCCCATTTCTATTACACAAACCTCCTTGGTTGTTAAGATCAGCAGAGGGGGCTCTCTTGGTAGTTCTGCCACGCTCAAAAGTGTAGGGAATGGCAGCTCAGGAGAGGGATTTCTCAGTGGAACTCCCTTTCCACAGAGGTGCTTCTAGCATCTTTAGTTGCTTCAATTATTTTATCATTGTAATGGTGTTCTCCATTTCCATGATTGTATATTCTGTTGTTCTAACTCAGCCTGGGACCTTTTGGTGTTGGTAAAGTTGCCAAGAATTTCAAACCACAGTTATTCAGAGCAGTCTTTAGAAGCAAAAACAAAACAGTCTCTTCTGGCACCCTCTACTAAAAATATTCCTGTTGTCTAAGCTTGTATAGGGCAGAGCCTTCTTCAGTAGATTGATGAAATGTCACTAATGCTGCAGTCCTGTATAATAATAATAATAATAATAATAATAATAATAATAATAATACCCCACCCAACTGGCTGGATTGCCCCAGCCACACTCTGGGCTACTTCCAGCAGAATATAAAAACTTAATAAAATGTCACTGATTAAAAACTTCCCAACACAGGGCTGCCTTCAGATGTTTTCTAAAAGTTGTGTAGTTCTTTATTTCATTGACATCTGATGGGAGGGCGTTCCACGGGGAAGGCTCCACCACCAAGAAGGCCCTCTGTCTGGTTCCCTGTAACTTCACTTCTCACAATGAGGGAACCGCCAGAAGACCCTTGGAGGTGGACCTCAGGGTCAGGGCTGAATGATGGGGAAGTAGGTACCATTAAACGGAATGGGACAACTTTTGAGTAAACATGCATAGGATTGTGTTGTTAAGGGAATAGATATACATAGAATAGAAGGATTTTCCTTGTTTGCTTTTTGTTGTACATGCAATGCTAAAATGTCCAAACAATGCAAGAAATGTCTGCATGTGTATCACAGTATTATGTAGATCACAATACATAATCCATTTGAATTACCAATGTTGTTGCGGTCCTCAGCTCCCTAGTTCAGAATACAAACCTTGACAATTCATAATGCTTGCCTCCAGTCTCAGGTGAGTGTTACAGCCCCATAGTTTTTGTCCAGCTTGGATTGTAATCTGACCCAGAAAAGAATTTATAACTGCCTCCTCCCCAGCTGCTGCAGTGGCAGCAGAGAGAATCTCATGAGAATTCAGACCCCCCTAGCGCTCCCACTGATGTAACTGAAAGTGCAACAGGTTTTTAAAACGTTTGGAATTGGGTTTGAAACAACTGAGCTATTATATGACCTTTAAGGAAAATAGCTCAGTTACCTGAATGAAGTTAGAAAATTAGCCCAGGGAGTTTGCCTCTCACTAATTCAAATGAATGCAAGATCCAGTCAGCCAGAATATAGATCATTTTTATCTAGTGGTCTCTGGGTGTTTAATAGGTATAGCAAGATCAATAATGCAAATGAACATGTCATGAGAAACAATTATTTTCTGTAGTAAGCTACTCCCACAATTCATTCGGACCACTTTCCAAAGTGCAAGATTTGCTAATTCCAATTTGGCATATTTGTATTGGTGTTAAAGTTCTTACCACTTGTCCACAATCTCAAAAGCTCAAAGTACTCAAAAGCATGCTGCCTCTGACAGCGGGGGTCAAACATAGTCATCGTGGCCAGCAGCCACTCATAGCGTTAACTGCCATGGATTTATCTATTCCTCTTTTAAAGCCATCCAAGTTGGAGATCATCACTACCACTTGTGCGATCAAATGCCAGAGTTTAACTACTGTATGTGCTGTGTGAAGAAGTACTTTCTTGTTTCTGTCTTGAATTTTCCAACATTCAACTTCATTAGATGGTCCTGCTGTCTGTATTCTTAGGGGGAATACAGATGACCAGATGTGGGGAAGGTTGCTTGTATTTTAAATGTGTACAGAAATGCAGCAATGTAGGCAATTGCTGCTGTTTGGGGGGGGGGGTATTCCATGATTTCTGTTGCTCCATTCCACGTTACAGACTCTTTTTTACCCCAGACTGAATATCTTCATTCTGCCTATCCCTCCATGCACTGCTGCAGAGTTTTACCACTTTCTGGGTGTTTCTTTACTAAAGGAGATTATTTATTCTGCTCCTACAGGCTTAAAAGCTAACATGCTCACAATGATGCTATATGCATTGGTTTCCAAATATGCATGTAATGTTTAATAATAGCATGGCTTTGTTTATTTTTTAATGAACTCTCCCTAGCTCACATATAAATATCCTTTGCAGAAAAATGATTGAAGTGGGGGGGGGGGGGACAGAGAAAAGCAGGGAAAGCAAGCCATTCCTTAGCTTAGGTCACAACCACACAATACATTTGAAGCACTCATAACTGTCATGGAGAATCTTGGGAACTGTAGTTTCTTAAGAGTGCTGGGAAATTAAGATTCTAGCCTATTTACAATGGCACCTGGCAGTTAATGTATTTTTGTAGGATCTATCGCTTCTGTGTTAATCTATACTGCATTGTACCTCTTTTGAATAGAATTGTTTTGTTTTTATAATTGTATGTAAGATGTTTTTACTTATCTGTTTTTAATTGTCTTGCTATAACCCAACCTAGGACGTTACAAGGGCAGGTAAGAAACTTAACAAATAAAACTATCATTTGAGGAAATATCTACCATATTCAATGTTAGCAGGAATAGCAGGAAGCCAGGAATAGCAGGAAGTCTCACCACAAAGTAAAGACACCACTCTTTGCCACACAAGAATCAATGACTGTAAAATACTGTTTTGTAGTAATATAATGCAGATAACTAAGCAACCATGGGCTAGGATACTCAGCTTACTGCACAGTGGTGGGTTTTCAGTGCTGGCTGTGCCATGTTAGACAGAATCAGGTCCTTGAAAAGGCTCTTAATGACAGTGTGTCCGGGAGTCATTATTTTTTTCATCTATATAAGGTGGTCCAGCCAATGCTCTATTTTTGTTTTAATTTGGTTTTGGTAACTTAGTTATATTGGGGAATGTGAAAACAGAACACTGTCCTTTTCCCCTTTCAAATTAGGAATAGTTCTCAGCTACTCAGTTCACTGTTTGGAGGGTGAGGGTTGCTTCCATAGTAGGTTTGTCAACACTGGAGCAAAATGTGAGTTTCCACCTGCCTGTCTCCCCAATAATGTAGGACTGTTCATATGGCATCCTTCCCATCACTGTGTTGCCCTGGACCTTTTCACCTTTAAATGTGAGGTGGGGGGTTGATTCTTGGAAAGTGTGAAGCAGCCAGATGAAAATCCCCACATTTAAAAGAAGGTAAGGTCCAGACCAATACTGGGAAGAGGAAGATGTCACAGGGACACCTGCACATTAATGGGGAGACAAGCAGGCGCAAATCGATATTTTGCTCTGATGCGGACAAGCCCAGTAGTTCTTTTAAGAGCAAAATTTGCAAAGCGTGCACTGAAAATTATTTTCTGGACAGGCTGCATGTAATCATCTACTTCTGTGTACAATAATCCTAAATGACTTGATATAGGTAGTGTCTAGAAACCTATTTTAATGCCATCTAACAAATGATAGATATATGATCTTTTATCGGACTCTTATCGGACTGCACTACTCTATGTATACAAGCCCTAGATTGTGACGCTTTTCTCCCTCTCAGAAAGGCTGGGGAATTTTGCTCTTGAGCTCTAGAAGGCCAGAATTAAATGAATGCGAGCTTGCCTTCTATTTATTTCCAGGTTAATCTCTTCTTGACAAACAAGAAGCCATGGCTGAGGCAGGAGGTGATGTTTCTCGATTGCCAGAGAGAAGGAACACTAGGCGAAAAGGAACAGATCTTGGCATCCACTAACCTGCAATTAACCAGCTCCCTATGGGAGTTGAAGTGGAGCTTCAGGAATGAATCTGATTGGCCGAGACAGCCATCACCAGTTGTTCCACTGGCTGAGAGTAAAATTGCCTCTAACCTGATTGGCTATCGTCGCAAATGGTAAACTGCATTATCCTTTTCCTTCATGCCTTTCAGGAAGAAGGGGGGGGGGGAGGCCCTGACTGAATAACAATCACATCTGCTCCCCCAGCCTAGCCAGAGTAGTCTCTGAAAGCCAGGGCTCCCGGTCATGGCACATGCATGCAGCACTTTGTGGGTGTACATTAATGTAGATAAGAAAGCTGGGCGAGCACGGTCTGAAGCGAGCTTTCTGATTCACGGGCTGACGAAGCCTCGCCCTGGCCTTCAGTGATTACATAAAAAGAAAGGGGGGGGGGGGGAGAAAGCTAGTCGATTTCTTAAAGGAGCCCTACCAAATGCTACACGCTAAGCATTTGCTTTTTCCATTTCCCGATTTTAAATGTACAGGTTTTGCACAAAGCTTGCCCTCTCTTAACCCAGTATCTTGGGATGTTTTGTCAAAGGTCAGCGAACCTCTCTCTTGCACATTCCCTTGCAACGGGGCAGAAGCAAAGTCACGCCACGGCGGACGCGAAAGTGGAAAGGCTCAGAAAACGAGAGCACATAATGGATAAAAAGACGACGACCTCTCTGCTACTGGGCCGTTTTCTGAAAGGGGCTGGCCCTCCCGTTACAAAACAAAACCAGGTTACTCCGAAAGGCAAGCACGAGAGAAAGCGCAGCCAGTCCGCCCGGAAAGTTGCCTCCTCTGTAGTGGAAGCCTTTTACTCGCACAATCCCGGAAGATCGGGAGCTGCCTATGGAGGGAGAAATGCACGCCCGCCCGCCCGCCCGCTCAGGGCACACCGTCTATTGTTGCTTCACATATGACACGTTTGGCTGAGAGCTGGCAGGGAGCCAGGTTGTAGCATTCAGCCCAGGTGAGCTTTGGGCACGAGAGAAGCCTCGCTTGCCCCCGAGAAGCCTCTCTCTTCGCTGGCCCAGGATGCCTCAGCGTTGCGAGAAGCGCGGGGCGGGGTGAGGGCTGGAGTCAGAGCGGCTCAGACGCAGCTAGCTTCGCCACAAAACAATGTGCTTTTACAGTGCAGTTTTCAAAGACAGTGCCATTTTACTGCCTCGTTATTTCCTACGCTGATTTTTCTCTCATCAACACAAGCTCCAGTGTAGGAAAGAGAGAGTGTGTGTTCGCGCCCTTCCGTGTGAGAGAGATTTTTTACATTTTGCTTTAAGAGTAAAAAAATGACTCAGGGCAGCATTCTGAAAGCTTTTGGGTTACTCATGGAGTGGGTCAAAGGCCCAAATGTGTGTGTTCAGATACTAATTCTGTCACTCTTCCTCACGTTTCCCAACTGAATCCTGGCATTTAGAACTGTTTCCGGGACTGCCTTAAATAAAGCCCCTATGGTCACCTAGCCCTACACAGAACAACACAATCCTATTCGTGTTTCCTCAGAAAAAAGGAGGGCCAAGGCATTAAGTGGGGCTCATTTGCAGGTACACATTCATAAGATCACAGCTTTAACACAGCAAGCACATTTGTGTATCACATATCACAAAGTGTTGTATTGGGCAGATGCTTTGGACAACATGACAAGCATCATTAAAAGAAGGCAAATTTAAAGTTTTTACTTACCTACTAATTAGGATTTTTTATATTTTTGTAGTTGGGGGGGATTTGCATTTTTTGCCTCTTGTACAAAAATATCTGGCCCTTAAAAACTAACTAGCGTGTATTGGCACACGGCTGCACATAAAGCTTGACTTGCTAGATCAGACCAAAGTCCATCTGGCTCAATCAGCAGTGACTGGACAGTCTGTGGGTGCTAAATGATCTTTTTTTTTTTTTTTGTCATTAGAAGTGTAGGTTAGCTTTCAACTTTTATGCTAGCTGCAACCCTACCTGGACAGCAATGTCCTGGCCTCAGTGATTGATGCCATGCTAATCTCCATATTAGACTGCTGTAACATGTTAGACTGTGGAACTGTCTTTGAATTGAGCATGGAGCTGAACTAGGAGCCAGTGCAGTTGGCAAAGCAAGGGCTTACTGTGGTCATAACCTCCAGTCACAGTTAACAACACCACAAATGTATTTTGGACTAATTGTTGTTTCCAAGCCATATTCAAAGTTCTGCCTTCAGTCTTTACAGCCCCTCATGGCATGAGACTGGAATATCTGCAGGACCACATGTCCACACATGTGCCTGCTTGTACTATAAGCCAGCGGTTCCCACAGATCATTTGAAAATTGCTTGAGGGTCTTGGAGAAGCCCTTCTTTTTCTGCCTGCTGTGGCAATTGTAATGTGTTGTGCTAGATGCGATACAGTTTTTAATTGCATTTTGATTGCTTCTTTTATTATATTTTATTGAATTACAATTTGAAATCCATAGAATTCAAATTGTGCTTTTCACAGACACACCACAGACCTCCCAACTGAAGCTCACAGGCTTCATTTGAGGTGGTCCTCAGACCACAGTTTGGGAACGCTTCCTCTAAACTCTTTAATTGAGGCCCTTCTGAGCTACCTCCGCTACCCAAGGTATGTCAGGTGACAGTGGACTTACTTGGTGTGGCAACCTGAATGCAGAATTCTTGTCCCAGGGCAGCTGGGATTTTCCAGCATGGCTGTCTGAAATAAATTAGCAAATCATAGAAAGAAATTAGCAAATCATAGTATCTGAAGAAGTATGCATGCACACGAAAGCTCATACCAATAACAAACTTAGTTGGTCTCTAAGGTGCTACCGGAAGGAATTTTTGTATTTTGTCTTGACACAGAATCAGAGTTGGAAGTGACCCAGAGAGTCAACTAGTCCAACCTCCCTGCAATGCAGGAATATCAACTAATAGATCATGCATGATAGATGGCATCCAACTTTTGCTTAAAAGCCTCCAAGGGAGGACAGTTAACCACCTCTCGTGGGAGTCTTGTTTGATTGTATGTCACTTTGTGTTGCCCTCAGCAAGATAAAGTGGCAGACATATCAAACAAACAAACAGCACTGAAACTTAAAAACCTTTTGCCCCCTCATCATAATGATAAATTCCTCACCCTATCAAAAGTTGCTGGCATTCATCCTCACCCAATGTTGAGGTAGCCTTCACCAGCTGTTTTCAACCTCCCCCCAAAAGCTAACTAAAGCAGCACAACTAATAATTCAACCTTGCTCTAATTTTCCAAGGCTTTTTAATCCTCTGTACAGCTTTTATGCCACTTGAGGTTCATTTATATTCTGCTGCCTGCTTTTCTAGTGCTCTTCTATATTGTGGTGTTTTACCAATTTATTTCGAATTTGTTTTCTTGTACTGTTAACATTTGATAAGCCATCCTGGGTACCCATTGAAGGGCAGGGCATTCATTGTGCAAATTAATAAAACTGCTGGTTTTAAAAGATGTTTTCAAAACAGTAACTGTATTTTATTATGTTTTATATTTCTGATATAAGCTGCTTTGAGTTTCTTTCAGTGGAAAAGCGGTATATGCAATAAATACATAATATATAAATTCTTTTAAATAACACTTTTAACCCCTCCATCCCACACTAAAGCTGAAGAGTGGATAATAAATAAATGGGGTTCACGCCAAGGTAAGTGGATGTAGGATTGCAGCGTAACAGTGCAAGAGAGAGAGACAGTGAAAGATCTCCTCTGGGCCATGTTCTCATCCTAGACAACACTAACAGTAAATGTAAGAAGGCTTAGACAACTCTTGACAATTCCAAAACCATCCCAACAGGGGTGCCGACTTGAATAAAATATGGGGGGGGCAGGTAAGCATAATCAATCACATGACATGGGGGGGGCACGCACACACACAAATGGGAATTCCCCTCAGCTTTGGGAGGGGGCCCTCAACTATTTTATTCGGGGGGGGGGCAAAGGAACCTTGGCCCCTAGGAGTTGGTTCCTATGCATCCTAATGAGTTTCTATAAGGGTTCAACCCCATTCAGACCTTGAACCTGGGGGCCGCTCAAAGGAGGACCAGGGGCAGCAACATCTTCTGGTACCGCCAGAGACCCCGAGGAGCCATTGGCTCCAGACATCCTTGACCCAGGACTGAGGGTCTCCACATCAGTTGCCTGAATTTTTGGTCAGCCCTCAGACGGACACCCACTGCCCCATAACAGGCAGGGGCGGAACTAGGCTTTATTTCACCTGGGTCAAAGACCCAGTTTGGCACACATTTGAGTACACACACTAACAGGCTGGGAGCCTCAATGCTGCCCCTCTGGGGGCTTCACCCAGGGCAAAAAACCTGGCTAGCCCCCTTCCCCAGTAACTATGGCACTAATACCAAGTATAAGATCACAGGGGCAGAGGAGAAGGCTAGCCAGGCAACACTTTCAGGGTGACTGAGAAGTGCCTGGCTAGCTGCAGGTGAGGCTACTCATGAGGAGGGGAAAGTACATGGCTGAGAGTGAAGAAAGGGTGCAGCCTTGAGCTCCTATCTAAGATCTTGGTCTGTACAGCTTTGCTGCTAAAGGAAGAGCTTCAAGTTTCAGTACAAAGCCTTTCAGAATTGGGAGAAATATGGCCTTTTTCAAATATTTCTCTTCCTCAGATATTCCATTAAAAATGTGTCTCTGATAGCACAATATTTCACAGAGGATTATTTTTGTCAGGCTAACATTGCAAGGTAGTTTACGTGAACTAGATAGTTACCAGCCAGCAAAGGATCGGTTTTTAAAAGAAAAGGAAAAAACAATATGTCCTGTGCTTTACACACCTAACTGAATAGCAATAATGGAAATATGGAGAATCCAGAATAATGTCTACTTGAAATAGGTGGACCACAAACAGATTGTTAAAGCTGTGCTCAGTTGCCATAGCAACCAGACTTCCAAAGTGATGCAATGAAGAAATGGCATCAAAGAGTATAGCTAAGTGTACATGACAAAATCAGAAGCAAAGGAGACCGAGTGGAGAGAGCTCTCCGGGCTGCAGAGAACAAAACTGCATTGCCTGGCTTTGCAAGTTAGGTTGTGTACATGCTACCGGTTACTCCAGCTGGAGTACGCTCCCACCACTGGTGTCTGAAGCCACGTACAAGTGACGTTAGCTACAACCCCTATGTACCTTGTAGGTTCTTGAGAAATACTGCTCATTGGTGAGTTTCCCCTCAAACCAGCTTCCATTCAGTTTGAAAGTCTGAAGCATCAGTGAAGCAAATACATTTGAGACAGCCATTGCGCCTGTGCAGATGACAGCTTAACTGAATAGAAGTTCATTGGGAAGCAAATCAGGGAATGTGCATTGGGTAGACATCCCTTCCTGCTCTCCGGTGTGTAGAAATATACAAAGGTGACTTGAAACAAAGCAAAGGGAGGGGGAGAAACAACCCCTCCATGTTTCAATCCACTAATGTGTACATAGCATTAAATGGCCACAGGTGGGGGAGGAAGTCAGCCAGTCCCAGTGGCAAAGCAGAGGTTAATGGACAGATCACCCAATTAAATGGTGATCACTCTATTTTACAAGAGGGATTTAAGCACATTCCAGAACTTTAGGTTTGTGCAGTTAAAGTGGATTAAAGACCTCTACCAGACCCTCCAAATGTCATTTTTTTCCAGGAATAGTCCCGGATTTACAGAAGCCATCCCAGTTTCTGATCTGATCCTGGAATGTCCCAGTTATCCCTAGGACGCCCCTATTTTTAATTGGAGAAATGTTGGAGGGTATGGAGTTACGCAGCCAATGAGCCAAGGAGCTAAGTAACTATACAACCTTTAGAAGACTTCTGAAGGCATCCCTGTATAGGGAAGTTAAAAAATAATAATAATAATTGTTTTTATAAGTGTTGGAAGTTGCCCAGTGGCTGGGGCAACCCAGTCAGATGGGTGGGGTATAAGTATGATGATGATGATGATGACGGATGTCCCTATTTTCATGGGGGAAATGTTGGATGGCATGCTCTATCACCCTAGTGCAATAAATCCACATTAAAAAGAAACAGGCTTTTGTAGTTAGGGAAGTGAGGGGGAGTGAACAAATACAGGAAGAGGTATAAATACCCCACAAGTAAATCAGGATTAATTATCACAGGGCTGAAAAAATGGGGCCAAAAGAGTCTATGATTCTGTGATTCTGATAAATTCCATTGGGGAACAAACATAGGAGAAGTTGTTTCCCAGGAACTAGGTTGCAGATTTGACTCCTACTGATATGGAAAGCTGTGCCTCCACCATCCACTGACACCACTCCAAAGAGACAAGAAACCTTACAACATATTTGCAATGTTTTGATGCTCAAAGGTTAGGGACAGTGGGCCACTATCACAATTCAATGCAGCCCTGAAATCAAGCTTCATTAAGACTCCATGACAACCATCACTTGGTTAGTAATTCAGCCAGGCAGCAATTTGGATCGCACAACCAATGTCTGACTGAGCAAAAGGACAGTCTCAAATTCAGCCTTTTAGATACATTACTAAGCTAGGATTTATATTGATCTTTTGCGTCTGCATATAAAACTGAGAGAAATGTTAAATAAGCCCACTCTGCTCCACTTTTTAAAAGTTTATTTCATCAGTCGAAAAACATTATTCTGGGCCTGCACCCCACACCCAGGATGCAGGTACAGAAGTGATGAATGGCATAGAGTGAGTTTTAAAAAGATCACATTGTTATTGGTTATAGCACACACAAACTACAGTATAGTGTGCCATGGGGTAAACATACCATCATCGAGTGGGCCAATGCCTGGATGATGATGCGGCTCAATACTCAGGCCGCCTGCTGAGGGTTGGTCTCCTTGCAGGCCCACATCAGTGTGGACTGGTCTGGTGGGCCCTTCCAGCAACCTGGGAGCACTGCAACTCAACAGCCCCTGAGCTGCTGGGGCCATGGGTGGAATGAAGCACCCCAATATTTGCTAAGGGGAACTCCCATTGACTCCCCAACAGTAGGCTTGCCCACACACCAATGCGGACAAGTGACACTCTTGCACCCACAAAAGTGGGCTGATCACTTACTCCTGCCTGTGCAGGGCCACAAATTGCGGTCCTTTATATGCATCTTTGTAAACAATGTTTGGATGCAGAAGTTCTTCACAAAATTTAAGATAAGTGCCAATTTTGAAGGATGGCTGTTTCAGTAAGTGTGAATTTGATAGAGTTGCTTTTTAATGCAAACCGAATATAATTTCTCCTTCATCCCTAGCTACTAACCTACGCTGTGTGGGATATGGCTTATTCCCGGTGCATTTTCAAGCTTCTGCTTTTTGCTTGTGTAGTCCTGGAAATTAATAATGACAAAAGTACACCTGGGAAGGAAAACCACTTCTTCATATCACTTTGGCCAGAAGGCTTTCCTAGTCACACCATTCTTGCAGTATGCAAACCCACAACTATGCTGCTTTCAGGCTTGGTTGCTCACCAGAGGATTCCTCTTCCCCTGGAACACATGCTTTTGTTTAAATTACATTCTGTAAAACCATATTAATGGCATCTTTCATAAGATAGAAAAGTAGTAACAGAGTTTACATTCTCTGTTCACATAGTACAGTGGAAATGAAATATCAGAGCAGATTTATGCATTACCATTGTAGCTTCTTCACACACCAGTGTTCCAATTCTGTCTGCAGTCCGTGATCACATGGAGAAGGTGGATCACAAGGGGATGTGGTCCCATCAGACCTGGACTTGGGGGCAGAAGTCAAAGGCAGGGCTCTGGTCAGCTGGATGAGTGCAGAAGAGCTGCCAAATGAAACAGGACTGACTTTCCGCATTTTCCCTTACCATGTAAAGCAAGGTTGGGGAATCTTTTACAACCCAAGGGCCTCATTTCCCTTCTGGCTAACCTTCTGGGGGCCACAGGCTAGTGGAGGGAGGGGGCAGAGACAAGGGTGGGCAGAGCCATGCATGCAAATATTACCTTTGTACAGTAGGCTAGCTTCTGCACACACTCAGACACCTTCTCTGTCCTCCATCCAGGAAAACAAGAGTCATCAGAGTTCAAGGTCAAATGTCAGCCAGGCCCAAATAGGGTTTGGCCAAGAAGGGAGCACGACCTAGAGAGAGTCCTATGGGTCAAATAGAGAAGACTGGAGCACTGTATGTGGCCTCTGGACCTGAGGTCGCTCGCTCCTGATCGAAAGAGAACCCTGCTGCACATGTAAGACTATTAAGACAGAGACTAAAATTAACCACCTGCAAGTGTCCCTATTTTCCAGGGACAGTCCTGAATTTACAGAAGCCACCTCAGGTTCTGATTTGATTCCGTAATGCCCTGCTTTTCCTTAGGACATCCCTATTTTCATTGGAGAAATGGAGTGTGTGGAGTTATCCAACCCTGAGCCATCTGAAGGCAGCTCTGTATAGGGAAGATTTTAAAAGATGTTTAATGTTTTATTATGTTTTTATATGTTTTGGAAGCAGTCCAGAGAGGATGGGTCAACCCAGTTAGATTGGTGGGGTATAAATAGAAAAGTTGTTGTTGTTGTTGTTGAATAGGATGTCTCTATTTTAATCAGAGAAATGTTGGAGGGTATGTAAATGCATCACTGTCAAGTGATAACACCAAACCAGTGCTACAGCAATGACATAGTTCCATCTCCTCTTTCCCCAGTCTACTTGTCCCTCACAATTACTGGACTTAGAATTCACTTAGAGGAGTAGAGAAAGAACCCATAGAGGAGTGACAACTGCCTCTGAAACAACATATAAATCAGCAATTGAATTTCTCTGAGAGCTAAATAACTAAGGTTGTGTCAGTTTGAACATATAGGACATGTCACATCTTTGAGACTCTGTCTCTGTCTACACAATGCCCCAAACCTTCCTAACTCAGCGCATGTGGAAAGTGTTGAAGCATCGCTTCTGGTGGATATACGGTAAGTTGCCCACACGTCTCACTACACTGCTTTATAGTAGTGAGACATGGGCAACTTCCAATGCACCTCAATGCCTTCAATATGTGCTGTATCTGGAAGATTTGGGGCATCACATGACAGGAGACTGTCAAACAACTATATGCTCTCCCAAGCCCACATTCCCAGAATATTCACACTCCTGTCTCAGCAATGTCTATACTGGCTTGGTCATGTTCACAGAATGGAAGGTGGCAGGTTCCACAAGGCTTTTGCTCTACAAAGAGCTGGGTTCAGGCACCAGACTCTGCATTACAAAGATGTCTGCAAACATGACATGAAGGCTGGCAACATTAACCCTGCCATTTGGGAATCCCTTGCAGACGTCTGCAGTGCCTGGAGACAATCAGGTCGTGTATCCACAGCAGTGACCAAAAGAGGACCACTGGGAGGAGCACAGAGAGAAGCAATGACATGGTGCATCTGCAGCAGCAAAACCAGGCACTTCTATTTGCTCCAACTGCAATGAAACATGTCTCTCCTGTATTGGCCTCTACAGCCACAGTAGACGCTGTAACTTCCAACTTTTTGTCTTCCCCCCCTTAAAAGTACACTCTTCCAAGACAGATGCCAACCAAGAATCAAATAATGACTGGAAATATGTAGTTAATTGGATGTTCTTCCTGCCTTTATTGTAATCACTTACAGGGTATTTTATGGGTGAATGACTGCACTGTGCAAGTGAAACATTTAGTAATACAATATCATGCTGCAGAGGTTTTGAATTAGAATGTGTACATCATCATCTAGTCCTATGTTGAATTATGCTTTAAAATGTTATGTGGGCTTTGTGTGTGTGTGTTTTATGTATGTATATATATTAGCCAAGAACACTGGTACTTTCAAAGGACTATAAACTCTGAGATGTAGATTCTGTTTTCAGTTATGCAACTAACAGACTTCATTGTATCAAGGAATTTGCTCCTTCATCTTAAAAAGAAAAGAAGATGTGAAATGAGTATCTGCCGCACAGTTCCACAGTACAGAAGGGAATTTCTCTCTCTTTTTACTAACAAGTAAATTATTTTATATGCGGGAGGCAGTGGAAGACAGAAGTGCCTGGCATATTCTGGTCCATGGGGTCACAAAGAGTCGTACATGACTAAACGACTAAACAACAACAACAAATTATTTTACAAGTTTAAGTAAAACTACCGGTAACCTTTTGTTTAGTGCGCGCGCGCGCGCACACACACACACACACTAGTACTAGTAAGAACTAGTAATTGAAGCTAAGGGGAATTAAGGCCTATTGCTACAGACTAGCAAGTAGAGGCGTAGAACTGTAGAGTTGGAAGAGACCCCAGGTTCTTGTGGGAGGGTTACTCCTCCCCTGCAGTCATTCTGGCTGCCACACAACTCAGTCAGTGGCTTCACAGGCTCTCTGGGCTTTAAACTACCACTCTGCGTATTTGAGCTGGCATTGCTCACATGCCCTCTGATTTTACTGATTCTCATCTTTTACTGATTATCGTTCAAACAGGAACAATTTGTTACACAAAGGCAGATGGCTCGGTGCCTTTTTGCTGTTGAAATTGTAACTTACCCACAATAATGTCAAACTGTCCACTTTTTTTCTATTCAGACCTTCTATCTCTTTATCAAACTGATGCAATGTTTGTTCATCAGTGATGCCATCGGACAGACTTACCTCCCCAAAATATGCGAGGGAAGAACAAAATTGCTTTAAATATAGGCATGCAGAGGGAACAAAACTGGGGCAAAATAGCAGCAGTTTTTAAAAGGTTTCGCAGCAAAAGCTACATGAGAATTAGTAAGGACCGGGCAATAAAAATAAAGTGCTAAGGGAAAATGATTTTTAATCCCGTTATTTGATACTGTCCGCATAGGAATTAATTGGGCTCTGAGCCTAGGTTAATTATTGACTTCTATCTGTGCAGATACTGAGCAGCCATGAAGATATGGATAAAGAGATAAGGAGCAATACAAACTACAGGCAATTGGTAAATCAAAATGACAGCACTACTTGCAGATGATTCTCCACTTTGGATCAATGTCTGACCATTGCATTGTTTTCCTGCAAGTCTTGAGGAAAATATGTTAATAACTCCCAGGACCTCAGAACATATGGACAATGTCAATTCCACCTGACTATCCAACAGGACTAAGGTATAATACAGGTGTGGGAAACCTTTGGCCCACCAGATGTTGCATGGCCAATGATCAGGAGTGATGAGAGTACAAGCCTATGCTTAAGACATGTGCATTTTGGGCCTCTTTATATGCATATGAAAACATTCTTGTGAATATTTATGAGATTTGCTGTTTTCTCATCCCTCTCCCAGAAGAAGAAGGCCACTTTGCAGAATTGTATCCAAATACAAGAAACACATCTTTCTTTCTTTCTTTCTTTCTTTCTTTCTTTCTTTCTTTCTTTCTTTCTTTCTCTTTTGTGGTGTCCCCCATCCTGGCTCCAAGCAGCACTCCATAACGATTGTACAGCAGCAAAACTCTCACAGGCACACAAGGGGAAAACAAACAAGCTGTGCTGCTGCTACTGCTATCGGCGAGGCTCATTCATTGAGAAACTATTGGATAATTTCTTCTCCATCTAGATAAATCTGGCGAAATGGTATACCCCATTTTTTCTGCCCACAAATCAGGTGGAGAATTTTGAGAGGGCATTTGAGCACAACTCTGTAATCAACATATCCATATGTTTTTACTCCTTAAACTGTTCTATGGTCATATGCTGCATACAAAGTAGATGTGAAGATTGGAGCTCCACTACCGAATGGGACATAGTTGTGGGCAGCATGAGGATGCTCCATCCATCCTGGTGCCTGCCCACAAATGAAAGCCCCTCCATAAAAGCATAGGAGAGCAGCTGGAGAAATGGGCAAAAAATGACAGAACGAACTGTGTGTGGAGGAATGTTATTTTCTCCATCTTTGGAACTCACTGAGAAACTCATCAAAGCTGCCGTAACCTGGGACTAGCTGTGGAGAGGGCAGCTAACTGTTGAATGGGACATAGGCTGAGGAAGCTCCATTCACCTTGGTGCCTGCCCATAAAAAAGTACGTCTAGAGTAAGAGATTAGTGTCAGCAGTTTGCAGAATCCTTCTTTTTGATATTTTGTGACTTAGTTGTGAGTTTGTTTGTGTCCTGGGTAAGAGCCAGGAGGCTGAGAGGGGAGATAGGTTAGAAAGGTTAGTAATTATTAATTCTACAGTTGTATATGTTATTATGCAATGCTTAAAAAATAATAATGAAAAAATGGTGCTGGTACTCACCATGAAGTTCTTACAGTAAGTGTCACACATTTTTTAAAAATGTGCCTTTTGAGTACCCCCAGAAAAAAAGCACTGCTGCTATGTATTTTTGTAATACTTATTGCTTTTATCTGTTAAGTGGTATATAAATGGTATAAATAAAAGTATATAGAAATTAATTCACTGGCATGACTGCTGATGTGGTACTATGAAGACCACATCCTACTATGATAGGAGAGGATTTGAATACAGTAAAAAAAAGAGCAAGGTGAGGTGAATGGGTTCCTTGAGAGTTTGGTCTGCAGCATATATTTTGTCCATGGGGTGATTCCTGTCTGCACTAAGTTATGTATTTGAGTGTTTATATTATATACACAGGAAAATTGTGATAATTATGCTATGCGTGAGGAGGGGGAGTTTGAGTAGCACTCCTCTAGTCTTTAACAACAGGCCTGGATTTCTCTTAACTTCAATTTTATATGTTCTTGCTTGTAAGTGTAAGTGTACACACACACAAATGGTAGGTTTTATTTAAACTTATAAAATTAGTAACTAAAATTAGTAAGTCAGATAAATTACCCTCTGTATTGAGGAATTTTAGCACAAATGCTGATCTCACTTTTTTTTTTAAGGTTAAAGTTAAAGAACAATATCGGGAAAATGTGAAGCCTCCCATATTAAATACCTTCTGGAGCATAGGTCAAATGATATTACACTGACCGTGGCAAAGTTTCTTTTGGAGGTCGTAAGAAAAAAAGACCACCATGCCCTAGACATAACAAAACGACTACCTCGGTCTCTTTCGCCTGTTGTTTGGTTGTCTTAACTGTATCTTGTTTTGAAACTGTGGGTCTATGGACCGCAATAAAGATAAAAGGGGGGGGGGAGAGGAAAAAGAACAATGAAGTCTGTAAGTAGCATAACTTAAAAAATAATACAGATCTCAGTTTATACCCCCATTAAAGTGTCTGTTTTCATGGGTAACATACAAAGATACATACATAAAACACATATTTAAGAAGGAACATAACATTTTAAAAGCATAATTCAACACAGGACTAGATTATGATGTACCGGTTTTTCTAATTCAAAATATCTGCAGCAGGATATTGTTCTACCAAATGTTTCTCTCCCACAATGCAGTCATTAACCCATAAAATATACTGCAAGTAATTATAATAAAATTAATAATTAACAATTAACTACATATTTCCAGTCATTACTTGAGTCTGACGTGCCATGGGGTCATACATGTTCAAACTGACTCTAGTTTTTCAACTTGTTTCTTGACTAGAGAAATCCAACTGCTGTTTTATATTTTGTGTCAGAGGGGCAAGTGTCCCTCCTCTATGACTTTTTTCTCTACTCCCCTAGCAATGTCTAAGTACAGCATTTGTGTGGGACAATCTGACTGGGGGAAGGGGAGATGGAGCCATGTCAGTGTTTGAGCACTGGTTTGGTGCTATCCCTTGATGTACTTCCTGACTTAACAAGGGGCTGCAATTTGTGCCCCTGTGCAGGCAGGAGTAAATAATCTCTCTCCTTTTGTGGGTGCAGGAGTGACACTTGGGTCGCATTCGTGTGTGGGCAGGCCTACTAGGCAGAACCAATCTCTTGGGAAATCTAGGGGTGCTGCATTCTGTCCATGGCCCCAGCAGCTGAGGGGGCTGTTGGGTCGTTGTGCTCCCAGGTTGCTGTAAGCAGACCAGTCCACACCGATGTGGGCTGTTAAGGAGACTGACTCACAGCAGATGGTTCAAGCATGGAACCTTGTCCAGGAATTAGTGCACTTAATGATAGGATCTTTGCCCCGTGCCATACTATTGTTGATGCCCACTAACCAATAAAGGTGGTGTATTTTCAAAACCCGTGAGGGACTTTATGCCTTTTTTTTCTTTCCTGCACCCGCACCCTGAACACACGAGGGTGGAGAATGCTGTGCTTTGGTTGGTGAGAGAAACTTTTAAAAAAGTGGAGCAGGGTAGGCTCCTTTAAACCTTTGTAAGATCAGTATAAATCCTATCTTAGTAAATTTTGCAAATGTATTTGAAAGGCTGAATTTGAGACTGTCCTGTTGCTCAGTCAGACATTGGTTGCGGGATCCAAAGTGCTGCCTGTCTGGATTACTAACCAAGTGGTGGTTGTCATGGAGTCTTAATGAAGTTTGATTTCAGGGCTGTATTGAATTGTGGTAGCGACACACTGTTCCTAGCTTTTGAGCATCCAAACATTGCAAGGATGTTTCTTGTCTCTTTGGAGTGGCGTCAGTGGATGGTGGAGGCACAGCTTTCCATTAGCAGCAGGAGTCAAATATGCAACTGGGTTCCTGGGAAACAGCTTCTTCTATGTCCTTTTCCTGTAGAATTTATCAGAAGGTAGATATGGGAATGGTTTTCCCTTGAAAGATTACACGTCTGTTACACAGCTGCCCAGTTGGTCTGACGTGCAGGTTCACAGGCTTGCAGTCTAATAGACATAACAAAAAATGTGAAGAGGATAAATCTCCCTTTAGCTAGATATCCACTTACGCAGGAATTGCTAAAATGTGGCCTTGAAAGGAACAGAGAAGATTAAGAGCAAAGTTAATGGGGTGCTTGGATGAAGAAGTTTAGCAGGACAGGCATATCCACAGCATTAAATACTCACATTGAATTTAACTGTATTTTTATTTCTTGTATTTTTAGCACTTCTTTTATTTATTATATTGGATTTTATTTTATTACAAATTATAATACAATAAAATACAATATAAGAATTAAAAGAAGCAGTAAAAATACATTAAAAAAATCATACAGCATCTGTTAATTACAATTGCTACAACAAGCAGGAGAGCCATTAAGTGGTCTACCAAGACCCTCAGTAATTTTCAAGTGGTCCACAGTGAGAAACGTTTGGGAACCACTGATGTAGATGTTAAAAAACAAGGGAAACAAGATGGAACCCTGAAGTACAGTACCTAACATGCCAGAAGACATGGGATAGGCAAGCAATCTCCCAGCACCACCTTCTGCGACCAATTTTCCAGATAGGAATGAACCACTGGAGAGTAGTACCACATAGCTATAATCTCTAAAAGAACACAATAATACACCAGTCTTTTTATTTAAAAAAAAATCTCAAAAGATTCTAGAGATTTCACTGGAAGCAGATTGATAGATACTGTTAAGATGATGCTTTAGAAGTATTGGAATAGATCAATGAAGAATAATGGAGTGAAGGAGACCTCAAGGCCAAACTCTGTGCACAAGCAGGATTCTCTGCTCTACACTTGAACCTTCCCAACCAACTCTTGCCTCTTTTTAGATGTGGGTTTCACCATTTCCTTCAAGTTGTGACCATTGGCAGGGTTGAGGTCAAACAAGTTGGGAGTCACCACAGCAAAGTGTAGATGTAGCAGGTTGCAGCAACAACAGAATCAGTCCCAACCAACTGACAGGCTGAAAAACTAGATTATCAACCATAATCCACCTAGATTGGGAGCAAGATGCTGTATCTGGGGTATATAAATTAGAACTGGGAGGACAGGTAGGTAGGCATAACTGAGGTGGGACATAACTAAGCAAACATGGGTGGCACAGAGGCACTGCTGCAGAGAGAGATGGAGCCTTGGTACCTCTAAACATTTTGGGAGAGTGCAATACTTTGGTGATAGAAGCTGCTCATGATAACATACACAGATTCCCCAAACCCTTCTTCCTAGTATCTACCATTCCATTGCCATTTTACCTTCTGGAGTTTATCCCAGGCCAGGGGGGGGGGGGACTGCAAGGGAGGCTGAGGAAAAAACATACATTTAGACTGATTCAGTGTAGGGTTATTCAATAAATTCACATATTTTGTTCTGTTGCATGTATAAATTAGATGCATTTCTCTTCTTTTAAGTAATGAATTAAAATACTGAATAGCACTAGACCTGGTAAGACAGATTCCGCCCCCCCCTTGAAGTTTAACAGTGATTTATTAGTTCATCAATTTTACTTGAGGTGTGTGATGTTCCAGCCTATTCACTACACATAATTTATTATTTTTATTTATTTCATAAGATGTATACACTGCTTGATTGTAAGTAAAAAAAAAACATCGAACATGAAAACCAAGAAAAAATTACCACCACACTCAAAAAACATTCAAAAGTTAAAATATTGTCGCACGCCACCCCAATCTCTGAGCACTATGAGATTCCAGGGGTTTCAGGCGCTTACCCAGGGTTCGTGTTTCATTTTGGTAGCACGGCAAAGCAGAGACTATGGTGTCTTTATCATATATTTATACAACCTGAGCATGAGATGGAGGGGTTCACAGCATCGAAACCCCAAGAGGACCTTGCGTCCCCCATTGCCACAGCCTTGGATTCAAACAGAAATCCTGAGGCCCTCCAGACATTGCTGGTACAGCTTCCATTATCCTTGGATATTGGCCATGATAGTGACAACATCTGGAGGGCACTAGTTCCCCATCCCCACCCCAAGCCCAGGTATGGTAGTATTCTTTTACTGTGTCATAACGTACCACTGTTTTCCTGTCTAGTGTGCTAAAGCTTTGTGCAGTTTGGGTGAAGCAGACCAGGTATTATTTTTTTCCTAATGATGAGATCAGTTGAATGCTTCACAGACAGTGGATTACCAAGGGCGCAAATACTTTTTACAAAACTCTCTGATATCCCGACATTCTTCAGAAGAGCATAGGGCTTTGGCAGGAGATATGTTTTCTCAAATCTTTCTATTTGGTACACCCACAAACACATTTCAGGAACTGCCTATGAAGATGGACATTATTTTTTGCATGCAAAATAATTTGAGGAAGAATGGTTCATTTTCCCCTTATTTAAATTTGTTATGCTTTGTAATGAATTGTTTTAATGGTCTTTTCTGTTATCTGGTGCTTATTGTGAGCTGCTTTGGGCACAGTCCACTGTGGAAAAGCAGCAGATACATGAAACGAAACAGAAAATTTAGGAACTGCAAGCTGTACTAGGACTAGACTGAAAGGGAGTGATGTGTCAGTATTCTTCCTTGGGTTTGTTTCTGTATCTCCCCTCCTGCTGAAGATGATTTCCTGGCTCCTGCTTGTGCTGCTCACACATCTCCATCAAAGTTTGAGAGCAACGTAAGTTAAGCTTCACTGAAAATAGGCTTGAGAGAAATAACTGGGATGGGGAAAGAAGCACAGACCAAAGGAGCAAGAGACAGCAGTGGTGTTCCACAATCCTGCTGTCCTTCGGTGTTCTGTATAGTAGCACATACCCGAGGAGAGACGTACCTTCCTGTCCTTTTCAGCAACTAGGTCCGGGCCACAGTTGCTTGGATTTTACACCCCTTCTATGTCACCATATCCTAAGTAATCTTATGGGTCACTTTCAGTAGTCCAGTCCACTACAAGTGTCATATAAAGACCAATTCACACAAGTGGTGGAATGCTCTGATTTGCTCTGTCCTTTTAACCTTAATAAAACAATTATTGTGATGAACGGACTAACAGAACTGTCTGTCGCAAGCACAGACCAGAAAACCCTTGGAAAAGTGAACGTAGCAGGCATTCCATATTACAGTATGTGCGCTGCTCAGGTGAGGCGTTTCCTACAGGCACTTATAAAAAACCAAGCTAGAAGAAGCAAGCCATGTGCCCAGTGGTCTTGTGAACTGATTGTTCACCTCTCCTACGAAGAGGGAAAGGAAAGAACACGGAACCCTCTCGCTTCTCTACGTTTTACAAAGGAATGAATATGTGAGGAAGGTGCTGCTGTTTCTCCCGGGGGTCTGCAGGGAAAGGCTCATGTGTATACACACAACATACCGAACGACGGAAGGCTCTCCTAGTCTATACATTACTTTACTGTGATCCCCATCCCTGCCTTAAGAGAGAATTATGGATTCTTGTACGAAAGAGCGCGGTGGCAAATCACGATAAAAACATAGGCGTAGCGTTATAAACCAGACTCGCGGCATTACAGGGAATACGTATCAGTCCCAGCACAATGCTACCCCACGTCTTTTCGCGTAATAAAGCCCTCCCCCCGCAGTGAATTTTCCTTCTTTACGAGGCACAGACATGGATGTTGGCAGGAAAACGCAATTGTGCAAGATCGCTTGATAAAAAGACCTCTGCGCCTCCACCTTGAGGCTGTGTGATGATTTTGTTCTCATACTATCACAGGTTACGGTTCATGTCCTATGTCTATATGTGCACGTACACCCTGAGTCGTCGTCCTCCTCATCACATCGGTGTGTGTGTGTGCCTGCACCGTACATGAGAAGCTAGAAGGCCGGCCAAACCCTGCTCTCTTCCGCCGCCCCCCCACCAAACACCCCTCGGCTGTGACTCTGGGCCGCTGTCTTTGCAGCAGCAAAGGAGGGAAGTGAGGATCAGGGCCTGTCTTCCTACGGAGGGCTTCCGATGCGTACCGTGGGCAATGCCAGGTCCAGAGTACACAAGCTAAGCGCCCCCCCCTTCCCCCATTACAATAGGCCTGTCCCAAGCAGCAACCTCGCGGTCTATTTTGGCCGACAGAAAACACAAGTAAAGGCGGAGGGAAGCAGGCGAGCAGCTTCTCCTTCCCCTTTAAGAGGCGGAGGCGAGAGAGTTTGCGGAAGGGATCGCTCCGGGAGCGCAAGGCGAGTGGCTGAGCAAGTCTCGTGACCGCAGCTGACCCCGCCTCGGGTTCTCCCCCTCCTCGGCCCTCCGCGTTCCATTGTGTGTGCGAGCTGCGTGCGTCCCCGCCTCTCCTTTTTCTGACCACGCCCCTTTTTTCTCTTGGCTCATTTCCGGCCGCCGCCGCTCGCTTCCCTCTGAGGAATCGGGAGAGTGAAGAAACAACAGCCGCCATTTTGTTTGTGTGTGAGCGACTGAGGGGAGGGAGCGAACGAGAGGGACCGAGCTGGGCGGGTAGAGCCTGGGAGGTGGAAAAGCAACGACAGAGACCGACAGCCGCTCAGGGCCCCTGGCCGGCCAGACCTGAGGGAACCCGAAACCTCCGTGATACACCCCCTACACCAGCCTCGCAGCCAGTAGGGGAGTACGCACTCCCGGCTTCGGCTAGTGACTCGGGACCCCGGGTGGACCCCACCCACAGCCTCTCCTGGCTACTGAGCCCGTTCGCGGGGTCAGGAGGCCGCCTGGCTCCGGTTTGGAAAGCTGTTTCTTTTCTCTGCGCCCCCCCTTCCCTCTTCCCCAGGTCCTACATGGCGGACATGAGACGGAGCCGCTCCAGGAACGCCTGAGGCATCGCGTCTTCGGTTCCGAGGAGAGTCTTGTCCTCTCCGCAGACCAAGCGCTCGCAACCATCCTTATCCCCCAGGGAGGGGGAAGAGGCAGAGAGAAGGGGGGGAGGGGCCGCCGCCGCCGCTGCTTTCTCCTCCTCCTGCTCTGGGATCGATCCCTCCATCTGACCAGAAGGGGGGCACCCTGCTACAGAGAAAGAAAGGAAGAAAAGGTGGGGGCGCGGGGTGCGAGTCCTGAAGCCCACCCTCTCCAGCCCCCATCCCGGGATCTCTGCTGCCTCCATCGGGACAACAACCCCTCCTCCGCCTCCTTGTTCCTGCACAACAAGATGTGAAGCGGAGACTCCTGGGACTTAGCTTCATCCTCCTCCTCCTCCTTACGGCTCCCCTTTCTGCAGCCATTAGTGACTGGCGAGAAAGGCGCAGGGGGAGTTGGGGACCCTCGGCACTCTCCGTCTGTGACCCCCTTCCCCAGTCCCTTTTTCACTAGCAGTGGGCATTCCCCCCCCCCCCCCTGCATTGCAAGCTGGTTTTTGGAAGGAGAGGGAAGGAACTGCGAGCAGAGGAGAGAGATTCTTTCTCCTTTTTTTCTCCTCTCCTCCTTCGCCCGCCTCCTTGTGGCGATGAGGAGGAGGAGGACGACGCCGAGGAGGAAGAGGTTGATGGCGGCGGCGAAGAGGCAGCAGGAGGAGGAGAAGACGACGACCCCCCGGAGGATGAAGATGGTGGTGTTGGCGGCGGCAAGGAAGCACCAGCAGCCCCACAGCCGGATTTAATTCGATTTGTAAACCCACCAACCCCGCATATTTGTGTTTGGAGAAGGGTTTGTTCTGTTCTTTTCATCCTTGTTTTTCCCTGTGGGCCGGAGGAAAGACTGCTTCCACACCCTATTTCCCATCTCTGTTCCCCCTTAGTCGCTGCTACCCAACAGAGATAGATCCCGAGGGGCAGAAAAAGAGGAACTTTGTCCCTTTCTTCTTCAGTTCCTTCTCTTACTGTTGTTCGGTTGATTCCGGATCCAAGAAGAAGGCTGACGACTTTGACGAACCCCATCTTTAATTTGGGCTCTGTTTGTCTAAAAAAGAATTAAAAATGGCCGAGAATGTGGTGGAGTCGGGCCCGCCTTCAGCCAAGAGGCCTAAACTCTCCTCACCGGCGCTCTCTGTCTCTGCAAGCGATGGCACAGGTCAGTCTCTCTTGCTTTTACCTCACTGCATATGGGTCCCTTCCCTTCCTTTCCTCTTAAATGTCCCCATGTTTTGCACAGTCTGTTGTCTAGTACCCTTCTTAGACTGTCTCTTTTTGCCTTTCTGTGTACCTACTTTTCTCTGCACCTTGCTGCATTAATCACATTGGGTGTTTAATTGCTGCTGCTGCCCTTTCATTGAAGGGGCTATAAGCATGTCTGTGTTACTTGCTTGCCCGTTTCACTGTTCTGCAGCAAATGAAACCTTTGTTAAAAAAACACCAACAATCCTAAACTCTAGTTATAGTGTAAATCATTACACAACTGTTATCTACATTTTTGTGCATGTAGAGTCCTGATTTTTGTAAAATCTTGCTTTTTAAAGATGAGGCATTCAGTCTTGAAATATTTTTTTTTTTGCTCTGAGCAGTATTATGATGGATAGTTTGTTTCCTCCACCATTTCTTTCATAACCACAAAGCGTTCTTAAATGCCAACATTTCTGTTTGGTCAAGAGTCGTAATATTAATTGGCGAATAATGTTTGTATTGACATTTTGTTAAATAGTTCACCTGATATGCCTTGAGAAACTATGGAGCCACCTTTTTCTTTTGCATCTTCTACTTCCTTGCTTTGAGACCAAAATGTCTGAAATTCCCATATAGTCTGTCTGCATGTGTGAGGATGAGTACAACTATTCTTAACTCTTCTGTCTGTATTTTAATATGATATTTCTTGAGGTTCGTAAAAGCCAGCTAGTTAGTACTCTAGAACTCCTTAGAAATTATGGATGCAAGTTACAGGTGTTCATTTGGTAACAAACGTTTACTGGTTGTTTTAGAAGTTCAGGGAACTAAATCACTGTAGAATGCAACTGGCTATACAAGTACTGGTATTGCTTTTCTGAAGGTATAGGTATGGGGAGTAAGTAATCAAACAGTGCAGTAGTTCTTAACTTACTTTATTAGAGGAGAGGAGCTCTTCAGCCACATATCTGGGCATTGTGGTTACTGATGGTAGCCAGTTTTGTACATTGAACTTGTTAGCACTACTTCATATATGAAGTCAGGGGGGAAATGGCTGATATTATTTGATGCATAACAAGTTGTTTTCATTTTCTTGTCTTTTAGTTTGAATACTGGTTGGTTTAGCATAATTCAGAAAGCTGTTTTAAGCATTTGGTGCTGAGCAATGTTTTTTTCTTGAATCCACTCTCCTTAAGAGCACTGTAGTAAGTTTAGGAACTGGATTTCAAATGAAGCAGCATTAATTAAACCATTTATTGGGATATTGCACTTACCTGAAAATCAACAGGTTCCAAGCAGAATTAGAAGCTCTGGCCAAAAAGCAAATACTACATAGGTAATGCAGTATATACTCATTTCTGCATACTGTGCTACAGAGTGGTATTTAGATTCATGTCAGGTCATTCTCTTAGACAGAATGAAGCTATGTACTGTAGTTAAATCTTAAAGCCTGCAACCCTATGCACACTGTAAGCGTAGTTTTAATTTTTGAGTGGACATGCCTGTGCTTAAAAGTCAGTGCAATCTTGCACATATTTACTCAGAAGTAAGTCCTATTTTGAGATTCCTAACCATGTCTACTCAGGTCTTATTGAACTAAATGGAGTTTACTCCCAGATTACAGGGGTTAGGATTACAGTGAATATGCTCAAGATTGCATCCTGTATGTAGTTGTGTTCAGTGAATGATTCCTTTGCCTATGAGAATTGCATTACTCTTAATATCCAGTAAGCATATTTTAGTTGTTTTGTTCTTTTATAATATTGGTAAGCTATCGCATATCTTCCTACCTTATTTGAGAAGTATACTAGACAAATCTTAGTGTCTTGTAATGGTTACTTGGTTTGTTTACTAGGCTTGTTACCTCCTTTAAAAAGGTAATTATTGACTAGTAATAAATGATCTAGAATGCCTATTTTGATTGAATCCTCAGTGAAATACTAGTCAACTGGAGATGTTAAGTGTAACATTAATTTAGCCAGGGCTAGTCAAATTTAATCTCCAGAAGTACTTTATCTAGAGGTTAGATTGTACAGATACATTACTTCATATTTAGAATGTGGAAATATGATAGTTACTCTTACTTTATGTGTTCAGAATATGGACATGCAGAGAAGTAATTTAAAATATACTAACATGTGGTATGGTAGTAAACCTCATTTTGGAAACAAACTAGTGGTCTTCCCCCCTATAATGCTGCGTCACAGTGCTGCATCTTTTTCTAGCTAATAGAAGCCCTAGCTGCCTTATTTCTGTGTTCTAGTTCTGATGCCTTAAAACATATTAAATACAAGTTTAAAAGCATATATAGTTGTAGAATACTTCATATTAATGCTGAAATCATTAGAGTATATGGAGATATTAATGTTGGAGAAAAAAGACTGTTGATAAATAGAAACATTTCTAGATATGTCATTGCCATAAGAATAAAGTTGGCAATTTGTGCAGCTTTTCTGTCTGTATGCTGACCATCAGTATTATTGCTTAGAATTCCCACATTGCCTGTATTGACTGCTATCAGAACTCCGGAATACAGTGCTTCCCCCTTTCCTCAAACAAATGAGTTTTGCTATAGTATTATTAATAGCTTTCATATTGAGTGGAAGGAGATGTCTTTTCATTATTTGATTATAACAAAGTTGTGTGGTCCTGTATGAGCTCAGCTGAAAACACAGGTTAGAACACAACACAAGCATGTGCTGCATTGAGAGAGAATACAACTACTGTATGCCATATCCATAAAGTAGTGCATTGTGTTATGAAAGCTCTTATTAAACCCTACAGTATATGTTTTAATTTAGTTGTGTTTTGTGAAATGAAATACACATTTGAGAATTTTAGTTAGTGTAAACCTATAAGGTTGCATTTCAGTTGTCTTTCTGAAGGTTAGGTATGTAAAAAACTCTTGAGTAAAAATTGGAATATCATCCAGATACATACAGTGCTGATGTTGGGAAATGAGGCAGAAAGTAGGTAACGGACCTGCATTTTAAACCTGCTTCTTCTGTTTGGTATGTGACTGATTTTACAGACTATCATTTTACAGAAACAATTTGTTTCTGTCATCTTGGCTACTTTGCAGCAACAGGCAAAACTAAATGTGTGCAGCGTACATTCAGAATAGCTTTGCAGGTACACAGCTATTCAGATTCTATGTCAGGACCCAAATAGGTGCTTTAGGCATACTCAAGGGCTTCATGGAATTTTTTTACTGCACCTATGTGCTTTTGAACTGTCCCTCAGTTTCAAATCGATTTTGGAATGGAGTAGGATCTCCTGTTTGAAAAACACAGAAACCCCTTACCTTTGAGATGTATTAATTCCAGTATCATAAATCCTTGTCTTTAATCTCATTAGCCTTACTTTTCTGTTTGTGCATTAAATTTCTTGTTGTATGCTTATTTCTCTGTCTGTGTACCTAATTAGAATTATTATTCTGATCTTCAAAATGTATAGCATTATACTCAGTCATGTTCAAAGTTGTGCTTTTCTTCTGACAAATAAGCATACTTTCAAATGACTGAAGTATGATTTGTATTTCATACTTAATTTGGTGTATGTGTGCCTAATTTGGAACAAATCACTTCAATCATGCTTTTGATATAAGTTCAGAGGTTATTGGAAACAGTATATCCCAGCTGCAAAATCCATAAGAATGAGCTGGAAAAGGTAGAACAAAATGAGAAAGTTTAGATGACTGCAAAGTATAAGTTATTTAGTATACGTTTTAGCTTTCTCTGTGAAAGATGGGAATAGAAAGCTACTGTAAACTAATAGTTACTATTGTACCACTGGCAACACACTCACACACACAAATAATGGGCTGTAGTGCATTTGCCAACCTTGTGTATAAGGAATAGTTGTTCATCTTTTTCTTTCTCACTCCTTTGGCACCAATGCTGGTAGTTCCCTTCATGTCAGGAGAGTTACGACTGCAGGTAAAGTGGATAGTGGAGGAGACCAATCTCTGTACTCCTCTTTACTTCTCCTGTTGCTTTCACCACATAGTAGGAATACCTTGCCATTGTCCTTGGGATCAGGAACACTGGGGAGAGGTGGCAGAGGGTTCTTGTCTTTCTTCATAGCAAGCAGTTGAGCCTAGAGACCATTTCCCCAGTGGTGAATACCTTTGACCTGGGAGCCCAGCAGAAATGGTGGTAATAAGCCATGGAGCTTTAGTTTCGGACTACAGACATTTGGCCATTGGAAATAGAGCAAGTAGTTCTGGCAGAATTATAGTATTTTTATAAGCAATTTAATGTCCAATGTTCCTTACTGTTTTCTAATGTAGGGAGTTGAAAAATGTAAGCTAGTTTTATAGAGTGTAGCTCTTGATGTCCTTATTTCAGTGTGCATGCATGTATCACTGGATTTTAGCAATTGTATGGTAACTATTAAACAATACAGAAGAATACTAAGTTGCAATCCCTGAAAACTCACATATCTAAGTAAGTGCCAGTGAAATCAGTGGTGCCTTAATGCCAAGTAAATATGATTAAAATAGTGCTTCACAACACTATTAAATTGTGGCACCGTAAATAGTGTATCTACTTCCAAATGGTGGAGTCCCAGTGTGTTTCAAACACTTAAGACTGCTTTTTAAAGCTTTTTACATCATTAGTATCATCAGTACTATCATGTCATCCAAACAAAAGCTAAACAGTTTGCAGATGGGTGCAGACTAATTGTTAACAAGTCACTAGAAATAATATGTTTGACAGACTTTCCTAAACCAATCTCATTTATCACTGATCAATACTAATGCAAAAGTTTATACTAGACCCTGTAGAAAACATATATTTCTAAATATGTTGTAGGAATTGGAAGCATTCAATACTCTAGGTGTAGAAAATCAAACTAGTAGCTGCATAAATAATCAGAGCGATATGCATTGTAGGTGAAGCATCCCTCCAAATAAAATAAAACACTGAGTTTTGGATCACAATGACAATTCATCTGTAGTATGTGTATGATTGAAGAACAAGCTTCTACTTACTAAGTTATATTTAGTGTTAAAGCATTTGTTTTGCAAGGGGGCAGCAAAATTTACTTAGTTGTGGCACCTGAAAGACTAAAGTTGCAATAGCCGCTCAGCACTACATCAGGTGCTGCTGGGCATTGTGATAAATGTTTAAATGGCTCAAACCACTGGGTAAGCTTGTTAGGCAGCCCACCAGAGCTGGTCCTGCTGTAATCCTGAACACATTTGACTGTAAGACATATAATTGCACAGTAAAACCTGTTGTCCCATAGGCTTTTATATATCAGAGCCCACTTTATGAAATGCATGGTATTATCCTTAGTTGTCAGATATGTAGTAGCCCTAGAGATGTAAGAGTAGGACCAGGAGTCTTATCAAATTTCCATGCTGAGTTGAATGTATATGCAAGAAGCTTGCTGATAAGTTAACAGTTTCCTGATTAGCCCTTCATTAGGAGCTTAGCAGTCAATTTATAGTTGATGTAAAAAAGAAGTTTTTGGGGGGGAATCTAGAAAATACAAGTAACCTCTCATTGCTCTATGATTGGGGAGCTTAAAAAAAAACTTGAGAGAGAAGCAATAGGCTTCTGCTTTGTTTTGGTGTAACTTCAGAGGAACATACTGAAAAATCATGTCATTTGCATAGGAGATGCTCGAATCTGGTTTCTGTTCATAGATTCTCAATGACCAAAGGCAAAACAGAATTTTCTGAGGTTTTGCTGTTGACATCCATATCTTTCTCCCCTTAAAGAATAATGTGCAGGACTTTGCTTGAACTCATCCCAAGAACATGAGAAGTTATGGGTCATTTGTACTAGTTTCAATTCACCAGGTAATCATAAGCAGTCTTGTACAGCCTTTGAACAAGCCCCTTATAAAAGTAGTTTCAAGGCTACTTTCTCTTAAGGCAGCTGCAGCTACTGCAGGCAACTAGTTAGGGTTTGGTTCATAGCTTTCTCTGAGTCTCAGCCTCTTGTAAAGGGCAGTGTCTTTGGAAGGAGCTGTTATCTCCTGTTGGTAAAGACTTGCATGCATGGACTGTCTGCAGACTAGTCACTTTCTTAATTTACTGGGACTTGATTAGCAAAAAAGGTACTGACTGCAGAGCTCTCTGCACAACAAAGCAGGAGTCATCTGGTATAAAGTACTAGCTCTAACTTAGTTTGGTTAGCACTGAATTGAACATATCCAGTAGATTTAACTTTTAAAGGAATAAACTCATGCTGAGAAGTGTAATGAAATTTTTTGGTTCTGACTTGGCATCTCATCACTTGGAGGCAGGTCCTAGTCACCACCAGTGGCAGTAACTCACTTTCTGATAACTGGTGTTCACTTGGGGCACATTTAGTGTCTCACATGAACTTGCCCTTTTCTGAGCTTCCCTGCTTTCTGAAATGAGGTTGTTGGCGATTAGGGAAAGGGGCATGTTTTATATGTGCGCTACCATGTATATGTGCATTGCAGAACCCAGAAATGACCCGGAAACATCATAAAGATGTCATTAAAAGGGTGAGGTGGAACGGGTTGTTTGCAGGCTTTGTCAATAGGTTTCAGTTATATGCAACGTGTGCAGTGCCTCAGAATGTAACCCCCCGCATAAACAGTGGACTGCCTGTAAAGCAGTCAAAGTTGCAGGATGGTAATGAAACAGGAAAGTGACCCATAGTTATTAGTTGCATTTCATGGCCTTTTGGCGCTACTATTCACAACTTTTCCTCTCTGGCAATTACGTATAATTGGTATAATTGAGGATAGTGTTTCACGAATCTAATGAAGTAGGCTCTGGTTGTTGGTTGCAACTATGACAGCACTACCACGAAATAATAATAATAATAATAATAATAATAATAATAATAATAATAATAATAATAATAAAAATAATAGTTGTTGTTGTTGTTGTTGTTATTTATACCCCACCCATCTGGCTGGACATCCTCAGCCACTCTGGGCGGCTTCCAACAAAATATTAAAATACAGTAACCTATCAAACATTAAAAGCTTCCTTAACAGGGCTGCCTTCAGATGTCTTCTAAAAGTCTGGTAGTTGTTATTCTCTTTGACATCTGGTGGGAGGGCGTTCCACAGGACAGGTGCCATCACCGAGAAGGTCCTCTGCCTGGTTCCCTGTAACTTGGCTTCTCGCAGTGAGGGAACCGCCAGAAGGCCCTCAGCGCTGGACCTCAGTTTCTGGGTAGAACGATGGGGGTGGAGGCACTCCTTCAGGTATACTGGACCGAGGTCATTTAGGGCCTTAAAGTTCAGCACCAACACTTTGAATTGTGCTTGGAAACATACTGAGAGCCAATGTAGGCCTTTCAAGACTGGTGTTATGTGGTCTCGGTGGCCGCTCCCAGTCACCAGTCTAGCTGCCACATTCTGGATTAGTTGTAGTTTCCGGGTCACCTTCAGAGGTAGCCCTACATAGAGCGCATTGCAGTAGTCTAAGCGAGAGATAACCAGAGTACGCACCACTCTGGCAAGACAGCCTACGGGCAGATAGGGTCTCAGCCTGCGTACCAGATGGAGCTGGTAAACAGCTATCCTGGACACAGAATTGACCTGTGCCTCCATGGACAGCTGTGAGTCTAAAATGACTCCCAGGCTGTGCACCTGGTCCTTCAGGGGCACAGTTACCCCATTCAGGACCAAGGAATCCTCCACACCTGCCTGCCTCCTGTCCCCCCAAAACAGTACTTCTGTCTTGTCAGGATTCAACCTCAATCTGTTAGCTGCCATCCATCCTCCAACCGCCTCCAGACAAATACATGATTACAAAAGAAAGAATTATTGCATCCCCAAATGCTTGTGTGGGCTAGATGTAGATTCTGGGTCTGAAAAGATGGATGACTACTAGCTAGTCAACGTATGCTGCAATAATTTTGTTTCGGTTATTTAGGAACTTTCTGCTATCTTTTACTTTTCTGAAAACCAGCAGTCCTAAAGATTAAGCTTTGTCTGTTAAAAAATAGGCTGAATAAAAACAGCCTGAAAGGAAACTTTGGTCCACATTTTGAATTGCTTCTGCGCTTTAACCAGTTTGCCCCATACCATATTTTCTATCAGAAAGGTGACATTTCTTGGAAGAGATGTGTTGGATGGGTTCAGAGGTGGGAAATATTTCCTGAGAGCACTTCAACTTCTTGTTTGTCTAGCTTCTGTGATTTTTCTTTCATATGATTGTGTCCAAAATAGACCTTGGAAGTACTGTGAAACTGCTAAATACTGTATTTGAAGAGAAATGCAGAATTTTAACCCTTCTGCTTTGCTTGGAAACAGTTAGACTACAGAAATCTAAACTGAATATATTTTACTTTGTCATGCAACATAGCACAGGAATGGCTAGAATTTTGAAATGAGACTCTTTTTGTTGTTTAAGTTCATTTTATTGAAATATAGAATGCTGGAAACAATAGCAAATCTGCAAAAAGTTTATTTTCATGTGATCCTGTGTGTTGTATTGCATTGTAACTAATCAGACTTCATTCTGAAAATTAAGCTCCATTGACAACCATAGGACTTCCAAGTAAATATAATTAGGATTGGATTATTCTATCCTCAGTTGTGTAAGCAACAACTAAATATTCTACCCAAATAACAAATCTGAATGATGTGCCAAATATATTTGCAATTTGTCCATTCCTTTATTCCAAGTTCAACCTGCACTCAGATACCTGAGGTGAATATTTCCTGGGAAATACAGTTGTACCTTGGTTTTCAAACAACTTAGTTCTTGAACGTTTTGGCTCCTGAATGCAAACTGTTCTGTTTGTGAACTCTTTTTGGAAGCCAAATGTTCGACGTGGCTTCCAATTGGCTGCAGGAGCTTCCTGCAGCCAATCAGAAGCCTCGCTTTGGTTTCTGAATGTTTTGGAAGTTGAACAGACTTCTGGAACAGAACCTTTTAAATTGGCATTAAAACACCCTGATTTATTCAGTGGTGGCTATCTAGTCTTTTATATATTTTATGTGTTTGGGTTATCGGTGTATTTGGATGACTTTAAACAATAAAATAATACAAATCATATACTTATCCCAATAAAGGCCAAGAACAACAAATAACAGCTAAATTTAGTGTTTAAAGTTAGTTGTTTAAGTTTTAGCTGTTACTGAACTGAAGCCGGATGGAAATAGGGCTGTAGTTTATTTCCAGTATGATGGTTTTTAGTATTGGGAAGCTCATGCTTTCCACCATTTCATGAATGAAAGAAACATCCTAACCAATATGAGAGTGTTTTCTTCAAGTGTGTGTGAAGAGCCAGAGAAAGCTATTCATGCACATCAAGGATGGGGAACTGGATCCAGATGACTCTTTATCTCCTCTGCCCCTGTGGGTCAAGTTTGCTAGATGGGTGGGATCACCCATCCTTCAGTCACCTGACATCAGTGTCAGGTGACTTGCTTTTGCTATAGTTTGAAATTGAATCTAATGGATTTGGGTGCAGTGCTTTGTGTCAGTGATCAGCTAATCATCTGATGGCTTTGATCACTGGTGCTTGCAAAGTGCTCTGCATGGGGGTTTGCAGGCAGTGCTGATAGGCACTGCCTGCACCCCCCTTCCACCACAGCTTGACCTTTACCTGTTCCAAACTTGAGTTCATATCCAGCAACTGTGGCTTGACTGAAATGGTCTTGCTAGCCTGGGAGGCTTAACTTTGCCTTGGGTCAGTGGTTCCTCACCACAAGTGTACATTAAAGTAAAGAATGTTGACAACATCATTCATTGTGATTTAACATTGCATTAATATTTTTGTGAAGAAGCAACACACCTCAGCAGGTTCTGTTTATTTGAACCTCCATTAAAAAACAACAACAAAAACCCCAAACCCTCGCTGTTCTTGCCTAGAACTAACATGTCCCTAAAAGAGGAAACCATAGCACTGGGAACTAATCGTTTTCAAAATAACTGTTGGCATATAATGGCAACCCTGTAAACTGCTGTCCTCAGTGTAGTTCAGTACTCATCTGGCCTCACAGAAACACACATTCTCCATTCTATTAGAGTGCATGTTTGATATGATCAGTTTAAGGTTAGTTCAACCTAAAAATTCCCACAGTTTTAAAATCAGTTGTAAGAGGGGGGAAAACCAAATCAGGTGAACCAAACATTCATATTGCAGTTTCAGAACACCTGGCAAGTAAATGATAGGTTAAGAATATCATAGGACTCCTGGTTAATTGAATACTAATGAAAGTGTTAAATCTCTAGAAAAAGGTATAACTGTTTCTTATTTTCTAATCCACATTTTATGGATTTTTTTGTTTTTGTTTCTATAGTTCTAAACATGCTGAAAATGTACACTTTCCACTCAGAATGCTATGAGAAGGGCAGCCTCTGTCTATTGTAGTAAGAGGTTTTAAAAAGCCCTCATTGCATTGTGTTTTATAATAGAAGTTCGTATTAGCTTTTCTCTTTCTTCACTTCCAAAATAAATCAGTTGTACTTTAGAGTGAGATATACCTTAGAATGCTGCCTTTAAAAAGTTGCATGACATTGTTGGGTTGCTTGCCTTGCAGTTTCTTTGGGTGTGGCAGATATCATTTGTGTTTTTCTTTATTTCTTCCTTGTTTGCTGAAGGATAGCATAATCCATGCGCTCCATAGTGAGATGTTGCTGCATGTGTGTATGCTGACTCCAAGGACTAGAACCCTTCCGATGTGGTTGAACTACAACTTCCATCAGCCAAGCAAGCATGGCCAATGACCCAGGATAATGAGAGCTGTAGTTTGGCAACATTTGGAGGGCCCAAAATCTGAACGCCACTAGCATTTGCATACTGCTCATAGGGGTTAGCACTTCGTATGGAAAACTCCATCAAGCACGGTCATGTCAAAGCAGGCCACTATGTGGCAAATAGGAGCAGTGGTTTGCAGATAATGCTAAGCCAAATTAACATAGTAAACAATACCATAATCACAGGTGTCCCCACAGATGATCGGGCAAACATTGGCTTGTTTCCCCCCTGCCTCCTTGCCTGCTTTGTGCTCTACCTGATATCCTGAGAAAATGTCTACTGGCATTGCCCAGCTGTGACACCATGCTTCCTTCCATTGGCTGGCTGGAGTGGAAATCTTACTCCATTAAAATCCTTGGCAGTGTAGTTGATTAACCTTTTCCTTCCACAGCTTTGCTTTATTCCCCTACTCACCAGTCACCCATAGTGTTGCTCTGTCACATAATTCCGTTGCTCCTACCTTGGTTAGGACAAATCCTGCCCTCCTTCCTCAAGGAATGAAATGTATCTGAGTGAAAAGACAAAGTTTAACATTTTTGCAAATACTCTTGGACTGGAGTTAGAGAAGAGGGACTAGTTTTCTTTCACAGGCAAGATTCCATGAACTGGACACTTGTCCTCTGGAAGGAAGAATAGGACTTTGTATGTGTGTTGGTGAGTTTTGGTCCAAAGGGAAATCATTGAGTTGCTGCTGCTGGCATTACTTCACCTATCTCATCATTTCCAATGTAGCCTGAAGTGTCCCTCCTCCCCTTTTCCTGCTTAAAATTGGGACTTTCTGATATGCTTAGAATATATCCAAGCTGTAAGCCCCACTAAACTTACTGGAGTTTACTTCTGAGTAGACATGTATAGTAATTTAGATAGGAAACCATAGAATCATAGAAGCAGAGAAGAAAAAAATTAACTGGGGGAGGGGAAGAGTGTCCATAAAATGGCTGCTTGTGGACAGAATCTTAAGATAAATTTATCTATTATTTATTAAATTTGTATACTGCCCTATACCCACAGGTCTCAGGGCGGTTCGCAGGATAAAAACAGAATATAACACCACAAAATGCATAATCAAAACAAAACAACCCAAGGGTAGTTTTCTATGGTAGTTTTCTTTTAAATTAATTTTAAACGCCCCATGCTCACTCGTGCAGGCATGACTTTAGAATGTTAGCAACAGGCTTTTAAGCTTTGTAAACAGTAGACAATGAGTGAAGTGCGGAAAGCTGGTCGTAATGAGAAATAAACACTGTTTAAATTTTTATCTCCACTCCACAACTCTTCTGTGAAGTCATGGTGGGTCAGGGCAGACAAATTTCTGTTAAGGAATGCAATTTTATTAATAGTTGCCATAACACAAATTGCTTTAAGAAATCTGGAGGTGGAAGAATTGTTTGGGGGGAAAGGACCATGTTACCAGGGAGATCTAGCAGTGACATCATTTATACTCTTACTACTGTCTCTGTACCTTTATGTGGAACAAACAACCACACTTAAACCATAGTCAAAAAATTGTCCTGGTCCACATCTCTAAACTAGAGATGCAGAACTGGATGTGGCTGGCAGGTTGGCTCCTCAATTCTCCCACTTCTCACATGCCACCTTTGACAGGTAAGTGGGACCAGTTACAGCAAACCCTTTTGAAGTCCCATTTGCTGGCAAAGTTTGCATTCATACTGCATCTACACATGGACATTTCTCCTCTGGAGACATCAGGTGTGGTTTGCATCCAAGTAGTTCTGCAGATCTCTTGGGGCTGTCAGTAAGCCCCATTTGCAAAGGAACAATTGAAGCCACATACTTTCCTTATACTAGACATAGCATATGATTTCAGTTGTGGGGCAGATAGACATGGTTAGGAGGAAATGGCGTAGAATCAGGACACACTGGGCCTAATCGGCTCATGGGCCAGAGATTTCTCATCCTTGCTCTAAAACATAGTTAATGTCAGGTGGCCAACCATGGCTTATTTTATTTGAGGAACTGGGTCAAGTTCACACATAATACTAAACCATGAACTAATATGTGTGAACCAGGTCATTCTCTCACAGAAATATGGAATATCTTTTACAGTACATACTTTATTGAAATATCAAATTGCTGAACAGTACAGTATGTTGAACATTTGAATTTCATTTTGTATGAAGGTGCTCCAAAGGTGGAGCAGGTTCTTGCAGGTGCATTTTTAGTGGGTGTCTAGGGCTACTTTCTAGCTTGAGTTGGGTGAAACAGGTTTTGAAACTGAAAGTCCATAGTCAATAAAAAGATGCTGTAATTGCTTAGTTGTAGGCACTATCATTCATTTCCTTTGTTGTGTGTCCAAAATGGTTTTGCATAAATAGATGTACGAAGCCTAACATTTGGCAGTTGAGGTTTGTAGCATTTAAAACCTACTCCCCCCCCCCAAAAAAAACACCCCACTGATATTTAAAAGGCTTTTGATCTTTCGATTAAAAAAAAAATCCAAGTATTTTTTCATGATGGAAGGTATGTATGTGTGTAGGCACATCCAGCCACCCTCCATCATGAAAAAATACTTGAATTTTATTTTTTTAAAATCGAAAGATACATGTGTACTTACAGGTGGTGACCATTTTAAGTAAAGGTAAAGGGACTCCTGACAATTAAGTCCAGTCGTGAACGATTCTGGGGTTGTGGCGCTCATCTCGCTTTACAGGCCAAGGGAGCCGGCATTTGTCTGCAGACAGTTTTTCCCGGTCATGTGGCCAGCATGACTAAGCCGCTTCTGGCAAAACCAGAGTAGCGAACGCAAATGCCGTTTACCTTCCTGCCGGAGCGGTACCTATTTATCTACTTGTACTGCGTGCTTTCGAATTGCTAGGCTGGCAGGAGCTGGGACCGCACAACGGGTGCTCACCCCGTCACGGGGATTCGAACCGCCAACCTTTCGATTGGTAAGCCCAAGTGGCACAGTGGTTTAACCCACAGCGCCACCCGCGTCCTGGTGACCATTTTAGGCATGTCCAAATGACATGTGATCACCAACACGTGGGTCCTTTGATACCCAGAAGAAGGCAGAACAGAAGCAGTGTGTGCTTGTATGTGCTCTACTGACATGTATGGGGGGGCCAGGAACAGAACCAAGGTTTCCTGCCTGTATTTCTGTGCTTAAAGCTGTTTTAGGTTTAAGTAGATTGAGCTGATGCAGACTCAATATACTTGTGTGAACGATAGCGTGTTTAAGACTTTTAGTCTAGGCAATTCAGTTGCTGAACGAAAACCAAGAAGGAAGTATTCTTTATAGTGGCACATGAAGAAAACTGGTGTTGCACAGTAAGTTCCTGGTTCATTTCACTTCGGCTGTGAGCTTGCTAGGTGTCTTCATTAGCTACTGTTTCCTTGCCCCCATCTTCAGTATGGTGTAACTACAGACCTACTTTGCAAGGCTATTTGTAAGATTTACCAAATGCATATATGGAGTGCTTTGAACTCTTGGCATATGGCATGGGTGTGAAACCTCTAGCATTATTAGACCTAGCGTTTGACTGCAAGGCTGGCTGCCATAGCCAGCTGCTTGACACCTGAAGTACTGTGTGATGTCATGGATAGGGTAGGCAAGGACGTGGCTCCAAATGAGCTATTGGAAGTTTAAAGTGGGCTTCCAATTGTTTATTTGCAAGCGGGACATGCTGACAGTGTTGATCAGGTGATGTGCATTGACAGTGAGCCCCACTGGGATTAGCCAAGAAGGCACAGTGCTTTACAAGTGCCAACAATCAACTGATCATTGGTGCTTGAGAAATGTTGTGCCTTGCCTTCAGTGGCTTGATTTCAAACTGCATGGACAAAAAGGAAAAGGAGCCATGTGATGTCAGATGATTGATAGATGGTCAGCACTGCCCATCTGTCAAAGCAAACCTGCTGAGGGGTTGCAGAATAGTGGGGGAGTTAGAATCTTGCAGTAGTAAAAGAAATTAAGCCTTGAATATATAAATATGAAGGAATGTGGTATAATTGATATTTTATTTGATTTGCACAGGAGAGCCCTTGGTTTACTTTAAGCCATTGCTAAGCATTGTTCACCTTCGGTCAGTTACTATTGCGCAGCCTGACATATTCTGTAGGGTTGTGGAGGAAAAATGTGAATTTTTAAAAATGATTTTTAATTTCAAGTAACTAAACAAGGAATGCAAAGCTTAGTTGTTGTTGTTTAGTCGTTCAGTCGTGTCCGACTCTTCGTGACCCCATGGACCAGAGCACGCCAGGCACTCCTGTCTTCCACTGCCACCAGCAGTTTGGTCAGACTCATGTTTGTAGCTTCGAGAACACTGTCTAACCATCTCGTCCTCTGTCGTCCCCTGCAAAGCTTAGTAGTTATGCAGAAAAGAAAGAAAAATAGAGGCTGATGGTTGTAGTTTTAGATGTCCCAAGAAAGGCGATCAAATGAAAGTGTTTCTTCATAAGGTTCCATGAGTCAATTGTCTTAACAAAGTCAATAAAAGGATAACTTGTCATATAGAAGGTGTGAGTTTTCCTCCCCCACTCCCATCAATATTCCTTTTGTGAAATGGCTAATCTGACCAGAAGCACAATACCTATGAAATCCAGGCTTCAAAAAGATTGGCATTTAAAGTTTTCCAATTTTTTTGCAGTCACTAATCTAGCTGCAGTTAATAAATGGAGAATCAGGTTTTTATTGGTTATGTTCTTAATCCGAGGAGAAAAATTATTGTAGGGCTGTAGCTATTGTCCCATCATTTGATTGTTTGAAAAACTTTTCCCCGGAAGGGAATAATTTTGGGGCAAAACCACACATGTGCACATCTACAAGTAATGTGCTATCTTTAAAGCATTTTCTCAAGTTCTAATTGAGATTGATCCAAATGGCAGTTTATTACAAATGTGTTCCCAGAATTGTTCCTCGGTTCTCCAAAATCTTTTCCCCATTTTAGTCTTAATGAAGTGAGAAGAAGGGTAGCCAATTGTGTGAGGCTTTTATATAGTTGGAAAAATGTGAAATACTTTTTGAAAAAAACCTGTTTATGCTTCTAGGCTTGCTGCATAGTTAATTAGATAAGAAAAGTGATATTGTGCCAGCATTGAAAAGAGCTAACTTTTATGTGAAATATATTCTCAGTGTTCTAAACCATTTCTTTTGTTTTTTCCTTTCCCTAGATTTTGGATCCCTGTTTGATCTGGAACATGACTTACCAGATGAACTGATCAGCTCCACAGAATTGGGACTTACCAATGGTGGTGACATTAATCAGCTGCAGACTAGTCTTGGTATGGCACAAGATGCTGCTTCAAAACACAAACAGTTGTCTGAACTGTTACGTGCTGGTAGCTCACCAAACCTTAATATGGGAGTTGGTGGGCCAGGTCAGGGCATGGCCAGCCAGCCTCAGCAGAACAATCCAGGAATGGGAATCTTAAACAGTATGGTCAAAAGCCCCATGGCACAGGCAGCATTGACATCTCCAAATTTGGGGATGGGTGCAAGTGGACCAAATCAAGGTCCGTCTACTCAACCCACTGCAGGAATGATGCCAGCAGTGAACAATCCGGTAAATCAGCCTGGAATGGGAATGAATGCAGGAATAAATGCTGGCATGAATCCTGGTATGTTGGCTTCAGGAAATGGACAAGGCATGATGCAGGGGCAAGTTTTGAATGGTTCGATTGGAGCAGGAAGAGGGCGTTCCAACATGTCATACTCGAACCCAGGAATGGGTAATGCTGGTAACTTGTTGGCTGAGACATTGCAGCAAGGTTCTCCGCAGATGGGAGGACAGACAGGCTTGAGGGGTCCACAGCCTGGAGCAATGGGCAAGGTAAGTCAAAGTTTTTCTTGTGATCACAAATAAAGTTTTTGAAGTATAATATTTCAAAATACCTGAGCGTTTCCAGAAAACAGGCTTGTTCACTGCAATTATGAACGATACCTGGGAATATTTAAGCATATTAATACATGATAAGGAGGCATGTAGCATTATATGAAAAGTTGTTTTTCTAAAAAAACCTCATAGTCTTTGTGTCCAGTTACAGTATTGCCATTCAAAATGATGTATTGAGTTTATAGCTTTCAATAGTACCTATGATTGGTGTATTAGTTCTTCAATTGAATTTTTTCCCTAGTATTAAAACTACTAGGAAGGCTAATATTGCTATTCTTAAGTGAAACATTGCTATAATTGTGGGTGGGGTGGGAATATATGTGCATGCAATATTTTCCTTGATTTGTTAAGTAGTGGGTAGGTTTATCACAACTGTTACCCATGATTGATAACTTCAACCTCCAGGTGCAGCATTTCTGAGTACAGATGCTGGTGCCAAACAATGAAGAAGAGTTTGCATGGTGGTTGTAGATATTTTGTAGTCACTTTTACAAATTAGATGGTAGACCTGTAGGTTGGCTCCAGCAGGACTTCTCATATCTCAGTACTTGGAAAAAACAGTACTGTGAGTGTAATAAGGCACCAAGAACAGTATCTTCACTAATTAGAATGAATAACCTAGTGCTTTGTAAGTGGTGGAGCAGAAAAATGCTGTACATTTCATTACTAATCATGTAGCTTTGGTGTAACCTCTGCATGTAGTTGTTTACTACTTCAGGGGAAAGGATAGGAAACAGCTTTTCTCTTACTTATTTTAGTACAGTGTTTAGATTAAGCATCTAAAATGAGTCCTCAATAGGTACTTGCCTAGCAGGTGCTTGTCCTATGGGAAATATGTAGCAAACTGCCAGGTTGCTCTCATTGAGTGGTAGCCAGTGAGAGTTAACACATGATTGTACAGAGCAGCAAGTAGAGGACTTGGGTGCTTTATGTAAAATGGGTGAGGAACTATATCTAGCTGGTGGGCTGTACCCTGGTTTCTCCTGCCGATGGTGCGCCATTTTGACAGGTAGGTGAGCCTCTGCCCACCTGGAAATTACTCTTATGTCACTGTGATGGCAGTTGACACATTTTTACTTGGTAGTGCTACAAAGGAAATTCTAGTTCATTCAAGCCTGACTTGGAAGTTACCATCAAGCTACTGATACAGGCCAACTTCATGCTCTACTTTGAGCAGGGATTTAGTGCATTATGGAGTACTGTATGGGGAACTCCATGGTTCAGCTGATCCCAGCAGGGCTGCTGTCACTGCCAAAACCAGCTGATCAGCAGTGATAACAAGTCTCCCTTGCCAATGAACAATTGGGAGTGTAAGGCTCCCAGTAGATCATGACTGCCATTGCACAATCTGCTCCATACCTGATATCACATGACATCAGTTGTGGGGTAGGTAGGTGTGGTTTTGGGAAAGCAGCCTCACAAGCCAAATTGGGAACAGTGCTAGGTCTAGGTAGGCCCACAAACCAGAGGGTCCTCATGCCTGGTGATAGATGTAGTCAGAAACATATGAAGGGCACACGTTGGTGAGGATTTCTTTAGTAGAATAGATCTGTGCAGTCTTTGCATATAATACCCTTTCACCTGTCTTTTGAAAACTCATTTGCTCTAATGACTAAACATAATAATGTGTTCAGTGTCCGTAGTGTGGCCCTCACTGGCAGGTTCACTACTTAGATGCAGACTGGGTTTGCAAGTTGCTTGGCTGATGAACCTGCTTGCCTTACAGTTCCATCTTTGTGAGCTGTTTAGCTTGTCAAAGAGTGAAGCTTGTAAAGGGGATATAGCAAATTCTGATCTTTGGTTCCTAAGGTCTGCAGAATCTCAGTTGATAGTTCAGACATAAGTCTTGTAAGCAGATTTTAAAGGCAATAACTAGCTCTAAAGTAACAAAGTAGAACAAAGATTTTAAAGTTTGGATGTATATAGGTGCAGTGACAAGATAAGAATAACATTTTATTTTTAGAAAGGTTGTTTTTTTATGGGGAGAATGGACTTCACACTGTCAGTAGCGAGGAAATGGAAGTGTGTGACCAAAAAAATAGTACAGTATGGTGTTCTTTGTTTTTGATTAACTCTGGCAGTGGGAAGGCATGAGAGGCTGGGCTTTAGCAATGAAATGTAACTACTATTGTAGGTGCAGTTGGCTACACACATACTCAAGTGACAAAATATGAATTTCAAATTATCAAAAGTAGTGCCAGATTTTATAGTGAGATGAAATCTGGAATTTCAGAAAAATATGTAGCATCACTGCTTAGCATAACTTGAAACAACACCATCTTATAATATAAAATAAATTTGCCATTGTAAATGTAACACCCCCCTACAAAAATACTTAATGATCCATGTTTTATCAACATGTTTGATTTCTTGTATATTTGGCTGGTAAGTTGAACAGTGTCCTAACCCTGAAAGAGAATGCAAGTGTTTGATTCAGTCTGAGAACTTACTGGAATCTAAATTGAAGAGTAGAGGAATCCTGGCCTCAGATGCAGGGAATTAATCAACATTTTTTGTAGTTGAATTCTTGAAGCAAAAACATTTTTTGCTTGACATGAGAGAGCTTGTTGCTATTGAGGAATGTTTTTGTGACAGGACTGCTACATTACTGTACTTCCATCGCTATTTCTGTGCTTGAGATGGCAGCTTTTTAAAAATAATGTGAATTAGTTGGAATTAGTTGCAGAATGCTTCACTGCCAGTGACTACTGTAGGTACATGTTCACATTTGGAAGTTGGGGAAGTAGAATCACTTCAATTTTGTCTACTAGTGAATGTTTTGGTTTACATGGGAAATGATTTTAGCAAGGTATATGTGAATGAGGTGGACAGTGATACTTGGAAAAGGGAAGTCTTGCAGTCATTGCTGATTTCGGTGGCATCTTGATAGAAGTTGTGGAAGCACTATCTCAGAAACAGGGTTAATATGTGGAGTAAAGAACAAATATGACAGTGAGAAGGCCCTACAATTTGCTAGCCATGCCCTCTCCCTAGCAAGCATCTTTCACCCCACCTCCTCACCTGGTAAGGGGAGCATGCAGGCTTGGGAGCTGCAGCTCAAAGGAAGTGGCATCCAACAACCTTCTCGGCTTCACTGATGTGGTCCAAAGGAAAGGAAAGTTTGGTTGCAGGAGTTGCTGGAAGGAGGTATACAGGGCACCATCCAACCGTCTTAGGGACTCCATTTTGGATTGTGTAGGGTTTACTCCTTAGCCTTTTCTTCACCTGAACATGTCCCACAAAGTAGCGGGTATGGATTTTTTTCTCAGGGTTTACTGGTCAGTTCACCTCCTGTTATATAACTCAGGCTGGGAACAGGTTGTGTTCTATCTCTAAGAGCTACTGAAGTAAAGATGCATTGTGCCCACCTTCTGATCTCCACTATAATGATATCTCCCATTTAATATTACTACTTTGGGGAAGGGTTGCTATTTATGTATTGCCCTTAAAAATAACTGGTGTATTCTGTGGCTTCCAAGATAAAAACCTGTAACACCTCTTTCAACATGGATTTCCTGGAAAAATTTCCGAGAGTGATCTAGTTTGCCATATTTTCTTGTATTTAATAAACAAAACTAAAATCTTTGAAACTATCAAGCTTGCTTAATAGCTGCGTTTGGCATCTTTTCATTTTTGCTAATGAACTTATAAAACAGAAAAATTTTCATGGAAAAATAAAGCTCTGAAAAGTTTTCTGCTGCACATTGCTGAGAAGTCTTGTGCTTTGCATGGACATGAAACACATGAATAGTGGCTCTGGAGTGATACAGTTTCCTTTTCTAAATCTGTGGGGCTTGTATGTTTTGTTTCCCAAAGCACCTAGAATTCTAAGTTGCAAACATTTTTATTTATTACCTGATTATATCAGGCCCTCAAGGTCTCAGCCAGCAGAAATTCTTTTTTGGCTCTTTTTTGGCTCTTTCTTGGTGGCAGTTGTTTAACCTAACCCTGGTTTGGGAAAGGTTTTGAATCTGAGAACAAAACTGGTATGTTTACCTAAAGATGCTTACAGCCAATAAAAAATCAATATAGATTAACAACAAAGTTGCAAAGCAACAACACTGTCTTTCAAATGGATGCAAATATGTATTTGATCAACACAGTTATAGGTGGCATTTTAGAATTTGATTTCATATGGTAGTAGCCTTGCTGTATTGAAAAGTGTTTCTGCTCTCAAGATAGGGAACATACCTTTCACTGATCCCACTACCTTCTGCAGACCTTAGTGCCATATTTCATAGAAGGGCTGGTCAAATAACTAGATTTAAACTGGCTAAACTTAAAGGTGCAAATATAATCCTCATTAATTTATTGATCACCTTCTTAAAAACGTATCTCAAGGTGATGTATAATTAAAAGAAGTTATAACACAAAAATAGCAGATTCATTTAACACAAAAATGAAATCAAGCAAAGTAGACAGTATGATATAGCCCAGTTAATGCTGCTGGTAAAACCTGTTGATACAAACATGTCACTTATTTCAGGAAAGTACAGGTAGAGAGGGTGCCTGTTGTATCTTGACAGGAATTCTATTCCACAGAGTGGTGACAGCCACACACTGCTCCGAGTTACTGCAGAGTGGGCTTCTGAGATCTTTGGAACTTGCAGGAGAAACTTAACTGCAGGCATTTTCAGATAGCCAAATAGCAGTTAGAAAGACAGTGACCCTGCTACCAGATCTAGCTTTGTGACTTGAAGCCCACAAAATGCAGTGCTGCAACCTTTCATCAGCTGAAGCAGCTTCATAATTCTATAATGAGAATTTCAGTTCCTAAAGATTAGTTGGCTTATGTAAACAGATTTTTAGAAAACTATTTCTTTATTACCAAAAGTTCTTAAGAAAAACTGCAGGTGTCAGGCATAATTTGGGGGCATAGTTTTTTTCTTCAGAAAGGCAAATGTTCTTCTAGGATGGTGCCGCCTATAACATAGGCACGAATAATCTGAACACTGAATGTCTTTCCCTTAAACAGTTTCATTCTATGCAGACGTTTACAGAGCTAAATTTTAATGCACTTTTACTCAAAATGCATTTTTTTAGTATTGTGCGTTCTTACTCAAGCAAATCCATTGAACAAAGTAGGACTACTGATAAATGTACATATCATTGCAGGCTTAGTCTGTTGGCTATACCTCACAAGATTGATAAACTCTACTAAGATTTCTTTAATAGTCTGACAACTTTAATAATATAATAATACTTAACATGTGAAGATTCAGTTTAATGAGCATTTGGAGTATACTGTCTTCAAATCCTGAAATTTACTTGAGTGGTAATTGGAGAAGCAAAGAAGATTGTTTAACGTGAATTGTAGATATGGTTTTGCTCTGCTTCTGTCAGTTTTAGCAGAAAGGACACTCTTTTTGGCTTGGACACCCCCATTTGGAATGTATGTTCTTAAGCTAGCTGAAGAGCCTATTAGAGGGAAATCTGAAATGGAGGCTGAGACTCAAGAGTGTATTCAACTGGTTTGGCTGTTGGCAGAGAGCCCAAGTTTCACTTTTTGAGGTGGAGTTGGTACAAGCTGACAACAAGCATGCTTGATCTGTGTTGCTCTCCAACCAGCTGTTGTCGATACCCCACAACCGAGTCTAGAAAAGTAAACTGGGAACAGGAGGTTTTTGAGGGGTCTAAAAATGAAAAGTATTTTGTAGCCTACGTATAGCTGAGCTTCATCTTCAAATGAAATACTTGGCTTCTTTTGTATGGCAAAGCAAAATGGCATGACTGTTGTGCATATCAGGATGAGCATTTTCTTCTACTTTCATGGGGTTGTAATATATAGGTGCTTTATCTGCAGGAAACATTCTTGTCAACTAACACTTTGTTGTACTAAGGTTTGATATTTGTGCTTTTATAAAAGCCCTTATCCTGAATTCTAAATACAGTAGGTGGAAAGCAGTGGTGTGAATTTCCATTTTCTAAAATGGATCTAATTTTCCCCAATGCCCAGTTTAAATCAGCTTTACAAATCTGATTATGATAATTGTTGGACTTAGTCTATACTATATATAGCTGTCTCAAAACTATACCATATAGCACTGCGTACTATAGATGTGGTATAAAATTTAGTGTTATGCACTTTGCTTAAATTTAATGGGGGGGGGGGAGAAAGCACTGAAAATTGTTAACATATGCTAATTTTATCAAGCCCAAACAGCTGTACATGAGAGAGAGAGAATGAACTGTGTTCATTTACGTTGAAGTGACTTAGTTAGATATAACTGACAGTAGTTTGGAATACTCTGGATTTATTTTTGTTGTACTTCTGTTCAGGTGTTCAGTGTTTTGTTTTTTAAAAGAGGTGTGTTTCTATCCATTCATATAAATTGGCCTGTTCTGGCTCTAATTGAGCACAGTACAATGATTCTACAATCTTCTGGTGTTGTTGAATATACTCTAGAACTCTTGCATTTGAGCTGTAATTTAATTTTATTATCTGTGTGAAAAGGTGAGTCACGTTTTCTTAAAGAGCAGTTAAGAATTATGGATTAGTAGTTACTTGGCATATCATTGGTATACATGAGCTACAGTAAATATCATTGATGGGTGTAGAATAACCAGACCTTGATATCTGAACATTATGCAGTCCAAGTGGAATTAAGCAACAACTGCAGTACAAGATCTTGCAGGTAGAACTAGATGAAGTTGGGATGTAACTTGGTGGCAAATTTTTGTTTGTACTTTTATTTATTTTTGAATAATTTCAAAGAACAATTGTACAAGACATAACATAAATATACAACCACATGTGAAAGAGAAATGTCAGGATGAAATTGGGATTAATCTCTGATTAGGTTCACAATAGGAAGTGTGCACAGTTTGAACCTGGGACATCTTGTGCACAACCCCTGGCATTTCTAGGTAGGGCTGGAAAAGGCTACTGTCTGAAATGTTGGAGAACCATTGCCAATCAGACTGTAGATGATAAAGACCTAGCAGCAGCAATGGTCTAAGGCATTTTCCTATGTTCTTGTGCACCATATTAGCAACACCAAGGATGTGGAATGTGTTTTGTTTCAGATGTTGTTGAACTCCGATTCCCTTCAGGCCCAGCCAGCGTGGCTAGTGATCAGAGTTGGTAGGAGTTGGAAGCCCACATAGAGGGTCTCTGGTTCCCAATCCTGGAATTTTTGTGTGGTATAAAGGATATGGTTCAAAAGTTATATGTATGCAAGAACTGACGAAGTCATAATTTAATAGCATAGTTTCTGGGGCTTCAGTAAAAAAAGACATGATATACAGTGGTACCTCTGGATGCGAACGGTATCCATTCCGGAGCCCTGTTCACATCCTGAGTAGAACGTAACACGCGTGTGCATGGGTTGCGTTTCACTGCTTCCGTAATGCACGTGACAGCATTTTGAGCACATGTGCGAGTGGCGAAACCCGGAAGTAACTCGTTCCGTTACTTCCGGGTCGCCGCAGAGCATAACCTGAAAACGCTCAACCTGAAGCATATTTAACCCAAGGTCTGACTGTATTTGATACATAAATGAACTCCAAGAAAGGACACATTTTGATCCATTGATTTACATGTTGGCATTGTCTAACAAGTGTTTTGGCCACTTAAGGATTCAATATGCCACATATTAAAATGAACTGAAAGGTTTGGCTTTGCAATAATAAACCTCCTTAACTCTTGGTAAATACTGAATTTAATTCAAATGTATATGTCTAGGGAAAGTCCATCTTATCTTCTCCTTTATTTTTTCTTGACGATGGTTCACATGTCTTTTCTTAGAGCAAACATGCTAGAGTAGCTTGCAACAGTGTTTGAAATTAGCCAGGCACATTTTGCACCTGGCTATCAGCCACTTGTGACCAAGTAAAGAAGCCTAAGTGTGAGGATGGCACCTGACATTTCCACCATCTGGAGGTGCATGCCTCAGGATCCTTGGATTTTGATTGTTTTCACACACCAATAAGACATCCTGTAGAATTCTATAAGTTTTATTTTATCTACAAAATCAGAATGAATTTCAGGAACCAACATGCTTTATCTGTGCAGCCTGAGCAGGAGCAGTGAACAATGTTATAGTTAATTGTTGTAGCTTCTCTTCACCTACCCCACTTACATTATGAATGGTCTGTGTCACCATTAAGAAAAAGAGGTAAGAATAGGCTTATATGTATGTGTGTCCCTGGATAAAGTGGCTATTCCTCCTTAAGTTCACAAAGTTCTGAGTTTCTAACACTGGTTTATAGTGGGAGTGTGGTCAGTTTGGGCTTTTAAAATGCACATGCTGCAGACTGAATTTAACAGGGGAGGTGGAGTAAATTGCATTCTTGAAACAGAAGTTTCCAGTGCCATCTGCTCTGTTAGCATCTATAGAGAATTTTCCAAATTTGAGTATTTAGAGGATCAGTTTGCTGCCAAGAACGTGTGTGGAGAACCACCCCCTCCCAAATATAGGAGCTTCTACTACTCATTGTTATGTTTCATCGGTGAATGTGAATATTGTCAGTTCCCTGAGCAATGACTGAAGAATAAATACCACAAGTTTATTTTAATTATTGTTCTTGTTTATTAAATTGATATAGTTTTCTTCAACCAAAGATCACAGAGTCGTTCGCAACATAATATGGCCTTAACTGGGATTTAACAATCGGCCTGTAAGAGAGCCAGTGCATTGAACAGATCTTCTCTTCACATCTCAGCCATATTACACTTAATGGTAGTCGGCTATGCTGGTGCCATGACATTGATAATTTAGTTAGTTAGAGGCTTGGAAGAATGGCTCATGAAGATAGTTTAGTTATGAATCCAAATGGGTACACTTTACAAACATTAAACTTAAAATCTCTTGATATTTTGGAATCGTGAGAGTTGCAAGGGACCTTGGTGGTCATAGCATTTTTCTCTTGAGTTTTACTTGTGAATCTAGGGACTGCTGATAGTCCATAGTGAGCTTTCACATGAAATCATGAATGGAAGAGAATGCTAGAGGTTATTCCCAGACCAATCAAATATTAAAAAATAATAGGATTATAACAATTGTGCACAAGCTTTCTCAATTGGATAAATGGGTCTTTGCTGTATCTACTTTATATTATTTGAGTTTTGTTTTAAATGTGTCTGCTCTGTTTTGTGTTTTTAACCGTCTTTTCACTTTTCATTTTTATTATCTTGTGCATAACTTTGAGATGATTGTGCAGAAGGCTACTTAAAAATTAATGACAATAATAGTATAAATTGGCCGCAAAGTTAACAGCCAGCCAAAAATAGTACTCAAAAGAGGGGCTGATGGAAGATGGATAGAATATTTGCCAGCCCCTGCTCTGGGTAAAAAGCAGAGTGAAGAATTCTACAGGCTAGAAACACAGTAGGCACCAAGCCTTTTGTGTTCCTATACAGTGGTACCTTGGTTTGCAACTGCTTTGGATTACAACCATTTTGGATTGCAAACACATCAAACCCGGAAGTGCGTGCCCCTTTTTTTGGGATTCTAACCCCCCTTTTTTTTATTACAACCCATTTTTTGGGGGGAGGCCTCATTTGCGAAAGCGCACCTTGGGTTAGAAAATGTTTTGGCTCACAACCGGACCTCCTGAACGGATTATGGTTATAAACCAAGGTACCACTGTACTTTATGTCTTGAAAATAAAGACTCATTCTGCAAATCCAGCAAACAAAGCAAATGGACTAGTGGCAGAGGCATGAGTCACTCCACACCTCCCTGTTCTTCCTTTTCCTACTTGTAGCATAGAGGTACTACAGGCTGGTGGCAGAGGAATGAAGTGCTCTCTTGCTTTCTAGGATGGACAGGTATTAGGGAGCTTGACCTCTAGAATCCAATATGAAAATTCAGTGGGCTGGCAGTGGTGCGTTGAAATGTTTCATCTCTTTGCCAGCAGTGTACTTGATTCCTGTGCACAGCATACTGAGCATCTTCCCACCTCCTAGGCTCTAGCAAATGAAAACTTTAAACATTCTTTAAAAAGCAATAATAAACTCTAACCAGTCACTCTGAAGTTGGCTACAGCAACTACCAGAGGAGCAACATATTGTGCCTGCCAGTTTATGTATAACTTCATGATCTGTGCTGTCAAGGTGGATCTAAACCTATGTAGTCTTAATTTTCAGGGTTGTCTGTGTGGCATGTTTTGAGGTACACAAAGTGAAGACACAAGGATGACAGAGCAAATGGGATGACTTAGCAAGAGCCGAATAACTTGCAATTGTCTTCTATTCCCCAATAGAAGGATAGTAGAGAGGCTCCGTTCTCCACTGATGATGTAACCAAGCTTGTGTGTTCAGTTATTTTTACATGCTTCTCTATGTTTGAAGCTAAGGAACACAGATTCCCCATTACTACTAGGCCTGGGCGATATATCGCCCAGGACCGGTATGAGGAACAGGCCACAATGTCTGCTTCACTCAGCGGTGTTGCGCTGAGTGAAACAGCCATCCCACTTCTTTCTCATATAACAGAGAGGGAGAAACAAGCTGTATCTGTGAAGTGCATCTTTAAACTGCCCGACTGAGGAGTGTGCTGCTGCCCTTGCATCAGTTGAGCAGTCAAAGGAGCCCCTAGGCTTGCACTAGCAGAGAGCGTGGTTGCTGCTCCTTGCAGCGAGCAGTTAAAGGAGCCCTGATACTCCGCCCACTCACAGGTGTTCCCTCCCCCCAGCTGAGTGGCACAAAGCAGCTCCAATGCTATTGCTGCTCACATTAGAGAGCACGGAGCTGTCTCAGCTGGGGAGGGGGTGAAACTGCCTCAGCTCTGGAGGTGAGAGCAGGGGCAGTTTCACCTGGTGTCTCGCTGGCAGAGGCCAATGCACCTTGTTTTTTCAACATTGTGGTATATCACCAAACTGCGATGTTTGGCTGGCGATACACTGTTATGTTGAAAAGCTGCTGCTGCTAGTGCTGATAAAATAATTTATTATTTATACCCTGCCCATCTAGCTGAGTTTCGCCAGCCACTCTGGGCGGCTCCCAATCGAGTGTTAAAAACAATACAGCATTAAATATTAAAAGATGTCTTTTAAAAATAGGATAGCTGCTTATTTCCTTGACATCTGATGGGAGGGCATTCCACAGTGCGGGCACCACTACTGAGAAGGCCCTCTGCCTGGTTCCCTGTAACTTCACTTCTTGCAATGAGGGAACCTCCAGAAGGCCCTCAGCACTGGATCTCAGTGTCCAGGCTGAACGATGGGGGTGGAGACGCTCCTTCAGGTATCTCCCAGCCCTAATTACTACTACTATACTACAGAATTATGTCTGTTTTATATCCACCTCAACTTACTAGCAGTGTGACCTTTTTAGGGGGTGGCATCAGCTGTCTCTACTGGAGAACAGGGTACTGAGTTGTGTATGTTGATGAGTATTAGATAATGCAAAAGATAATGATATCAGAAAGTTTTGGAAGGGAATTTCCAGTATGTTACAGTAGTGCATAGAATGGACTCTTCCACTCTAGCCATCTAGGTTTATTTAACTGATGCTGGTTTCTTAATTATGTTCGTACCTGCTACTTTGTCTAAACCACAGATTTCCTCTTTTAAAAACAATGTGCTTGTTTTCTCTGCAACTAAAATCTCTGTGTAAAATGGACTGTGGCCAGCAGAGCTTTCTTATAATTTCCAGTAGAGATTTCCTGCTATCTAGGAGCTTTACTAGCAAATAGTATTAAATGAACTTACTTGGACAAGTAGATAAGATCTGAGACATAGAAAATCTTCCTGTATAAAGACCCAATCATTGAAAATTACCTGCTCTGGTAGACCACACTTCTGAAAGAGGCACAGAGATTGTGTATTTTATTTATAATGGGCCAGGGGTCCACCAGCTTGGAGCTGGGGAGAAGGGCAGAGCCTTGTTGCTTCAATCTCAACTGAAAACTCATGCATTTTTTTGATAACTGTTTAAAGATTGTCATGATTTAGACCAGTCCACCATTGTACATAATAATAATAATAATAATACCACCACCACCACCACCATATGGAGGAATTCAGCGTCATGCTGTAATGATTGTTCTGTCAGTGCATGTATTTCTGCTTGTCAGGTAGAACTGTCCCTTCTCCTCACCCCCGTGCAATGTTCTAGGGATTCTCTTGACTCGCCAGAGTAGATTTGGTGGAGCAGGAGAAGCCCCATTGTGCTAGTGGGAGACAATATGCTGGCTTCCACTAGCATGTTAGGTTAGGTGAGTCTAGGGTGTAGTATCCACATATGTCAGGAGAACTGTTGGATTACTATTCAACAGCTAATAGTGAAAAAGTCAATAAATGTAGAAAACATCAATTTAGGCAGCTGCCACATTCAGCTGTGTTTTCCATATATACTCACATGTTCTGCTTATTTTGTGTATATATATGCCCATTTGACAGCTTCAGTCTGGAGCACTGACACTGTTACAGGTGATTCATAATACTCATTCTGCACTTGTAAAAATTTGACATTTAGGAACTATCAATAATTGTATTTTATATTTTTGTAATTTGCTTAGAGGTTTTCTTAGATCAAGTGATATATAATTCTTTGTTAAACAATTAATGGCTCGGGTGTTGCTTTGATATAAAATCTTTAATCTGCCAAACCATTGAGACATTATTTCAAATCTTCAATTTCTTCATGACCTATGATCAGAATCAGGCTCAATATTCAGATTGTAAAATTGAAGCTGTGCCTTTGGATCATAAGCATTCAAGGATAAATTAACTTTTGAGGTGCTCAGTCAATATAATTCAATATGTGGAGGAATATATATATGAAATGCTTGATTTAAAATGAAGGGAAAATGGAAAGTATTGAATGATAGCAAAATTTTATTAATTGTCAGTACAACCAATATTGAATTGGGGTTTGGAAAGAGATGGATAGTATTAAGAGGGTATATGTAGATCAGAATTTGTTAATACTTTGCAGTTTGTTGATATTCCATTCCTTGAACCAAACAGTAGTTAACCATAGTGTATACCATGAAATGAACAGAAGAAAATGAAAATATTCCTTATTTGTCATTCTTTAATTTCTAGATGGGAATGATGAACAACCCCGGTCCTTATGTACCACCATACAGCCAGAATCCTGGACAACCAATTGGAGCCAGTGGACTTGGTCCCCAGATGCAAAATAAGCCTGTATTACCTAACAGTTTACCCCAGTTTCCAATGGACAAGAAGCCAGTGCCTGGTCCAGTAATGCCTAATATGGTAGGTAGTAACTTCTATTTCAAATTATTGTAGAGCTAGTTCAAGATATACCAGTATTTTGTCTTAAAGGGTTCCATATTGTGTCACATCATGAGAAATAAGGGTATTCAACCTAGAAGAAAAAAGCATTTTAGTTGAGTTTTAATTTCTTTTGAATGGCATTTCTATTTGAACCATATCTCCTTGTCTTTTGCATAATTCTCATATCTACTCTTTCATCATCTGAATTCTAGCCTTTTAGGGGGCAGACAGTACTATTTCCATCCATATATTGGAGGACATATAGAAATAACAGTCTGTGATGTATTCTGAAACTGTGTTCATGTGCTTGTTGATAATAAGGGTGGAAGGTTCAAGGGGAAATGGGATATAGGAAGAAATGGATGACATAAAATTACTTTTTATTGAAAACTGACTTTATGTGAGTTTACATAGGTGCATTGTCATAGCAGGATGTAAGATGTATTTGATGAGCAGTGATTGCATCAGTTCATTCATTTGCCAATCTATGCTTTGCAGCCATTGAGCCAACACATTCAGTGGAGCATTGCATCACAGATACACCTCAGCTCCCAATGAGCAGACAGTGTAATGTGCACACACTTAACTTGATTCTTGTTAATCCTGCCTTCCACAGTGCTGAGCTAGTGACACAGCAGTACAAGAGAATCTCTGTGCACATAGAGATTCCATTCCCAGTAACTGTGCATGTCAGTGGGACACACACAAGTCCTTTCTGTCCTGTTCTGCCCCCCTTTGGCACCAAAAATGATGCATGTGTCAGTGGTCGTGTGAGTGGGAAGGTGCCTGTACATGCTCATAAGGTTCTTAGCATCCCTATTCCCTTCCAGATGATGTGTGCCTTATTGGTATTTTTAACAGCAGGTTTTGGGAATGGTGGAGAGGTTGGAGGCAGGGGTATCAAGGAACATAACTCTTCTTACTGGACAATACAGAGGTGGAGGAGGAGGCAGAATGTAGCTGGGTAAGATGTTGGAGGAACCAGGCTGGTCAGAACATGGAGAGTGTGACACTTCCTTGGAGCTTCCAATGTCCCTTTCTCCTTGCTGTGAGCTATGGTGAAGATGGGCAAACTGTGTTACTTGGATTGTGAGGTCTGCAAAAGCCATGCAGAGCTACCACCGCTCTCTGTGTTGGCCTATATTGGCCTTTTTAAGCTTTCAGTGCTCCATTCTCTGGGAAGTAAGGGGGGGCCTGGGCGGTGGGCGATGAAGGCGCCATACTGAAAAGCAGGCTGGAGCTGGGGAGGGGAGCACTGAAAAGGCTGTGTAGAGCTGATTCCTGGGTTGTGTATAGCCTGTCTTAATTTTTCTACCACCCTTGTGGGGGATAGAATTGCAGGTATGCATGCTGTATTACTTATCTCACGTTGCATTGTATGTGTGGCCTGAGTGCATGCATGGAACCATGCTCTTAAAAAGTAGAAAGCTAAGAGTGTAAGTCAGACCCCCAAACATTCTTAGACTGCTGTTTCTGAATGGCTAGCTGTTGCCAGTAATCTTTGTAGCCAAGTGTTGCTCTGTAAAAAGTGGATTTTAAAAAATCTTCGTTCATCATCTTCATCTACTCTGAGCAGCACAGGTGTGTAGCTCTTCACTTATTTCAAGCTAATTCTGATTGCTGACTTTTTTAGAATGTCTTATGCACCTTATGGTCAAATTGTGCATCCCTAGATATTGGCAATTTAAAAGTGAAATAACGCTGTATAGATCCTAATAGAACTGTGCTGAACTTTTGCCTAAAAAATACTGGGAACAAAGAAGATTAGGAGAAGTCAAAACATCTTACAGTGCTCCTCTTTGCTTGCTTCCACTATGAACTGTTCACATTAACTTTTAAGCCATATTCCTGATGTGATCCAAACCAATTGGGAATCAGGTGGGCAGCATGTTGCGCTGCTCATCAGATCAGCATGCCAATAAGCAACAGTTGGTTTGGCTCTCAGATCTAATAGATTCCAATAGTGAACTAGTTCACACAATACATTAAACTAGAGTTTATTTTAAAGTATGTTTTAATGAGTATAGGCAGTATATTCTTCTACTGCTATAACATTCATGTCAATGAATTAGAGTGAGGGCAGAAACATTGGCCTCCCTCAGCACAGGCTTCCTGACACTGGCACACAATGAGAATTGACTAACCTAAAAAATTCAAATGTCAGGTGAATTCTACTTACACTCCCCTGAATGGGTAAATCCCCCCCCCCTTACAGCGTTCGAAATTAGCCAGGCACCATGCTCATTTTGCACCTGGCTATCAGGCACATGCAACTAAGTGAAGATGTCTGGGCGCCAGGATAGCACCTGACATCTCCGCCACTGGCTGGCGTACAGCATCATTGTTGTTTTTTTGCTGCCGTGCTATGGCATGAGTCAGATTTTAGCTGGAGCTGACAGTATACAAAATTCATTTTCAGCTTTGTAATCATGGGGGGGGGGGGTTGGTTGTTGTTGTTTTTTTATAAAGTGCCTAAACATTCCTTTAGTGTGCCCGTAACCTAGGTTTAAGGGGCCATATGACGAATAGCTTTAATATCTCTGTTTCTAACACTGCTCTTCATAGAACTGGTCAAACAGTTACCTCAATGAGAGAGGGGCAGGCACATGCAGGAGTAGGGGAGGAACAAATTATTGTTACTATTATTTATTAAGTTTATATACAACCCTTTATCCGAGGATCACAGCATGGTTTAGAATATAAAAATACATAACATAGTAACAAGCAAAACCAATAACCCACACCCATTCACGGTTTAAAAGGCCATAGGGACTATAGAGTGGGTAGGAGCACACTTTTCATAGTTTAAAATAAACTATGGAGTAATGTTATGTACAAACTGGGCCAGTGTAAACTTGTACACCATAATCCATATAGCATTGGCAAAGAGCACTTTAAAAGCTTCACTGTATGACTATAGATCATGCTAATTAGGTATGTTGTATTACTCTTTATTACTCTAATAAAGAGTAAGTTTATTAGTTGTGATTGAAATACAATTGGTATTGGGTACACCAATTAATTTGAAGAGAGTGAAGCTATCTGTGCGTGCCACAATCCTACCACCTGTATAGGGAAGTTCCATTCATGTCAGTGGGGTTTTACTATGAATCGCCATAATACCCATACATGTGAAGAGTCAAAAGTTCTGGAATTTACAGCATTGCTAAAGGGTAATTCAATTGTAGTATTATGTTGCAGTCAGTTTGGGAAGGATGAAACATGGTTCATATGGAACAGTAATGCAGAGGAAAGCTCATTTCAATTATTAGTGTAACTTTTGTTCAAACTGGAGTTAGCCTTTGCCTATGGTGCCCAGTTAGTTTCAAGCTGTGAAGCTCCAGTATACTTGAAAACAGGCTGGAAGTGAAGAAATCCTTTTACTACTGTATTTGGGTGAAGCTGACATGAAAACTGAATTTCTCCCATGGATGGTACAATGTTAGTTGTGCTGAACTCTCATACCTTGACCCCTTGTTAAAAGAGAAAAACAATAATTATTCCTTCCCAGTTAATGAAGCAAGCCTGAAGATCCTTAAAACCAAATCAAGTTAAGCTCTCTGAAGTTGAATGAAAAGCAATATGGAATAATGCTTGCATTGCCACTTCCAAAGATCAGCCTCAGAAGTGGCGTTGCAAGGTGGTTGCTAAGCAGAATAGGACATATATTTCTAATTATCAACCTCAGCAATATTAGTTTGCTGTGTTGCATTGGTATTGGCTACAATAACTATGTCTCCTGTGCTTGATCTGTCCTTTGCATTGCTCCATATTTAGGGATGGTATGTTTATGCGTTGGCTGCTGGAGGTTAGAAAATATTGATTCATGAAATCATTCCTCATACTCATTATATTAGTAGGCTGTGTTGTATGGCTGCTTTCTTTAGGGACTATATGAGCATTAAGTTGCATTGTGGAACTTTGCTTGAGAATGGGTTTTCTTCAAAGAAAGAAGAGCTTTCTCTGAGAGTTATCTTAAAGTAATTCATATAGCTGCTGCTTCTACAGGTCTAAGCAAACTTTCAAAAGACATGAATAACTTCTTTGTGTTTTGCTGACTTCTAGAGAACTGTCAGGGTTAGACTTCCATTTGTCTTCTTTATTTACCTTTGAAGGGTCAACAGCAGACACCTCCAGTTCAGCAGGCTGGGATGGTGTCAACTGCTCCCCAGGGCATGGGATCAGGAGCACCAACTGCAGACCCAGAAAAGCGCAAGCTCATTCAGCAGCAACTTGTTCTCCTCCTACATGCTCACAAATGTCAGCGGCGGGAACAAGCAAATGGTGAGGTGCGGCAGTGCAACCTCCCTCATTGTCGAACCATGAAGAATGTCCTCAACCACATGACACATTGCCAGGCTGGAAAATCTTGCCAGGGTAAGTATAAAGTTTTTCATCTCATAGAAATCTTTGGTCCTGTTCTTGTCAAGTCAAGTCAAGCCCCTCCGGAAATGTTACCATTGTGACAGTAGGAAGCTAATACTGTCTGAAAAACAATTTTGCAGTAATTTGTGCTCACAAGTTACAAGGTCAGGATGAGAGATACAGATACTGAAGTTTTAGCAATCAACTAATAAGAGATCCAGACTGGGTGACCTATTGCAAAGAGCAGAAAAGCCTTGATCTGTACTTGGGTAAGATAATTTTCAATCAACTAAGATTTCCCTTGACCTATCAGTCAAAAGAAGACTTAAGGGGAAAGTTTTCAATTCTGGAGATATAGATATACGTAGATATATGCAGTCCAATATACTCAGAAGCATGGGTCACACTGTACTCCAAGTAATTGTGCGTAGATTCTGTGCATCAGTAGCACATGTATAGCTGGCTCAAAGAAATTTAAAGTTTTAAGTGTAAAATTGCTTTTTAACCCTCTTTTTAGTGGCTCACTGTGCATCTTCACGACAAATCATATCGCACTGGAAGAATTGTACACGACATGACTGTCCTGTGTGTCTCCCTCTCAAGAATGCTGGGGACAAAAGAAATCAACAATGTAAGTACTCACTAATTTATTTCTTTTTAGGGCATTACAGATTTGCAGTATCACTCCATTTCTCATAATGTTTCTCCTAATACTATTAATGGCTGGTGTGAGAGACAGCTGCAGGATCAAGTTCCTACAGGATAAGCAGTGCTCCTGACAGCAGGGACCCTCGATACACATGGACCCTCTACTCTGGCCTCACTATCATATTGTGATGGCAGTCTTGTCTGCAAATACAGTAGGACGCAGCCATAGCTGCCCAAGTTGTGGTAGGCAGCAGCCTCCATGCTTATCAGGTCAGCAACCGACACAGTTTAATGCCCCAAACCTTATTGGTGTGTTACTAAGGACTTTATAAAAGGGTTGGTGTGTTTTATGTTCATTCTAGTCACTGTTTTTGATCGTTTTCATGTCTTCATTTTTTCTAGCATTACTAGGTGGTGCTGCAGTAGGACTTGGAAATTCTGGCTCTGTAGGGGTTGGTCAGCAGACAACCCCCAACATAAATACTGCTAACCAGATTGATCCCAGTTCGATTGAGAGGGCTTATGCTGCCCTTGGACTGACGTATCAAGGGAATCAGATGCAGACGCAGACACAAGCTCAAGTGAAGAGCCAGCAGCAAGGACAGTCACCGCAGGGACTTCGCCCCATGAATCCTACAAGTATGTTCTTAACTTCATTTTTAAAATGTATATCCCACCTTATTTCAGAAGGCAGCTAACATATGTAATTCTGCATTAAAACAAAAATATGACCATCAGCACCTAAGCTACAACTTATTCAAGTATTTTACTAAAGGCATTTGTGAAGTTTTGCATCCATTGGGAGAATGGGTGATAGTGAGGTGAGGCTTTGTACACGGCAAAAGCAAGTTTTCAAGGTTTCATTGTTCTCTAGTATAACCAAAAAGTTGAACTCAGGGTAGTCTTAGTGAGGGGTTATCTCAGTGATTCCCATTGAGTTCATTTTTAATTTGATGAACAAATTAAACACGCTGCAATCTGAGACTCAGTTCAGGAAGCAAAATCTGCCTCTGCCATCATAAGTGCTCTCTCCCCCCTTGAGCTGCTCCTACACATTCATATGGAGGGAAAGAAGCCGTTTTGTAGTAGGGCCAAAATCTGTTTTGCAGCAATGATAGCAGCATGTGTACCCTAGAATATCTGGAAACAACTTAAGCACCCAAAGCAATTAATCTACAGTAGAGCATATTTTAATTTTTTCTTCCTTTCTTTTGGTCTAGATGCTAATCCTATGGGAGTGAATGGAGGTGTTGGTGTTCAAGCCCAGAGTCTTCTACCTGAATCAATGTTGCATCCAGCTATGAATTCTCAAAAGTAAGTTTATTTTTAATTGTATAGAAAGCAACTTTTGGAATAACACATTGAGGAAAGAATTCACAAAAGTGACAGAGCTACAAAATAGTAACTTTGAACAAGAGGGATTTTTACAAAAGGAAAATATTGTATACTTTAAAATTTTATCTGTGACCTCTGAATAAAGCTCTTTATGATAGAGATGGCTTTTTTGTCTGCCTGATCTAAATCTGAGTTAGCATAGAGATATTCTGTCTGTTCTGCCATAGGGCCTCCACATTTACCTGAAAAACTTTTTTTGTAAAGGTTATAGGTAAAGCAAAATACCTTGCAGTAGCTGCATTGCTTTCATAGTAGATATACATGCGTCTCGTTATTGAATTCTGTAGTGCTGCTACACGCTCTTAGATCGCCGGTTCTATTTTGACTGGAAAGTGTTGGCATTTAAATGTTGTCAGTGAAGTAGTATAGCACATTCTGCTAGTGATACACATGCTATGTAGCACATGTTTTGAACTATGATGTATAATATGAATATATATCATATACTGGGCTAAATAATTAATTCTGTTCCCCAAAAAGGTACATGCTGTGATTGGTAGATATTGTACAAATTAAAGTTGGTTATTGTGCATAATGTTGCTACTGCTGCTCATTGCTTGGGACACAGGTCAAGTGAGGACACTGAAGCTTCAGCTCCTGACCACTGTAAATTATTGTTGGTTAATAACAAGTACTCAGGACTTTCCAGATGCAAGAAATGGCATCTAATGTTCAAAATTGTATTTCTCCATCTATAAAGTGGAAAGTGAATGAATATTGGAGCTCACCTTAATGTAGAGCCTTGCCTGAAAGAAGAGTGCAATATCATCCATATGTATTTTAGCACCAATATTGACTTGCTATTCCTTGGCCCCAAGGTATTAAGCCATTATTTATTTACAGTTGTTTCTTTACATAAAACAGTGTTTCAGAAGTTCATAAGAGCGCGCGCGCGCGCGCACACACACACACACAGGAAAGAAATGTTTATCCACCTATGGCTGAGCAGGAATCTGAGCATGAGTAGGCCACTTTCATATACAATTACTTGCGATGTGTTTTCATATAAGGAAAGTCTCACTTAACGAGGTTTATTGTGTCTTTGATAATCGCCTCTTTCTTTCTTTTTTTAATAGTACCATGATGAATGAAAATGCCAATGTTGCCAGTTTGGGAGCCATGCCAACAGCAACACATCCTTCTGGCATTGGAATTCGGAAACCATGGCATGAAGATATTACTCAGGACCTCAGAAATCACCTTGTTCATAAACTGTAAGTATTGATCACCAAATCTTCAAACTTCTAGATGAAATAATTGAAATGGTGCAATAAAAGTACTTAAACCTTCTAAATGTATCTGCTGCATTCCTTCCATAGGTGATGGATGTAACTCTTCACTTTGTTACCTCGTTAACTTTACTGTTACTGGTATCCCTTGTATGGGAGTAGTGGGAGACTGAGCAGGAGTCTAAAGATCAGACAGAGTTATTAATGAAAGGAGAAAATCAGCCTTATGACCAAAGATGGCAATACTTCCAATTTGCTGCCTAGCTCATTTGGAATCTCTACATTGACCCACATGCCTAAAAGGGTGTTGTAGTTGGAATTCAGAGGAAACAGCCAGTGGGGGCCAAGTAGTGTGATCTGGTTCTAGCATGTCATCCATGTTGTCCTGAGCTAGCTTTTTTTGTCATTAGAGTTTAATTTCTCAGTAATTGTTTCCACACCCTGCTCCTGAAGACACAAGTCATTTCCAGGGCTAAATGGCAATTCTGTGCATGATGTGATGGGTGAACAAACACACAGCAATTGTAACTCTGCCCAAATAAATTATCCTAGGTTACGAGCCATTTTTCGGTACCTTTGCCACATAAACTCCCCCCCCCCCCAGGCATCCATAGGGTAATTGAAATGACTTCCAATAAACCAAAGAGAGATGATCTTGAACATGCCCAGAACATTTTTCTATACTGACTCAATAAGGAACAAGAAATTATTACTGGTTTCGACCAGGAGGCAGACTCATTGTGATAGATTTATTTGGAAGATTTTTATTTAACATCGCTGTTTTCCTCCAAGGTAGCATACTTGGTGTATTGTCCTCTATCCATCTCAGTTACAACAATGACAAGGCCTAGTTTGCATGTCACATTAAGCCATAGTTAAACATTGCTTTAATATGCTGATGCACACCGCTCAAAACTTTCATGTTGCTTCTCCCTTGCTTCTGCTGTGCTAAAGATGAAGCAAATCAGACTCTAGCTTGTCTGGAACAAACCTTGGTTTCAGTCCATAGTCCGTTTGGACAAAATGATCCACAGGCTCGGGTTTGGCTGACAAGCCAGGCCGCTCTGGCTTATTTTGCCCACAGTGTAACATGAGTGTGTGTGGAAGGAGTGCCATGAGAACTTTCGAGCAGCATGTTTCTCTTTCACATTAAATTATAATTTGTTTTAAACTATGGTTCAATGTGATACACACCAGGTTAGTGAGAATTTGAATTTACCTCCCCAGGCTATATGCATTTTCCTTAGCACTGTTCCACTCAGGCTCTTATGCATCAGCTAATTGGAGTGCAATAAGCTGGGGAAAACTTCAGGCTTTAACCGCCCCCCCCCCCAAAAAAACCTAGAAGCTTAAGTTCTGCCAGCAAGAGCCAGAGGAACTATTGGGTGGATATACTTAAAATTCAGAATCTCTTGAGGCTGAACACATTATCAGGCTAATCACAATTTTAGTACCAAAAATTAGCTTACAACCCTTTCACAGAAAAATCAATTCCTGCTAACCCACTCCCTGCCCCCCAAGTTTTCTTTTGAGTAACCCATTTTGCTACTGATAAACTATTTGGAGCCAAACCATTGTGGATCTTCAGCAAATCATCCAGAGATCTACTTTATGCCTACACATGGATTAAGGGGAATGTAATAAGTAGTCCATGTAATCTAGACCAGTTATAGGCAAACTCGGCCCTCCAGATGTTTTGGGACTACAACTCCCATCATATCTAGCTAACCGGACCAGTAGTCAGGGATGATGGGAATTGTAGTTCCAAAACATCTGGAGGGCCGAGTTTGCCTATGCCTGATCTACACCATTGCCATTTCTTCATGATGAGGAAAAACAGTTGAATTGAAAAGAAAAAGCCCAGGCTGTGTTTGCTAGCATGCTTCAGGGGCTTGTTTAGTAGTGCTGTAGGTAACAGTGTTGCTCACACTTTGAGTAAGGGACAGTTCTTAATCATAATTCACATATTGCGCTGCGCTGATTGGATGAGGATTGGTTTTGTTGTCTGTCTTCTGGCCCAGTCAAGACATGTTTTATTGAGACAATAGATGTTTCAGTGTGGCAAACTTTGGTTCTTATTCAGACATCATATTCAAAGAGCGTATGAGTGGAAAGTAGCCTTTTGTTAGGAACGCCTGGACCTAGAACTGAGAACTTTTGGATCTATGCTCTGCTGCCCCTTGTGGTAAGACACTTCATGTTACAGATTGAAAGGTTCAGAAGACTATCATTTCCTCTGAGGCTGTAGGGTGATTCTACTGCATCAGTCGCATTCCCTGAAATAACAAGGTTATAAAAGCTTGTTTTGCCTTGAGAAACGGTTATCATGACTTTCTCTTTCATCCTGCTGTACCAAGCTATACTCTGCTGGATTCTCTTCAATTTCTTATTCCAGGATTTGTTCTGCCTGTGAGCTAGCATCACAACAGCTAATTTCATATTTGTACTGAACACCTATTCCTAATTAAGGCATCTTATGTTTTCTGGATGTTGCAAGCTTTCAGTGAGCTGAATTAGACAATTTGTACCTCTTGGTCCAGTACAGCTACAGAATTCCCATCTATGATTGTTCTTGGCTTTTACCAGAAGTTGACAAAAATTAAGAATAACGTAAACTCTAGCTGTGGGCATTAGATTTTTGGATCCAGAAGTTCAGGAGACAAATAGTTGGTTCAAGGTTTCCCTCTATATTCTTGCAGAGTACAAGCCATATTTCCAACTCCTGACCCTGCAGCACTAAAAGATAGGCGCATGGCAAATCTTGTTTCCTATGCTCGGAAAGTAGAAGGCGACATGTATGAATCAGCAAATAGCAGGGTAAGTTATTTTGTAATTTTCTGGTATCAAAGTATTAATTTATAAATTGATTTGTCTTTTTGTCATTTCTATAATAATGTTGATCAAAAGCCAGTCATGTTCTTTTCCATTGTATGTATATATAATAAGTATTTGGAAGGAATGCTTCAGTAATACTAATGAATCATCATTTGTAGCAAATTCCAATTTTCTCTGAAGCAAGTTCCAAGGATTCAAACATATTCTATTTTAGGAGTAGGAAACATTTTAGGCTTTGCAAGCCAGATCCCTAGTAGATTCTAGCTTTGTGTCTACCCTCCTGTCAATCACTGGATGTCAGAATGGCATCATTGCAAAGAGCCCTGCACAGTGCTTTAAAGTGTTTGAAGCTTTAGCTTTGTAGAGGCAAAGTCTGCTTTCCCTGCCAGGACACAGTCAGTGGCACCCTTTCAGGCTCATAGTTGTGTATCAACAGCTGCATTGACAGCTGCATCTCTACCTACCCCACACCTGATGTCATATATGACATACTTTGGGGGAAACTGCTTTGCAGGCCAAATATGAAACTGTGGTTTGGACTGTGGGCCAGAGGTTCCCCACTGCTGCTATTTTCACCAAGAAACAAGCCAGATTGGGGTGACAAAGCCCTGGTTCTGAGTAGTTCCTGCTATACCTCATATAAATAGGATAGTATTTAGCAAATGTGAGGAATGAAACCTGCTCTGACCAAGAAACTAGCCCCCATTTCAGTAGTTCTCCTGGTTATACTCCTTTGCTTTTGTCCATTTACTCCAGTAATGAAGTGCTGCAGTTGGGACAATGTTGCCTTATGGCCAAACCTGCCCACCATGCCAGACACTGGGTATTTGCATGCAAAGGACAGACTCTGAGACCTTGTATTCTGGGACCTAGTAGAGCGCTGTCTGTCAGTTGAAGCAGGAGGCAGAGGCTGAGTTCCAAAGCTACAAACAAAGAATATTAGCAAAATATCATTCTGGTGTAGGCTCATTCCAGAGATGAGTTACTTGGAATAAGGAGTAAACTTTTGAGGCTAGTATTTTATAGGGCCTGCTGACTAGATACTTGTACTTGTGGTCAGCTGACTGAATGCTCAGGCAACCTAGAACTGCAGCCTAGATGATGCCCTTGAATTACGAAACACAATCTGCCAGACTTGGAAGTGTAAATTGAACAGTTTTGCCATAGGAAGTAAGGCACTGAATCTTGATTTCCTGGGCTTACATGTACAAGACCACTCCCTGGTACTTCAAAGTATCCTGGCCTCTACTGATGGGGACCCCAGTCACATTCTCCCCCTCCCCCTTTCTAGGTCAGTACAATATGAAGGGCAACCTTCTATGTGTGTATACCATCCATCACAAGGATCAGCATTTTACTAGTATGGATTAAAATGAAATTCTAATGAGAATGTGGCCACTATTTTCTGTGCAGGAAAAAAAGATTACAACTTAATATGGTGTAGCTGGAGGATTCCTTTAGTCTCAGGCGGATTGGAAATATACATATTGTAAGCTTTCCTTATGTATGCATCTCATATACTTTTCTCATTGCAGGCAGAGTACTACCACTTATTAGCAGAGAAAATTTATAAGATCCAGAAGGAACTGGAGGAAAAGAGGAGGACCAGGCTACAAAGGCAGAATATGATACCAAATGCCCCAGTCATGCCACCAGCTCCCATCAGTCAGGGGCCCATGGGGCAGCCACAACCCGTGATGACAGCAAGTAAGTCTTGTACCCTTACAAAGTTTGATTTAACAATAACAATGAATTTAACAACAACAATAGACATTTGAATCTGTTTGATTCTTGGGCACTCAAGAATTACAGGGGTGACAGTCATCCTCCAGCTGGGTACAGAGGGAATAACCCATATGATCCTTCACCCCATATAGTTGTGTGATTTGTTCAGAGCCCAGAAGTGCATAGCGTGAAAACATGGCAAAGTAGTTGTGTCTGTGTGAAAGGAGACATTGGACAAGCATGTGTGAAAACGGCTAACTCATTATCAGCATTCTGATATATCTGCATAATTGCAATCATTTGATCATTAAAACGAATAGTTCTACACAAATGACATTACACCCTTTAATCTCTCTTCAGTTATATATTGTTCTGTTTAAGGTTTCCTTTGTTCTGCTTGTGATACATAATCGTCAATTTCAGGGAGGATGCTTGGAGAACTGTGCATGCTTTCACATTCTGTTGAAAGTACCTTCAGAATAATGCCCTTCATCCTGGCATTTCATTTCTAAAGATACATTTGGTTCTTGAAAATAGAACTTGGTTGATCAGCTGCTGAATTTTATAAAGATAGTGCTGCTGTTAGGTTTTTAGCATCCTAGATGTAAAAGTTAATATTCCCCAAATGCTGAAATATGTCCAAGAATTTAAGAATTAAAGTTCCCCTTACCCTAAACTGACTTTTTTTTAAAATGAAAATGTCTGAATTCTTTAATTTTGGTGTTCAACTACATTACAGACGGTCCTCTTCCCGATCCATCTATGATTCGTGCCAATGTGCCAAACCAGATGGTGAATCGAATGCAGACACCATCAGGTAAGAGTTCAGAAAAAGAGAGCTGAACAACTTGGCACTATAGTAGGGACTTTTCATTGTCTCTACCGCTTCCCATGCCAGCTGCAGCATGGTCCCCAACCTGACAGTGCTCCCACTCTATTCGGCTCCCACTTCGGTGCTGCCACAGCATGCCACCACCATCAGTTATTCACCTTCCTCCAGATATGTTTCCTGCATGGCATGCTTTGGAATGGGTGCTGAGCTAGTGCTTAGCAGCTGCCTGCCAATGTAAATTGCCCCAAATGCTATGCTTGACATTGCCCATCATGCAGTGTCCAACATCATTCTAAAATGTCAAGCAGATCAGAGCTGAGCACTGAGTTGGCATAGATTCCAAAGTGCTGGCACATGTTGGGTCAGTATGTCCAGATGTGAGAGGCCGACAGCAGCATTGGGCAGGACATGGCAGTGGAATGGCAGGACACAGCAGCAGCAATGTCAGTTGCCAAAATCTTTCCACATACTTTACAGTGTCTCTAAGAGCCACCATTTTCTTTTTATTGCAACAGGCCATGCCCATATGTAATCATTTCCCCCAAGCTGTGTTTTCTTGATTTTTCTGCATTTCTGGTACATTTTCCTCTCTTGATTTGTTTCAGAATGTCTGTGCTGTAAGTGTCTCTTTCCAGTGCCATGATAAAGTTCCTATTTGCCTTTGCTTCCTGTCTCTATTCATTTTAACTTCAAGTTTCACACTCCCTTGTGTCTCCTTATTCTCTTGCACACAGTCCTGATACTGGTTTGTCCCTGACATCTTCCTCCTTTTTTCTTGCCTATTTAAAAGATTCCCATCCTTCTCTGATTCTTACAAATTTAACTTTTTGTGTGGCATAGTATAAATATTCTGATGAACTCACCAATCTTGTTTAAACATGTAAACTTTCAGGAATGAATCAGTTTGGCCAGATGACCATGCAAATGCAGTCAGTTGGACCCCGGCAAACTCCTCCCCTTCAGCACCCTGGACAGCTAAGCCAGACGGGGACCATGAACCAGGTTGGTTGACTTTGCTTTCCATTGTTGGCTGCTGTGCCCAAACTATATAGGTGCTGTTTGACTCAGGTCCTGCTCAGAGTAGACCTGTTGAAATTAAGAGATCTAACTAGGTCATGTTTATTAATTTTGGTGGATCTACCTTGAATACCACCCTATGTATTTAAATGTGTTGGTAGTCCACTCTCTAAATAGGGAGTACTGTTCATATTTTAACCAGTTCTGTTAACTAAGTTAGACCTGCAACATGCTTCAAATAATGAATTTTATTGGGCTACTGGGCTGAGAATCCAGAGGCAGTACCATTTAAGTCTCTGGCCATGATAGTCCCTGGCAACTTATCTGATAAGAGGGTATCAATAAATTTGCTATGTTAATGTCTGGAAGTACTATGTCATTCTTAACATTGACTATTAGCTTGATACAGTGTTTTATTCATTCATAATGAATACTTTGTTACAGATGGGATTTTCCCCACGTATGCAACAAGGGGTGTCACAACCTTCCAATCAAAGTCAGTTCCTTCAGCAGACCCAATATCCTACATTGTCTCCTGGAATGAATCCAACAAGCACGCCTATGACTCAACCTGGCAATCAGACTCCCACGTCTCAAGTATGTTGAGAGAAGTTCTGTTGGCAGGCTCTTTGGATGTGGATTTGTTTGTGTGTGTGGTAGACCTGAATGAATGATAAAAAGGGAGCAAAATTATTAATACAAGCCAGTTACTGGCACTACTGATTATCTAGTGAGGACCATCTTTCAGGCAAGCGTACTTAGTACTTATCCTTAAGTTCTCTGTGCCCTGCCTTCCATCTTACTCACATTCTCATTGGTTGGCAAGTAGTTCTACAGGAGTGCCACTGAGTGGGAGAAGGAGGAGGATGGGCCAAAGCTCCATCCATTCTCCAATGTGAACTGCCTGCAAGTCACACCACTCCCTCCACATCCTTTTCTCCTTTGTGTTCCAAACTGAGGGAGCAGGAGCTGATGGAGACTAGATCTGCCCCTGGGACTTTCAGTTGTTGATACCCAACATAGTTTATTCAGATACTGACAATTCTTTTTTTTCAACAGGCACAAATGACCAGCTCTTCCTGTCCTGTGACTTCTCCAGTAGTGGCGCCAGGTTCTCAAGGGAGTCATATTCATTGCCCTCCTATTCCACAGTCTACTTTACATCGAAACTCTCCTTCTCCAGTACCAAGTCGTACTCCCACACCTCACCATACACCCCCAGGACTGGTATCCCAGCAGCAGCAGCAGCAGCAGCAGCAGCAGCAGCAACAACCAGCACCACCACAGGCAACAATTGGGTCTGCTCCTGCCACTGTTCCTCAAGCGATGCCACCTGGACCACCGTCACAAACTATGCACCCCCCACAGAGGCAGACCCCAACACCTCCCCAGACACAGCTGACTCCGCAAGTGCAGCCTCCAGTTTCTGTTACCCCTTCTGCAGAGCAGCAGCTGCCACAGCAACCTCTTTCACAACAGAGCACGACTGCATCTGTGCCCACCCCTACAGCAGCACTGCAGCCTCAGCATCCTACAACACCCGTAAGGAAGTTTAAGTTTTCTAGGGCTATTAAGAGTGAAAGTCCAACCTTGGGCAAAATCCTTTTAGGTTGTTATATACAGTATCAAAGGCTAAATGGTTTCTGCTGTCTCAATAGCATGCATTGCATGAAGGTATAGAACAGTATGCTGGACTTTGGAATGCATGCTGTCTTTTGTATAGCAGAGTTTCAAAGAATTAATTCAGCTACAGATGTCTGATAAAAATATGTGTGTGTGATTTCTGGGGAGGAAGGTGCAGAAAGTGGTATAGCTAGACATACAGTGGTGCCCCGCAAGACGAATGCCTCCCAAGACGGAAAACCCGCTAGACGAAAGGGTTTTCCGTTTTGGAGGTGCTTCGCAGGACGAATTTCTCTATGGGCTTGCTTCGCAAGACGAAAATGTCTTGCGATTCCTGGGGGTTTTTTTCCCGCTCCCCACCCCCTTTTTCTAAGGCACTAAGCTGCTAATAGCCTTTTAGCAGCTAATCCACTAATCCCTTAAGCCTTTAATAGCCGCTAAACTGCTAATAGCGCTAATCCGCTAATCCGCTAATGGGCTTGCTTTGCAAGACGGAAAAAACCGCTAGACGAAGAGACTCACGGAACGGATTCTTTTCATCTTGCGAGGCACCACTGTAATTCCGTCGTGGGCTAGTGTTAAGATATTGGGATTTTTTTGTGTAGCACCTCTTCTTATTGAGATGCACATGGCATAAGTTGCGTAAGATACCATCTAGCTTAGAAACACAAAATAAAGCAAAGAATACCATTGCTGCAAAACTGTGTAGCACTACTTAACCTGTAGCTTTACTAGTTTTGTTGCTTTCATTCTGTAGCTTTCACATCCAGGTGCAAACATTGATGGGCAAGTATCAAACCCACCATCCACCAACAGTGCAGATGTGAACTCTCAACAGGCTGCTCCTGAACAGCAGCAGCAGCAGCCTTTGCCTGAAATTAAAATGGAGATTAAAATGGAAGAGGAGGAGTCAGAACAAACAGATCTTCAAATGGAGGAGAAGCCAGAGGTGAGAGTGTGGCATGCACACTGGATATGCCTAGGAATTCATTCATTTGATCACATCTGGATCTTTTTCTTCCAAGAAGAACAGGAGGGATACGGGAAAGGGGGGCTGCAATATATCCACTCAACCCTATGAAGTAGATTAGGCTGAAAAGAGAGTAAGTGGCTCAAGGTCGCCCTGTAAATGTCATGGATTTTAGCCCAGGTCTACCCAAATTGGTACTTTATCTACTATACCAGTCTGACTTGCTGATTAGGAAAGTCAATTTTTAAAACATTTCAGTTTTGGTTTTTTTGATCCAGATCTCCTGTCTCTGTAGTCTCTGATGCATGATACAAGCGGGGTTAGAAGTTTTCTCTCAAGTGATGACCAAGCAGTTTAATTAGTAGCACTTGTGTGGGGAACAGTTTCTGGCCAGCTGGTCAGATTCTGAACCACCCCCATCCTGTGGTCCATTTTAACAGGTGGGTGGGGTCACCTGATGTCTCATTGACACACACTCTTTTTGGTGCAAAAACTCATTGTGACATCAGATGACCCAGACTAAAAAAAATGTTTTATGGTTATAGCGCAAGCCACACCTGCAGAGAACAATAACTTATCTGTGGCTTCTTTTCATTCTGGTGGTGAAATATTTGGCTTTCTGGAAGTGCTGATCCCAGTGGCCTTGCTGTAAATTCATCTGCACTATTAATTTGACAGCACTTGTGTGTGTTGTTGCATGTTCCACCTGGCCTTTGGTTTGGACTTGGTCTGACCCTTATGTTTCCCTCCCCTTATGGTCTTGATTTATCAGCTATTTTAAAATGAGGCTGCATTTAAAATTTTATTTTAACCTGTATTTTAAATTGGTTTCCCCCCCCCTCTTTCCCCCCATTATGTTTTTACTGTGGTTTTATTGGTGTTAGCCGCCCTGAGCCCAGCTCTGGCCGGGGAGGGCGGGATATAAATAAAATTTATTATTATTGTTGTTGTTGTTGTTGTTATTATTATTATATGTGGGGAAGTGTGTGTGTCGGTCTGTTTCTCTCTCTCTGCGGCCCCTTTGGCGCTTCTCTCCCGGGCATTGGAGAACAAGAGAAAAGCAGAGAGGAAACAGACAGACAGACAGACACAAACAGAGGACTCAGCGTGGGACTCGGGAAAACCCGGAGCTGGCTGACCGACCCATTCACCAGGGAAGCTGGAGTCACTCTGTTGGGTTGGGCTTTGGGTGGGCAGGAAGGAGAACTGAGGCTCATTGGCTTCGCAGCGTGCAGGCAGCAAGGTCTCCTGTTGTGAGGTGTCTTCAAGGAGCAGCTTGCCTCCACCCCTTTGCCAACCCCTAGCAACGGCCCTGCTAGGGCTATGGCGCACGTGCCATCAGAGAGGGCTCTAAGTGCCCACTCTGGCATGCGTGCCATAGGTTCGCCGCCACTGTAATGGAGTACATACAGTGTCACCCAGCCGCTTTCTTCATTATTATTCTTGAAGGTGTGATCATTTGTTATTATTGTTATTATTATTATTTGCTTTTTGCTCATAAATGTCTTCCTGCTTTTCCAGGTTAAGGTAGAATCCATGTCTGAGGAATGCAAATCTGAATCAACAGAGCAAGAAGAGAAAAAACCAGAAGTGAAGCAAGAAGTGAAGGAAGAGGAGGAAAGACCTAGTACTCCAGGTACTCAGTCTTCACCAGCTTCAGGACAGTCAAAGAGGAAAAGTAAGTTTACTGTTTCTTTTCAGCTACATAGAGAACCTGTGTAGTTTTCTTAAGTTTGAGACTTGAACTTCACACGTTAACATTTTGGTAACAGGACATCCATAGAAGGATGTGCCTTATCTAACGAAACACTGGTTAGGAGGCAGGCCTATGAAATTTAACTATTAGCCAAACTTTACATTTACTGTGCACATTAGTTCTTGAGTAAAATATTTTTAATTCCTACTGTTGTTCCATATCAGATTCCTGTTCTGACTATTGTAAATTAGTCAATGCCTAACACTTCACCATTGGATGAGTGGGGAAACTGGAAATGAAGCATTGTCTTGATGTTAATCAGATTTCTAATTTTCTTGGTTAATTTAATGTTCTGTGTCTCCTTTCACAAGTTTTCAAGCCAGAAGAGTTGAGGCAGGCACTTATGCCAACTTTGGAGGCACTTTACCGTCAGGACCCAGAGTCCCTTCCCTTCCGACAGCCTGTGGATCCCCAACTACTAGGAATTCCTGTAAGTGTAGTGAAAAGAAACATTTCTCTCAATGCATAACCACTTTTCCAGGGCTTTGGTGTGTAACAACAAAATCTTGTAGCTCCATCTTTTTCCTTTTTCTTTTTTTCAGATTAGTCTCCTTCAGAGCAAAGTTGTCTTCTGTATTGGGCATTTTTAAATTTGTCTGACTGAAAGCAAATTTCTTACCCATTACTTTCTGAGATGGGGCTTCAGGCTTTTGTAGATGAGATAAGCAAAGACATTCCAGGTCAGCATCCAAGGGTTCAGAATTCTTATTTATTTATTTTTCAGGATTACTTTGATATAGTAAAGAACCCCATGGATCTTTCTACAATCAAGAGGAAGCTTGACACAGGACAGTACCAGGAGCCCTGGCAGTATGTCGATGATATTTGGCTCATGTTCAACAATGCCTGGCTTTACAACCGCAAAACATCTAGAGTATATAAGTACTGTTCCAAGCTGGCAGAGGTGTTTGAGCAGGAAATTGATCCAGTTATGCAGAGCCTTGGCTATTGTTGTGGACGAAAGGTAAGGAGAGTCATCTTAAGCTGAATTTCAGGAAATTACTCAAACACTTCAATGTTTAATTTTAAGGATCCCTTAAGTCTGTTTTGAATGCTAATATAGAAATCAAGTATGGTGAACTATTTTAGGATTGTCTTAAATTGTGTTCCGTACTTACTCCAGAGTCTTAATGGTCATCATTAAATACAACATTCAGTTGTTTTCCTACTGCATGTAAGCAATAAAGCAGATGGTCCTCCAAGGCTAAGAAGTTTATTGTTCCTAGTCTACCCCTACATGTAGTTGTGTACAAAATATTTTGGTGGCAAGGTTTTCTTTGGAGTAAACAGCATTCCGAATGGATAAAACTACTGCCGATTAAATCTTATGTTGTACAGGAATCGTCATTAGCACCACAAAATTTGTAGGTTGTGCTCTGATTCCAGGAGCTTGGGGTGGGGTGGACAGTGTTGATATTGAACTACCACCACTGAATCTATAATACTTCATGAATACTTATAAACAAAAACCTGAGGTTTCTGTGCAATCCCAGGTATGGGCTTTCTGCCACTTCAGGACAGTGTCTGGAACCTTCTAGAGCTTATCCATTAGGAAAATTTGGAGCCCAGCCTGCCCTCTGGAAATAGTGTACATGCCGTCATTGGGTGGGATCTGTGCAGTAGCTGCTTTTGGGTTACCAATGTAATAGCAGCTTTTGAAACTTTGCTTTAAAGTGTCTTATTTCTTGGATGCCTTTAAGCAACCTGCGTTCCTCTCTCTTTTCAGTTGGAGTTTTCACCACAGACTTTATGTTGCTATGGCAAACAGTTATGCACAATCCCACGAGATGCTACATATTACAGTTACCAAAACAGGTAAGAAAATGCTTGGGTACAGCATTGCACCTGCTGTGAAAAATTATATTAGATATAGGCAGGCATGCACTTATATTTGTAGCATACTCAGCAGATTACTTCCCATGCAAGCCAAGTGCCTTGTTGCATCAATTGACTTTTACTTCCTGTTTCAGAAATTAGGATGTTAATATAAGCTCTCCGTATGCTTTAGATAAGTTCAAAGCTTTTGCAAGTAAAACCATCATTTTTTCCTCTGTATGAAACAGTGCACAGAAAAGCATGCATGTTTGCATCTTGAGTTCACTGCATCTAACATTCAGTCTTGTCCTAAGGGAGACATATTTCCTGTTTTAGATCACAGTTATTTCAACCAAAGCTGTAGTTGTAAAGCTGTGTTTTGTTTGAGCCGCGTGAAAAGCAGGGTGCCTGCAAGGTCAGGGAGGGGCTGACTTCACTCTGCCATGGCCTCTTACAGTCTCTGTCAGCTAGAATTTCTATGGTAGTAGCGCTCCTGTGTGTGTGCTTGGGATCTCTTAACTATTGAGGCATAACTGTCAAGTGTTCCTGAGTATGTACTCTTGTTTAAGAAGCTAAATCTTGCACCGCATCAGACCAAGATCTACCTGGTCCAGCATCTTTTATGGGAATTTCAGTAAACCAGCAACTTCTCTGTACTCCATTGGATCTGCAGCCTTCAGTTTGTTCTCGATAGCTCTTTTCTGAAGTGGAAATTAACTGAGGAGTGAACTCTGGAGTTGTTTGATTAAATAAGCATCACCGTGCATCTTAATTTTACCACCTGCATGATGATGGCAGTCTTTCTGAAGACTTGCTTTCTGTAATAGCACGGTCCTATGTTCTGCTTTGGGGTCGGAAAACATCTGATAGGAAAAACTGTGTTTGGAGCTCTTTTAAGGGAGGAAGCAAAACTGAGAACACAACTTTTTCACGTTTTTTGGCAGGAGTATTGCTGGAAATCATGCTTTGGGTGGGTTGCTGAAGTAGATAACTAGTTCTTTAACAAATATAAAGCTAAGCTTTCATTTATTTCTATAACTTTACAGCTTCATGCCATAAGTCATTTTTATCACAAATGCCCACTTGAGTAAAGAAATCATCATATGTATACATATGAGCTGGGATCCAAAGAATTGCTGTAGGTGTGTACATGGGCTCTAGGGCATTGCTACTGGATTTTTTTACCTTTAATCAGCAGACTGTTATGCCATATCACAGCTTTTGAAATTAAGAGGCGTTTCAAAATCAATGTGGAATGGAAGGTTGCTGTCCAAGACATGCAAGGCAAAGCCCCCCCCCCCCCAGCAGATAACACTAAGTGGTTCTTTGGACACTGGTCTTTTGAATGTCCAAATCAATGTTTGTCATTGTATCAGTGTAATAAATAAACTAACCTGTTATAGATAGGAAACATAGGTGGTGAAGAAGTGATCCGTTCCTTAGCAATTACATTTCCTCTAATGTTGGTTTTGCTTTGCTTTATAATACTGTCACAGTTTTGTTTTTTGTTTTTGTTTCTTTTTGTTGTATGTTTGCACTCAAATTAACTTGCTTAGCAATGGAAAGGCTGCAGTTTCTGTGCGCTCTTGAGGGGAAAAAAAACATCTTGAGTAAAGCATTCAACATTAATTTAGATGAAGATGAAATCCTTTTAATATGTCAATTATACATCAATTTGGAGGCATGGAACATCAGTACGTCACATATTAAGAACATACATATGCATGGCTGATTGTCAGATGCCTTAAAGCACCTGTCATTTTGGCAGATCATGAACAATTGCATAGAAATTGTTTTGGGGATGGTTACTGCTGCTTTAAACAGATGTTGCAAACAAAAAATGCTTTGAGGGGAAGGACTGGCCTGTCAACATTTGAGCATTCTCAAGATGGATTGTTTTCACCCCTTTCCAGCCCTCTCCTGGCAGATGTTCTTGTGAAAAGAGTTGCTACCCTGATGCAGATGTCAGAGCAGCAATTGCTCTTACCCTTTCTTCATTTTGATTCTCTGCTTTATTGTAGCATTGATTATTGAAATGAGGAGGGCATGGGCATACTAAAATGGAATACTCTTTTTATTTGCTATAATTTGCTGCTTGTGATCCCATTTGAGAGATTTAATGCTAATCTGTGCTTTGCCTTGGCTTTCTGCTTTGTGTTGTCCTGTCTTGCTTCTGTGTTTTTGTTTTTCGTCCTGCAAATCCCTATTTCTTTGTTCGTGTGTGTGTGTTGTTTTTTTATTTCTCCTTCATGCTTGTCGTTGTCTGCACTTGGCTTTGATTGCAAAAAAACCAACCCAAACAAAAAAACAAAACCAAACACAAACTCTGGGTCCCATAAATCTTCATCATTGAATGTCCCTGTCGCCGTTGATGACCTGCTCTCTGCTCCCGCCCCCCTCCTTGGCCTGCTGTGATTGGTGGCTCCGTTGCTTGGCTTGGGCTGTGTTGTGTGGACGGAACAGTTCACCCAAATATGGCCTTCTTGCCGACAGGTATCATTTCTGTGAGAAGTGCTTCAATGAAATCCAAGGAGAGAGCGTTTCTTTGGGGGACGACCCATCACAGCCTCAAACGTGAGTAGCTATCTCCTTTCTAATTATTTTTAAATTTCTTACAACATTTATCATAGCATTAGTCAATCTCATACTCTAAATACTATTAAACAATTTACATCAAATTTATGGTAAAATTCCTTATTTAATGCTGAGGCCTTGTGCAATTATGGGAGGAACAGAGGACAGGAATATTATTTGAAAACAAGACAAACCTTATGTTTCAGAATGAGTTTTAGCTTTTAAAACACATTCATATTTTGATGAGAATATGAAAAACCACTTTTGAAAAGTAGAAGCATTCTTCCAGTTTATATGCTAGATTTAATAAAGACCTAATGTTTAAGAATTCCAGTCCCACCTGAGCCTGCAAAATTTTTTGTTGCTTCTGCTTGTAGAAAAGAGACTTCACAGCTTGCTTTAACTTTTAACTATTTTGTGCATGTGCATACACACACATACACACCATGACTACCTTTAACCTGTTGAGTAGGAGATCCAGTAAGGAATTGTTCAGGCAGGTACCTAACTGAAAGCAGGCCTAAATTTGAAAACACGGGTGACAGATTTTCCTGCTCAAAATAGGGTTCTGTTGGAGCAGAGTGTTCATAGGAATTGTTTGCTGGAGGTTGCAACCATGTTCTGACACTTAGAGTATTTATGGGCCTTTACATATTGGCCATATTTGAACGCCACATCCTCTTCTCCTTAGGCACAGCTACGAGGATGAGATGAGAACTGCATGTTGTCCGAACCCTAAACTGTGACTAACCTTAACTACGGCTTGCAACAACTCAACTTCAAACCATGTGTTATGAAGCAGGCTTGTTTCAAACAACCCATAGTTAATGCTAACCACAGTTTAAGTTAAGTTCAGATGACATGATGTTGCGGTTAATCTAAACCAGAAGTGGAACCATTGGAACTCTCAGGAGGGGAGTGCACAAGCTCAAGGCTTGTTGTGGCTCACCCTTGTCATGCTCAAGTGTGACTTGTCGTGAAATCTGGACTGGGTCAATGTGTAAGGCTCCCTTGCTTCAACTTCAATATTTGTAATGTTGTTCTGATAGTTCCATAATATGTGAAATAGATTACTTAATTGCAGTAAGTGGGGGACTTTTCCTGATGGATTCTGGTTATATGTGAAAATATATAAACAGGGAAGGTTTTAGAAGCAGGAAAGAGCCTGATGCCGAGGATTAAACAAGAAGCGCCTGGAAGGAGACTTAGCTAAATACTTAGTCTTCAGTCATGTCCACCACTAATTTAACCTACAGGAGAAAATATGTAGTAGATTTTTGGAGAATAAGTGCCTAAAATGTTTTTAAATACACTTTTAATGATCTCAAGAGACAAAATTTTAGGTCTGGTTGGATTCTGAGGCAGCAAATGTCTTCCAGAAAAGGAAAGTTTCCTAACCTTCAAAAAGTGAAAGGGAGCTAGCCAGGAAAAGCTTCTCTAGGCAACAATTTCATAACTGGAACATCACCACCAAGAGCATCTAGATGTCCAGATTTTTCCTCTAGTCCAAGAGCACTCTTTGAAATCTGAGAAACTGTTGTAGGCACTACAAAATATCCTTTCATATCCAGGCCAAGTTCAAGGCGTTACTATTGATATATTAATACAAAGCCCTCAACAGCTTGGGATCCATTTACTTATGAGATCACCTTACGTCATTATATGCACATTTGATCTTTGAACATTTTAAAATACCTATTTTAACTTTTTTTTGTTGACATTACATTAACATTATGTCTTGGAAACCACTTAGAGGTTTATTACAATCAAGCAGTATATAAACTTTGTTAAATAAACATCACAGAAGGTTAACAGGTAATGCACACACATACCAAAGCTGGCAGAATACCTCTCCCCCACCAAAAATAAAAATAAAAAATTGCCATTCCCCTGCCCTTCCCCAAACTTGCCATTTATTCATTTTGTATACTGCCCTTCACCCACAGATCTCAGGGCAGTTAGTTCACAACATTAAATTACAATATAAAAACCACAAAATACATAGTAAAAGAGAACAACAACAACAACTTATAGTGAAGGGATTTGAGAAGTGGGGTCCCTAAGAATTTGGGTTAGTACTGGTGCTTTTTAATTTGTTCATAAATCACCTGAAATTAAGCACGAGCAGTATATTAGCCAGTTCTACTGATGATACTGAATTGTTAGGGTGGTAAAACCAAAAGAGTATTGTGAGGAGCTCCAAAAGAATCCAAACTGGATGAATGGGCATTAAAATAGCAAATATTGTTCAGTGTAAGCAAGTATGAAGTAATGTGCAAGAGGGCAAAGCATCCTAACTTCACATATATGCTTATAGAGTCTAACCTGATGGTTACTCATCAGGAATGAAAAAAGTCGTCATTGGTAGCACAGTGAAAATGTTGACTTATGTGTGGCAGCTGAGCAAAAGGCAAATTCCATGTTTGGGATCTTTGGTAAAGAGACTGGGGAAAACTCTCTAAATATCACAATGCAATTATATATATTTGTAGAGTGACCACAACTCCCAATTAAAAGGGGGGGCAGGGGGTCTCGGCTTGTACCAAGGTGGGTGCCTGGGGGCAATGTGATACTTGCAGGTGTCACACTGGGGACCCCAGTCTATATCTTACAGCTGTTGCCCATACCTCTTTGAGAGGATACAGTAATAGCACCACCTCCCAAAATTTCAGTTCCGTATGGGGTACCTATGGTATTCCTTCATGTTATGAGGACCCAGATCAGTTAAGGCCTTAAAAGCAGAAACCAGAAATTGGAGTTGTGGTTGGAAACAAACCAATAATCGATCCTATTAAGTGTAGCATAATTCTTATGGCCAGCAAAAGTCTGCTACATTCTGGATCAACTTCTGAAAAAAAATTCTAAAGCAGCTTTATAGACTGCACACTGCAGTAGTTCAGTGGTAGAAGTTACAAAAGCATGTGCTACAACAGTTAATAATTTCCTAACCTAATTTAATTAGTTTGATATTGTTCTAAAAGGGTGCTTTTCAACAAAGCCTCTCTGGAATGGCTTACCATAGTAGAAAAGAATGAAATAGCCAGCAACATTGTGATAAGCAAAATCATGTATCTGATGAAATGGGCTCTGGTCCATGAAAGCACATGCCATAATAAAATGTGTTGGTCTTTAACATGCCACAAGACTGTTAATTTTGCTGTAACAGACTAACATGGCTACTACCTACAGACTAACTTGGCTAAACCCAAGAAAGCAGCAAGGGGGGGGGATATGACAGTCACTAAAATAATAGATCAGATTGCAGCAGCAATTTGATTAAAAGCCTTGGTAAAAAGGAAATTGAGCTGAATCAAGGTAGCAGGAACTGCCATATTTATGTCTAGAGAGACTATTCAAAGACAAAGCACCATCACTGAATAGATGCTCTCACTAAAAGAGTTGAGGGCACCTGGAAAAGGGTGTTGGAAGGTGGACTGGTGCATATAAGAAAAGGTGGTCCTTCTTAAGTACTCTAGAGTCAAGCTGTTCAGGGCTTTAAAGGTATAAAAATGACACTTTGCATTGAACTTGGAAATATTGGTTAACTTAATACTGCAGAGGTGCTGAAACTAGTGTGTCCTGCTTAACAGTTTATCGGTTGTGTTTGGAACCAGATGAAGTTTCTGAACCAGTTTTAAAGGCAACCCCATATACAACATATAACAGTAGTCAAACTCTGAAATTTCCAGAGGGTGGAAAACTATGTCTAGGCTATCATAGTAAAAGCAAGTATTACAATTGAGAGAGGATAAGGAGGTCTCACTAACCCAAAAGCTAGTCATAAGTTGTATGAATGTCAGTCTTTAAAGATGTGTTTTATAAAATGGGGTTTCATGATACGTCAAACTGTAGAATGTGTTTAAATAGTACGTTCTGTACTTCCTAGTAGCCTCTTTGTGCTTGTCTGCTCCCCAATCTGTGATGGAGGGTTGAATTTGGATGGTTAGAAGCTGCATGGTGACTGCATGGTTCCTGTACCTAGTGAGGAAGAAATTATCTGTAGCTTCTGATGACACTGCTAAGCCCTAAGACTTTCTGGATTTTTAAGCATTTGCAGAGGGGGAGGAGTGCTTAAGTGTGTGGTCACAGGTTATGAATGGCAACTCCGGTGTCTTAAAAGCTTTTAAGTAGCCACTACATTGCCCTAGATATTTGAATTCACCTGTAGTTTTCCTTCCTCTCAAAATTTTTAATTCTTAAGAAGCAGAATGCATATGGAGTCCTATTGGGCTATGTAGCAGGGTTTCCTGTAGGTGCTAGGAAGATTTCTTCTTCTTCTTCTTCTTCTTATTATTATTATTATGAGCAGCTACTTATTTTTGTTACAACTGTGATTATCAATTTTTCTCCTCAGCACAATAAATAAAGACCAGTTTTCTAAAAGGAAAAATGATACACTGGACCCTGAACAGTAAGTCATGCTTGAGCAGCTCAAATCACTTGTCATTTTAAAAATGAAATAAAGTTTTTTTTCAGCATTTATTCATTTATTTATTTTTGCAGGGTGTGGGAGGGGTGAGTGGAAGGCTTTAGCATTATTCTCTTAATTTATCACCTGCAATATTGATGATGTGTTGTACCTTAAGAAAGCAAATCTTTGCCTGCCTAAGTATAGCCACATAATCTGAGTTTGGGGTAGAAAAGCCTTTGATTACTTTAGTCAATATTACAAATTTATATTGAATATATTTGTTTTGAAGTATAAAACATTGACTTCACTTTTTCAAAAGCCTCCCAATCCTCTTTGTAAACATTTAACTGTGCTTTGTCATGTACCTAGTTCTGCCTTCAGACTTAGATGTACAGGAATCTTAGTTGCTGTGAATTCTTTTAGTAGGGGAATGTAAGAAAAGAGAAGCTATATAATGCATAACTAAAATCAATGTAGACCATATGGGGTGTAGTGGTTTGCATTTGGGCATAGTACACGAGACTGTTGCTGAGAAAAGATACATGTACAGCAGATCAACAGGTTTGAAATTGTATAGTTCTGAATAATTTGTACTTGGGCTACATAATCTTCAGTTCCAACACATTTTTTCTAAATCAGTTATCTTCAACAACTTCCTGTGTTGCTTATACTTTGATTCTCTCTTCCAGGTTTGTTGAATGTATAGAATGTGGAAGAAAAATGCATCAGATTTGTGTGCTTCACAATGAGACAATCTGGCCATCTGGGTGGGTTGCTTCCTGCTTTTTCTTTCCTTTTTTCTTACAAAGATGGTAATTTGTTGATGATGTGCTTCTTGTGTACAATTAAAAATGACAAAATGACTACAGTTCTATCTGAAAAGAGTGCTGGTGATCTAATTAAAAACAGCAACCATGCTAGCTTAAAATTGTTTTTCTAAAATGCTTGCCATTAAGTTACTATTTTCAAGTCAGTTGATAAACTTGCCCTCTTAATAGACATTTGTTAACATACTCCTATGTAATATCAATGCTGCCTTTAGAGGGACTTTCTACAACTCAGATCCCAGGAAGCTTGATTTTCTAGTTCCAATAACCTTACTACTGCTGCCACGGATCACAGAATGCACAGAGAGCATCATTTATATGGTCCATGATGCAGTATTTCAGAAGGCAGGCCAACATTCTCCACAGCATCCTCCATTCTGTCCATCTGGTATATTGTCCTAGTTGGGATTTATGCTCTCCTTTGAAGAAAGTGCTGTAGGGAAACTGCTGAAGTGGTAGTATAGTGTACATTAATCACTGGATCAGCTTAAAATTAGTGCTCATCTTAAACCGGAAAAGGGAATTTAATTGATAAAACATATTTTTGGCAATAAGACCATTCAGTGATTTCCTAATTTATTGTTGATACATACTAAAACATTGATCAAATCCAATATGCTATCCTTTTTTAAAAAAAGAAATAATGGTTGAAATAAATACTGGGTACCAGGATGTTAGGAAATATCAAAGGAATATTTTTGTGGAGATTATTCACCTTTTTGTTAAGAATATATTTTGAATTTCTTTTTTCCCCATTTCTATTACAGCTTTGTTTGTGATGGTTGCCTAAAGAAAACTGGGCGAACCCGGAGAGAAAATAAATTTTGTGCTCGAAGTAAGTGAAGATACTCCTTGTCTTCCTCAACCCTTTGGTTGCTTTATTTAAAGCATTTTAATCCTGTCTTTCCTTCAAGATGGCTAACAACAACATTAAAAATCAATACAATAGAGAATTTCAAGTGCAACAAAAATAAAATAGCAAGTTAAAATAACAGTCCCAATTGCCCACTTATAACCTTTTAGCAAAATTAAAACTCTGAAGTCCAAGAGCCTTCATAAAAAGAAGAGTTTCCCTTGGCAGGGAGTTCCAGAGGCTGGACACAGAACCTGAAAAGGTCTCATGCACCCAACAAGATGCATTTCAGGGGTCAGAGCATCCACTTGATGCTCACTTACCAATTAGGAAATAAATCTTACTAATTTCAGAAGATCCTATAGCTAAGTGATTCGTTGAGAACTGTTGTTATTACATTCTGTTTTTTTCACTGAGCCACAGAAATTAACTTGAGGTAGTCTATTGACCAGATCAGGTCCATTTGGGTACTGACAATATTCCTCTATCAGGAACATGATCCTAACGTTACTCCGCCTTTAAGGTGGAATTTTGAATCTTTGGTCATTTTTATAATAAGAAATTAGGCAAGTATAGAAGTCCTTGCCTATCAGTAACCGCCTGGTAACTTGCGCTGACAAGGTGCAATTAGGAGGCCCAGATCTCTGCAAATCCTTGAAATATGGAAGACATTAACTTGCAGCCAAACACTTGGCGTTTTCCCCATTATCCTAAAATGGAAACCAAGCCACTATATGAGCCTGATACTTAAAATCTCAACATCTGTTTGCTTTCCCCCCATAAGTAAAGCTTCCTGGATTTATTGGGATCATTGCTTGAGAATTGGGGTGGGGGTGGGGATGTTGTATTGTGCATGCTATTTGATTTCCAGTTTCTTTCCTAATCATTCCCAATACTGTTTGCCTTTTTTCTATACTGCTGCATGCAGTGTTTTTAGTGAGCTATACACAGATAACTTTTTCCTAAGTAGTCCGTTCAGGAACAATCTTGCTAGTATGGTGGACAGTTTAAGATGCTGGAGATAGATCTTAAAAGAGCTCTAGTGCCCTGCTAGGGACATCGTGACAAGCATATGGTCAAAAAAGTACTGGAATCATGTTTCTAGATGAATTCCATTTTCTTCATTTAGGCGATATATATGCCTGATGCTATCCTCTTCTCTTGGAGAGAACATTATGCAGATGTTAATTACTAGCTTTATTGAAAACTGTTAGCAGGTTAGTTCAGTTCTACATCATTCAGTTGGTAGATTAATAGGCAGAAGTTTTAGATTAACATCAAGGGCAAAAGCGTGCACATTTTAATCAGTGGGTCTCAAGCTAAAGCTATACCTATTTATATTAGGCGATTTTGGTGTTGATGTTTACTGTAATAGTATACTGAGAGTTCTTTGTTTTGAACAGGGTTACCAGCCACAAGACTTGGTACATTCTTAGAGAACAGAGTGAATGAGTTCCTGAGAAGACAGAATCACCCTGAGTCAGGCGAAGTCATAGTTAGGGTGGTTCATACTTCAGAGAAAACTGTAGAGGTAAAGCCAGGGATGAAAGCAAGGTATGTTTTTCCTCAAGTCTTTGAGTTTCCTTATGAATCCTCTAGTTGCACAGTTACTATGTGTGTTAAAGCAATGCATAATATATCATTTTCGTAATCAAAGAGCACTTGGCAATATCTTTGCCATCAATCGTATCTCACATTTATGAGTTTCAATCTGTTATTTCTATGACTTTCCCATTATAACAGGGTTTTTTTAAGTAAGGTGAATTAATTCGAAAATGTTGATCATAGGGATAAAATAGAGTATGGGCTTTTCATAATTTATAGCTAAAAAATAAAATTTAAGGAGTAAAACATAATATTGCAGTAGGCTGTAGATACCCTGAACTGCTAAGTTTTCATTTGCAGGCTAATGTGGTCAAATCTCTTCTAATGTTAAGATATTTCCTCGCTTCCCCACACTCCCCATGGAATGTCATAATGTGAAGTGTTTTTAATGCTGCTATTATAGTATGAATGATTATAACAATTAGGACATTCACTGTTAGTTGCATATCTTGTTACTTAGATTTCATAGAATGAATTGTAAGGGTGAGGAGAATGTTGGGAAAGACTAGGAAATGAAGGGTAGTAAATTAATCACATTAAGGAGACTGAACAGGCATCTCTTATTGTTAAATTCTTATCGGAGATGGCTGTAATTCTCTCCATAGTTACGGGTGTGCTCATTTAGGTTTTGTGTAGTTTATTAATTGGACACGCAGTTATGCTATCAAGACACTTAAAGCTGTTTTCATCATTAAGGTTAAACTACAACAGAACAAGGCAGTTAAAACAAATCCATTATAAAATAAATAGCAGTAGTTACTAATTTTTATTTTGGGTACAATATCTGCATTTTTGAAACTGTACCACATGACTAGAATTTCTGTTACCTTCATTCTGTCGTGCTTGTCTTCAAAGAATGCCTTTACATTTTGCAGGTTTGTAGATAGTGGAGAGATGGCAGAACAGTTCCCTTATCGAACAAAAGCCCTCTTTGCTTTTGAGGAGATTGATGGTGTCGATTTGTGCTTTTTTGGTATGCATGTTCAGGAGTATGGATCAGATTGCCCTCAACCCAATCAGAGGTAAAGAACTACACTGATGAAGTTTTATTATTTTGATGGTAGTTATGTTTGGATTGTTGCTAGATATGCCATTTTGAAGGTTTAAGAGAGGTTGAATTATTTGCCCCAAAGAAAACTGCAAGATTCGTTGTAAATGTCTACAATATAATTGAGAAAGCTATGTAAAGAAAAAAAATGTGAAGGAAGATGAATTACTCAAGTGTTGAAAGTACCTTAATTCAAACACCAACAGACATTTTTTCCTTGGTAATGGGGAAAAAATGGAATGGTGAGGTATTTGAATAATGTTTCTGATTATGGCCTGGATTTATGAATGTTCTCTGTTCTTTATCTAGGAGAGTATACATATCTTACCTTGACAGTGTTCACTTCTTCCGCCCCAAATGCCTGAGGACTGCTGTATATCATGAAATCCTAATAGGATACCTCGAATACGTTAAAAAGTTGGGGTAAGCTTTCTGTTCTTCTGCAATAAACTCCATACTATCCCAAATGATTGAAAATGATAGATCTTCAGAAATAAATTTGTGGGTATAGATGTGCCCACAATTAGTAATTAACCTTAATGAGGAAGAATATACAGTTAGGTTGCTTGTAGCAACCGTACAGTACATTTTTAGTCCCTTCAGTGTATGGGCAGAAGTCAGTATATAGAGAAGTTCCAGCTTGACAAGTCTGATCTGGGTGTTTTTAAAGGAGAACAATTCCTGCAATGCTGACTTACAAAAATAAAGATAGTCTTAAATGTTGTTGTCTTTTATTGTATTGATCAGTGATGTGACAGTCTCTTGTAATTGCTGTCAAATAACCCACCTATGGTGTAAAACTTTTTTTCTGTCTCTACCTTTTCCCTGAATTATTTTCTTTAATGTCTCTTTTTTAAAGTTTGTATATCTGAGGGCAGAGCCTTTGTCTCATTTTATGTAGTGATAGTCACCAGCACTGAGTAGAAATTTTGATGCAGGAGATAATTTGTCTGGGGGGGGGGAGAGAAAAAAACCAGGGTGGATTGATTGAAAATAAATAAAACCAGCATGATGTGAGAGGTCTCATTTAACTAGATTAACCTGAATTAATTTAACCAAATTGTAGACAAAACTAAGTAAATAACAAAGTGAAATAAGCGAGAGGAAGTGGAGTGGATTTGAAGAAAATGTAGAATAATTAGTGATATGCTTATAAAAAGAGGTCCCACAAATATCCCTGTTGTTGTGAAAAAGGTGTCTGATTATACAAATTTTGAAATCTAAGCAAAGGGACAGTCTAAGATCTGTATCAATGGGGTTTCGTTGATTCTCTCTGGTTTTTTTTTAATCATCATTGCTACATAATTCTTGCCTGGGTAAAGTAACCCTTTTCTCTACTTCATTCTTTGCTATCAAATGAAGCAGATAGAAGTTGGCTACCCAAAATAAACTGTCACAGATATATAAGCTGTTGACCGCCACATATTGGTTGTTGAGAAGATAAGCTGTAGAAGACTGAGTAAAGGGTGCATTCTGCCATTAAATTGTAACTATAATGGTAGAAATGGGCTCACAAGCAAAAGCTAAAGTAGAAATTGGCTGATAAAGCAGCCGGAAATATTGGTCAAGTTGCTTCAAGGGGAAGAAGCATAGGCGGTAGATTCTGAACAACTTGACTTCAGGATCTAGCATTTCCTTGAGCACCCCAGAATCTCTTCCCATCTGGGGGAGTCGTAAGTGTTGAAAAGGAGTGGTGGTGGCAGATAGTTCAGGTGCAGCTGGTCTGCCTTACAAGGCTGTTGTGCAGCAGTTGCACCAGGAATTATAGATAAATGGAAGGGATAAAGAACTACCCAGCATCTGGTTGGGGAGGGTATATAGGGCAAAATAGTTTAGAAAGAATGGTGAGCATTCTAAATCTGACCTATTTATCCATCCCCAAAGAAAAGGAGCCTAAATTCAATAAGACAATATTAATAAAACCATTAAAAACTCAGATTTCTCCCAGTTTTGCAAGTATTATTGAGCATAGTCTGTAACTGTTTTCAAACAGAGATTGGGTGGGTAGAGTTGGAAAATAAGCTCTTTCCATTGGCTACTGCATCACGCTTCTCAATCCCTTAGAATAGTTTAAAGGTATATGAATCAGTTCTGTTTCTGAAGGGAAGCAGTTTTGGGTATGACCAGTTATCCTGGATGGGGAGATCATCTGCATCATTTATACATTGCTCCTTGGATGCAATATTTCTAGGCTGACCTTGGCTCTGCTTGGATGTTGTAAAAGAAACTCTTGCTCCTGAAAAGATGGATAAATGAAGTGGGCAACAGGGTGAAACACTATAATGAATAACAGAACTAATGGTATTGGCTTTTTCCTTTAATTCCTATTAGGTATACAACGGGACATATATGGGCCTGCCCACCTAGTGAAGGTGATGATTATATTTTCCATTGCCATCCTCCTGACCAAAAGATACCCAAACCCAAACGACTGCAAGAGTGGTACAAAAAGATGCTGGATAAATCTGTGTCAGAGCGCATAGTGCATGATTACAAGGTTGGTTGTGAATTAGTTTAAATATCACCTTTAGTTCTTGCACCTTATGTATACTGGAACAGGAATTTATTTTGAGAAAAATGTCGAAATATTTTTGAGAATATTGCTTAGCTAACAGTACTTAAAAGGTAATGTCCGAGAAGCATTTGGATCTTATGAAGCATTTCAGATTTGGTGGATAGAAAAAAACTTGCACCATAAACAACAGCACTATTTTTTAAAAATAAGCCTAGAAGAAAAACAACCTAGTCAGATGGGCAGGGTACGGTTTATTATTATTATTATTATTATTATTATTAATGTTCAATAGAGACTAGGATGCCTTCTGCATGAGAATTTCTGCTTTTGCTCCTGTCATCAATGTGATGTGTACTGAGAAACATTTTGTGTTGCAGGATATTTTTAAGCAGGCAACAGAAGACCGTCTGACAAGTGCAAAAGAGCTGCCTTACTTTGAAGGGGACTTCTGGCCTAACGTTTTAGAAGAGAGCATTAAGGAGCTAGAGCAAGAGGAAGAGGAGCGAAAGAGAGAAGAGAACACTAGCAATGAGAGCACTGATGTAAGGAAGTCATGTTTTCCCAACAAATGTCATTCATCACTTTATTTCCTAAAATCTACAACTGGCATATTGAACTGGACCCAGGATCCAGGAATCCTCTCTAGAATTATTTATTAATTTCTAATAGGTTTGTTGGTGGAAAGGAACAAAGAACCAACCCACAACATTTTGTTTTCATTCAGGAATTACTTAAAATTGCCTGAAGAACATTCTAGCTGCCATAGTTTTTTCCTCTTGTGTGGATAAGATCAAGACATGAATATGTGCCTTACCTGGCTTAAGTTGCCACCTTTGCTTTTGGGACTGATGGATAATTGATGTGTTGTAATGACTTCTTGGTGGTTGCTTGTTTACTCTTGGGAACCAAATGTGTCTTGCCATTTTCAAATTAGACTCAATTCTCCATTCACATTGCAGGTCAGCAAAGGAGATAGCAAAAACGCCAAAAAGAAAAATAATAAGAAGACCAGTAAAAATAAGAGCAGCTTGAGTCGTGGTAATAAAAAGAAACCTGGAATGCCTAATGTCTCCAATGACCTTTCCCAGAAACTGTATGCCACTATGGAAAAGCATAAGGAGGTAAGAACAATATTTAAAGTATCTGAATGGCTGCAGCATCTAAGTGCAAGTGAAATATATCCTGTAAAAGTAGGGGGTTTATTACTTCCATGTTGACTGAGGGAACTTCATGACCAAATAATAATCTTCTTTTCATTTGCCACACAAGTTAGACGCATGGTTAATTTAATCCAGTGGTGTGAGGCTTCTGAGGGAATGTATTGAAATGAGCGGCAGACTGCACACATACATGCTCTGTGGAACATTGTGGAAATTAGTTGCATACATGTTTCTATTTGTGTTAAAAAGGTTTTTAAAATCTTATTTCTCCTGGGTATTTAGATAATATACAAAAACAAAATCTTTTCTTATCTAATAAACCTATATAGCTATTTTAAGGTCTGTATTGTAAATTGGAAAGTTGAGCTTTTTTGCCAAATTTTAAGGCACAATGAAGCATAAGGCATACTGTAAACCTATGAGCATGTTATCAAACACATGTGAGAGTAAGGGAAAACTGTGAAAGAAAACAAGTGCTTTTTTTCTAGAAAAATAGGTACCAGTACGCACCATGAAGTTGTTACAGTAAGTGCCACACTTTTTAACAACAACAATAGAGGTGCTGGTACTGCATACCCTTGAGGACCCCCTGGAAAAAAAACACTGAAGAAAGTGCTCAATTGGGTCATGCAATCAGGCTGAGGTTGCATTGTGGCCAAGTGATTTTGGGTTGACTTTGTTGTGGTAAATGAAGTTAAACATACTGATTGGAGCATTATAAACCAAATAATCTGAATTTGATTTGTATAACACAGAGTATTATAACTAGGTGTTTTACTATTTCAGGTATCTTTTAGGGCAGGGGTGGGAAACATTCTAGCCCAGAGAGCCAAATTGTTATCTCTCCAACCCCTTGTAGGCCAAATTTGACAGCTGGTTGTCCCCTAACTTCTTACTCTCGATGCTGCTGGGCCTGGCCCCTGATATGTACAGCAGGGTGGGGCCCAGAGACATTGAGAATAAGGTTGATGGCACTTGTTGCCTAATGCCCAGCTCTTTTCTCTACAACACTGGGCCAAGGAAGTACAGGGGGGCTAGAGTTGCACTGCTGCTGCTGCTGCTGCTGCTGCTGCTGCTGGTCCCATCCTGCAATAAACTTGACAAAATACAGAACAGTTGTGGCTTGTTCCTGATGTTCGGAGCATGTTGACTACTTCAGACTCCACAATGAGACTGAAAGACAGAGAACAGAAGGCATTGTATAGTTAAGGGTGATGAATCAAACCTCTTGGAATAAAGCCTAAAATCCACTACTCTTTTTTTCAGGTATTCTTTGTGATCCGTCTCATTGCTGGTCCTCAAGCCAATTCCCTGCCTCCCATCATTGAACCTGACCCACTCATTCCGTGCGACTTAATGGATGGGCGTGATGCCTTCCTCACCCTTGCTAGAGACAAACACCTTGAGTTTTCCTCACTACGAAGGGCAATGTGGTCAACCATGTGCATGCTGGTAGAGCTTCATACTCAGAGCCAGGATCGTTTTGTTTATACCTGCAATGAGTGCAAACACCACGTGGAAACAAGGTGGCACTGCACAGTCTGTGAGGTATGTCTCGCCACTGGTGAAATAATTTGTTATACAAATATTCAGAGGTTTATATCATGAAGAGGTTTTTGGAACTGAAGTGGAGGGTTTCATTAGTGTTGTCTACTGCAATATTAGGTTTTATTTTAGGACATTTTAAAAGTAAATATACCTTGCTATCCTATTCCAGTGTCTTGATATTTATGTTGTGACTACCAAAATACTTTATAGCTTACGCTTCCATTTTAACATGACTCTGCTTCAGAGTAAAGAGCTTTCTTAGGATATTACAGCCAAAAAAAGTGATGAAAATGTACTCTCCTTAAGGCCCTTTTTGTTAGGGTCCCTGTTTGCCTGAGGCAGGGATCATCAGCCATTTTGGAACAATGGACACATTTCAATTTTTGAGAGGGTTGTGTGTACCAGTGACAAAATGGCAGCCATGGGGGCATGTCATAACACAAGATTAGAGAAAGTACAGTAATTGTGACATTTTCTATAATTATATTTCCTGATGAATTTCTGCCTACCATAAAGCTATTAAAGGCACAACAGTACTCCCCCCCCCCCATTTTTCAACCCTAGACTGAAGCCTAGGCTGCCATCCTATACCAGCTTACCTGGGAGTAAAGCCCACTAAACACAAAGGGACTCAAACCTCTGACTCTTCCATTCTTAGTAGGTGCTTGTTCTTTAGCTCCTGCAAAGCAGAAGACATGCTTAAGCCACTTTGCAAAGATTTCAGATTTTCCTTTTGGAGACAGGGGCATTCTTCAACATCCACCCACATTCGTTGTGTAGTAGTATTTGAGAAAATAACTTCTAGGGATTACCTGATCTCAGATGAATTCACCATAGGAAAGATGCATTATGGTTTCTAGGGAAAAAGAAATGGCAAATTACAGAGATTCCAAGGACTACTAGAAAATAAGCATGAAGAGTGCTCTGAGGGAGAGGGGAAACAACAGCTCTTCAGAACCCAAGTAGTTCTTGTTACCTAACTTACTAATCACAGCTGGCTTCACTTATTGGCTAAAAAATAAAAACATTGATAGGTGGCAGAAGTCAGGCTGACTATTCACAGAAATTGCTTAGCAACATATCTGCACTTTTTCCTCGTTAACTTTCTAGGCTGTCTAGCGATTTCTTTTTAAAAATAAATATATGAAAACTCAGAACTTAGGACCTTTTTATGGGGCTACCAGTCACTGTTTGGTGACTCCTGGCCTGTTTCAAGTCTGCATCTGTCTGAGATGGGAGAAACCTTTCACTTTTGTTGCTCACCATATCAGTCTTGCTGTTCTTCCCCTGAGAACTGACACTTGAGCCACTTTGGCTGATAGTCATTGCATAGTTTTCAGTGAATGCTTGTTTATGCCTTTCCAAGTTTCATTATTATTTTTTTCTTGGACAAGTCATCATTAGCATTTTGAGATTGCATTGTTAATTAAGATGATCTTTTATCAGCTATTTAATTTTTTAGAGATGTGTGCCTCTGTCAGGGAATAAGGCCAGTTATCTGACTGATCATTTCTGTTTTTAGGATTATGACTTATGTATCACCTGCTATAACTCTAAAAACCATGAGCACAAGATGGAGAAACTGGGCCTTGGCATCGACGATGAAAGCAACAACCAACAGACAGCCACTACGCAGAGTCCTGGTGATTCACGTCGCCTGAGCATCCAGCGCTGCATTCAGTCTTTGGTCCATGCCTGCCAGTGCCGCAACGCCAACTGCTCATTGCCGTCTTGTCAGAAGATGAAGAGGGTCGTCCAGCACACCAAAGGTTGCAAGCGCAAAACCAATGGAGGGTGCCCCATTTGCAAGCAGCTCATTGCTCTTTGCTGCTACCATGCTAAGCACTGCCAGGAGAACAAGTGCCCAGTGCCCTTTTGCCTCAACATCAAACACAAGCTTCGTCAGCAGCAGCTTCAGCACCGCCTGCAGCAGGCCCAGATGCTCCGGAGGAGGGTGGCAAGCATGCAGAGGACCGGCATAGTAGGCCAGCAGCAAGGGTTGCCCTCGCCAACACCAGCCACACCAACAACTCCGACAGGCCAGCAGCCACCAACTCCTCAGACCCCACAGCCGCAGCCTCCACCCCAGCATGCCTCGCAGCCACAACCCGTACCTCCCAATAACATGCCTCCATATAGCATGTCAAGAACTCAGCCTCCTGGTGCTGTCTCCCAAGGCAAGGCAGGTGGCCAGGTAACTCCTCCAACAACTCCTCAGGCTACTCAGCCACCTATGCCGGGGCCCCCTGCAGCTGCCGTGGAAATAGCCATGCAGATCCAGCGAGTAGCTGACCACCAGCGGCAGATGGCTCATCCAATTTTCCAGAGGCCAATTCAACACCAGATGCCCCAGATGAATCAAATACAGCCTATGAGTGTAACACCACCTCAGATGGCCAGAGGTCCTGGGGGCCATATAGATCAAGGGATGGGACCATCAGGAATTCAGCAGCAGGCGGCATGGGGCCAGGGAGGCTTGCCTCAACCTCAGCAGATGCAGTCAGGAATGCAGAGACCATCGATGATGTCAATGGCCCAGGCTGGGCAGCAGATGAGTATGTCACCGCAGCAGCCAGGAATGGGTCAGGTCCCTGGCGCTGCTCCGTCAAAGCAAAGCTCTGTGCCCCAGGCAGCCTTACAAAACCTGCTGCGGACTCTCAGGTCCCCCAGCTCTCCCATGCAGCAGCAGCAGGTGCTTAACATCCTGCACTCCAACCCTCAGCTGTTAGCTGCTTTCATCAAGCAGAGGGCTGCCAAGTATGTTGGGAACCAGAATCCACAGGGCATGCCGGGACAGCCTGGAATGCCGCAAGGGCAACCAGGGATGCAGCAGCAGGCCATGCCAGGACAGCAAGGTGTGCATCCCAATCAAGGCATGCAAAATATGAATCCGATGCAAGCAGGTGTCCAGAGGCCCAGCATGCCCCAGCAGTCGCCACCCCAACAGCCACCACCCCAGCAGGCCATGGGCGGGATGAATCCTCAGGCACAGCAAATGAATATGAATCCTGCAGCAACCATGTCTCCCCAGTTTCGGGAAATCCTAATGAGACGGCAGCTGATGGAACAGCAGCGTCAGGGAGGAGGACCAGGGCTGGGGCCTGGCATGGCCAACCATAATCAGTTCCAGCAGCCCCAGGGAGTTGGGTACCCTCAGCAGCAGCAGCAACAGCAACAGCAGCAACAGCGGATGCAGCATCACATGCAGCAAATGCAACAAGGGAATATGGGACAAATGAGCCAGCTTCCACAAGCGATGAGCGCAGAGACGGGATCCAGTTTGCAGCAAGTTTTCCAGCAGAGGTTACTTCAGCAGCAGATGGGATCACCAGCTCAGCCCAATCCTATGAGTCCCCAACAGCACATGCTCCCTAGCCAGGCCCAGTCCCCACACTTACAAGGCCAGCAGATTCCGTCATCGCTCACCAATCAAGTGCGTTCTCCACAGCCTGTCCCTTCACCACGTCCCCAGTCCCAGCCACCCCACTCCAGTCCGTCCCCTAGGATGCAGCCACAACCTTCTCCACATCACGTCTCCCCGCAGACCAGCTCCCCTCATCCAGGACTGGTAGCTGCCCAGGCTAACCCCATGGATCAAGGGCACTTTGCCAGCCCGGACCAGAGTGCAATGCTTTCTCAGCTTGCTAGCAATCCAGGCATGGCAGGCCTCCATGGTGCAAGTGCCACAGAACTGGGACTCGGCTCAGATAATTCAGACTTGAATTCAAACCTTTCACAGAGTACACTAGACATACACTAAGACACACTGTAGCATTTTGGGAGCAAAAAAAAACTTATTTTCTCAAGACTTTTTGTACTGAAGACAATTTTTTTTGAATCTTTCTTAGCAGAACATTTTTCCCTGGAATACATCTGAACTCTGCAGCAGTAGTTTGTGGTTTTAAAAATGAGAAACCAACAAAATGAACCTGAGGGACAATAGAATACAAAGAAAATATATTTTTGTTATGGCTGGGGTCATAACCAGTCCTTTTACTTGTTTTTGTTTTCCCTTCGCGTGCGTTGGGGAGGTGCTTGGGAGGGGATAGTTATTTGGCTGCTGACCAAATGGCTTCCTTCTCTAGCCTCCAATAGGTTTTATTATTTTTTTTAAATTAATGAAAATATGTAATATTGATAGTTATAATTTACTGAGGCAGATGGTTAACTTTTTTCCCTATTCTGGTTTTTCTCATGCCTACTGCAAAAAAGAAAAAAAGAAAAACAGAAAAAACAGAACATTTCCTAAAACTGGAGGACAAAAAGGGTGAATGTTGCTTTAAAATACAGTGCATATATATAAATATATAAAAATATATATTAAAGATAAATACCAATTTTTCCTCTTTGGTTGGAAAGATGTCAATTCTTTTAAAAACTGTAAAAATTATTAAGTAACCCAGTCTCCCTCCTGAAGTCTACTTTTGTCCTCCAAGAATTTTCTATACCAGAGTCTGAGCTTAAACTTCAAGTATTAAAATTTGTACATGTAGAGAGAAGACAACTTTTTGCAAATACACGGGGCAGCTGCCAAATGGATGTAGTATATATATTGTGGTTTTGTTTTCTTGAAAGAATTTTTTTCGTTATTTTTACATCTAACAAAGGAAAAAATAAAGAGGGTAAGAAACTATTCCAAGGGTATAATTTTAACCTGAGAGTAAATCCCTGGGGTTTCTTCTTTATGCTTGCTTTCTCTATCCCTCCCCTCCCATTTCCTCCTCTTCCATTTTCTGTAAAACTTGAAAATAGAAAGCAAAAAACCCTCAAATGTTGTAAATCATGCAATTAAAGTTGATTACTTATAAATATGAACTTTCGATCACTGTATAGACTGTTAATTGATTTCTTATTACCTATTGTTAAATAAACTGTGTGAGACAGACTGATTTTTTTACGCTTCCCTTCTTCTTTTCCCCTTCAATTGGTGCTTATTTTAAACTGGGGAAAGAAGATGGTATGCTTTTGCAAAACAAAAAACTACGGCGATCAATTTGATGTATAGTAACATACCATTATGTGTGTTTTTGAAACATGCGTATTTTGGGCTGTAATGAAGATGATCAATGTCCATTTTGCTGTGACACTATATTTGCTTCTACTTGTGCTATGGAAACTTTTCTTCATATCTAGGTGGGATGCTGTCTGCATGTTTGACCTGGACAGCACTTGATCCTCAAAAGAACCTCCAGAGTCCAGAATACTGCCCAGGGTTTGACTATCAGAACAGAAGCCTCAAGACACCATTCGACAATTCAATGGGTTGGCATGCAAGACGACCTGAGGAATTTGTGGTGATTGCAGGCAACTTATAAGCATGTCAGTCTGCTCTGACACCAGCAGTTCTAATTTAATTAGATGTGTGCTGTGAATACTGAGCCTCCCTCTATAAATGAGTGCCATGCAGGGGCAGCAATTTGGTAGTCTGATTTTGTTCATGCCCACAAGCTTAGATGGAGAAATAGTTAGCTACACATACAGTGTTTCGTGTAGTTAACATTTAACTACTGTAGATTCATCTTTGTTTCTGCTGAACTGGATAGTCCTGAGCGTTTGAGGAAGGTTTTGCATTATTAAGTACTACAGAATTCCTGTCAGTTTGGTGCTTATCTGAGCTACTAAATACAAGGTCTTCTAAATGTTCCTCCACCTGTTATAGCCCTTTCTGGATTGGCTTAGTTTCAAAGTCAGGGTCTAGCCGTAGCTCTGACAAACTCTAGAATAGTAGATAAACAGGGCAATGCAGGTTGGGTGGAAAGTATAGTGAAAGAAGTAAAATTTAATACATACTATCACAGATGATAAAACTCAGAATAATGTACAATTATTTGTGCTGCAAAAATACAATAAAAGTGGCTCATAGAAAATTGTTGTAGGTAATAACGTTGCCAGAGGCTTTAGTTTTAGGATGAACTCTGCATCTACAGTCCTATGAGTATTTAGAGTGTTTCCTATCTGGGTGAAGGTGCAAAGTTGCAATGCGCTCAGTGTGATAAATTTGAAATTGTAGTTCTTCAGTAGATTTTGCAGATACAAAATTCCATTTTTAAATTGCAATTGTTGATGACACATCACCAACTACAGCTTTTATTTTTATCTTCTATGGATTTTCATCATCACTGTGTTTTTGTACTGTCACTCTATGCATCATTCTTTGTCTCCTTGTTAGGTTGTTTTAAATTTATTAACTTAAATCCTTTTCCCACAAGCATGCTCACACACATACATATACCGCACACATACATGTATAAAATGAAATTGCTTTCCAGTTCAAAACTGATGAATTAGAACTAACACTCACATCATTTATAACAGATGCTTGCAAACAAAATATTAAGTATAATGAAATCCAGCCAGGATTTTATAAAAACAGTGAGCAGATTTCTGCATAAGAATTGAAGCGCAGAGTAAAATGACAGAGAAACACAGTGTCCCTAAAGCCATATAGCAGATCCACAGTTCAGTGGATTGAAAAAGATCCCTCTTAATTTTATGATAGAAATTACATCAAGTTTCTATAGACTGACTTGCCTCATCCTTTCTTTTTTAAAAAGGGGGTGAGTTAATCTGACACTCAGTGCATTCTTCTGTAGCGAACTTGCAGTGCCTTTACAGGAAATAAGAGCTTACAGCTCTGCAAATCAGTGGAGGTGTACTGCCATTAAAGAGATACTTTGGGTCTAAATCTTATTAAAACACAACATTCTCATATCTATCTGGTATGTAGATGGGTCTAGCTTTCACAATGTGCAACTTGTCATGTTTTATTTGTAATCCGCAATGATATACACTATTCCAGAATTTAAAATGTTGTGTCCTGTAGTTAGGCAGAATGAGGTTACTATCTCTTAGGCAGAAAAGGGTGAAGAAGTAGGAAGGTGATTACTAAATGTGAAGTTCTTTCTTGGGGGAAAACGAAGCAAAGCCAGAAGCTCACTCCCTGTCTCCAGTATGCACCTCTGACTGACTTCCGCTCTCTTCTTGCCATGCAGAAATATAAAGTGCATTTTCCTTCTCTTCTGCAGTCTTCCCTACCTCAGAAATGCATATGCTTCCACCATAGACATCATCTTGGTCTACAAGCCATTTGACCATACCAAGACTGTTCTTTTCTAATTTTATTGACTTCAACTATTAGCCCCACAAGTATGGCTGATGGGCAGGGATGATGGGAGCTGTAGTTTAGCAACAGCTGGAGGGCCAGAAGGTCCTTTCACCTAGGCTGCAAGCTTGGAAATCTTGAAATTATTCAGCAACGCCTCAGAGAAGCCATGATTAAAAGAAAAGAAAAAAGGCAAACCTACATTGGAGATTGAACTATAGGTGGTTTCTGTAGCAATAACTTCAAATATTAAAAATATATGAAACACAGGCATTTCCCTAATCATCCAGCCTGCCTTAATTCTCATGCTTTTGCTAGTTACCTTGAGCAAAATAACCACAGCTCCTAATCTTGAATTCCCATTGTGTACAAGAATGCAAAATATACTATCCATAATAGGGATATCATAAATTCTCATATGTATGAAAATTATTGTACACCTGGGCTGCAGAACAGGAGTACCACCTCCACCTGGTTTTCAAGGACTCCTTCAACCTTAACTATACCTACTCACATGGACCTCGTGGGAATCGGTGTATTTGACATGCAGAACTGCCATTTTTTAACTTGTTCCAGTTTTCTTGTGATTGGGGGGGGGGGGGTGTACATGTAACAAGAGGCATTCTTTGTATCAGGTTCTTAAAAGGTGAATGAGCAAGGGCAGTACAAAGATGGCAACAATCATGGTCATCGCTTCAAATGTTACCTCTAATTGTTGGTACAAAAAAATGTAGAATGCACTCATTCCTCTTGATAATAGAAGCTTGACATGCAGGAAATAACACAGGAACCTAGGAAGGTGCCTTAAACAGGGTCAGACCATTGTAGCATGAGTTTCAGGTGGGGTCCTCTCCCAGCCCTATCAGTAGATGTTGGGGATTGAAACTGCCTGCATACAAAATGAATGCTCCAATTGAGCTCTGATTCTTCCTAAAGAGCACAAGACAAGGCAGATTTTTTCTTTCTCTTGGTCTGTTGATGATTGTAGGACTACAAAGTTATGACTGACCTGCTCGAGCTATGATGCAATTGAGATACTTGGAGACAAAAGAGAGAGAATAGGATAAACAAAACAAAAACAAAAAACCAGCGCTTACTGGCCCTTAGGGGAAAAAATACCCTAATTTGGATTTAGGAATAACAGAGTACAAAACCGTGAAACTCACATTTTACAAGTTTTGCATTATATGCTCACTTATTTGAAAGTTAACCCTACTAATTGCATTAGGATCATTAAACATAACAGGGTGATTACATGTTACTTTCAATGAGTGTATAATCTCTGTAAATAGCTGGGCGGCATGAATCAACGCAAACACATGTACATGTGTAGACAGACAACTTGTACCTGTGTTTAGGGTACTATGAATAACCTTAATGGGATCAAGTTTCAAAGGCATTCATTTATTGCAAACTTGCATTATAGCCAATGAGACCACTTAGCTGAAGAACCAGCTGTGTTTTGAACTTTAATGCTGCTTGGCAGAGCAATACTGTGCATGTCTTCTCAGTCATAAACTAAATGGGACCGGCAGGGAAGTATATATATATGATTGTAGTCTTCATGGATTACCTTGGAACTAATGGGGATTAAAACAAGGCAAGTAATGTGTAGCCAGAAATATATCATTTGGTTATATCCATGCATTTTGCATAATTTCAGCTGCAATCCCATACAAATTTATATACCTGCAACCGAACTTAGTGAGGCTTCTAAATGGACAAATTTAGGATTGCACTATTCTCACTAGTAAAGTGGAGGGCCTGTCATTTTTAATTTCATTTCATTTTCCCAAATCGGAACTGAAATAGTACTAACAAATGAAAATGCCCCTTTAAACTTGAATTGAGTGCCTCAGCCTCCCTCCTGTGAAAGGAACTGTTTCGTACCCCTCATTAGATGGGGGCGGAAGGGCACAAACAGCCTTCAGACAAAGGTGAGTTCCAGCATCTTTCATTTAGAAATTAATTATGGAATAATTAAATCAAGGCACATTTATTGGAACACACCCATTCAGTGCCAAAAATCAAAACCTTACATGCCAGGAAACACACTTCTCAAAACCAAGGATTGCATTCAGCTTGGTTCTATTCAGAGCAGACTCACTGAAATTGGTTAATATTGTTAATGTAGGTGCATTGATTTTAATGTCTTAAGTAGAAGCTGGAAACAACCTCAAGTCCCTTTCCTCCTCTAAAACCCAAAAAGCTAATTATTTTAGCTCTATAGACAAAATATAGGAGTTTAATTTAAGAGAAAGCCCACCACATCTTAGCAGTGGAACCTATTTTCAACTCAATGGCTCAACCTCAGATATTTGAAGGAAAAAACCAAAAAGTTAGACCGTATGCACCACAAAATAATTACAACCATCCTCCACATATCTAAAATTAGGAATAATGTCTTCCAGATTTTGACACATCAGTCGATGTGACAGGCAAAGCATTTTGAGAGACCATGTTACATATTTTAGAAATCCACTGACAAAATGGGCCCTAAAACAGGATCACAGGCGTTGCTAAGCAAGCTAAAAAGTCTACCTTGCTTGCCATCACTGCAAAAAAGAGTATGTTGAATCACTCCCTACTTGTATTTCCCAACCAGTGAGTCAGAAAACCTGTGGCACCTTTGCATCAGAGGCAAGTTGTAATACTCATTCAAAACAACAACTTGTATGAGCACCTTGTGGTGAACCATCATCAGATCTACCACCAGAGTTAACTAATAGTTTAGCCAAAGGTAATTTGAGTTTGCTTAGCCAACATTTGTCCACAAATTGTCTGCTGAAGAATCAGAAGTGTGAATGTGTGTGAAGCACATTTGCAACTGATATCACAAAGTTGTATTTAGCTGTGTACATACTATACATTTAAGACACATTTACAGCACACACACTACCCCAAAGAATAATAGAAACTACTTTTCTCCTCACAGAGCTATAATTCCCAGCAACCTTAACAAACTACAGTTACCAGGATTCTTTTTGTGAACATGCTTTAAATGTGCTTTAAACTTCTATGGTGTTTGCAGACCCTCTGCAAAAAGGATAACTTCTTGAACTGTCATATGATAGGACACTCAACAATATTTTTTGGGAACTGAAATTAACTGGATGTTGGCTTTATATCACCAAATTACTCACTACGGTGGTACCTCGGGTTAAGTACTTAATTCGTTCCGGAGGTCCATACTTAACCTGAAGCTGTTCTTAACCTGAATCACCACTTTAGCTAATGGGGCCTCCTGCTGCGCCGCCGGAGCCCGATTTCTGTTCTCATCCTGAAGCAAAGTTCTTAACCTGAAGCACTATTTCTAGGTTAGCGGAGTCTGTAACCTGAAGCGTATGTAACCCGAGGTACCACTGTACTGAGTATCCTGAGCTTGCTAATGAAGCAGTACCTTTGCTGCTGCCATTTGGCAGCCAATACCTTTGCTGGAGGTTTTCAAGCAATGACTGCTATGAAGATAACATCTCAGGTCCCACACTGAGTACACATCGGCAAAACGCAAGCTTTAGGGATCCCACCAATACTTGCCAAAACAGACTTGACCATGAATGAAAAGATGACAAACTGAAAATTGTTAATAGTTTCATCTAACACCACTTTGGTATATTTATAGAATACATTTTTATGGCTTACGAAGCAATATTCTGAAGTCATGTCTGGTGTTCTTACATTCTCATAAAAAAAACCTGATTGAATTTGTAAGTACTAAACGTAAATAGTTCAACAATTCCACATTAATGGGGGCATCAAGTACAATTTTTGCTTGGATCGTTATAAAGTCGGCAAAGCTTCACTTAAAATGCATAAAACTGATGTCTGCCAAAGAGCTAAGGTCCAAAATTCATGTGACAATAAATCACTGGGTCAGTAAATACAAAGTAAATTTGGACCTGTGGATCATACCAAAAAGGCTGAAAAGCACTACCCTTCCTCATGCAGTTTTCTGGAAAACTTAAGGAAGCTGGCAAGATACTACTTCTGCTTCCCCCTTCCCTCAAGACACAGTTTAAATAAGAAATTGTAATTAATTATTTTTAAGGAGCATACATAGGTTAGAATTTATCTCAGTACTTTTCCTTCAAGAAAGAGTGAGAATTCGGCTGCTCAGACTACAAAAGAGAGTAGTATCCAAAAAGTACAAAGCCCTGTTATGCAATTCAAACACAGGCTCTTGGGAATGAGAGTCTGAATCAGCCAGAAGTTGGGAACCTTTGACTCTTCAGTTGATGTTAGGGGTACTCTCGTTTTGACTCAAGAAAATCACCATTTTATAGTTCAAATCATGAAAAATAAATACAGTAAATGGATAAAAGTACAAAGATTCACAAAATGTTTAGAGGGTATGCATACCCCTGCAAACCCCCAGAAAAAAGCACTGGGCTACACTGGAAAGAATGATTAAGAGGACGTAATTGTCTTTCAGAGTTCCTCAAACTAAAAATTTTATTTGTTTAAAAGATAAATAATAAATGAAACCAAAAAACATACCTTTAAAACACTTTTGATTTTGTAGTGCTCCACCCTTCTGTCAGTGATCGGCTACCCCAGCCCGCTTTTAGGGTTCTATTTTTCTAAATATTGTTTCTGTTTCTGCAAACCTCCTAGTTTCCTCAGCCCTGATGTTAGCTCCTTGTGTGAGGATAATGCCATTTTGTCTACATAAGGATTCACACTCAAGAGAATGAGTTCACTGTTAGTAATGTAAGATAGTAATATAAGTTAGTAATATATACATATGATATAGATGTATTTGTATAGTAATAGAGATTAGTAATATATGTACAGTATATCATATACTCTGAGCATTTTGCTAAAGCTATCAACAACAAGCGTCCTGTTATACCATTTAGATATTTGTGCAATATCTAATTTGTGCAAACTAGTGTGAGAGCTGTCATTTCTGAGCCCACAGCCCAGGAATTTGTTCTGAGTGTCACTACAGAACGGAACTCGCAGTCCTCCTATACAAAACTCCAGGTTTTCCCCGCACACAGCTTTCTTTCTTATTTCAGTAGATATGTATGTATGTATTTTGGAGGGAGAGAGTAATTTTGTTGCTGCCATTGTTATCAACGAGTCAAAAATCCTTGCGACCTGCTTCAAATCACCCAGAGATCTCTCAGTAAAATCCCGGTCCACTTTCTGCCTAGCTCTGTAGTCGAAGGTGGCCGCTTGCTTGCTTGCAGCCCTTAGAGGCATTTTCCAAATATTACTTGCCAAGGAGACTGAGGAGGAGTTGCTGTCTGCTCTAGCAGTGATCAGCCTCACATTCAAAGGGCTGTGGGAGGCAATATAGAAGGAGACCTGGGCCCTGCTCGCTCGCTCGCTCGCTACGTGCCAGAACGCGAGCGGTCGGGAATGCAAAATGCAGGCGGCGCTTCGCTTTTCAGGCACACTCCTTATAACGCAGGGCGAGCCCGACTGCAGCCTGGCCTTTACTAAGGATTGCCTGGCGGGCAGCTGCTGGCACAGGAGAGCGGGTAGCGTCGAGCGCTCCTTTGCCAAATAATGTTAGCGGGTTGGAGGGCTTCCCTCAGGGCCGACTGACAATGGCCTGGGAGGCGGTGCCTTTTTCCCTGCGAGGAACGGACTGGGCACATGGTCTGCATTCTCTGCACAGTAAACACCCCGCTGAGAACATGAGGAGAGTGTGTGGTTGTTTTTCTCCCCAACGGGTCTACAGCCTGAGTTAAACTCCGTTGCGCCCCTTAAGAACTACAACTCCCAGAACCGCGCGCGCTGTGGAGCGAAGGCTGTTTACACGCCGCACGCCTCCCTCTCTGGCTCTTCCGGCGCCGCGTCTTCTCTCCCTGCCCATTGGGCGGCGGCGGCGGGAGCGCGAACGATTCCATGCGCTTTGGAGGTGCGCGCGGAGGCGACGCGGCTATTGGCGACTCGTGCGCTCGGTAGGGGGAAGGGAGCGCGCGCCGCCCGGCCGCGTCTTGTCGCTGGCGGTGCTGCTCGGCGTCTGCATGGGCAAGAGGAGAGCCATGGAGCGGGAAGGAGGCCCGGTAAGTCGGTCGTGGTGGTTGCTTTGCTCGGTTAGCGACGAGGCGGCAGTGAGGAAGATCTCCCAAGTTCCTTGCTCTGGTGCCATAATAACATCCCACCTGCCTGCCTTCCGCTTACGGGGAGGGGCGGGGAAGGGGTGTTCCACGTGAAAAAGGAATACAGTATATTTCCCTCATATACGGTACGTGCCCCCTTCCCCCTAAAAGGAGCTCGCCCCACAACCCGTGCCTCTCTTTCTCCCACCGCCCTTCTTGCTGGACCCCTGTGTGCAAGGAAAGGCACTTTTCTTTAGTCCTAAACTGTATCAAATAAGCTTCCTTGAAAGTTAACTCGCGTGTCTTTTTCTCTCTTTTACTTTCAAAGACAATTGCTCCTAGTCTAGATGATAGATAGATAGATAGATAGATAGATGGATAGATATGGATATTGGAAGCAATTCATTGAATACTTGTTACTTCCTCAATCAAAAGGTGATTTTTGTAATGCTATGTCTATTTTTTTAACAAATCAGATTATATATACCGTAGTGTATTTTATAAGTCGATACACAAGTGTATTTTAGGTTATAGAGGTTCTTTTTTCTAGGCGTTTTATATTTTCTTTATTGGTTATAATTATAAATAATAATAAATATAGGCTTTCCTTTAGGGAAAATGTTTTTTTTGATGGGAGCCTTAATGTTACTTAAATATACTGTTATTTCTCTTTTTAGAAAACCAACATGTGGGACAAAGCTCACCACCTCCCCAAAATGCATTTTACTCCTTCTGTGCTCTCCTCAGTATGCCTTGTTTCTAGTAGTATCAATGCTATATATCAATACTTTGTATTGCTGCCCTTGACAAAAAATAGAAATAGACTGAAATTTCTGAGTGTTGAAAGTGTTGGTCCCCCCCCCCATTGAATCCATGTAACTGATGCTCCCAACTATGTTATTATGTGAATTATCCTGCACACATGTAAGTTTCCTTTAAGTATTGAAAGATGTATGTGAGACAGCGCTAGACCTGTTGAAAGCATATTGGCTAATTACCTCCTGGCTTTGCTCTGTGTGCAATTCGCTGCTTCTTGCTTATCAAACAGCTTATTAAATTTGTAGCTGGCTGCTATTAAAACTAAATGACAGGTTGCATAGTGAACAGTTAAGTATCAATAGAATAAGAGTAACATCCAGCTGTTGTTTTCAGGTAGGTAGCCGGGTTGGTCTGCCGTAGTTGAAACAAAATAAAAAAAATCCTTCCAGTATCACCTTAGAGACCAACTAAGTTTGTTATTGGTATGAGCTTTCATGTGCATGCATCCAGCTACTGGTATTTGTTTGAGCACCATCAGTATAGTTCAGGAGTCGCCAGTTTTGTGCCCGTGGCTGGACCGGGATAGGTCTTCCTTGGCCCCCACATGGCCCCATCCTTCCACTGAAATTAGACTGTAGTCAGTAGAATTAGTTTTGGTGTATGCTTTGTTGCATGCTGTCCATTGACAGTTTCTCCTGATTGGGCCCAAAGGTTGGTGAGTTCACCAGTCTGCAATCCTGTGCAAATTTAGAAGGGTTGTATTTGCTAATGCAACATTGATTGGAAGATGCTAATTGGTTAGGAGTGTATAACTGGTTATTCTTGGGATTAAAGGAATGCTTTGTGGAAGAGGGTTGGAGCTCAGACAGGAAATGGAATTTGATATTTATGATGTGGTGGTTCCAGCTGTAGGGTGCATTATGGCTGGATGAGTAGTCGTAGGCAAAGAACTTCATGATCTCAGTAGTGATTTGGTGGCTTGCTGGGTAAATGGACTTAATCAATACAGCATATTGCTTGATCCCTCACAACAAATATGCAAAAAATAATACATGTCCTTCCTGTTGAATAACTTAGTATATAAAAGCTATTTGCTGGGGCTTTATATTCATAAGATGTAGCTTAGATTATTTTTGTATTCTCCCATAAACATGCATTGAACATAGGTGGGAAATGTCCTGATGGTTATACTTGCAAAAAGTGGTTAAGATTGGACTAATCTGCTTCAAGTAATCTCTACTGGATGTGGCCAGATTTTTGTCACCCCAAATAGTAGTGGGCTACTATGGGTATCTGCCACCTGCTTGACATTGCAATCTTCTTAAATTAGAAAGAAAAACCAAGGTGGTAGGATGTTTGACTGCACTGGCTTCCTCAGTATGTTGCTAAACTCACAAAGGTGCTTAACAACTCTTTCTTCTTCACTGTTTACCTCATGTCTTTACAGAGCTGGGCTATAGTCATGGCCACTTACCCCCAAAGTCTTCTTAACTCACTTGTTTGCTTTGCTGGGGTTTCCCTCATACAGTTCTGCCTACAGTGTCCTAACATTGCTTGAATCCAGCAAGTAGGAGGGGGAACTAGATGTACAGTTACCGTATTTTTCGCTCCGTAGGACGCACTTTTCCCCCTCCAAAAATGAAGGGGAAATGTGTGTGCGTCCTATGGAGCAAATGCAGGCTCCTTGGCTTCGCGGCGACGCGCCTGTCATGCGAAGCCGGAGGAGGAACAGAAGGGTCTTCTTCTGTTCCTTCTCCAGCTTCGCTGAAGGGCGCTGTGCCTTCTCCCTCTCTGTGCAGTGCCTTCCCTGTGAAGGAGGGGCGCTGCACAGAGAGAGAGAAGGCGCGGTGCCCCTTCAGCGACGCGTCTGTCCTGGCTTCTGCTTTAGCCCTGCGCAGCCTCTTTGGGCAGGGGGAGCCTTCATCCTGCTGCCCTGAAGAGGCTTGGCGCGGTTACCCCAGAAGCCAGAACAGCCACACGGTATCCCAGAAGCCAGATCCCTCTTGCTGTTCTGGCTTCTGGGATTCAGAATAATTTTTTCTTGTTTTCCGCCTCCCAAAACTAGGTGCGCCCTATGGTACGAAAAATACGGTATCTCTCTCTCTCTTTGCCAACTGTGTTTAACATCCTGTCTGCTTTGCCCCTAAATTTCTGATGTGTAGAAGGATTGCACAGGTCAGTGGGTTTAAAAGCATGTTCTGGCCCTCCGGGCAATTTTAGCAATTCTGGCAATCCTGAAAGGTAACATGTCTGCACTTATGGATTATCTCATATAATGCACTGCCTAGGAGAGGGGCAGGTGCAGGGCATGTTTCATGTGGTCAGTTGGGTCAGGGTGATGTCTAGGCCCAATGGACCAGGGTATCACTTCAAATGGACTTGAGAGAAGCTATTGAAAATTCCCCAGAATCCTCTGCAATATGCAGAAATTCCACAGCAGATGCTCAGGAGTTCTCCGGGGAAGATGCATCAACATAGACAGTGTTCCCTGAAAGAAAGAAAAAAGGGGGAAATGCTAGCAAAGATTGAAGTTATGAAACGTCAAAGAAGACTGAAATGATATACAGTTATATCATCCCCCCCCCATTATTCTAACTTGATTTTGTGTACTCCTTAGGATATACATCAGTTTTACTTTTTCTTCTTCTTTTTGTGCAATTGCCCACTATTACCACATCACTGTTTTCTGATTGTGCCTTTTGTAATTTATGTGATGCTCACTAAAGACCTCAAAAAGTCAATCCTAAAATTTTGAGAGTTATCATGACTTCAGGATTAAAGATTTTAAAGCACACGATAAATGAACAGAGATGCATCTTCATGTTGTTAGTCATATATATCCCACCTTCCCTAATAAACTTGGCTGGACTTGACTCTGCCTTTTTAGCACCAGTTGAAAACGCTTCCATTCTCCTGGAATTTTAATGGATATTATTTGTTTGTCCAATTAACTTTATTTTTGTTAAGAACCAAAGAAGATCTCTGCTGGATCAGACCTAAGGCCTATTTAGTCCAGCATCTGATAATTTGCTTGTCGTTTTCTGTAGCTCTTCCAGTTTACTCTTCCACTTACTGTCTGAAAATATTTTCACTTGATATTTGATATGTGTTTGGCTTTAAATTGCTCTAGTTTGTTGTTGTTGTTAGCTGCTTGGGCTTAAAGGAAACATCACAGTATTTTAAATAAATATGTAATATTTTAAGGGTAGCATATTGAGGGAGTATGGGACCTCATCATTAGTGGAAGTACCGACATTTCCTTGCCCTAATAGCCTGCTCAAATGATTCTGCCTCTGATATATGTGAACCAAATGCCTCTTTCCCACCATCATGCCTGTGGGTGTGTTTCAAATATACTCCGGTCTGTTTTGCTGTTAGTTGGAGTCTCCGGCCCATTCCAAGTCCTCATCCTTGGAGCAGAAGAATGAGGAGCAAGTGGATGATGACTTGGACCTCTTTGGGGGTTATGATAGCTGCCGGCGTTACAGCAGCAGCGGAGAGAGTGGCAGTACCTCCTTCCTGGAAGACTCTAGTGAGAATGAAGCAGCAGATCGAGAAGCTGTGGAACGGCCTACATTGCCTCCACAGGCCCAAAAACCTACCAGCCGATTGCCAGATGAAAGTGGTTCTGAGCCAGGTACTTGTGTTTTGTGGCAAAGGAAGGCTGTAAATGATTGAATACAAAGCAGTTTTTTTCTTTCTAGAGTGGGGGGGGGTTAGAGATAGTTGATGGAATACACTACATTTGGAGGATGAGCCAAAAAGAAATATAATATCAGCTTTTTAACAGGGAGAGTGTGTGTGAAATATTATCTCATACAGACATGGCGAGGGAGTATTGCATATACGGAGTATGCCTAGCCATATGGTATTGCATGAAAAAACAGCGGTGTGTAAAGATGGAAGAATTCAAAATTTCGCTATCATGCAGTTCTGCCCACTTTTTAAATCTACAGGGGCCTTGCTCCCAAGAAAACAATTTCAAACAAGCCATTTTTTTTAAAAAAAAAGTTTGGTTAAAGATTTTGACATACATTTTCCATGAATTCAGTGCAGTTATGGAAACTGTATGTTATAATTTGAACATAAAATTGTGTTTGAATTTTTACACTTGTTTTTAGTGGTAGCTTTAAAACAATACAGCCTGAAAATATATGTCTTATTAAAAAACATGAAATTAAACAATTCAATTATTCTATATTGTTTCGCAAGCAAAGCTTCTGCCCAGAAAATTCAAATTTTGTACTCAAAATCCATTTGAGAAATAAACATTTTTTAAAAAAAAGTACAATCTTGATAATTTGTTCTTATCGTATTCCTGGTGTTATGCTTCCTTAGTAAGAAGGTTTGTGTTGAGAGGAGACGTGTGCAGGGTCAGACTTGTACATTTGGGGGTAATGTGTCTAAAAATCATGAAACAGGACCAGTGCAACTCCCGCAAGGTGGGTTATATGTACACAGCTGAGTGTACCAGACCATATCTAGCAATTCCTCATGATGAGCTACAAAGCTTTCTTGAAAATTGTGGAATGGTGATATCAGAATGGAGCTAGATACAGTTGGGATTACCAACATGGTGCCCAAGGGTGCAGTGGTGCCTCCTGCTCGCTGCTCCCTTCATCATGAGGTGGCTTAGATGCTTTCCGATTTCCCCCTTGAAAAGTACATAGAAGCAAAGGAGGAAGTTGAAAGAATGACAATCTTTTTCACTTTCTCTTTCTACTCTGTGTGCTTTTCAAGGCTCAGGTTGACAAATGAGAAACTGAACAGAAAGTAGAGTGGCCTACATAAACATAAAATCCCTTATCATTTCTCTAAAATATCTGTTATTCAAATGAAGTTGTGAAAGGATACGATAAATAAAACTAAATAAATAACTCAGCGGAGGGCGAGTTGAGGGAAGTCCAGAGGGGGGGAGGGAGAATAATTGTAAATAACATGATGAATGAGATTTGTATCATTAATTGTTATGAAATTCAATAAATATTTAAAAGGATTAGAAAGTAGAGTGACCAAGTGGGTAGGAAGGAAAGGGGAAGCTATGGGACTGTGCATGTATGAAAACAGAATGGCCAGGAGAGAAAGTGGGGTGCCCCAGGAGAGAGAGAAGATGGTGGCAGAAAGAGAGAGAAAGAGGGGGAGAGAGAGAATGTGTGTGTGTGTGTGTGTGTGTGTGTGTGTGTGTGTGTTGGTGTAGGTGTGCATTTACCCAGAGGACCCAAAAGCTAGCCATCCTTTGTGTCCAAAATGAGAGGGTGGAGTAGAGGCTCTTTCCAATCCATTAGGTCACAGCTTTTGTGGTGGAATTTATTTAAGTTACCAAATCTAGCTTCAAGACAAAATTCTGCAACCAGGAGTCTATCTGCATTGTAACACATTTCCTGTGTTGGAGCACTGCCATACAGAGGTGCTTTTGGGCAGCCTCATAGGGTGTGCTTGTGTGATGTTTGGGTCAACCCATGCAATTCCTATTGGAGGTACAGGTTCCCTCTTGAGCGCCAAGCTAATGGAAGTAGTTTATCTCTCTGCTTTATAGTCAATACTATGCAATGCAATGCAATGCAGTACTGTCAGCTTTGTGCTTTTTATCCAACTTGGTTGATGCTCCTAGTGGCCAGTTAAATAACTGGCACTCTCTAACTCCTTGAGGTGTCTCTCTTTGGGATCCTAAAGCACACTATGGGCTCTGCTCTCTCCTTCTGATCCGCTAGTTGAAATGCCAGGACAAGAGCAGTTTGTGTCAGTAGCAGCAAATGCCCCTTTACTTCCCCCTTTGTTGCTACCTCCCTTCTTACATGCCAACTGGCTTTAGGATTCCCCCTAGGTTCACCCCTTGTTTTGGGGGTGGGTGAGACATAAACAGTTCCTCCTAGCTTGGAGGAGGTGGTGGCTCCCAGTCAACCTAAGTTAAATCATCCCCTTTGGTAGCCTTGGACTTTTCTGGTGGAACTGAATTGCTTCCTGCTGCTGAGGCCTGTTGTATTTGTGCCCCCTCAGCTGTCTGTGAGATGTGTGGGATTGTGGGCACAAAAGATGCCTTCTTCTCCAAGACCAAACGTTTCTGCAGCGTCTCCTGCTCCAGAAGCTACTCTTCAAATTCCAAGAAGGCCAGCATCCTGGCAAGGCTGCAGGTGAGCAAGGCCCACTTAACGAGGCTGCTGTTTGCTAAACGAGGCATGAAAATAACAGTAAGCAGTGCTGGAGGCCTGCCAGGGATATTCGAAAAGCCATTCTCCCATGAAGCAGGGACTTCAGGTGCTAGGAGGCACCTAGCAGACAGCCACACTGGATAACTAATTATTTGGAAGTAGCTTTTGGCAGGGGAGGGGAGCGTTGAGGTTGGAAAAGCCATGCTTTCCCCATAGAATTGCACACCCACAGGCACCAGCATATTAAAGATCACTTAGCACAGAACAGTTGCCCTTTAAATGCTGTTTCATATTTGCAAACAGGTTACTGAAGAGGCCCTTTCCAATGCTTGCTTTTGTGGAGTGTGATTTAAAAAACAAACATTGTCAGTGATTGCAATGAAAAAACACAGAGTGGTGGTTATTCCAGATTGACTAATCTCTCAAAAACACACAATCTTGTATAAGTAAGCCTTATTTGGAATCTCTAATATTGTACAATTAAGAAATTGTGAATATGACACCAGGGGTAGTGGTTTATTTCAAAATTTAGAATAAAAAGAGTGTGATCTTTTGCAAGCATTTCCTGTATGAGAGGAGGCACCAGAAGGGAGAAAAAGGACAACCCCACTAGTTGACAGGACACAGCACAGTTCAAAGATAAGAGAGTGAGTTGGAGGAGAAGAGGGATTCCTCAAAAGAAAATGAAGGAATCGGGTAGGTTTTAGGAAATAAGTTAGTTCTTTCTGTTCTTGATATCATTTCCTTCTCCATAACTTGGAGTGAGCCTTTCAGGGACAGAGTTCCATATTTTCCAACTGTTAAATCATGTCAACCACTCTGAGCATGTGTATAAAAGGCAAGGGAAAGATTAATAGTTGTTTTTGCCATCGTCTTGTGAAAGTAGCAGAAAGTTCTGCATTGCGCTCCTTTTCCGTTTGAATGGCAAAAAGAATTCTCTGGCACCTTTGGAAAACTGCAAAACATACGGTTGCATGAGCTTTCCTAGGCCAGGAGTGATTTTGTCAGATACATCTGATGAGAAAAGCAATAGTCTTTGAAATATCATGCCACATCTCTTCATATACAGATAACAAGGTTACTTCTCATTTAGGAAAGCTACTTGTAAGCCGTTTCAGTGCCACAAGACTTTCTTGTACTCGTTAAAGCTGCCCTTCTGGTTTGATCCATTTAACCTGCAAATCTATCACAGGCAGCAAGATTTGTCTGTCCCTTGTGTCACTGGAAGGCTATTGGGAATTAACATCTCCTTATCCTTTTGTTTTGTCTCGTCACACTTTCACAGGGCAAACCACCTACGAAAAAAGCCAAAGTCTTGCACAAGGCAGCCTGGTCTGCAAAAATTGGGGCTTTTCTCCATACGCAGGGGACAGGGCAGCTGGCAGATGGAACGCCAACTGGCCAGGATGGTAAGTGCTGGCAAGTGGGCAGAGGAAGTAAGAGGCTGTCGCTTGCTTCAAACCTCAAGGTGAATAGGAAGTTCATCAGAACCAAGCACAAAAGTATTTCTGGTTGAATAGAATATGCCAGCTGAAAGAGAAGAATGAATGTATAACCACTATATAGATGTGGGTGCAAGGTGAAGGAGTGCCTTCATGGCACAGAGAGAGAGAGAGATGTGCGTCCCCTTCCTGTGTTTTGGTGGTGCGTTTCAGACTTGTTGGCCTTGTAAACTAGTCTCTGCTTTTGGATAAGTCTAAAAACATCTGGACTGTTCTGCGCTCTCTAGAATAGATCTAGCTATTTTCTCCTTTCTACTGGATAAAGATGTCTGAGCTCCTCGGAAACTCGCAGTGTCTTACACCAAGAGGATGATGCTCCAGTAGAAGATGTCCCCATATCTGTCCTTGTCCTATTGTGGCGAATCTGTTTGCCAACCTTGAACCTTCTGTGTTGAGATGGTCTCTTGTGTCCCCTCCCAGCTCTCATCGTTGGCTTTGACTGGGGAGCGTATCTGCAGGACCATGGATGCAAGGCTGCGCCTGTTGGCAGTTTCAAACATGTGAGCACTCCCTACTTTCCATCAAGCCCATATGTGTTGTGTTGTAGGCTCCTGATAAGATAAGAAGGGTCCCCAGAAAAGTGCTCAGAGTAGCTTAAATTTTGTTTTTAAACAAGAATATCAAATCAAGATGACTTTGAATATCCATATTGTAAACTGTGTGCTATGATTTCCAAATGATAAAAAGCTTAATAGTATCCTGCAAATGGGACACGGGTGGCACTGTGCGTTAAACCACAGAGCCTAGGGCTTGCTGATCAGAAGGTTGGCGGTTCGAATCCCCGCGATAGGGTAAGCTCCCGTTGTTTGGTCCCATCTCCTGCCAACCTAGCAGTTCGAAAGCACGTCAAAGTGCAAGTAGATAAATAGGTACCACTCTGGCGGGAAGATAAACAGTGTTTCTGTGTGCTGCTCTGGTTCACCAGAAGCAGCTTAGTCATGCTGACCACATGACCCGGCAGATGTATGTCGGCTCCCTTGGCCAATAAAGCGAGATGAGCGCTGCAACCCCAGAGTCGGCCACGACCGGACCTAATGGTCAGGGGTCCCTTTACCTTTATCCTGCAAATGGATCCCAATTAGATTTGGCAATCAGCTTAGAAATATGTGAACAATTAAATTTAGTGTTGCCAGAAAGGGTAACATTTAAACAAATTGTTAGCTAACATTAAAACTAGTGCAAACTGCTATGACCCTAAAATAAGTATAAGCTGTTCTACAATAATGAGAAACCTACACTGTATGATTAACAATGCTCTATTCACGGCTGTGAAGATGAACAGGAGAATGGCCAACTTCAGACTCTCCATCTGGTGTTGGAGGTGATGCCCCCTTTCCTCCCACAATCACATTTTTACCTAGAAAGGTGCTAGAGAAATGGAAGCTAACAGACTTGAGGGCACAAAGTTCTTTGTTAAAAGCAATTCCCTCACCTGCTCATCACACATGTGCACAATAGCACATCCACACACACACAAGCAAATATAAATTATTCTGACATTTTGCTATTCTTTCTATGCCTCCCTGTTTTTCTGCTTCAATCTGTTCTCCACTCCATCATCAGGTGCCTCTTTATGATCAATGGGAAGATGTGATAAAAGGGATGAAGGTAGAAGTGTTAAACAGTGATGCTGTGCTCCCCAGTCGTGTGTATTGGATTGCCTCTGTTGTTAAGATTGCAGGTGGGTCTCTTGGGGGGGATAACAGAAAAGAGTAATTTACTTTCCTTATTGTTATTTGAATGTACATCTGCTTCCATCTGGAGACTTGAGGCAGGCAACATATTTAAAAGGGAATAAAAGCAACACCATTATAATACGTTATGTACAGTACTTACTTTTTAACACTGATATGCAGCTATTCAAACAGGTTTCAGATCTATTGCGCAAAACATAATTTAATTTGAAAACTTACATTAAAAGCATTATTGATAAAAAGCAGCCCAAGAGAAGTAGCAGAACAGAGAATTAGCAACACAGCAATGGAAGGCTCTCTTTTCCTTTTCAAAAGGGGAGGTTTTAGCTTGTCTTTTAAAAGGACAGCAGAGAGGAGGCTGCATGCACCTCTTGTGGGAGGGCATTCCAAAGAATTGGGGCTGCAACCGAGAAGACCCTGCTTATTGTAGAGAATAAGCTCACCTCCACAGTAGTTGGAATCTGTACCAAGGTCTTATTAGTAGATCTCAGTTTGCTAGGGAGGTTCATTTGGCAGTGCAAGTGCTTGAGCAGTGTTTTCCCAACTTTTTTGGTATGGCGACTCACAAGCCCAAATTTACCTGGCATGGTAGGTGACCCATTGATTTATTGTCAAATGAATTTTGGACCTCAGGTGTTTGGCAGCCACTAGTTTCATGCATTCTAACTGCATGTTTGCCTATTTTATTACCACTGCTTAAGACAGGCATAGGCAAACTCGGCCCTCCAGATGTTTTGAGACTACAGTTCCCATCATCCCTGACCACTGGTCCTGTTAGCTAGGGATGATGGGAGTTGTAGTCCCCAAACATCTGGAGGGACGAGTTTGCCTATGCCTGGCTTAAGACATCCCAGTAAAAATAATTAAGCCTGTGACCCACTTGCAAGTCATAACCAACAGTTTGGGAAGCACTCTTCTAGAGCACTGGTAGAATAGGGTTCCAGACTTGCCATGCTGTGTCCCAACCCAGGGTTCCAGATGGGCCTTGAGAGCATTCTTGGTAACAGGGCATAACTGTAAAAGATTTGGGGAGCTGAATTAGGACACTAGGCTATCTTTCCAGCTGACAAAGTTATTCAGGCTGTGGAGCAACTTCCTAAAACACGTGGTAGAAGCCCTGTGGTTGGAGGCATCCAGTGGTCCATACACTGAGAACAGAGTTTGTCTTGAAGGAACTTAGTGCTATAGTTATCAGAAAAGGGGGTGACAGTGTTTGAGACGTGATAAAATGTTCTCTTGTTTTCCTTTTCTGTCTCCAAAAATCAATCCTTGCAGGATACAAGGCACTGTTACGTTATGAAGGCTTTGAGAATGACTCTAGCAGTGACTTTTGGGTCAATTTGGGTACTGTGGACGTTCACCCTATTGGCTGGTGTGCTGTTAACAGCAAAATCCTGGTGCCTCCCCAGTGTAAGTGTCTTTGAGTCTTGCCCAGCTTTGCGGGTTTATTTAACTCACAATTTGCATCATTGCCTTTTCTCAATTAATGGATCATGCCCATTAATCCTAAATGCTGCACGTTGGAATACATTGGGAACATGAGCAAAAAGTTATCAAATTGCATGTATGCTTGTAAATTTGAGAGTTCTTACAATATGACAATTTTTGTTTAGGGGACTGAGAAAGCAGAGATGAACGAGAAACGGGTGTATTGGGGAGCGGGGCTTTCTAGGCCAAATAGTACAAACCCTTGTTCTAGATGACTGTCCCACTAGGATGTGTCATTTTAGGGGGTAAAAATTTTTGCTAAATTTTTGCAAAAGAAAGCAGTCTTAAAAATATGTTTTTGAGTGTGAGGAATTCAAATCTGCTATTATTTTCGTGATTGGACAACATTTAGCTTGGTAAGTACGTTTGATGAAAAAACACATAAACTGCTTCTAAGAAAACCAAGGAATTTTAATTTTACCTTCTGAAAGTGTGAGGTAATGCCTAATAATAATGATGATGACAATAAAAAATAATAACGTATAATATAACCACAAGTACTTGGTAATCGTTTTAAATTATCTCTATGCAATTTTACACACATTCTATGTACCATGCGAAGCTAAATTATATTAATTTAACCAAAATGTCTTTTGAATTACCAAGTCATGTTACAACTTTTTAGCACCCCTCATTTTTGAAAAGTTGGGTGGCCATTTGTCGTGGGTGCTTTTGTTGAAATTACTGCATTGCCGGGGGTTGGACTCGATGACCGTGAGGAGCCCGTCCAACTTTACAATTCTATGATTCTATGACCTTTAAAGCCCTTTATGGCTCAGGACCGCAATGCCTCAAGGACCACCTCACCATATGAACCAGCCTGGACCCTACAAACCTTTGAGACATTTTACTGTAAAAGCAACTGGTAAATGAAATAAATAATAATAAGTAGTTATTGCAGGTTGGATAATTTAACTGCTTGTAGTGCAGAACTTTCCCTTCAAAATGTAAAGTAATTTACTGCACTTCAAGGTGATCTGTAGTTACCTCTAAATTTTCCATCAAAAATCTAGAGCCTGTGGTAGTATGTTGAGACTTAGATGTTTCTGATGCTTTTGTTGAGAGAATACAGTATTTTGAAGGAGCAAAGCAAGTTGCTGTAGGTAATTTTTGGGGTGAGTGTAAACTGAAAGGAGGCTTTAAGTTTAACCAGAGAAGAAGAAAAATGAGGAAATCCCTGCGTTTCATTCTTTTGCAGCAATGAAAGGTGTGCTGAGTTTAATTATATGAAGATCATTATCCCAGCCTTCAACCACATATGTAATACTGAGGGCAATTTATAGCAGTTAAAAATCACACTTTCATAATAAAACAACAGTACTGTATTGGACACCGATACAACCAAGAGAGTCATAATGGATAAAAACAAAATTCTCAGATCAAAAGTATTATTTACCTGGGCCATCTTATACCTCTTTGTACAGCCATCCATTCAAAGTACACCGACTGGAAGGGGTACCTCATGAAAAAGCTTGTGGGAGCCAGGACTATCCCTGTGGATTTTCATATAAAGGTGAGGGAAAAATCTTTCTCCCCCCCCCCACCCCCCTGCACACAGAGGAAAGAATCAAGGCCTTTCTGCTTATCCATTCTTCCAGTAGCCCAACCTGGTACTCTCACCGTGTGTAGAAATACACCACCCATCATCCTTGACCATTGCTCATGCTGGCTGGGGCAGATGTGAATTGTAGTCCAAACATCCAGAGACCACAGAGTCGGAGGCTGCAGTAGCCTGTTCAGATTTAATATGGGCTGCAAGCCCTGCTGGAGCTCACCTCTGTCTGGAAGGCCTGGTGGTATTAGTGATAAGGGAAAGACACTTCTACAAGTTCCACACCATACATTTATAGCACTCTCACAGCATTTCAACACTCACGGCTTCCCCCAAATAATTTTGGGAACTGAGAGGGTGCTGGGAGTTGTTAGGATACTACCCCTCACAGAGCTACAACTCCCAGAACCCTTAACAAGCTACAGTTCCCATGAACCCCTGGGAGAAGTTACTGTTAAAGTGATATGACAGTGCTTTAAATGCATAGTGTGGATGTGAATGCAGTGCGTTGAAATACGCAATGTGTTTCAGGACTGAGCCGTGTCTGGGATAAGCAGCATAGCATAAAGTTGGTAGAATTTTCTTCAGAGTGTTTGGGTTCTGTCCAGTGCATTGTTTGATAGACATGAACAGAATGTGTTAGCTGTAATCTCCCACATTCGTGACATGATGGCCTTCAGTTTAAAAGACTAAATAAAGAGCAATTAAAACCCTGCTGTTTGGTCTGTTGCCTTCACTAGCTCACCTAAAAACTCAGTTTAGCTGTATTTGCTGCTGGAGGGAGAGAGGGCGCCCCCTGCTGGCACATTTTAGAAAGGGATCTATGGCCGGAAGGGATTTTTCTTCATAATCTGTGCCTCTGAATAGTGAGATGGCGGATTGAGGAAGAGCTTTTGCAATTTTAGCTTCCACATTTAAACAGGCAAACAGGCACGAACCAGTGATACAGGGTTGGAATCACTAAGCAGCGTTGATTAGTCTCTTCAGAATGTTCATTGTGAGAGGGTAATTAGTGTTATACTTCATTATGCCTTCTTCTCCCTCCCCCCTTTTACAAGGCTGCCTTGGCTAGAGGTGGTATATTAGGCTGTTAGGGGCAAGGAGACTTCCTTATTGGGGGAGACCCAGTGAGTTACTGCTTCTAGGTGATATCAAGGTTGCAATTATTTGCACGTGTGTTTCTACTGCAATCTGTTGGATCTGCTTTTAATAAATATGGGTAGGATCAGGCAGAAGGTCATTGTTTAATAATAATGCTTTTCATATATTTTTCCCCTCTAGAGCTTTTTTAAAGTTCAGAGTGCTTCTCATATATTATCTCAGTAATCTTTACAACAGATAATACAGAATGTTAGCCATGTTTAGAGGAGACCCACTGAAAACAATGGACTTAGGTCCATTTGTTTCCGTAGGTACACTCTGGGTATGAGTTAGTTGGGTATACGCCCCCCCCCCAGTCACATTGTATTTTTTATTATTAAATAATTTTATTAATTTTCAAGAAGCCAGTAGCATTGTAAAGTAGGTCAGTTATACAGTGGTACCTCTGGATACAAACGGAATCTGTTCCGGAGCCCTGAAGTAAACGCATCCTGAAGTAAACGTAACCCACGTCTGCGTGTGCGTGGGTCGCGATTCACTGCTTCTGCGCATGCGCATGGCGTCATTTTGACCATCTGCGCATGCGCAAGTGGCAAAACCCAGAAGTTACGCATTCTGTTACTTCCGGGTTGCCGAGGAGCGCAACCCGAAAGCGCTCAACCTGAAGCAACTTCAACCCGAGGTATGACTGTATCCACATATGGCAGATTCGTGCAGGGGACACGAGAGTCTGGTTTGCCAGAGTTCATGCCAGAGTTGCGAAATAACAACAACAACAACAACAACAACAACAACAACAACAACAACAATAATTTATACCCTGCCCATCTGGTTGGGCTTCCCCAGCTCTGGGCGGCTTCCAACAAAATATTAAAATACAGTAATGCATCAAACGTTAAAAGTTTCCCTAAACAGGGCTGCCTTCAGGTGTCTTCCTGGTTCGTAGCTCCATCTCCTGGTTTACAGCACTTTGTTGGCTAAATCTGCTTCTGCCAGAGATGTGGGGCATGACCCATTAACACAGAATGTAAATCCAAGGAAGGTTCTGGAATTTTGACTGAGACTCCCCCCACAACAAAACAGTCAGTGTGGTATTAGGGTACCTTGGGCAAGCCTCTCTCTCTCTCAGCCTAGCCTACCTCACTGGGTTGTTGTGAGGATAAAGGGAGGAAGAACCATGTATGCTGCCCTGAGCTTCTTGAAGAAAGGGCAGCATACAAATGTAATAAATCAGGTTAGATTGTGGTTTTATTTATCTAAATGCTCTGGGCGACACAAAAGTGGCAATGGCAGCATTCACATTTCATGGTAAATAATAGTTAATGGTTTAGTATGAATGCAGAGAAGGCGGCTGCTTTACTTCTTCTTGAGCAGGGCCAACAAACCCTGGTCCCTGGCTTAATACTGCATCGGAACTGGGGATTCAATCAAATGAGTCCAGAAGCCAAAATGTATTCAGATGTATTACTAAACCAAGGCCAATGATTCATGACTCCCACTCGAGCTGGAGAAGGAGTGAAATAGGAGCCATGAAACCATTAACTATGGGTGTATGACCTGGGCTACTGAAAGTGTTTGGAAAAAATCCAGTCTGAATGGATGGCCGAATGCTTTTATGTTGACATGGAGGCATCAGCAATTGGGGTTTTTTTGGATCCATGCGGCATCCCATGTTAAAGAAGAACTGCAAGGCTGCACTCTAGAGGAGGAAGCGTAAAAGTGCAGAGAGTTGCGCAATCTCTGTGGTGGAGAATCACAGACGTGGAAGGCAGCAGAGCATCTCTCTTCTTGTTTACTCAGATGACTGAGAACATGAAGTATCCCTTCCGCCAAGGCATGAGACTGGAAGTGGTGGACAAGACCCGTGTTTCTCGGATACGTGTGGCTGTCGTGGACACTGTGATTGGTGGCCGCCTGAGGCTTCTCTATGAAGACGGGGACAGCGTTGATGATTTCTGGTGCCACATGTGGAGCCCCTTAATCCACCCTGTTGGCTGGTCTAGAAGGGTTGGCCATAGCATAAAGAGAACGGGTGAGGATTTACATAGGAGAAAAACTACTCTTCTGCTTGAAGTATATATTTTAACCTTTCAAATTGTTGCAGATATAATGTATTCCTTCCTTTTAATGAGATTGGAGCACATGATGTGTTATTTGATGGTTTTTAAGATGATGAGAATGTTTGAAATGTATGCTGTGGCAAATAAACTATTTTTAAATGGAAGAAGAAGAAGAATTTTCCTTGCCAAAAGATGACCGCTAACTAGCATATTTGAGATGTCTTGTTTCACTCTTTCTTACTTTCAATATCCTTTTATGTCTTTGCTGGAAGAAAAATCTAATGACATGGCACACCACCCTACCTTCCGGAAGATCTACTGCGATGCTGTTCCATATCTCTTCAAGAAGGTGGGAAAGGTTTATGGTCTCTTTCTTTACTTTGGTCAGCAAGTGAGATAGGATTTGCACCATTTGGGGGATTGGTAGTTTATGGAGCTTTTGAAATCTCTCTCCTGCCTTGCAAGGGACTATCTTTTGTAGCGCCCAAGGAGCTCAGTGTTGTATGAACCAGTCGGGGGGGGGGGGCCTTCTCTGTAGTGGCTCTCCATAGAATCACTTTGCCCTGGAACTGAGACAGGCACTAGAACTGTTGGTGTTTCAGCACCTTCTGAAGTGCCTCTTCCCAGGCTTTTGCTGATGCTTAGTTCTTTATAGTTTAGTTCTGTATACCTGCAGGAGCGTCTCCACCCCCATTGTTTATCCCAGACATTGAGGTCCAGCTCTGAGGGCCTTCTGGTGGTTCCCTCACTGCAAGAAGTGAAGTTACAAGGAACCTGGCAGAGGTAGTGGCACCCACCCTGTGGAATGCCCTCTTGTCAGAAGTCAAGGAAATAAGCAACTATCTGACTCTTAGAAGACATCTGAAGGCAGCCCTGTATAGGGAAGTTTATAATGTTTGGTGTTTTACTGTGGTTTTATAATTTGTTGGAAGTCGCCCAGAGTGGCCAGGGCAACCCAGTCAGATGGGCAGCAAATAAATAAATAAAGTAGTAGTAGTAGTAGTAGTAGTAGTAGTAGTAGTAGTAGTAGTGGAGGTATTGTTAATTTGCCCTCAATTGCTGCTGCATTTTATTTTTCAAAGGTTTAAAGCTGTTTTACTTTGCTTAATGGATTGCTGTCTTTTTTCTGTTGTGCTTTGAGATGCTCTTTAAAAGACAGTATATGAATAAACAAATTACAATGTTGAGCTATTGGGGATAGGATACAGGACCTGCGTGAGTTGAAAGCAAAACAAGGATGGCTTGCAGCAAAAATACGGGGAAGACTTTCTGTGGTTGGAAAGAGTCATCCCACTATTGAAGGACTAGACCTTGGAGGAAGCTTAAGCAATGGGAGATGTTGTCTTTCCCTTTATCGTGCTTATCCTCCTTGGCCTTGCAACCATGCTGTGACGTAGGTCACTGCTGTTCTCGTGTATCAGATAATTAACTGAGAACAAGAGTGCTGCTTCCCCAAGGCCAGCCAGCAAAGCTGGAAAGCAATTTGAACTCCTATGCCCCAATCACCAAGGTCAGTCTTTCTAGTTACCCACACATGTCCCTGCATGTGTCTTATTTCTTTATCACCAACTTCTTTCTCATCCGTAATCTCTTCCAGGTGCGCGCTGTCTACCCAGAAGGTCGCTGGTTTGAGGAAGGCATGAAACTGGAAGCTATTGACCCTTTGAATATGGGCAACATTTGTGTGGCTACTGTCCGTAAGGTATGCCGGTCTGGTCTGAAAAGAGGGAGCGGCTGCTTCAGCCAAGCACAACGCTTTCAAGGAATTGGGAGTTAGACTTTGAAAGAAGAAAGGAACTGCTTTGGGGTTGTTGTTTTCTTACAAGGAAGCGGTGTATAAATTTTTATGAAATAAAAAATTAAGGCTCTAATTTATATACCTTAGAGCCAACTGATTTGGGCCAGTGGGCAGATTTCGAATTTTGAGAAAACGTTGGAGGCAACAGTCACAAAAGAGCGGCTATGTTCTATGAGTCTGCTTTTTTAAAAATCTAGTAATGCTTGTACAGTGTTGATGGGGTGTTCAAATCACACACATGTGAGTGCAGATCTTGGTTTTTGAAAGAAAAGCAAGTTATAAATATTTTAAAAATGAGTGAGAAAATTAAGAGGAAAGTATGTTATATTTAGGTACTTAACACCATAGAGTGCTCCAGCTCTTCTCTCTGTTGAGTTTAGAAGCTGCTATTATGAAATACTTTAGAACAACCTTCAGGTTCGCTTTCTCACCCCTGGCCTGTCTTTCAGGTCCTTTTAGATGGCTATCTCATGATCGGCATTGATGGTGCAGCCTCTGAGGATGGTTCTGATTGGTTCTGCTACCATGCTTCCTTGCACTCCATTTTCCCTGTCAATTTCTGTAAGCAGAACAACATTGAACTGACGCCTCCGAAAGGTGAGGACCCCAAGCTCTCCTTCTCTTTGCTTGCTTCCCTGGCAGATTGAGCTCCTTCTCTGCAAAATAGAATGCTAAGAAAGCCTTGCTTATGTTAGACTATAAGTGTGAAACCGACATACTCTGTTTCTTCTTTGCCTTCGAGATGGCGATCTCTGTTGTTCTTCCTGCCCAAGAAAATGGGGAGTTTGGCTGGAATTCAGTTTCTGTCTTGCTATCCTCCTGCCTGCCTCTGAATCTTGCCGTTTCCATGCTTCTCTTTTGGGGGCTTCGGAGGGCTATACAAAAGCTGGTGTTCATCCTTTCCTGCCTCTGCACTCCTCTGGAAACAAGAACTACAGTAGTGCCTTGCAAGACGAAATTAATTCGTTCCGCGAGTTTTTTCGTCGAGCAAGTTTTTTCGTCTTGCGAAGCACCACGGTGGGGAGGGGTGGGGAGAAGCAGGACAGCTGCCGCAGCCGGTATCTTGGACTCACCCGCGCCTTGTGGCCATCGCGCGACGCGGCTGCTGGAGGGCGGCGGGGCTCAGGAGCGCGACTCCGGCTGCAACGCTGGCTGCTGGCAGCAATGGCTCCTGAGGGGAGCGTGCGAGGGCGATGGGCAGCGGCGCGAGGCAGCCGGAAGGTCGGCCATCAGCCGGAAGGTGGGAGGGAGCCGGAGGAGCGGGGAAGCGAGCGTGCGTGCGTGCAGTGACTGTCGCCATGACAGGAGAGACAGGGCTGTTTGGTCTAGCGAAGCAAGCCCATAGGAAAATCCGTCTTGCGGAGCACCTCAGAAAACGAAAAACGCTTTCGTCCAGCGAGTTTTTCGTCTTCCGAGGCATTCGTCTTGCGGGGTACCACTGTACTTGGTTTTCTGAATAGCTATTGCATTATGTTCTGTCTGATCTCCACTCTGGAAAGCAAACGTTGTTTTTGCTTTCCCCCACTGTAGCTGGCATTGGCTGCTTCTTGGACAAATATGTGCGAGGGGATAGGCAATAACTTGCATGCTTCTCCTGCTCCTTCTGGTTGTGGTGTTTATGAGGAGGTTGTTTCATTCCGGTAACATGCCCCCCCCCCCCCAACTTCATACTTCAGGGCATGATGCCAAGACCTTCAATTGGACAAGCTATCTAGAAAAGACCAAGTCAAAGGCTGCACCAGCACATCTGTTCAACTTGGTGAGTACCATGTGGAAGGGCAAGTTCACAAAGGCACCAGCATCACCCCAAACTAGTCGCTCTGTTGTTGAGAAGCAAATGGCCTTATGAGAAATGCCATTATATACATTGCAGATGCAAGCATACTTATGAAATATTGTGTAAAGTGTTTCCCTGAAGCTACAGAAAATGGCAGTCAGATTTATCAAGGGTTGTGAATGGCTTCCCTAAGTGGAAAGGTCCAAGTGTCTGGGATATTTTAGTCTAGATAGGGAAGTAAGATTCATTTCGTACATAGAATTTCAATGATCACCCTTGACAGTGTGCTTTGCTGAAAAGAGATCAGGAAGACTGCACTCTGCAGCTGAGTCAAATCTCTCATTTATAACCTTGGCATTGGTACTGCTAACTTAAATGTGTAGGGCTCCCCCCCCCCCCCCGGTTTAAATTCCTTCCTTGCCTCATTACAAATATCATTTCTGGACACTCATACTGTCCCTCAACTTAAACTGCTAAGCTTCCCCAGTAGAATTAGCTATTTATTTATTAAAATATTTATTTAATAAAAAAAAAATTACCCTCAACTTAAACTGCTAAGCTTCCCCAGTAGAATTAGCTATTTATTTATTAAAATATTTATTTAATAAAAAAAATTCACAGCCCGCTCTGTGTGTGTTTGTGTGTGTGTGCGTGTGCGTGCGCATACACTTAAAAATTTAAAATCAGAGAGCAGCATGCAGAATTTGGATTTCTGAGAACAAGAATGTTGAGTGCCTTCAATAAATAAATGGAAGGAAGGAAGGGAGCCCTCATGGATGTATATTATTATTTGAGGTTGGGTATATCGTGCTGCTCCTTTTCCCAGGATTGCCCAAACCATGGCTTCAAGATGGGTGCCAAGCTAGAAGCAGTAGACTTGATGGAGCCCAGGCTTATCTGTGTGGCCACAGTGAAGCGAGTGGTACATCGGCTCCTCAGGATACACTTTGATGGTTGGGACAGCGAATATGACCAGTGGGTGGACTGTGAGTCCCCAGATATCTATCCTGTGGGCTGGTGTGAGCTGATAGGCTACCAGCTGCAACCCCCAGTAGCACCAGGTAAGAGAATATATCTTCTTTTCATCCAGCATCACCAGTTTCACTCAAGGTGTGTTGGGGGCAATCTGACATATTCCTTCTCTTACGAGAAAGAGGTACCTTCCACCTGACCCACCCTATGTCTTTATTGCATAGCAAACCTGGACATGTTAAAGGCTGGGAACCAGAATGGGCAGGTTCAGTAGCTGATGAGGAGCTGAAGCTGAAATCAAAACAACAGGAGCCCCCTATTTTGAGGGAGGGAGGATGTTTTCAAGCAGAAATGGTCGTTAAACTGATTCTGCTCTCAATACCAGCTCCATATACATGCAGCTCATTCAGTGAGGACTAGAGCAGCCTTTTGGCTTTGTTCCTCTACCTTTGAATTACCTTACTCTGAGCCACTGACGTTCTTTACAAGATGAAATCATTGTGAGGCCCCAGAATAAAATGTACAAAGGTAGCAAACTTGGGGGCTTGTGGGAGACTAGACAGAAAACTGTCCTTCTCTGTCTCCTCTTATCTTTTTATACAAAGTGTTCTGAGCCTGTTAAACTGGGAACTAATCATGAACCCTCCTGCTTGGAAACTGCATGCAGCTGTGTCTTTATACTTAGCTACTGCTTAACGTCTCCTGTGTCCTGTGTAGCTTCTGATTGTAGATCTGTTTCCTCGGTGGCAGAGCCTATGTCACCAGCGCCAGCAGCTAAGGAGGTGCCGAAGAAGAAGCGAAAGCCATATGGAAGGAAAAGTGAGTGGCAATTGGAACAACCTTGTCTCTATGATTCATCTGAATAACAAAGCAAATATTGCAAGGTTTGATACGAAGGCATAAGCCTGCTGCAGATAGTATGCTGCCCAGAACTACCAGAGCACATGCAAGGAACATTAAGGTACAGAAGATGAGGGTGGAACGTTTGCCTGGACTATCTTCTGTGAGGATAGCATTGCAAAATGGAATAGCTTGAAATGTGGATGATGGGACTGTCTGACAGGGCATGAAATGGACTGCCTCATCATTAGCTTGTGCCTTGGTCCTATGCATTCTTGCAAATTACTGTAAGCTGTCACTATTGGAATTGGGATTCTTGATTGGATGGACCACATATATGACTCGGCTCTATGACAGGGATGATGAACCTGTGATTCTTCCAATTTTGTTGCACTACAATTCCCACCATCCCTTTTATCATCCCATTGTCCCTCTGTCACCCAACCTGAGCCTTAAAGGAGCATGCCTTTCTTATGCTGCTGGTGAGGAGAGCCAGTGTGGTGTAGTGGTTAAGAGCGGTAGTCTTGTAATCTGGGGAACTGGGTTCATGTCTCCGCTCCTCCACATGCAGCTGCTGGGTGACTTTGGGCCAGTCACACTTCTTTGAAGTCTCTCAGCCCCACTCACCTCACAGAGTGTTTGTTGTGGGGGAGGAAGGGAAAGGAGAATGTTAGCCGCTTTGAGACTCCTTAAAGGGAATGAAAGGCGGGATATCAAATCCAAACTCTTCTTCTCCTTCTTCTTCTTCTTCTTCTTCTTCTTCTTCTTCTTCTTGCTGTGAGGTAACGCCGAATAGGGCCCTTCTCTGTAATACCAAAGATCATTCTACAAGGAGGTGCCAGGTGACTGAATCTGTGACCTTGTTTGCACAAAACATGAGCTATGGCTCTTCAAGAATTGTGGCTACAACAATTGTGTTTGAAACCCTGAACGTCTCTTACTAAAAGGGTCTCTGTTAACATGGTGGGAAATGAGCTCTGGCTGAATATCAGATGACTGTAGTGGGCTAATTGAACCATTGGCCTGATGGCCAACGCCAACTAAATATACTAAGCATATGAGAGCCAGTGTGGTGTAATGGTTAGAATGCTGAACTAGGATCTAGGAGACGGGCGTTCAAATCCTCACTCAGCCATAAAGCTCACCCTGTAATTTAAACTAAACAAAAATGACGATCAGTAGCACTTGTGTCAGGGTTGTAACGGTGTGTTTAGAGAATTGTTTGATTGTTCAGCATCCTGCTAAGTTCACTGAGTGGCCTAACCTATCTTGCGAGATTCCTATGAGTCTTAATTCTAGCTCTCTTTGAGAGCTAGTGTCTTGAGTAATTTCAGCTGCACTGAGAGCTCACTTGACTGAATGCTGCTGCCATACAAAACAACAACCACCCTTCACAACAAGATGTTAATATAAAAAGCAAAACAGTCACAAAGGTGGGTTTTCTTATAACTTCCTCTCTTCTGTATACAAAGGGAAGAAGATGACTGCTAAAGCCCGTTCCATCAAGCAAGCAGCAAAGAAGACGGCTGCCCCCGAAGTAAAGAAGAAAGCACAGGCTGCCAAGAAAAGGGCTGCCCCTAAAGCAAAGGAGGGCACACAAACTGCAAGCAAGACCTCCCTGAAACCAGCTTCTGATGAAAGTAAGTTAAAAGGGGTGTCACTTATTCCTACTTTTTTGCTGCCCCCCCCCTTCAGTGGGATTGGAGATGGGAAGGTGGTGGTTGTGTAAATTAGCTATTTTCCTGCTCACCATTTCCAGTTCAGAATCTGCTTGCTGTTGTAGGAAACTCCAGTCACAGGTCTCCCAGTCTTGGTACATATGGATGCAATTTACCACAAGCTTTTGCTATTGCTTATTTCTTACATGTGTATGTGCATGCTCTGAGGATTGTGTCTTGCGATGTCAATGTAGCACCTCTCTCTGTTTCGTGCAGTTGTTGCTGTGGAGGTGAAAGAAGAAATTCTTGACGATTCAGCAATGGAACTTGAAGCCCCACCGCTACCAGTACCAATCAGCAGCTTAAAGGATGAAGATATGGACACGGAATCCCCACTGAGTCCTATGCCAGGCGGCTGCTTAAAGGATAAGGATATTGAACCAGAAGCTCCCGCAAGCTCTGCGCTGCTCAGCTGCTTAAAGGATGAAGCCATGGAACCAGAAGCTCCAGCAAGCCCAGTATTGATCAGTTGCTTGAAGGATGAAGATGTAGACTAAAGCTTCATGCGACAAAGTGACTTGATGTTCTTTTGCCACAGTCCTTGAAGAAATCAGGAAAATGCTGGCCTCATTTGCGGGGGCATGGACCACAGTTTATAAAGCTGTAGTTTTTTCATAGTTGATGGATCACCTCAAAATAAAAATGGAAAAGCTCTCAAAACAAATTCCACTTAATTATGTAAAAAGGCAAGCCCACTATGCCTTTCTGACTGGCATGGCAGGAGCCAAGGATGAACGTCTCCATTTCAGATCTCTGTAGGGAGGTGCTTCCAGTCATTCTAAACTTGCATCAACTGAGCCAGAATCTAGATAAGTGCCAATCCAGTAGAGAACCACATCCATTACATGGTACAGTGGTACCTCAGGTTACAGACACTTCAGGTTACAGACTCCGCTAACCCAGAAATAGTACCTCGGGTTAAGAACTTTGCTTCAGGATGAGAACAGAAATTGAGTGGTGTGGCGGCAGCGGGAGGCCCCATTAGCTAAAGTGGTGCTTCAGGTTAAGAACAGTTTTAGGTTAAGAACAGACCTCCAGAACGAATTAAGTTCTTAACCTGAGGTACCACTGTATTGGGAACTGCCCTCCCAAATTATCTCTGTCTTCCTCTGTGCTACATTGTTTCTTCCTGCCATTTTGGCCACAGAGTCTAAGAAGGCACAGGGCACATGAAATCAAATTACATGTGAGCCCAATGCACTTTGGAGCATCACATTTTCCTCTGTGAGGAGTAGGAGTATACACTTGCCCCCCCCCCCCTTTGTACTATGAACAGAATGAATCAATTCTTTGACAATAATGAGAGGAGAAAAATGTATTGCAACCCTTTCTGTAAATAAAACTGCATGTGTTTATTTTGCCCTTTTGTTGAATAAACTCAGTCAGAATACCTTGTGTTTGGAGTCTTTTCTGGTCTTCTCTGGTCAAGAAAATATGGGTACCAAGGGCATACAGAAGCAACTTGTGCATTGTTTGCTGGTTCTAAAATACATCTGTCTGCAAGGGGGATTGCTTTGCCTTTTGTCTTCTCAGACAGGTCATAACCACAACACCAAAAGTATAATCCTTTTTCACTTTTATAATACTATATATTAGAGAAAGTGTTTCCGAACCAGAACACACAAATGTTTTTAAACATATGCACTATAGACATGTGCTAGGAACATAATGCATGGAATGACATTTAGTTTTCGTTTTCTGACTCAACTCCTCTTTCTCTGCTGCCGTTGCCCCCAAATTGTGTTTCTTCCATCCTTCCCCTTTCCTATTTGCATTTATTCCCAAACTACCTAAAGTGTGACAGCTGGAATCTAAAGGGATTGGAATGGGCTATTATGGCATGTTGCGTTTCTAAAGCAGGGTGGGTAGACTTACGGCTTGTTGGTTGTGCTGAGCCTTTTTCTTTCTGTTAGCTAGAACTCAAAAGACCTAACAACCATAGCCAGGTGCAAATGACAGATAGGAAGAATTAAAGAATAAGGTCCCTTTGAGCACATTTTGAGACTAGGAATGTGACCAGAACTGGGCTGAGCTCTTTACAGCAGCTTAATTTAGGTAGAAAAAATTCATTTTGTTGTTGCCATTGTTAAACAATTGGGAGTCAGAATTTCATGTCAGTCTTCTGCAAATCAGCCAGAGATCTGTCTGTGGATTCTGATCTAACTTCTGCATTGCCCTAATGTAAACCATCTTTATCAAGCATCCTTGTCACTCTTCTGACTGTGGGCATTTTGATGGGCCCCAAAGTCAGCGTGTTTCTCCCACCTTGGCCTGAAATGAAAGAAGGCTGTTGGGTGGGGACTTGAAATAGTCCAGAAGTGTGGACCATCCCTGTCAGCCTCTTCATTCCCAAGCTTCTGGTGAGGTGGTTTTTCATTTCCTTCCTCAACAATAAATGTGTACGGGGAGAGTCCTGATCTAACCATATGTTTTTGTACAGACTCTACCCATCTTCTACCAACTTTCTCCTTACAGAAAGTAAGTCTGTGCTTCTTAACATCAGGAAAGAAAGTAAATCTCATTTTTATAAATGTAAAACAAGAATAAAAGTAAATCTCCACACACTAGAGCTGTAACTGAAGTGTTTATATTTTAGCTTTATTGTTTATGATACTTGTATAGCCATATAAAAAGAGCTTGCTTCTAACTGTATTTCACATACAAATAATTATTTGTGCATTTAGTTACATGTAGGAAACAGCCCTGAAGCTGTGGGGGAGTTTTCGTTTCGATTTCAATGCCATTAAGCTGTGGTACCTCCTGTTATTCTTTACTAGAGTGACATTTAAGATTTGTCTCTTACATTGCACTGGCAATGCACTTCCGTCTAAGAATATGAATTCCTTCCTTGTTTTGTTGCTGTAGTGCCAGCATCCCTGACCATACAGATGACAGCCATAGTCCAGCACTGGTCCCTGGTGAGGTTAAAAGTGGCCTAAGCCTGTGAGAATCTGTTCTGAGAAGTGAAGCAACAATTACCCGATTTACATTCACAGGAGCAGCCACATTGCCACTATGAACCAGTCTTAAAATTCTCACCCCGAGAGCAGATGGGCCGTGGTATATCTCCAGAAGAGGGTTGCCATTTGATAAAATATTAATAATGACGCTTTTAATTCTGCTAAGCTTGTTACCTTGTGAAATAATGGTTGGAATAAATACTGGCCAGCCCCCTGCAATGGCAGCTTCCTGGGGTTTAAATCATGCCCATTACTTAAGCGTGTGTTTCCATCATCCTGGTGTTTTGAAAAGCTCCTAGGAGGAAATCTCACTACTTCCCTGGGCAACTTGTTCCATTGTCTGATGCTTCTTACAGTGAAAAGGTGCTTCCTGATAGGCGGCTTTCAGCTGCTAACTTTAGCATGGACGCTTAGAAAGAAGTCATTTTGCAAGCAAAGGAACTTGCTTTTGAAAAAAGCATGGTTAGGATAAGGCTGTAAATCTGCTGTGCTACAACTTGCCCCCATGGCTGCTTTTGTTTCCTGCTGTGAAACGCTTGATTTCATTTTTGTTTGGAGACATCTTGGTTCTTTCGAACAGTCTTATCCCATGGTTCTTTCAATGCACATTCTTTTGCTATTGCGTCAAATCCCCCATATTTTGTCTCTTGTAGAATGTTTGTCGCCTCCAGAGATAACTCCAGAACACACCAGAGATAAGAGGCAGTTTAACCTTGGGAAGAGTATTGGTTGCTTACAGATGGTGAGCTCCTAGCACTACCCAATTATTGCTCTTCTGTGGTAAGCTATGCTAGAATTCACAACAAATTCCTCAATTCTGAATTGCAAAATTCTGTAAATAGTGCCAAAAGCTATTGGCATGTAGAACATCAATGCGTAAATTTGGCAAACTGAATACAATGAGTAGCAGAAGACAAAGACTTAGCCAAATTGTAGCTTAGCCCAAATATTCCAATGCTTAGAAAAAGCATCACAAGAGCATTGACTTTAATAACTAATATACTTCACAAAGGCAACTTTCTAACTATCTCCTCTAACAGAAACTGCTGTTTCTACTTCAACAAAATGCTCCTGGTTGAGACTGTGGGTTCTTTTACAATTTAGCAAAGATGCAGAAACAGCTCACAGTTCAGCTGTGGGCAAAAAATTCAGCAACCTTGAGAAAGCTTTACATTACGTATGTATGTATGGCAAGCTCTTAATACTTTTTAAGCCCTTGTTAAATACAGACAGACTGGAAAGTGTGCAGGACATGTCTGGCTAAATCATGGTGACAAGAGGAGCACTCGGTACCTGCCACTACTTCCAGACTAGCAGAATAAACGATAGAATATTTAAGTGTGCACATTTGCCTATACAGTACAAGCATCTTGGAGATTTTAACCATGCTCAGTGCATGATTGTACAGGCAGACAGCTATAGCATACCGCTCCACTTGCCTGCCTCTTTAACATCTAAGATTGACTTTTGGTATAATTATCAAGTATTCCTTTGAAAATGCACCTTTTGTAGTATGGAGGGATTTGCAGGCCATAAAAATGTGCCCCCTCTCAAGCCTTTCTCCCCCTATTAATGGGGAAGCGCATTTTCAGCAACTTGCTCTTCCTGCTTCTGCTTTTCCTGCTTTTCTTGACTCGTATATTCCCAGCTTGCTGCTGCCTCTTCTTACTGGAGCTCCTTCCAGCCTTGGCTTTGCCTTTAGTTGAACTGGTTCTTTTTGTCTTCTTGGTATTCCAGCCTGGGCAGCTTTGGAAGATAGTGACGAGCTTCACCTTCTGGCCACGTACCTCTGCTGGGGAGCCACAGGTGGCTCCTACTCTAAGATTCAGCTTGTCAAGCCACCTGAAAAGGAGGAAGAAGCGAGGCAATATAATCAGCCTAAGTACTAAGCCTTTGTATCTTCACAGTCACACACTTTCCTACATTTCTGAAAGCTTGCTTCTTGATACAAGAGGATCTTCAGTTATTGTGAAACACAGAGGAGGAGAAAGGAAGGTATGGAGACTTGATGATTTCATTAATTTAATGAATTAATTTAAAATTTAAAAAAAAATTCTAAGTCAGCCTAGGCAACTATGGAGCTCAGCTTATCAGCTTGATGCGTAAACGAATGAACCACCTTTTCAAATTGTGTTGGGTTGCCTATCTCTTACCTAGCTTTAGTCTAGATACACTGCAGCATTTGAGTCAGCTTAAAGCATATTGGCTTGAAAGCAGATGCAATAGCATTTGAAGTGAGTTGCATAATGAAAAGAGTTGCTTCGTATTTGCTGCTCTTGGGCCTTCCCCATCCCTTACTTGGTTTATTGGCAATAAAGAGGAACATGTTGAATTACAGTACAATTTTGTGACTAGGCAACAGAAACTAGAACAGTGCCCATAATCACTTTGCTGAGATGGCTGGCAAGAGTGCTAGTCTGAGCATGTTAATAGGATGCGTTTGAAGCCCTGCCAAATAAGAAAGAGAGACAAACGTTCTACCCAAACTGCTGTTCTACAAGCCCTTGTGCAGTAGTGGGAACTAGCAGCTCACTTGCGTAGCGGGAGAAGTTGGCAGTCGCAAGAGAAAGGAACATCACTCAGGCTGATGACCTCCAGAGCTGTAAAGCTGTGTAAGTTCGGCAGACTGCGCACTTTGTTTTTCTCAAGATACAGGCTTCTTATCTGTGGGCCCAAGCCAGTGAAGGCACCAGAGGAAATCTGAAAACACAGAACGAGTTTGGCTGTCAGACGCTTAATGACATCAGCAGTAAATTCTACGTTAGCCAGTTATCTGAAACTTCTGGTGGCATTGACCCACTTGGCGTGTCCCACCAGAACCCTTTGGAAGGTGCTCTTCTACTTATCCAGGCACTTTAGCTTCCACATCCCACCCCAGACTGATCAAATTATGGTCGTTCCATATTACTTTAAGGAAAAAAACTTGGATGGGGAAATGGAATTGCTCTACCAGATCTGAGCATCTTCAACCTATAGCTATAAGGGTGCTGGAATAAAGGAAGTAATAGTTCTAGCTTTTAAATTTGCTCATCTGCCGTGGTTTCGGGCTTTGTACCTTCTCCCTGCCCCTTTGAAAAGTATCCAGTTGATGGCAGCATTTAAACAAAAGAAAAACAGCAATAACCCCCGAGATCATATTTATACATTGTGCAGGTAGTTTGGATACAAGCTGTTTAAAAAACTGACACGGTGAGTCAGACCCCTGGTTCATTTAGCTGCGCTCTGGGGTTTTATTCATGCAGGCATCTTTCCCAGTCATAGCAGGAGATGTCAAGGAATGAACCTGGGACCTTTTTGCATAAGAAGCCTGTGTCCTGATAACTGGGCAATGGCCATTCCCTTGGCCTGCAGGAGCCATGAGATGAAATGGAACAGCTGTGCAGCAGAGAGAGTTTGACTAGGGTTAGCCTCTCCTGTGGCCACTGCAATGTGTGGAAAAGCCACACCTGCTAGAAATTGTATTGCATATCTCTGTTAAAGGCCTAAGAGCAGATTTTGTGGTCCGGGGGGAGGTCATTAGCTCAGAGGCAGGCACCTGACAGTAAGAGCTGTTCGACAGTGGAATTTGCTGCCAAGGAGTGTGGTGGAGTCTCCTTCTTTGGAGGTCTTTAAGCAGAGGCTTGACAACCATATGTCAGGAGTGCTCTGATGGTGTTTCCTGCTTGGCAGGGGGTTGGACTTGATGGCCCTTGTGGTCTCTTCCAACTCTATGATTCTATGATTCTATGATTCTACCTTCCTTGCATGCAGAAAGCCCTGCACTTAATGCCTGGCATTGCCAGGTGGGGCTGGGGAAAACCCCTGTCTGAAACCCTTGAGAGCTGCTGTCAATTGGTTACTGAGCTAGATGAACCAATGCAAGTCTGACTTGATTAAGTTTATCCCCTTCAGGTGAAGCTTGTACTGTATTTGGGGAAGGTGGCAAGATAGGGCCTACAGGTTGGATAGGGCCTCCTAGCACATTTGTACAATTTCCCAAATTCTTCTTATGACACCTGAGAACTTGGTATTTAATAAAATTAAGCAAAGAAACATTTGCAAAGGGGTGTTATTGGGACTATGATGGCAAGAAAAGGCAGGTCTTAATTTCCAACCTTCCTACCGCTGCTTACCTGTTCTAGCCCCATATCATCCAAATACAGGTGCTGCAGAGATCTTGCCACTGGCAGGAAGGCGCCATCCCCAATGTACTTTATGGGATTCTTGGACAACTTCAGTTCACTAAGCGTGGGCAGCCCTCTGAGAGACTTGGTGGGCACTTCCTGCAAATGATTCTCGTCTAGATGCAGCTTCTCCAGCAGCTTGGCATGTCCCAGAGCCTTGGGAGACATGTGAGTGATGCGGTTCCCTGTTAAGTATAACCAGCGTAGCTTCTCCAGCCCAGCCAGATCATTATCGGTCAGCTGACTGATGGAGTTGTGTTGCAAGTGGAGGGCAAAGAGGTTTGGCAAGAGGGTGAAGGAGCTTTTGGATATCTGGTTGAATCCATTGTGGTCCAGGTAGAGATATGCAAGCTGGGCAGGCCCTTTGAAAACATCAGCATCTACAGAATCTATGTTGTTGTTAGACAGGTAAAGGTAGACGAGGTTTTTCAAGTCCTGGAAAGCACCAGGCTGCAGCCTTGCAATCTTGCAGTTCTGCAGATGGAGTGAGGTCAGGTTTCTCAAGCCAGGGAAGGAGTCTTGAGGTACCGAGTGGAACTCATTATGGCGCAAGTCCAGAAGTTGGGTGTTGCTTGGAAAGCCTTTGGGAATACTCTGGAGGTTTCTCCTGACACAGTTTGCATGCTGGGAATCTGGTGAACAAGTACATCCTTGTGGACATCTTACAGCATCCTTCTCTGGTTCCCTGGTGACCGTGGCCAGGCTAGGCAGCAGCTCCTCACCCAATGCGTGACTTCTGCACTTCATATCTGTTGCCCTCAGGGATTCCAGGTGCTCTCCCCTGACGGCAGCAGGACCAGCACATACCACATCGGCGTGTATTCTTGCTTTCGCAGCCCATTCCTTGAAGGGGCGCATTTCACAAGTGCAAAGGACAGGGTTCCCTGTTAGGTCAATTTTTTTGAGGTGGGCCATCTCCGTCTGTGGCTGCAACACGGACAGCTGGTTGTTATGCAGGTCAAGAGTGTGCAGCAGAGGGCTCTTGACAAAAGCTCTGTGTGAGACTTCCTGAAGGGCCATGTTGTCCAAGAAGAGCTGTTTCAGGGATGCCATCTCAATGGCCTCCTCACCAATATAAGTGATTGGATTATTTCCGAGGTCTAGCTGGGCTGTGCCAGACAATCTAGAGAGCGCCTCGTTAGGAAGGAACTGAAGTTCATTGTGATCTAGGCTTAGCTTCCTAAGGGTCGATAATCCACCAAAGGCCTCGTTGGCAAGCACATTGAGTGAGTTGTGGGACAAATTAATCCACTTGATCAACTGAAGTCCCTGGAAGACCATATCTGGTAGGTAAACCAAGGAGTTTCTTGCCAGGTTAAGAAAGGTGAGGAAGCCCAGTTGACTAAAAGCCCCTGGCTTTATTTCCTCAATGCTATTATTTTCTAGGATAAGCTGCCGGAGGGAGGAGAGGCCATCTAGAGACTCTTGATAGATGAATGCTATATTGTTGGAAGCCAAATTGAGGTAGACAAGCCGTCCTAATCCCCTGAAAGCCCCTTCCTCAATGCTTTCCACCTTGCATCTCTGAAGTTTCATGTGGGTGAGGTATGGAATAGGCAAGAAAGTTCCTGCAGAGATGACTTTGATTTCATTACCCCGGAGGTCAAGTCTTTGAGTGACCTGTTGATTACACAGATAAACATTAGCTTTATCCTCAACTAATTGTCTTGCTCACGGTCTTTTGGAACAATGTTGCCTCTGGATGAAAAGTCAATTCCTCACTCCCTGGTGTCTTTGTTATAATAGAGAATTAGCATATTATTAACTATTCCATACTTGGAGTAGATATAGAAAATGACTTTTCCCCATAGGTCTCACCTTTTGAATCCACAACAACAGACTTCAAATTCAATCCCAGAAAAGACTGAGAGACCTTTTCAGATGGGAAAAGCATAAATGTATAGTTGCATGGACCTGATACCAAATGGGAATTTGTCTACTTGAGACCAGAGTTTTGGGAGTCTCAGGTCTGGGTAGCCACAGGGTATCAGTAGCTTCAAATAAAGCAGTCTGTACAAAAAGGAGCGGGTAATATTTTCAGGCTGCATCAAACAACTTATGATGACTTCTTTGGCTTGTTATGATTTAGGAGCATAAGAAGCTGCCTTATGCTGAGTCAGGCCAATGGTTCATCTAGTTCAGTATTGCTTACACTGACTGGCAGATGCTCTCTGGGGTTTCAGGGTTTAAGTGGCATATTATTCCAGCTAAAACCTCATTCCAACTGCAGGATGTGTAAGGGGGCATGCCTATTTTATCCATTTGTGGTGGAATTGTAATATGTACATGGGTGAGGTATACAAGTTTTGGGTGTAGATAGGGCCAATATTAGGTGCTAATGCTACTGTAATTAATCATCTCACTGTCTTAATAGCGTAGGTATCAAATGTACCGTATGTGTATTATTTTGACCTGTTTGTAATTGCTGAGATTGTTCTTTCCAGTAGTGCAAGGCTCAAGGTATATGATTGATTAAGGAATGTCTGATAAAATCCTTAGATATTATGTAAATGGATGAACTGACATATTATTAATATTAGAAATTTGTTAGAGGCAGCAGCTGTTCTTTAAAAAAAAGTCTCTGGGTTAGAGAGACCTTAGGTGTCTTCACTAGAACTTTTAAAGAAACTGGAGCTGTTTCATAGACTCATAGAATTGGAAGGGAATGTCAAGGCTCATCAACTCCAACACAGTGTGCGAGCCAGTGTGGTGTAGTGGTTAAGAGCGGTAGTCTCGTAATCTGGGGAACCGGGTTCGCGTCTCCGCTCCTCCACATGCAGCTGCTGGGTGACCTTCGGCTAGTCACACTTCTCTGAAGTCTCTCAGCCCCACTCACCTCACAGAGTGTTTGTTGTGGGAGAGGAAGGGAAAGGAGAATGTTATCCGCTTTGAGACTCCTTCGGGTAGTGATAAAGCAGGATATCAAATCCAAATCCAAACTCCAACCCACTGCTAATGCAGGAAACCCATTAAACATCTCTGATAGGTAGCATTCCAGCCTTGGCTGAATAATAAAGGAACATCCACCACTTTACAAGGCAATTTCCCCCCAAAACTCTTTCCAGTTTGAACTTTGCCAGTAGGATGTCGGAGGAAAGGGCCCTATGGATGCTTCACAGAAGTGCACTTGTGCAAACCTCGTGTTGCACGTCCCTCGTTGCTTCCCGCAAACTGACCTGAGGGATGTTAATGGGCACCTTGGTGAGGTTCTTGTTCAAGCACATGACTTGATGCTTGATGCCGTCGCAGAGGCAGATTTGTGGGCAGCGTTCAGCAACCGTCTTTCCGGTGAGGAGGGCTGACAACAGGAGAAGGCGCACAGAGGTCCACATCTTGCGGAAGCGGCTGAGTAGGGAATATGCAAGAAAGCCAAGTCGTAAGGCAATATTAAACTTTCTGCTGCTGTCGTGGACTGGCTGCAGGCAGAGGAGTAGTGGGAGGCTGGATGGGCAAATGGTTTGAATAACGCAGCATCCTAAAATGTGTTAGAAAACACAAGGCAAATCCTCAGCATGTGTTCCCACCATACTTATTTAGTAACAGTTAAAGAAATGGGCTTGTGCACTGGGTGTGCATGCTGAATGCACAAAACCACTTACAGTGGTACCTCGGGTTACAGACGCTTCAGGTTACAGACTCTGCTAACCCGGAAGTAGTACCTCAGGTTAAGAACTTTGCTTCAGGATGAGAACAGAAATCGTGCGGCGGCAGCTGGAGGCCCCATTAGCTAAAGTGGTAACTCAGGATAAGAACAGTTTCAGGTCGAGAACTGACCTCTAGAACGAATTACGTTCTTAACCAGAGGTACCACTGTATTTTTTAAAAAATGCTCTACACGGATGACCTTAATATTGTCACTGTGATGTAATAAAAAGGGGTATAAACTGAGCAAGTGATCTTCAGATACACTGCCTCCCCCTCCCCACCAATCCAAACCTTAATATATCCAAGACAGGCACTTTCCATACCAGAAACCTTCATTCTTCCTCATTTGCAATGTTGCTCCTGGACTGGAAGCAAATTACAGTTCTTGCGAATTAAGACCAATTAAAGCAATCTGATGTTGAGAATACAACTTTAATCAATTTAGCTCTTTAATACTGCTGCTTCCGGCTTTTCCTTCACTGCTCTTCACTTTGTGTATTTTTTAATGGCTGTTTTTAAAAGACAAATGTTAAGGCTCCCGTTGTTAGAAGTGAATCTGACCTACCTTAGGGAGGCCCCTCAGCCAAAGTAAAGAGAACAGCAGGGGCTTTGGAGAGAGACCAAGAGAGAGAAGGAAATGGAGGAGGGGTGTGTGCAATTGGAATCACAAATCAACATAGTTTAGACAAAATTAAAATGGAGGAAGAAATCCCTGAAGATTTAGAAACATGCATAAACTGGGCACAAAAGCCCAAAGCAAAAATCAGTATTTTTTCATTTACAGGGCAATAAAATTGATTTATACTGTATATAGCCCTCTCTTCTGCCCACCCCACCTCAACTGATGTGCAGGTTATTTTACATAATGCAACAAAATTAAACCATCACTTGATGCCAAGAGGTTCATTTCTTTGCTTTCCCTTCATTCGCCTTCTTTTTGCGCGACCTTCTTTGTGAATTTTCATTTTTCTTTGCCTGTTCCCTCAGATCTGCATGTCTTGGTTATTTTCTGTGCCTGTCAATTTTCCTCTATTGCCAAAGTTAAGATTTCACTCCTCCCTGAAGACCCCTTTCTCTGTAGAATACAAGAGTCTTTACATACATACACCACTTCATTCATTAATTCATTCCACACCTCACCCATTACAAGTAATAATACAAAAAAATAGATTTCCTAAGGGATAGTCTTGCTTAGTGGAAATATAAAATATTTTCCCTTACTTCCTCTCAGTAAACTGTCAATTACAATACACTCTTCACACATAAATAAACAGAATGTTTAATACCAGTGATGAACACAACTGCATCCTGGGAGTGTTATGAATTGCATTTTTTTTTTAAGAGAGAAAGAAGCTCCTGTACTTTAAGCGACTAATTACAATGAAAGTGGAGTTTACAAAGGTGTATGGTACTGTTTTAAGTGTTGCATTTTTTATGGACGGTTCCAAACCTGGCTGATTCCACAGCTATCCCTGTCAGAGGAGCACAATATGATTCAGATGTCCTTGGCATCTAACTCCCATCATCCCTCACCACTAGCCTTGCTGGCTGGGGCTGATGGCAACTGGAGTCCAGCAACATAGGGAGGGACATAGATATGCCATCCCTACCCTAGGCCAAGTCTAAGAAGCCTTGTCTTCTAATCCATCTCTCTCTTTATTCCTTCTGTGCCAGCAGGCAGCTTGATAGAAACCTGGCTGCAATTTTTATACCCTTCTTTTACTCCAAAGAGGTCAAAGCAGCTGAGGTCAGGCTAACGTTCCCCCGATTCTCTGGAATGTGTGCAAAGCTTGAGTCTCATGTCCTTGGTGGGATTGGGTCTCAATATCTCCATTTCCTGAGTCACATGTTTACTATGACCAGTTTGTCTGTCTGTCTCTGTCTGCAGTGCAGCTGGCTAGACACAAAGCATCCCAAATTATTCATCGAATGTTGAAATACTTAAAGACTAAAAATACATCACCCACCCCATTGCACAATGCTGACTTAAAACATCTGCTTCTAAGTTTATTAGACTTAGGAACAGATTTTACATCTTGAACTGTACAACTAATTCATACAGTCATGTTGTGGAGAAATACCCATTTAGGAATGAAGTGTCCCTATTCCTTTAGCCAGACAGCTTCTTATTATTTGGCAGCAAAAGGGTGTTGTAAACAAAAACTGCTCCCTTTCCCTTATGGGGTACACAAGAGCTCTTATAGAATCCTTTGTAGGTTCTGCATCAGTAGGGGAAAATAACAGCAGCCAAGCAGAGAATATTGAGAAGCAAAGCAGCTAGTAAGCCTGATCTTTATTAAAGCTGTTGCAACAGGGTGCTCCCTCTACATGCAGGAGAGAGGAGGAGGACCCAGGACAAAGGTGTGCAAGCCCTTATATAGACTTTTGAACTGCCCACCCTAGAACCTAAGACCACTCCTCCATACATCATACATACATACATACATACATACATACATACATACATCAGAGAAGGGGCGGGCTACAACAGAAATCTGAGTGCCTTGTTTTTATCCTGTCTGCCAGGTTACCTGATTGGATTACCTGGGCATCCTGGCCACTCTTTTGTTATGATAACTACTCAATTTCTGAATCCAGGTTACAGGTCACAGGCTCACCCTATTCATATCTTAAATGTGCCCTTAAGGCAGAACTTGTGAACAAAGAGACAATGGGGAGACTTCCCATTTCCTTAGACCTTGCAGAGAAATATTTGAGGTAATTTGGGAGAGACAAAATGGTTTCAGGACTTTTTTCTGTGGGGTTTCAGACGTGGTTTATACATTTATGTATATGCTTGCTTGGTACATTTATAAACATTTACTTTATATAATAAGACCTTAAAATTCTTATAACAAGGGCTTTATAATTATCCCCGACTACAACTGACAAAATGCTTCCCCTTCCCCAAAGTGCCCACTAACTTACCTAGTTCCTTACCTGGATAAGGCTACGTAAAGTTGGGAAGAGGAAAAGAAATATTGGTGTGAAAACTATCAGAACCTTGTAAATGTTCCTGGTATGTGCATTTGCAGTGAAAAGAGCTGAATGAGCTCTTGTTCAACAGTGGTGTGTGTGCGCTCTCTCACTCCCTCTCAAACACACAAACACACAGGGAGGGTGGAAGCAGGGAAGGCAGCAGCAAAAAGGAAGACCTGCAATTGCCTTTAATTTATCAGTTGCTGCTACCTATAATATTTGGGGGTCAACCGAGGAGTTTTCTATGTACACCAATAAAATAGCATGCAGAATAATTTGAAAGCACATCCACATGTCTCTTGAGTACCTTCGCAGAGTACCTTTTAAATTTTTAAATTTAAAAATTGTACTTCTGTTTAGGAATTAATATGAAACCAGCATATGGATTGCAAACTCAATATGTTTATTTATCATGTGTATAGGTATCCCCCTTGAGCACACTGGGTAAGACCTGTGTGTAAAGTCATCATCCGTTGTTGTTGTAATTAATTCACATCCCACACATGTTGCAGGGCGTTTTGTAGTCACATTAATTCTTAGATGCAAGAGTCTTCCGTGTAGGAATTGTGTCATATATGCAATGGCACTCATTTAAGGGAGTGTTTCAGTGCATTTACTCTGCATAATCTCAGGGCATATTCTAAATCAGAAATGGCTAACCCTCAGTCTGAGAGCCTGATCTGTCCCTCCTAGCAAATTTTTCTGGACCCCTAAGACCCCATCAATTTTGGCAACGAAAACAAAAAACAAGGGAAACCTCTTGTTGGGTTTAAAACCTCTCTGCTCACCCCAGCAGTCTGGTGGGAATGAGAATGGACTTGTCAGCTAATCAGTTATCTGATGAGCAGGAAAGGAGTGAAGTGGCATCTGTTTTTGGGTGGTGCTCACGGAATATAGCTGATAGTGTGGAAAGTGAATATCGAAAGTACTTGCAGCTTTCAACAGAATAACAGTAGGCTAGAAGGCCACCAGAGATTTATACCCAAATGCCCAGGCAAGAGCAAATTCAGAACTAAAGGTAGACAGCTCATCTTTCACACAGTGCAGGGACAACAGTCAAATAGCATTGCAGAAAGTGTTGGGAGGCACAGAGCATAACACAGGCTTGGCCAGTCACATTGCACCCTCTTTTGAGGGGGTTGCACTGGCAATATTTATCTGCCTGATGGAGGCCTTGCTTTACCGCTCATAAAGTAGATTTGAATATAACAGTCCCTTCATTTATTTCAAACTATTCAAGTAACTCCATGTACATGAGGTAATTTGTTTTCTGTATAATTTCCTTCACTGCTTATGGTACACTGGAAGGCTAAAATTTTCCACAAAGTTTGGGAAATTGTCTTTATGGAGGGTTGTGGGACTGAAGGGAGAATGCTGGTTTATTTGCCATAGAGTTGAAATGATCACACACACACACACACACACACACACACACACACACACACACGCTGTTGGGAATGCCTGTAAAGCTGCCATACTGTTGCTTTGAATGTCAAAAAAATAAGGGACAACACATCTCATGAATGCTTCCGCCAATGGAAGCCCTGTATTCAGAATGTCCTTAGAAAATGTCAGGATTTCAGCCTACAAAGGGAGAATTTATTATCATCGCAAAAGTGACCCAAAGTGACTTACATTAAAGCCAATTAAAATAAGCACAACCAATAAAAACCTAAAAACACACCTATACAGATAAAAGACAGGTCTTACAGATCTGAACCCTCTAAGAGAGGCTATAAATACCCGAAAGCCCAATATATAATGCACTGCAGTCATCCAACCTACAGCCGATAACAGACAACAGAAGTTACAGTAGTTAAGACTGTCCTTGTCTAGATATGAGCACAGCTGGGCCACCATTCAAAGCCAAGGGAAGGCACTCTGCACCGTCAAGGCCACTTGAGCCTTAGGTGACAGAAGTGAATCTGGAATTACCCGTAAGCTACGTACCTTCAGAGGGAGTGAAAACCATCCAGGATTCTCATACAAGCTAATCAGTCCTCTTTTTTCTGCCTGCCATTGCAGTGGCTGGTAATGGAAACACACATCGAGAGCTGTTCATCCTTGCATTAACACTGGACTCTTTGTAATACCTTTAGACTTGGGCAAGCTGCAGCCCTTCCACAGAAGGAAACAAGGAAGCTCATGGAGCAGAATTGCAGAGCGCCGCTTCCCCCCTTCAAGCTGTCAAATAGGCCAACCTGTATTACACAGCCTCTCATTTATGAAGGCGACGAAGTCCTTGCTCTGCAAGCAGTTTCTCAGTGTGTGTGTGTGCACGCATATATGCACACACAGCAAGTTAAATTTCCAAATATCCTTATTGATTTGAATGATTTGCTCCAGTACATTAAATGCAAATTAAAACAAAGGGAAAACCTGTTGGATTCCAGGGTTTTGTTGTAAACAAAAATTGCCCTTTTCCCTTATGGGGTATCCAATAGCCCATATAAAGTCCTTACGTAGGTTCCCTATTGGTAGGAGAGAATAACAGAGGCCAACCAGAGAATATTGAGAAGCAAAACAGCTAGTAAGCTTGATCTTTATTGATCTTGTTATGTTGTCCAGTGACTCCCACTACTGTGGCTGGCACCCAAGGAATGTCCCCCACATAGTTCCGGGCAAAGACTTGGTTTCCTGGAACAAATGACGGTGGCGTGTTGGCACAGCCTGGGGGTTCGGCCACGGCAAAGTCCGGGTGCAGCTGGTCGAGCGGTGACCTGAGGTGGCAGCCCATAAGCAGTTCAGCAGGACTCCGCCCTGTGGCCGCATGAGGGGTGATGTGTTGCACGAACAAGTATTCGGCGACCTGCTCGTGCCAGTCTCCCCGGTCCAGGCGCGCCAGTGCCTCTTTTGCCGAGCGCACCATTCTCTCTGCTTGCCCGTTGCTGGATGGATGAAATGGTGCCGTTAGGGCATGGCGGATGCCCAGTCCCAAAAGATACCGCTCAAAAGTGCCTGATGTGAACTGCGGTCCGTTGTCGGAGACAAGGACATCAGGACACCCATGCGTCGCAAACAGGCCCCGCAGCACACGGATGACGGCCTCGGTAGTGGTGGAGGGCATCAGGGCCACCTCCAGCCATTTGGAATATGCGTCCACCACTACCATAAAGGTCCGGCCATGAAAGGTAGCCCAAATTTTTTGCTCTCTGAACCCAGATGTACTATTTGTGGAGGAAATCCAGGAAATTAATAGTTAAATAGAACCATTGTGAATAAACAAATCAGAACTTTCTCATTTATAATGTGATCCTTGGCTGTTCTCCTGTAGTTTTCAGTGTTTAGTTCAGTTCATGACTCTTTTCTGTTACACAGTCTTTGTCAACTTCTTTATAGTAAATATAAAAAATAGAATTTCTTAGCATAACAGTGCTTTCAGGTAGTCTGTGTTGTAAATGGGGAGGGGGTCATTCAGGTATTGCAAATGGGTTATTGACAACAGTTTTTCATTTATCATACTTCCCCCAGAAAGGGTAAATCAAGATTAAGGGCTTCCAGATTGAATCCTACCCATAAAATTGAGTCAAACAGATACCAGCAAAATTCAGATGGCAGTTTAAAAGGATTTGGCACTCTACTGCAATAAAGCTACTTTCCCCACAAAAAACAGACTTTTGTGGTAAGCAAATGCACTGAAGATGATGGGATAAGCCTGGTTTGATGCAATGTGATATAACTTGCCTCTTAACAAATCAGAATGAACGCTCAATACACAACCCAGGCTCCCAGGTTGTGAAAACAAATCAGGTTAAATGCTCAATATGGAAGTAGGCTAAAAATAACAGGCTAACATGCCAACGTTGGGTGCGTGTTGCAAAAATGTGCACACATGAGGTGCATTCAATATACACCCACCTGGAAGCACCCTACCACTCTGGATGATTCCAGACTGCCATTTGTGAGTGGGATTCAGTCTTGTTTTGACGGCAAATTTAAGTTGTGCAAGGAAAGTTGATTCGTCTCCCTTGCCCGCTCAGACTTATTGCGATAAGGAAAACGACAGGGACAATATGCACTGGGGAGTGGGCGATACCCTTTACTTGAGGCAATGTCCTATAACAACTCAGGAGGAATGCTCAGTAAAGAGGTCACCTGGAAGTGGCCTCTGTGTTCAAGGTAGCAAAAAGAGCTTTTCCACACTAAGCCCCATCCTTAAAAGAAAAGCCAACAGAGGTGACCAGCACACTCCGACTCTCAGCTTTAAGGTTGTGGCCCTATTATGCGCATTTACCAATACATCTCACTGAACACACTGGATCTTAATTGGGAGTAAAGATGCGCAGGATCGCGCTGCACATCACTTGCTTCTAATGACGTGAGACTTGCAGCGGGTCTGGGCTTACACTGCACTTTCCTCAAATAATTGCGAGCCTTCTCTCGCAAATAGTATTTTTATTCGTGCATCAAATGCATATTTACAGTGAACGGAGCTGATAGGAATATATACTGTACAAATCTGCTCCTGCACGCATGCACAGACTTCTCTGAGCGGCTTCCCAGGCACAAGCGAAGGCAATTTTTCCTTGGACAAATGACCTCATTCATATTCTCTTCCCCGCCCCATTTCTGTAAACTAGCACCGGAGGTCTGAGCATGCGCAGCGGCGATCATTATCCGGCAGCCTTCGCGACAAGTGCAGACGTCATGAGAAAGCAGAGCCGGCTTGGAGGCGCTGCTTAATTTGCATATCCCATCATACATTGCGCGGAAGGCCATAGATGATAAAATTTAAATACTTTTATTAATGTTTTTGTTTCGAACCCGATTATTAAACTGGCCTTGTCACCCTGGAAATCTACTGTTTACTCAAGGGATTACTTTGGACAGGTCCGTTAGGTATTCGCCCTCACCTGCGAGGCTGTTGACTGATCTCCGGTAGAGGCGCCCGAATGCTTTTCAGCATACTCTGGTTTCTCTTCAGATCGTATAAATCTTTCGCCTTTTACTAAAGATTTCCGTGGAGAGGAACATTTATGAGTTTACAACTAATTTTTTGAGGCTCTGTTTCGGCAGAGCTGTCTTATACGGTTTCAAAAAGTAGAATAAACTATTTTGTCTTTGAGCGGGTGTTTGGCGTTGCCCTTTTAATTTAATATTATTTATTTTTGTGTTCCTGAGGCTGTGAGATGGGTGATAGATCTGTGGTTTTTCTATTCTTAGGAAAGTGTAGGGTTAGAAGTGAGATGTGTTTCTGTTGGTGTACCGCTTGGAGATGGGCTATTACAAATAGTTTTGGGGTTTCTTTACTGCTTTCAACATCTTCCTTTTGGGGTTCTGTCTGAGTTGTATGATCTTAAAGAATATGAATTATTTTACTTCTCATCTCCATGTTAACATCATATTTAACCCTACTCTTAAAATCTAGAAATAAATAGTATATCACTTAAACAACAATGGAACGACCGTGTATTTATTGATCAAAAGCACCCAGCAACCCTCACATTTCTGTTCTTAAATTTCCTGAGCAAATTAATTACTCCCAGTGTTGTAGCACATTTGTCTTGCTTCTGTTATGATGGATAGAGTCCCCGGTCAAGGCGGTTCAAGATATGTGAATCCCAAGATGGTACAATGTACAAACACAAAACATTATGGTACTCCAGTGTTTGTTAGAGTTGATGGTTATAATATGTTTGCCTTGTAAGTGATCAATGGTGGAAAAATAATTTAAAAACAAAAGCACAACGCAAACAGTAGATTATTCCCAAAATCTGAACATTCATGTTTAATACCATATACTTAAATAATCATATGACTATAATAACTGGTTGCAGGCATGTATCTGGGTGTATGGTAAGTCTCATGGAACTCAATAGGACTTCCTTCTGAGTAGACTAACATAGAATCATCCTGTAAAATCATCCTTTAATCATTCTCCCAGTATCTTCCTTTACATCTTTCACCACATCTCAGTATTGTTTATAATACCCAGTTCTGGTAATAACGTTTGTCACAGGGGTTTATGTAATACATGAATTGAAAGTAATATTGGTGTGGGAAGTGAGTGTAATATTGGTGGTAGAATCAATGATCAATATTAGTTTTACTTGTACTTAGTTTGGGTCATGGAATAACATGCAGACATAGCATTTTGTGATGCAAGTAATGCACAGCATTACTAGAACCCCTGTTTTTTCCTCCCTTTTTTAAATTAACAAACAATAAGTAGTAGTTCAATTTATATATATATATATTCCATTCTGATGGTAACACATGTAAAATGTTGGAATCCTATTTCATAAACATTTGCCTTTTTCCATAAATTGGAAAAGAGAAATAAAGAAATATTGATTCCACTCCACTACTTCCTTTTTACTGCCTTATCTACTGGTGTTTTAAGACAGGATCTGGTGCACTGGGTCACTTTTTAATAGGGGGGGGGGCTGCAGGACCATTTTCACTAGAAACAATAGAAGGAAACCCTTGTTCAGCCCAGTTTCCTATATCAGACTTGATGGTTGAAGGGAAGCATATGAAAGAGCAGTGAGAGAAGCCAGCTACTTGGCTGTACAACCCAAAAGCAGCTCCAGGACAGCTTAATAAGAAGCACCGCAGCAGGTAAGGGAGATAGATTCATGGCTCAAATTGATGAGGATGCAGGAGCCACACAACAGGGAGCAGCACATGAGAATGATAAAAGCCTGAATCCATTTTGTGCCCCTAAAGAGATACTTGTTTTAGCAAAGGGGTTTCCTTATCATAGACTATAAAATTTAAGTGGGTTTTGGGGTGTTTTGAAGGCTAGTGACAGTGAGGATTGTTGAAGGCTATGTAGCATAGCAAAAATGGGAAAAAAGTATCCAGATTTAATTGTGAAACCAATATGTATGTTCCAAATAGGTACAACCATCCACTGATGAATGAGAGACTCTGATTGCATAATGCAGTTAACAGACTGTTTTTACTTTGAAGGATCTCAGGTCTTTACATTGGCACACTTACCTTGCATTTCCCAGCAATTGAGACCACAGTCTTAGTGTTGTAACCCACACTGAAGGGTGGGTAAGAAAGAAATAACAGTAGTGAGTTTTCCTCCCAGAAAGTGCATGATGCTGTATTTGAATTATTTGATGATGGTGTGTGCACAAGGGCCATCTGCCCAAAGGCTATGTGTACTGTGTGTTGTAGTTGTGCAAATGACATTAGCATGTATAGCTTTATGTTCATTACATCACTAATGAAAAATGACCCAGCTCTCTCCATTCATACTGGGCCGTTTTGTATTTATGTTATTTTGATGTCTTTAATGACAGGGTACTCTCAGCATAATTTCTTTTACGGGATTCTAATCTCACTTAAAATATATTAAGAAACATATGGTTGCTACCCCCTTCCAATGACTGAATACAAATCTAGAACTATGTAAAAGCATAACCTGGCTATCGCTTTGCTACAATTAATCAAAATTCACCATTTTTGTTAATTCACATGCTTGCTGGACTGAAACAGTCTTCCTAGTATTCCTAATAGTGGTGTCTGGTGTCCATTGGAACTGATAGGGTGGAAGGCATAAAGGTCAACAACACTAGGTAGAGCCAGAGCCAATGACAGAACCAACTAATTCTCATTTTGCCCCCATCCTCCTGCCTGTTGAGTTCTGCAAGAGGCCACACTGAGACTGAGGAAGAGGAGGAAACTGCCGCCTCCTGTTCTGGGTGTAAGAAAGAAGGCTGGCAGGCAGGAGCTGGCTGAGGGCGGACTAAGGTTGGTGGGGCAGTGACCCATTTGCCATAATAGACCAACCTCCCTAACAGTGCAGCCCTGTGCACAGTAACCTGAAAGCAAGTCACGGTGTGAGCTTACTCACTAGTAAATGCATGGAGGATTTCAAGACCAGAACTGCCACTGATGTGAGTTTCATCTACAGAAATCCCTACCCAGGTTTTGAGAGCTTAACTAGCATGGATGAACATTAAATTAGTGGAAATTAGGTACTGCCTGCTGCTTCTTGATCAAAGTTAGGGCTAATGTGGTACAGAGAGTTAAAAGCTATTTGCTGAAAAGCCCCTTAACCCAATAGGGTGAACCTGTGGCTCTCAATCTGAAGACTCCAACTAGGTCCAATAGCTCAGCAACCTCACAAGGGCCACCAGTTCTCTTCTAGAAAATGTGCAGATCCATATAAAACCACCTAATGGGCATCACTGCTGTTGTCATTATGTAGACAGGGGATGTGGCTGTTTCATGTATTGTAGAGTCAGATAGCAAATATAACATGTTAGGACAGGAGAATCTTGGGCAATTTATAAATCAATTATAGAGCATGCCTGGGGACTTTCCCAGTTCTTCTCCCTATAGCTTTTCCATGTGTGGATTTATATTTTACTCACATCCATAAAATCACAAATTGCAAATGGTTTTATTTGAGTGGAACAGTATGTTTCAGTTGTGTTTTATTTATGCATGTTGGCTGCCTTTGGAAGGCTTGGTGTGAAAGCTAGCATAGACACAGGTATTTTAAAAATGAGTAAGATTATCTGATGCAGAATGTCACATCCCAAGAATTGCCATTTTAATTTATAAGCTAGAGCAAGTTTCTACTCTGCACTCTCAAATAAATCTATTTTTCAGGGCAAAAAACAAACCCCCAACTTCCTGTGTTTCTTGGCCACATGGACTGAAGTCACAGAGCCCATTCATCTCATGCCCATGTAGAGAATAGTAGCTTATGCTCAAATTGTCACAACATTCATCAGAGATAATTTAACAGCAGACACTTTTCAAATACCACCAGAGGGAGGGAAATCAAGGGCAAAGAGGTCTTATGCCAGTGTTTCCTGCTTTCCAGATTGCTGAATCAGTATATTTTTAGCTGTAAATTATACCCCTGACTGAAACAAAAGGAGGAAGCCCCAACACCCTCACTGTTTGCTTCCAGAGATGCCAGTTAACTACTTTCTAGAGGGGTAGCTGTGCTACTAAGTTGTTTTAAGAACAGTAAGAGTATTTTGCAGCCTTTTAAAGACTAATAAATGCATTATGGCATAAGCTTTTGATGGAGAGCCTTCTCCAACCTCGTGCCACAGGCGGATTTAGGGGAGGAGCAAGGCCTGTTCGCCTGCACTAGGTACCCAGCTGAGAGGGTGCCACAACGATGATGCAGAACAGAGGCGGGGAGCTGTGTGGATTTAGGTGTTGCCCAGGGCACTGCTGAAATTTGGAAGCCCCAAATCTGCCTCTCCTGCTTGTGCCCTGCATATGGTTTGGACTATGGACACATCCACTTCCTAGAAGATGATGTCCTGCACATGCATGGAAGTCTTCTGCAGCATCCACACATCGCATCAAAATAGCAGCCCACACTTTCCTCCTTAATTCAGATTTCCCTGCTGTTTCTGGGTTGTTTTTAACTTACTGGACAGGATCAAGCCAAGAAGACCTAGGACTGTGGTAAGAGGAAGTGGAGAGTATGTCAGTTAGTGCTAATGTGGTAGGGGAGGGCCACGGAAGGCCAAGTGACTCTGACTCTCCCTTGCCTTGAAAAGCTGGGAGTTTCAACAAGGGATTGCCAGCAAAGAGACAGCAAGAATGATGGCTAGAGAGCAACTGGGGGAAAGTGTGACGATCAGTCTGAGTCCGCCTAAAGGCCTATCCAAGTGACAGTGTCAACTGCAGAGAAATCTTGTTCTACTATAAAAGCTTTTATGGGTTGTGAAGGGGTGAAGAGATTTGCTCCTTTCTTGTCCCGTCGGTCTAGGACATGGGAAGTTAACATGCTGCCCTCCATAAGTTCTTGTATTACAACTCCCATCAGGCCCTGCCAGCATGGTCAATGATCAGGGATGATGGGAGTTGTAGTCTGCTCCGCCCCTGCCCCCCCAAAACAACCCCACACAATCTGGAGGGCACCTCATTGACCACCCCGGGTCTAGGGCTCAGACACGTGCCAGAACAGCACACGGAAGCCTATTTTAACCTTAAGTATGAAGACTGAACAGCATTAAGGTGACTTCACACATCTTTGCCAAAGCCCCTTAGTGCACAGCAATGTAAGCTTTAGAGCTGGGGAGACGTGGTGGGATGCATGTATAATTCTGACACATCTTCATCATGCAATTGATCAGAAAAGGCTCTGGCTGAGCAGAGCTGCATCCCAGACTGCTTGCTGGTTTCTGAAGTGTATTTAATTATTTCAGTCTGCTTTAAATTATAGCATTATGGCTCAGCGCTGGTGTGTGGCCTTTACTCTCTCACTACTGTGGATCATTGCCAGCCCAGAGCTCCTGGACCGTTCCCAATGCCCCATCGGTTGCAGATGCTCTTTCACAGACTGGTTTATTCGGTGCTCCAATGCCAGCCTCTCTTCTTTGCCCGCTGGTATCCCACAAGCCACAGTGGAGCTTGACCTGCAGTTCAATCAGCTTGGCAGCCTGCTGCCAGCCTCTTTCCCAGATTTGCCCGAGCTCACCACGCTTTTCCTTGGGAGCAACCAAGTGCGCCGGATTGAAGCAGGAACCTTTCTCGGTGTAAAGAATTTATACCACCTCCACTTGGACAACAATCTCCTTGAAGAGATCCCAGAAGGGGCATTTGAAAACCTGACCAATCTAGTCTTTCTGCACCTGGAGCACAATCGGATTGCTTACCTTTCACCAGGTATTTATAGATGGGTGTTTCCCCCCCTCATTGCTAAGGTAGTGATTATCCCTCTCACTTTCATTCCCAACAGTTTTAGGGTATGAATTGTAGGGAAAGGATGCATTTGGGATGAATGAGTGGACACATAAGACTTAGAAAAATACCAGCAGCTGACCAATTTAGAAGCTGAGCACAAAGCTGATGTGGAGTAACTTCACTGAAATTGGCTAGTTCAAGCCCTCTATGAATTACCGTATTTTCCCGTCTATAAGATGCCCCCATATGTAAGACACCCCCTAATTTTTGACATTATTTTTAAGGGAAAAAACCTAGTCTTATACAGTACACAGAAAAATATGGTATTTCAGCATAAATTCAATATGGATCTATTCAGTTGAGGCAAACATCTCTTTTCAACAGCAATAAAGTAGGCCCACGGTATTACTGCTATTGATAATGACTTGCTCATTTTTTATGTGCGATAGGCCTGATTCTGGTGCCCTATAGCTTATTCTGGTGCCCTTCCTGTTGCCTTTTGTATTCCTTATGGCACAAAAGAAGATTCTTATTTTACTCTTGGTGTGGAAGAAGGGAGAGAGCTCTTGACATTCTCTGCAAATTTTATAAAATTAAATTCTAACACAAACAAGGATGCAGGTCTGTAATTTTTGCCTGAAAGTTCTGTCCTGTCCTGATGACACCACTGAGCACAAGACCACATTCAGTGCCACAGTATTGCAGGAGGGACCAAGAGGTTAAATCTGAATATCTCTAGAGATCACACACACACACCCCGTAAACCAACTTGCCTATGAGGAAAGACAAGTTAACCTGGCATCATCCTGAGCTGTCAGGTGGGGGGAGACTTGGGAACAAACTAGATATCATCAAACACAAATGTGCACCATGAAAAGTAGAAACTGGCCAACAATATTCATTTTATTTATTAATTAAAATAGTTATATGCTGTCTCTTAAGTCACAGTTCTGCAAGAACCAAATGATAGGCTAGTTTCTGTTGTGCCATGTTCAAATCCCACTGCTAGCACCATGTGATGTCTGGTTCTCAAAAGTTCTGTGAAACACACTGAGTAAGGCTCAGGCCTCCCATATAGCAACAACTTTGTTCATTAATCTGAGCAGAAGCAAGTATAAACACACACCCAGAGAAGGAACCCTAGACCTAAGCACTTGGTTGCTTAAGCACTTTTCACCTGTGCTGGAAAGCAGTTCACAGATGTGCTCTGCACATCATTACCACCCTGGGGAGGACAGAAGTGGGATGGAGTTACTAGCTCTCAGCTCAAGGCAGCTCTTATTTCCACTCTCTCTTTTGCCTAGGTGCATTCTCCTCTTTGAAGCGACTGAGTCTGCTAGACTTGAGTCACAACCTGTTGACTGAACTTTCAGACCAGGCCCTTGGTGGTCTCCAGCAGCTACGCAAACTTCACCTCAGTGCTAACCTTATTGCCAACTTGTCAGCCAGAGCTCTCCCGGGCAACATGAGGATCCTCTACCTCGACTGGAACAGGCTGAAAAGTGTGCCGCTTGCCGTCCGCACCTCGGCCACTCTCTCCAGCCTTTACCTTAGTGGCAACCCAATCCAGGAGCTGACATCGCTCTCCTTTGGGAGGAAGCTCAGCTCGTTGAGGCAGCTGTTCTTAGAAAACCTGTGCCTGGAGAACATTACCAGCTCAACGTTCAAACGGCTACGCAGACTCGAGGTCTTGAGCCTGAGGAACAATAGTTTGGAGTCGCTGTCACCTCTGTCGTCGCTGAAGTATCTCTCGACTTTGTATCTGACTGGGAACAAGTGGCGCTGTGACTGCAACTTAATCTGGCTTCGCACCTGGCAGAAGCAAGTAGTAAGAAAAGATCGCAGCCCAGTGGAATGCAGTTCCCCGGAAGCCCTTCAGGGACAACAACTGGCTAATGTAGAGGTAATGAACAATCTGAATCACACTGACAGACTCCAGAAACACCTTGCAAATAGAGCTGTTGAAGAAAGGGGGGGGGACAGACCCTCCTCTCCATCTGCAATCCAGGGTAGCAAGGGACATTATCACAGTTCAAGGGCAAAATTTTAGCCACCTGAGGGTACTGATCCTTGATTACTTTGTATAACAGACAGAAAAGAGCCTAGAGATGGTCTAAAGCTGGGCCACAAGACAATTTCCCCAGAGCTGAAAGTGGTATGAAACAGGAACACTTGCTTGGGGTGTGTCCACTAGTCTCTGGCAAACAGGTTTTGTAGGTTTTTATAATGCTTCAAGAATATGCAAAGCCTGTTAGCTAGAGGCAGACAACAATGGGGCAGAATAAATGAGTGTGTACATCACAGGCAATGTTGTCATCCAACCACATTCATTTCTCTTTAAGCATTCTCCGTCTGCAGCAAAATGGGTCGCTGAAGGAAGTAGTGGCAATGCTAAATTCAACTCTGAAGTCATAAGAGCTTTCTTAGGAAGCTGTAACATTCTGTACATTGCACTTAGTTGTCATGTACTAAAACGAAGAGCCTTCATTTAGACATTACAGTGGTACCTCGGGTTAAGAACTTAATTTGTTCTGGAGGTCTGTTCTTAACCTGAAACTGTTCTTAACCTGAAGCACCACTTTAGCTAATGGGGCCTCCTGCTGCCGCTGCTGCATGATTTCTGTTCTCATTCTGAAGCAAAGTTCTTAACCCGAGGTACTATTTCTGGGTTAGCGGAGTCTGTAACCTGAAGCGTATGTAACCCGAGGTACCACTGTATAAAGGAGAGAGCAAGTGTGACACACATTATAGTTGATAATGGAAGATAATTTATCTCATGTCTTTTCCCTTCAAGTTACAGAAATTGACTTGTCCACCTTTTCAAACCGATTCAGCCACCACCAGCTCCTCTACAAATGCCATGCCTGCGATATCTATTCTACCCAGTGAACGACTTTTGCTACAAGCTGCTACGACCCTTCCGATCACTGTTTTCACTACTTTCGTTACCAGTAGGATGTTCTCTGTTGCAGGAACAACTACACAAAATAATCCCACTTCAAGACCAACCACTCATGAGACCCATTACATACTGGAGAAATATGACCCTTGCCTCTCTGACCATATTAGTAGCATTCACACAAGAACAAAAGACCACACTGCCCTGGTGGTTACTTGGTCTTTCTCTGGAGATCATGACCAGTTTGAAGTGCGCTACATGTCTTCTGTGGATCAGAACACACTGCGAGTGATTGGACGTTTAACTGAGATTGAACTTCACCATCTGCAACCAGGGACCGATTACAGGGTTTGCGTTATTCCCCAGAACGAGAACCTCCTGGAGTGTGTGGCTCCTACAGCCCAGCAATGTGCTACAGGGCGCACTGAAGCCCAAGTTCCAGCTCAGCACAACTTAGCCTTGGGAATTGGCATCACCATCGCACTTTTAGCACTGATGGCCCTGGCTCTCTTTGCCTTCTACAAGTGGCGGATCCGACCCTTCCAGTTCCAGCGCTACTATGATGAAGATGGGCTGCTTTCCCGACGCCAAGGCACTGCCCAGTCCAAGCTGACCACAGAGCCAAACTATGAGAACTTAGAAGAGGACAACCAGCATGTTTATATGACAGCTGCCAGCCAATGGCCTCAAGAGAAGATAGACTGCACTCCTGTTGTCCCATCCAGATTTTCATCCACACCAGCCTATGCAAGCCTCTGATATTTACAGAATATTAGTTATTTGTTAAAATGACCAGGTGTCGTGAATGGCATCCAAACCTTCACAGCTGTGGATGAGAACGTTTCTTACATGACCACAAAGAAATGCTGAATCTGATGGAAGAAATCTTTTCTAACCTGTCTCCTCCTTGGTGAATATTTTTTCAAAGAAATGAAGTCAGCTGTTATTACCTTTTACAACAATACCAGGAAAGAAATATTATTTGGGTATTCATGTTAGTGGCTGAACCTGAAAGGGGATCCATCTATATCACTTATTATGCAAGAGATTCCTATTTTTCTGAAGACCAGAGCGGGGAAAGCACACAATGATGCCATCATAGCTGCTGCCTATCTGGGATATGCTCCACACAACTGCCATCTTTAGAAATTTTTCATATATATTAATGAAATAGTATTTCTGAAGAAACCCCTGCCTATAGTTCATGGCACAATTGCTCTTTTGATAATCAACAGTGGATGGATAGATGTTATTCGCTTTATTTTTTAATGATTCAAGCTTGGCTTCAAGGTAATGTGTTTTAAAATAAATAACCTGGACAACAAAATTCAAACTAAAAAGTAATTAAAAATGGCAGTATTGTTGAGTTATATGAAGGGTTGCTTATTTCCATTTCTGCACTGTCCAATGAGTCAAATTTCTGCTTCTAACAATCCAAACACAATCACTTTCTTTACTCAAGGTATAAGACAAAATATGAATAGAATGATTCCAAGGAGAGTCAATATTGATTTTTTTTATACTAAACCAAACCTATTTTAATTGAGAGCATTTATGCTTAGAAATATTACTAGCAGTTTTCTTGCAGGCCACCAGAATCGGTCATTTCAATGAGAAACATCAGTGACTAATGGGGAAGGATCACTCATGATGATCCAACAACCAATGAAATATCCCCAATTAGGAATATATGTCACAGTCCACACAATATAATAACCTAAATTTCTGAGAAACAGCAAAAATAGTGACATTGCTTTATACCTGGTGCTGGCCTAGAGCTGGAAGAATTGCCCCCCCAAAGCTCATAGGATAGTGCAGTAAAAAAGTTAGCGTCAAAATTTTCTGTTACCCCATGAGAGGTGGTCCTCTGACAAACAGTTCAATTTAAGCCATTTAGTGAGTCCAAAGCCCTGAATTTGGAAACAGAAGTTTCAGCTAAACAATATGCAGAAAAGCCGAGGGAAGACTAACCTCAGAGAAAGGGGGATGGGGGAAAACAACAAAGTATTTACACTGGGAAAGGCAGAGTTCACTTTGGGAAAAAGAGAGCTTAAAATCACACAGCCCCCTCAAAAAAACCACGAACACGTTTTTTTTTAAAAGCACATGGCAGACTTCCTCAAAGCTTTAGGTAGCAGTAGGTGGCCAGACATCCTGGTGTCAAGAGAGGCAGAACGTTTTATCCATAAGTCCCGTTGTCTTTATCTGCTCTCCATCTCAAGCACTCTGATGGCAGTCTTATAATGTGAGGGAAACAGCTTCCTGTGTATTACAGCTGGTGGAGGGTTTGTAAGAGCAAGTGGCGGGCAAAGGAACAGGAATCCAAAGCATGATTGGGTCTGCAAAGATAAAATGGAAATAGGAGAAGGGATCAATGTTAATGAACTTGTACTCGGATCAACAGATATTCTCAAAGGGGACAAAGAGTTCAGTTACGTAGCCCTGGAATCTGCCATAGGCAGCGGCAATCGCTAGGCGCTTTAAAAAAATACTCAGGATTTCCCACAATGCAACAGTCCGATACACTTGTATGTGTCCCACGTACATGTAGGCCCCATGGTCTAAAACAGGAGGTGGGGGCTAACTGGCCGCCCAGATGTTGTTGGACTCCCAGCATCCTAGCTATGGTCCATGCAGGATGATGGGAGATGCAGCCCAACAACATCTGGAAGGTCACAGGTTAGCCACCCCTGGCCTATCAGGATTATTCTGGTGTAACTATGGAGTACAGAGCAAAGTGTACCACGGGAAAATGGGGTTGTGGGGCAGAAACAGGATTCAATCTGTAGCAAGAGTGAGGCGTGGAACAAATAAGTTCTGCACTGGCAGAAGTCTATCCAGGACAATATTCTCTCCCTCCCTCTCACTCTCTCTCAAACACACTCTATCTATCTATCTATCTATCTATCTATCTATCTATCTATCTATCTATCTATCATCTATCTATCTATCTATCTATCTATCTATCTATCTATCTATCTTCATTTCCCATTGTTTAATATGACTTCAATTCTGCCACAATATGGTCGACCACTAGGTGGTGCTGCAACAGCATGGGGATAATTGCCAAGAAAAGGACAGTGCAACTTTATTGAATACAGTGGTGCCTCGCAAGACGAAATTAATCCGTTCTGCGAGTCTCTTCGTCTAGCGGTTTTTTCGTCTTGCGAAGCAACCCTATTAGCGGATTAGCGCTATTAGCGGTTTAGCGGCTATTAAAGGTTTAAGGGACTAGCGGATTAGCTGCTAAAAGGCTATTAGCAGCTTAGCGCCTTAGAAAAAGGGGGTGGGGAGCGGAAAAAACCCTCAAGAATAGCAAGACATTTTCGTGTTGCGAAGCAAGCCCATAGAGAAATTCGTCCTGCGAAGCACCTCTGAAAACGGAAAACCCTTTCGTCTAGCGGGTTTTCCGTCTTGCGAGGCATTCGTCTTGCGGGGCACCACTGTATTTGTATTACTGCTCACAGTGGGGCATGGTCTGAGACTGTCTGACTGCCAATACCCGCTTGCATGATCTTATAAGGTTCAGTGGAAAACAAAAGAGCAACATGGATACAACTGTACTGCTCATATGGATGAGAACAGAAACTAAAGTCCCTTGGGGTCAGATGAAGCAAACACCAAGCATCAATGAAATTAAAGCCTTGTAGCACCTTGGCTTGCATTTTCATTTTAGAAGGTGTGGAACCCCTTCTATCCATGTGAACATCACAAATCCTATTTAAATCACCACCTAACATTATTGCACCTTCTTGAAAAGACATCAGTTTAGAAACAGAATTGTAGAGTTGAAAGGGACCCTGAGGATCATCTAGTCCAACCCCTCAAAATGCAGGAATATGCAGCTGGTCCAAACAGGGATTGAACCTGCAACCTTGGCATTATCAACACCACATTCTAACCAACAAAGCTATCCAGGCTGAGTAAAGGGGTATTTTTGAAAGGGTATTTTTAGGAAGGGATGGTAAACAGAAGCTATAGTTAAGGTAGTAGAATTAAGTTCCCCTTTGGCAAAAACAAATCTGCCAGCATCATCCATGCCATTTACAGTTAAGGAGTAAAATTTGAGCCCTTCAGAACTCCCCGTGGGAGGCTCTGTTAATGAAAAGTTCTCATGTCATTCTGCTCTTTGAAAGGCAGACCTCAAGGGGATTATTGAGACTTTATGATAAAATAGGTGTTTTGATTAACCACACTATTGTAACCATCATTAGAACGCTTAACATTAAAACACCAGAACAAGGTTGTACTGTGAATGGCTCTGGAAAAGAGATCCTCTCTCTAAGGTCCCTCAGGCCATTCACATAGGCAACAAATGGAGGGGCATTAATAAATCAACCATAATGAATGAATAACCCCTCTCCAGATGAGTGTGTGATTCCAAGGCTGGATATCTATCACCCTTTAAAAAACCAGCCAACCAGCCAAAAAAGGCTTTTCAGCAAAAAAGTAAGCTGTCATTACGGTTTATGGCTGACGTTTAAGCCCTTTGCAATATCATGTCTTGTGCTGAGAGGTTTCTGCTGGATCCAGCAATATGATGTGTCTCTGTTCTCTGGGAGCAGCTAGTGTTCCTAATTTTTCTTATTGAGAAAGGCGCAATACTCACTTTGTAACAAAGGCCAAAAGAACTGGCACAAGAGATTTAGGGAAATAATCCTGCTGGACCATGTGGTTCAGAGTCATCAAAGGGCCATAAAGGCTTGGTACAGCCTTGATCTTCTCTTCGCTCTGGAAGGTACAAGCAGACATGCATGAGATACAAGATACCAGTGTCCCCTGTTTCTCTCCCATCCCTTTGTGGCTGCCTACCCTGGGGCCTTTCAAAGCCCAAACAATTTCTTTTTGGCCTGAGAAATAGAAGCATGTGGCCAGTGTCCCTTCTGGCCTTACAGGACATCCAGCTGCCATATCATTTATACCCTTTTTAAAGGGCGGAAAAAGCCCTCAAGTGGATGCATTTGGGATAGATGGGTGAGAAGCTAAAATTTCACTTAGCTGTTGCTTGAGCACAATAGGCACCGTATTTTTCGCCCTATAGGACGCACTTTTCCCCCTCCAAAAATGAAGGGGAAATGTGTGTGCGTCCTTATGGGGCGAATGCAGGCTTTTGCTGAAGCCTGGAGAGCAAGAGGAGTCGGTGCGCACCGATAAATTTTTTCCCCTTTATTCCCCCCCCCCAAAATAAGTGCGTCCTATGGGCCGGTGCGCCCTATAGGGCGAAAAATACGGTACTTGATCAAGGCCCTGTCTATGCAAGTGTATTCTTTGCTTTTCATTCCTACCACATGCCTTCCATTTGCCAAGAGCAGAAATGGGTACTTCCATTTTAGAATACCTGGTACTGAGAACAGATTTCTGTTATCGCTTATCACCAGATATACATAGAAGCCTTATATAGTCACAGAGAAAGAACATCTTCCACAAGCAGCTATCTTGGTCTTCTAAATCTCTCTGATTTTTGGAGCAAGGGTGCGGTTTGCTTATACAGACCACACCTCACAGTTGCCACAAACCATTTGCTTCTCCTCTCACCTTGAGCAAACCCATGTGAATCAGGAGGCTGGTAATGAAAGCATCAGAATTGAAGGTAGCTGATGAAAAAGCTTCTCTCATCATGGCATCTGAACAAAGAGAATGGCAGGGTTCAATTTTTCAGGGAAAGAGGCTCTCAAGCTTTACAGTCCTGAAGGCAGGTGGCCAAAAGAAAGACACTAAGAACCTGGTGGGTCACAGAACTTAGCTGGTATCTTCATATGGGGGATAATCTGCAGCATATAGCTCTTCCTCTAGCATTTTTGTGTCCCCACAATATCCCTCACCAAAAAATTGGTTATTATAAAAAAATACTTTATTGACTGCTCCCAGAGGCTCTCTGCTGTGATACCAAAAAGGTTTTTATGACCACCTCAAGACCCCCAAAATGTGTCTTTTCTTACCAAAACTAATAATTAAAAATTGGTCATGCCCTCTTGAACCCTGCAGTCAATGCAGTTGACCATTGGCCAATGCAGCCCTTCAGCTAAAAAAAGGTTAGCCACCCCGGCCATAGCGACTACGCCAGATAGCCTGCTCTTTGCCATCATTCTATTGGCCAAAGCTCCCAGGCTCACCTGTTGTTTCATTCACTGCTGATTTTACTGTTGGCTCATCTTTGAACACAGAAGATATCTTCAGAAAAACCGTAACAACTTTCTCTGTGTCAGATGTGTCTGTCTAGAAGAAACGTAATTCCAGAATCAAAAAATGCAGAATCAACCGCAAGGTATTTTTGCTGCTTGAAAGAACAACTAGTCCATGGCCATTACGCCTGGAATTGCAGTCCATGCATGACACCTACATCCCCAGCTATTTCAACAAGTAGCAAGCATGGGAAACCCAGCCAGATGGGTGGGGTATAAATATTATTATTATTATTATTATGATTTTCAGGGGGAAGAATACAGATAAGTCTAATTATACTCAAGCATATTTTGTAGCCTTCCTGAAGTTATGTAAGTATTTGTACGCTGAATCCTCTGAAACACCTAATAAAGACCAATCTCAAACTGTAGCTTTGCAAAAAGAACAACTCCCCACGACTCATGAAAAACAGCTGTGACTTACCTGCTGCGCTATTAAGGTGGAGCATTTAGGGCCTAGTCGCAACAGTTTCTCCGGAGATGGAAAAGCAAGAAAAGTGCCAACATCCACAGGAGGGAGAGAAGGAGAAACCACTGGAGTAGAATCCTGGAAGAGACGGCCATGAAAATTAGTGTGCCCTAGTAATTCCCCAGAAAATTCACAAGTGCCAGAACTCTAGTGCTGTAGATGAGAAGTGGAGGGAAAGGAAGGTCCCAAAAGAGAGTTGCGGCAACAGGGAAGGTCGTCATAAATAAATTAGTAGAGAAGAGCCTAATGCTATATTACAGCACCATGCTGAGCCTTTCCATCGAACATACTAAGGCCACAGCAAAAATATCTTCCTATCACTGAAGTCTTGTGCCTCAGGGAAAATGAGGGTCAAAGAAGCCTTTCTCTGTTACAAGCAGCTGCCTCAAGGCAACTGGAACGCCTTGACTCAGTAAAACCTACAAGGGCAGCTCCCTCTTTACCACTGCTCAGTTGTGGGGGAGAATTGTGGGAAACCAAGGAAAAACTATGGGGTTCCCCCCCACAAACCGCTCTGTTGTTTGGGATGAAGAGGGAGCTGCTTCAGTTGTTCCTGAATTATCCCTTCCAATGGACAAAAAAGGGATGGCGCACAGGGAAGAAACAAAGTGAAAGAAAAAGAAAGAGAAAGAGAAAGAGAAAGGGGTAGAGAGCTCTCTCTCTCTCTGTGTGTGTGTGTGTGTGTGTGTGTGCGTACTGTTTGTGCATCTGTCCAAGAGTGTGGGATGGTGCCACTCATTGACAGTCCTAGCCCTCTGAAGGCATGTGGTCCCTGGAAAGTTAGTCCTCAGACTAGAGTCTGATTTAGCATTTCTGCTTTAAATTTGGTAGGCTAACTTTTGTTAGCCCCGTTCACATTAAACCACAATTTAACACTATAGTTTAATGTGAACAAGCAGAATACTGATGCGTACTGCTCAAATGTTCCTGCGGTGCTCCTCTCCTGCCATGGCTGAAACAAACCAGTCTGGCTTGATTTATCATCTGAACCCGGGCTTCTGATTAGGCTGGAAGACAGTGATACAGCAGCAACTTTAGAGCAGTCCATTTCAGCATGCTACTTGCTCACATTAAACCACAGTTTGTTTCAACCTATGGTTTAATGTGACCTGTGAATCAGGGCAGTAGTGCTTAAAGTTTGTAAAAACAACTCGAAAGTTTTTCCAGTAGCTAAAAATATTTGAATCAAAATTCTTGCTTAGCAGCCCAATTTGACTTGTATTCACTTGATACATTTTAATTTTATGCAATGCTGCATTTGGAAATGGAAAAATTACAATGAAAAATGTGGCAGGAGAAATCTTACAGAACACTTTCCCACCCCATATCACTTCATCCACAGCTATTTTCCCTCTATGTGAAAGTAATGGGATCTGTTCATTCTTACATGTGCCTCCAAGATTTTTTTAGGCGTCAGTGATTCTTGCTCTCCCTGGCCTCTCTCCTGCAACTGAGTTGGTTCTTCTTCCTCCTCTTCCTCTTCCTCCTCCTCTTCCTCCTCCTCCACTTCATCGTCATCATCTTCATCATCATCGTCGTCGTCATCTTCTCCATCATCATCACTAGGTGGACAAGCGTGAGAGAGAATGTTATGAATATAGCTGCTTCATGCCGTATGCAAGCACTTTATTGCCAGTCAGTTTATAACAATCAACACTAAATAATCCTAAACGCAAATAAGAGGAAGATCTAGTGGCAAAGATGGAAGGAAGCACACTTGTAGGAGTGGCTATTCTCCCTAGTGGTCCTTTCAAGGAGCAGCAGTTGGACCTCAGGAGCGGATGTCATCCATCACTGTATTGTTCTTAATGCTATTTTATGTTCTATTCTATTTTTACACATTTCTGTACACCACCTTGATGTGCTATATGAGTGGGTGGTTTATAAATATTTGTATAATTAATAAATTGTTTCCCCAGAGCCTTCATCAGTAACTGAATTTGATTGTTTTCCAGTTCCTATCCCATCCCCTTTTTCTTTTGTTTTGTGAATGTTAGACTGTTACCTCGTGGACAGAGATGCATTTGACATTTAATCTTTGTACAGCTCCTAGAAAACTGGTGGTATACGACCCAATCATACTCAGAGTGGACTCATAGAGATCAATGGATTTGAGTTAGTTATGTCAATTGATTTCATTGGTCTACTCTGACTTAGTGGAATACAACCTAAACTTATCATCATCATCATATTTTTCTTGCCTCATTTAGAAAACTGTAATCACAAAGCAAGTTTTGTATCTTTACACAAGCAAAAACCAAGTAAAACGGCTTATAAAATCTTTTTCTTAAAGGAGCTCAGAAAGGCAGAGCACAAACCTCTAAGCCACCAAAAAGAGCAGCAACAAGTGTTAACCCGAAAAATATTTTCACACTCGGGAATAGAAGCTATGTATCCTGGCAATGGTTAACTAGCCAGTCATAACTAACTAACATAAGGAATGAGCCATTTCCAAAGAGGGTCCATACAATTTAAGTTTTAAGGAACGAAAAACTCAGGCCAACCGATCAAGAGATGGGCATGTCCAGGGCCCCCGAGTCAGATTTATCCCGCTGTAACACTCCTAGAATGGTTGTTATAAAAACAGCAAAACCAATTAGGAGCCCGAGCTTAACTACTGTTGGAGAAATGGCCATTTCACAAGCAGCACAGCTTGCATGCAGCTTCACTAGAGAAAGAGTTCCATGATTACCATAGCTTCTTCATATATCTTACCTCAGAGATCCAAGCACTTCTGCCATGTTGAAGCCTTCAAGGATCTCTTGGAGCTGCTCACAGCCCTCCTCTCCAAAACAATTCCCTGTGGCAAGGACAGACATCAGCAAAGACTGTAATCCCCACAATGCACCTGCAGCCATCCTGTGACTCTCTCATGTGTGTTACCGGGCAGATTTGGCAAGTAATTTTGTGTAGAAAAGGGCAAAACTCTGTGGGTCGTGGGAGGAGATTTCAGGAACTGCTGATGGCTATTTGTTGGGACTACGGATTTAAGGGAAGACTTTGAAGTTGTCTGAGGAAGAAGTTGGAAAATTGCCAGACTTCAGAACTCAGAGAACCCTATCAGTTGCAGGACTTTGCAGCAACCAAGCTTAGGACTTGGCTGTGGACTTTGACACAGCAATGACTTTGAAACAAAGAATCCTCTCTGGGTTGAGAGGGAGAATGCTACTTGTACCATCTGTGTGTGTATGTAAAGGGGTGTATGTTGGTGTTGGCCCCATAAAGACCACTCTGCTAAACAGCTGTTTTCTGTTGTGAGCTTAACTACTTGACTGATCTTCTTGTGCCACATGCACCCAACAAAAACTCTACAGCTGCCATAAAGGCATTTGTTTAGCAATACAAACCGTTGGGAATGAAACAGTTATTGTTTCAGTATTATCTTTATATGAAAAACTTTCATATTTAAATGCCCAATCATGGGACGTGCTCTGAAGGAAATGCCACTTCAGTTGGGTTTGCTGGGTCTATGTGGAATAGTGTTTAAAAAGCAAGTACCGGTATATTGTACTTTGGTAGTGAAGTCTCTGACACAAAATGGCTAAATTGTAGGGGTGATATAGAATATTCATGAACGTTATATATATTAGGATTCTTGCTCCGTGTTTGCAGTCATGGGATTGTTGTCTATCACATGACAGTGTATGTTTTCATTCCACAGTGTGGGAAGTGACGGAGACAGGATGTTTTGTGTTACTGTGTTCCATGATGTGGGACTATTGTCCTTTGTTCTCTCTCTTTGCTGTCTGGTGAGAAAGAGGAAGGAGCTAAGTCAGAATGCTCCGAGTGTATTATATGTAAATAAAGTAGATTAGCCAAAATGCTGTGCTACTGAGTTCTGTTACGTAAACTGCTAACACTCTGCAGGATCCTAAAGCGTGCTAATGCCTTTTGGTATCAGTCGCTGTGATGTTCAGGCTGGAGAAAGCTTTTGAAGCTCCCGAATGACCGACCAGGAGGCAGAGAACATGCCAGTCAGGCATGTGACTCTGCCAGGGTCCTACAAGCGAGTAGGACGCTCCTAACAATATATGCTCAGAGAGCAATATGTCAGAATGTTTCCTATCCATCTTCTGGGAGAGAAAATCACTTTGGCTAGGACTAAGACCCTTCACAGGCTCTAGGAACTACAGTAGCATTGCACGGCCAAGTGATATGAGATTCAATTAGTTAGGGAAGCTAAAGGACAGGAATCCCAGAGACAGGATTGGAGAAACAAGTGTGTGGGATGTGCAATGGACCAAGAACCTATGGGAAGGTTGGGTTAAAGGTTGGGGAAGAGAGGGAACTGTGGCATACAATATTCACATGCCGACCTGAATGAACCAGGCAATTATCCAGCTACAGATTTCTAGTAAAACATTTTTGACACTGACATCATAAGCCTCATACCATTGAGATCCAGCTTCTGTAGCTCCGACTTGTCCTCAGTAGCCTCAGCAATAATTAGAGCAGCGTCTCGCTTGATTTCACAGAAAGACAAGTTGAGTTCCTAAACAGACAGAAGCTATGGTTTTAGAGGAATATTTTTTTAAAATAGACATATATTTTGCATGTTCAAGCCAGGTATGTCTACAATTCACATTACAAAGTACCAAATCAGGAATCCAAAAAAAGCTTCATTAAAAAGGTTGAGGTTGAGGTGATGAGGTTAGGGGAGAAATGACTGAATTATGAATAACCTTGTTTAAGAGATGGCAAATAGTGCTTGGTTTCCTTTTTAAGAATCACAGAAATAAATCCTAGATGAAGGTTTGTGTTGACTCTTTGTAGTTTTAGATTCAGTACAATACATCTAAGCCAAATTTCATATTAAATGGATGGAAAACACTTACATTTCTCTCAAACAGAATACATGTCATTCTTCACGCCAAGTGGCTTGTAATATATTCATGCTTAGTGGCTATGTTTTGACATCAATTCATAATGGTGCCTTTGGCTTTAAGATGGATCTCAGCCATAGGCACGAAAATGAGTAGTCATGTATTTTGTCAATCCCTATTTCAGGGTTTTTGAATTAAACGGTATGGGGAGATGGACCCCCCCCCCAAAAAAGTATTTCCTATTTGAAATCTCAATCACTCAGATTTCTCCCAAGCAGCTTAACAAAATACAGTATCCTGAAAGATTTAAGTTGTAGCCAATACCTTTAATTTATGGAGTCCTTCATTAACAGCTTCAGCAATGGCAACAGCACCCTTGGAACGTACTAGGCAGTCACCAAAGTTGATCACTTCCACTTGTCTGAGTTTCTTGAGGGTCTGAATGGAATACAGAACATTATTCCACTCACTATTCTATTTGACCATGCAAGACCACACAAGACCAACTTAATCCTAAGGAAAGTGTCCGCCCCCCCCCCCCACTTTCTCGGGATTTCCTGGCCCAAGTCACTGTTAGAATCAAGAGGAATTAATTTTAAGTGAAAGGAGCTCACCTCTGCCATAGCCACAGCTCCCTTCTCTGTAAAAGTGTTATCGTTCAGGTTGATCACCCTCAGCAAGGGATTGACAGCAAAAGCCTCAGCTAAGGCTGTAATTCCTGGATGGTTGATTCCATTTTGTGGCATGTGAACTTCTTCCAGAGTCCCAATAGCCTGAAGGGGCAAAAACAGAATGGAAAGCAAATAAAGTTCATGTCATAGGTGATAATTCTAGGAGAGTGGTGTTCTCAGATCCTTTTCTCTCCATCTTCCACAATTGTTTTGGGGTATTCTGTCTGAACCCTTTGTATACTATTTAGCAATCAAAAGTGATTGGCTAATTTGAATAACGAAAAGCCTAAGCGCATTCCTGATTCCAGAATGTTGAGACCCAGAACAACTTTCCTTTCTTGTCCCATTGCTTACTCATCCTGCTTGATTTAAAATATTAGTTTTTGTCTCTCTTTCTAATTTAGTTCAACACCTCCTCTTGCTCTTTCTCTTCAGCGTGAAATCATCTCTCTTTCCTCCACACTTCTTCTCCCAACCACTTTTACTCTGCAGGTGGCAAGTTTCTGGTGCTGGCATTAGTCCAACAAAAATTCTGCAGCACAGCCAGAATGCAGGGTGGGTGAGTAAGAAGAATTGAGGCCCACCTAAAAGTGGAATGCAGTCCACTAGTAGTCCCTGGCCCACCAACTGAGAAATACTGCAGGTGAGTTGCTGTTGCTTACCAGGAGGGAGGGCCAATGGAGCAGGGAGGTCAATGTGGTGCAAAAGCACCAGCAGGAACCCTAGATTGGCTCTGCCAGTGTGTTTGCTCCGCATCAACCTCCTTTCCAGTCTGCCCCTCCTGATAAGCAAGAGCACCCATTTCCTGGCAAGCTAGCACAGTGGTGCCACGCTACCTGGCAAGCCGCTTCTTGCGGCAGTATCAACAGAGGTGACTTAGGCTGCCTCAAATGGCCTTTTCTGATGCTGCAACGAACTTGATCACTACTAATACCATTCAATGTAGGAGATAGTAGCATTGTAGCAAAAGGAATTCATTTTTTTAAAGGGCACCACAGCACACTTTGGAGGAAGAATATGCATGTTCATTAACACCAATGGCTAAGAGCATCCCTTCCCATGCAACAAATGTCAGGGCAAACTTCCTGTCTCAAAGTCCTGCTTTTTGTACTTACACTGAATGCCTCAGCAAGAGCAGTTGCACCATCATTTTCCAGGCGGTTCCTGCCAGCCACAAATACTTTCAGAGCCAAAGGCTTGCCTTGAACACTTGATTTCCTGTGACACTCTTTCAAAGCTGCAGCCAAGATCTAAAATAATAATAATACCAGACTGTTTATGCTACTATAATGTCATTTTGGCCTGAGGGATTCCACTCCTATAAGGCACACATTTAAGCTACCACTTCCTATACATACATGCATACATACATACATAATGCGGGCACTCTGCAGGAAATATTACACACCACTGAAGGCTATTCCCAGCAATAATATCATGAGGGGAATGTAGGTTAGTAAGATGACTCTGTTGTGTGTCCTCAACTCAGATTTCCATGTGTGTGAGATAAGGACACAGGTCCCCAAATTAGGGTCTTGGCTCTCCCATCCCTCTCAAAAAAAAACCCAAAACCCTTCTATGGCAGGCAGAGGAACGCTTTAGATATTTTAAAAAATATCCGTCAAACATTAGACTTTTTTTTACTAGAAAAAGAGAAGCCTGCTCACCCTGTTCAGCTTGTAGAGATTTTAATGCAGACAACAATCTGAAGCAATAAAAAACTTGTTGGCAAACAGAAGCCCTTCTGGAACTGGTTCTACTCAAGAGCTCTAAATCAAAGTTTCTGAATAGTCAACACTTGTCAGAAATAGGGTTTGACGACAGTGTCAATCAACTGACAGGAAGTGACTTCACACAACCCCATTGGGATCTTCCCTTTGCAGTACCACTTGCATTCAAGTTCCACGTGAAGGGGGAAATGTGACATCATGGTGACATCACATGATGGATAGGCAGGAAGACCCAGTAGTGGGGGTTTCAGGTTTCACCCTGCTGTGAAGATTGGATTCCCTACCCAGGAAATGCCCTTACCTTGCCACCACCAATGCCCATGCCACAATTGTTTAGTTTGAGCTCCTGCAGGGTGAAACAGGCAGGGCTTTTCAGAAGTGCCTCAAACCCACGCACTCCATCTGGTCCAAAGGCATTGTCACTCAGATCCAGCTCTGTAAGCTGGCAGCCAGCAGAAACAATGGCCTCTCCAAGTGCGATCTGAAAGATGAACAAAAGGTAAATTTGACACAATGCCCCCGTCTACTACAGAGGACAGAGATCTGCCCTGCAGCCATTTCTTGCCGTCTCTTTTCACCCATCACCAGCTAGCAGCCTTGAGAGGCTCCTTCTCGTTCATAAAATGGAGAAGTTGCAGGTAGGCAGACAGCTGTCCTATGTGCCATGCCTGTGCCAAGGAGGGGCAACACAAGCAGCTGGGATGAGCAAGTCACACCCATCTACCTGGATGCTGTGTTTCTGTTTCCTCCTGGCCTTTTCTCCAGCAACAGATATGTTGTGACACCGAGCAAAGAGGACAGAGGAAACAGTCACTGATGACACTCTGTCCTCCTTATAATGCCCTAATGTTTTATTAAACTGTTACCATTATAATACAGATTCCATCATTGCTCAATTTCTGCCCAACAGAGATCTCCCTTGGCAATTAATCTACAACTCATTTCAAAGCTTAAAATTACAACTCTTCTTAACCTTCCTTTTGGTCATTCATTAATCACATCCCTGTCTCTATCTGAAGCAGGGGTGGGGAACCTAAGACCCTCGAAATTCTCCTCAGGCCACACTCCTGACTGGCTCTGCTTTGCAGCCCAAGTGGTTTTGCCTGGAATGAGTGTGTCCTTGAACTCTGACAGGGCCTCTTGGTTGCATGGATAGAGGATAGCAAGGTGTGCATGACTGTGTGCAGAAACTAGCCTACTGTACAAAGGTAATTTCTAACTTTAATGCCCCACCCACTTTTGCCTCTGCCTCTACCTACCACTGGCAGGTGGCCCTCGGAAAGTTACCCAGAAAGGGTAATAAAGCTTGGGCTGAAAAAGCTTCCCCACCTTTGCCATAAAGTCCCTGTAACAGAAACAGTATATTGCTCCCACTGTTGATCATCAAGCTCAGAAAGCCATTCCTACACTTTAGCCTCAGAAAAATATCATGATAAGAAATCATGAAAATGGCACTTGGTAATATTAGCGACCTAGTCGTACACTTACCAGAGCAGGGGGAATTTCAGATCGTAGTCTCCCGGTGAACATATCACTCCAATGGCATCTCTAAAATAAGACATATATATATATCATATACATGCTTAAAAATAAAAGTACATTGTAATCTACCATTAGCCAAAGTATTTGTACTCACTTACTTGGTGTGCATAATGGAGAGATACACAGGCTTTATATCAAATGTTTTGATCAAGAGTAGTTTTTTATAATAACAGGTTTTTGACAGCACATAGCAATAATACATACAGATTAGAAATTTGGTAAACTAATCCTTATTGTTGGTTTTAATTACCGTATTTTTCGCTCTATAAGACACACCAGATCATAAGACACACCTAGTTTTTGGAGGAGGAAAACAAGAAAAAAAATATTCTAAATCTCAGAAGCCAGAACAGCAAGAGGGATCACTGCGCAGTGAAAGCAGCAATCCCTCTTGCTGTTCTGGCTTCTGGGATAGCTGCACAGCCTGCATTCGCTCCATAAGACGCACACACATTTCTCCTTACTTTTTAGGAAGGAAAAAGTGAGTCTTATAGAGCAAAAAATACGGTATTCATTAAATGTTTAAAACATTTGTCTTCAACTGTTTTTTTTACTGGTAATTTCATTGCTTTATTCTTCTGGGAAACTGCTTTGAGGGTTGTTGTTGCATGCAATCAAGTGGTATATAAATTTTGTGAAATAAATAAAATCACCATGCTCCAAAGGAGGCATGCAGAGTGGCAATTTGCTAAAATATCCAGTATAATCTTGCACACCAATTTAAAATCTTACCACATACACACACAAGCTTAGTAACTACAGCCGAAGCACTGCTACTTCAGAGTTCACAAGGAAGGCAAGAAGCAATGTTTTTTTTAAAAAAAATAGGGCCTATCTATGCAATCACCACCCCACCCAAAAAATAGTCAGACGGTTGTTTTGTAGTCAGAGGGTTGAGGGCAGGAGAGAGAATGGCTGAAGAATTCATAACTGCTACTGTAAGACCTAGCATATTTCATTTTGTTCTCTGCAAAAATGGTAAACTTTGCTTGAACAATGGTTTCAACCAGTATTTGCTCCGCCAATTCAAACTTTTCCTTAAATCAAGAGCGGGGAGCCTGTGTCCCTCCAAATCATGGCAGAATACAGCTCCCAGCATCCCTGAGTGCTGACCAGGCTAGCTGGGGATGATAGGAGTTGGGAGTCCAACATCTGGAGACCCACAGGTTCACTTACCAACAGAGTCAATCACAGGAAGCACAGTGGTGAATGCCACTTATAATTCTAAATTGCTAAGACAGTTTTGATTTTTTTCCTTATGTTTGTGAATGTCACAGATCTCCCTGGGCCTGTTTTATCTGCTAGTCAAGCAGACAATGAATTCACGTTGCAAGATAATGGGTTTTCCACTGTCCATCATCCACTGAAATGCTCACCTTGAGCTGAGATTTCTTCTCCAGAGCCTTGGCAATGACCTTTGCTGCCTCCACCCCCACAGTGTTGCCTTCGAGGCGTAGTGCTTCCAGGCCATCGAACTCCTCAATCTCTTTAATCACCTCTTCGGCTGCACAGAATAAGCAGAATATTACTTGTTCCCAAAACTGAGATCTAACAGTGCTAACAGTACCAGTTGTGCATTTTTATTTTTTTTAAAAAATACTCTGGAGAAAGGGGTGTGTGTACAGCCTAGGTATGTACTAAGGGCGGTTGGAGAATCTCTCCTGAAATCATTCTCCTTGTTTGGGTCTCTAGAGGAACCACCAGAAAGAATTTGCCTGTGAAGCACAGATACACATTCATCCTGCAATTCAGAATCCAAAATCAGGGAAGGATTGGGTTTCCTGCAAATCTGCCATTTTAGAAAGATTAAAGGGAGGGGGGACATATATTTGATCAGGCCAGACTTTTCCAGGATCTAATGCTGGGAAAACATTCAAAGCAGTGCTATTCCTCTTACCATCTTCTGCGGTATTGAGTTTCAGACTCTTGCCTTTGAAGCTCAGCTGCCCTCCGCCCACCTGAGTTTTAGCTAAGGACTCTGCCAGCTTAGAAATGTCTTCTGATGCCATTTTTTTGGATTGTGTCAACCTTTACTGATTACCAGTTGGGAAGGGTGCTGAAAAAGAGGAGAGAAAGCATATACCATCAATGGGGTAAAAGCATGCTGTTCAATTATATGAAGAATTTTTTGTTTGATAGATAACTGCTTTCAAGGCTTAACCCCTTAAGTGCTCATGGAGAAAATGAAACAGTCAAGGGAGGGGAGCAAAGGGTTAAACCATCACACAACCTCCTGCAAAACAACTATTTCAGTAGACTAATAATCTTTGCCTACCTTATATTATATGCCACGAGAAAAGAGGTCAGAACAGGCTAACACTGGGGTGAAAACTGCCTGCGAGGATAGCAAACAGGCCCTGTCACATGCAGGCGAAAATAAAAGAACAATAATTTACCCAAGTCACCACATGCCAGTTCTAAGAGCTGCGGATTAGGAAACAGCTATTGAAAAGAGGCTACAAAGCATAGTTTGCTAGTGTGTACCGCCATGCTTCTGCTAAGTTCCACATAAATAATGCAGTTTGGTTTAATATTCGGCATCAGCACATTTCAGGAAAGGATTATTTGCATGAGGCTGATGATAAACTGGGGCAAGCATGTCAAACTCAAATTAGTAGAAGGGCAATATTCATCACCTAGCAGAACCCAAATAGCTATATCCATAATTTTAAAAAGTCAGCTGCACACTCATTCACAAAATGTTGATTTTCTGAAGTCCTGTTCCTGATTTCTGCGCACCTAGCAAAGCCTGAGCGAGGAAAAGCTCCAATGGGGAAGTTGGGGAAAAGACAAGTTTGAAATATAGGCAATCAGATTCCTCATTATAACACCTGCCTACGCTTTCTCTCATTAGCAGTATCTGGAGGAGGAAGGAAGCATTTCTCTGACCACGTACTCTGGCTGGGTTCAATCCTAGCCACTAAACAAGGAACTCTGATACGGCCCAAATGTTACATACACAGCTTGACTATTCAACACTATGGATTTTAATGGAAATGAAAAGGAGCCAAAGCTAGATGACACAGATTAGCAGCCATTCCCAAGTTTGTTTCTCCCTACTTAAGGGCACTGGTTTCCTATCATCATTATTTGCCACATTTTTGCACTAAGGTGTCTCAAAGTGACTTACAACAATAAAAACAGTGTCTATGTAGAATGTGGCATGGGCAACGAAGGCTATATTGGAGACACACATCTCATACTTCAGGACCATCAATGGTAAACACAGTTTACTGTAAGATACAAGCCCCTGCAAGTCAGCAAGAACCACGGAAGCTGGGCTCCCAGAATCAACATCCAACTGACACCATGTTACAATGTGTGCTACCTGGACTTTCATGTGGACCACCAGCATTCATGTATGTTCATATACACACTGCTGAGAGGTTTAGGATCTTTTGCTGGAGTTACGAGGTGCGCTTGTCATGGATGTGTGTTAACCCTTAGTCTTATGCCTACAAGAAGCTCTTACACAAAGAAATAAAGAAACTTGGTTTATTATATAATGCAGGGGTGACAAACTATATAAAAATGCTGCTTTAGACGGCAAAGTTACAGTCTAAGCAGGTAGCAAATGACAATATGTATACACTTCGATGAAAGAGTAAGATTCCCCAACTATTCTAAAGGCCCACAGGAGCATGGGCATGACAATTTTGCTATAAACCCACACTAGAAGGAGGGGAGAGAGAGGAAAGTATACATGCCCTTAAAGTGAAGCAGACGTGTGCAAAGTCCTAGGGATCGCTGGGTTAAGTGCTGTCCTGTTGGAGCTGTGAGAGCTAACTAACCTTTGCATCTAATGGTTTTTTAATACCCTTTTTGCCAAGGCATGCCAGTGGAGAAGGGAGGGGGTGGTGAAATGAGTGGTTTCTATAATTTCCATAGTTACCGTATTTTTCGCTCTATAAGACGCACCAGACCACAAGACGCACCTAGTTTTTGGAGGACGAAAACAAGGAAAAAAATATTCTGAATCTCAGAAGCCAGAACAGCAAGAGGGATCGCTGCTCAGCGAAAGCAGCGATCCCTCTTGCTGTTCTGGCTTCTGGGATAGCTGCGCAGCCTGCATTTGCTCCATAAGACGCACACAGATTTCCCCTTACTTTTTAGGAGGGAAAAAGTGAGTCCTATAGAGCAAAAAATACGGTACTTCTGGAATTTCCTACCTAGTTCTCATCTTTGGTCATCCTGTTCCTGTCTGTTTAACAAAAAGGTGAAAGATTTGTGACAGTGAGCAATTACCTGAACCTTTACATCACCTTATCATTGTGTAGATGGATCTCACTGAGGAGCTGAGTATCCTGTACCTGACAGCTAAATTTGCCTGGGTTAATCCTTAAAATCAGATGTGTGTGTGTGTATTCAGGATATTCCTGATTTCAGGGTGCTGGAGTAAGGCTTGTGTCAGGTTACCATGGAGTTCATCATGGAGGGTCTCATTTCAATCTTATACTTAGTCCATAATCTACAGAGATAAACTATATCATAAACTCAGATTCACACACACTTCCTTCAAGTACTGTGAAACTCCCAATTACTTAATAAAATCACTTGTTGCTATGTTTCCTGGAAATTTGACCATGTTGGGTAATTTTAAAAGTCCACTTTATCATGTAGCAGGGAAGGAAGCTACCCTAAAATAATTTATTTTATATTAATTTCTAAGCACAGATGTAGAAATTGGCACCAAAGATGACATGGTCTGCAACAGTTAGAATTGTGCGAGCCACAAAACCAGGAAATGTGGAATGTGTGGTTTAGCGGTCCAAAGTAAGCAAAGCAAACCTATTACTTTTCTATATTAATATCACTTTTTTAGATAGGAAGGAATAGCCACTTGCTCCTGATCTCAACACCAAAACTCATGTCCACAGCACTGCATCTGTTTGCCACCTTCTAAAATGAAGATTACCTTCATGCTATTTTTAAACAAGAGGTGTCACATTTATCTACAGGCCTAATTATATCTCTTGGAATTAATATTTTGTTAACTACCTCTCCCCCCCCCCCATTTCAATCCAAATTCTTATTTAAAATTTTGCTTGAGCATGATATTTCAATTTTAAATTGAGTCAGTATGCCACATAACACACTGAATGCCAATTGTTAAAAGACTGATCCGGCACACAAATCTTCCTGTATACTTAAATAATATACTAAGCATCTGTCATAATCAACATTGATTCCTAGGGAAGTTTCTCCATCTCCTTGATCATTTTGGTTGCCCTTTTCTGACCCTTTTCCAAATCTACAATATCCTTTTTGAAGTGAGACAACCAGAACTGTATACAGTATTCCAAATATGGTTACACCATAGGTTTGTATAATGGCGTTATGATATTGGCAGTTTTATTTTAATTCCCTTCCTAATTTTTCCCAACATTGAAATCACCTTTTTCATAGCCACTGCACACTGGGTTGACATTTTCATTGAGCTATCTACCGGTACTTTCACCCCAGGGCCTTTTTCTTGGTCCCTCAAGAGTTCCACAAGGCTTCATCTTATGATCCATGCTATTCAACTCTGACATAAACCTGTGGGAGAGAAGCTCTAGAGATCTGGAGTGTGGTGTTAGCACAACCACTTTGAGGTGGGCTTTTATATTTTCACAATCAAGTGGTGTATAAATTTTATGAAATAAATAAAAATAAACAAACCAATAAGCATGGTAAGGACACCCAATTTTCTCTTTCCCATTTGATTCTAGAGAGGTTGCGGAAGATCTTGAATCACTGCTTGAATTTAAGGAGCGACCGGATGTGGGCTAATAAATTCAGATTCAATTCAGATAAGACAGATGTGCTGCTGATCAGGAGACCCAATCCAGGGTTAGGTGTAAAGTCTGTTCTGGACAAGATTCAACTCTTCATAAAGGAGTAGGTTCACAATTTGGGAGCTCTTCTGGATCCAACTTTGCTCTTGGAGATCCATTTAGTAGCAGTGGACAGGACTGCTTTGTGCTGCTTCAGCTTGATGCACTAGCTGTACTCTTACCAGGAGAAAACAGCTCTCCTCACTGTCATGCCTTTTTCACATCTAGGCAAAGTTAACATACGGCACTTTATGTCAACCGTCTCTGAAAACTGTTTGAAAACTTCAACTGGTACAAAACGCTGCAGCTAGAGTTTTGGCCAGGGCCTATCTTCCACCTTGAAAAGGATATTGTAGGACTGGAAAATATTCTGTAATGGGCAACCAAATGGTCAATGGACTGCAGTAACTCCTCTCTGAGGAAAGAGGCTCTTTAGGCTCTTTAGTTTAGGAGGAGGAAAAGCTGAAAGGGGACATGATGGTATAGATCTGGGGGGGGGGGGTTCCTGTCTAAACCCTAGGAATGAATAAATTGAATGAATTGAGGAAACTCCTGGGCCGGCTTATGCAAACCAGCCTGGCCAAGCTAGGGCAATTGGCAGGAGAACTCCTCCTCCCAGGTGTGAACAGAGACAGGGGTCTGATTTGAAGGGTTGTCAAGCTGATGGGGTGTGCTTCTGAGCAGAGGTTTCTGGGAGGAATGAGGAGGAAGAGCGGGGGAGAGATCCATCTTGGCCAGGGAGAGAGGAAAGGTTGCCTACAATGCCGTTGGCCATGCTGTAAGACAGGCATCCCCAAACTCGTCCCTCCAGCTGTTTTGGGACTACAACTCCCATCATCCCTAGCTAACAGGACCAGTGGTCAGGGATGATGGGAATTGTAGTCCCAAAACAGCTGGCAGGACGAGTTTGGGGATGCCTGCTGTAAGCTCTGGACTCCCACCATGCAGTCCGAAGGTGCAAATAAACCATATTTTTTTTAAAGCCCAACAGTCTCTGCCGTGTCTTCTATTCTCCAAAGGGACAAAGACCCTGTGTGTGTCCCTGTGACCCCATGGGCTCTTGCCACCACTTGGCAGTGAGAGAGGCAGGCACTGGACTTTTGTAACAATATACCGGTATAAAATTACGCATAGCATGGATTTATTTAGTGGATGGAGTCTGTCGTCCTTTTCTTTAGAACCTAGGATCATCCAAAGAAGCTGAATGATGCGAAATTCAGGACAGGCCAAAGGAAGTACTTCTTCAAATCATAGCTAAACTATGGATTCACTATGTAGTGACTGATGCCAGTTTGTTTGACTTTGAAAGGTATTACATAAATACATTGAAGATAAGGTTATCAGTGGCTACTTGTCACAATAGCAATATTCTATCTCCAGTACTGAAGAAAGTATGCTTGTGAATATGCTAGGGAAAAGGAATGGCAGTGTGTTGTTGTGCTTATTTCCTACCTATGGGCTTCTCATCACGGGTTTCCAGTTCAGTTCTGCACTATTTGAGACCATGATATTTAAAAAGATCACTCCCTCCCCCATCCACTTGGCTTCACATTTCACCACTATCAAAAGTGTAGTTGGGGTGGGGAGAAAGTTAGCTTTTTGGCAATGTCTCCATGACTATCAAGCTTTCTAACTCATTTTTTTCTTGTCATACTTTAACTTGATTTCCCCGTTAATGATACTGTATTGCTAGTTCTCTGTTCAGACTGTTGTAGAAGACAAGACATTTTTTAAAAAAACAATACATAAAATGTATTTAATTTTCCATTCCTGTTTTGACTACTCCTGTAGTGACTATCAGTGCTGCTAAAGGCACATTATTATAATCTCTTCAGTTCCAAAACGCTTCAATATTATTATTAACTAGCGGTTTGTTACACAGGTCAAGAGACTGTCAACTTGTTTCCATTAGAATAATCACTTCCCAAACAAAGGTCCTATTTAAAACCTTTTGTTTTTCTGCCTTTATCACCCTATTCCTGAAGCAAAAGGAAAATGCGTGAAGCTGACGTATTTCCTCATGTTGCAAGCTCTTTCAGTCATCGAGCATCGCTCAGCCAATCTAGACACACCGCTCGCCTTCATTGACTCAGTTCCGTCTGCTTCCTCGCTATTCTACGTAAGCAGCCTCCCATGCAGATGCTCACTTTAAAAAAGTAAGTGTAACTGAGAGAAGGTGAGCAAAGAGGTGACTCGAGTCCTTCGCTCCGCAATGCACGGGCTTCGCACAAACGCAGCAGCACAACAAAATTACACAACAGGCTCACCCGAGCGGGCCCTAAAACTGCCAACGAGGGCGTGACGTCATACAGGGAAGGGACCGAGAGTTTTGGGCTGGTAAAAAAAGCACTCCTAGTGGGGAGGTTTGGATCCACGTCCCCGCCGGGCGAACCGAGCACGGTGTATGTCCTGTGGGAAGATACGGACACGTGTATCTTGAGGGACAACGCGCAAGTGCCTCCTTCTTTCCCACCACGCGCCGCGCCTGGCATGGCCGGGGCGGAAAGCGGGGAGGCGGCGCTAACAAACCCACCCGGCGCCCTCTCACCGGCGAGCCTGCCTAATAAACCCAGCCCGCCAACTCCCGCCCCTCCTCGCGCGAGACCACCCGGCGGCCGCTTACCTGCGAAGGCGCCGGGTTCCAGCCTGTCACGTTGCAGACGCTACCGCAGCCCCAAGCCTACGAAGACGATGGCGTTATGGGAGGCGGAGGATTTGAAAGCCGGCAGTTTTGTTTCCTACGCTGTGATTCGCTCTTCGCCTTCCCGGTCTTCCGCGCCTGCGCAGGAAGGGGCTTTCACGGCCTGCCTCCCTCCTCCTCCTCCCCTTTGCCCCCTCCTTCCTCCTAAAGGCGCCCAGGCAATTGTTAGTGCGAGAGCCGAAACGGAGGGGAGAGGTCACAATTTCGCGTCGCACGACGCGACTCCCCCCCTTTGCCGCAAAGCATCCTGGGAGCTGTAGTTTTTTTTTTACTAGAAGTGTCCTCGAGCTCCCCCTTTAAAAAACAAAACTTTGCGGTGGAGTGAAAGAGGCTGAGTTCCCTACTATTTTGTTGCTTGGAGCGGCGGGTCAGATGTGTGTAACGGGTTTGGATACGATTATATGGTTCTGTTTTGTTTTTAGTAGCACTGCTACCTATTTTCTTGAAGAATTCCTGTGCCTTTAAGAACTACCTTTAAGAAACTTTTTTATGAGAAAAAATTACAACGTTTGAAGTTTTTTAATTTAGAAAAAGGTGAGGGGGAAAAAAATAATTTGTTCCGAAAATCCTCTAAGGACCCCCCCCCCAAGTGTCCCTATTTGCCAGGGACGTTCCCGATTTAGAGAAGCCATCCTGATTTTTTATTTGATCCTGGAATGTCCCACTTTCCCTTAGGATGTCCCTATTTTCATTGGAGAAATGTTGGAGGGTTTTGAGTTATCCAACCTCTGAGCCACCTGAAGGCAATCCTGTATAAAGATTTTTAATGTTTTATTATGTTTTATACATGTTGGAAGCTGCCCAGAATGGCTGGGGCAACCCAGTAAGACATGTAAAAGTAAAATTATCATTATGGAATGGGACGTCCCAATTTTCATTGGAGAAGTATTGGAGGGTATAGTTTAGACTTTTACAAAGCGACACTATTGCTTCAGTGTGTTGTGAACTAGGCCCAATCTGAACTATACATTTAAAGCAGTATCATATCACTTTAAACAGTCATGGTGTTGCAGCGTTTTCCCCAGTCAATAAAGACAGACACGGGTTCTCCGAGGAAGGTCAGAATTTATTTGGTCCGCCTGCAGAGAGAAGACAGAGCAGAGGCCAACATCTGCACTTCCTGAGTCAATGGCTTTACCTAAAAGAATCCAGGGAAATGTAGTTTATGAAGGGTGCTGAGAGTTTGTAGCAGCTACAGTTTCCAGAGTGGTTTAACAATCAATCCCTCTTTGGAGGGAACTCAGAGAACTGTAGCTGGGGGGGGGGCAGTAGGGGTCCGTAACAACTCTCTCAACACCCTTAAAAAACTGCAGCTTCCAGGATTATTTGGAGGAAGCCAAAATTGTTTAAAGTGGTGTGATACTGCTTTAAATGTATTGTGCAGATACAGCCTTGGTTTTTTTGCATATGTTTACTCAACAATTTACAGCATCAAAATAAGTTCATATAGTGGGGCTGTGGAGTCTTGCACCTACATTTCCCAACAGATTCTAATGTAACCTGCATCACTGACCTAGTGAGGTGGGTTGGTTTGCTATGAAAAAGAGGTAAAAACTGACTACAGTGCAGCTTGGTAGCAGATCTGTGTGGCACCAGTGGGGCGAAGTGGAGCAGAAAAACACTTAAATGAGCATAATCAAATAGGGTACAAATCTGTGTCCACTTTCCCTCTTTATGATGTTTTAATAGCCACACTAGACAAACTGCTGTGGCAAATGCTACATGTGGCCAAGCCTGCAATATTCTGCTATATCCAAAATACAGATAGGTACCACATATGCAGCCCACCAGTGTTAACAGGACTTTCCATATTTCATTTGTCACAGTTTATTGCCTTATTAAAATAATTTATTGGTTGCCTTTCAATCACTCCAGATACCCTAAAGTGAGACATAAAACTCACTAATAAAACTAAGCAGAGCAAACTCAACAGCCCACAAAACTGGGGGGGAACCCATTATCAGCAAGAAAAAGTATTGCTTGTTGATTTTCCTTCTGATTTGGGGGATAACAACATGCCCAGTTATTATGTTGACTAGCTTCACGCGTTCTTGTTTTTCATGAATTTACCTCTTTTTCCTCTCTCAATTTCAGTGTTGACTAACTCTGTGGTCAACTCTGTGAAGGACAGGATAAAAAATTTTCCCATTAAAATTGATAAATATATGTTTAATTTGACACTTTCCTCATCAGTTACTGGACTGGTTAAGTATCCATTATTTTATACTCACTCCTAAAATTGGTTGTCTCTACTCATTGGGACACTATCAAAAGTTTGACTTCTATTTATATACTCTGATTTTTTTTATCTATCTATCTATCTATCATCATCATCTATCTATCACTGCAAGTAATCACTTTTTATAGGTGACTTAGTTATATTACTCTGATAATTCTTTATTCATACACATTTATAGATGGATAAAGTAGTTTACAGTACAGTCCTATACATGACTACCCAAGTAAGCGGGTCTAGAACTGTAGCCTTAGTCTGGTACTATCTGTTGATAAATTGCCTGGAATATTCTTTACTGAAATGCCAGTTATTGGTTGGACAAGCACCTACTGTACTCCCTTGCATGAGTAGTGCAAAGGCAGGTATAGGAGTTGGACAAAGAGAGAGGGAAGACTGTACTATGCACAGCTAGAAAGGAGGGAAGGATCAAAAGAAGAAAAGGACAATGGATAGAGTGGCCAACAAAGTGTAAAAAAATGGAATACTGTAATGGAATGAAGTTAAAAGGATGGATGGGCTGAAGGAAAGGAAAATGATAAGCACCTTGGCCTAGTGCTGTGATTCCTGGCCCCTCGACTTGCTATATAAGCAAGTACACAAGTCCTCCTACCTGCATGGCTGGTTTATTACCAAGCCACGAAAGCCCCTCCTGATCAAAGGGAGCAATGATGGAAATTAGGGGGAGAGAGAAATGATTATTGATGTCATTATTAATATATTAATTGATAATGGGAGTAGCGGAAAAGAGAAGCTACAGAAGGAGGAAGGAAACAATATCAAAGGAGCAGGAAGAGGAGGGGTTAAAGAATTTGGAGATTTGGGGCAATGATACAAATTAAGTATGAAAGGAGAAGGGCAGAAGAAATGAGAGTTTACTAAAAATATTTTCAGACAAGTGAAACCTCATTTATCAACAGCACCCCATACTACTAGTACCCTGTTTAATCAAGTGAATCTGAACACTTACAACAGATTAACAGAATAATAATTAGGGAGAGAAAAAAGGGGGAAATCCACAGGTAGATTAAGCATTTAATTGTGTATTTGCAAATATAATAATAATAATAATAATAATAATAATAATAATAATAAAATAATAATAAATATTTTGTTGGTTTATTTCCTTCGCTCATTTATTGTTACAGTGGTACCTCGGGTTACATACACTTCAGGTTACAGTTGCTTCAGGTTACAGACTCCGCTAACCAAGAAATAGTTAAGAACTTTGCTTCAGGATGAGAACAGAAATTGTGCTCCGGTGGCGTGGCGGCAGCTGGAGGCCCCATTAGCTAAAGTGGTGCTTCAGGTTAAGAACAGTTTCAGGTTAAGAACAGACCTCCGGAATGAATTAAGTACTTAACCCGAGTACCACTGTATACATCCTTGCTCAGATGTTTATCATCATAGATTGCAATGCAGTTCTAACCATATCTACTCAGAAGGAAGCCATATGGAATTCAATGGGGTTTATTCTCAGGTAAATGAGATTAGGATTGCAGCCTAAATCTCTGCTAGGAAGGCTGGTGTTATGTGTGTGGTGTCGATGAAGCAGTGGACTGTAGGACCTGGAGGGATCCCAAGGAAGCATTTTGCCTTGCTGGTGAGACTGAGCTGGAGAGACCTGGAAATGAAAGTAAAAAAGACCAAGAGGCACATGGAGGGAGCTGTATCGGCAGCAGCTCTAGGAACAGAATGTTGCCTTCTGTAATTAAATAGCAATTACTAGTATTATTACTAACCGTAATAATGCTCTAATAATATCTCTAGTAATATCATAGCATTTATCAAGGCGGGGTGTAGGGGGAATCCCCAAGCAGAGGAGGTGAGTTGGTTATTTTGTTGTTTTTCTGTGAAGGAAGGAAGCTAGGAAGGAGGAGGGTGGCTGGGTTGGGGGTATGAAGGAGCGAAGATGGGCCAAAATAACCCTGAAGCAAAACTGCTCAGCTTTGCAGATGAGTAACGGAAATATTTCTCACTGCATATGTTGCTTAATCCCGACCAGAATTAAATAGGACGCGAAAGTCACACTACTACCGTCTCTCCGGGTCGATTTCTTAAAAAGATAAATGTCTTCTTCCTCCCTGTGCTCCTTCTTTTGCGGTTGGGAAGTTTTTTTTGGGAGGAACTAGCGGGAGCTCGGAACTGAATGGCGATCCCAGAAACCTTTTGACTTCTCTCACGGTTTCATTTCGGGTCTGCGGTTCTAGAATTTTTATTTCATTTTACTGTATTTTATTGCTTCCTTGCTCAAAAGCACTGACACAGTGAAGAGAATCTTTGCAGAAACGCTGATCTTGGACGAGGGGGAGTTGAGTAAAAAAAAAAAGGTTTGGCTGTTGCCTCATCTGGCATTTTATAATCCATGACTTGTAAAAGTTACGTTGCTTAGCAGAACGGAAATGTTTCATTTAAAATCATTTTTGGGCGGGTTTTTTTTTAGTCTGGAACCAGCCGTGACAGTTTGTTGTGAGCTTAGCAGCACCAAGTTGTGTGTTGTGGCTTCCGAAGGCAGAAGGCAGGCGGCTCCTTCCTTGTCTGTTTCCGCGTTCGAGGCACATCTAACGCCGGTTACTTTTGCTAACCGAGGCCGGGGATTTGGAGGCCTTGGATTGGTGGGAATGGGGTCAATTCTAGAGGAATTAAACCAGAAAAATGTGCATGTGTGTTTTAGGGCTGTTAATGGGGGTTGGGGGGCAATGAAAAGGAGGACCGTATTTGAAGGAGCAGAGCAATAGAAGCAAACCAACAAGACGGAAGATGCCGCCAATGCGCATAAGCAGGGTACAATCCACACCGAAAAGGCTTACTAATGTCTGTTATACGCCTGTTGCATTATAGTATGATAGCTAACCAAAATATATTGAAAACTGGGAAAATGAACACTAGGGGAATGGGAAACGTGTTGAAACCGTTGCTGAAAAAGCGATTCTGTTCCCTCCCTCCCTCCTTTTCCCTGCATATTGCAGAGGTCTTTACGGTGCATGTAAATATTTGGGGAGACAAGCGCTAGGGATATGTGTGCTGTAAAAGTAATCTTACATTTGGGTTTGCAGCTCAATGCTACCCTGTTAATGTGCGATATTGAGAGCTGCAACTAAGCCGCACAGCTTTCTTTATGCAAAGCAAAACAAAACATCACAATTTGCATGAGTGCAACGAACCTGTTGTGATTCTGCCAAGCCATTTGTACATTTTCTCGGTAGAGTCTCCTTATCGCATAATCGGTGAAACGTTCCAAACATATGGGATCATAAAAGCTTTGTATTACTAACTCCCAAGGTTCAGGGTTGGAGAGGAGTCTAGAAAACATGAGATTTGAAACCATGATAATAAATGCGTCCCTTTTCATTTGTTTCATTTCTCATTTTAAGCTTTTAGTGAATGTTATAGCAGTTTTAAGCTTTTACTCTGCAGTATACCATCTCTGAGCAATTTGTAGATCCAGTTTAAAATACAAAAACAATCCAAAGTTTAAACAGTGAAAACAATGAAAACCAACAATAATAATGCAGAACTGGAAATAAAAGAAAAGAAATCTAAAGAACAGTATACAGAGCAGCAAAAACAAAAAAACAATTTAAAACCAGCTAGAAGAATAATTAGGTGGATCTTAAAACCCCGTAAAGCGACTATCCATTGTACACAGGAACATAGGAAGCTGCCTTATACTGAGTTAGACCATTGGCAAAATCATTCTGCACCATCTAGTTTAAACTGTAGGCATGTCATGAGCAGCTATTGGCTAGTGCCTGTAACATCATATTAAAAGTGAAACATTTGTTTCCTGCTCCCTATTATGTTACCCCATTCAAGAACTTTAAAAAACCCTAAGAAGCAAAATACTACCAGGTGCGCTACTCCAGCAGAAGTACTCAAGGTGATTTTAAATATTTGTGCAAAAAATAAAAACCAACCTCATACTTCTTCCTCATAGCTGTGTTGTTGTGTCACTTTTTCCCCCTTTCTAAAAATTAAGGCAGTCTAAAGGGATTGACAGACAAATAATGATATAACCAACCAATATTAATACCATGGTTACAAAATATATTTTATAGTTAAACAATCTCATGATGTTTTAAAGTCTGCTTAAATTTAACAATAAATTGTTACTCCTTTGAGAAGGACCTTTACAAAAATGCATTTCCAGACAAGGACATCAGCATATTTAGATGACAGTTCTGTGGTGCATATGTGGGCAAAGTTATATGTAAGATGCATTAACTTTTGTATCACCTGCCATATAAGAATCCCAAATACTGGTTTTTTATTTGGAAATTTATGTAGAGTTATGACTTCCGATAGGATTATGTCTTTGCTGGCTGATTTTATTAATAAATAATAGTAAACTTATGAATAATCTCTTACATTATCACAAAAACAGCTTTAAAAAGTTTTGAAAACAGTAAGAACCTTTCACAAACACAAACAGTACAAAATGAACAGAGACCTTTTCACCCAGCTGGAAAAGCTTATTGAAATAACAAAATCTTCCATTGTTTCTGGAGAGTACAGATAGTAGATTCCTGTTCTATCTAAACTTGAATGCTGTTCTACAAAACAGGGGTAACCACATTGAAAGCCCTGCTCCAAGTCACTGTGGAACACGTTTCTGCTATTTTGGGCACTTGAAGGAGAAACACTCTTGCAGAACACAGAGACCCACTGTGTGTATAAGGGATAAAGCGGTCACTTAAGCAGCCTAGTCCTAAGTTGTATGTGCTAGTACCGAAACCTTGAATTTGGCTCAGTAGTAGATTGGCAGCCAGGGACGCGGGTGGCGCTGTGGGTAAAAGCCTCAGCGCCTAGGGCTTGCCGATCGAAAGGTCGGCGGTTCGAATCCCCGCGGCGGGGTGCGTTCCCGTTGTTCGGTCCCAGCGCCTGCCAACCTAGCAGTTCGAAAGCACTCCCGGGTGCAAGTAGATAAATAGGGACCGCTTACTAGCGGGAAGGTAAACGGCGTTTCCGTGTGCGGCTCTGGCTCGCCAGAGCAGCGATGTCACGCTGGCCACGTGACCCGGAAGTGTCTCCGGACAGCGCTGGCCCCCGGCCTCTTGAGTGAGATGGGCGCACAACCCTAGAGTCTGTCAAGACTGGCCCGTATGGGCAGGGGTACCTTTACCTTTACCTTAGATTGGCAGCCCATGCAAATCCTGCAAACAAAGTGCTATATGCTGCTGGTGGTTTATCCCCACAAGCAACCTAGAACTGCATTGTACATTACCTGCAGTCTCAGGGCCAGCTTCAAGGCTAGCCCCCACATAGAGTGCATTGCACTAATCGAACCTTGAAGTACCAATGCATGGACAGTAGTGGTTAGGCTCTCATCATAGACACCTGCATCTCTAGGGATAGAGCTATATCTAGAAGCAGTCTACACTTTGCAGCTGCTCTTTCGGGGAGTGTTTGGCCCCATCCTGGATCGGGACACATTCTCACTGAACCTAGAAACCCAACCCCCACCCCCTACACACACGGTCTTGCCTGGATTCAGACTCTGTTTATTAGCCCTCATCCAGCCCACCACTGCTTCCAGACACTGGTCCATGGCCTGCTCAGCCATTTCCAATTCATATATTACAGATAAAAAGTTTTGGGTATCATCAGAGTACTGATGACTCTTCATCTTCTAATGGCTGCTCCCAGTGTCTTCATATATATGTTAAATAGCATTGGAGACACTATAATGCCCTGTAGCAGCCCATAACTCAAGAGCCACGGGGGCTGAGAATCACATATTCAGTGTTAACTTCTGGAAGTATCCCTGGAGATAAGCCCAGAGTCACTGCAGAACGGTGCACCAATATCCATCTCCCAAAGATGGTCCAAGAGGATTTCATGGCCGATGATACTGAAACCTGTAATCAGGAGTTTAAGCAGGAGCAGCAGGGTCGCATTCCTCCTGTCCCTCCCGATAGAGGTAATCTATCAGAGTGACCATGGCCGATTGATCCGAACTCAGTTTAGAATGCATCTAAACTGTTTCCTTCTAGAATGCCTGTGTGCGCTGTCGCAATTCTCATGAGTACCTTGCGACTGGGATGTATTTGTAGGCACCACTTCCTTATGCAAAGGAGTGTTCACTGGACCCACCCAGTCACGCCCACCCTGCAGCTAGCTTTAATCAGTTTTGAAAAGCAATGGTCGAGACAGCACTGGAGGCATAGTCACAAATAACTTTCCCACAAAGTAAGACTTGACGGAGCATTCCAAACTTCACTCAGAGCTTAGTCTTAATTTGTGTTGTACGTTATGGGATATGCTGAATCTCACTTGGACTTTTCCCCATGTGTTGAACTTTCTCCTTTTTGCAATGACATTTTGGTTTCAGCAGATAAAAATACCCGGTTTCCAGCAATATAGAATACTAATTCTGCTGCAGATTCAGTGCATCTTGTGTTGCACCTGACCAACTGAAAAATACTTTTAAGTTTGCCTAGCACAGCTAAAGATAGCTGAGAACAAATTTTCCTGTTTTGTATTTTTAATATGAAATGTCAGAACAGCGCACTGAATCATGACATAATTTTTGTGCTCTGAATTTTTCTCCTGAACTGAGTTGGTTGCTTGGTTTCATCTTCATCTTTCATGTTCCTAGTTGTACCACCATAAATAATTCACAGCCTTCATTTTGGTTTGCATCTTCAAAATTGGAAAAACCTAGTGTAGCTAGGTGGGTCTTAGAATCTGTGTTGCCATGAATTGCGTAGAGTAACATCTCTGTGCATAAGATGGTAGTTTCTATGGTATCCTGGAAATCAAAGCCTGCCTTTCAAGTTTGCTTTCTAAAAAGTGGGCACTTGGGGATGTATGAAAATGGAATGTTGAAAAGGTAATGCATACATCTATCTGGAAGAAAATGTGTCAACAGAAAGCAGGATTTTGTTCCTCTGTACAGACCCCAGTCCATTGATGTTCATTGAGGCTGGAATGGTAGCAGGTCAGCTGAGGCCATTTTGGGGCAGTGTGGATCAAGCAGACTTTATTGTGCTTTAAAAAAGGGGGGTGGCTACTGTAATATGCATTTACATGTAGTTATGTTTAATAACAGTATTTGCACTCTTCTATTGGTCCCTAGGCCCATTTGAGGGTGGGAACTGTTCTCTATATAATTCTAAATGGGTTTAACCCACCACATTTGAAGCAGCAGCTGTGAGAGACCATTCCTCAGTGTTGGAATGCATGCTTTAGCAGCGGAGATGAGCAACTTGTGGACCTCCAAATGTTGTTGGACTTCTAACTCTCATCAACCACACTCAGTGCTCAGGAAACATTGGAGGATTCATACAACATCTGGACAACCACAGGTTTCCCATCCTTTCTTTACTTGTACAGTCCCAGGTACCTCTAGTTAAAACTATCCTATGTTATTGTTAAAGTTGTATTGAGGGGTACGCTCAAACTCTAAAGGTTTAATATATGCTTTTCCCTACTGCAGTGACTGTAATGGAGAGACAAAAACGTAAAGAAGAGATAGAGAAGGGACTACAGTTCATCCAGTAAGTGAACAAGTTTGGAGAATGTGTTGTTTCTATTCTCATTAATCTGTGAAATCGAGCAATCCTTACTTTAATATATTTATTTTTTAATATATATAATTTATTTTCCCTTCAAATGAAGACCAAAACAGCTCACACAATAAAGCATAACTTTCATAAATAGCAGCAGAAATACGCTGACATAAAAATACCTAGTTTAAGAAAAAATTATAAAGAAACAAACCACAATTCTTGTACAGCTTCCAAAATTGTGGCAGCACTATAACATAAGTAACACTTGTTGCATGGAAATGTATACTTGGCCTTGAGATGAGTGTACTTTGTTTTTTTTACCTTTGTAAGGGAGAACTGTGAAATACAGTGGTACCTTGGAACTCAAATGTAATCCGTTCCGGAAGACCATTCAACTTCTGAAACGTTTGAGTTCCGAGTTGTGGCTTCCAATTAGCCGACAGCTAGGTTTTCGCACAGTGGAAGTTGTGTCGGACGTTCGTGTTCCTCGGAACGTTTGAAAACCAGAGCGCTTCTGGGTTTTTGGCGTTCAGGAGCCAAAACGTTCGAGAATGGAGCAGTTTGACTTCCGAGGTACCACTGTACTAGAAGTTTGCAGTCTTAACTTTATAGAGTAAGGCTGCAGATTGGAAGGCCCCTATTTTAATAAGACTATTCTAGAGTAAATTGAATAGATTGTCATGGCAACTGTCTACGGTTATAGGGTTAAGACTTGCACTCCAGTCGATAGTCGCTTTTGGTTCATACAACTGTACAATAGTACAATTATAAGGGATAGAGGAGCCAAATTCCCTTCAAATCTGTGGCGCACACCCAACTTTTCCACATACGTAGCAGCCCATGGAAACTGTTAACTAGCTACACTTGGGAACCTAGGCAAAACCTTTTCCATTTGTATATTGAAGAATGTTGATTCATTCTATTGAAGGAAAATACTTGACAGACATAATTTATTGAACTGGACACAATGCCTGTGATGTGGAAAACAAGTAGTGTTATCATTTCCTAGTCAGAGAAACCAAAGTGTGTGTTTGGGTTGTTATCTGGCTGTGGAGAAAGTATTGCCTCCATGAGGCCACCTAGCAATGCAGGGGACATTTTATCAACACAGGAAACATTGGACTTTTGGATGGCAGTAGGCCAGTTGCCACCCAAGCGAGTTGAAACAATTTATTTGTTTCCCTCTATTTAAGTTCCCATCTATGATAGTTCAGGAATGATGTTGTGCTGGCTAATACTATAGTTGGTGGTACATTACCCAGAGGGCTTTGTTTTCCTGTGTTAGTCACTTTCACTGCCTTGAAAGTCAAAAGAAATTTAAACCGATACCGAAGCACAGCCAACTTTTTGATTATCTTGTCTTAGTAGCTTTCTGTTTGCTGTTACTTTAAGCCTACTTTATTGCCCAAAGAATCAGTGTGTGTGTGTGTGTAAACATAAGCAAAGTATTCTTCAGTAACAAGTAAATTTGTGTGCAACGGCTGAAGCCAAAGGGATAATGCAGCTTCCTGTATACATAGTTTAAAGTACAGGCCATGAAAAACTTAAGTGCATTCTGCAAACTCATCTCTGAAAAGTGAGCATACCAATGCCCACAGGTAAAAAATAAGAGGTTCCCTATTTCTACTTATATTATTCATTTATACTGCTTCACATATTAGAATGATGTGTATATGTATATATATATATTTCTGTACTTCAGAAGCCCTTTGTCTTTGTTTAGGTCCACATTACCCCTAAGCCAAGAAGATTATGAGGTAATTTTAAGAGTTTCTTTTTTAAAAAAAGAAGTACCAAATGTTATCTTGACAAATTAGTCCTTGTGACTGGGGTGGTGACGGCAGGGAGGGAAAGGGAAGTAGGTGCTTCTTGCTGCTGGATGTGCAGAGTTGCTCAGAGAACAGGGATAGGGAAGCTTTTTCAGCCCAAGGTCCATATTTCCTTCTGGGCAAGTTTTTGAGGGCCACATGCTAGTGATGGATGTGGCTAGGATTCAGGAGATGCCATTCTAAATCGCATTGAGATTATCAGCTGGGTCTGTGTGGGTGATTTTTATACTAATTTTATATCCTCCTGCTACTGAGATCTCCAATTGGTCCAGTTCTCAAAATATGAGTATGTAAAAAACTATCAACATCGTGGGCATTTACTTTCCAATAATATTTTTGTTGGTTGACTAAGTTACTTAAATATGTTGACTTCAGTGGGTCTGAGTACAGCTTAGCTTTGATACTGCCAAATTTGCTTTAATTGAACAAGCATGCTATGCATACTTGCCCGAGATATATATTTATTTTAAAATGGGAAACTTGAATTTACTCAAGCCCACTTACTTACTGAGTTGTTGCCTGGCTCTTAAGACTCTTCATTTGAGTTCTGCAGCCTCTGGCAGGGCATCTGCCCTAAAACCTTTGACAGATGTCCCCTCTCCAACCATAGCTATGAGTCTAGGGATCTCCTTTGCTCTAAAAATGTACTGTGACTGGTCTAGGTCCTATTTTTCTTGTCAAGTCCTGTCCACACTGTGTTGTGACATTGGCACACTGCATAGCAGACAGTAATATTGTGAAGCACAATATCATTGAGATTAGATGAAGAAAAAGCAGGTGAGAGCTGTGTTCACACATCATGCTAAGCCATAAACCATGGCTTAATGTGCATGAGTGAATCTTGTCCATTGTATTCTTCCCCACTCCTCCAGCTGACACTGTAAGGAAGCAAATGGCTTGGATAGACACATTCACCGTACAATGCCATGGATGAAGCTTTCCAACCAAGGAACACTGTTTCTCTCAGTAGACAAGCTTTTTCTCATAAACCTGTCCACAGGGAATTGTGACTTTCTAGGATTATTCGAATTATGTGCCTCCTTTATATTCTGAGAGAACGTATATGGTGATTTTGATGCCTTTTTGGCACAGTAGCAAGGACACCACAAGATGGCATAGTGTTTTTTCTTCGTTTCTTATTCCTACAGGCTTTTTTGCAAAAGCTGGTGAGAAACTTATTTGCAGAGGGCAATGATTTGTTCAGAGAGAAGGATTTCAAGCTAGCGTTGGTTCAGTATGTCGAAGGGCTGAATGTGGCCGAATATGCAGCTTCAGATGAGGTGGCCATTCCGGTGGATCTCTTATGCAAGCTGCATGTCAATCGGGCTGCCTGCTACTTTGCCATGGTGAGTAGTTTTGGGCTAGTTTGTGCATGTATGTGCTTTATTTGATCTCTCCATCATTGGATGACTTGCGTATAAGCAGGTTTAAACTGCATTAAAGTAATTTTGGTTGAAATAAAAAAACCTTTTTTTTTCAATATACAGTATGTCATGGCTCACTTGCCTTTATTTGACGTTGCAGTCATCAGGTGATGATCATACTTGTGCAATTCATTCCACATTCCATTGCCTTTAGGGGGTGTGGGTAGGGATCTGACTATAGGCACTATACACCAAGGGGAAGAATTATCCATTGTTGTGGGTATTAACCTGACACAACAACCTTTTGCTCCCCCTTTCTTTTCTGCACAAGCAGAACTTAAGAGCAATGAGTTAGGTCGGACAGATCTTGCATGGAAGGAGACGTGTAGGATCTGTTTATGTCCAGCTTCTTATGGTTATGATAGTCTCGTTTTCCACAAGGGCCTGCATGAGAAAGCTCTGGAAGACAGTGAGAAGGCTCTGGGATTCAACAAGGAGAACATCCGTGCACTATTCCGGAAAGCCCGCTGCTTGAATGAGCTAGGGAGGCACAAGGAAGCATATGAATGTAACAGCCGCTGCTTGCTCTCCCTCCCGCATGTAAGTAGTGGCTTGCACATTTACAGTCATTGACTTTTTAATGGAAAGTGAATAAATGCGTTAAAATAAATTACAATCAAACTTGAGATTTCCATTCCCCTCCTCTATCATTGGCTCTCTCATCTTTTCTTTTGATCCAAAGAGCAATAAAAAGGAATCTACAAATCTTCCAAGCATTGAGCAAACTAATAAATGGAGCATGCAGTTTCCAGCACAAATATGAAAGCCTATTATTGTCTTTAGCACTTAGATTTGCAAATATATTTTTATACATGACAGCTTCTGGGGGAAAGCCCCTGCTCTCTCTTACTGCAAGTGCTGCTTCTCCCCCCGCCCCCCCACCCCAAGTTTCCCTCCCATTATGTCCCCTCTTGCAGAGACACTGTCCCTTGTTCTGCTCATATTTCACCTCTAGATATTTTGGTTTGGATTGGAGAGATGGCACAAGAGAGAGCTTGGGAGCAGGGAACAATAGGCGTTTAGAGGATTCATGCAATTTCACTTATGAAATTTACACAATTACACTTATATGATGGGCCTGGAACGTAACCCCGCATAAGTGGGGGGGGGGGACCCTGTATTTGCAAAGAATTGAGTGAAATACTTTGTACACCTACAAAAGTGCTCATTGTCTTCTCCTTGAAGGATGAAAGTGTGGCACAACTCGGCCAGGAGCTTGCACAGAAACTGGGATTAAGGATCCGGAAAGCCTATAAGAGGCCTCAGGTATAGTATTCATGCCCCACGTTTATTTCAGTTGGCATATATAGGGTTATATGATTGCATCCGCCCAGCAATCCTTTGGGATACGTTAGACTGAGAGTGACTTGCCTAAAGCTAGCTAATGAGCATCAAGATGGTTGTGCAGGGATGTGAACTTGAGGTTCCAGCATCCCAATCCAGCACTCTATCCCAAGGCTGCACAGCATGTGATTCAGCTCACCAACAATGTGTGGTAACCTCTGAAGTGCTTGGTACCCTCCCATGTTTATGCAGTCCTCAAATAGAAAACAGAAATAGGAAGTGTTGCGTTCTGGTGAACTGCCATTCATGGCCAGTGCTCAGAATTGGGCTTGGTACAGTTGAGCAGGTCTAGTTTGGGGATCCTGTGTGGCCCTCCTGATGTTTACTGGACTCCATCTTTCTTTACTCCCAGACTTCGTGGCCAAAGGTCAGGGATTATGGGAGTTGTTGTCCACCAGCATATGAAGGGCCTCCATGTCTTTTTTTTTGGGGGGGGGGAGTACTAATTGGTGTGTACAGTTGCGTGTAAATGTGTGTATAAAAGGCTTATGGCAAACCAGAAGGTTGGAATGGTGAGTACAGTGGTACCTCGATTTTCAAACGTAATCAGTTCCAGAAGACCGTTCAGCTTCTGAAACGTTCAAAAACTGAAGCATTTACTTCCGGAAAACTCTATACAGAAGCCGCGTGGCATGTTTGACTTCTGAAAAGCTTTCAGAAACTGAAGCAGTTACTTCTGGGTTTTTGGCGTTCAAAAACTAAAACGTTCTACTTCCAAAAACTAAAACGTTCTACTTCCACTGTATTCTATTTTAAGAGCACCTGCCACTATTATAAATGGTATTTAATTAGAAATGGCATTTAATTCAGCTAGCCAGCTCAGAACAGAATCCTACTGTCTGGCTACCTATGAAGACCTTAGAGAGCATGACTACCTACCTCCTCTTCTGTCAAAACTTAGCACTATTAGTTTCACCCAGGATAAATCCAAAATAAGACTATCCACTTGCAAATGATGCAATATTCCAAACGCAGTACTGTAGTCAGTTCTTGTTGGGAATAGCATGTAACCTGCAAGTAGATTGTCCTATTTGACTATTACCGTATTTTTTGCTCTATAAGACTCACTTTTTCCCTCCTAAAAAGTAAGGGGAAATGTGTGTGCGTCTTATGGAGTGAATACAGGCTGCGCAGCTATCCCAGAAGCCAGAACAGCAAGAGGGATTGCTGCTTTCACAGTGTAGCGATCCTTCTTGCTGTTCTGGCTTCTGAGATTCAGAATATTTTTTTTCTTGTTTTCCTCCTCCAAAATCTAGGTGCGTCTTGTGGTCTGGTGCGTCTTATAGAGCGAAAAATACGGTATATAAGCATGCCTTGTACTGAATGTAGAAAACTGGGAAGTGAGGTTTAGCTGCAATTTCTAGTCTGTGTACAGGGTGCATGTACAGTGCAATATATATATATATCTCCAGTCAGTGCTATCTTGTATGTTTACTTGCTCCTTAATATGGAAGTGACTTTGTGTCAGAATCTTGTAGATTACCACTGTTCTCTCTTCCTTGCAGCAGGAATTGGAAACGTTTTCTCTACTTAGTAATGGCCTGTCTTCTGCCTTACCAAATCAGGTAGCCTTTATTGATAAAATAGTGCAAGTGAGACTTGAAACAACATTTTGCAGTGTCAAGTGCTGCTGTTCAGCATGCCAGCTAGCCAGGACCTCTTCGTGAAACTTCATTTCATTCCTTTCCCCATTTCCCGCTTAAAGAGTTTTATTGTTCTTCAAACCCTGGGATTCCACCAAGAATGCCGATATCTCCCTCATGTTTCTCAGTGATCCTGCTTGGCTAGAGTACTATTGGCACTCACTGCCTAAGTCCACTGTTGCAAGAAATGATGCCTCCTAGAAATGTTTAATTTTAAGTGCAGTTGATTGCATTCCAGAATTTTAGCAGAATCTGAAAAACTGTAGAGAGTGCTGACTGGCTAGCTAATGGCCCTTGTGACAGTCATGAAGTCAGTCAGTTGTGTAGAGCACTGATTGTCGGTCCAACTAGTCACATAACTCACATGGCCTGAGCAGTATTTCAAGGTTGTTATTTTTTTTAAAAAATAAACCCAACAGGAAAGGGATCCAAAGAAAATTTAACCAGATGAACATATGCCCAAGTTTTTTGTGTTTTTTAATAGTTGAAAGCTTTCCTGAAGTCTGGCGGGAAAGGTGAAAGAGAGGAAATTAGTGCTAGTTTCAAAGACCAGTATATGTGTCAGTAAAGTGAATAAACACTTTGCAAGAGGAAAAAACTGCAAACTCCTGTAGTTAGGTACATCACTATGTGCCCTGAAATAACTCTTTGTGAAAGTTGGAGAAAAGATTTGAATGCTGAGAGTAGCAACTCCCCCCACCCTGCCAGAGGGATGACAATAGTATATTCTTTCTTTTTGCAGACTGTTTCTAATGGATTGGGCTCTGTAGATGACATTGAAACAGGTGATTAGTTTTATGTTCCTTTGACTCATAGCAATTTTTGTCTCTTTGCCACTAAGGACTATAACTTGAGTGACAGAAAATGTTCTGGTAGAGGGGAGGGCGGAAGTAAGTTTTACTCTTGCAACTTCCCTCCCTGAGCCAGCTTTGAGAACCTTGCACTGGGCTTGCAGCTGTTCCCCTGAACTGTGTGGATCGGCAGAAAAACCAATGGATGCTGAAGCTCCCAGCACATGTAAATGAAATCCACTGCAGGAGATACCCTTTCCCCATGATACATAGGGCGCCAGCATGCTATAAAACCTGAAGAAACTGTTAGAAACATGACTTTAGATTGTACTCTGCCAGATACTGAAAGACATATTTTGAAGATGGGAGACACAGTATAGTACAGGCTTTGAGTGCAGAAGGTCTCTGGTTCAATTCCTGGTATTTCTGTCTGTCTGTTTATGTAAGGATCCCATAGTGGGTGATGAGAGGGGGGCGGGGAGAGACCTCTGCCTGAGACCCTGGACAGCCACTGCCCCCCAGAGTGTACAATATTGCGCTAGTTGGACAAACGTCCTGGGCTGGCATACGGTAGCTTCCTATAGTTCAGAGAGCAAGAGTCTCTGAGCTTCAGTTTCTGCTACTGGATTGGGATCTGTGTGTGCGCTGCCATCTGGATGTGATCAAGTAATTTGCCTTGCAGACAGCTCTCTCGGTCTCCAGTGCGTCACCCCTCCCAATGTCTCTGTGAGTGAGGACTCTGCCTTTCCATCAACTGACTTGGATACGAAAGGCACACCAACTTCACTGCCTGCCGCCACCCTGCTCCCTTCTACTGATGCTGCATCCATGCCAGGGTCTGAGGGTGCTGATGACTTCACTGAAGGAGGAGTTCTTGGGCATGAACTGGACTCCATTCTGGATTCTATTGCAGATGGGTCACAATACCCTCTGGTAAGAGTGGATTTCCTAGGTCTACCTATTCATCTACGTCTCTGCTTTCAGTCACTCCTTTCTGACTTTCCCTCACTCTTCTCCTCATGCACTGGAGAGTTCTGTGTCTTTCTCCCTCCTCCTTTTGGTTTCTCTTCCCTGCCCACAAACTCCTCCTTTTGGTTTCTAAGTATCTGACGAGATCTGAGCCAACCTGAGTATATTATACATTTCCATGTGGCATTGTTTATCACCTTGGGAACACAAAGGGTGTGTGCACATCTAAAACTCCCAACTGTCTAGCTGTGGTTAAGCAATTGGAAGCAGAGTTCTGGTCTCCCTGTCCACACACGTTGGCCTTTTGGAGTGCAAATTGTTCTCTACTAGTCTTACATGCAATTAAGTCCTACAGTGGCATTGATGTTGACGGTGGCTGAAGTTGCCCAGGGTTTCCTCCCCAACATCCATTTCAAATCTTGGTTAAGAGAAAACTCTGATACCAGGAATGGGGAAGTCCATAGCTTATTGGCAGAGCATGTGTTGTGTACAGTATGCAAGAAATCCAGGGTTCAATCCCTGACACCTCAACCTGAAAGGATCCTGTATTAGGAAAATATTAGGCATGTACTAGGAAAGACCAACTGTCCTTGTTAGACAGCAACTGCTAATCAGAGTAGATGGTTCTTTCCTAGATATACCAATGCTCTGGGTCAACATTGAGCACATTCTCCTTCCCTGAAGCTTCTTTCTGGTACCCTACTGGATTTGTTCACCTGTTGCATTCTTCCTCCCCACTCCCCCAATCCAGTTAATGCCACTTATGCCTCTGATACCTGGTTAGTCTTGATGCCTATGTAATGCTGAACTGCAATGGGGGAGGCAGGAGTTGCACCCCAAAAGAGAGGAGGGTCTTTGTGAATAAAAGTGTTGGTGCTGACCTTTAAAGCCCTAAATGGCCTCGGTCCATATACCTGAAGGAGCGTCTCCACCCCCATCGTTCTGCCTGGACACTGAGGTCCAGCGCCAAGGGCCTTCTGGCGGTTCCCTCACTGTGAGAAGCCAAGTTACAGGGAACCAGGCAGAGGGCCTCCTCGGTAGTGGCATCCATCCTGTGGAAAACCCTCCCACCAGATGTCAAAGAGAACAGCTACTACCAGACTTTTAGAAGACATCTAAAGGCAGCCCTGTTTAGAGAAGCTTTTAATGTTTAATGGATTACTGTACAATATTTTAATATTTTGTTGGAAGCCGCCCAGAGTGGCTGGGGAAGCACAGCCAGATGGGTGGGTTATAAATAAATAATTATTATTATTACCCAGATACTGGTTGATAATGCAGCTGCGTTGGAGAAAGTAACTGTAAACTAGTCTTCAGTTCTGTCTGTCATAGTGCCCTGTGCTACCTACCTTGTATATCTGGTGTATTTCATCTCTTCCCCTCTAACTGTATCATGTTTGATCTCTCTTGCTGAAGTCCCTGGTCCAAGGTGCCATCCCTGCCAACCTGTCTAGTGAGATGCCCCAGCTGATCCCCGTGTTTCCAGGTGGCACTCCTCTGCTCCCTCCCGTGGTGACTGCCAGCATTCCAGTCTCCACCCCGCTCCCTCCTGCTTCCTTTGGCCTTGTGATGGATGCCACCAAGCAGCTCTCCTCCTCATCTGTCCTGGATGCCTTTGAATCGCCTGTGGGTGGCAGTGGCAGCTCCCCTTTGGACTCGCTGGATTCGCTGGACTTGCTCCCATACACAGAGTCCCGCCTCGATGTGTTGGATGCTTTTGGAACCAATAGGGGATCGCTAGATGCGCTGGATTCCTTTACTGTTGGTAGGTGTGGGGCCTGTTAGAGTCACATTATCTTTTGAGAAAGGAAGGGCAATGCTGCATCAAAACTCCGTATAATTTCTAGGCATATCTTTGTGAAGCATCAGCTGCCCTAGGCTCATGTTACATGCTCCTCCACTGCCATCTAACACTCTCCTTCTCACCACTCATATCAGTTCCTGGCCTATGTCCCAGCCTTGTATTGTCGCTTTTCAATGGCAAATGTTTCTTTTTTTTCTATCTAGGCTGGGTATAATAAATAAGCAAATGGATAAATGTGTTGGTTTGTACAGTGCCCATCATGTGGTTTGCACCAAACAGCAGCAGTATTAGTTCATTGCTGCATTATAGATTAAGAGAAACTTAAAGAATTACTTGACTGAATAACAAGATTAACATGTAAGAGGATGAAGGAGCCGGAGGTATGTTTCAGTATGATCCAAAGCAAATTTGAAGAAAAGAGTCTTTTTCTAGCCAGTGATATCTAAACCACCAGAAAACAATTTTGGTGAGAACTGCCTCTTTGGAGTAATTTGAAACTAACACTGGAGAGAGAACCCCCTGGGATATTTCCCTATGCAGACCTCATGGTAATGACCTGGGTGGCAGGGCTGTGCAAGAGCATTACTATGATTTTCTTTCTTAAATCTAGGGGTTTTTTTTAATTATTGAAACTATCTGCCTCAAGTGCTAAAAGAATGTGGAACTTGGTTTCTGTTGCCTCTTGGGAACTTAAGAAAAGAGAAGGTAGTTGAATGTGGTAGTGCTCGGGTAGTTGGCAATCATGCTTGTAAGACCGGCCACCTGTCTTCATTTCTCTTGTGATTTTTCTCACCTTGTTCAGAGGAAACCAGCACACAAGAACCACGGCAGCCTGCTGGTATCCAGAAACCACCACCCTTGGTGAGTAGTAGTAGTTCTCGTTTTCTCTGGATTGGGAGATAGAATAATCTGTGGGCCAAGAGCTGAAAATGGACCCCTTGGATGGCAAAACTTCATTAGGATTTTTTGAAAGGTGTATATCTTGGTTGCATTTTCATGTGATAGCCCGTTCTGACAGGTTGCTTGAGCTCTTTATGCTGTCATTAAGATGGCTGATGCCACCTTTTCTAATTTAAGATATAATGTCAACAAAGTATGTGATTTAAAATGTTAAAACTATGTTGGAAAGCTAATGAAATCTGTTACAAAAAACTAATAATTTCACTGTTTTTCACAATTACCATGATACAGCCATGTATCAGGAAAAAAGTTATTTCCCCCCTCCTGAGCTATATATGACACTTTAGCTGAACCACATAGGCAATTAAAGTGTATTGGACAATTCTGGATACTCTTTGACCTTTCCAATAAGCTTTCAAATAAGAAGGAAATAGCTTTTCAGGTGCACCTTCAGTGTAACAGTCAATAATATAATTGATATCCAGATTTCATCCAGTCTATTCCACTAATGGTGCAATAGGGCAACACTTTGACAGTTCTTCTTTGCAACGCTGCCTAGAATTTATGGGAACGCTCAAGATTGTATTTTCGGTTGACCACGAAAGTCAGAGTAATAATAAATCAATGAGAAGGGCTTTAGTCTGCACGCTTTGGCTTGTTCTTTCTGAAATGCAGGTTGACCTGAAGAACTTCAGGAGAGGGCTTCAATTACTTTTTGTTTCAATTTCCCCCCTCCCCTCTCTCCAGGCAAATCACAGTGGACCAAGTCACCCAACGGTACCCAAAGTGGTAGAGTTGCTGATGTGTCAGCCAGAGTCAATGATGCCCAACACAGCTCTGCTTGTGAAGAATCCGCTGGCATCCACTCACATCTTCAAACAAGCCTGTCGCATCTGCTATCCCAAAACAGGTTATTTGCTTGTGGTGACTTGGACTAGTTGCTATTGGAAAAACTGGGCTCTTGCTAATCTTGTCTCCCCTTTTGTAGGACCCAAGGCTGGCGATTATACCTATCGAGAAGGTCTGGAACACAAGTGCAAGCGGGATATACTGCTGGGCCGGCGCTGCAACTCGGAAGATAAAACCTGGAAGAGAATCCGGCCACGGCCAACCAAGACAAACTTTGTGGGATCTTATTATCTGTGCAAAGGTGAATTGATGGGGGGGGGGGGGAACGGGACTGCTTCCTACAGAAGGAGGGTTCTGTGAAATATGGCGTGGGGAGAGAGAGGCTGCTTTCTGTAGCAGTGACCTGTTTCCTACTGACCTACCCTCTCTCCTTCATGAATGTGTACAGACTTTAATTAATATAGGGATTTATACCTTTGCCTTCAATTGATTCCCCAGCATGGTGGTTTACAACATTTTCAAAGTTCAGTAATAAAACAAGATAAAATATATTCAAAAGCACACCCAAAGCAGCAAGATTTAAAAGGGCAGCATAAAAACACAATTGTCATCAGCCAAGAAAAAAATGATTAAATTATCATTCTAAGAAAATCAAATTGTCTGACTTGCGCCAAAATGGGCAGGTGTCAGGCAGGTCTCCTTGGGGAGATTAAGTTAATCATTAGTAAAGATGGCAGGGGCTTGAGTTATTATGATGACTAATTGCAACCTTGTCCAACACTCTCCAGGTGCTGTTGTTCTACTGCAACTCCCATGAGCCACAGCCAGTATGGCCAATGGTCCAGGGTGATGTGAGTTGTAGTCCCAACAGCATCCCGAGGGTACCAGGTTGGGGAAGGCTGGGCTACCCCAAGATGTGACATTTTGAACTCATTGGTTTATTTTTAACTGTTTGTGATCTTGGGGCTGGGTGGGAGGGGAGAGACGGAAACAGAAGAAGGGGTAGCAAGAGAGCTTGGTTCTGATTCCAGCCTCCATTCCTTGTGTGGTGGTGTGATGTCTGTTGCTTTGTAGATATGCTTAACAAGCAGGACTGTAAGTACGGGGATAACTGCACCTTCGCGTACCACCAGGAGGAGATCGACGTGTGGACAGAGGAGCGGAAGGGAACTCTCAATCGTGACCTCCTCTTTGACCCGCTGGGCGGAGTCAAGCGGGGCAGCCTGACCATTGCCAGGATCTTGAAGGAACACCAGGGCATATTCACCTTTCTCTGCGAGGTATGGAGTAGAAGGCAGGCAAGATGTCCTTCCACTGCATCTTTCTCCTTGTCTAGTTACATAACTGGGCCATTGAGCCTTTCACCCAGAATATTGTCCAGTGCTGACATTTATTAGTTTTGGTTTTGCATAAAAACACCAAAATTCTGCTTACCCTTTCTCTCTCACACTCCATTCTGGGTTGCAGCTCTGTGATGGAAAATGGCGCCTCTCTGGAATTTCCTGCCTAGTTGCTATGTGGCTAGCCTTGAGCTGGCCTCCAGAAACCCCCAGTACTGCTGAGAAACATGAATTGGAAACATCACTGTGTGGTTGTGGCTTGATTACAATAAGCATCCTGTTCTCTCGCATAGTAACTTAGCAGAAAGCCACTGTGTTCTAGTCAATGGAGCATTGGGCTGGGTCCTGGAAGATCAGGACTCGTTGAGTGGGCAAGTTGCAACCTCCGAGCCTTAATTCCTCGTCTATAATAATAATTACCTATAATCACAAGTTGCCAGAAGCATGATAAAGGAACACAAGAAGCTGTCTTGCACTGAATCAGACCATTGGACCATCTTGCCCAGTATTGTCGATACTGAATGTCAGGGACTCTCCAGGGTTCCATTTGGGAACCATTCAGATTTCAGCCCTTGTTAGGCAAATATTACAGTGCATTGGAAGTGCTTTAGAAATGATTGTTTAAAGCAGTTTCTAGGGACTTAAGAGTCTGAAACCCTTTTCTAATGGTGTGCTTGCAGATCTGCTTTGATAGCAAACCCCGGATAATCAGCAAAGGGACCAAGGACTCGCCAGCAGTGTGCTCCAACCTAGCTGCGAAACATAGCTTTTATGATAACAAGTAAGTGGGCTGGGCTTCGTCATAGGAAGTTGCCTTGTACTAAGTCAAACCTTTAACTAGCTCGGTATTGACTCTACACAGACTGACAGACTGCTCTCCAGGGTTTCACACTAGAGTGTCTCTGCCTGGAGATGCTGGGGATTCAAAGCAGTTGCTTAACAATGAGCTGTGGCTGGTGGTCTCGCTAGTAATGCCCTACCCACACCCTGTTTGATCCTGGCCTATCCTATATTATTAAGATAAGGATCATTAAATCCATATTCATTCATTACCATTAGCAGCATGGAAACAGTTGACATGTGGTTGTGCTCATGGTGCCATCCTGTTAACTACCACACATAAGCACCTCAGTTGTGGAACCAACCTTTTCCTGTTGTTGGTTCTGATGATTAAGTATTTGCCATGCTTCTTGAGTAATGCATAAATCAGGCCCAAGATATAATATTTTATTTTGTCTGTCTAGCCCAGTCAATACATTACTCACGAAGCATTGCAGATACACAGTTGTCAAAGCCCACATCCAGTAAGTGTGTGTTCTGAAACTGAGGTACGTCCCCATGGTGGTCTAAACTTAGCACAATTAGCTCCCAAAGTGGCTTATAATGAAAATCCGCAAAAGGTGCAAATAATTAGGGACTGGTGGGCATGTTTTATGGCAGTCTCTTGACAAGCTAACATTGTAGTCCAGATTTGAGGTTCTTCTCTGTAGAATTGGGGCAGAAGGTGCTGCAAATGGATGGGCTGGCTCAGGCTGAGCAGTATTTTTCTATATCACTGCTGTTTTAAAACAAGTATCTTTATGAATAAACATTCCTCTCCTCGATGCAGGTGTCTAGTTCACATTGTTCGTTCCACCTCACTAAAATACTCCAAGATCCGCCAGTTCCAGGAGCACTTTCAGTTTGATGTGTGCCGGCATGAGGTGCGTTACGGCTGCCTGCGTGAAGACAGCTGCCATTTTGCTCACAGCTTCATAGAGCTCAAAGTTTGGCTGCTACAGCAGTACTCCGGTAAGTGTACCACTTGGCTCATCCTGAGGATGGAGAGGGAGATCTGCAGTATCTATGGTTTCTGAGATGCCTTTCTAGGGACCATAGGATTGTACCTTTAGTGTATTGAAATCTTACATGCATGAATTATAAGAGTTGAGGGAATGATTTGTGGTGTTAGGTTTTAATATTCTACACTTTGCAGAAAAGAAAAGCTCTAGAGTGGATCAGTGGATGTAACTGCCAACTTGGCAAGAGTGGCTGGAAATTGGAGGCAGCATGTCTGAATCAAGAGCTCTTAAATTTTATGCCCTTTTGTTGCTATATTTCTGCTGCACTTGTAGTGTTTTATATATATGAAGGGTGGGACGTGTGTATGTGTGTGTACACCCACTCACCCACACACCACCCTTCATCAGAGATCTTGGGGTGGTTCACAATGAAATTACTCAGATCTCCAAGTCTGTTGGTCCATTGCCTTTTTGAAACACTACAAGTAAAACCACTGTTTTAAAAAATCTGAAAAGATTCTGGAAGTTGGAAGCGCTTAATAGAAGACTTTATTATAATTCCAGGGATGACCCATGAAGATATTGTACAGGAATCCAAGAAGTACTGGCAACAGATGGAGGCACATGCCAGCAAGACTAACAGCAATATGGTAAGGAACTTGAAAGATCCAATGCCAATGGCTGTGTTTTATGAGAACACACGTTCATTGATCAAAGGTAGACAGCATTAGGAACTTCCAATTCCAGGAGGTGTACTTTACTTCTGTACTTGTGTACATAAAATGTACACTAGCATTCCCTAATTTTTCCTCCCACACAGAAATTCCTGGAGAACATTGTGCATAGATAAACTCTGGCATTCACTAGCCTAAGATATGGTGGTGGTCACCAACTTGACTCTAAAGGGAAACAGACAGATTTGTGTTAGATATGGCTAACAGTTGCTTCTAGTTTCGGTGACTATGTTGCCTTCAGTATCGGTTGCTGAGGATAGGGCTGTTGTCCTCATGTCTTTTTTGTGGGCTTCCCAGAGGCATATGATTGGCTACCGTGAAGAACAGGATGCTTGACCTACCAGAACTCTCTCTGTATTCTTTTGTGTGCCTTTGAGAGAATAAGAAACAACTCTCTCCGTATAGTGGCCCCCCAGGAGAGGGGTGGGATTGGCTGCTACTCCGGTATATTCGTATTATTAAATGGTGTATGTATTCCTTCCTCTTCCTTGCTTTTAACGTCTCTCTCTCTCTTTCATTTGGAATATCATAGGGGTTAAAACATGTTAAGGAGCTTCTTAAGTGGAAATAATTGTTTATGCGAAAATAGCTCAAGGGTTGTTCTGTGTGTAAGACCACATTCCTAAACACATTTAGTGGCCAACAAGAGCCATTAGGCACAGTGGCACTAACTTCTCAGCAAGGATGAATTGGTATATATTACCCATGTCCAAAATAGGATCCAGAATGGAGCAGTTGGGCCTTGAGGCAGCTTTCAAGGAAGGGAGGAGGATGTTTATGGGCTGTATGGGCGAGTGGCTCTTCATACTGCAGTGCAGCCTGTGGGGGGGGGGGGGGCTTATTTTGGGTGGAGATCACGAGGTTTGCTGCAACTATTACTCTGACTTCTCTCCTTCCCACTCGGTTCCTTCAGCTGATCATGCCTGCCGGCATCTAAAATGACGCTGTTAGAGGCAGCACTATCTCATTTGTTCTTTGTGGTTGTTAAAAGTAACAGAAAAGAAATTATGCCCAGAAAGGCCACCCCCCCCGGACAAAATCAAAGCACAGAAGCAAAATCCAGAAGCCATGGACTTTAGAAAAAATATAGTAATGAGTAGCTAAGAACATTCTTTTGAACGGGGGATCAGATTTCATTATTGGAAGATTATGGCTGGTGGGAGGGCTGTTGATCTGTAGGCGGAGGTTCAAAAGCCAAGTGGCAGCTTTTTGGGTTTTTTAGTTTTTATAATTTTCATTTATATAAATTACAACAATTATTCAATCATAATTTTAACATTTAAAACTTCGACTCCCTTCCTCCTCTTTCTATGGTTCTTTCGATTTCTTTTCATCTTCCTACATACTCCAAATTATCTCAACATATTTTTTTATATATCTATTCCCGTACATATCCCATATATATAGAGAGAGAGAGACTACAGGTTTTACATTAATCCTGCCAATGTCTTAATCTGTTTACAGTTTGTTTGTAAATACCCAGTAAACCATTTCCATTCCTTTCTTTAAAAAATTGTTAAATTGCTATCTTGATTTCTTATTCTCCCAGTAAGTTTTGCCATTTCTGCCTAGTCCCATTAACTTCTATATCCATTCTTCTCTTGTTGGGACCTCTTCTTCCTTCCATTTTTGGGCAAATAACATTCTTGCAGCTGTGGTTGCATACCTAAATAAATTTCTATACTTTTTAGGTAGTTCTGATCCCATAATTGCCAAAAGAAAAGCTTCTAGTTTCCAAGTGGCAGCTTTTAAAGTACTACTGTGCGATAATAACCTGCTACCCTCCTCCTGGGTTTCATTTTGGAGTCCTGGAGAAGTGCCTAGCTGATGAGTAACAAAAGGAGCCCAGCCCTGGCATTGGGTTAAAACAGCTCTTGAACTAGAACACTAAGTTCTTTGACCTTTAATGACTTTCAGAAGGTGTGGTTAGTCAGAAGAGAAAGAGAGGGGAGGGGAGACCCATCATTTAGAAGTTGTTAGATTAAAATGCTAAATAATATTTCCTACCACTTGGTGTCTCTTATTCCTTCTGTCAGTCACTTTCAGCATAGAAGGACATGTTATGGCTTGTCCAGCACATAGAGGATTGTGGCTTCATGCTAGTATAACAATGGGGTCAAATAATCATACTGCGCAGCTACATCATACTTTTCAGAGAAGAGCACGGGTGGAAGGATTGAGGCAGTACAGATGCAAGGAAGGATCAGGCAAGAGCTGGGGAAGAGGCCAGTTGGAGTGTTGTGGTAGCCGATGAAACAAATTAAACTCTGGATGCTCTCCCACCACCATTTACTTCCATGGTGGTTTAAGCTGGTACACATGTAGCCATTAAGGAAATGAATAGTCTGCATTGTCCAGTCTCATGATGTGGGGCTGAGAGTTTTCTTCCCTTTTGCTTTTTTAAACACATCTCTGTTTCTGATTTAGAAAATTGCACGCACACAAAACCATTTTCTTTACGGTGTGCTTCATGCACATCCTGGCAATTATCCATGCACTGGGGAAGAAGCAAGCTTGAGGACCGGAGGGATGGGAAGGAGCTGTCTGGTAGAAGGTGTTGACCAGACCTAGAGCCCTTTTTGGTTTGGGGAAAGGAGGGAGGTGTTGCTATTTCAGCATTCTACCTATGATTCATACCCTCCGACATGCCATGGAGGAAAATTGGGATGCACATCTTTTGGTGATTCATGCGAGAGCCTGGCTCCCCAAAATGTGTGTCTTTTGGGGCTGCGCTCTTGCTGACGGGACATCCCAGGATCCAATCAGAAGTCAGGGTGGCTTCTGTAATTCCGGGATGTCCCTGGGACAGTTGAGGGGTGTGATGATGCCCAAGTACTTCCATGCTGAAGGTGGAGGGGACATGTTCCCAATGAGAGGAGAAGGACCAAGTAGGAGTAGTAAATTATTAAGTGCCATGGTGGAGTAATGCAGCGGAAGCAGAACTGGGACAGTGGAGGCATAGCCTAGTATCAGCTAGAGCAGACAGGGAGGAGCGGCCTTTTCCTCTGACAGCCTATCTCCATGTCGTGGTGGAGGCATTCAGAAAGCATGAGGAACACATGCCGCTTATGAGACCATTATGGAGGCTGAGCTAAGAGTCCCCCGCCCCCCATGGCTGGGTATACAAGGGAGAAGGTGGCCTTGGGCAGCTCACACCCTACGTCTCTGAGGCTGCAGCCTTCCAGACCTGGATCCCTTCATTTCTAATATCTGCGGACATGTAATATTTGGGGGTACATTCAAGCCAAGTCCTGCACTGTTTTTCTAATGAGTCTCACAATCCCTTTGTGAAATAAAACATTCAATCCATCCTCCGTGATGGGAGTTGGAAGTCCAGTAGCATCTGGAGGGTCCAAATTCCACCATCTCTGAGCCTAGTGGGTGTCCTGAACTAAGTCAGAAATGTTCAGTTAGTAAGAAATGCTGCTGTGAAAAGCACAGCTGATAGCAATGGAGATTTTTTAAAAAGGTTTGTGTGGGCATGTTCAGAACATGCTTGTTGCTGATAGCCTACTAATTAAACAGGGTCCTGCATGACACTGATGTATAGCATGCTTGTAGCTTTTTAAATGGAAGGGGATTTTAAATATAACTAACCAGTCCCAGATGGGTTCATTGCGGTTTTGTCCAAGCCGAGGAAACCATCCTACCAGCTTGTAGCTAATTCTCAAAGAAAGTAGCAACAGTTCACTGGTGCAGAGGGCTAAGCAACCAACAGTGGAAAGTTTGTTTTTGCCTTTCTTTTTCTCCAGTCTAAGCAGGTTAATTGGGCATAATGCTTATTCAGCTGTGCTTCCAGCTAAATAACTCTTGCATGGAGAGGAAGTGGGGGAACTTCTGTGGGGAGAGGGATGATGCAGAGTCACATTAGGGGGGTGGGTTCTGTCTCCCCAGAATTCCCTTATTTGTGTGCACTCTGCTCTTGTGCTAAGATGACTTTGGTTCAGAAAAACTAAATAACAGGATGACTTGCTCTCTTGCTACTTTCACAGATTGCAAAATCACCTGACATTTTCTAAGCTGTGAAGTTGTCTGGAAACTAATTGCACAATGCCTGAATGCATTCGTTTTTTGATATACCTGGAACAGCCATTCTGTATAGCCAGCTTCACTCTGGTCTGCCGGTAAATAATGCTGGGCTGAGTTGCTTTTTTTGGCAACTAAATATGTGTGAATAATTGGGAACAGCTGGAGACAAGTTAACAGAGTTAGGGAAAGGTTATGAGAGAATAATACTCTTGCATATCTAAGTGAAATCAGACCCATCCCACATTTCTAGAATTCGCCTTCAACCATTGTTCTATCTAGCTCAGTACTGTTTACACTGACTGGCAGAAACTCTCCAAAGTTTCCTTTGGGGGGCATTCCCAGTCTTCCCTAGAGATGCCAGGGATTGAAATTGGGACTTTCTGCATGCAGAACAGATGTCCTGCTTCTGAGCTACAGATATTTCCCCAAAGCATACTCAGTGACTACTCGGGGGTGGTAGAAGAATGAAAACTAGAGGGAGGGAGAAATGGAATGGAATATCCTGAAAGAAATCATAGCTGGCTGGCTGGAATTCTGAAAGAAGCTCACCCTACTTCAACATTTTGTTGGTGATCTTATTCGCGTGCTCTACCACTGATCCACTGCTCTCTTTCTCGTTGTGGCATGCCTTCTGCCTTACTTGGAATAACAAATCAAAGCATTGCTGTGCCAAAGCTTTTAATCATGTGGCCGGTATGGTTTAGTTGCCAACTAGATCTTGTAATGTTGGCCTCATAACAATGCAGCTGTTAATCTGAAGCCAGTTGGGCTGAGTTAATTCATGGCATGCTTAGGAACCTCTAATTTCCATGCAACATTGACTGATTTATTAGCAATCTGTCAGGTATGTGTCTTGCTGTTACAAATACAGTCATGCAAAGTTGATGCTTTGGCTTCTTCTTTTAGTTCCTTTTAGCTTTGGAAAGATGTATTTACCTGGCAAGGATGCATATGCTTCTCAGCTTTGGGCTACTCACCTGAAAAGACCTGTTCAGTTTGTGCTTGCCTCGTGTTCTTGGAAGCTTCTAATGTTTAGAAGGAGCTTTTCAAAGCCTTTGATGAGGGTGTGAAAAGACTGGAGGCAGCGATTATTAGATAGATACCTAAGGGATGAATTCCATCTGCAACAATGACTTATATGGATTTATTTGGTGGGAGGGCCTTGATGGCAGCTTTCCACATGGCTAATTAACACTGTAGAAATAGGTGTCTAGTAGGCTTGGCTAATAGGGATAGCTGTTTTTGTTCCAGGAATTTGCATTTTGTCATAGTTATTCTTTTTGCACCATACCTCCTGCACTAATCTGGATTAGCCCTGTTTTTCCATTTGTTCTTGCAGTGATCAGCATGGCGATTGGTACAATCTGTACTTATGTGACTTGTGACACCAGCCTGGTGCGTTTATCCAGGGCACCTGAGTCTTTAGAAACTCCCTCCAGAATTACACACATGTAAAACTTTAAACCCTCCTTCTAGGCTTGGTCTAAGGCAGGGTCCATTCTCTGTGGCGATTTCCTTGGCCTCAGTTGGTGTGCTCTGGCTACCTGATTCAGGTGGCTATCCTTACCTGAGAATTAAGACTCAGTGGAACTTGTTTTGAGTTGATGCAGCATAATCCTACACAAAACACTGTGGCTGAACAAATTGCTCGCGATCAGCATTCTTTGCGTTTTGCACTCCTAAAGCAGTTCGCACCCAGAGTGACTCATTCGTCCCAGACCCCTGGTATATGTGTGTGTGTGTGTGTGTGTGTGTGTGTGTGTGTTTTATTTTAATTTAAGTTCCATGAGTTTGTTTATAAAGAAAAGCAGCAAAAAAAATTCTAACATTGCAGTCAAAGGAATGAGGATTGTATGTGAGTATTGTGTTTAATGTTCTTTTTTCCTATAGAGGTGGCAAGAACCATAACAATGTGAACCCTCTTTTCTTCCTCCTCCCCCAACCAACACACATTTTCTACACTAAATTACCACCACCAATTGCATGAATCTGTGATCTCCTGTCCTGGGAGAACCATCTCTCCATATATCTCAGCCTCTGACTTCTCCCTCCTGCCACTGTTTCTTTCCAAATTCTAAGTTGGCACAAATTGTCTTTAAATTATTAGCAGCTCTTTTCTCTTCTACTCAAATTGTTAGTCATTCAGAGCTGAAGTATCATGCTTAATATGTTGCTCAGGCAGAGAATTCCATCAAGTAATATTCTCCCCCCAATGTTGTAAAAGATGATATAGTTTATATATGCACATTAAACTGCCTAACAGTGTCCATGTCACCCAGGAGACCGCAGCTGCAGAGATAAGAAAAGAAGAGTTGTTCTGTTGTCTGAAGAGGTCCCTTCCTGGTTCACATGGAGAAGCCATTTTCAATAGAGCCCACCAATGGAAGCACACAGCTGTATTGAGGCAGCACTGGGTGTTGAAATTTTGCACCCGCTAACAATTTTGTGTCCAGGGCAACCGCCACTGCTGGCTCCTCCCCCCCCCCCAATGCTATGCCATTGCTATGTTTCTCAGGAACACAGGTGGCCTCTTCGGCTTGCCGATCGGAAGGTTGGCGGTTCTAATCCCCGCAACGGGGTAAACTTCTATTGCTCTGTCCCAGCTCCTGCCAACCAAGCAGTTCGAAAGCATGCCAGTACAAGTAGATAAATAGGTACCACTGCGGCAGGAAGGTAAACAGCGTTTACGTGCGCCATTGTGTTCCATTGCACCAGAAGCAGTTTAGTCATGCTAGCCACACAACCTGGAAAGCTGTCTGTGGACAAACACCAGCTCCCTTGGCCTGAAAGTGAGATGAGCGCCACAACCCCATAGTCGCCTTTGACTGGACTTAACCGTCCAGGAGTCCTTATGTTCCTCAGGGTTACTTTGTGTATGTATCTTCATTTTAGACTGGGTGTGTCATGTGCAATGTTTGCAACCCCTGCAGGAAGTGAAGTGACTCCAAGCCCAGGACTGTAAAGATCATATAGGCCCAATTTATGCCTTTAGAGCCCAGTCTATTGATTAGATACTGTGCTGAACCAGTGGCCAATACTGGCAAAAAACAACAACAACCCGTTCCTGTAGGAATGCAATTGTAAATTCAACAGCATGGATCATAAAAAGAGTTGTTTTTTTACTGTGAGTTTTTTATTGTGCCATTTCATTATCTCCAACACCACATCCCACAATACTAGAAAACAGAAGTGGGTGGCTTATTAGCTTCTTCAGTAGCATGAAACAGAGTCTGTGGAGAGAGAGAAATAGAGCGCTTTATCTTTATCTTCAGTCCCTTACATATGATATCCTTTACGTTTTCAAATAACGGGATTTTTGTCTGTAAATTAGCAGCAAAGGCTATTTACTTATATATCACTATCCATTCTTTTTTTTCTTTTTTTTGTAAATAATTTTTATTCCATTTTTCCAATATAAAATTTATACAATTCATACATCTTTTTTTTTTATATCCATTCTCTTTTTTGACTTCCCTCAACTAGGCTGATACTCCTTCCCTTCTTAATTTCTTACACATTTCTAAAACCTTACTTCTAATATTTTTATAAATTAAATCTTATTTTACTCATATTCTAACGTTTCTTGTTACAGAGCTTCATTAAAGCTTACAAGCGTTATTTGCTTTTCACTTAGTTTGTGCATATACTCTGTAAACTTTTCCCAATCTTCTATAAATCTCTGATCTCGTCGATTTCGGATCCTTCCCGTCAGTCTATCAAGTTCTGCATAGTCCGTCATCTTCATTCTCCATTCTTCTAATGTAGGTAGCTCCTCTTGCTTCCATTTCTGAGCCATCAGTATTCTTGCTGCAGTAACTGCGTATAAAAACAGCTTCCTTTCTTTCTTGTTTATCTCATTCCCTGTAATACCAAGTAAAAACGCTTCTGGTTTCTTAACAAAAGTGTACTTAAACATTTTCTTCAATTCATTATATATCATTTCCCGAAAGCTTTTTACTTTCTTACATTCCCACCACATATGACAGAATGTACCCTCTTTTTCTTTACATTTCCATTCGAATGTAATTTTATCTTACTGTTAGGATCTGTTTTTGCAGTCTTATTTTGTCACTTGCTTTATTCTGCAGTTCTCATAAAAGAACATACGTGTAAAAATGTGTATTGTCTTAGTAAATCTAGCTTGTCCAATTTTGTGGATGCAGCAACTCCCTCCACCAACTTCCTTCCTTCCTCCTTCCCAATATCAGGCTTCTGCGAGGACTCCCACGTCAAGCACTTTCGACCTCCAAATGAAATTTGTTTGTGGCCAGTGTTGGAGGAATGGGCAGGTGGTGGAACCAGACAAGGACCTCAAGTACTGTAGTGCCAAAGCTCGCCACTGGTAGGTGCCCTTACCTATTCTACTGCCTGTAGAACGTTTTCCTACCATATATTTTGTGGAGTGCTTTTATTTAAATGATTGCTGTGGTTTTCTAGGGTTTTGTTTTTATTCCTTGTAGACTATAAAATGTATTTGTGGTCATTTTTGAACTGAGTCAGTGCCAGGCATACCTACTCTTGTGGAGGAAGCTGTGTGGAGAAAAAACATGGGGAAAAGGGAGATTAAAAATGATGCAGAGTTTATGGGCCAATTACTTATGGGTCTGTATTGTTTTAATACAATGTTTTGATAATGGGACAGGTGCCCCCCCCCCATTTTAAAAATGGAGGTATACTGAGGCGTTCCCAAAGTAAAGGAAGGATTGAACTCTGATTAATAAGAATACACACAGAGGTTTGAAGGGTGCATATCATAATCTCTGTCCCTCTACCCCATGGCCCAGGTCGTTTTATTCACAAAATAACTTTTTACAGAGTGTTCGTAATCAATCAGACTTCTTCTGAGCATTTCAATAAACCCCACATTGGGAAAATTTAAACTACCAAAACTAATTAAGCACGCATATTGCGATCATTATCACCTTCAGCTGAGATCTGTTTCCTGGCCCTAAGATTAACATCCTAAGATTAACATATCAGAAAAGCTACATCAAAAGAAGCTGCCCACTATCTTTGATGACCCAGGATGCCTGCCTGCAGTACGTGACTTGTCAAGAAAGAGAAATGGAACAGGGATGCAGAGGTGTGGATTGATCAAGAATCATATCAAAATAGTTTAAGCCCAGTCAACGCAATGCTTTCACTTTGCTGACACAGATGGCTTACTCTATATTTATAATTCCTCATGGCAATCCCACCTGATCACGACAGTATACTTCAGCTTTGCACTAAAAAAGATTACTATAAATGCTTGATTACCTTGTAAAGCAATGGGCAGGGAGTTTGAAGCCAGCCCATTTTGATTCTGCTTCCCAAGGTCTTCCCCTTTCCTTGGCCTAGGAAGCACGGTTGCTTCCCTAAGTAGGCAATGTGTCAGGGATTCCCCCAGGCCTGACAGCTCTAGCACAGGCTGCATCTGGGGAATCCTTGGGCATTATTAGTCCTTCCTTCAGGGTTATGTCAATGATCATATTCTGGCAAAAAGGAGGAAACGGGTGCTGTCTGCTGCCTCCCCACTCGGAAGGTATGCACAGTGCCTCCACACACACCTTCAATTAGCCTTCTAAAATCTTTATCCTAGTTGGTGCCTGTCCTGGACCTGAATGGATTGTGTGTATTTGTTGTTGTTTTCAACTGCTTTTATATTTATAGTGGTTGTTTTTCAAAATTGTTCACATACACAATTGCTTTTAAAATTGTTTTTATATACAGTCATACCTTGGAAGTCGAACGGAATCCGTTCCAGAAGTCCCTTCGACTTCCAAAACGTTCAGAAACCAAAGCGTGGCTTCTGATTAGCTGCAGGAAGCTCCTGCAACCAATCGGAAGCCCCATTGGATGTTTGGTTTCCAAAAACAGCATGCAAACTGGAACAGTCATTTCTAGGTTTGCGGTGTTCGGGAGCCAAAAAGTTTGAGAACTAGGCTGTTTGAAAACCAAGGTATGACTGTAGGCAACTTTTATATTTGTCGTTATAGTGTAAATCATCTTGAGATGCCTCTTGAGGAGTAGCAAGGGTAAACAAATAAGGATATAGTGAGATAGATGCCACCAATGGTTATTTAGATACTGGATTTATATCCCATCTTTCCTCTGTGGGGGTTAAGAGATCTCCCTCCCATTCAGGCATTGCTACTCTACTTTAGGAAGGTGCCTTCACACACTGCCACAGACCTGGACATAGTAGCTGCCTAAGTTTTCAAGGCCTAATTCTCTCCCATGGCACACTAGTGTGCCCTGACAAGCAGTTCTGAAAGCTTTTCCTTAGTCTATAAATCATACAATCTATGTGATACAGGACCAGATGATCTGCCTCATAAGACTTTTCTTATCTGCTATTGCTTCACACAGTTTATTTTGGCAATCAGTTGTTGCATGTTGTCCTCCCCACCTCCCCACTTGCTACATGGCACAGAGCTTTCCTTCTTTCTAGCAGGGAATTCTGGATTCATTCGCTCAGTCTGTACAGTGGTACCTCAGGTTAAGTACTTAATTCGTTCCGGAGGTCCGTTCTTAACCTGAAACTGTTCTGAACCTGAAGCACCACTTTAGCTAATGGGGCCTCCTGCTGCTGCCGCGCTGCCAAAGCATGATTTCTGTTCTCATCCTGAAGCAAAGTTCTTAACCCGAGGTGCTATTTCTGGGTTAGCGGAGTCTGTAACCTGAAGCGTATGTAACCTGAAGTATATGTAACCCGAGGTACCACTGTACACCAGTTGTCATAAAAGCCAGACTCTGCTCATAATGGAACATTTTCTGATTTGTCCCCCCCGTAGTTGGACCAAGGAGCGCCGTGTCCTGCTTGTGATGTCCAAAGCAAAGAAGAAGTGGGTGTCTGTCCGACCATTGCCTTCCATCCGCAACTTCCCTCAGCAATACGATGTGAGTAGCACTGTTGTTTTGCAGATGGCGCTTAACATAAGAACATCATCGGAGCCTGCAGGATCAGGCACAACTAGTCCAGCACTCTGTCCTTACAGTGGCCGGTCAGTTGCCTATTGGAAGCCACAAGCAGAACTTGAGCATAGTCGCATTTTCCCCACTTGTGTTTCCCAGGAACTGGTATACATAGGCAAACTGCTTCTGGCACCAATGGTAGACCATCACCATCCTGCTTATTAGCTGTTGATTGCCTTATCCTCTGTGAACTTATCTCTTTTGAAGCCAGCCAAGCTTATGGCCACCACTGCTTTTTGTAGGCGTGAATTCCCTAGTTTATTATTATTATTATTATTATTATTATTATTATTATTACTCAGCTCAGGGCAGTTCACAGAATAAAATAAAGGATAAAAACAATAAAACAATTTAAACAAAAGAGGAAGGTTTTCAGCTGATGCCTAAAAATATATAATGTAGGTGCCAGGCGAACTAAGTGCTGTGCGAAGAAATGCCCTTTTTTTGACTGCCCAGAAACTTGGATTCCTCTTGAGATGAGAGCGGGAGAAAACTTTTCTCTATCCACTTTCTCACTGTGCATCATTCTTTGTATCTGCCGTGTATCTTACTCGCCTTTTCTCTAAGAAGCCCCAAATGTTGTGTGACCTTTTCTTATAGGTGAGTTGCCTTTTCTTTCCATTCACACAAGCTCTGTATGGAGTGAGAAGGGAGCCAGAATACAGAAGCCGAAGGAGGAAGAGCTCTTTACGGGAATAGCAGAGTTATTGTTAGACAAAAAACAGGTCTGGTTGAAGGCCAAGATTAGTCAGTGGTGCAATAATGAAAGAATATTTTGACACCCGTTGAAATCACCCATGCAAATTTGGTGGTTTTAATTAAAATCCTTGTTCCATGGAAGACTGGTTGGCTCTAGAATCGGGTATAGCGTTTCACCTTGGGTTACCCTCCTCTAATTCAGAGTGCTGTGTGTGTGAAAAGAAGCTGGTGATAGTCCTCAGTTTGTTTACTGCCAGAGAAGGTGTGGCACTAGCTCCTGGGCTTGAAGATGACGTGACTTCAAGTCAATTCAAGGATTTGGAAAGCACTGCTCATTCAAAAAAGAAGAAAACTATCAAGAGGAGCTCTTAACGTTAAGCCCAGTTGTGGGTGAACATGTTGCAAAACTTTTTTCTATTCCTTTTTCCTAAGGGAAAGGAAGACTCAAAATGACCAACAATATTTGGTAAATAATGAGCAAGCAATACATACATGTGCATATATTCACACATGAATGTTCAGATCTAGGCTTTTCATGTGCCCCTAGAGTCAAATGTCTCCTTGCTTTAGGAGAGTTTTCTATAAAAATCACCCAATCCCTTTTTTAAAAGACTTGTATTCTGCTGCAAAAGGAAATAACTGTGCTTCAAAAATGGTTGCTACAAGGAAGTGAATAATTTTACTGCTGTACTTCTGTTGTTTGCTAAGTGCATGGATGGGGAACCGTTGGCCCACCAGATGTTATTGGAATCCAACTCCCGGCCAATGGACTCCAACTCTTGGCCAGTGGTCAGAGGATGATGGGATTTGTAGTCCAACAACATCTGGAGACCACAAGTTCCCCATCCCTGGCTAAGGGAATAGTTTTTGTTTACTTTGTTGGAATTGTTCATTAAATCTGTTTCTAATCCGAGTGTCTGTTGTCTATTTCCTTTGAGCACAAAGCCAACATCTTCTGTTTCCATGAATGAGTAAGGATGAGGAAGAGACGTTAAAAACAATTCCTTTGGAAATCATTCTCCTAGAGCATAGCATGACTGTGGATGAGGAATGGGCAGTTGTGCTGTAGCCTCCTCAGGTTGTGGTCTTTTCAAGAACTGAAGAGGCTTTGTGGTAGAAACAGGAACTGAAAAGTGAGATATGAGGGAAAGGGAAAAAGCTAGCAGTATGTCTTTGGAGGAGAAGCTTTTCTTCAGTTCTCCTCCTATATTTATATTTTAGTGTTTTCTATTCAACTCTGCAATCTAGGAGGTTCTTGGAGAGGTATTCAAGAAATCTGGCCTTGATTTGTCTCCATTTCCAGAAACGGAGAGAGGATGTGGTCCAGAGTAACTTCCTGCTATGTTGGTATGGCAGGCAGGTCTCAGACTCTCCCCTCTGAGCTTCACTGTGATGCCAGGCTCTTGCTTGAAAGCATGCTTGAATGTAGCATATTGAAGGTGTACTATTCTTAATTCCGTGATGCAGCCTTCCATTTCAAAGTAGATCTCTGTGTAGCTGCATGTGCTAGAATGCACCTGCAGTTCTTGGGAGCGCTTGTCCAACACAAGGACAGACATAAGCGCTCTGAGAGAGGAAGTGGACTTAAAGAGTAGTAGGTTTTCCTTTGTACCCTGTGTCAAGGGGAAAGATGGCAGTGTCTGAAGACCTTGCTTAAATTGCAAGTGTGAGACATATGGCAGGACTTCCAGGACTTGCAGAAAGCAAGTCTCTGGTGTTGATACTCTGGAATAAGAGGCGGGTGGGGAGGAGCCCATGACTCCAATCCCTGTGACACAGCAACTAGTAGTGTTCTGCACAACAGCTGCTTTTTGAGTGAGGGGAGAAACTATGCCACCACCACCCTAATCCTGCTATGGATCACACAACCATTCTGAATTGACTAGTAGTGATCCATATGAAGAAATTGCTGCAGTCTGTATGGCTTATTGATAACCAGGTGCATTGATTGGCAGTGCACCTGAAACTCAGAAGGCCTTCATCCAGAAGTGCTGCAGCAATTGCTAGCCTCAGGAGGTCCCAGAAAATCAGCAGAAAGCACAGGAACAATTCCACAGCAGGCTTCGCAGAATAACAGTGGGTTGTTGAATAACCTCCATAAGCCCCCAGTGTATCAGTCTTCTGCTTCTTTTTCTTCTTCTTTGCTTGTCATCTTTCAGGTGTATGTGTTGGAGGTGGGTTCTATCACCACAGAGTCTTTAATGGCATTCAACATATATACAGTGATAAAAACCAGAATAAACTTGTACCAATAAACTTGAAAATTTAAATCCTACAGCTCTCAGGGCTTATCCTCACTTACCTCTAACCTGCTCTTTCCAGGCACAGGTCTGCACTTAAAAACTCTGTGTCTGAGCATGGGTTTTTTGTTTTGTTGCAGTGAATACCTGCTCTTTAGCACTCAATTGGAGCAAACGTCAATTCAGATTTTCCAGAGATTGCTATTTGCTCTGATTGAGCTTTAAAGAACAGGTTTTTGTTGCCGGGGTGGGGGTCAACTTCCTTAATGCTGGAAGGCTATCACCTGTCAAGCTGGAGAGACAAATTTGTATGTTGTTATCATTGCCTAGTCACAGATTTGCAGATACAGTCTGAAGCAGAATTAATTCGCAAAGCTTGCTCGTCCCCTTTTTGTTTGACTTAGCACCATTCTTAGCTACTTCATCCTTTTTTCTTTTAAGGGTGGAGGGTTTTTTTCTTCTTTTTTAAGGTTTGTGTGTGTGTTTTCTATCTCTTTGCAGCTATGCATTCATGCACAAAATGGCAGGAAGTGTCAGTATGTTGGAAACTGCTCTTTTGCCCACAGCCCTGAAGAGAGAGAGATGTGGACTTTCATGAAAGAAAATAAGAGTGAGTGGAATGTATGTTTGGGAGCAGGGGGAAAACTCTCTTCCATTCTAGTTCCCCATTCCCCCCTTTATAGGAAAGCTAGCTTTGAGAGTGATGGACACACTGCAGCTTAGTGAAGATGTAAGTCTGGCTCCCTGAAAAGCATAGTTTGCAAACCAAGGGCTGGTCTTGTGAAACTTGCTCCTTCCTTCCCCTCTCCAGAGCAATTGTCCCTTCCTTCCCTGTGCTAATTGAAGTACTGCATTATGAGGACACCAATGTATAAAATAATTGGGAATCTTGTCTCTTTCCCCAGCTTAGGAAGGTGAGTTTGGAGCTCTGGGGGAGACTGAGAGCTTATATAGCAGCGGGAGACTCCATTCCTGCTTGGCTTTCTCTGCCAGGCCCTGTTTTCAGGCACTTACCTGCCTCCTGAACAGCCAGACATGCTGTTAGCCAAGCATGTTCTTGCCTTGCTTCTGTCTCCTCCGTTACTGGAGCTCCGGGGGTGATGATTGGTGGAGGGATGGAATCCAAGAATTATCCAGGAATCTAGGCTACTGGTGTTGTGAGCTCTGGTCCTGGGGCCAGGAGTTCTGGATCTGGCAGGGTTGCTGGCAGTGAAATCTGCTCTGCTCCTCTTATGAAGAGGTTCCAGTCTGAGTAGGGCTAAACCTGGATAGGATTAAAGCCATGGCTTGAAATTGGTTTACAAACCATAGTTCCCTAAAACTACAGTTAATGTCAGGAAGGGGGTGCAGATGACTCCAGAGGAGGGAGGAGCACATGCATAAGACTTGACTCCCGATCCACAGATACCCGCAGTTTACAGGAGTCAGCTTTAAATAGGAACCACTAAATAGGAATTTAAATAGGAATTGTATTCCAAAATGTCACACGCATGTATAGCTATCTTCTTCTGTGCCAGCTGAAACCGTGTCCTGCACCTTGTGCTATTTTATTTTTATTTTGTTTATTTATCGCATTTATATCTCACCTTCTGGGCAGCCTTCCAGGGGCCACATTCCAGTAATGAGCAGGGCCAGAGGCAAAAGTGGCTTTTAACTTTGTACAGTAGTCTAGTTTCTACACTCAGACACCTACCCCTCTCTCTTCTTCATCTAGACAAGGGAGAGCTATGATCAGAGTCCAGGGACAAATTCTACCCATCCAAAAACACCCAAGGGGGGGTTGAAGCTGGGTTGGTGGGGAGGTAGCCTAGGGGTGTGGGGTGGAGAGAGTCCCAGGGCCCAGATAGAGAACCTTGGAAGTTCACATTTAGCCCCCATGCCTGAAGTTCCTAACACCTGCCTTCAAGAAAAAAGTATTTTTGTAAGTCCTTTCAGGTGTGGTGGGGCTTTGGCTCAGTGGCAGAGCGCGTCTTTTGCATGTGGCAGGTCCCAGGTTCAAATCCAGGCATCTCTAGGTAGGGCTTCTAGAGAGACCCCTGTCTGAAATGCTGAAGAGCTGAGCTACAAGAATGCTAAGATAGTATCAAACTAGATGAGCTCTTGCTCTGATTTTGGTATAAAGCAGCTTGTAAAGCTTTCCTCTTGGCGATATTGTGCTTGGTATGACGGAAAGGAGGCTCATCAAACTGATATTTCATTGCAGTTTTGGATATGCAGCAGACCTATGACATGTGGCTGAAAAAACACAATCCTGGGAAGCCGGGTGAGGGGACACCTCTGACATCACGGGAAGGGGAGAAGCAGATCCAGATGCCCACTGATTATGCTGACATGGTAACATCTTTCTCTTGCGCAATCTGTCGCTTGCTGGTTGATGGAGGGCCACTTCATTAATTAAATGGAGGGCCACTTCATTAATTGCATGTATTTTGCTGGAATGACATGAAGTATTGGGAAGACCCAATCCTTGTATGAGTAGTGAAATATACGAAGGATTTAATGTTGACTCTATTTTATTACACACACACACACACACACACACACACACCCCTGTGCCCCTGCTCACTGTTTCACTCACCAGTCCCCCTGCCATTCTCCCCACATTAACCCCCAAGAGCTTCTCCTTCCCATCCCATGCAACTACAAAGGTTGCTTTTCACTTTCCCAGCCCCATTTCTGAAGTTACTTTTCTGTTCTGTTGTGCAGCCCCATTTTGCACCTGTTTTCACCATCCTCATTGCCATCCCTCCTACTCCCTCTCTTTTGCAGCCCCTTGCACCCAACTCTTCACATGCACCCCCTTTTTTCCTCCCCCTCTTTTTTCTCTCCACCACTCCCCCCACAAAACCCAGAAGATCTTTGGCACTTGCAAAACATTTCGGAAAGTGGATAGTAAAGGAAAATCTAGTTGGCGAACAAACTGTGAAACACATCGAACAATAGATTTCTTTTATTATTATCTGAGCTATTTCTATACAGCTTAATTAGTGGAAATGTTTAAGTCATGGGCAAATTGGTTTTATTGAACGCTAGGCGTGGAGGTGGTTGGAGAAGCCCTTTCTAACCCTTTTATGGAGCAGTTGTTCAGTGAAACAGCACGAAGTTAAAGAACTGTGTTCTCCTGTTATCTGATGGCTAGATGGGTTACCATTGCTGGCTTTGTGGGAAGAACAGCAACAGCAAGAAGCAATGGCAGCAACACATTCAGTCAGAGAAGCATAAAGAAAAAGTCTTCACATCGGAGAACGACTCCAGCTGCTGGAACTACCGTTTCCCAATGGGGGAGTTCCGGCTGTGTGAAAGGTACTGTGCACAAAACTACCCCCTTCTCATCTGGTTACATATGCAGTTAATATGTAACTCCAGATTAATAAAGAGAACAGTCCTTGGCTTCAGCTCTTCCTCACCCTATTGCCGTCTAGCCTTAGGAAGAGTTCTGAAGGACTCAGAAGCTTATGTACTGTTTTGTCACGTTTTGGTTGGCCTGGTAGAGTTATTGCCCTAATACTGATTTGGAATTTTCTAATGGGGCAGCACAGCTACTATTTACTTTTCCAGGTTAAATGTTTATTAGTAATAGGTGGAGAGGCACATCTATTTATTTATTTTTAATAGGCGGAGAGCCAGCTTTTATTTACCGCTGCCAATTCACTTTCTAACTGCTGCCACCAGATGTCTGTACTACATTGTTTACCAACATCTTTAACTATATCTCAATAGCTGGTGAAATTCAGACATGGTACAAAACTGGCCAGACACACTTTCATAATAAAAGTAAGGTAAATGTAAAGGGACCCCTGACTATTAGGTCCAGTCGTGACCGACTCTGGGGTTGCGGCGCTCATCTCGCTTTATTGGCCGAGGGAGCCGACATACAGTCATGTGGCCAGCATGACTAAGCCGCTTCTGGCGAACCAGAGCAGCGCACGGAAACACCATTTACCTTCCCGCCAGAGCAGTACCTATTTATCTACTTGCACTTTGACATGCTTTCGAATTGCTAGGTTGGCAGGAGATAATAAAAGTAACAATATATAATTTACTATAAACTATAAAGGCATGATAAGTTTGCTGTTGTTTCTTTAAGACTTATGTTTGCTTTCTTAAGGTTATCATAGCTTTAAACAACAGTTACAGTTTAGATGTTGCTCAGCTCCAGCTCCCATCATACCTGACAATTGACCCGGCTGGCTTGTTTGCCAAAAAAGTGTCCCTCTTTTGCCTTGGGCCCTTGCTATGTTTCGTAGAAAAAACCCTTTGTAGTTTGAAATTAGTTTTCTGATGTCAGATACTGAAGAACCAAGGGAAATGGTTAAAAATGAAAAAACCCTAAAGTCTCTTAAGCCATGTGTTGTCCTCCTGCAGATTCCAGAAGACAAAATCCTGCCCTGAAGGGGAGAAGTGTCACTCTGCTCATGGCCAGGATGAACTGACAGAGTGGCTGGATCGGAGGGAAGTCATGAAGCAGAAGCTGGCCAAAGCCCGCAAGGATATGCTGCTGTGCCCCCGAGATGATGACTTTGGCAAATACAGCTTCCTATTACGGGATAGCATATAATTTACTGAGGGTGGTGAGAAAACAGGCAGGTTTTCAGAACCAGAGATGTGGGAAGGGAAGGAGCAGGGCAGTGACAAAGAGACTGGTAGTTGTTCCACAAACCTTTCTTTGATTGTAAGATAATCAAGATGATTTACTGATGTTGAATGGGATTTTGAATTGATTCATCTATAGCCAGGGAACACGATGCTCCTTTTGTTGTTCTATCTCCCCTGCTCCCTTTTTAAACATAATTTTTCAATTTACCACTTTTCAACTTAAAAAAAAAGAAAAAGATACTGTTTTGCGGTGTTTGGTAAATAAGAGGGAGGGGGCTTCTCACTTTGGTTCCCAAGATCCTGGATCCTTTATTTGGGGTGCCTGATTGCTGGACTATTGCAGCATCATAGACATGAGCATAGAGAGATAGTGGAGAAATGATGAGCAAGTGGGGTTTTGTTCAGTGTTGGTGACTGTGCAGTGCTGTGTGCTTCTTCTCCACAGACACCCAAACTATTGTGTAGAAGAATAAGGAAGTAACTTAAAACAAGCCCAGTTCAAGCTGTCTTTAAAGTTTTGAGGTGACTCCGGTGGTTGCTGTAGGCAATAGTAAAAAATAAGATCATATTTTTCTCTGTGTATTCTAAGATTACCTCCTCCTTTCTGCCCATTCCAATCCCTCTCAGGTGAGGGAGGACAATGAATTTCTAGTCCAGCTAGAAAGATTATCACTACATTGCCTTTGGAGATGGAGGCAACAGTATATTCCCTGCCTTCCCATATAGCTAATTCTGTTACCCAAAAAGCAAATTGATAACAGATTATTGTGTTGGACCTTTGTTTGATAAGCATAACTGTGAAGATTCTTCCTCCTACAGTTGGAGCAATTGCACAATGCAGTCTTTACCTCTCTGTAGAGACACCTAAAACCAAGATGCTCTTTTGAGGATTGACACGTGCTTAAGAAAAATTAATGTTTGCAGGTTGTGCAGAGAGCCTGCTTGGTTGTTACTGAAAGTGTGCCAGTTCCACCTTAGTGCCCCCCCCCCCCCCGTATTGGATAGATGTGTGTGTCTGCAAAGACCAAAAAGCAATGATAGCAGAAATGGACAGAAATTATGTAAAAGGAATCCAGTCGTTTAGATTAAAAAATGTTTGCCATATAAAAAGCAGAGTCAGGTTGGAAACCTTTTTTTTTTTTTTTTTGGCCATGTAAAATATGTGGTGCCACTCAGATAATAAAAAATGTAACTATACTTGAAATCAAAGATAGAATTAAATGCAAAGAGAGAAGTTAAAAATATTTCCACAAGAGAAACTGGTTAAACCAAGGTTACAAAGTAGGAGAATAAAACCTTTCTTGCATATGAATGTTTCATTTCCAAAACAAATATATTATCTACAAATAGCCTCCAGCAACGAGAACACATTAAATCAGCTTTCTGTCCCTTCTCTGACAGTGGACAAGGTTCCTAGAAGTCAATACGATCTCTTCTATATCAGTACTATTTAATACACCTTTTGAAGTGAGCTTCCAGAGGCTATCGTCCAAAGCTTGCTTTCTATGAGTTAAGTTCCATTGAACGCCATGGGGCCTGCTTTGGGGGTAAGCATGTTCAGCACTGGGCTGTAAACGTCTGCAAAAAAATGATGGGAACATTAAACAAAACGTTCTGTGAAATAGGGGTTGAAGAAGGGGGGGAAAGTGCTTTCATTTTATGACACTTGGCATGATGTGTGTGTTGGACACATCTGTTCTGGATAAGAATGCAGGTGATCTAAAATGTGCAGAACTTATATTTTAGCAAGCTAAAATGCTCAGCACTTGTGACTGAACAAGTTGGCGCAATTCTGTTTTTGGGTCTAAGAGGAAATGCACTAATATGTGTATTACAAATTAGTATGCAGTATTAGAATATTTGCTTTATGTTTTGCAAGCAGATGATGTGTGATCTGAATGAGGAGGTTTCATGCTGAGATGTATCTATCTAGGACCTGCAGTCTTGGTTATACTAGCTATTTTATGAAATTGTCCAACTAAGAGTTTTTGATATTTAATCAAATTTTATAACCCTTTCCTACTTAAATAATATTAATTAAGATAATATAAGCTATCCCTATAGACATGAAGAGGCCCAAATAATTGTGATAAGGGGAAGTAGAGTGAGCAGGGGAACATAAGATCACTAGGTTAGGGTTCTCTGAAACCTTTTGTTGCTTTATTTTCTTTCTAACTGATGATCAGATGCCCCATTACTCATTTTTGTCAGTATCTGGCCTTCACACTTATTAACCCACTTGTACCTATCGTAAAACCAGTTTAAAGATATTTGCTCTTTATAAGCAAAACCAGCTACTTGTTTTCAAATAGGCTTATTTTGTTGGACGAATAACTCGTATTCCTAAAGAGGAGATGTAGGTACTTTTCATTGCTATCTTCTAGGAGAAGGTTATAGCTTTTTGTGTGTTTAACTCCCAATGAATGGTAGTCATGTACCCTGACCACCACCATTCCATGGAATAATCCACACATACTTTTCTTGAAAGCTATGATTCCCTTTTATTGATTTGATTATTCTAGAATTTGAAACAAAACCACTCATATCATGTTATGTGTCTTCCATTGGCCTAGATTTTGATAAAAAGGGAGTTGGCATTTTCTGCTGTCTTTCCAGTTTAGTAGTCTTAATTAATTTGACACTGGATTAAGCAAAGCCACAGAAATTCAACTGCAACTGAATGAGCCAAATCACTCCCCTTCCCACACATAAGCATTCTGTGTATTTGCTTGTTGTCTGCTTGGTCATTATGCTTTCAGTCTGTTGGTCCTATTTCTCAAAATACTGATGAGAGCAATTGACCAGCTTCTGGAGTTGAAATGTTAACCTATTTGGGACAGACAGAGGAAAACACACATAAGAAAATGGATGTTTAAAATTCTTAAACTATCTGCATCTAGAAATGTAACTATATAAGTGTATGCTCTACCATGAGTTATAATATGTGAATTTATTTAGATTATGGGGTGGGAAATGTTTCCTTTCCTCTTTAATTAAAAAATAAACTGCTTTGCAGCCTTTTTTACTCCAATCAATACTACTTTGATGGGGGAGAAAACGGCTTTTGTGGTTTATGGAAGTAGAGTTTATAGGGGTGGGAACACATATTCCTGGGCATTGCAGTGAGAATCAACTTTTGTTTTTTCCTGATATGATAACCTGATATGTGGTGTTGCAGTATTTTGTCACTGGACTTGTTCTAGTGTGTATATATGTAACCCTTCCATAAAACATATATACACAGGTATTAAATATATCACTCTATATAATATTATATATGTATGTGGTATCGAAGGAATCTTTTTTTATTGAGGGTTAAGGAAAAGGACTCTAGCTAGGGAAATGCAGCATCTCTTATTGAAACAAAATGATGTTGGGGGGAGGAACAGTTCTGTTGCGTTGAAAAATAATTATTTATGCTGACAGGGGATCATTACTCCAATTAGTGGTGAACTCACCCATGTAAATATCTGCCCATTCCATGGAAAGAAATGTTCATCTAATAAATAAGGTGCTAAAGAAAACCTTTTGATTATTTTCTTAAGAAAATGGACGTTGTCAAGAGCAGGGGGTGGTACTTTGTCCTCTGTTTATCTTTTCCCCTTTGTCTTTATATAAATAGGATGGGATTATTTTTTGTGCTATAGCATCTCACTGTATCCATAGCACTAACAGTTCTTCAGTAATCAAGGGTGTCAGCCCAGTGCTCCAGAACAACTGAATAAAAGAAATAAGCATTTGGATAACTACCATAAATGACCTACCAAGGGAAAGATTTTCAGGAGGGCGGACACATCTGAGAATTATAATGAAATTAGGTCACTGGTTATGTTTTTTAATACTGAACAAACTGTGCTACAAAGAGCTTGGCAATGCCCCTTTCTTAACATAAAATAAAGTTATTGGTCCAGTCACTGTATTATAAAATGCTCCCAAAAAGGAGGGAGGACTCCTTTCCCAGATCCTCAAAGTTGAGGGAAGGGTAGGTTTGAATGGGATAGTGATTGACCAGGCCTTCAACCAGGCCATCCCTAAGAAATTGAGTGATAGGGGAAAGCCAGTGAAGGGAGATGCTATATTTCTAAGCTGATCTTGTAATAAGTTGGAGAGTCCTTCAAAATGTCTTTGTATTACTATATTTTAAGAATACCACGCTTTACTATTACAAAGAAATCCATAGTACCTTTCAGAAGGTCTAGTATCCAAGATAATAATGTAGATGTTCTAACAACTTTCTTGTTCCTAATGAGACAGATTTGCTTCTTTTAGCCTTTGTAATAGAAAATAAAAGTGTGCACTTTAAACCCTCACCGTGTGTGCTGTATTATTCCTTGGAACGAGAATGGAAAGGTGGCTCATCTGTTTCTTCATGCATGGGTAATATGCCTGGTATGAAACATGATCAAAAGGTGATTCATTTGTGGCCTAGGATAGATACAGTGGTGCCTCGCAAGACGAAAAGAATCCGTTCCGTGAGTCTCTTCGTCTAGCGGTTTTTTCGTCTTTCAAAGCAACCCCATTAGCAGATTAGCGCTATTAGCGGTTTAGCGGCTATTAGCGGCTATTAAAGGCTTAAGGGATTAGCGGATTAGCTGCTAAAAGGCTATTAGCAGCTTAGTGCCTTAGAAAAAGGGGGTGGGGAGCGGAAAAAAAATCGCAGCAACTCGCAAGACATTTTCGTCTTGCGAAGCAAGCCCATAGGAAATTCGTTTTGCGAAGCACCTCCAAAACGGAAAACCCTTTCGTCTAGCGGGTTTTCCGTCTTGCAAGGCATTCGTCTTGCGGGGCACCACTGTATTTCTGTTTTAGCTACCTCTCATTTAAAATGAAATACCAAGTCTCATGTCACACAGTTCCCATGATGTCACTACTCTCATTACTTACGTACTTCAGATGTGGGGAACCTCCAGATGCTGCTGAATTACAACTCTTATCATCCCTGGCAATTGGCCGTTCTTGCTGGGACTGTTGGGAGTTGTAGTTCAGCAACATGTAGAAGGCCAGTGTTTCCCTACCCTTGATGTCCTTGGTCAGCACTCCTGATCAAATGACTGTTGCCCCATCCCACTTGTACGTACCACAATGACATTGGCATTGCTTACTGAAAAACAGAGTGGCAAGAATTTACTTCTACACCACTGGTTTGTTACCCAGGTGAGGGAACACCTGAAATAAAACATGGAACTAAGAGAATAAAAGCAAGTGCAACAGATCCAAGTTAGGGACCTAGTTTATTAACTACTGCACATGAGGACAGAACAACTTAATAATAAATAATAATAATAAATTTTATTTATATCCCGCCCTCCCCAGCCGAAGCCGGGCTCAGGGCGGCTAACAACACTAAAATAATACAACATTCTAAAATCATTTCATTATAAAATTAATTCAAATCAAATTGATGGCAACCATTGGGCTAGAGTTCTGTGAAGATTGCCAAAGGAGGGAGTCAGGCTGTGCCCTGGCCAAACTTAGCAGGGTTGTTCTTGCCAAACTGCCAGTTAAGAGAGTCTGCCCTGAGGCAAATCAGAACAAAGCTTTTACAGTATAGTAGTTCAAGCACAGCACTCTTAAATAAGAGTCATAAAACATCAAACCTTCTACTTACATCTACCCCAGCCAATAAGGCCAGTGGCCAGGGATGGTGGGAATTGTAGTCCAAAAGCATTTGGAGGGCCACAGGTTTTCCAACTGTAGTATAGACTGGCTAAATATGCAGATCATGCTTGATTTTTTTAAAATGATAATCAGCAGGAGAGAAGATTTTCTGAAACTCTAATTCTGCCTACATGCAGTAAAGTGTGTGCAAAGGAGAGAGAGAAGATGTATGTAAACCATTAAACTTGCTGCATGGTTCACATTCATGTAAATCCTGCCTAATCTGAGAGGCGGTGCCTGTGCCATGCAGGAAGGTGGTTATGTACTTTATAAGCACATTGACAGTTCTTGTTGCTATTTAGAGATGTTAGCACATGGCCCATACATTCATGGGGCTTGTGGCCTTATTACAAAGAGTTGTGTACAGTTAGCTTGGTGTACTTCACTATACCTCAGGTTAATCAGCTCTTCAGTCTCCCAAGCTTCTATGGTAGCAAATTACCACAAAGCAAATTGCTGTTTGAAGATGTCAATAATCACAATGTTATAAATACATGTAACCATGATTGGCGCTTTTGGCCATATAGTATTGTAGTGCAACTTCATCTGAGACAATATTTCAAATATGTGACTTAAAGCATTTTTTTCTCACCTGCTGCTGATGTGCAGGTGTAAAAGACGAAAAAACAACAACCCTGGAGTGAAAGTTCACAAAACGGCTTGCTGATGCCTTGTGGAGGGATGGAAGAGGCCTGTTACTTTGTGGTGTTGTTGTTTTTTAAATCAAAACTGGTGTCAGATGATTATACCACCCATTGCTGATCAAAGTGAGGGGAAGTACACAGCCACCGAAGAGTCTTGAGAGGAAAAGGGGAAATGGAAGTCCATGGGATGGTGTGGGCCACAGGAAGTGCTTATTTTAGGATGTCACATGTACTGTTTACTAATAATTGGGACATTCATGCCATCACACACTGATTGGCATGAGGACTACTGAGGTCAGGCAAAGGACGTCAGAAGAGCCCTGCCTGATCTCACTGTGGCCAGCTAGGTGCCTGGGGGCAGCCACAAACAGGACATGAGCACAAACGGCACTCTGCCCTCAGTCTGGATTCAGTCACTGGCTAGAAGGTCCAGAGGCTTTTCTCCCTCATAATATGAAAGCTGGGCAAGATGGCAATGAAGCTGAATGTTAGAAGCACAAAGCATAAAGGAAAGGAGGTACTTCTTTACACAGCACATAGTTAAACTACAGAATACGCTCCAGTAAGATGTAGTGATGTCCACCAAGTTAAATGGCTTTTGAAGGATTGACAAACTCATGGAGGATAAAGCTAAGTCCTACCTCTGCCTTCAGAGGTAGCATTCTGTGTACAGTGGTACCTCGGGTTAAGTACTTAATTCGTTCTGGAGGTTCGTACTTAACCTGAAACTGTTCTTAACCTGAAGCACCACTTTAGCTAATGGGGCCTCCTGCTGCTGCAGCGCCGCCGGAGCACAATTCCTGTTCTCATCCTGAAGCAAAGTTCTCAACCTGAGGCACTATTTCTGGGTTAGCGGAGTCTGTAACCTGAAGCGTATGTAACCTGAGGTACCACTGTATCAGTTTCCAGGAAGTGCAAGTGGGGCCAATGCCATTGCACTCAGGTCCTGCTAATGGAAAAGAATACTGGGCTAGATCCAGCTTACATTCTCTTAGGGTTGCAATGGACAGAGTTCTACAGGCCCTCTTCCATCCAAAGAAAAGGCTGCTTGGCTGTCATAAGAACGTAAGAGGCTGCTGGATCAGGCCAGTGGCCCATCTTGTCCAGCATCCTGTTCCCACCATGGCCAACCAGATGCCTGTGGGAAATCCCCAAGCAGGTTCTGAGCACAGGAGCCCTCTCCCCTCCTGCAGTTTCCAGCAACTTGTATTCAGAAGCTTTGCTGCCTCTGTGGAGGCACGGTCATTGTGGCTACTAACTACTCATGCCCTTCCCCAAGGATCGTCTTGTCAGTTGCCCCAAAACTGTAGGTAGGTGAAAGAAAAAACGTACCGGCTGCAGTCATTGGTTAGTGGCTTAAGAACAGGTGGGAGGCTGCCCATTCCTCAGAGCAAGAGCAGACATAACAGCTACATCTGCTCTCAGAGTCAGTGCCATGCGGGGAGGATGGCTATGCAAGAGTTAGGAAAAATTCAATTATATTTTTTAAAACAATTATTTACAAAATATTTGTACAAGTTGCTGAGAGCCTTAAGTGGCATGGGACATAAATTGAATAAATACATAACCGTTTGAAACTGTTGGGAAACTTTCTCAGTTTTTTGTTTTGTTTTCAATTTGTGATTAAGTGGTTTGCCATGTTTGGCTATGTATTCCTAACATGATCCAAATGCATTAGGCAGCTATGAATGATCAGGTTTGGCAAAGCGCTGGAAGAATGCTTCCAAGTCTCTGTTAATTAACTTCAGTTTTTACTGGTTTTAGTTTCTTCATTCCAAACACATAGTTTTCTAGATGGGATTCAACCACCAGGTCACCATCTGGTAATTCTGATATACTTTTTTTCTTTTAAGTGTATCATCACCATCATTCTATTTGGAATTTTATTTTCTTCCCCAAAGGCAGCTGTTTCAGCTATTGGTGTATCATATCCACTGTGCCCAAGAGAACTGGCAACTAATCTGATACATTAAAGAGAACATTTGGCTGTGAACATGGTGGAGACTTGGGTTCAAGTTCTCACTCAGCTATGGAGGTCTATTCTACAGATCTGGTGGGACACAGTGGTACCTTGGTTTTCAAACTTAATCCGTTCCGGAAGTCCGTTCCAAAACCAAGGCATGCTTTCCCATAAAATGTAATGCAAAATGGATTAATCCATTTAATCCATTCCAGACTTTTAAAAACAACCTCCAAAACAGCAATTTAACATGAATTTTCCGATCTAACGAGACCATTGATCCATAAAATGAAAGCAATAAACAATGTACTGCAGTCACACAATCAATCAGTAGCTGAACTGGGTTCCACATGGTCACACACCAAAGAAAAGAGCCACATAAACACAAAATAAATAGCAAAAACAGACAGACCTCAGCGTAACTCTCCAAACGAAAGTGTGGCACTCCAAACAGAAGTGTGGCACTCAAATTGGAAGTGTAACACTCAAAATGGAACACGTTCTACTTCCGAAAAAAGTTCGCAAACCAGAACACTTACTTCCAGGTTTGCAGTGTTTAGGTTCCAAGTTGTTTGAGAACCAAGGCACCACTGTATTTGGTCTATTCTCTTGTGGTGACAACGGTATTCAGCTTTCAGGCTGCTAGGCTAATTAGGCTTGGCACACCCACAAATGTGACAGGTATGTGTTTTGCAGGTATTTCAGTTCCTTGCATTGGGCAAGGATCTTGCAGGTAAGGCCTCCAGGCTCAAAGCAGTGTGTGGGAGGGACTTGTGTAAGGGGTGCCAAGGGAAGAGCTGAGGCTTGTTAACATTGCTTCTGGGCAACTTGTCTAGGTGTGAAGCGTGACTGGGGGATGGGATAGCAGACTGCACCCATTGGAATAATCACAGTTTTAAGCAGGCTTTGCAACACCTATCGCTACTGGACTGAGATGCTGACATAATCACACAACTGATTCAAAATGGTACCAGTCTGTCTCTTTGTATAAAATAGACGGCACACACTCCATCCAAAGAACCCTGGGAACTGTAGTTTGTTAAAGGTGCTGGGAACTGTAGCTTTGTGAAGGGTTAACTCCAGTTCACAGGATTTAGGGGACGTTGCCTTAAAGTATGTTATGTTCACAGTGTGGTAAAGTATTTGAACATAATTAGGAACATGGTGCCTAATAAAGCATGACTTAAAACTGATGACAAACGTAAGAAGATTAATTGGCAGCTTTGGATGATCCCTCTCAGTATCAAGCTTATATAGCATTAGGAATTAGAGTTATACTTGAGACCAGAAGGGCTCTAAACTTGCCCTGTGGGCCTCTAGATATTGCTGCACCTCTGTTCTCACCAGTGGCGTAGCGTGGGTTGTCAGCACCCGGGGCAAGGCAAGTAATTTGCGCCCCCTAACCCGTGGATTTGCGCCCCTAACCCTAACCCCCAGATGTTGCGCCCGGTGCGGCCGGCCCCCCCTGCACCCCCCACGCTACGCCACTGGTTCTCACCATCCCTGGCCTTGCTGGGTGGAGCTGAATGGGTCAGTCCAGAATCTAGTCCAGAAATAGCCAGAGCATGTTTAACAAAACTCAAAGTCTGCTTTATTCAGATAGTGTGGCAGCTAATGAACTAGCCTAAGCTGTTAAAAGGCACCTCTAGCCACCAACGACACTTGTGCCCCAAGTGCCACCCCCAGACTATGTATAAGGTCACTGCTCTATTTTAGTTTTATATAAATATGGCTTTTAGATAAACAGTACAGATAGGTTCCTGGAAATCTTGCAATAGATTTTCTGCTGATGCCATAGAAGTAGAAACTAGATTACAAGTAGGGTGTTTTCCACACCCACACCCAACTCTGAAGCTTAAAGCAGCAGCATGGTGTGTCATTTTACTCCATGAGAAACAGGATGAATGAAAGTGACCCATAATTCTACGGTCTTAGCTACATTGGTGGCACATGCTATAACTTTGGTAGAGTGTATTTGACATCACATGTGCACCCAGCAGCAAAATCAAAAGCAAAGCAGTATCTCAAACAAGTTCTCCCCAACCTGCATTTAATGCCACAAATTCCCACCAATCATAGATGAGTATGCCCATGGCATCTTCAGATTAGTCATATGCAGAATGTGGATCTCTACACATGGCAATTAATTTTCCCTATGATTCCTTTACTTCACACCCAGGCCAGATTAAAGGACCCCACAGCGCAATTTTCACACACCATCAATCACTCCAAGAATTGCTGGAATTTGCGTTTGATGAACCACTTGAAGTGCAGGTGGTCATCTTCTTTATGAAGAATGGGAGCACAGAATTAGTTTGTGGGTAGCAGGGTTAGTTTGTGGGCAGCAGTTGTGATTCCACCTGAAAGACTGCTTTGTTGCAAACAGAAGCAAGCAAACAAACAAACTCTACTGCTTCTGCCTTGCCAGGTCATATATTAGGTAACTGAATTAGGTACCATGGGGTTTTATCCAAGAGATAGAATTGTGATTATACTACTTAAGGTTTATCTAATTTAAGACTAAGAACTTTGATCCTATGGGTCATGACCCCACACAAGACACTGAGTAGCATATGAGAAATAAATATAGAATGTTGCCTACAGTATTCTGATGGAGAAATCAGAAATACTGGCTAAGAGGTGGCAGCTTCCAGGGTCACACTGCGAACCCCTTCCTAAGAAGACGGATGATTTGCAAAGCCGCTCCACAGTCTGAAAACAAAACAACACCAGGAGGAACTACGGCAACTAATGGATTTATTCTGCCTGATTGAGAGAGCAACCTATGATTTACTGGCCCGAGATTGGCATTATACTTTATGGTTGTGATAGACTTGTTGCGCCGACTATCAGAATCCTCCTTTGATTTCTTGCCCGTCTCTTCACACTTGAGATTTAAGCCTTTCCTGCGACCGAGCCCATTTCCTCTCGCAAGTTAGGTAACCGGCCCAGTTCTTTAGGGCCTGATTGGCTGCAGCGGGCCCTGTAAACCAGCCCTGGCAGACCGGCCCGGCCCTGTTTGCCATTGGCCAGCGGGGAGTGGGCGGGGCGGGCTGAAGAGTTCTGGGCTGCGTCCGTCTCTGATTGGCTGTTCCTCTGGCAGCCTCCCCCTGCCAGGAGTTGTTGAGCAATATCGCTCCGGGCTCTTCTTGTGACTTCTGCTGAAAGCCCGTTCTCCGCGCTCAGACACGCGGCCGGCCCTTCTCTTGGGAAGAAGAAACGGGATCGTCCTTCCCCAGCCCAAGGCGGGAAATGTCCAGCTGCAGCAGACTCGGAGCCCCTCCTGCCATGGATTTTCCTGAGGTGCTGAAGTCTCTTCTGGAGTACTCTGTGCCCTGGACGGGATCTCTGAAAGGTAGGATGGGCGCGCCACTCCTTTTGCCCCAAAACCAGATTGGGAGAGGGAGGGGTGGCCGCACAAAAGATATTGGCTTTGGCTTTTCTTTAATTCGACCTAAGCCACGAGGATCGGGAAAGTCGAGCGGAGCGACACGTGCTGAGAGCCACACTTTTCTGGTGCTGCTACATTAGGTGTGGGTCGGGGAGGGGGCGGCCGGAGACTTCGGAGGAAGCTGTCAGATACGTGGTGGGTGTCTTGTGTGGATGGTCCGGTTTGATCTCTCAGCTCAAGCACAACTACTAACGCCATTCTACTTGGGCATCAAAAACTCCCAGGATTTCCATACCTTTTAATTCCGCGAGCTCAGCTCCGGCGGATCATGACCACAAAAAAGCTATCTGACTTTTAGAAGCAGCCCTGTTTAGGGAAGCTTTTAACGTTTGATATTTTATCGTGTTTTTAATATTCTGTTGGGAGCCGCCCAAAGTGGCTGGGGAAGCCCCGCCACATGGGCGGGGTATAAATAATAAATTGCTACTACTACAACAACAACGTCAAAGGGCATGAGAGCAAGTCGACGATCCCACAGGTTTAAATCAGTGTCACGTCGTTTTATGGCGCTGCTTCTGAGGCATGTTGCTGCTTCTCCCTCCACCTCCCTTATGAAAGAGAGCCATCCGGGAGTAGGATGCTTTAACATGTGCTCCGATGGGCTTTGGGATCCGTTGGCTGATGCTTTCTCTTTCCCGTTATGTAGGCGTTTGTTTGGGGGTGGTTGTTTTTAAGTCGCTTGCTGTATTTCTGGCTATTGGCCAGGAACTCGTCTAAATGCTGTGGTGCCTATTTTAGATATGGTCCTGGTTACTATAACACAAGCTGGTGGTCGTTTCAGGGTCCCAAACATGTGCAAGAAGGCAGATTTTTGTGGGGCAATGTAGTGAGTTGATGCAGTGGGGAAAGCCTGCTGAAAGAAATTGCCTGCTATGTGAACTGACTGTGGCAACAGGAGAGTGATGATGGCAAAAGTTCAGTTGGAATGTTGTGCCATGAAGAAAATGGGACTAAAGGAGAATACGTGTTGTTTTTTAGGTCCCTCTAGCATCTTCCTTTTCTCATTGTCTTGTTCGTCCTCTACTTCTTCCTTTCAGAAACCTTTGCAACAAGCCACTGCTATAAAAACGGAGCCAGATGTCTGTTCTGTGACATCCGCCCCCCAGAACTATTTGATATTATGGTAAAAGATCATTGGAAACAGGAGGTCCAATTTAGCTCTGGCAAAATAATTAGAACTGCAACCAAGAGGAAAAATTATGCAGACCAGACAGTTAATCCAGAATCAAATAGTACGTAATTGTTCTGATAGGTGGTTGTTTTGACAGTTTATATACCACCTAATTATAAATGTATCCAAGTGGTTTACATCAAGTTCAACAAATAACAATACAGATTAAATCAGTTAAAAACTATTAAATAAGAAATTACTTAAAATATCTATTGGAATAAAGAAAAGGCTTCGGGTTCAACAGGGAGCGGGGGGATGCTTGATATTAGTTAGGAGGGAGTTCCACAAAATTGGGTCCACAATTCTGAATGCACAGCTCCTGGTGGATATGAATTGTGCTTCCAAGACATTCAGTACTGAAGGACTGAAACTACCTAGCAGATTTTAGATAAACAACATGTGAAGAACAGTGGCGGGCAACGTGCAGTCTTCCAGATGTTGTGATACTACTCCAACTCCCATCAGCCCCAACCAGGATGGTTGATTGGCAGGGATGCTGGCAGCTGCAGCCCAGTAACATTTGGAGGTTACAGGTTGTCTGTCTCTGGTTTTGTTTGAACATACAAACGAAACAGATCTTTGAGGGCGATGATTTACTTTTCACTGGATGTGGTTTATCTTGGCTACTCAGAAGCTGAATTCTTAGATTATGCTATCTTTGAAACGTTGTCAAGGGAACCTCCCTCTCCCTTAAGCAAACAACTTTCCATTTTTACTCGCATTGTCCTTTGTAACTTAAATAAAGCAAATGCACATGAACACACACAGAAAGAGGGGTTGCTACTCATTCCTCTAAAACAGGAGTGGGTAACTTTCCTCCTGCCCAATGGCCTCCTTCACCTTGGATCACCTTTCTGGGGTTCACAAGCTAGCAGTGGGTGTGGATATCCACACACACTCACACACATTCCTGGAACATACAAGTTCACAGTATCCTCCTTCGGTTGATCCATGTGGTTCAACTGTCACCCACTCTCCACACATCACATGATTAAGCTGATGAGCAGGGAAGGACCCCCCAGTGAGGGTGCTTAGCTCTACCTGCCTCAGTGCTGCCTGTTTGTTTATTTTATCTGCTGCTACCCAAATCAGTGTGATCTTGCAGGGGCAGAATTTTTGTAGAGGAGGGCTAGATCAGACCCCCAAGAAGCGGGGCTCCCAAACATGCCATATATATATGACCACCTTATTATAGACCACCCTTCATAATAAGATCTCAGGGCGGATCCCAGACTTACATTGTATTCTATTTATGTTTTGCTTTTCCTGCCTATTTTGTTGTTCACTGTTTTTTTAAAAAAATAACGTTTTTCATTTATTCTTTATGGTACAGAAGATACATTTTGAGAAAACGACTGTTACAACAGTAAACAACAAATGGCTTGTCGTGATAAAATTACAGACATTTGTCATGCTGTGTAATAAAGTTTCATTTGAATACTCTAAAAGATCACATCACATTTTCCCGTGAGTGTTGGCTGGATTTCTGCCAGTCTGAACTATTTATGTATTCAATAAACATTTGCCATAAGTTATAAAGGAAACAGGGGTTGTGTTTGCCCTTTGCTGCTCTGACCTGACATGTTAGTTCCTCTGCCAATGCTATTGACCGTACTTTGTTATACCAAGAATCAATGTTCAGTCCAGTGCCAGTTTTCCAACATCTGGCTATCTCCATACAGGCACCAGTCAATAGAAAGCAAAGAGGTCATCATTTGCTGTACACTGCATTGATATTTTAGATGATGGAGCCAGCTATACATATTTTAGTATACAGTATAAATGAGAACTGATTTTCCAATGGCCTGAATGGCTCTGTATTTTCCCCTCAGACCCAATCATCCTCTTATTTGTCTTTCTTTTAAATCAGCATTGACCTTTCCCATATCCAATATAAAATAGTTTTCTCGGGCATTTAGTTATGGGCCAATTATGAGTCTCACAGAATTCTCTGCTTTTTTTCTTTTACTGCCCATAGCTAGTACCAAAAAGGGACTGAGTCTGAAGTTGTTAGACTTTAAGCAAACCAAGAAGGTGCATCTGGTAGTCTAGGGTGCAGCATTTAGTCTGCTTGGCAGTCAGAACAACTAATTCCAAAAGAACTACAGTATAAGTCAAAACGCGTCGTCCAGCAAAGCTGCAAAATCAGTTCCTATGCATTATGTTCCTAAATAATAGCTCACATAGATCCTAAATAATGTATGTGAAACTCCACTATGTGCCAAACCATGGGCCAGTAGTATGACACAATATGGATACTAGTTCAGAACATCAACTATGTTTCTGCTATGCCAGAAGGCGACTCTTTCATTTGGTGAACTGAAGCCTGATTTAAATAAGCTGTCAGGCAAGTAAGAACGACCCTGTGAGGCGTCTCATGCACCTGGTGTCTTGCTTAAACTGGGTTGGCCTGCCTTGAGGTGCAGTGATAGCATGCCAGTGAGTGGACACCTCGCTGGAGCACACTAGTATTGCATGCATAGCGGTGGTTAAAACGAGAGGTTGGATATGTGGAATGCCAGCTGCACAGGTAAATTCCTCTTGCTCTGGGCATAAAGGTACTATTTTTGGTTTGTGTGCATTGTGAGCCTTCTCAGTAGTTGCGCCTCCCTTATGGAACACCTTCCCATCAGATGTCAAGGGAATAAACATCTATCTGAATTTCAGAAGACACCTGAAGGCAGACGCTACAGAGAGGTTTTTAATGTTTCAGTTTTTTTGTGTTTTAATATTTTGTTGGAAATCACTCAGAGTGGCTGGGGCAACCCAGTCAGATGGGCAGCATATAAATACAACAACAACAACAATTATTACTGACTTCTATTGGATAAATATAATATATATATTTTTACTGTTCAAAGCTTCAAGTAAAGTTTTGGAGATAGATTAAGGTCTAGGCAAATTGCCTAGGGGGCAATGCTGGAGAGAAGCTTTAGTCTCGTAAGTACTGTAAAGTTTGGCTAAATTCAGTTTTATTTACATTTGGGGCAGCTTCTATATGCATTTGCATGTTCTCTGTTAATAATAATATGATTTGTTTGGACCAGGCTTGCCCAAAATAAGGTCTATGATTACAGCTCCTTCAGTGTGAACTCACTTGGAATGTTTGTGCAAGGTTAATACACAGATTTGGGACGCGGGTGGCGCTGTGGGTTAAAGCCTCAGTGCCTAGAGCTTGCCGATCGAAAGGTCGGCGGTTCGAATCCCCGCGGTGGGGTGCGCTCCTGCTGTTCGGTCCCAGCGCCTGCCAACCTAGCAGTTCGAAAGCACCCCTGGGTGCAAGTAGATAAATAGGGACCGCTTACTAGCGGGAAGGTAAACGGCGTTTCCGTGTGCGGCTCTGGCTCGCCAGAGCAGCGATGTCACGCTGGCCACGTGACCCGGAAGTGTCTCCGGACAGCGCTGGCCCCCGGCCTCTTGAGTGAGATGGGCGCACAACCCTAGAGTCTGTCAAGACTGGCCCGTACAGGCAGGGGTACCTTTAATACACTGATTGGAAGCTGAACTGAGCACTGAATACTTGCTGGAGAAGCACACATTGCTCTTGATTGTAATCACACTGATACTGAGTTTAGGAAATTAAGAAAGCTAATTTTATTAAAGGGAAAACATACCTGATAGGAAATATCCTTTCTTCTGTCTAACTAAGATGGCGATACAAAGAACCATGGCTGCTCTTTGTTCTCAGCATACAAAGAGAGAGACATACAAAGATGTCTCTTCTCCCAAGGTGAAGAAGAAAATGAGGAAAGCAAGCCTGAGAATATCAGTCTAACACCTGATGGAAGGTCAGCACAGTTAAAAGAACAGCTCTATGAAGTCTGGAGGTTCCTCTCTCTATATTTTCTCCTATGCAGACCCACCAGTCTTCCATACAAGCTGAGTTTCATCCTAAAACTTCCCACACGACTGAACACTTTTTGTCTGTCAGCCCATTCCCATTCTCTTTGTGACAACAGCTTTGATCTCCACAGCCCCCTCAATAATGGGGTTGGGAGAATATTGATTGTCCTTTTCCTGGATTCAGAGGAACATCCTGTGCAAGTGGTACTTGTTTTTCTTCCCAAGCTGTTGCAGTTAGCCTGCCATTCAAGGATCACTAGAAAACACAAAGACCAACAAAACACACATTAGAAGCAGGAAACTTCTAGCAGAAAACTGACTAGAAAGGAATAAGGGAGAGAAAGGTGTGCTAAGGGAGGAAAATGAGATTGCAGAAAAGCTGAATTATTTGCATCTGTTTTCATGGTGGAAGATGTAGGGCAGATCTGATCACCTGAACCAACCATAGCAGGATGAGGGTCTGAGGAACTGAAGCAAATAGTACTAACAATAAATGAAGTTCTAGGCCACATGGACAATTTAAAATTCACAAATTGCCGGGTGCAGATGGTATCCACCTGAGAGTTCTTTAAAAACTCAAATGCTGATCTTCTAACAAAAACATATACTTTGCTCCTAACATCAGCCTCCATACCTGAGGACTGAAAAGTGGGCAATGTGACACAATTTTTTTAAAAAGGGAACCAAGGGGATTCTGGTGGTTACAAGATAGCTAGCTTTACATCTGTTTGGAAAAAGCTTTATTAAAGCTAAAATTACCAAGCATATGGAAGAACAGTTCTTGCTGAAGCAGAGGCGGCATGGCTTCTGCAAGGGTAAGAAATCCTGTCTCATTAAGGAGTATGACAAAACATATAGAGATGATCCAATCAGCATTATATATTTAGACCAGTGGTTCTGAAAGGTTGTGGTGCGCCACACTGGTGTGGCAGGAGAGGATGGCAATATGGCAGGAAGATTCAAGGATAATCAGTATTTTATTTAGGGAATGATTCGTGTTCTTATGTAGCTGCATTGTTCTATACTTTCTGGATGTCCCATGATCATATTATAAACTAGTTGTGTTCTATGTTATAAATCAAGCACTGCCATGAGATGTCTCTCCCCATGTATTTCTTACACACACACAAATTGGTGGTGCGAACAAATTTTTATTCTGAAAGTGTGGCCCAGAGAAAAAAGTTTCAGAACCACTGTGCTATGGAATTCATTCCCACGAGATGTGATGACTTCGGTGACTTTAAAGGAGGATAATGGTTAGTAGCCTGGATGTCTATGTTCTTCTACCTTTGCTGAGGTGGCCGCTCTAGCACCACCTTTCTCACTTCTGAAGATAAGGGAGCTCAGAAGAGCATCTGAGGAAGATCTTAATATCTGGGCAGGTTCATGCAGTCCTTCTGGTATCCCAGTGCTAAGCTGTTTAAGGGCTATAAACATAAAAGCCATGTGCTTGGCAATTGATTGTTAACTAGTTCAGTTGTTTTGAGACTGCTGGGATGTGATCCATTCAACCAGCCAATTACGAATCTTGATGTAGTATTTTGTACTAACTTAAGTTTCTAAGTATTTGGCAAAGGCAGAACCACATATAGTGCATTACAGTAGTCGAACCTGGATGCTTCCATAACATAACTATGGCTAGAAGTCATTTGGGTCTCCAAATATAATACCAAATCTGTCGGCACTGCAGATTGTCGTCTGAGTTCAACCCTGCCAAGAAAAGGCTAAAGAACACCATATAAGCTAGAGGAACTGCCTACCAACAGAAACTGCACCTGAGTTTCAGTTTATTGGCCTTTATCCAGTCCACGGCTATCTCCAAATACCAGCTTACCGCTTTTGCAGCCTCACCTGATCTCTGATGAAAACGATAAACTGATCTGGGTGTCGTCTGCAGAGTGATGACGCACCTTGTCGCAAATCTCCAGATGATATGTGCCCTGGTTATGATGTTGTCCTTGTGCACTAGAATATGCTAGGTGCTGATGTTGTGTAGAAATCTTATTACCACTAATCCTATTAGTCTGAACTCCAGATTTCATGTTAAGGGATAATTCCTCTCCCAACCATTTTGTAAACAGTTGAAAACAGCAAGCCTTCAGTGGGATTTCAGTGTCACCAGTCCCAGCAATGATGATGTCCAGCTGGACCTTCCAGATAGAATGCAGAAGTGGCTGATGGTGGAACAGATCACTGGAGGAAATTGATGCAGGAGAAAATCATGGTCTAACTTTAGGGACCATGGTTTCTTTAGTAGCAATGTACCTTAGGACATGGATTCTCAAGCTTTCTACTCCCAGGGCTTACTTGAGATGGATGAAAATCACTGAGGCCCACAAACTACAACATGGTGATGCAGGTGCCAAGCAAAATCCAAAATAGTGGCAGGTGGAGGTAAAGTTTGGCATAATCAACTGGCAATTACTATTACTTTCTACTGATATCTAATCCATTTTTTGAAATTGCTAAATTCTTTGCCTTAGCTTTTTCCTTGTAGCAAGGAGTTCCATAATTCAGCTTTCCTCAAGCTAAGTAAGAACAGTAGCCATAGAGGTATTGTGACTCAGCCACTCCATATTAGGAAGAATTTGCTGATACAGTAGCTTTAAGTGAAAAGGGTTTTTCCACACTCAACCTGTACCTTATCCCACCAGACTTCAAAATGTTCAGTGTCCTTTGCCCCTTCTCACTGATCCTTTTGCATTCACCTCTTCCTCCTCTAACAGCTCCCCTCTCTTACCACCTTCCATTCTAATCCCAGGCCAGTGAGGAGGACAGGCTATGGCACCAAGGGCCACCTGAAAGTGGCCCTTGATTCATTGCTGGGTCCCAGCCTAGTTTGAGAAACACACCGCCCAAGGAAATTCGCCTGTCTCAAGCTGCCTCAAACTACCCTAGAAGCTTTACTAGCCATAAATACTGTATAATAAAACAGCTTTCTATGTTTGACTGTAATTAGGTAGACTGAGAGCAAGGCAATATTGTGACTCCTGTTGCAGACCAATACTGTACATGAACCAAACAGTACCCATTTGTAAAAGTAGCAAAATAACGTATTTTTCTGTTTATAAGACACCCCCATGTATAAGACACCCCCTATTTTTGGCGACTCTGATTTAAGAAAATGGGGGGAGATGTATCCGTGTACAAGATGCCCCCCAATTTTTGACATTATTTTTTAGGGGCAAAACCTAGTCTTATACACAGGAAAATACGGTATGTCCTTTTTTAATGAATTCATGATTATTTACATTTATGGTGGCGTCGGGGTGGTTACATGCAATCCTGCTTTCAGTATTGCCCTGCAAAAGCTTCTGGTTGGACATAATGCAATATAGTGGGCAAAAATGCGTAAACATTACATATATTAGAAAGCAAACTTTAAAATGCTGGTCAATTTTCATGAGGACTTTTTTGTATGTAAATGTAGTGAACCAAAGTTAAGACTGAAAAAATGAGGAACAGGTTACATGCATATAAAAAGTAGAAATTTCAAACATATTTATATTACAACAAGGATTTTCAGTTGATCTCCAGTTTGCTTCTGCCCATTGGAACTATGAAAATAAAGGTCTTCTCTTGACTTCATATACCTCTGCTTGCTTGCTTCTATTGCAAGCAGCAGGTGGTTTTAGACTGTAGTCTGTTCTATTGTTTCTGAAAAGTCTCCAGGAAGCGAGTAGGGACACTTATGGCTGCAATTCTATACTTACTTTGGAGTAAATTCCACTGACCTCAGTCAGACTTACTTCTGAGTAGGCATAGGCTTTCACTGTAAATTATTATTTTAAAAACATTTTTTCTGCCAAACAGCACTTAAACTGATTTACAGAAAGCAAATACTACAAACTAACAATACATATACTGTAATACATACACATAAAGCAAATACATATATGAAACACTAGGTACACACTAATATCCACATAATAGTTCTGAACCGAAAAGCTTGAAGAAGAGAGGTTTGCTTGAAAACCTCAGGTGATTTGGCCTGTCACATCTTTTTGGCAGGAAAGTGCCATAACACTTAATGCCACTAGTGGGACCTAAATTCAAGATCTTAATTCCCAAAGGGGTGGACACAAAGGAAGGCATTCCCAGCTCTAGAAATTTAGGTCTGCAGACTTTTAGGCATGGTCTGAGATGAATTTTACAAGCACATTTGATGCTAGTGTGTCTTCCAAGATTTTAGTACAGTTCAAAACTTCTAGATTATATTAATTTGTTTATTCCAACAATGGGTGAATTACCGGTAAATCTTTCATTCACGATTCATTCTTATGTGAACTGAATTGTAATTATAAGAATTGTTTGTTGTTTCTGACTGTCAATATGTACCTATTATTGCTTACTTTGGCTCTAGTGCACTCCTACCCAGTGGAGGCTGGAGTCTGCAGGGCGGAAGGCAAGGAGGCCAACAGTATATAGAGCCCAGAACCTTTGGCAGGCAGAAGCAGAGCAGGTAATAGGTGAAGGCAACTAAGGTGGTTTCTGTCTGGAACCTCCTCCCTGCTAAATTCTTCACAGGCAACACTGGGACTAAGGAGCAGAAGTCTGACAAGCACTGCCACCCCCTGGTCTGGTTGTAAATGGACTAGCCTCCAATGTTCTCACCACTGGTGTTTAAAGCCAGGTGCATATAAAAGGTAAAGGTAAAGGACCCCTGACAGTTAAGTCCAGTCGCAAACGACTCTGAGGTTGCGGCGTTCATCTCGCTTTACAGGCCGAGGGAGCTGGCGTTTGTCCGCAGTTTCTCCAGGTCATGTGGCCAGCATGACTAAGCCGCTTCTGGCGAAACAAGAGCAGCACATGGAAATGCCATTTACATTTACCTATTTATCTACTTGCACTTTGATGTGCTTTTGAACTGCTAGGTTGGCAGGAGCTGGGACCGAGCAACGGGACCTCACCCCGTCACGGGGATTTGAACCACCCACCTTCCGTTCAGCAAGCCCTAGGCTCAGTGGTTTTTAGACCACAGCACCACCCGTGCATATGGCATTTGCTAAATCCAGTCTGTTGAGAAATGCTCCTGTTTGATACTCTTTCCTTCCTTGAACAGGAGTTCAGAGAATTCCAGGGACAAGGAAAATTAGGTAATGTGCATTGGGTGCAGACACTCTGGCCCCTTCTCTGATGTGTGCAGCGAACACCACTTGAAACACAGTGGGGAGACAAACGACCCTGTTGCCTTTTTAAGCCATGGGGGGCATACATACCCTATTTTAAAAGGTTTTATTTATATGGATTTCTGTATCGCTGTACTTTTACAAACTACTGCAAGCTCTTTTGCAGTTAACTGGTTCAAAAAGTGGAGAATAAATTAATTAAATATGACAGAAACTTCCCATTGACAACCTTCCTTGGAGGTTTTTAGTTCGATGGCTATCTGCCATGGATGCTTTAGCTGAGATGCTTGCATTGCACGGGTTGGACTAGATGACCCTCGGGGTCCCTTCCAACTTTACGATTCTCTGATTCTATGACAACGGGTGGATGCTATTTTTAAACGAGGTTGAGAGGCGTATGGTGTGCATGGTAGGTGAAAGAACAAACTGTGCGTATGCGTGTTTTCCTGCAGAGGGTGTGAGGGGCTCCCTTTTGGAAGCCTCATTGTTGTTGCTGCTATCCCTCCTGTGAATGCGCTTGCTGGCCTCCAATTCCGCGAGCTTTGTGACCTCTAAAGACGCCAGGCTCCTCTTTCCGGGGCTGCCCCGCTGGGCCCCCTTCGTCGTCCCGGCACCTCTTTGGTCCCCTCATCTTCCACTCCCCCTCCTTCCCAAGCAGGTGAAAAGGGCTCCGCCGCCTCCCTCTGCTGGTTACCCTGGCGCGCACCCTTCGCTTCAAGGCTCACTTAAGGTCAGAGCCGCGGGTGCACGTCGCGCGCAAAGCAATAGGGCGTCTCGGCGGCATACCCGCCAGCGCGTGGGGCGGGGCCCCCATGCTAATGAGAAACTCACCCCTCCGCTGCACGTGCCTGGCGGCCAGCCCCGCCTTCACGGAGGCTCTAGCCAATCGCAGGGCGCAGAACGTGAGGGCGGCGACGCTGGGCTCATGAATAGTAAAAGCGCCTCGGGGGGCCCCCTGAGAAGCCGCCGTCCGGAGCGGCGCACGCGCACTCGTCGGCGTCGGCGTCGAGTGGTGGCGGGTCGGCCCCTCCCTCTCGCTTCGCGGGCGCCCCCTCAGCTGGCCTCGTTCGCCGCCGCTCGCCCCTCTCAGGGCCTTCACGGGGAGGGTGGGGGTGTCTCGGAAGCCGCCGCCGCCGACCGCTTGGTTATAGTATGTCCAGCCGTGCCGCGCACCAGGAAGCGGCGGCGGGGACCGCGGGAGCCGCGCAGCAGGAGCGGGGCCTGGCGGGCGCCTTCCCCTTGGTGCTGAAGAAGCTGATGGAAAACCCGCCGCGGGACACGCGCCTCGGTGAGGGCGGCGGCGGCGGGAGCGCGGGGGGCTCCGGGGAGGGCGGGCGCTGCGGAGCGAGCCGGAGGGTTGGAGGGGAACGGCGCGCGCAGAGTCGCATCCATTTTGCGGCGCTCTGGCGCCCCGGTTTGTCCTTCGCCTGCCATGATCCTGGCGGCTTGTTTACGCGCCTGAGATAAGCAGCACCAGCCCCTCCTGCACGCTTACGAGGGAGCAAGCCTCGCCGTGCAAACGTGCCTCGGGTGGCACCGCAAGGGGTCGTGGCGGAGGAGGCAAAACAACGGCTCCTCCCGCAGCCTTAAGGGGCCGATTTGATCTCCCGTTTCCCCATAACCACAGTGGCAGCGTGGCTGCCAAAACTACACACGGAAAGGCCAGGCGCTCTCTTCGCTGCGCCGCCCTTCCCGATCCAGAGAAACGATCTGGAGACAACAGATGGGGATTTCGTCAGGGCTTCAAGCGAATACTCTTTGCAAATATTCAAGGTTGTGTTGCGTGGGGGGAAGTGAGGGGGAGGCATTTGGCCTGGGTTGTTTTGATGCTTCGTGGTATTCCAGAGATGGAGGTGCTCCTGATTAACGAAAGCATGCATACGTGTTCTGGAGCCGCCCTTCCCAAGTGACACACCTGCATGCACATTCTCCATCAACATTCCAAGAAGGATGTGAATGTAAATCTCGTTTTGTAGATGTGGCAAGGATGGCTGACCTGGATTTGTCTCTTGCAATTCACCTGGTTCCACAACACCTGTCTGAATTTGGATGGATGGTAGATTTTTACTCATGGTAGATAAGAAGAAAATCTACAATGGACAGTTTGCTAACCTCAGTAATAAATGTTAGCCTTCCTCCAGTTTTGGACGTTCACTGGAGCCCTGTTTTTATTTTCTCAAAGCTCCCTGGTTTCTAGTCTAGGTGATAAAATTCCTTCCCTGTGCAGAAGGTCTGGAGTGCTGTAGATTTGACACTCAAAATAATGGACACCCAAAAATATGTGATCTTGTGTATTGGGTGAAGCATGCAGTGTGGCTTTGTTTAAAATCTTATGGGAAGGTGGTTCTTTTATTATTTGAAATACTTAATGCAAAGTAGATGCTCCAGCATTGTGCCTGCTGCAGCCCTTTCCTAATTCTTGCCATTTGTTTTCTATTACTGTAATAAAACTTTTTACATCTACATATGTTTTCAGAAGTCATCTGATTTTCCCAAGTCTTTTTTCTTTTCTTTTTTAATCATTTCAGTTAAAGCAAAGGAGAAAAACATAACAAGTATCATGCATACATACTGTTGCAGACTGACAACATTTGAGCAGAATTATTAAAATTCTACTTTATGCAAACCCTCTTCTCCCCTTTCACCACCACTTTTGCCAGCCAAACAAGCTTTTTTTCATAGGTTGTCCAGAGAGGGGCATTATTTTGCAAATGGGTTGTTTGAGATCTAATGTTTGTGTGTGCACAGTTGCTATGTAAGAGTCCACACACTCTGGGTTTTTCCAGTCACCATATTAATTATTGTTGCACTTCTTGATGTCCACACCAGTGGGAAAAGTTTGGCAGAAAATATCCTGGTTAAGAACGGTCCTCCGGAACGAATTAAGTACTTAACCTGAGGTACCACCGTATAAACTTCTAAAATGTAACATGGCCGTAGTAGCTGGAAAGTTAGAATGTTTATCTTCATGTGATTTATTAACACTATGTGGACATGTCTTCCCTTTTAGGGCAGTTACACTTTTACAGCTTATCTGCCACATCCTCACTGGTGACTGGATGTAAACATATAAAAGGGAAATGTATGTCTCCAAACATGCAGTGGATATGAGTCAGCCAGTTGTGGCTTCTTAGTGCATGTTAACCATAGCATCAAAGACAGACAAAGTAAACACTCACTTTGGTGAAAACATAGTACACTACTTAGAATCCAGGGTTTTAACGGTCTTGCTGTGAGTTGAGGGGCTGGAGTTTGGCTGTGAACATAGATGTTTATACTTAATGTGCTGAGTGTGCACACCAGCGTTCATTCTGATAGCTTAGTCTCAAAGTCCAGTGTTTCATTTTGTGCATAAATTCCGACCCCCATTTGAAAAGGGATGTTTCTAATCTTAAATGGTTCTGTTCTGGCACCTAGCATGTGCCTTCTGATAAGTGTATCGGACCATGATATTGTTGAGTAATTGAGTGGTGTATATGTTTGAACCATGATTATAATTCACCATAAGATTAAAACCGTCATTTCTTTTTACATTTAGATAAAGAGAAGAAGGAAAAACTCGAGGAAGATGAAGCGGCAGCTGCTAGTACAATGGCAGTCTCTGCCTCCCTCATGCCTCCCATCTGGGACAAAACAATTCCTTATGATGGGGAGTCTTTCCACCTGGAGTACATGGATCTGGATGAGTTCCTCTTGGAGAATGGAATCCCTTCCAGTCCTACTCACCTGGATCTGAACCAGAACCCACTGCTGCCTGTGGCTGAGCTGGAAGGAAAAGAACCTGCCAGTGTTTCTGCTGCTACCACCCCACTCTCATCATCTTCCACAGTGGTTTTCCAGCCATCAGAAACTACCACAAGTGCAGGTATGTGTAATGATGCCAATCTGAATATTTCATAATCACAAAATCAATATGATATATTTGCCTGTTGTGCTTTAATGCTTTTTCATTTAAAGTGGAGATGGATGGTTTAAAAAGCTGTACAAGTCGGCTTAAACTTGTCCATGTAACTTGCATTGCTTCTGCACTATAGCTCATTATCGCTGCTAGTGCATTGCTTTTACACTACATCAACTACAGAGGCCCTGCCCAAGTGACTTTTGGGTGCCCTCCCATGAATGACAGTAACGTTAGAACTAGACCTCCACTACATTAATTGTGCTTCTCAAACCTTTGCACAGAGACATACCCCAATGTTGGGATAATAGTGTAAGTCTGTTCTAAGCTTTAAGTGAGCTGTACTTTCAGACAGAGCATGCTCTTTTACAAAGTCTCTGTGTGTTTGTGTTTCTTGACACAACAGGTAGCTTAATAAATGGTTGCTGGGAGATGTATGTTAAGCAGAAAAGGGTACTTCAATTTGTGGGGTAATCTTCCATTGTGCGGTGGTCTTCACGTTTGCACCACAGAGAAGGAATGTATCTTTTGACTTTCAAAAAGTAGACTCCTGGTATGTCACATTCTGCATGACTCTGAAAACATTTCACTTGCAAGATTATGCTCTGTACTATGAGATTAAATTCTAGGATAGAAGTTTTCCAGAAACTTTCGTTGAACCTTTACCTGCAGGCTGGACAAGTCATCTCTGTCCAAGATAGGAAATATGGAACTATTATCTGAAAATGTGCAGAGTCCCAGTCATGATTGCTACACCCAAACATGTTCTGACCAGTAGGCATATCTTTTCACAATTCCGAGTTCTCTTCTTCGTAGATTACCATCCAGACAGCGAAGAATAGCAAAATGTTATCCTTCACATGATGAAACAGAGCACATTAATACCCTGCATGTCTGGCTATCTGCTTTTGTAATTAATCTTATTTGACAGATGAACAGACTCTCTCTCTCTCTCTACACACACACACACACACACACACGATTGTCTTTACACTCTTCCTGTAGGTGTTACTGCATACAAGCTGGTAACACAGTTTGTGGTAGTTAACACAAGAAGACTGCAGATGCTGGCTTCTGGGAATGACCCCATCTATCCCGGATTCAGAACAAATTCTTAATGGATTGTTAATAGGATGTTAATTGGGATTAATAGCCTGCACACTCACTCAGAGGCACACTCATACCTGTCTTTTGTATGGGACTCCAACCAGGCTGGGGCAGTCCTGTGGCTTGACATTAGAAGAAGAAATGTACTTTTTAGTTTTGCTGTCACCTTTCAATTTGCTGCTGTCAAGGTTTCCTTGCATATCATAGGTGTATTTCCGAAATACCATGGATTGATGTGGTTATTTTTTTGGTGAGTTAAATTAGCTAGGTGACCTGTTAACTGACCTTAAATTGATTGTATCTCAGCTCCTGCTGCAAGTATCAGGGTGTTTTGGTGGGATGAAATGGGTGCACTAACTCCTGTCACAACAGCACAGCCTTAAGGCTGCTTTATAGTGATTTTATCCCAGTGGTCTTTTAATTACCCTCCTGTAAGTAAGGTCAAAGATATGTAACTAAAATCACACATTCTTCCCTTGCCTTCTTCCTTCCTCTCCCATGGGTGTCTCTTTTGTGTCTAGATTTAGGCCAGAAGTCCCTTGGGGTGAGGACATGTCATATCCTCCTTTGTAAAGTGTCATGTACATGGGGCTGTTAAATAAATGGGGGCTTCTTTTGACCCTTTGGTTTCCTTGTTGCTATGTTCCTCACACTGACATCCTATTTCAATTTTTTTTCTTTGCCAGAATCCTCACCAGATAACGAGAGACTGACTCCCAGCCCTGTTGATCCAGAGTGTGTTGAGGTTGATGTGAATTTCAACCCTGACCCTGCTGATTTAGTGCTGTCCAGTGTTCCAGGAGGTGAGCTCTTCAACCCTAGAAAGCATAAGTTTGCTGAAGAGGACCTGAAGCCACAGCCCATGATTAAAAAAGCCAAGAAAGTCTTTGTCCCAGAAGACCAAAAGGTAACACCTGGTTTTTATCACAGTGTTAGAATGTGAGTTAGAGAGCAGTGTTCATGTGTAATTTTTTAGAATGAGTTATTGCATAGATGGAAGGTAATAATGAAAAGGTTATTGGAAGCTGGTTTGTTCACTACTTTGCTGTTCTGGTTCATAGTACTGGTATTTCCTACAGCCCCCCCCCCCTTTTTTTAGTAAATCAGCTGACCCCTTTTGACCCACTGTATTGTTTGTTTGGTACAGAGGTATGAGCAATGTGAAAATGCCTTCATCCTTCTCTAGCAACTACTGTGTGTGTGTGTGTGTGTGTGTGTGTGAACATATACATGCTATATGTGTATATATATATGTATATACGTATTTTTAAAGGTCACCAGCATTTGGTCAAGCATATTTCTATATTTCAACAGAAGTATAGTGTCCTGATCAGAGGAAGTAATAGAATTATTCTATTTTGCCTTGGTCAGACTACATCTTGAGTACTGTGTCCAGTTCTGGGTGCTACAATTTAAGAAGGATACAGTATTGACAAGCTGGAACTTAAGTAAAGGAGGGCAACTAAGATAATCGGGGGTATGGAAATCAAGTCTTATGAGGAAGAGTTGAGGGCACTGGATATGTTTAGCCTGGATAAAAGGAAACGTGAGAGGAGATATGACAGCTATCTTCAAATATCTTAAGGGCTGTCATATGGAAGATGGGGCAAGCTTGTTTTCTCCTGCACTGGAGGGTAGAACCCAAACCAATGGATTCAAGTTACAAGAAAGGAGATGCCAACTAAACAGCAGGAATTACTTTCTGACAGTAAGAGCTGTTTGACAGTGGAACAGACTCCCTCAGAAGGTGGTGGACTCTTCTTCCTTGGAGGTTTTTAAGCAGAGGTTGGATGGTCATATGTCACGGATGCTTCAGTTGAGATTTCTGCATTGCAGGGGGTTGGACTAGATGACCCCCCGGGTCCCTTCCAGCTCTACAGTTATATGACCCTGTGATCGAATAAAACAAAATTGCAGTATGTCCCACTAAATCCTTCCAGCTGTTGAAGTGGATGGTAACCACTGGAGCTGTTTTAAGATGTGTTCTGTCTGTTGATCAGGACTGATCAATCTAGCAGATGGTTTCCTGTGCCAGATTTCTGAGTAGTCCCCACATATGAGACACAGCAATTATTCTGGAAGTTACTAGGGCATAGATAACACTTGCTAGGCTGGGTTGCATAGCTGGTCATAAGAAGAGGCCATATGGTAGGTACTTTTTGGCTTTTTGATACCTGAAGTATTTCACTATTGAACTGATTATTTTCTCTCTAGGATGAAAAATATTGGACTAGGCGGAAGAAGAATAATGTGGCAGCCAAACGATCTCGTGATGCTCGTCGCCTGAAAGAGAACCAGATCACAGTCCGAGCTGCCTTTCTGGAGAAGGAGAATACAGCTCTGAGGACCGAGGTGGCAGAGCTGCGAAAGGAAATGGGGAAATGCAAGAACATTGTCTCTAAATATGAGAGCAGATATGGACCCTTGTAAGCAAACCCTTTTCCCTTACTTTGTTCCTTGGCTTGCTCTGTTTCAATAGAGACTAATGTTTGTAGCTTGGTTGTTCTATAACCCTGAACAGGATCCACTTCTGCTGACACAACTTGGTCAGGCGCTTTCTGATCCTTGTGTTGCAATATGCCAATTTTTAATATTTTAAAAAACAAATTTAACACATTTTAAGAATTTGGTGTTTCTGATCAAATAACACTAATTTGATGAATTGAGGAATAAATCTGTCTATGTTGCTAGACTGGCAGGTGTTTTACTGCTGTCATGTCTGGAATGGAAGGCAAATGGTTCAAAAGTATTTTCCTTTAAAACAAATCATATAATGTGGAAGGAATCATGCTGAAATAATTTTGTAATTGCTCCCTTTTCCAAGTTATACATACAAAATAATATGATGTGCAGGACTGATAGTTTTCTCATACTTTGAGAACAAGTATGAATCTTCTTTTCAGTTCTGGGCCTTTTGATTCTTTTGGGCAGAAATGAGGCTTTGGCTTCAATCCTAACCGTGACTACTCAGAAGTAAGTCCTGTTGAATGCAATTGGACTTACAAATAAGTGGGGTTTAGATTGCAACCTTATCAGCTGTGTATCTGTCCAAACAACAGTGCTGTGGGTGTATTACTTCTGAAAAAAAATATAAATTCCTTTGCATATTGTAAAATGGAAGCATTTCCTCTTAATTGATTTGGATTTTTTTACTTTCATTTAAGCAATTTGTCTCCAAATCACTTGCATTAGTTTTTTCAACTAATATGAGTGGCTGTTGAGAAAATAACCATATTCACTTAAATTACAGGTTCCATTCATTATAGTAAATTCCTGCACTTAATTCTTCAAAGGAGTATATTCTTATTTTTATTAAAAAGTAATGAGCCACAATATTTGTGACCTAGAGTTGTAGGGTAATATTAGTCCTGGGAGAGCTTGCTTTAGACCCATTAAAGTGATGCTTTGCTACAGTGTTGGTTCTGACCTGACCAATGTAAGAGGTGGGTGGGGCACATTACCTTGCTGCAAGCTATTTAATTTATTCATCCATTTGGGTTGCCTTGCATATGGTTTCCCTGACAGCTGCATGTCTTGTGTCTCAAGCATATTTTAGTGCTTATCTTGAAAAGAACACACAAGGCTTTCCACATAGCTGCTAATAGCTGCTAATAACCTCCTCCAGCTAAAGCAGCATACATTGGTGTAATACTGGAGACCTTCTTCAAGGCCATTGGTTGAAAGGATACATAAGAATGTCAGTAATACAGAAGTAAATGGGTACCTTGAATTTTAGCAGAGCCAGTTCAGGTGCACACATCCCCTTGTAGCAATTTTTTTCAGCATGTAATACGCTTTCTTAATGATCAAGGAGAGAAAAATGTCTGAATGCTGAACTAGTTTTCAGGCAGAATGGAGGTTTTTCTTAAAGGCAAGGTTTGGGACATTGCTGCTGTTTTAGGATAATATAATCTAGATGTGCTGCAGCCAGTAACGGTCCTCTGTTGTGCCCACCCACCCACTTTTTAAAGGGAGGTCACATTAGTGGTGTTAAAAAACACCAGGTATTGGGTATGGATCAACTGTTGGACAAGCTCTACCATGGCTCATTGATAGAAATGGGAAGCAGTTTAATTTTGTGCAGTTAAAATACATTTCCTAGAATTGTTGTTCCCTCTCGTGATACCTTGACTCAGCGGAGTGGTTTTACTGTCAGTGCTAGTGTAATGCTCCCCAAGTAGTCTGTTTCCTTTATCATGGGGAATTGGTAACATCCCTGAGAGTGAATGTAACAATATGCTGTTTTATAAATAGTCATATTCTTGCTTTGCTTTGTTTAAAGTGACTTATCCGATTCCGAGTGATGCAACTTTAAAGACTCTTAAAATCACAAAGAAACTAAAAACTACACATGAAACCACCTGCCATCAGAATGAATAGTGAAAGATGTGAGGTGTTCCACAACTGATGATGACCCTGCTTGCCTGCAAGTACCTCCCTCTGAACTACCCAAGGGCTGAGCATGATGAAAAGACCAAGGTCTCTAAGGGTACATTTCTGTTGTACTGCTATTTTTCCTTGTACCCACAACACGGCAGTACAGTTATTAACTCTTTTCAATGACACTTGGTGCTCGTGTCCTTGAGTTCAGTTTGAATAATTAGTGGTGATCCTTTATTGAGAGGAAGGGGCAAGTATTAAGGGAATATAACTATAATTATTCAAGATTTCCTTCTGTGTTTCTTTTTCATATCTGTTCTGTGCTTTAGAATGGATATCAATATTGCAGCTAAATTCTGTTAATCTATTGTATCTTGTACTATTGGAACAGAAACAGCATATGTGGATAACAGATTAAAAAGAAATATGTTCACTATACAACCAACATATCAATTAAAATAGAAGTAATGGAAAATAACACGTACCCTAAGATGCACTATATCTTAACAAATGCTAGTAAGTTAGATGCACCTTATTTTCTCGGCTGATTAAAGCTGACACTCACTTTCTGAAATTAGCACTTTTTCTTAAGCTTGCTGACTGACAATAGAATGATTGTGATGGCATGCTGATGCATTTTCACAATCTACTCCTTGTAATAATCCTAAGAGATTTCTATTTCCTTACTTTGATAAACCTAGATGTGTAATGAAGAGGGAGCAGTATAATAAAAGGACAGGTTGCGAAAGTAGGGTGACTCAGTTATTCACTCAGTTACTCATTTTATCTGCTGTTGCCTATCTTCTAGAAGATGCAAGTTCAACATCTAGTTTACTTTTTCTTGCTGAACAAATTACCCCAAGTCCCTTATCAAAATTGGGGTGGCCTTCTGATTGCCCCAACTGAATAATTACGGAATAATTGCTGATTTTCACTTCTACCTGGTCCTGTACATGTTAGAAATAAAATAAGCAACGTTTATGCTGTTTTCCCCTACTATTTTCCCCTTAAAGATTTCTGAATTTCACTTGAGTGCCTGAACATAGTATGATGAGCATTGGACTCATTAATCTGAAGCATCAGACATAGCAAAGTTGGAATATCCCATCAGATACATGCCTGTGTGGTAGCAGAACCTGTTGCTTAGACCCTAGGGACAGCAAAATGGCTCGTGGAAAATAGGGCATTTCAATTCTGTAGAAGTTACACCCTGAGTATGAGCTACATGAAACTTGAAATGTGTCAAGAATAGATATATTTCAAAACTGGATAAAACCCACACCAATTTGTCATAGGACTAATGACTGGGTTAGCAGGCTTCCATCAGTTGATTAGGAAAGCATAACACAGAGGTTGACAGCTTGTGGGCACATTTGGAATTTTGGACAAGTGCACCATCCCTTCTGGCCACTTCCCTCAGCCAGATCAGCCTCCCCACAGAAAGAAGATCACTTTTCCAAGTGATCTTATCCAGAATAATTAATCTGGGCCTTGCAAAGGACATGGAGCTAAAAAAGAAAGTAGAAATAAGCATCATGCTTCCAATGCTTCCAATTTCCTCATACAGCTCTATGCATTCCAGCTCATTAAAAGGGCAGAAAGTAAGAGGGGCTCATTTGGCCTGTTGGAACCATGGGAAGACCTCAGAGGCGCTATTGTGCCTACAGTTCAATGCTGACAATATTTTTATAACATTATACTGTTTCAAAATTCATAAACAGAAAACATGTGCATGGACAATGTGCATGGATGTTCCATTTATTCAATTCTTATTAATTTGTGACTCCATGCACATATGTTTTCTGTTTATGAATTTTGAAACAGTATAATGTTATAAAAATATTGTCAGTACATTATTAGCCAACGTGTTGCTTGTTGTTTAGAGTGTTCTGTTTGCAACACAGAATTTTTTTGGTGCACAGTTCAACGTTGGCAATCCCTGCTTAGCACAAGAGCCTTCAAGATTGCTGTTTCAGATTCAGAAGTTGGACTTGACAGGAAAGTCCCAACACAACTATGCTAGTAGATTACATTTTGCAAAACACTGATTTTCTGCTGTTTTCAAAGCGTAATCCCCACAAAATTAAGAAATTGCCTGTACTGTTTTAATTGTTTGCAATTAATGCACCAGTGTGCATATTACTTAGTAAAATTGACTGTGGGCTCTTTGTAGAAACTCTCAAAAGTTGGAGAAGATTGGTATAACGATTAAATACACACAGAAAGAAAATAATATCAGAATTGTAGTACTAATCCAAATGATGTGCTGCATCATTATAACTTAATAACTTATAACTTGCAGTTGGAGCCAGATTTCCAATACCTGTGGGTGTTACATTAGAAATGTAATATATGGCTCTTCATGATAGCTGTTAATAATTTTAGTTCTCCAGCCATTTTATAGCACAAAACAACTGAAGTAGATATGAATTCCCACATTTAATGTGCTTTGGTTAGTCACTTGGAAGATTTGCATGTGTTGTGCAACACGATGCAAAGGTTATGTGTGTAACTTTACGTGTACCTTTGTGTAGGAAGATGAAGTAGTTGTAATACTCTTCCAAGGAAAAACAAATGAGACACAGTAAACATCACGTGACTTTACAACTTTGTTTCTTTAAAATGCATTATTTCTTTTGTATGGGAGGTAAATAATATATCATTAGCATAACCAGGTCTTCCACCTTACTCTTCATCTTGGTAACCAATTTATAGTGATAACAGTAGAGAATAATGTTCTTAATTTGCACTAACGTTTAACATTAATTTGTCCAAAGAAATAGTGCAGGATGCCTGCTGTAAGTATGCAAACTCTTCTACATACTGCTATTTAATTATATAATGGAATGACCAGAGTGTGATCTGTAGGATTACAGACCTTGCTGGGAACAGTTTGAGGGGAACAGTAATCTCTTGATGGTTACCCAGTTACTATCAACATGCCATTGAAGATCCAAGGGTTAACAACTTTTATTTTTTTAATAATTATTGTGGAGAAGAAAGAAACTCTTCAAAAGCAAATAATCTATATAATAGAGAATTTTGTTATAGTACTCTTAATGTACATGATCATCCCCTTGAGAGAGATTGAAATAAAATATCCCCTCTAAATGAATTTTATCCATAGATGAAATTAATTGAATAATAATAATAATTTCTAAATAATAATTTAGAAGCTGATCTTCCTTTTCTTAAAGATTTTGTTTCATTGTACAGGCTTAGCATAGGCATTTAACTCTGTTTATTGGTTTTTAATCATTCTTTAATAGTCATGTGAGATTTCTACTTTGCAACTAGAGCAATGATTTAGGTTTAAGGGATAATTTGTGGTTCTTTGTGATCAATCTCTGTGCAGGTTTCATGTGAAATTTTGGTGGAGTTTTCCCTTATTCATTACTTTTCTATCATTCATTCAAGAAGTAATGGAGGCATATATTTAGTGCTGTGGGTGCTGAAGCCTTTATAAGTTTTTATATTAAACCTATGATATTAATCTTGGTTGCTGTTTTGTATAAATTCCCAATGTCTTTGCAGGTGGGTTTTTTTTAAAAAAAATATTCATTGGCACTTTCCCTTTCTGTGCTGTGTTGTGCTGTATTGTGCCGAATAACCAAGTATTCTAGATGTAGAGCTTGCTTCTAGTACTCCCTGGTGGGCAGTCCTTCTGTCAGGTATCAAGATAACAGGTGCAGTAAAAGAGAACCAGCAGTTAAAGCTTACAGAGATACTGTAAAATTGTTAAGAGCAAATATATTTTGAATAGTTAAGACATACTAGAATCTCTATGGTGTTGTTTTTTTACAGAATTCCTAAGCACCTCTGGGCCATAAGCATCTAGTTCAAATTTTTTTCTATCCCCACCCCAAAAACACACAAAAAACTCAGAATTTGGGGATATTTTAACACAGATACTCATGTTGAGGCTGATTCACCCACTAAAGGCAGCTATACAAAACTGAATTGTTTCAACTTCTAGAGTAACAGAAATCTTTCAAATCTGAACCTTTGCTAAGGAAAAAAAGTGCATTATCTATCTTTTTGTATATGCACCTCTGCTTTCCTGGAAAAATGTGTACACTGATTCACTAGTATTCATATACTCTTCATCTAAATATCTACTTCATGTATTTCACGTGTGCACCCTTTTAGATCTGCCTTTTTAAATGCTCACCTAAATTTTGTGAGTGTGATAACCATGTGTTTGCAAACATATATCATGCAGACGCACTTAAAATATAATTTTATATCCTGCATATACATAATAATAATAATTTTATTATACCCCACCCATCTAGCTGGGTTGCCCCCAATAGTCTCCCATCCAAATAATTGATCAGGTCGACACCTGCTTAGCTTCACCTGCAATGCTGGAGCCTCAGGCATCCACAGATACATCTCCAGGCAGCCTTGATTAACTGCACCTCATTATGGAGCACACAGTCTGTGACAGATCTGAGGTTTGCCTCTGTGCAATGTGCATAGCCGTGAGACAATGCTGGCAAATCGAAAATTCTTAACTGATTACTGTCCCTTTTTCAGTTTGAAAACCAGTTAGAGAGAGAAGACAGATGTGACCTGTATAGAGCAGTGAGATTTTGTTTGGAAGAAGCTTCATCTTGTTCAAGCATGCTCTTTAAAAACAAACAAAATAAAATATATATCAAAAAACTGTTTTGCAAGTTTGCAGCCCAAGCCAGGTGTGCATGTGGCCAGGGGCGGAGGAAGGGGTGTGTGATGGGGACAGACTGCCCCAGGTGTCTTCACTCAGGGGGGTGACATGCGGTGTGCTGCCCACCTGTGACACCCAAGCCTACCCCAAGCCGTCGGGGGAAGGGGGGAGCTGCGCCACTTTGCTGGCGGCATTCCCCCCCTTCGTTTTGACAACTGGGGGGTGCACTGAATGTCCGACATCAGCGGCTCCCTCTGCGCCCCAGCGCCCTCGGGAGCGCGCCCACCCTGGGCAGTGCAGGCATATGCTCCTCCACTGCATGTGGCATTGATAGGATGGCAACTACAACAATATACACACACACACAGTTTTCGCTTTAAAAAAAACTTTTGTCCTTTTTTCATTAACGAAATAAGGCAAGGTTGATTTCTGAGCCAGCATTGAATTCACTGCTATGCAGATCTCATTAAGCTGAGAAGCAGGGAAGAATTCAATGGATAGTGTGCAACTATGTTTTACTCAAAGTAGACCCATTGAAACTAATGAACCTGACTTAAATTAGGTCCAGTAATTTCATTGGGTGTAGTCTGAATAAAACCCCTTCTCTCTCCCTGCGGCTCCAAAACATACTCTATATATTACATCTGTTTTTCCCAAATTTGTCACAGAACCTATAAAAATACTTAATGGCAACTACATTCCCTCACAATGGCAATGCCTGGCATGTCCGCCCCGCCTTGCTAAACATCTTTCTTATGGAAACAACACAAGTTTATGCTCTCCTGGCTGAATGATGCCCAGCAAGGAAGATGCAACGTTGTAAGAGACAAGGCATTGCTGAGTTCAAAGTCATTCTCATTGTGAACTTTAGATACTAATTCTCTTCATTTGAGTTAATTTATAATGAGAATTGCTTTTGATGTGAAAGCTTGTCAACTTGATTATCTTTCTGGTGAACTTGTACTATCTAATTATAATGAAAAGAAGGTGAGGCTGAGGAGGCAATGTAATAATTCTATTTTTCAGACTCTTAATAATACATCTTTCCCCACACACATAACCTCCCCCACTGCTCCATTAATGCACATGGTTCTTACTTGTGGTTCCTAGTAGTGCTTTCTTGTGAACTTTATCTGAATTAATCAGCAAGGCAGCCTCCTATTACAAAACTGAGGCTGAGGTGTTCTTTGTATTGTTTTGCTGAACTAGGATAACAATTAACTTGTGCTTTGAAGCATCATCTGGCAAGGTGTTTAGTTGGGTCCAGAATAGCAGAAGTGTAGTGTTTTTCCATTTGTGTCTGAAACACAGTAATAACATGATTATTGGAATACTGTATTTTGTACAACAAAATATGTAAATACACTTTAATATTAATCTCAGTCCTCATGGAGTAATAAGTGCTTTCATTGTAACCTCTGCAAACTCATTAAGATATTTTAATGTAGCATGGTTTGAGGATTTTGTTTCTTAGAAAACTGCAGAAATCAAGCGAAATTAAATTATTGTAGAGCTTTGGTTTGTGATGCTTTCTATTTACAAAATGTTTAATAAACCACAAAAAGCAGAGACACTGAGAATTGGCATGGGAGCTATTTCTGTGGTCACTGAGTTTATTCATAATCATACTCAACTGGATTTGTTTGGAGGCAACATTGCCAGCTAGCAGTATCCTCATGCATTAATTCCTGTTGACAAAAAGCACATCATGATTTCAGAAATGCAAACTACTCTGAATGTTGTGTTCATACGTGCTCTTTGCACCAGCCTGGTGTGAATTGTCATTCAGCACACTATACATTAGGTTTATGGTAGCTTAGCCACAAAAAAATGGTAGATGAATTTGGAAATATTTTTTTGTCAGTATTCTACATTGGCATCTGTTGCATGCAACATACTTCCCTTAGCATTTCTCCAGCTTAGTGACATTATTTCTGCTGTTAAAACTCCATTATCATTGGCATGGAAAGCTTGATCTGCTTATAACATAGCTGGATACAGTGTCCCTTTAAAAATATGTTCTCAGATAATCCTGCAGTGTAGCTATGTTATTTTTCCATAGAGAGATTAACTACTCAGGAGTTTCATTGTCTTTACTCCATTCTGTTCATTTGGAGCAGCAGGTGAGTGTTTAGCTCCATTTGTCATTAAACAGGGGAAATGTGACTGCAATATAAAATGTGACCTTTTTTGGTCAAAACTACTCTTTGTTTTTGCTGTATAACATTTGCATTTCTCTTTGATGTGTTCCAGTATGTACTGAGTGAAAGTGTGTAGATTAGTATATAAAATGCTTTTCAGTCATGGATTTTAAGGCACTACATAGTAGGATCGTTACCATTTATAAAAAAATCAGGGTAAAAATGTCTATCCCTACCCATTTTTTCCCCTGTATACACAAATGAATAATGGATGACTGTTGAAAGGACTTAAAAATGATAACCCTGGTAAGAAAAAAACAAACACATTTTCATATTCAAAGCCTACCTGGTATTCATTTTTATGACACTTTCTAAATGATAGAATTAAGGATATGAGCTCTCTGATGGTGGATTGTCTGGGTACGTAAGTCTCTCTGCTAAGTGTCTTTTTAAAAAGAATGCTTTTGTTTTAAAAATGTAAAGTTTTGACTGTATTGAATTGTTGGATTTCCCCCCCTTAAAAAATAAAGTGTATATTCTACTAAGTACAAGATTTAGTCACTGAAGTATATTGTTTGCAAACTGTCACCAGAACATAAAGATGTGGTGCAGATCCTTCAGCTGTCTCTGAAGTCTGTCTGTAGGAGTTGGTGTCAATAATCACTTTCAGAAGTCAGGCTGTACCCTTGCTTCCTATATTTACAAGCTAATTCTGGCCATGAATGAACACAAAAGTTTATTTTATTTATATTTATTTCTCCTCATGTTTTTATCTTATGAGTGTATCAGAAATACAGGCATACCTCAGAGATATTCCAGACCACCGTATTAAAACAAATATCACAATAAAGGGAGTCAAACTTCTTTCTTTTCTTTCCCAATGCATATAAAAGCATTGTTTATACCGTATTTTTCGCCCTATAGGACACACTTTCCCCCCTCCAAAAATGAAGGGGAAATGTGTGTGCGTCCTATGGGGCGAATGCAGGCTTTCGCTGAAGCCTGGAGAGCGAGAGGCGTCGGTGCGCACCAACACCTCTTGCTCTCCAGGCTCCAGGAAGCTATCCGCAAGCCTTGCGCACCTGGGGGGAGTTCCCCCGGCGCGCAAGGCTTGCAGGCGGCAGCCTGCAGCGCGGAGCACGGGGCGCCCTCCGGAGGACGCCCCGTGCTTCGCGCAGGTGTCCACAGCCTGCCGCCCAGTACGTGGGGCATCCTAAAGCAGAGCGCCCCTCGCGCCAGGCAGACATTGGCCAGCCCCACAAGCTCGGGGGACAGCGGGGAGGCGCAGCGCCGCCATCCCACTGTTCCCTGACCTGGTTTTGGGGGGGAAATAAAGGGGAATTTTTTTTTCCTTTATTCCCCCCCCCCCAAAAAAAAGTAGGTGCGTCCTATGGGACGGAGCGTCCTATGGGATGAAAAATACGGTACTTTAATGCAGTCTATTAAGCCAGACCCCCTGGCTGCAGGAGTGAGAGGGGAAAACCCGGCTCCAGCCCTAGCCCCCACCACTCCAGCGCCCAGAAGAGAAGCAGCAGCGTCGGGGAGTGAGCTTTCCCTGGAAGCAGCCCGGCTTGCTGCAACTACAGCCAATATCTGTGGAGCGCAATAAAGCTGAACAGGGTTGCTTCTCCTGAGAAAGAAAAGCAAGTGCCACGCACTGCGCTTCTTAAAATGTGTGTGGGCAAAGTCACATCCTGAGTAATCCCGCCTGAAGCACTTAACACTCCTAATGTTTATGGAAACCACCTATTTCACAAATGGTCTCCCGCAGCCTTTTGTTGAAAATCTTGAAACAAAAGGCAAAAAATTAATCTGTTCCTATATACTGGAACTGCCTTAAAAGGGGAGTGGGGATGGGACCTTTTGTGGGAATTAAAACTTCACATGCCGTGAAGAATCTATCGACTGTCTCCGAAGCACCACTAATCAATAGTAAGTTAATCTTCTTAAGCACCAGATAGGGTTGCTTAAAAGAGTACTAAAAGCTTTCCCTAGAGCATAAGTACTGAAGTTAGATGCCAATCATGCAAGTCAAATTACATCCTATGCAAATGGAAAGAGAACATTAAATTGCTTACTGGAGCTAGTCATGCCACAAGTCACTCACTGCTTCCTTGGCAATGAAGTCAGTTTCCAGTAGGGTAAGAACAGGGGTCAGCAAACTTTCAGCAGGGGGCCGGTCCATTGTCCCTCAAGACCTGGGGGGGGGGCAGACTATATTTTTTTTTGGGGGGGGGGGATGAACAAAATCCTATGCCCCACAAATAACCCAGAGATGCATTTTAAATAAAAGGACACATTCTACTCATGTAAAAACATGCTGATTCCTGAACCGTCCGTGGGCCGGATTTAGAAGGCGATTGGGCCCACTCCAGCTCCAGCTCCCAGGCCTTAGTTTGCCTACCCATGCGTAAGAAGATGTGGCAAACATGAACAAAGAGACAAAATAATTTGCCACTTGGTAGAGTAGAGTTTGCACAACATGACACCTAGACTGCCCCCCCCCTTGCCGGATACCTGCCTCTTGCCCTCTGAATGCTGATGGGCAGTAGGAGTTTTGTGGTAGTGTTTGGCATTAAGATAGCAACTATTGATCATAAATATTCTCGGGTTTTGGATGTGGAGGTAGAAGAAAGACAAAAGATTCAAACCTGGCTATCTTCATGCAACTTGAGCTAAATATGGCTTTTAAATGACAAAGTGTAGAAATCTTTGGGACTCGGAAGTCTGTGAGGATGATAAGCAGTGCTATGCCTCAAAAAACTAGAATTAATAAAAATTATTCATTAGAAAAACTGGTGATATCCAAGGTTGGTCAAACTCTTGAGTGGATAAATTGAAATCATTGGAATTACGTCCATTGATTTTGATGACCTGCACATCATCCACAAGAACTGGGTTAGACTGTCTCCTTCCCGACAACAGAGTGCTAAATGTTTCCAAAGGGACCTTTGGGGAAATAGGGCTATCTTGGGTCAGATTAAAAAATGGTTTTTTCAAAGAATTAAAGGTGGTTTGAAAGATAGATTGCTGCATGTTTGTGTGTGTGTGGTTTGTGTGTGTGTGTATACACGCACATGCACACACACACACGCACACACACACACACACACACTATCCTCCTTTTGACTCTGCTTAAATGGGTTTTGCAGGATTTTATATTGGTTGCAAAAAACCAGCTTGATAAGAGGCAACAATGGAATCAATGAAATATCTGTCTTTCTTGGAAACAATTTCTCCAACCACTTCCAGCTTTTAAACTATTGTCTTTCTCCAACCTTGGAAATCAGTCTCTATTTTCCACTTTCTTTCATCTGACATTTGGTTGTAATGAGACACCATGGTGATACATTTCAGCTCTTCACAGTTGTCCCCTTGCAACTGAAGGAGCTGTCTTCTACATCAACCCCAGTCATACCACTGGCCCTTCCTCCAAACCAAATAGTTTTATTTAAATTGTGTTTATATATTTGATCTATTTGTATGCTGGCTTTAAGAGTCAAACCCTGTTAAGGTGGCTTCTGTTAAATAATACAAATACAATATCATCAAAAAATTACAGACATTTAATAAGCCGGTAGCAATAAACATCCAGCCCCCCGCCCCCCCTCACACATATATAGCCAAAATCAACTGCAGCAAGAAAAAATAAATTCAAGGAAAGGCCAGTGTGAGCAGGTAAGTTTTTAACCCTTTCCTAAAGTCCTGAAATGTTGTGGTCTGAAGGAACCCAGATGGTAAAGAGCTATGGTGACAATACAGAGAATGCCCTTTTATACTCATCAGTTTAATTGCTCTGGGTGTCAGGCAGGTGAGAATGACTTAAAGGTGTGGGCAAGCTGGAATGGAAGCAGGGAATAATAGAGTTTCATTAAAATTTAATTGTGTGATGAGAAAGTGTATTCCAGAGGAGGTGCTTCAGAACTTTTGTATTCTGGAAAGAGGGGCAGTTGCCTATTATCTGTGTGCAACATGGTTCATGTTTTTTGTTTTGCATCTCACCTGCCAAATCTCTTTTTTGGTGGATATACATCTCACCTGCCCCATTTTTGCCGTTTCCCAGTTATTCCAATACTATGTGGTGTCCCTTCACGAGTCTGTTGGGAGACTTCCATGTAGTATTTAAGAGTTTGTACCTCACATCTTGGAAAGTTTAGTGCTTTGTTATTTTCATGCCTTCCTAAAATTGGATTTTTTAAAAAAAAAATGCTGCCTCATTGGGAGATGAGAGAGAGAGAGAGTTCTAAGTAGTGTTTGTTTGAATCAAAAAACTGCATCTGAACTATCTTCTGCAAAAGGGGGAGTGACACGGAAAGAGCTAAGATTGGTGGAAGTGAGTGGGCAGCTGGAAGTACCAAGGCTTTAGAGTAAAAGTACTGGCAGTACTCCAGGCATTGCAATAGGTGACCTTATGTACGATTTACCTGGGATACACTTGGAGTTACAATGCTGGAGGTGACACTGATTTTCTGGTTTGAACTTTGCTTTGGGAGAGGAGAGCACAGTCAGCAAGACTGACCTGAAAGCAGCTTCCCTCACCAATGGGGCCATTGAAGTTCTGGGTTACTGAACAACTTCCATCCCTTCTGATTTTGAGGGAAGGGGTTTAGATTTCGTTTTCTGCTCTGCTTTGACCCTCTCTGTTCTCTATTCACTTTTCTAGCCCTTGCATCCAACTGAGCTTCTTAGTCTGAACAACTTACCAAGTAACCATGCAACCTTTCTCTCGCTCCTTGTCTCATGTTTTCTACCATATATTACTTCTGGCCATTATGAACCTTGGCTGCTTGCCCCTGCATTGGGCTCTTCACATGAGGCCTTGTTAGATCCTACACCCAGTGTTTGCAGGGCAGCGGCTGAAGAAGGAGCCAAAAGGGGTTTCTTGTGTGTGTGATTCTTGTGGCTGATTAGCTGCTTTCCCTGGTCAAAGGTCAGAGGGGGCAGGGTTTCTGTTGAGGCAGGTGATTAGCTGTGGGAGGAGCTTATCAGTGTTTGCAGGGCAGCGGCGCGCGCCGATAGGGTTTGAACCATCTTTTAGATTTAGGGGAGCTAGTCTCAAGCCCAACGACACATTCTCAAAATGGAGGGGGAGGGAACAGCTGCAGTCGCCTGCGGGTCCTGCGCAATGTTTGCCATCTTGCCAAAGGTTGCAGGCAGCTTTACGTGCAGCAATTGCATGTTGATTGCCCTCCTAAAAGATAAAGTCCAGCAACTGGAGGAACGTGTAGCTACGCTCCAAAGAATTAGAGAGCTGGAGCTCTTCTTGGAAGCAACAGAGCACACCGTCTCCACCAAGGAGGAGACAGGGGACTCCCCTGAGAAGGAGGCTAGTTCACCAACACAGGAGCCCGATATGTGGAGAAACGTGACTCAAAGAAGTAGGAGGCCCAGGGTTCGCTCTGATTGTCTAGAAATACACAATCGCTTTGAGGTCCTCTCCAATAGCAAGGAAGACGAAGAGCAGACTCCATTTGAGGATCTCTCCCTCATTACAGTCGATCACGTATATGAAGATGAGCAGCAAAGTCAGTCCTCAGGGAATGTGCAGGCGACCTTGGAACGGACCGCTCACGGAAGAACCCTGACCAAACCTAAGAGAAGGCGTGTAGTGGTGATAGGGGATTCCCTACTGAGGGGAACAGAAGCAGTGATCTGTGGGCCTGACAAGATGTCTCGGGAAGTGTGCTGTCTCCCCGGGGCTAAGATCCAAGATGTAACTGAACGACTGCAAGGAATCATAAAACCCACTGACAAATACCCCTTCCTCTTGGTTCATGTGGGAACCAATGACACTGCAAGCAATAGCCTCCAGAAGATCAAAAGAGACTACGAGGCTCTGGGCAGGAAACTGAAGCAATTAAATGCACAAATCGTCATCTCATCTGTCCTCCCAGTTGAACGACGTGGCCCAGGGAGAGAGAGGAAAATAGTGGAAGTAAACAGCTGGCTTCGCAAATGGTGTAAACAGGAACGGTTTGGATTCTTAGATCACGGACTGCAGTTTCTTGAGGATGGACTTCTGGCAAGCGATGGGCTGCACCTCACAACGGTTGGGAGGAATGTTTTTGCCAAAAAACTAAGAAACCTCATCAGGAGGGCTTTAAACTGACTAATGTGGGGGAGGGAGACAGTGCTCCTGAAGGTAGGAGTCTATTAATTGATGAAGATGATCATCCAAATGTCATAGACCAAATGGAGCAAACAGCAAGCAGACCTAGTGGTGGGAGGAAAAAATCCTTAAATAAGAGACACGGGGGAATGACTAATGGACTTCAGTGTCTGTACACTAATGCACAAAGCATGGGAAATAAACAAGATGAGCTTGAGCTCTTGGTACAGCAAACTAAATATGACATAATAGGCATCACTGAAACCTGGTGGGATAAGTCCCACGATTGGAATGTAAAAATGGAGGGATACAATCTATTTCAGAGAAACAGACCAGACAAGAAAGGAGGAGGAGTGGCGTTATATGTCAGGGATGTGTATACCTGTGAAGAGATCCAAGATTTAGAACCTCAAAGCCAAAGTGAGAGCATTTGGGTCAAAATTAAGGGAGAGAAGAATAACAGTGACCTCATTGTGGGAGTTTACTATAGATCCCCAAGCCAAACGGAGGACATAGATGATGCCTTCCTGGAACAGATGGCCAAGCATGCAAAAGGAAGGGAGATAGTAGTAATGGGGGACTTCAATTACCCAGATATTTGTTGGATGTCAAACTCAGCCAAGAGCATAAGGTCAAACAGATTCCTCACTGGCCTTGCAGACAACTTCATTGTCCAGAAAGTGGGAGAAGCAACAAGAGGAACAGCCATTTTAGATCTGGTCCTAACCAATGTCGATGACCTGGTTAATGGGGTAGAAGTGGAAGGATCATTAGGCGCAAGTGATCATGCTCTTCTGAAGTTTACTATACAACGGAAAGGAGCAGCCAAGCATACTAGGACTCAATTTCTTGACTTTAAGAAAGCCGACTTCATAAAACTTAGGGAAGTGCTGGGTGAGATCCCATGGACAGTAATACTAAAAGGAAAGGGAGTTCATGATGGCTGGGAGTTTGTTAAGAGGGAGATAGTAAAAGCACAACTTCAGGCAATACCAATGAGACGGAAACATGGAAGGTGCCTAAAGAAGCCAGGGTGGCTATCTAAAGAACTTTTAACTGAGTTAAGATTAAAAAAGGATGTGTACAAAAAATGGAAAAGGGGGGAAACCACCAAAGAGGAATTCAAACAAATAGCCAGCACGTGTAGACACAAAGTCAGAAAAGCTAAAGCACAGAATGAACTCAGGCTTGCTAGAGAGGTTAAAAGCAACAAAAAAGGCTTCTATGGGTATGTTCGTAGCAAAAGGAAGAACAAAGAAACAGTGGGGTCACTCAGAGGAGAAGATGGTGAAATGCAAACAGGGGACACAGAAAGGGCTGAACTCCTCAATGCCTTCTTTGCCTCAGTCTTCTCCGATAAAGAAAACAATGCCCGACCTGAAGAATTTGGAGGAAATGATTCAGCAGAGGAAACACAGCCCAGAATAACTAAGGAGATAGTACAAGAATACTTGGCTAGTTTAGATGTATTCAAGTCTCCAGGGCCAGATGAACTGCATCCAAGTGACACCTGGCTTGAGAGCAGTACATGTGAAAAGGATCTAGGAGTCTTGGTTGACCACAAACTTAACATGAGCCAACAGTGTGACGCGGCAGCTAAAAAAGCCAATGCAATTCTGGGCTGCATCAATAGGAGTATAGCATCTAGATCAAGGGAAGTTATCGTGCCACTGTATTCTGCTCTGGTCAGACCTCACCTGGAGTACTGTGTCCAGTTCTGGGCACCACAGTTCAAGAAGGACACTGACAAACTAGAACGTGTACAGAGGAGGGCAACCAAAATGGTCAAAGGCCTGGAAACAATGCCTTATGAGGATCGGCTAAGGGAGCTGGGCATGTTTAGCCTGGAGAAAAGGAGGTTAAGGGGTGATATGATAGCCATGTTCAAATATATAAAAGGATGTCACATAGAGGAGGGAGAAAGGTTGTTTTCTGCTGCTCCAGAGAAGCGGACACGGAGCAATGGATACAAACTACAAGAAAGAAGATTCCACCTAAACATTAGGAAGAACTTCCTGACAGTAAGAGCTGTTCGACAGTGGAATTTGCTGCCAAGGAGTGTGGTGGAGTCTCCTTCTTTGGAGGTCTTTAAGCAGAGGCTTGACAACCATATGTCAGGAGTGCTCTGATGGTGTTTCCAGCTTGGCAGGGGGTTGGACTCGATGACCCTTGTGGTCTCTTCCAACTCTATGATTCTATGATTCTATGAGAGATCCTGGCCAAGGTCTGACAGTGGGGCAAAGGAGTGCAGGGAAATCAGGGGAGGGAGGACTCATCATCCCTCTCAGCATGCAGGTCCCCCCACATTTATACATGTGTCCTCATCATGTTCATCTTACCGCTTGTCCAGTCTTCTAATTTGGTTAAGAAACATTCTGCTTTTCTAATGACTCGCCACCAGATGGCGCTGTTGCAGCATAGCAAGTGCTGTGACCTTGTCCCTTTAAAAATAAATAACCCTCCCGATGGGATTGCACAAGAAACTAAAGGTTATTGATATGAAATGAAAGAGAGAGAGAGAAGCATACTGTTTTGACACTAATCCAGCCAAAGCTTTGCAACCAGCTGTCTTGGAATGGTTTTTATTTTCTTTAACTGAAAGGCAGTAAAAAATTGATTGTAAAGAAATAAACCTCCCATTAGCAAACAATCACACTTTCTTTCCTTTTATATGCCAGTAGAACCAGCATGATGGATGATCAGGCTAGAGTCTTAAGACTCTACATTCTGGTCCACTTCTTCTCGAGTTTGTTTAGTATGGATGACTGAGCAGTTTCAAGGATAATGAATTATAGAAAAAAGTCTTTGTGCCACAAGTGAAAAGGATTGCAACCCCAGGGACTGCCAGTCTGGATAAGAAGGATCTAGGCTTGTCAAAACCAATCTGCATGGGGAGCAAAATATTTTCCCCTGAGAGATATGTAGCGGCAACCATGGGCGTAGCCAGGATTTTTGTTGTGGGGGTAGGCCTTTTGTTGGGGGGGGGCAGAACTTAAGTTAGCTATATGTTTTCATTTATTTTTATTGATGGGGGGGGCAGCTGCCCCCCTCTCCCCCGGCTACGCCCATGGCGACAACTGCAAACTGCATTGGCAAAGGATCTACTTCCCTGCCCAAAAGGACATTATTCTGCACTCTCCCATGCAGAAAGTGTTCTGCATTTAGCCCAAATTATATAAATGAGTGTTTTGACAGATAGTACTAAGTCACAGAAGCTTAAGTGCTCTTTTCTCCTGTATTGTGTGTTCATTTAAAGTGCAGTGAAAGGGACCTTTATCCCATTTATCACGCAAGTGCTCTTGTAGCCCTATAAAAAGAAGGAAAATGGTTCCAAGGCTATCCCTTTCCTCTGCAGCAGAGATGGGCAACCTGTGGTTCGCCATATGTTGGTGATGGTTTATGATTGATTTAAAGAAAAGAATGCCAGATTCCTAAATCCAAACACGGGGTAGAATACTTTCTGGAAAGAGAGAGCCTCAGCAGAGATTTTAAAATGCAAAACACGCAGCAAAGTAAATCATGGAAATATAGGCTCTTAGACATTTTAAATATCTCATTCTAAGTTGCTTACAGCGACTTTCCCTTTCTACCCTCTTAGCATTGAATAGATTACACAGTTTGGTAAGTTTAAAAGAAGTGTACTTACAAAAATCATCAACAGTCATATTCATGTGTTTTTCCATACAGCAGCAAAGAAAGCCAGGTTACAAAATAATGGTAAAAGTTTCTGAACATGCATTCAAGACTTGGAGCAATCCGCTCACAGATCCTGCCTAGTTGGATTCATATGGTGGAAGATAATGAACAGCAGAACGAAGGCAAATATAATAAAATAACTTAGGAAAGTAAACTGCCTTTACCTTTAGCTTTACCTAAGCCTATGGCATTTAAAAAATTCAATACAAACTAAAAGATGAGGATTAGACCCACAGTCTTGGGGTGCTACTTAATTCAGCTTTGTTACTGGAGGCCCTCATGATGTGCTTTGCAGTGTCTTTTCGCCACCTGGTGTTGCCATGCCAGCCGTGGCCTTTTTGGACAGAGACAGCTTAGCCACAGTGATCCAGCTCTGGTCATTTCCAGACGAGATCACTGCAACATGTTTGGTGCATAGATTACATACCTGCATTACCTGTGTATATACAATATGTGTGAATATGTTGCAGACTTCTCAAACTTCATTTGGTTTGGAATATTATCATTATATATATTTATTAAATTCCTATCCTGCCCTGCCTCCCAAAGGAACCCAAGGTGGAAAACAACAAAGTAGTAAAACAAAAGAATTAAAAATTACAGTGCTACCTCTGGTTACGAATTTAATTTGTTCCGGAAATCCGTTCTTAAACTGAAACAGTTCTTATCCTGAGGCACGCTTTCGCTAATGGGGCCTCCCACTGTGCGCGCCTCCAGCATGTAATTTCTGTTCGCATCCTGGGGCAACGTTCACAACCAGGAGCAGCTACTTTCGGGTTAGTGGAGCTCGTAACCTGAAGCATTCGTAACCAGAGGTACCACTGTAAATAAAAGCACATCATACAGTCACCAACTGGCACCAGGCCTAGCAAACATATCATGGCTGCCTGTTTCCAAGCATAATTGCAAGTGCGGATACTTGCTGTTTAATGATCTATGGGGCTTTAGGTCTGGTTACCTCTAGAGCTGCCTTTTCTCACATCTACCAGCTGATGTGTTAAGATCTTTGTAAACAGCTCTTCTCCAGGTGTCTCTGCTACCTGAGGTGCATCAGGGGACATGGGAGTGACCTGTTCAACTGTAACAACTCCACTTTCCCCAGGAAGCTTAGCCTGGCACTCTGTGTCTTTTGGTACTTCATGAACCCTTCTTATTTTCCTTAGACGTTTAAAAATACTGTATTGTGTTTAATCAACCTCTTGTGGTTGCTGCATTAATTCAGTCCTGCTGCTGTTACCATTGTTGTGTTTTTGGTGCGTGTGCTTCCTTTTTATAGTCAGATTGTTTTCAAAATGTTGTAATAGCTGCCCTGGGATTATTTTGTGCTGAAGGTGTAGGATATAAATACAAATAAATAATGAAAACGTCTGCCTGCCATTAGCTACCAGCCCTAAAATCTAGTATCCCCTCAAAACCTCAGTCAGTTTTTTACCACAAACTCCATTTTTTGGCCACTGCCCCTTAAGTGTGTACCTGACATTTTGAGTCATTAACACTAAAAATGCTTTAAATGTACTATGTGATTTTAACATTGTTTTGTTGAGCTTTCAGCCAATCGGTTGAGGCTGTAAGCTAAACTGCTAATGAATGTAACTAAAGTACCTTTACTGGACAGCGCTTCCAACTGTGAGGGACCAATTTTATAGCAAGGAAATGGAAACTGTTAACAATGCAACATCAGACTGCATCTGAAATGGAGCTGGGTTAGGACTGAGGAGCAATTCTCATTGATTGTGCTACTTAAGCAGTGGTCATCAACATTTTTGGAATTTTGAGGGAATGTTGAAGCCACCAGTCACAAAATGGCTGCCACAAGGCGCCGTGGCTTGATGCAAAATGGCTGTCATGAGGGCATGGCTTGACACAAAACTGGGAATACTCTTATTCCTATGTAGCAAAGCATCAACTAACTGATTGGTTGACTTGGGAAATTCCCACTCAGTGATGAAGTTCGCTGGGCAATTTTCAGCCAGCCATTCTCTCAGCCCAACCTATGAGGATATAATGATGTGCAGGAAGAACTATGTATATATAGCACCTTGAGCTGCATGGAGGATATTATTATTATTATTATTATTATTATTATTATTATTATTATTATTACACTAAAAAATAAATATGCCCTTCTGGGCAGAAAAGAAATGAGACAAGCCTTAAGGCAAGTGGGGATGGCATTCCCTTTGCCTCTTCCTCCCCAACACTCAATCAACATACAAGAAACAAAGGGAAGCCAACCCTCTCCCCTCTTCTTTCCACCCCATCAAAATATTCTCCAGAGCAAGGAAAAGAAGGAAGGTAGAGCCATCCCTGCTTCACTCCCCACCCTATGCCATCTAGGGCAAGAAAAGGGGGGGGAGTACCCTCACCATGTACAGTGGTACCTCCGGTTACAAACACCTCAGGTTACAAACACTTCTGGTTACAGACTCCGCTAACTCAGAAGTAGTACCTTGGGTTAAGAACTTTACCTCAGGATGAGAACAGAAATTGTGTGGCGGCAGTGGGAGGCCCCATTAGCTAAAGTGGTACCTCAGGTTAAGAACGGTTTCAGGTTAAGAACGGACCTACAGAACGAATTAAGTTCGTAACCAGAGGTACCACTGTATTTCCCTCTCCACAAATGAAAATGATATCCAGTGCTAGAAAAACGAGGAAAGTAAACCGAGAGGCCAGCGGGAAACCAACCATGCCACTTATCTGTCCCCCAGAGGAGAGAAGGAGTTCACTGCCCTACCAACTGGAGTAAAAAGGGAGGCCCTTTCTACTTCCAGAACTGCTTGGCATGCAGAACAATACCTATAGTTTCCCAGAGCGTTACTGGATGCCCCAAATCTCTTTCATTTTGCACAGAAAGCCAGTCAAATAATATATACGCTTCTATTTTTGAAGCGTCCCCCTCCCCTAAAACATTACTCCCTTGGGAATTAAGTGAAATTTAGATTTATGCCTAAAACTGCACCCAGCACAATGGCAGGATGTTCTGAACTTTTGTCAAAATTTCTACTTCAGACATTAGGCTGTTTGATTGCTGTAAACCACTTTGGGTGTTTAGGAGGCGTCTCTGATGACAACGAAAAGTCCCCTGCCCTCTTCTGCACCTGGTTGATCTGCAGACAGGAGCTAGAGCTATTTGCCTTGGTGTTGGTTGATTCAGCAACAGCCAGCCCAGGGAGTGGAGTGGATGAGCAGAAAAGCTGGTCACATGTAGCTTCTTTAAGCAGGCATTCTCTTGCTCCTGACCATCTGTCACTCCCTCTCTGTTCAGCTGATGGGGCGATTCCAGGGGTGTTAGATTCCCTATTCACTATGGTGCAGTTTCCACCAACATCCTGCTCTGGTCGCCCTGGGTGGGAATGGCAGTGGAGTGACCTTTCTAATATTACTACGAGAGAGAGGGGACTGCCAGTACTGCGGGGAATGGGGATTAAGGAGACACACCAAAGTCAGGAAGGGGGGATGGGTGGTGGCTGAAATGAGGAGGTGTACAACCTTCGGTGTTTGAGGAAAAATCTTCCCCAGCAGAGATAAGTGCCAGCTCAGGCGACCATACTTGCTGCTAGGATGATGAGGCACCTCCAGAGTCTGACCTGGACGTCAGAATCTCCAGGTTTACCTCAGCTTTTTAGTGTTGCTGGTTGTCTAACGAAGTTACAGTGAAGGAATTCTTGTACTCCTTTCAACAAAACTTTGCAATATCTTATTCCTCTGCTTGGCACTATGAGAAGAGCTAGAGGAGAAGGGGGGCGGCGGCAAGAGATGAGCTATAAAAATAGCTTTGTCCGATGGCTGCGGCTGTTCCACTCACTGCCTGTAATCCACCCTGTGGCATCCTGGCTGCCATGTGCACTGTGTGTTACATAATGGGAGACACTCGGGCATCACTTCAGCCTCAGAAAAGGGAAAGGGAAAGAGTGACGTGACATTTACACGGCTTGCGCTTCCCAATATGTTCCTCCAGCTGGGCTTTCCAAAGCATGTCAGTGCTGAGCTGCTTTCAGAGGGGTTGATAGGCACCCAGAGAGCGTGAAAATAAAGCATTTCCATTTTGCACCAGAGGGCAGTGGCGGTTGACGTGGGTAGGGGCAGTAGAATGCTTTGCTCGAGAATGAATATAATTTGAGGGAGCAGGAAGAGAGTCAAAGAAAAAAAAAAAGCTCTAAGGTGTCCTGTTAGGAGTATTTGCTGTGGAAAGATTAAGCCATTGGCAAGTGTCCAGGAACTAGGTTGCTTTGAATGAACAAGCCATTTTATAGTCTATAAAATATAGTACTAACTGCCACATGCTCAAAATAGGTTTCAGTGTTTGGAAAGGGAGGGCTTAGTTGGAATAATACATGGGGATTTGCTCGTGTGGGGAGGTTTGCGTGCATCCCCAAAGGAGTTAGGGCTGTGTACATACCATACATTTAAAGCACATGACTTCCCCCTGAGATACCAGATAACTGTGGTTTGTTGAGGGTGCTGTGAATTATAGATCTGTAAGGAGTATAGTTCCTAGGATTCCTGGAGTGAGTGTGTGTTTTAAATGTGTGGTGTAAAATTGGGCCTTTCTTGTGTCAGAACAACTGGCCAGTGACCTGCAGAGAGTCCTGTCTTACACACTCACTCAAACACGCACACACAAATACACACACTCCAAGCCTACTGCCTCCTCACATTTTGCCATATGGTTTTCAGCAGAGTGGAGTACCAAAAAAGAAAAAGAAAAAATACTGCTTCTCAGCTTCACTTTTGGCTGATATCTCCTCCCAATGTCAAGCAGCACAAACTTCTGTGAGGCTTCGTGCCAGGAATACTCAGCTGCAACAAAAGGGGTTCCCTCTTCTGTGTTTCTCTCCTGGAAGTTTTTATTGAGCCACTCGTCCTAATTCATCCTTTGAAGAAGGATCTGGAACTGGTAAGTACTGAGTAAAAAACAGGCCAGTAAGGAAGTTCCAGAAGTCCATATGGGGCAGAGAGATGGGGTTGAGTCCAGAAACTCTCCAATCATGGATCATGGAATATTTGGTCAATTAATATATAGAAGAACAGTACCAGAGTAGTATAAAAAGGGCAATTGGTGAGCACTCCAATATTACAGTAGGGCAATTCCTTTATTAGGAACAACCCAAATGACCTGCTAAACACTGGCCTCTTCCCATGCAGTTGAAACTAATGTTTTGTTGGCAAAAGGTAATCCAGTTTGGGTTGCACGTAAATGTCTACGGCCAGACTCTCTTGGGCCTGCAGTGATGAATCATTTTATTTTAAAATTTAATATGCATGTGTTTGAACAACATCTGTGGAATCAGACCTGCACGCATACTATACAAGGAGAAACAGCAGGGCTCTGTCGATGGCAATCAAAGGACCAAACGCTGAGTGTTTACTTCGTCCCGGATGCCTTGTCTGAGATCAACAGTGACTGTAGATTTTCTCATTGTTCCATTGGAATAATATATATCGATTAGTCAACAGAAGTGAGTCCAGTGTGCATATAGTTCAAGTGGTTTTGTTCATTTCATTTAAATCCTCTGGTAGTGTTGGGTGGGAAGCGAAAATACAATTTGCAAGTAGGCCAGTCTTGGTTGCAGTCTTTTTATCCCAGAGTTGATCATTTACATTAGTGGGGAGGTGAAGACAGCTTTTTCAGGGCTGGGGCCACCTTTAGGCCACACATACCTCATGGGGCCCACTTATTCATAGCTTAATATATATTTGTATGTGGTTGTGTTGTTTTTGCAACCTGTGTAGTTCAAGCTGTGACCCAGTAGTGGGTTCCAAACCTGCAGCAATTACCTAACGATGTTAGGTAATTGGGTTGGAGTTGCAGCCCTAGCTTCTGAAATAGGTAAGAGGAGCCTATGGCCTTCCAGTTGTTGTTGGACTGCATCCCTGTCCATTGGCCATGCTGGCTGTGGATGATGGGGAGCTGCAGAGTCTGACAACATCTGGAGGCCTCTGTTCTAGAAGGCTTAAAGGATGAGGACTGGTGACTCTATAAGAATGTTTCAGCCCTTCTAAAGTAAATATTATTTAGTGATATAGTTAAATTACCCTGGCATAGTGCTTTACAGGAACCTTTGCTCTGCTCTATTCTCATTGGTTATGACAAGGAGAGACTCAAATGACTGGAGAAACTTTCCTGAGCAAGTTGGATTATGAGCAGCTACTTAAGTTTTCTTATGTTTAAATATTGCTTTACAGAAACAGCTGCCTCTGAGAGGACTTTGATGAGGCCCCAGAGAAGGGAAGTGGGGGGTGATGTAGGATGGTTTGTCCCTCCTGAATATTGTTGCCTCATTGGATTTATAAATAACATTCTCAATACCTTGGTTGCTAATTGTTTGTTAAGTATTTCCAGAAAGAATGAAGCAATTTCCAAGAACTATCATCATTGGCAAGGGAGATAGTTTGCTATGGAAGCCTTTTCTCCTTCCATATGCCAGTTGTTCTCTACATTTCCAGTAATTTTTATTAATTGTCCAAGATCCTCTCTCTGTGCCTAAGAAGAAAAATAGGCATTTACAACCTTAAGTAGTGCCATGGATATGATATGAGGTGCTCCTCATAGGTAGTTTCAAATGCTTGGGAACAGTGACCCCAATCAGCAACTGTGCATGGCAGAGAGGCTGCAGTTACTGGAATGTCTCCAGGAAAGAAGGGTAGTAAGGGGTGTCAAATGCAACAGTCAACCTGGCAATTCCCCATTAATTCAGCAGTGAGGTTGCCAGCCTTTTTTTCCAGCAAGGTTTTTCAGCCTTTATCAGATGCATTAAAGGCATAAATTCAACATTTCAGCCTTTTCCTAGTATGGAGATACAGTATTAGGAAAGCTCCTTCTCCTCCTTTTTCCTCCAGGTTAATGTTTTATTATTAATTCAATAAATATGTTAAGAGCCAGTGGCTTAAAAACTTCAGCACATAACAAAGATACCAACAAGTCTCAATATCTGTAGACCCACCTGTCCTCCAGTTATCTGTTCCCTCTCCATGCTCCAGTAACAACACGATTGAAGTTATGCACAAGCCACCTTATGCTGTGCTATTCAAGAGAAACCAACATGAGAATAAAAGCAAGCTAAAATAGAGGGGTTGGAAGTAAAAAGAAGCTCTATTTTCATTAGCTATTCCTCAAATGTTTAAGGAAAGACTAACATGTACAGTGGTACCACGGGTTAAGTACTTAATTCGTTCCAAAGGTCCATTCTTAACCTGAAACTGTTCTTAATCTGAGGTACCACTTTAGCTAATGGGGCCTCCCGCTGCTGCCACGCCGCTGGAACACGATTTCTGTTCTCATCCTGAAGCAAAGTTCTTAACCTGAGGTACTATTTCTGGGTTAGCGGAGTCTGTAACCTGAAGCGACTGTAACCTGAAGCGAATGTAACCCGAGGTACCACTGTATTACTAAAGCTTAGCAGACTGCTGTTTTTGATAGGTCTCCCATTCTTTTACCGCTTGGCTCTCTCTGCCTCTAGGGTGGGGGGAGATCAGAAGGAAAGCTGAGCAGCTCTGCCACCACAGAAGCATCCCTTACCTGGATTGCTTCTCCAGCAGTTGTGAGAGTGTTTCCGCTGCCTGAGGCTGCTGCTTCACCTTGCCTCATGGGTGGGCTGGCTCTGGTTTCAAATGTGATTTAAAGGTGTAGTGTGAATGCAGCGTGTTTCATACATGTTTTACATCCTAGGCGGCAGTCTGTGCTAGCTGTGGCTTTGTTGTGGTCCTTGGATGACCCAGTAAGATGGGTCTATCCAGATTTCCAAGAAGGCTGAGCTGCCTCTCTGGACAGGGATCAAGTAAGGGTAGAAACACAAAACAGATGACATGCAGGGAATGAGTTCTTTCAAGTATGTGCTGGGCACAATCCTGTTATGAGCTCTTCCAAACTACTTTTTCTCTTTTTCTTTTGCATGATCTGTTACAGATAATCTCACGATGGCTCTTTCAGACTGCATCTGGTGAACTATTGCTGCTTAGTACTCTAGATTTTTTTTTCTTCCTTACCTGCCCCGCCTTGTTCACAAAACTTGCACCTCAGTTAGGATACTCCTGTAACATCAGTAGTAGTTATATAGAAGAGGACATTTTGGCAGGAGACAGCTTTCATCTAGGGTTGGGGGCAGGAGGAAAGGGTGAATTTGTTGGCATTTATTCCAACTTTGGACCTGGTCACATTTGCATCATTAGTTACAAACCTTCCTATTGCCTTTCCCCATCCACAAACCCACCCACCTAAATAGCAACAATCTCGAAGTGCCTTTGAGTGACTGCTCCTCTTACTGTGCAATCTTAGGCGTGCTTACCTTAGAACCAAAGGCCCTCTTGGAGCCGGAAAGATGGACATTGAATTGCAACCTTAATGTAAAACAAGTGTATTTCTTATTCCCTTGATGAATTGTATGTTCTTTGGCATCCTGGCTAGCTAATGTTTCAAACTGGAAAAGAGAAAACAGCATCTCTTCTATGTGACAAAAGTATTTTCGCTTGGGAATCCACGGGCTGTTTTTAATTTGAACACATTGTCTTGCTTCTATTACATGAAACACTTCTGCTGAGGAATTGCCTTTATTCAGTATGTGTGACCCTCTTAAAAAGCTTTTGAATGGTCTTTTTTTGGGGTGGGCAGAAGAGCAGGTGGGGGAAGAGGCAGAAGAAGTAAATCGGCTGCTAAATCTTCACCTCTGTAAGCCAACATGACCTTTCAGTTGGCCAAGTGTGCAGAATAGAGGCCACAGGACTCAGCCAATATTTGGGCAAAATGACACCAGTCAAATCTGATCCATTGGGCAGGTATGTATTCTAAAGATTCAAACCATGGCCACGAAATATATCTCTGTTGAGAAGACGACAGGTGAAGGGTTAACTTGCAGCAGCAGCCACATGCAGCAAAGGGCTCTCCTCTCTCTGCCTGCCAGCTCCTGGAGACTAGCAGAGAGTTAAGGAGCTGGGAGTCTGACGTCAAGAGGGCCAGAATAGAAGACTCTATTTATAGGGCTGTTCCAAAGGGAATGGGAGACGCACAGACAGAGAGATTGTTCACTGGCTTGTGCTTGCAGGGTTGTTTTCTCTGTTCTTAACAGTGCAGGCAGCTGCCCCACTAGCTGGCACAGCTGCCTTGTTGGGAGGGAAATGGGCTCTCTCCACTGGCCACATTTGGTCTGTATGTCCTCCCCATTCCTTTCCTACACAACCTCATAGAATGGTTACACATCCTCCTAATATAATTCATTTAGTGTCCAAATGCAGTACTGGTACTTTCAGTATATGATAAATCTCTTTCAGTGAATAATTCCTAGCATTTTATCCTGTGACCTACAAGTCTTTAACCCTTTTCCCAAATGCATGGGGGCTGGCAGTGGTGAATGAAAGGTACTCTGTTTAGAATCCGAGGTGTTCCTTACATGTTCTGAGGCTGTGATCTGGTACTGAAAACAGATACTTGCAGGTAAATCCATCCCGGTCTTGACTCATGTCAATATTTGCTCATATTCCCAGGAAAGAGTTGCAAATTCTTTTGGGAACTTAAATTACCTGATTGAATGTTGTTGCCATGTTATCTGTTTCCTTGTCTCCATGGGAAAGGATTGCTAAAAAAGAAAAGAAAAAATAGGGGCGGAGGAGCCCTCAGGCATAACATCTGTGCAACCAGTCCTCTCTCCAGGTTATAAGATTTATGCAAAAGCAAAACACAGAGTCCTGTGCCCTGTGATACCACTGTTGCCAATTACTTCCAAGCTTTCAGTCCTATCGTGGAGGATGGCACAACTGCAAAATGCCCTAGCTTGAACACAATGCTCCTTTGATATTTTTTCCCACAAAGTTCCAATCCTAAAGATATATTTACTTCCCTAATCTAGGAATAATCACTGTGCTACTTTCAGTCTCTCCTCTGCAGCATTTTGAGTATGCATAATCATTGCGGAGTTCTGTTGTTGCATTCCCTTTTGTGCTTTTTGGCAATGGAACAAAGAAGTCTTTCTTCTCTCCTAGTTATCTGACGTATGAAGCAGAAATGTGTGTTGTGATCTTCGTTTCCACCTAGAGATTGTAGTATCTTTTAACTGGAACATAGCATATCTAGCCTTTACACACACACACACACACACACACGGGAGCTTATAATCTCTGCAGCAATCTGTAATACCAGCATCTGGGGCTGGATTTGGGGCACATGCAGCAGCATTTGTGATGTCAGTCTAATTTGTGAATGAGCGTAAAATGGTTGCAAAACAATGAATCCTATAGGCACCCTTGTCAATCAGTCATGGTTGATGGCAGCTCCCTTTACTTCCTGCAGTACAGTCATTACACATTACAAAACTCAAACTGACACCAAAACCAGCATCCCTCTAGTTTTTGGCTTTGCCAGGGTCCAATGTCACCACAATGTGCGAATACCCACCTCATTGTGTAGACCACATCATTGGATGGTGGGGACAGGAAATGCACACTGTAATGAAGCCCATCCAGGTTGGCCAATGGGCAGGGATGATGGATGTTGCAGTCCAACATTTGAAGGAACACAGGTTCCCCACCCCTTCCTCAAGGACTAACAAATTTATAAAGACATTATGCCAAGCAATTCTTCGTTAGCTTTCCTGCAAAACATGCCTATCCTCCTGGAAGAATGAGGAGTACACAGTAAATCAGAGACAAAGCTCAGAGGTAATCAGAAAAATATATAAGAGATCCATTCTTCTCTGTGCTCCCTAAAATTCACAAGGAAAGCTTCCCTTTGCTTTACCTGTTTTGTCAAAGTCAGGATCTGTTTGGGGGCTATTTTGGAGCCTTTCTTGATTCCTTTCTACAAGACTTTGTGCAGCAGAGCCCATCATTTATTTAAGATACAAAACATTTTATCAAGGGAGTGGATTGTATGCCTCCACTTACATACTGATCTAAACACTGCTGCTGCATGCTCTTGGTTATTGTGATGTGATGGCAACAGCAAGCTGAGACAGATTCCTGTGGGTTGTGCATCCTCTCCCTCCTGCATAAGAGAGGTAGAAATGTGACTTTCCTTGGAACTCTGGAGACACATATTGTAGATGGCAGTCAGAGGCCACATGCACACCACATATTTGTAGTGATATTATGCCACTTAAAACAGTCATGGCTTCCTGCAAAGAATCCTGGGAAGTGCAGTTGTTAAGGGTGCCAAGAGTCATCAGAAGACCCACATTACCCTCCTCCCCCACAGAGCTACCATTCCCTGGGAAGGACTGATTGTGCTGTAGGGAATTGTGATGCTGAAAGACTACATGACAGCAGTCGAGACGCATCGTTCCAATCATTAACCAAAAGAATTGGAACAACCCAGCAGCTTCTATCCCATTTGTGGTTGCGTTTGCTGAGCACAAGTTAAACATAATAGTATTGCTTGCCGGGATATAAAGCACTTCTCCTACTCATGATTTATGGATTGAAGTTTTAAATATTAACACAACATAAATAGGCCAAATAGCTTTTATCTTCACTGACTCAAAGGCTCTTCTTTAAACGAACATAAAATCCTTCCTTTTGTAGATAAAGATGCCCATCTGTATTGCTCATGAATCAAGTCTCATTTACTTTGAAAAACTTAAATCACACTTGCCATGGTGGGAGGACGGTAACAAGCAATGATACTTTTTCTGGAGTCAGATACAGAAACCTGAAGGTTGAATTGAACTTTGCTTATTAGCTCTTGTTTTGTGTCTCCTGCTGCACACTTCCCATTCTGACACTTGTTGATCTCAGGGGGGGCGGGCAAAGCTGGCCTTTTAAAATTAACAGTTATATCCCACCATTCCTCCAAGGAGCTCAAGGCAGAATACATGATTTCTCTTACCTGTCCCCCCCACAGTCGATTTTAGCCTTGCAACCACTCTGTGCTGTAGGTCAGACTGAGAGACCACCAGCCCTAGTATTTCACGGCCAAGTAAGGATTTGAACCTAGTTCAGCATCAGTGGACTGTCCTAGTCCTAGTCCAGCATCATAACCATTACACCACAAGAAAAGCCCACTGGGCCAGAGCGGTGTCCCACCTAGTTCTGCACTGTGTTCTCAGTGTGGCCAACCAGATATCTATGGGCAGCCTGCAAGTGCGTTCTGAGGGCAGCTCCTGCGGTTTCCAGCAACCGGGTATTCAGAAACATACCGCCTCTGGCAGTGGAGGTAGAGCATAGTCATCAGGGTTAGTGGCCACTGGTGGCCAGCTTTATTCTCCATAAGTGTGTCTAGCCCTCTTCAAAAACCATCCACGTTGGTGGCCATCAACTGCCTCTTGTGGGAGCAAACACAACAGCTCTTGCTAAAAACAGGGGGCTTTATGGAAGCAGGCCTTAATTAGAACATTACTCTTTGGACATGAGTACCCCATCCTCATGGGACGCGGGTGGTGCTGTGGGTTAAACCACAGAGCCTAGAGCTTGCCAAACAGAATGTTGGCAGTTCAAATCCCCGTGACGGGGTGAGCTCCCGTTGCTCGGTCCCTGCTCCTGCCAACCTAGCAGTTCGAAAGCACGTCAAAGTGCAAGTAGATAAATAGGTACCGCTCTGGCGGGAAGGTAAACGTCATTTCCGTGCGCTGCTCTGATTTGCCAGAAGCGGCTTAGTCATGCTGGCAACATGGCCCGGAAGTTGTACGCTGGCTCCCTCGGTCAATAAAGCGAGATGAGCGCTGCAACCCCAGGGTCGTCCGCGACTGGACCTAATGTTCAGGGGTCCCTTTACCTTTACCCCATCCTCACAATGCTGGGATAAAGAAAAATAGAACCTTGCTGCAACTGTGTTACATCAGTGACATAATTTCACATGGTTCCTAAAGCTAAAGTAGAGCAAGCCATCTCAGCAAAGGAACACATTGGCCTGCTTTTCAAATATGCTGATCCTTTCAAAGGCAATGAGCCCTGCAAGTGACTCTGTGCATTTGCAAATAATAATCAGCAATTTTTTAAACGTGCAATTGCCCCTGAACCTACAGCTGAGTGTTTTTCCCTTATTTACAGCCCAGGTTTTGTTCTCACTGGGAATGACTGCAATATTAATTAATGCTAGCCATTCGTTACGGAAGTCAATGAAGTTAAAGGAGAGAGAAAAACTAGACGAAATTGTTTCTGATAAGCACAAAAGGTTGTCTAAGGTGACACACTGTGAGGTCAGCACAGCAGAGGTGGGGAGGAGCAGGAGGCCTGGAAGCGTAACCCCTCCAGCGAATTAGTGGAGGGGTCAGGATGAACGAGACTCATTCAGCTTAAGTTGGAGGGAAGCCAGAAAAGCAGAGGTAAGAGCACAGACAGGCACTTAAGGTTTTAAGGCTGGCTATCCTTGGCCCAGGCCTTTCCTACTTGCCTGTGTTTTTGTTGGCAGACTTAACATCCCCAAACGAAAACCTGCATTGTAGGGTATAGAATTGTCACACTCCTGAGCAAGAAACATAATATACAGTGGGGAAGAGGAAGAGGTGGCACTGGACTATATCAAGGGGCAGAGGAAGAATAGGAGAAGGATGTTATGGAACTTATCTTGTTAACTGTTCATTTATACAAAAGTCATGAAATGTGTGCATTAGCCTGAACCATAACCCTTGAAGATGGGGCCTGATTCAGAGGGACCGTGTACTCTGCCACTCATCCAGCCTATGACATGCCATGGCATTCAGGAAAGAAAAAACTAACCTAGAGGTGCCAGGAGACCAGCTCTGCCACAGGGAAAGGGAAAAGGAGCATTAGATCAGCATCCCAGCACGTAGCCTGAATTGGTTGGGGGTCTTGCACATCTAGCAAGCCTGCTTTTCCCCCTCAGTTAATTGTTCTGCCTTTGCTCACTCCATACTTCCAACAAGTCCAGCCAGCAAAGTTGGCATTGGTACATTTTGAATTGGAGAGATGCAATTGTTTACACTTTGTGGAAGCCACACCACCTTTCTAGTGCCTGCCTGCTGTTACAATGATGTAAAGGGAGGGATCAGTCTGATTCTGATCTGTGTCAGTTTCACATACGCAACTCTGTTCCACCCCGTTTTTGCATTAGTATGCAAATTATGAAACTGTACCAATTCATACTTAAGTATACATTCTTGAATGTGTTTTCTACACAATAGGTGAATTTCTAAATGCATCTTCCCTAAAAAATATTTCATTTTCTTATATTTGGAATTCTCAGAAAGCCATGTTCTGCCTATCAATGAAGCCTGTAGGAAAGCATTCTAGATGGCTGCTTTACAGTTGCAAAAACTCCACATTGTGGAAGCTCAAAGATAAAACCTGAGCCTCTTCCTTAGCAGGGTAACTGACATTTTTACTCTGGTTTTTAATTAGTGGTAGCTAACTTGGAATTTGGTATGGATGTTTTGTAAATTGAAAGTTTTAACATGACTGATACTGCTAATATGTACATAAACTCTGAACTGATAACGTAAAAGCCAGCAAACTAAAAAAGTAAAACCAGTAGATAGCCTTATTACTATTTCTCTGGGGTTTTTTACACCAGCCCCTGTACTGTTGGGGAACAGCTCAAAAACCTTAAGACATATTACCACATCAAACTCTTCTAGCTACAATGAATTATTTAGCAAAATCTGGGCTTGCAGTGCTGTAGAATGTAAGGCCCTCTGTGAAGCTGTGATTTTCCAGCTGCTATTGTGTGTGGGAAGCATGTATCTCCTATTTAAATCCAATAATCTAAATAATTGAGGCTTCAGCAGTCCTACATTCCAATCCACTTTCTCCAGGCCTGTTGCTCTGTCTTCACATCTTAAGCATTGCAAGATCAGCCTTCTTTTCAGTTCTCCGACAGCCCTCCCTTGCCCTTCATGGATGACTCATGCTGTAAGCTGTTGTTGCCCTAAGAGGGAATGACAGCAAGCAGAAATACCAGTGCTGTTGACATTATAACCCATGTTCAGGTAGGATCCCTCCCTCTCAAATGACTCAATATTTCAAATTCTCTTAACATGGGAGTCCCCTGTGATGAATGTCTAACCACCACCCCACACCCTAGCTTGGGAGAAACTATCCAGGAGTTTCTGGAGACATGTTAGAACTTGGTGCTCTGGCTAGGCTACCAAAGCACTATTGTGACCAAACTTGGTATAGTTTGTTACTTAGAGGAAGGCGCTTAACTTGAAGAAAACACTTTCCCTTTTTTAGGTGCTCATAATGGCGGCTTCTTAAGTGCTGCATGACAAATACTGCACATTCTTTCCAAAATACTGGCTTTTGCATGCAGTTACAATCAACACTCAAGCAACGTTGAAACCATCATAATACTCTTTGCACATGTCAGGACACCAAATCCTGAAGCACTGGGCCAACTGAACACTTAAAACGGTCTGCCACAAAAAGCCCCTAGTGGCGATTGCTACTGCTACCCAAAAAACCTATTTTGTTTAATCCAGGAATAAGGGCAGTGTGTTGCGGATCCTAGTTGATTTCTGGACATGTCTCACCTTACAGGCTAGCAGGGGTAGTAGTATTACGAAACTCCAGTGCAACATTATTTTCTGAGTTCTTGGTTAGTATAGCATTATGTAGTAACATGCTTTCATTTTATTCATATAATTAGGGCACTTTTCGTGATTTTGTTACGGTTAACTTTGCATGCTCCGACAATCACTAGCACTTGTCATGCTGCCATGTTTTAAACACTATTTGGAAGCAAAGCGAGTATTTTCGCAAAGCCCTCCGATTGCATTTACCAATAGCATTTGGAATAACCAATACACTTAAGGGTTTTCTTATATAAGGCAGAAATTTTAGAAAATGTTGGTATCCTTTAAGCTAGGTGTTGCCCCATACACCTGACTTACTTCTAATACACAAATGTTAAGTCAAATTCTTACTGAATTCAGTCAAATTTACTTCCACATAGAAATACTGTGGTAGAAACGTAGTCCAATTAAAGATGTAATAGCCAGGAAAAGGTCGTGGTGCTAAACAGCATTTTCTGCTTTATATATGGCATTCAGTGGCTTCCAACCATGCTTTGGGAGATTTCATTGCTGCAACATTTCCCGTTATCATCCAGGTGGCTTTCAGCAGGTATCAGTCACGTCTGGTCTGTGCTATTTCTGCAGCGAGCTCCTCGCTCACCCTGGGGATGTCTCAAAAGAGCTGAGCCTGTCTTCAGGACATTTACTTTCTGGCTTTAGACTACTGCACCCATCTGGAGAAATGTCCCTCCCAATCCCCCCCAAAATCTATTTCCCACCCTTTAAACCCTTAGTGCCCTTGCACAAACAACAGGGACAAAAGGCTATTATATATCATGCTTTTAATACAAACTTAAAAAAATCTGGAACAATAGAAACTGTACAGATTTGATCAACCTTTGTTGTTTTTTAACTAAATCTCTAGACACGCCAATGTCCTGTTCCAAAATATTGCACAACATTCTGAATACAAAACTCTGATTGTATTCCTCCTTCGCTAGAGAAAAAAGAAAGAAAAAGAACGAAACCCCCTCTGGATCCCTACTCAATGGCCCCCTGCATGTAAGAACCAAAAAACCAAACAAGAACAGCATGGACCTCTGCATTAAAAAACATACATAATTCTGTCCTCTTTGTGTCCATCCATACTCCAAGATCACACGTTGCTGATTCGCTCTTCAAAAAGGGTCAGGAAGGAGGGAAGCGAGGGGAGAAAAGGAGCTTTCACTGCTGCTTTTTTAAAATTTTCCTGAAAAAATATTTTTTTCTCTCTCCTCTAAGAAAAAATCTTGAAAAGAAAAAAGTTCAATTTTTTTTTTACGTTAGAAATATACATATATTATATATACCTCTTACATTTTACAAATGTAGCAAATTATTCAATATAAACGGACAACAAAAAAATTAACACAAACCCATAAAAATAAAAGTTAAAAAAAATCTCTTTTTCTTCCTAAGAAACCAGGTAAATTAGTGCAGGTTTTAAAAATAAAATTGAAGCTGAACGTCTAACTCTTGAGACAACAAGACCAAAAAAGAGGCCGTGAGTTTCATTGTCGCCAGCACTGGAAATGCTTCTGAAGCACGGTATGTGTTCCTTTAGGAAATACAGAGGTTGGTCCTTCCCCTTTTCCTCCTTATGAACGCAGACTTCTTTTCAAAAAGCAGTTAACAGGACAAAGCAGTGTGAAACATCACATGTTGCAGGTGCTAGTGAGGTTCTCTCCCTCCCTTCAATATACTTAAGCCTGAGAAGGGTACATAACCCCACCCAAGGCAGTGGCTCAGGGCAGCTTTCTGCTGCATGTGGAAGTTCTCGGCGGAGATTATGCTGGGCAGATAGGGAGCCTCTCCTAGGGAGGAAGTCCAGTGTAAAAGCATGGCAGTCTACAGTACATGTTGAGGGGAAAGAAGTGGGTGGCAGTGGTAATGTTGGGAGTGGGGGTGGGGTGGGGGGAAGACAAACAAATGTGTTTACTGAAGAGGTCTAACGTGTCTTGTTCAGGTTGAGGACTTCTAGCTTCATGAAACTTCACCCATCACATTACTGCCCAATAGTATCTTCTTCCCTCCTCAACCCCATAGTGGCTCACAGAAAACAGGCAGAATGCAAATAAGTTTTTTTCTTTTTTAGTGTCCTTTTCCTCAGCCCAGCAAAGAGGCAGAAGTAAGAAGGGGTACAAAGAAATAAAAAAGGGCTCAACTTGGGGATACCTAGAGAAGATCTCATGCATAAGCCACATCGCTGTGGCCTGGGCAGGAGACATTTCCCATCAATTTCACCGAATGATCTCTAGTGCATCAGAGTTAGGCATCCTTCACAGGAGGACAGATGCTTGTAGCAGTTAAGGCTCATATACAGTCCTACAGGGAATCCTCAGTTTAGCTTAAGTGGAAACGCAAGTCTCCAGGTCAAGTCACTGGAGAGCTCTAGAATTGTAGCTTATTTATTCAATATGACTTTGCCAGAGAAGGTGCAAAAGCAACACTTTATACACGGTCCAAACCATGCTGTTTGGGGGTGGGGAGCAGATAGTGATGGTAGAGAGAATATGCCTAGAGTATGTAATCCACAGCCACATCTATGTTATCTCCCCATAAGCTCTCTCTCACCCCTTATCGCCATAGATAAGTAAACTTTTGGACTCAGTAATTATCTCACAAGGCATAGATGGGGAAAGGTTTGCCAATCATCTGCCAAAAGAAAAAGAAAAACTCACTCTTGAAGGCCACTACTGTCCCTGTCTTCCAGGCTGTCCTCTCATGACAGAAAAGGGAGATGCAGGGAATACCATTAGGATTCCTAGTTCAATAGCAACAATAAGGAAGGAGAGACTCTACATTCTTATCAGAGAACACTTTCTTCTCACCACATGTTGAGCAACATTCTACAGCAAGCCCACTTCATTCCTCATGCAGAGTCTCGAAATGGAACAAGTCCAGACTGGACCTGATATGTGGGGCGCTCTTCCGTACAGGAATGCCTGCTTCCTTTCAAATGAAAAATCATAAGGTTTTTGGTCAGAAGTCTTAAGAGACATGAGATTCAAAGTGCAAACCCTCATGCTATTCATCCAGAAAGCAGTCTGCACTGTAACTCCCTCTTCCCTGCCAAAAAGTAGTGCTATCATAGTCAAGAGCAGGAAACCATTCTTTCCATGAGAATTAGTAACCAAATGCTCAGCTGTCAACAGAAGAGCTCAGAACCCCATAAACCAAGGCAATTGGTCCAGAGGAACATCAATGGGGGCTGCTCAGGCACAAAAAAAACCCTGGAAGGCCAGCTCTCACTCCTACCCTTGAAAGAGAGTGCAATATACATGGATCAATTTTTCTCACAAGTCAGAAGTGTTTGCATCTAGAGTCCTATTTATACATCATAGCATTAGCAGCTGACACGGGATCTAAGCTTCCCAAAGAGTACATCTAACTCCAGGCTCTTAAGGGGGCTAAGGGGAGAGGAGGTGCTTACAATGGAAAACTGTAGGGGGGAAAAACCTGTCCCAGATGCTACAATGCTGCCCCTTCCAGCATTCCCCTGAAGCTAGAGGGGCTAAGGCCTTGCCATCACCAGTTAGCGCAGGAAGAAACAGAAGCTGAGAACTTTGTTCTACTCCCATTTTGCAATAGGAATACAAAAACTGAGTTATGAGAAATGAATACATTTGCTCCACTGTCTGGGCCTCTCATTACACACTGAGAAGCCCAGGCCTACCCTAGGAAGTGCTTGAGACTTCACACATCCAGAAGCCGTCTAAATCATCCCCCATCACTCCAAAACAGGGAGGGGGAGAAATCAAGGTATCTGGCTGCAAGGGACATGACAGCACCCTGAAAAATGCCATCCTTGCAGTAAGAATATTTGAGAACCAGTTCCAAGAAGCAGCATGGGACATAATATAAAGTGGCTCTGGCTCCCACCACTGCTGGGCTGGAACAATAACCTTCCTCATTAAGTGTACAACAACGGATAGGAAAGAGCACAGGAAACAAGTTTAAAAAAATAATCAGTGCTTCAGCAGCGCTTCCTGGCATGACACAACGAATCAGGATTTGTCTCTTTCCAAGAAGCTATATTTATAAGATTTCAAATATTTCTAATTATTTTTTCTCTTTTTTTGGAAGTTATTTTCCCCAGAATACTCTCATGGTGGTCAGTTGGCCAAAACCACTGGCTGGAACGACTGGCTGGGATACTGCATGGCGTTCAGATTGTAGCTGAGTCCTTCCACGAAGGGTGTCTTCTCCAGAAAGAGGCTGTTGGTGCTGCCCCCAAAGACCTGAGCCATGTCAAAATTGCCGCCGCCGCCACTGGCACTGAATTGGGATGCAGGAGGCATGCCGCCGGCCTGGTTTTCGGTGGCTACACCATCAAAGAAGAGGCTGCTAGCTCCTGGCGATCCACCATTGTAAACAAACTCCTTGGCATTGGGGGAGAGCTGAGATTGAGGGGCCGTACTGCCCCCGATGAAGTTCAGAGAATGCATAGACAGGGAGAGACCTTTGTGCTTCAGCAGGCCATTGGTGGGCGACCTGGCCAGGCGCTGCTGCTGCTGTGGTGGAACCCCTGTGCCACTGGTGGCTGCTCCAGCTCCTCCGCCTTTCTTCATCTTGGTTGAGCCAAACTTAGTGGCAGCAAAAGTGGCAGTGGTGAAGGTAATGGGCTGGGCAGAGCGAGGGATGAACGTGGGGCTGGGTGACTGGCCAAACGATGGGGATGGAGAATTGGACAAGGAGTTGTCCTGGCTGCCAATGGGGACGAACACCTGAGCGTCAGGATTGAAGCTGCTCTTGATCTCCTTGTCCAACTCGGCTGCACTGCAGCCCTCGCTGTCATCTAGATATAGGACCTTGACAGACCCTTTCTCACCAATCTGGTAGGAGACCTCAAATGGGTCAATCCAGACACTCAGTTCTTCAGGAACATTGGCCCGCACATCCTCTACAGCCAGCCCACTCCGCTTGGCTGCCATCTCGACTACGGGGTCCACCGTCTCCCCAATGTGAACACAGCGGTAGCCAGAACCCTTCAGGGGCTTCTCTGGGTACCAATGGCCTTCATATTTTTTCTTCAGCAGCCGCTCTAGCTCTTCACCAAACAAGTCGGCCCGCCTCCGTGGAAGCTTGTTGTACAGATATGAGATGATGAAGTTCAGAGCAACTTTGATCTCCAGATGCATACTCCCTTCACAGCAAGCAAGGTAGGGCAGTATATTAAAAATAGACAGCGGACACAAACATAGACGGATTTTGGCTCCAAACAATTCTGAAAAAGACAAAGAGAAATGAAATGTAAGGTGGAAATATTGTATCCTTAATACTGTTGCAGCACAATAGTTATACTTTTAATTGCAGAAACTGATTCCTGAGAATTCAACATCATAGCTGGCAATAATAAATCAAAGACTGTGCAAAGTGCATTTGCACCTTGACGATTGTAAAGAAGAATATCCCTTTATGCGTTTAACACATACACATTTCTTTGGTTCTTTGTATGCTGTCAAACATTATTATTTATTAGTTTATCTCTAGACCATTCACCATCCAAAGATTGCAAGGTGATATACAACATAAATAGCTGTAAAACTACACAATAAAAAATACAATAGATCCTTTAAAAAAATCACAGTAAGTTAAATGTTATAAAGTAAATCAAACCAGCAAAATATATGCACCCCTGGAGTGGCTGAACTTCCTTCAAGAGCCTCAATAAATAAATACATATTTTTTAAAGTGCCTAAAATTGCTAACGAGACCAACTGCACCTCTAATGGGAAGGATTCTCATAACTGGGGTGCCACTGAAGAGAGGTGTTGCTATCTGGACAATGCCATTGATAGCACCACTAGCAGAGCTTTCATGTAGTTGCTACTGTCTTAATGAGTCAAAGTTTCATTTTAAGACACTGGAGCAAGGCAGATCAATACATTTCAAAAGACAGAAACTAGTTTAGTGGTGATTCATCCCATTGTGGTAACACCAGCGATCCTTGACATTGTAATATTAAATAGATAACAAAAAGCTGAAAAGGTGTTTCTTCTGAAAATAGCTTCAGAAGGTCAACTCAGATAAACAGAAGGTAATCCTGGATGGAACTAACAGTAGCTTCTGATCCCAAGTGATATAAAAACAAGGCATACGTTCATCAGGAAGACTCAGGAAGGTTAGTACTATGTGGCCTGGAAGAGAACTTTAGGTCAGGCTTTCCCAACGTGCTGACCTCTAATGTTTTGGTGTACAGCTCCCATCATCACTGACCACTGGCCAGTGATGAAGCCCAAAACACCTGAAGGACAATAGATCATGGAAGACTGGCTTAGGTTCCCAAACACAAACTTTTCTTCTTTATCCCCCCATTTTTTTTACTAACATTCTAGGAGACCTCCAATCATCACCATTTCACTCATTCTATTAAATACAACTCTAAATGCCCCATAAAAAATAATAGAAAATGAAGGATATTAAAAATGAAAGCTATATGTATTATCTTGGCAGCTTAGCAGGATAGAGACTAGCTTTTTGCTTCCTTAGGATCCCCTATAACAAGTGCCTACTAAAAAAGGAAGGGCAAAAGGATACACTCCAAACTTCAGGCATATATGTTAAACTGCTTCTTCTGGTGTGGTGTTTGGAGCTAGTAAGAAATATAAGCTTATCCTGAAGAAGGAACAAAGGAACAACAAAGGAAGCTACTGGATAAGTTTCCATCTTACACGCCATTTCTGAACACTTGTGGCAGCTTATCTGCCTACAATGTTTGAAACTGCCCTAGTGTACGAACAGCTGAAATTAGACAAAATTGTGTGAAAGAAGGAATTAGCACACAATGACTGTACAAACTGTACACAGGTAAGATACTGAATTTTCTACCAGAAAATGTAGTGATTATAGGTGGTGATTCCTTAAAACCAGGGTTGCATTCACCAAAAAGAATGCCTAGTTGCCATTTTGGGGCCAGACAGCTTGAAAGTTGTATTTTTCAAAATGACAAATTTTTGGTTCCTGAAATTCATTCTGATTGTGCAAATAAAATATAATATAAAGAATTCTACAGGATGTGTTGCAAGTGTGTGAAAACATTCAAGACCCAAGGATTCCAGGCATGCATCTCGAGATGGTGAAGATGGCAGGCATCATCCTGGCGCCTGGGCATCTTCACCTGGCAAATTTCAAACACTGGCCACCACCACCAGTATTTGAGAGAGTAGACAGATTCATGGAAAGTAGCCCCATCAATGGCTACTAGTCATGATGGCTGTATGCTGTTCTCCAGGATCAGAAGCAACATGCTTCTGAAAGTTGCTGGGGAACAAGAACAGACTATTGGGCTTATGCTGTATTTGTTCCCATAAGCATCTGGTTGGCCACTGTAGGAAACAAACTGGATTTGATAGGTCTTTGGTTTGAACCAGCAGGACTTTGTGTTATTGTGTTTCACTAAAGCGTTAAAAAACTAAACTCTGCATTAAGCATGTCCACAGAAACCTGCTGATTCTATGCCTGCTGTATTATCAAGTTGCAGCAAATAACAGAAGAGCTCTCTAAAAAAATTAATCTGAATGCAGTCTTGTATAGTTGACCATGGCCTGACCGCTAACAGCACAGCCCAAGACCTTGGAGCTTGTTTTTCAGGAGTTACTAAACCGTGAGAAGTTTTATCACAGCTATTTGAATGTGCTTCTTCAAATGGAAATTGCCACAGGAGAAATTTGAGTAAGGCAAATTTCTGAAAGGTCAACTAGAAGCAGAACATTTTCAAGCTAGGCAGTCAAACAAACTCTTTAAGATGGAGCCTTCCAATGGATTTCTGGCTAAAGAACTATTCTTAAAGCAATGATCCTCAAATTTCTCCCCCCACAGAGCCCCTGTGGGTCTTGGCAAACCCCTAAATTCTGTTTATGCCTCTTGCAGCAATTATAATTATTTGTAATTTTATTATTACATTTGCATACTGCCATTTATCCAAAGATTACAGGGCAGTTCGCAACAGAATGCACTGTGCTAAATACTGTATGACTTTTAATCGTATTTTTATTGCTTCTTCTTTTCTTATATTGTTATTTTGTTGTACTACAATTTGAATTTCATAGGATTCTATAGAATTCCTTCACCAGCATGCTGTGGAACACCTGAATGATATTCAGTTTGGGAACCCCTACCATAAAGCACACAATCAGCTTGGAACAGAAGCTCATGTGCAAGTTCAACCCACACCACCCTCAGTAAACAAATAGGCTTACTTCTGCGTTTATTCCACATATAGCAAAGTTTCAGTCTGCTGTACTGAAAGCCTAGCAAGCTTGAGAGGGTAATACATGACTGGCATTAAGAGACCTTATATTTCTATAAGGATGACACATTTTGGAAACTAGCTACTATAATTCAGATCTGATAGTATTTTTTTGTTTCTAAAGGGACACAGAGCTGTCTACAAGTATGTTTTCAGGAAATAAACTGTTTTTGCTTATGTACATGCTGAATGCCTTGGTCAGAATATTCAGTTACAGCTCACTTCAGAGTAATTATGCACATGAGTAAATACCACCAAGTTGAAAGGGGCATACTTGCAGATAAGTGTACAAAGGATTGCAACTTTCAGACCTAAATACCATTGTCCTGATTGAGGGGTGCTCTTTCATAGTATGGCTTTAAGACAGGCATCTACAGCTGGAGAATGGAAAGACTGTCTCTCACAGGAGTTCCCTTGTCCATCTGGCTCTTTCTCTCTCAGGGAAATGAAAGGAATGTATTACTTTTCTTCAAGCAGAACTTTGATGGTTGTCAGTCTTTAAAGATAGTACGAAAAACTACAGATATCTAAACTTCTACTCTTTGGATATACCATGCTGCATTTATCACTACAATGGTAAATTAAATGTTTGTGTTATAACATCTATACAAATAATAATCATCAAACACTAGCTGACCCCACATAATTTAGCACAACAGTCTAAATTATTTTAGAAAAAAGGTCCACCAAGGAATATAAATCTAGCTTACACGTCAACAAAATAAGCTTTATATCCATCAGGATTCAGTAATCCCTAGGCTGTTAATATGGCAACCTACACAGGGGATGACTGCAGGTGGCAAAGCATAACAGTCAATACGGAATCCCTTGTTTTCTCTGCAGAACTTCATCAATAAAGGCGCACATTACCTCAGGACTATGGTTCTGAAAATGTCAGAGGCAAGTAGCAATTTATTTTGCACGAGACAATTACAAGCACATGACACAATGTGGAATAATGAGCTACACGACATCTGCCTATGATTCGATGCAAGAACAATCTCTGGCATTAGGGAATAATGTCTCAGTAATACAGGCATTGTCAAGGTACATCACTTGCACATGAGGAAATTCTACAGTGGTCCAGTCATATTGAGTAAATACTTAAAATAATGACCTTGTGAGCCAGGTTTCTGACCCTTACACAAAATACGACAATTATTGGGGGGAGGAAAGCAGTACAACGCTGGCTTCATAAAGCCATCATTGCTTTACCCAATATAAGCCAGAATCTTATAATAGTCTCCTAACATTTGCTTGCAAGCCACACCCAGGCAAAAGAGCACCCTTCGATTCAGTTGACCCCACCTCACCAATGCACCCAATTCAGAGGATAATCTGAATTAAGTACAGATGCAATACAAAGCGACGGTGCCTGGGGAGGGGCAAGCCCGAGGAAGACACGTTCTCGATCCACGATTGCACAACCCACTCCCTCTTCTCCTGCCAAAACCTCCTGCGTCTGTGGGCGTTATTTGCACAGGGCACCTCCCTCCCAGGCCTCCTCGCGCACGCAAAACTGGCATTACCGTCCCGCACGGGGACCTGCTCCACGCCCGCCCCCTTGCCCCACAACTTCAATAATCGCCCGTGCCAAGGTCCACGGATGAATGACCCAGCCAAGGAAGCCTCAACACCCATTAGGGCTAGCCCCCTCCCCTCCGCTCTGCCTCGACTGGAGTGTCCCGGGAGTTGTACTACGTAGCGAGCCCTGCTTTTCTCCTACACAAGATGCAGCGCCTGGGCGAGTGACCTACTTTGCCTTTTAACTACCCTTCTCAATATGCTTTGCGCCAAAGCTGGCCCAGACAGCTAGCGCCTGCTCAGTGGAGCACGGCACAAAATTTTCCAAGGCGCATGCGCTCTCTGTGCTCGATTGCTCAACGCTTCTCCCCCCCCCTCCATCCCCCCCCCCCCCGGCCTCAACATGCCATCTTGCATTGTTGGATTTCTATGTGGAATAACTAATTTCTCGGCCTCTTTCTCCCCCGCGCGGAGAGGCGGCTTGCGGGGCGGGAGATGGATTAAGCGGAGGAAATTTCAATCAGGGCTTATTGTTACGGCTGCAACTCACATCTGCTCCTGCTGGGTAGCTCAGAAGTAGACAACACCCCCCCCAAAAAAAGACACACCAACACACACACACACAGGAAGAGCTGCTAGGCCTACGAAACAGAGACTTCGCTAGGCGTCCTTGCAATACTCGAAAGTAAATCCCCGCTAGTACAAGTGCGCCTTGAAACTGACAGCCAAGGCACCAAGCCGGGAGATGCGGCCCGCACTGGGGGGCGAGGAGGAGGAAAGGCCGCTTCCCCTGTTCCCTCCCCAACCAGCAGCCGGCCTCCGCCTCCCCTTCCCGAGGGATGCACGCACCAAAGAACCGCTTGCAGCCTCCTCTTCCTAAAGGAACCCCCCCCCCCCCAAGATGGGCGGAGGCCGAGGAGAAGCGCAGGCCGAGTGAAGGTGATCTGGCCCTGACCTTTACCTCCAGGCTCTGGGCTCTCCTTTCAGGGCCGCCCAAGCTTCTGGGTCACAGGCGCCCCCGCCCCATAGCCGAGAGCCTTCCCTCCCGAAATCCCCCTTCTCAATAATGGGGGGCCACGGAGATGACACCCCAAAATTAAATTCGAGGGCAGTGCAAAAATGTGGGTTTGGGCTCCAAGCCGCCCCAGGCCCACACCTGCAGGGCCCTCCGAGGCAGATCCCTGGGCCTAATTTACCTCACAGGGTGGCTGTCACGATGAATGAGAGGAAGAAGACGGCCAAAGGCCCTTCCCACACCGAAAACTGCTCCCAAAGCCGAGTCCAGTGCTGCCGTTTGGTTTCCCTGAGCCTCCCCTCCTCCATCCCATTATTAAATCACTGCGGGAAGGAGAACAAGTTCATCATCCCACTTAAGCTTTGGGGCTGCGGGAGGCTGGATTTCTCCCCCCTTTTACCCCACACTGTAATATAAACATATCTATATTTGCTTTGTTTTAGGTCTGCGTTTGTGACATAAGAAATCCTAAAGAGGCCCCCGGGGCTCTATCTATTCCGAGGAGGGAGGGGGAAAGAAAGTTCGAGCACAAAACGGGCTGGAACCATCTTTTTTCCTGACAAAAGCCGAGCTTTTGAGTATTGATCCGGATTGAGCGGAACGAAGCGGAACAGAAACCATCTTTTTCCTCGCTTGGGTCCCAAAGATCCCCCACGGCCACCGCTTTGGTGTTGTTGTTCTTGTTGTTGTTGTTACCTCCACCACCGTTTACATTCTTAAAAAGGATCGAAATTTCCTCCCCTAATTCACACGAACCTGGGAGGAAGGCAGAGAGGAGGTTTTTTTGCACGATAGGTGGTCCGAGGACTCGATCCTCGCGAATTACCTGAGGGATCTGGGGTGGCTGTTGTTGTTTGTTTTTAATCCACTCCGGTAAAATGAGTAAAAACAAAATGGTGAACCGGGGACATTTTTCAATCGTTCAACCCAAATGACTTTCAACCTCCCTTCACCATGAAATGAAAAACATTAATCGCTTTTGTTGTGGGGGGGGGGGGGAGTGCCGTGTAAGAGACACAGCGCTATTAAGACTAAGGCAGGGATTCATTTTTTCCTCCTTTCTTTTAAAGGGGCAGAACAGATCTGCCTACGACGATTTGAGTAGAAGCCAGCCCTTCTCTCCTTGAGAGAACCAGGAGCGGAGTTGGAAGACTGGCGGCTTCTGGAAATCTTATTAGCACAATGCGATTAATTCGTTCCTTAAAGGAATATACGAGGCGCAAGCAAAACCCCAACGAGATAAGCAGGCGTGCGGAAGAAAAACACCGTTCAAGAAAATATTTAAATCGTGTGACTATGGAAATCGTTCCTCTTCCTTTGCCCTCATCACCCCTCAATTCTAGCAATAAGCCATCACTTACTTCTTTTTTTCAGCACCAGGTGAGATGGTTTGGTGGCTTCTTTTTCTTTCCAGGGTGTTTCTTGGGAGTTCCTCTCTCACAAAGTGCTGATATGGTGGTGGGCGTTCGATTTTTTTTATATAAAAAAATTAAATGGATGCTGTTTTAGATAACTTCTCCCCCTTCTACAGGCCCAATCAGAAGTGGGGTGGGGGGATGTTGACTGGGGCGCCCCCTACTTCCTTCCTTCCCTCCCTGCGCAGGGAACCTGAAGCCACCCTCTCCCTGGCCCAAAGTGAGCAAAGTAAATGAAAAGTTTCACCCTTAGCAACCCTGCGCATGGATATTCCCTTCCACACCCAGGGTGACGCGTCCTGCAAAGGACAAGGAAGGGGAGGGGAGGGAGGGCAGGCTGGAACTACTTTTCCAAACACTGGTTTTAAATTAACCCGTTCTGCGCCGGGCGCGTTATATTGTTTTTTCAGATGCTTGGAAACGCGTCCCGTAAAGAAAGTCCGTCATTTGCCACGGATATTTATTTATTTTTTTGGTACGTTTTAATGAATTTCCCCTCTTCATTCTGTGACAGGCAACAACTTGTATTCAGCCCTTCAAAGAACGCTCCTGAGAACAAACCAAGGAAATTTTAAATAGATTGGACCCCTTTACTTACTTCCGAGTAAACCTACATAGGCTTAGGCTGCATGAGAGATCAAGCTTTTATACTGAAGACTTTGCCCCTTGTAATCTGAGTTAATTAATCTCCAATAACTACCAACAAGCTTTCTTCCATACACATAATCATTTATGGAGACAGAAATGCTCCCCGCCCCGAAAGATGTGCTGGAGGTGGGGAAATTCCATCTTTCCCACCCTTAAGCCTCACTAATGGTGTGAGTGGGTGGTTAGCACCTTTCACCACCAATTAGTGAATGTGAATATAGAGGCAAGGGTTGGTAATTATATTTGATTCTTCTCTGCTATCTTCAGTTAAGGCTGAGAAAGATTTCAGACTAAAGCCCTGGAGAGCTGCCAGGCAGTGTGGATAATACTGAGCTAGATGGACACATAGTCTGATTGGATATAAGGCAGCTTCCTGCATCTGACAAATGAAGCAAGAAATATTGTATAGCCTGGTGGTATCTATGCATGTTTATTTGGAAGAAAAACCCATGATGTTCAGCGGTGCTTACTTCTCCAGTAAGAACCGTAGCTTTGAACAAATATACACCTATTCTGTACCTCCTACTTTACTCCATTAAATGTTGATAATGTTTGTATGTCGTCATACCAATGAAGGATATTTGAATTAGACTGAAACTGAACAATCTCTCCCACTTCCCGCTGAACATGTTGGTTCACCCAGTCCTGTAACCCTCCAGTCTGGTGCTGTCAGATGCCAACTCCAGCCTCAGACGGCACAGTCGACAGACAGGGGTGATAAGTGATGTACTCCAGCATTAGAAAAATGCTCACTGCAGGGTCAGCCCAAGACATTTTGCAGCCTGAGGTACAGCACAAGATGGTGTACTTCCATTTGATATACACAATGCAACTGGACTGGTAGCTGGATTTTATTTCATCACTGGCAATGGGGGCAGTGGCCTATGCCACACCTGTAGGAAGCAGGTTCATTTAGGGCGGCCAGGCCATGTGGCAGGCAGAGCTCTGGCATCCAACAGTGAAGAGTGAATCTTGGAGCCAGGAGGAACGCCTGTGAGGCTGCCTCTGCTGCTTCCTAGCATCTGTTGCCTCATATGGCTAGTGGTAAGCATAGGCCCTGTACAAAAATTGGGTTCTGTGCTTAGATTTTTTAAAAAATAAACATGCTGCAGAAATAACATTTTATAAAATGACAAGCTAAATATGTTTAGGATGGATCTGTAGATTAGGGCAACAGCGTTTGTACCACGGAGTAGGACCACTATTTGCAAACACATTATTCAGTTTAGTTAAGAACTGCTTAATGTAGGTTAATTCTTATTATAAAATATGTCCATAATTTTAGTCCACTAAATCAAAATTGTGTTGCTTCCCTCATTTTCATAAGAGATTGGCTTTTTTCAACCAGGACAATGATGATAGTAGCAGCTGTCTTAATTATGCCATAAAAGTGTTTCTGTGAGCTGATTCAGTGAATGGAGGATTATAGTCGAAATTTTGTTCTTATTGATTCAATTGGCTCTTAGTACCTGTTTATATTACATTTATCTCTCAGGAAAAATCCACCTGCACTTTAAACATACAATATTTTGACAGGTGAAATTGACACTCTATAATACTTGTCTCTGTAAATCAAATTAAATACCCTGCACTGCAGATTTCACTCATCCTTTTCCATGCATTGTTCCCAAACATGAAGTGGGTGTAAGTGGGGTAAGCTTTTAAATTCCTTGTGGCCATCCTAAGGAGAAACCACTCTGAGGAGGCTGGGAGAGCAGCTTCAAGCCATCTTTTCTAGGATCTTAATTATGAAGTTCCTCTCAAACCTCTGCATGGCAAGAATCTTCTTTAAAGTACAGTAAGATAATTGCCTTTTGAGGGTGTTCTGCAGAATAGGCTTACCAAGAGAGAAATCCTGTACATCATGTATACTCAAAAACAAGCCCCATTAAGTTCCATGGGACTTACTCAAAAGTAGCGTTTTCCAGACAGGTAGCTATGTTAGCTGGTTGCTGCAAAAACATCGAAGAACCCTGTGGCACATTAAAGGTAAACACATTTATTATGGCATGAGCTTTCGTGAAAGAGAATCCGTTTCATTAGATGCAAGAGTCCACTCCTTTGGTGTGCAACGGATGACTTATCTATATCTAGCATTGACAAAGTGGTGTTGGTGCGGAATTGGAGACAAAAACCTAGCTGGCTGTTGTTCCTGTAGCTCTTTCGCGGAGCCATACCCTGCTAAAATAGTCTTGTCATAGTAGGAAATTGGATCCCCGACCATAGCATCTTTCAAAAAATGGCAGCTGTTAGTTTCTTTAAAAGGGAAAGAGAGAAGGGAGGGTTTGCCCTTGCCTGGAAACCGTGGGCTACGACTTCACAGCTCTGTGGGAAGCTTAAAACTATCTGCTTTTTGAGCGCATGAACTTTTTAAAGAAAGAGCTCGCTTAAAATGCGTGAGGTAGTCTTGGCCCCTTCCCCTTCAATCTATGGAGAGGGCACTCAGAGGCACATTGCGCAGTCTCAGGATACGTTCTCGCTTCACAACAACCCAGATCTTTTGCTGGCACGGAAAACAGATCCTGGAGCTGAGGGATCTCTGCGATCCATTCCCCAAATACAGCCCCCCCCCCCATTTTATTGGGAGTTATCCCCGTGGTTAAACCAGACTATTGAGATCTGCGTGTGCGCGAGCGTGTCCTATTCGTCGATCGACAAACCCAATTTTATTTTTTTCGTTGGAATCGGAGCGTAGAATATACGTGTTTATTTGTAACACTGTGGCATAAGGGGTTGGCGTGCGCCATCAGATCTCCCCACTGGCTGCCTTGGGTTAAAGCACGCGAACTGCAGGCTGCACAGAAGCGCACCTCTATTTCCCTGTTTATTTTCATCCTTCAAATGCCGGAGGGTATGCAAATCAGCTCACAGCCCCTAAACAAAACCCCACAAGGCACGGATGTCAGATGGCATTTTAACTATTCATGGAGCACGTTTCCCCGCTCTCAATTGCAGGTGCTACTCCGCACGATTCAGGGACTACTTTTTCAGCAGTGCGCCTGTGCATTTGCCTTCGTCGACGTAACTTCAGACGCAAGCACTGAGATAGGCAGAACAACCTGCAAGGTGTAGGAGCGCAGGCTGTTCTAAAAATAACAGCACCATGCTAGCAACAGCCTTCCCATTGGCTGGAGTCGTTAGGGGGCTCTGCAGATTGGTCTGCTGCGTTAACCAGTAGGCTAAAAGCGGGGTGGGGTCGGCGTGTTTTGTGTGTAAAACTGGAAAGGCAACAAGGTTGCTGGGAAGTGTAGTTTTTGCCCGTAGGTTCCCTAAGCCTGAAGTTGCCAAAGGAAGGTTAAAAACAAGACTTAAGGAACGATGTGAAGCTGTGCTGTTCAAAATAAAGGATGTGTTGTATTTTATCTGCTCCCATGGACAAATATGCTGTTTAGTATGCGTCTCCATAGAGCATTTTATTGGTTATTTATAGGGAAGTGTAGAGACACATTCTGTGCATCTAAACCCCTATTAGCGCAACTATGGAAATTATTCTATGTTTTTCTTTTGCCTGTCTGTATAGCACACAAGCAGGAAAGCAGGACAGGTTTAGACTGCCCTGTATGAACCATTTAGGTCTTATAGTAGATAAAGTGTCTCTCTACTCCTTATTCCTCCTATTCAGAGTTAAGCATGCCAGAGCTGCATTTACTACTTACAACAAAAGCCAGGGGCTTTGGCATAGTCCTAAAGCCAGTAGAAATATCTTCGACAGCATTCATGTTACTGATTTTTATCGTATGTTAATATTTATTTACTACACCTCTACTAGAAGCTCCAGAGATGTAAACAAGCATATAAGGACAATTTTGCCAGTCATATAACCAGTGTAATCCTAACTGCGCTTACTCGAAAGTCCACGTTTCAATGTGGCTTGTTTACTCAAAAGCACAGTTCAGTATTGAGCTGTAAGGCTGCATTCTTAAATATACATGCTTGGAAGTAAACCTCACTGAAATTAATGCACCTGCTGGGGGCATACCATGGATGATTAATTAATATGAAATGAAATATTACTTGTATCAATAGGATAATTTGCCATATATTATTAAAAATAATTTTTGACATGTTTTAAATCTGGATTACTATTCCTGTTGTTCAATGTGCTGCTCACCTCCATTCCACTCAGTGGGACGTTTGTAGTTTCCTATGCATAGTAGGAAAACTTGGTAGATTGTGCCCAGAGTGAACATAACAGCTCCTCCAGTTAAAATAACAATGCGTTTGTCCAACAGGAAGTTAGAAAACCTGCTAATCCAGACAACAGAAAAGTAGGACAGAATTAATATACAATTATACCAATTTGACTTAAATGAGACTAAATATTATGTCCCTATCCTAAATACACTTAATGCAAGTCTTTTTAAGTTCAAATCTCATTGTCCAGAAGACTAAATGGAGCGCTCAAAAGGATATGTTTTTCAGATTTCATATAGTCAACTCAATCTACATCTAGTAAAATGAAATTACAGCAGCATTTCTATATACATTTACCTGGAAGTGTCTTATTGAATTCAGTGGGACCTCATTTGTTCCATAAAAGTAAATGGACCTTAAGCTCATTTACAGCACAGTTCTATTAGAACTACTGTATCTTAAATCCTGGAAGCTCATATAATTAGAATGTAATAAATGTACAGCCCAATATGCAATCTAGCATAACAGGTTATGTTCTATATGTAGGCTATATGATCATCATAATCATTATGTATATTAATAGCAAACTCAGTTGCTGAGTTACGACGGCTATGTAGCCAAAACAGGGCTACTGAAAATACAAGAAGTAAAAATATCAGCATGCTTGAGAGAACCCGAAAATAAGCAAAAGTAGGGGAAAATAATTATTTAAATTGTAATAACATTTTGTTGCAGGCCCCACTTGTAATTTCATATTATTTTGCCAGCATATTTTGTTGTTTATTGGGCAGACAATGTTCCAAATATTTAAATAAAGACAAGGAATTTCCCGACACACCCAGAACTGTCCACTGACAAACTATGTAGAGATGCCTCAAGCATTAATTTTTCCATGGTTCATATGCTCTTTTTACAAAGGTGAAATATAATATTCCAGTCATCTATGCTATACTTGAAGGAATACATGCACCCTGAACCACTATGCATGTTTATGAAAAAACAGATCCTTATATATTCAGTAAGGCTTGCTCCACAATACATTGAAATGCAGCACACACGTCTATTCTCAGATATATCCGTCAATGATTGCATCTATATTTCCATGATCTTTTCATCATTCGTATCCATTTGGAACCAGTCAGGGAGAATTAGGAATACAACTGAAATAGAAAACATTTTCAGCAAAGACACACAATTTATTATTAAATCCAGCTACAGTATTCCTTATTTTGCTTCTAGTAAACCAGCCTTACATTAGACTGACCAGTCCAGTTTCAAACTCACACTGCAATTTATGTAGCTTTTCTAACAGTGCAATATCCTATACATGTCTACTCAGAAGTAAACTCCACTGACTTCAGTGGAACTTATTCCTAGGCGAGTATAGGATTGCAGCCTAAGATTACATTTTAATTGATTTTAAATTGGATGAAATTGTTTTGCACTTTTTTTTAATTTCCCAGGCACATGGGCAGCCCTAATGGTATTTTATTATATTATTAAATCAGTTTTTAGTATTTAGTAATTTTATTATTGTATTTTTTAATCTGTAAATTGCTTTGGAACTTTTTAGTGGAAACTACCACACACATTTAATACACTTTAAAAATAATCCAGAAAACTTAGTTAATATTGCTGCCGATGACTGAATAAATCCTATTCATAGGAGAGAGGAAAAACATTCCTTCCACCATACTAGATTTGCTGTGAGTTTTTAATACCAAGAAAGACCAGTCAGTCTATAATTAGGTGTAATTAGCACTTACTCATTGCCCAGCATTCTTTACCTTTGCATCACCTGACACTTACAACCCAAGGAAATTAGTTCTTTCCTGCCTTTCAAATGAAGAAACAGTTTGACAAGGAGCAGTTACTCACCATGAAGGTGCAAAACACAATATATACTACAAAGTCAGACTTATTCATCTCAAATCATCCTCCAATTTAGTTCTCTATATCTTAAGGTGAGAGGTGTGGACTTTTGTCAGGGGAGGAAGAAGCCATTCTCCTCCACCCTCTTCTTGATTTATAGCATTAATAGGGCACCTGTGGCCATCCAGATATTATTGGGCTACAAATTCCATCCCTCCTGATGATTGATCGTGCTCAATGGGGATGATGGGATGTAGGCATCCAACACCATAGATTCCTCATCCCTCCTTTATGTCCGTTTCCCTGAGTAGACTTACCAAGCTGGGAATCATGGGGGCAACTCTGTTTTTCACAGTCTTTATGCCTTCCCTCAAGTGCTCACCTGACTTGGGAACTTGACTAGGTAAGGTAATTGCTTCCTTGACAAGGATAGCTGGGATGGCAAAGTCTGAGAAGCCATGAGACAGAAAACTACTGAGTTGATCACACCCATTTTAAGATGGTTACATGTAAGACTCAGGAAGATGATCGGGCATGTGATACACATGATTAAAGCATATTACTAACGGGCTATTATGGGCCATTCCAGGTCTCCTCACATGAGCAAATGCCAGCTTAGTAGGTATGACTCCTTTCTTGGCCTAGACAAAACATTGCAAGTTTTATTTTCATAGAACTTGGCCAGCTGTGCATCTAATGGGACACAAAGGCATAGATGTGAACATAACAATGCATTTTAAGCAGGGCTAGTTGAAAAGACCCTGATGTTGAGAAAGATGGAGGGCACAAGGAAAGGGGACGACAGAGGACGAGATGGTTGGATAGTGTTCTCGAAGCTACCAGCATGAGTTTGACCAAACTGCGGGAGGCAGTGGAAGACAGAATTGCCTGGCGTCCTCTGGTCCATGGGGTCACGACTAAACAACAACAAGTTGAAAGGTACATAATATATTCTCAACACCAGAGAGCACAATTTACACAGACCTTCCTACAAGTTTTGTTGTGTATGTGTTTTTTTTATTTTTACAAATTGTATTATTGTAGGACCAACATGAGTACAGCATCCATACCATAAATATTTGCTTCATTCTTTCTATACAATAATCTCACAAGGCAGGCTTTGGGCTCCATTTTCAGAGGAAAAGCCAGGCTGAAATATAGTGACTGGATTTGGGATTGGTAAATGCAGGTTCGAAGAAACTATTCTCCGTAGAGGTTGCCCTGGTTTTTAAATCTTTTAAAAACACTCTTTAAACTTTGTAACTGAAGGATAAGGAGCCTATGCCATTAGCGACTACACATCAAGTGGTACAAGCTTTTGAGTGCCAAGGTCGCTAAAAGTAGTGCACACTGTATCTTGGTAACATTGGTTTCCCTGGAGATTTACTAATGCAGGCCTGTATAATTTGTAATTCCTCAAGTTGAAAATAGCCCACCAGCCACATTATTGTGGCATGCCAAGCACTCCCCCATTCCAATTTTTGCAGGTCCAGGAAGGAAGTAAAATCAAGTTTATTGAGCCCCTAGAATGGCTGCCACATGCGGCTAGTGGAATGCATCCAGCTTGGTGATAAGGCAAGTAGTCTCATAACAAAAAGTTGCAAAGAAATCAGAATAAATTTCTTATCTGAGCAGCCTGCTTTACATTGTCACTTTCGTTGGATTCTTAGGCATTAAACCAGTCTCTCAAACCTGGGTCCCCAGATGTTGTTGATACCATGGTCAGGGATGATGGGAGTCGTAGTCCAACAAGTTTGAGAAAGGCTACATTACACAAACACTTATCAAATTTAAGGTATCTGTGCCAAGTAGAAGCAAAACTCCTCATTAAGACAGCAGCTCACATTAAAAGGAATGTCACTTCTCTTTGTATCAAATATTTTAGTCTATAACATAAACAGTAGACCAAGACAGAATCTACAAATCATGTCACTTGTCATGTTCTGAACACTTTTCATGTTTTTCCACATTATCTTCTTTTTCTTGCATACACCGTTTTCAGCCATTCCACATCATAGACCCAATGTGGGGAACCTATGGTCCACCAGTCCTCTCCATTTGGCCCATTAGGTCATTTGGGCTAAGCCATGCCTACCTGCTTTATACCTGATATGATGTCTGATGTAGGACAGATGAAGACATGGCCATGCCAAACTGGGGTTGCAAGCACTACCAATCTAGAGTACAGAGTCTTCATTTTGAGAATTAATTTATCATAGAAGCATAGAATTGTAGAGTTGGAAGGGACTTCAAGTGTCATCTAGTCAGCCCCTGCAATGCAGGAATCCTGCCCACAGCCATCCCAGGGAGGACTCAAACTACCAACCTTCTGGTTAACAGCCAGACACGCTGACCCATTTTGGCACTGGTGGCTACATGACTGGATAGATTTGCAATATTTTGCGTCTTGAGTCTTTCCATTCTGGTCCCATCCTCCCATCCAATTGCTCCCCAAAGGTAATATATCTTATTGGTCCCCAGTACTAGCTCAGTAACAGCCTCTAGAGCCACTACCATTTTTTGTAAAAAGAAGAAAAAGCTTCACCTGCATTTAAAAAATTGGAAAGGCAAGAAATATTATGAAACCAACTATAAAAATCAAAATTCCAAAAGTAAGCTTTTGGAGGTGGTACAGAGTATACCGAGACCTGTTCTAGTTATAGCATTTGAGAAACAATGTTATTCATGGCTATGCTGTAGTGGTGTGTTAATATGCTTTGCCTAACAGGCACAGTGGACTACGGAATTGAATAAGGTCAGTTAAGAGTGACCTGTTTTCAGAAACCCTGGAAGCAAAGGCTGAGGTCCAGGGTTGCGAGTATGTAGAAAGCTTGTTGCTTCTCTGGCTGAACCTGTTCTGTGGAGAGTAGCTTTCTACCATGTAGAGGCACCTTGGTGCTTAGAAGTACACGTTTATTACCACACCTTTTACCACACCAACTATTTCCCTTCAGAGACGACAACTTGTGCACAATGTCTGGCTGTGATTTGGAATCTGGTAATCACAGCTCATAACAATGCCATTTATGGGATGGAAGAATAATCTGGGCAGGGCAACACCCATCTTTTTATAGTCTGCTTCTCATGGGTCTTTGTCTGTAGCAGCAGTAGGATGTCATTTTCCTGCTGCTAAACTAGTTTTATGTGGATAATTGCACTAGAACAAAACTGGGTAAATCTCAAATGGCAACTAGACTTTTTCAACAGTAGGCAAGAATGGCGGTTTTACAGCATAGGCATTTCACACTGATGCAAGACACATGTTAAGGCAATATGAACTGCTGTTCTTATAAGCCTTTCAGTGCTGTGGGCTTCAAACTTGCCACTGTTGGAGGATATCATTTTATACATATCTAACAACAGGAGCCCAGAAAGACCAATATGGAGAGATTCAGAGACAGGACCCTCCTTTAGAAGACTACTATAAAACTTTATTGATGCATAATTCACAAAGATGCTGTGGCTTGGCTTACTTCAGGGAAAATATAGGCACGGTCATAACACTAAGTGAAAGGATTCAGTCAACAGAAATTTAGGTTGCTTATCTATAAAGGGGGAGATTGGAAGTCACAAGGGCTGAAATGTAAATCTCCTTCCTCTGAGTCACAGATGCAATAAAAATGCTCAACTCCTTTGGTAACATTAGGGACCACTGAGGAATGGCAGGGAAGACAGCAACCTCCAAATTTAGTTTTACATACTAGTTTCTGCAACAAATTTTAAGGACTAAGAACAAATGAGCTGCTTTCCAGTAAGATGGCAGTCCTTTTTTAAAAAAAGAATCCTTGCAGTCTCCAGCAAATGTACCATGGTGGAGATGGGATCACCTTTTCTTAAAGCCATACTTCTTTCGCTCATAGAAGAGATCTGTTTTTGAGCTGCCCAGATTGACAATCTTGGGACAGCCATCTCGCTGAAAAGGAACAGAAAAGGGATATAGTTAGAACAACGGTAATGCTAGTAAATGTATCACACAAGTTATTTCACAGCTCAGATAGGGTGTGCAAGAAAAAATAAATCATCACTCAACACAAGACCCAATTCTGATACACGTACTGGCTACAGATAGTTACGCCAACCTTCCATTTGAAGTCCAACAGAGATTCTGCCACAAAGGCTGCAATTCTAGATACGCTTAATTATTTCTGAGTACACTATTTTAGGATAATGCTGCAATTCAATTTTCTCTACCAGGGGCGTATGAATTCTACATCCAGAATAAGTTGCACAAAGCTCCTTTATTTAATCTGGCCTTGGTGTTTGGGGTTTTGCAGAATTTGGAGTGTTTTTGCAAAGACAGAGGAATTAAAAGATCAAAGTCATACTCGGTAGACCCATGAAAATCAACATATTTAAGTTAGTGATGGCTGACATGGCTACCCAAAGAAAGCAGGCATGGACAGTGAGAAATATTAAGAGCTGTACAGAACAAGAAGATTAAGCACTTTGCAAGCCCGACTCAAAAACTTTGCTTCAGCTTTCTGCAGATACATCAGAATATTTTCAGATTTATCTAAACCACCATAAGAGCTAGAAAATGAAAAAGCAACAGAAAGCCAATATGTGAGCTCCTCAAGGAGTCAAATAGCATGCTGCTGTTCGACTCTACAGTATTTGATGGCTTGAGGTAGTTCCTGAAGAAAGAACTGATGTTCTGAAATGCACTGAGCTGTAAAAAATCTCAGTTGGCACTTTTGAGAAGCTTCTCCATTTTGCATTCTTTCTCATTTCTGTGGCACCTTACAGACTGCTACTGGCATGCAGTGTTCGAAACTCCCATTGTGACAGGGAATTTCATTAGCACAAGAAGTTTCTGAGCTCTGGGTGCAGTACTGCGCCTAAGATTTCAGACTAAAAATTGCAGAGTGGAAGGAAAGGAGGACCCTTTTCTGCCTCCCCACTTCCAGCTACTCTCCGAAGACTGGAGAAGAGACCCTCTGAAAAATATTAGGAGGGTAGGCAGGGGAAGGAGTAAAGCACATGAAAAATGAACATAATATTTTAGCTGCAGTTCATTCATTTTCAGCTTTGTATGCTTGTTATAAAAAAGTGCACCTAGACATTCTGTTGCTGCACCCATAACATAGGTTTAAGGTGCCATTTGGCTCCTATCTTCCATATCTCAGTTTCTAACACTACTGGCATGGCAGCTACAGGGTTAGGCAGGTAGAAGATCATTTGCTGTTGAATATGCCAGGGTAGTTTGGATTCAGGGTAGGCAGGGACCGCCTATTGTTCCAATAGCTGATGTGAACGGATGAAGAAAAAGAGCGTGGTACAGTTACAGCTGGAGGAACCCACCTTACAGATAATTTTCAGTTACATTTAAGCTGATAGATCTGTAAACTTTTTGCAGGGTGCTGGATTCTGTTCACCAACCTACCCGCTCAGCAGATGCAATATTTTCCTTAGTTTACACTTTGACACAGGAAATCAATAAATACCTCCCCAGTCTGAAGTGACACATTTTGTGTGTGCCCTATGCCACATTTTCTGGAGGGGCACTTTCATTACTGTGTGATCAGATGAAAAGCAGACAGGGCGCCCACACAACTCTTAAAGGTGAAGGAGCCCTGGCCTCTTTTTCACCTGGATACCCTATTGTATTCACTGACAAACTTCCCACAAGTATAGAAATAGCTTTAAAACCATTTCCAACTGCACTTCATAGCCTCGCCATTTCAGCATCTGTCTGATTTGGAGAGGATCTTCTTCATAGAATTCCATCTTAACCTGGGTGCAGCAGTACTTTATGCTAAAAGAACCCATTGTTACTGACCCATTTTCTTCATACTGTCTAGCAGCCCTAGTGCCTTCTTTTCTGTCTACAGCGGAGACGAGTTTATGCACACATTCAACATGCACTCAACTGTGGAATCCAATGTCGATTTACTCATAAAGCATCTATCCCACCATAGATGGCTCTAATGTCACAGCATCTCAAACAGTACTTTTAAATGGAGGTAGTCAATACACATTCAACTGCAAATCATCAAGTAATGTATATGCAAATTCAAAAAGCCTTTCCTTTTTAAAAACCTCCTCCTCCCAAGCTCTTCCTACACAGTTAGTATCAGAGAGAATGAAGCTAATTGTCAGCTACTCCATTTTCAAGAGCGATGCTCTCTACTTCTGCTTATTTTTCAACTCAAATGCGAGACGGCTGGGTAGGAACAAGGTCACTTCTATTGTCCCTGCGTAGTAACCAGCAAAAGAGGTGCATTTCACTTTATAGATAATTGCATTTCTGTGGTACAATTAGAGCAGCGAGGTGAAAAAAGAGAGCACAGGAGCTCCTGCACCTTTAAAAGATGTACCTTCCCTCTTCGCTACAACTATTAAAGATGCATGAGCCCTGACCTATTTTTCACAAGGCCACTTTAGAGTCAAGGCATTTTTTCCTGTACTCATTCATTGTTAAAACAGTCTGAATCTGCTCTTACTGTAAGGGTTTCTGGTACAGAAGAAGACCAGCTCTACTGTGGCAACATTGTAATACCCATCCTCAGACAAAAATATAAGGTGTCCCAAATTCATAGAAGGGACCCTGAGGGTCATCTAGTCTAACCCCCTGCAACGGAGGAATCTCAAGAAGTGACATTACAAAGGAATTTGCAGGACTGTGTCACTGGAGAGAAAATCTGATACCATTGCTACTTACAAACCACCCCACCCCAAGACCGCTAACCCAGATTGCTGTTTAGAATAATACTACACTACAACAGCTGGTAGTTGATACTATAGTTTTATATTAAAGGTTCAACTGCCAATGCTGATTTTTATTTTTTAAACCCCTGTCCTTGATCTCTTGTAATCTAAGGCATGAATGAAATCTGTCTACTGGTTTGCAGCCATAAGTTGTTTTAGAAGAGTTTGAAATTATAAATTATGTTAGTTTTAGGGCGCTTTCGAAAGAGACAAGTATGAATAGGCCTTTATTGAAGGTACTGGACATGAGAGCATATAGATATTAGAATATAAGCATCCCAGGCTTCAGATGTTTACCAACACATAGGCCAACGATAATAGTTAAGAACAAACAATTGCAACTTAGAGAGCGGAAAAATGCAAACCCCTGTAACAATCTTACATCTTTCTCCTGGATGGTGCATTCTTTACAGTAGTATGCATCAGAGACACCAGGACCTCCACATATCACACAGCGCCCTTGATAAGACCCATAGTTGCACTCATCACATATGCGCACCAGTGTGCAGGGCCGCACATAAGAGTCACAAATAACACACTTGCCATCACCTGCAAAATAAGTACACGTATTTCAAGTGAAAGAAAAGATGCAGACAAGCCACCCACAGAAAGAACATACACAGCCTATTAGATTACCCACAGAACATGCTACAAAAGCAAAGCGTCAACTGGGCTTGCTTCCAGGCAGATGTGTTTAAGGTGGAGTTGCCACACCCCAAATACAATGGCTTGTGTTGTTTACAGATAAAAGCCCAAAGCAATTGGCATTTGATTGAACTTCTCCATAAACCAGTCTGCCACATTTTTTAAATTTTTTAATCATATGTAACATCAAATCAGCATTTTTGTGCGGGGATGAACACAGAATGCAGTATCACAGATACATCAATCAATCATATAATGCCAATGCAATCTTCTACGCTTGAAAGGTATATTCAGTGATCTTCTTTTCTTAATTTGGCTTTAGGAAAGGCTGAAAGGGCAAGTGCACTCATACATAATTGAAGCCATTATTGCTGTAGATAGCTCTTGAGGTATGGAACCAAAGTTAGCAAGTAAGTAAATAGCCAACAGATGGCAATGACAAGCACTGCCAGCCTGGACCATATCCAAGCAAATGACCTCAAGACGAAGAGCTTCATATCCCATTACCCTCGTCCATCTAATCTTTATTCCTACCAAGGACTTGTTTAACTTGCTCTTTCTTTCGGAAGGTGAACAAATTCTTTTAAAGAATGCTGATAATTTCCTGGGTGACAGCTACAATAGACCGTCTCATAGTTTCCCCCCAGTAGTGCTTTATTTCTAGTTTCGAAGATGGGGCAGGAGTAGGGAGCCATTTCATTTGTGTGGCAAGTAGCCCTGGGAAGCACCCAAGTGCAGCACCTTCTACTCTCTTACTCTGCATCCCTGGGCTGAAAAAGCATCTCTTTCCTGTCTGCAATAGCTTGTGCTGTTATCCTGTCCTTTTATGACCAGGAGAGACAGCATATGTTACCCCAACAGCGATATTAATAAATGCCATAATCTGCCCATAACTTCATCCTTTCGGACATCCTTTACTTCTGCCTAGTTTCACCTCAAAATGGATACTAGCTAGCCTGGTCATTATGTGGCCTGAAGTTTTGCTTTCACTTTACAGGTACCTGTGATTTAAAAGGACCAGAGGAACAGCTGCAACAGTGCTGTGGAGACTCCAGAGTGCAGGGGTGTGTGTCTTTTTTCAACACAAGGGCTGCCTTCTTTTCTGAGCAGCCTTCCTGGGGCTACATGCCAATGGTGGGTGGGGTGAGGTGGGGCAAAAGTGGGCATGGCACCAAATTTTAATTTTACCTTTGTAAAATAGCCTAGTTTCTATGCACACTCAATCAACCCTCTCTATCCTCCATCCATGAGTACAAGAGGAATTATCAGAGTTCAAGGACACATTCCAGCCAGGCAAGAGCTCCTGGGGTGTGAAGCATGGTCAGTGAGGTGTGTACTGGGGAGAGTTCCAGGAGCCAGGCAGAAAGGCCTGGAATTTGGCCCCCGAGCCTGAATTTTGCTGCCCCTGATTAGCACACATGCTAATGCATGTGTGACTGTTACGTCTTAAAATGCCAGTAAAGACAGATGCAGCATATCAGAAATGCTAAGAGTGTTTTCTGTGGGCTGGATTGGACAAAAGTCCAAAGCATGATGTGGTGCATCAAGAAACCTGTGGCTGGTGCACATCTTCCTCCTTTTCACAGGTGCCTTGCTTTCCTGGTCTGCTTCCTTGAAGTCTTAAGTTGCCAGTGCCAAACTATGGTTTAACATTACATCTGAAACAGCCCATGGTCTCTTCAGACATTCTAAGTTTGAGAAAAATGTAGCTACAGTAATACTGGAGCAGCACAGACATCCCTGCTTAACATTGCAAAGCTCTTAGGAAGCATGAAGTTAAAGGGGGATTGGAGGGAATGGCTGCCATGTTTTGATACATTTTTCAACCCTTTCCTTTCTTCTCTTAAACTCTTACCAACTTTTTTCATCCCCCTTACAATCTATATAGCATAGATCCACCATGACTACTTTATTTTTAAATTATCTAAAGTAAACATATAGGTATGTTGCCAATTTTTATATTCCTTCTCTTCTCTTCGGTTTAGATTCGAAAGTGTTTCAGACAGGTTTAGGTGAAAAGGTGAAGTTTCTCAAGTCTATGGCAAGTCTTGAACATCCAAGCTGCAGTTCTATACTAATTTGCCTGGGAGTAAGTTTCAGTGAACATAGTGGGGAAATTCTGAATATGCAAATACAGGATTATACTACATGTGTAGCTAGAATTTTAAACTTAAAATGGCATCATACTCAGTGCTTGTTTTCAGGGGGTACTCAATAGTATGAACTATCAACACCTCTTTTTGTTGTTAAAAAGTGTGGCACTTACTGTAACAACTTCATGGTGAGTTCTGGTACCTATTTTTCTAGAAAAAATGCACTGGTTATACCTATAGGTTTAATTGCATTTTAGAAGACAGACTTTACTCAGCTTGGAAGAAATTCTGATTCACTATATTGGGCTCCAAATCACAGAAGACACACAGTATGTAAAAAGCTATACTCACATTTTTCACATAGTCGTCCAATAGCTGCAATAAAAATGGAGAAAAATGAATAACGTTCATTTGGAAATTCTGAAAGTTCCACATTATTTCTAGAATCTGTACAGTGGTACCTTGGGTTATAGACACTTCAGGTTACAGACTCTGCTAACCCAGAAATAGTACCTCGGGTTAAGAACTTTGCTTCAGGATGAGAACAGAAATCGTGTTCCAGCAGCGCGGCAGCAGCAGGAGGCCCCATTAGCTAAAGTGGTGCTTCAGGTAAGAACGGACCCCCAGGATGAATTAAGTTCTTAACCCGAGGTACCACTGTACTACTCTTCAGGATTAACCTCATATTCAGGTGGGGATGGGTGGACTATGGGAGAATAATAGGTTTTTAAGGCAATTAACTAAAATGTTTAATAAACACCCTACTTTTGGTATTCTTACAGACTGATATTCAGGGCTGATCCTATCCATGCTTAGTCAAAGGTAAACTGAACGAACTTTAATCAGCGAGTAGCTAGATACAGTGAAGTGGCAGCAAGGCCACATGGCACAAAGTGCCTGAGTATATTTTAAGAAGCAGCCTTTATATTTTCCCTTCAGTTTCAAACAGTGGGACCTGTTTCCAGGTACGTGTGTTTAGGAATGCAACCGTAGGCTTTCACTGTTAATACTGTATTGGCAGGACTAAACTTAAAGCAAACATAATCTTTCCTCACTCTGCCTAATGTGTTTTGCCAAGATTAGAGCTTGTCATTTTCAAAACAACAGTAAGAATGTAATACTCATAGGGAATGAAGGCAAAGAATGCGCTATTTTGATGAAAATACAATAGCAAAGCTTTATGTCTTATGTACGTCACAGGCCGAGAGTGACACAGCATCATGTAAACTTACAACTTCCAAAAGTAAATAAGAGGGCAGGAGGCCCAAAACCTGTAGTTGTATGGTAGGAAAATCTTGTTGCAAGTATGATTAAAAAATAAATAAAAAATCCTTGCTGCTAAGAAGCAGTTAATAAAATATCAGTTAAAAGCAGGAGGGAAGGGGACAGAAATGTAGGACGTTAGATATGACTATGTGACTCATGTAAAACTGTTGTAACTGATACAACATTCATTCCACTTTAAGCAAGTACTGTATTTGGTTGCAAGAGGATCTCCTCTTTTGCAGCCCAGCTAGCTGAAATCCTTTTAATTAGATGCTAGGGATTGATCAGAACTTAAGTGTGCAAATCATGTTCTAATATTACACCGCAGGACCTAAATGCTTCCATCTACAAGCCACAATGATGCAGCAGATATACAGGACTTGTTTTTCCATCTAGGTCTGCTTATGACAGCTGCAAGGTTGGCAGACGACTGTGCTAAGGAGTATGGGGGGGGGAGGAACAGTGATGGGCTCCAGAGATGCATTTGTATGCAATATAAACCATCCTAGGGGCCAGCTGGCAACTTGAGGATGGGAGAGTCATTAAGGAGCAACTACTTTATACAGAACTTATGCCCTGAATTCAGCTATCACGGCTAGCAGTTAAACGGACTAGCCATCGGCTGATTTAAAGCTCCTTCTAAAGCCACCTAAGCCTGCGACTATCATTGCATCTGAGGGCACGGAATCCCCCGAGTTCACTGCCGCTTGCGAGATGCGGGGAATGAGGTTTCGCCGGTCCATTTCTGAATCTCCCGCCGATCGATTTCATTGGGCGGCTCCGAGCGAAGCACAACGAGTGAGGCCCAAGCGCGCCGGTTCGCAATTCCGTTTCAGACGTGAGGCGCCGCTGCCGCGTTTTGCCGTTTGGACCAGGGCAGAAGTCAGTCGAGCCTCCCGCCTCGGAGACCCGGCCGGTGTGGCCTTCCCGGCCGCTGCTCTCCGCCCGCCTCCCGCCGCGCGCGCAGCCCAGGCACCCCGGGGCTCCCGGTCCGAGGGAAAGGGGGAAGGAAGGGGGGGCCTCACCCACGCCCGCCTGCTTGCGGCAGAAGATCAAATCCGGGTGGTGCTTGGCCATCCCTGAACACCTTCGCCTCGCGCCGCCGTCGTTACTGGCCTTTCACCTTTGACCCCTTCAGGTCCTGGGGAAAGCGGAGGTCCTACACACTCGCCCACCTCCGCACAAACCGGCTTTTAATTTCCTTTCGCGCGCTACCGCGTCGGGTTACCACACTCGAATATCCCGCAAATAAATAACCTGTTTCTTCGTAGCCCTTAATATCTTTAGAAGAGGGGAAATGTCGGCAATTTACAACTCTCTCTCTCTCTCTCTCTCTCTCTTTCAGGACCTGGCAGAGTACCGCCCCCTCGACTGACGTCATTAGCACGCTAGAGATTGGACCCATTTCACAGACTAGCAGCGTAGAGTTAGACTTGAAAAGCTGACAGAGGCCTCAACTTTCGTTTGCTTTCCCTCTCCAAGGGCGGAAGTGAAAGCTGCTCATAGAAATTTGGGAAGGAATTCACGGTACTAGCGCAGCAACCCGAGGCAGAAATAACATAATACTCCTAATGTTGCTACTTTTTTGATTGTTTGTTTCTGGATGAACACGCTGCTCCTCCTCAGTCAGCTATGCTAAGCTAATAGACTTCCCCATTGATTTGTACAGGCAGCCTTAATTTCGGTACTATTGTAGCGAAACAGGGAATACGTATTCCCACGTAAACCCGGAAATTTCCAATTATTTAAAGGTGTACTTCTCTATATTTTCTTATCACTATGTACTATTATTGACGAGGTAACCGGTTTCCTGTGGAGAAGTCACGCCTCCGGAAGTACTTTGTTTCCACGTGCCCGCTTCTATTTAAAAGGAGACTTGATGGGCGCGGCCTAGGCCCCGCCTACGAGGCACTTCCTTTAAAAGCCCCGTGTGACGCTATCGCGCGGCGACTTCATCTTTGTCAGTGAACAAAATGGCGCCGTACTGTGTCCTAGTCAGTCGGTTACAGGTGAGTCTGGTACCCGTAGACTCGGTTATGGGCAGAGCAAGCGGTAGAAGCTGAGTGTAGCTGGCGGAGTCGGCAGTGGGGGTCGAGGCCTGCGCGTCCCTCGCTGCTCTTCGGGCTCGGCCTTCCGCTTCCTCGCTGTAGGTCAATGTGTCCCCCATGCCGGTCCCGCCTGTGACTCCCTGCAAGCGAGGAGGGATGTTTGCTTGGCAGTACCGTAGAAAGCCCTGGCATGCCAACACATGTACATTAGCGAAGGCTTCGTGCTGTCTCCGGGGCTGGTGTGTTGTCTGGTGGGGCCCCGATCACGAACTCAAGGTGAGGGCAAGGTTACTGGGGTTCTGCGCCGCCGCTGGCTTCCCTCCACACTCGGCATTTATAAACGACGCATTGTACCGTTATGCATGCAGTCGTATTGATAGATGGATTTTTACAACCTACACACGGTAGGTGGCATAGGAATTCACTTCTCAGCAATAGGCCTCTTCCCTGTGGCTCGTTTCACGCAAATAGTTCCCCAAAATTTTACGCTACAAATTGTGCACAGAACTTCTTTTGGGTAGGTAGGACTTAACCTCTCTAGCCCTACAATCCTGTATACACTCTTATTTGGGTGAGCCACTCAATGGGGTTTCCTTCTGAGTAAAAATGTAGAAGATTTTGCTGTAAAACTTAAGCACCAAATAGTCAAGCTGTAAATGTTAGATGTATTGCTACTTTTTGTAATGTTTTGTAATACCTTTTGTTAAAAAAAATTGGTTTGTTTCAATCAACCAAATAGCTCAGGCTTAGGCATGAGATGGACATGCACAACTTTGTATGCTGCCTTTCCGTAGTTCAAACCATGCTCAGGACAGTTTGCAACATAAAAAATATATAATTACACACATAACAAAAGTAGACACAAACAATAAATACCAAAAGTTCACAAATTAAAACAATTTCCACATAAATAATATTTAAAATAAAGATACAAAAAAAATTGATTACAGCAGCAACCCCACTCAACAAAACCCCCTAAAAAGTACCCCAATCCAAGAGTCTGTTCAGCATCCTCAACTTTTGTAGCTGGAATCAATCAGGATCCTGCCCGCCCAGGCCAGGTGGGTAAAGGCCTGCAGGGCAGGGAGCAGGTCTTCCAGGACTCACAGCCAAGATGGACACCAACACTGCAGACAGGATGAACTTGAAGCTAAGATTGTTGGTTTATGAAAGAGATACCATGTGCATAAGGGAATACAGTGGTACCTCGGGTTAAGTACTTAATTCGTTCCGGAGCTCCGTTCTTAACCTGAAACTGTTCTTAACCTGAAACACCACTTTAGCTAATGGGGCCTCCTGCTGCCACCGCGCCGCCGGAGCACGATTTCTGTTCTCATCCTGAAGCAAAGTTCTTGACCTGAGGTACTATTTCTGGGTTAGTGGAGTATGTAACCTGAAGCGTATGTAACCCGAGGTACCACTGTAATACCCCACTGTAATTGGGGCCTTAATGGTGCTTGTTAATGGGTTCTGAAGACTCAAGAGATACTGTTGCTGATACCAGCCTGTATGATACCAGCTTTCATTTTCCCCAAGTATAAGTGGGACAAATTGATTTCTCGGCACCCCTACTTCATATAGCCCTCTTCATTCTCTCTACTTGTTGAAAAGTCTGCCTGCTTTACCATAATAAAGAACGTTGCCCAATCCACATATTCAACATTCATTTCCCCTGAAACAGTATCTTCCAATATCTTCCATTGATATAAAGTCAGGTCATATTAGGGACACTGAAGATCCAGTATGCAGCATACTGAAAACAGTTATTTTCTTTACCAAAACTAGCTCCCTGCACAGTGATATTTTGTTTTCCCCCACTCCATTTATCCCTTAGTCACTTACATTGAGTAAGAGTGTACGGAGGGGACACACTCTGTGATTATTTCTACTCAAGAGGGCTTGCATGCTACTTCTGAACAGTCAGCCCTGAGGGAGGAATTTGTGCTGGATCTTCTAGCTGTTTGGTCCATCAGCTGCCAATCAAGTATAAACCCTGCTGCTGTAGGTAGTAGATCATCAATGAGCACACTCTTATACTGTTAATGGATACAGACGGTGACAATTTCACATGGGAATCACATGGATTCCTAGAATCCATGCACAACAGCAGAGCACGTATAAGCTCAAAAGAACCCGTGTCTCAGTGATCTTGCATCAATTGGACATTTCTAAAATGGTTGCCGCCTGTACAGAGTTCCCTTTAAAAGTACTGGGAAGCTGCTAGAAACTAGCTGTATTGTGACTATACTACACAGTCAGAACTATACCGTATATAGTAGCAGTGTGTGGGAAAGCATTTCTGTTTTGTTCTTTTATTTAAGAAGCAAGATACTGTGGAGGTGGTGGCAAGCAGAGAATAGAATTGGAAAAGTAACAGCTGTGTCAGAGTTTTGAGAGGTATATGCTAATTTCAGGTAGAAGGAGAGATTGCACACCGATAAGCTAACAATGGAACGAGGCTTTCAAGACCAACTCTGAAAGACTGCTGTGGGGACTGAAAATTCAGTGAAGTTTTGGGTTGCATCTTAAGATTAAAAGCAGTATTTAGAGTAAGGGTGGCTAACCTTTGGCCTTCTAGATGTTGATGGACCACAATTCCACTTATCCCTGGCTTATTGGACATGTTGACTGGAGCTGATATGAGTTGGAGTTCAACAATATCTGGAGGTTAGCCACCCCTGTTTTAGGAGGCTTTATGTACAACTAGGGGAAAAGTTTGAAGAGGAAAAGTAGAACACATACTTGTGGGGGTGTAATGTTGACATGTTTACAAAAATGCCATTGTGGTTGGCCAAGGACCTATGACTGAACTGAGACTTAATCCTGTGACCAGTGGTAATGGTGCTGCTTAAACACCTTTTTCCCATCATCTGCTATCTACCTGGAATGTCTCATGTGCAAATTCTGTTAACATGAATGTCACACTAATTTCATTGGGATTGTGCAAGAGGCATTCCTCATGTATTGTACTTTTAGTCATGATGGCTTTGAGGTAACATGTGAACCGCTCACTCAAAATGCCAGTAGGAGCAGAAAAATGAGTGAAATCACAAACATAATGTTGCCTAGATTTGTATTTTGGGTTATGAAGTGAACAGTTTTCCAATTGTAGTTCCATTTAACTAAAGCAGTTGGCAGAAAATCTAATTGTGCACTGAAATAAAGTTATGCCTCTTACTGTACATAGAAATGCTTACAAAGTAGAGTCAGTGTTCCGCACAAAGTGATGAGTCTCAGAGAAGTCAAATTGAGGATTGGAGTCTTGAGTCACTTCCTTTCTCAGTAGAATTTTGTACTGAGATTTTTCAGGACACAAGAAATTGTGAAGGTGGCTGACCATTACTTGATCAGATTTGAAACTGAAAGCTGTTTTAAGATCTGCTGACTTCTTCAGTCATACAACGACATAAAGACAGCTTTGGCTACAATCCTAAGTACCTTTACTAAGGAGTACCATTTGACTAAATAGGATTTACTCCTGAATAAGCATTATTAGGATTGCAGTATTGTGTTTGTCAGTCTCATATTAAAAATAGTCTTAAAATTTGAAAGCTGGAAGCTTACTCGGGGATAGTGACAGCAACTGACAATGGTGCTAATCTTTGTTTGACAAATAAAGTTTGTCTATACATGCAGTGGTTGCCTATCTCTTACTTGTGTGCATGGTGCTGTTGCAATCAAAATTCTGACACTTCTTTGCTGTGAACAGTGTTTCTAGATCTCCAGTGCAATCAATTAATTTTCCCCTGAAATCATCTACCCTCACAATTTTATAATTGTTCTGTTTTATATTCGTATCTGCATTTTAGCCTCACTGTGACCTATAAGGTAGGTTAGTTTGCAAGAGAACTAACTAAAAGCTGGCAGCCTAGCTATATATTCTGCCTGAACATTCATGATTTTAATGTGGTCTAGCTACACATGCAGCAGAACATGATAGTAGTAGTGCTTTAAAATGGATTGTACTACTTCAGATTGGAGATGGGGTTCATATTTTTTAATGCTTCCCCATGTTAGGGGTGGGAGAAACACTCCCCACAAGTAGAAAACTAGGCGATGAGTATTTCTTCCCCTGATTTACCAGTTTTTCTTTTTGCTGGGACATTTTTTGTGTTTTTTTGCTATTCTGCCATTTCTCTCTCCTACCTCTCCTATCAGCCTTTGCTGCAAACTTTGAAGTGTGGACTTCTGGCAAGGATTGGCACTGGGTTGGTCAGTGCTGTTTGGAAAACTGGAGAGGTGCTGTTAGAGTGTGCAGAGGTGTACTTACTGCAAGCTTGAGATGTTTAGGGAGTGGCTTAGCATATTGGGCCTTGAAAAAAGAAATTATTCGCAAAGTGGTACTTCTAGTCTTCTTGTAGCTGCAGGTGCTCCCTAATCTCCAGAATTCCATTTGGGAGCAGCCTGTATCCTGATGGTGGTAGCTGGTGAAAGCTGCTGGAGTTATCTTGCATTTGACATTCTGTGGTTTACAAGTATTTCTCATATTTCTCATTGTAAGGTCTACATTTCATTGATGGTGACAGCTAAGCACTCCCTTGTCTGTTTCTTTCAGCAAGCCTTGAGTAAAGGTGTTCGGAGGTACCATGCCTCTCGTGTCCTGTGCCAGAGGGCCAAAGTGGCCATGAGTCAGTTTGAACCCAGTGAATTTGTGAACTATGAAAAGCTTGAGAAAAACATCAACATTGTCCGGAAAAGGTAAGAGTTGAGCTTGAAAAATGTCTTATTAAATGGCTGGGAGGAAAGTAGTTATTACAAAAATACATTTGTATGCAAGATCTTGCGGTGGTAGTGGAATGCGGAATATTGCTGGACAGCTTTCATGTATTGAGGCTTGAATGCATGTGGTGGCAAAGTTTTTTTTATTTCAGTTTCTTTCCCCTTTTTCTTAAAACTGGTTCAGTTAAAAATATCAGAAAAGATTTAGGGTTAAAGTAGTCTTAAAAGCACAGGTTATTTTTAAAAGTGTTTGCTTATTTCTATTACTTCATTTTAAATGCTGCCATTTTAACTGAGCACTCTAAAGTGGGAGTGAACTTGTGGAATTCTGTTGTGGGGGGCATATATTTAAAAATATAAAGTTTTTAGAAATACCATCTGTTAATGGATAGTCATTTTTGCATCTTCCAAGTTTTTGGCAACCAATCTGAGTATGAAAATAATTGCATTAACTGGTTCTTCAGTAGTCCTGGCTGCAAAACTTTTAGGATCAAAGCAAAAATAACCATTAAGCGCTCTCGCCTTCAGAGCTGTGAGGCAATTATCGCCATAGTGCCCATAAGTCATCCCACTCTACCTGTAGCAGCTAGGAAACCTAATCAATTCATGCAAGCTGTTATCATGTAACTAGTTGAGATTTTAACCCAAAATAGAAGGTGAATACGTGAATGAAAAACGGCTTCGAAAGTCATACAAATTTGTATTTATTTTACAAAAGGGGAAACAACTCAAATGAGAATTAGAGAAGCTAAATAGAACAGTTAGGAGTCAGTTCTGGTATAACATTCCTGCTTTGTAAACCCTGGTTGAGCAAGCAGTTGTGGGCTGCAGGATTCTCTGCTTTCCGTCATGCCCTGAATCTTCTGGAGCACAAATTTTCCTTGTTAGCTCTAACATTAGAGTGTATACAGTATCAGGATTAACTATTTCTGGCCATTAGCTCCTGAAGCTCTTTCCTCTAGCGACATACTTGCGTGTAGAACCTGACAATGAGCTTTCACCTGTGACGGAACTGGGATAAAGTAATGGGCTACAATAGGGGTGGAGAACTTTTGGCCCTCAAGAAGTTGTTGGGACTACAACTCACATCATCTTTTACCATTGACAACACTGGCTAGAACTAATGGAATCCAACCTGTCTGGAGGACCGTAGTTTCCCTACCCTGGCGCTGCAGACAGGACCTTTATGAGTCTCATGTTAACATTTTGAAATATGTGACGTGGTTAAAATGAAGGAGCTGAAGACATAAAGTTCCCTGTTTCCTTCCCAACAGATTGGACCGTCCCCTTACCCTGTCAGAGAAGATTGTATATGGCCACTTAGACGATCCTGCCAAGCAGGATATTGAGAGGGGCAAGACATATCTGCGTCTGCGGCCAGACCGTGTAGCCATGCAAGATGCCACTGCCCAGATGGCCATGTTGCAGTTCATCAGCAGCGGGTTGCCCAGAGTGGCAGTGCCCTCGACCATCCACTGTGATCACCTTATTGAAGCTCAGTTGGGTGGCGAGAAAGATCTCCGAAGAGCAAAGGTCACTTATTTATATTTTGCACCAGCATTTTATTTACTGGAAGCTTGCAGCCAAATAATTGGCTTGTTTAAATCAATATGTGAAATTTCAGAACACCCCTCTTCCTTTTTGTCCTATGGGTCACAGTGCTGCAGTCTTATTAGCAGTCACTGGCAGAATTCCCGTTTCAGACCTAGCAACCACTTTCCATGAGGTTGCATCTAAAATGGAAGTTGGGACTAAACGGATGTGGTGGTACAGAGCAAGAGCCTCTAAACTACCATTAAACTAATGAAAGGTAAGCCTGTTAAATACAGGGAAAACCTTCCTAGACTCCAGCAAGCCATGAGGATCCTGCATATTTTAATATTTTCCAGTCTTGCCCTTTAAAATAACTTTCCATCTTGTTGCTTCTTCCTCTGAAATGTTTGCCTTAGTTTCCAAAACAGTAAGACTTAGAGCAGTACTGCTGTAGTAGACACTGTTGTAGTTATGATAAAGGTACCTCATGTGATTTCTTGGGTTTGAAATTTTCCAGCTCAAGAATCTTTTTGCTCATTAAGTCAGCAAAGTAATATCTAGAGAGTAACCAAAAAAGCACGGGAAAGAAGTGATTTTTAAAAATTTGTTCTGCATTTGGACTGTTGCACATCAGGTTGAATAATATAACAAATGTGCCCCCTTGATTCATAGAAACAGATCACTGCGGCATTTACGGAGACAATCATCCTTCATGCATTATAATCTTTGGCGTTGTTTTTATTTTTTAATTGGCTCAGCCTATTACATTGGTGGGATCAGACACAGCACCTCATTTTGCATGTGCCTCAGAAGAATGTACATACATATTAATGTGTATTCTACAGGAAGAGCATGCCGTGTTTGGAAAAGAGTCGATTATTATACAGTTGTTTATATTTGCCATAACAAAAAAGAAAAGAAAACGGAATAGATTTGTATACAACTCATGCAAGCTATACAATTAATCTCTGGATGCAGACCTTTTTTTAGAACACAACAGACAGGTTTTGGTTATTTATCTTGCTTGTCAACATATGTCTAGGAAAATTATAACTTATTGTAAGTTGCAACAAGCAAATTAAATAAAGACCTAACTGCTTGGTATCTGACTGGGATGTCATTCTCAAAATAAAATCTCTGTACAGAGTAAAATCAAGGAATTAAGGTGAAGAGTGGGGTGGCTGGCCTCTTAACTATTTGGGGTAGAAACCATACCAAGATCTTTACAGATGGACTTCATTTTTTTCTGGGTATAAACAGGACATTAATCAAGAAGTATACAACTTCCTAGCCACAGCAGCTGCCAAGTATGGAGTGGGTTTCTGGAAACCTGGATCAGGAATCATTCACCAGGTAAACTCTTTCTTCCTTAGCAGCAAGAACAGAACTTTAGTACATGTGGTTTAGGAACATAGGAGGCGGACTTGCATTGTTTTAGACCCTTGGTCTGTTCAGTTCAATATTGGCCACCTTGACTGGCAGTGACTCTCCAGAGGTTCAGGCAGAGGTATTTCCCTGCTCTATCTGGAGATGCTTAGGCACAGCCCATCCCCTCCTTCTTGAGAAATAACTCTCTGTACTTTGTGACATCCTTCGTGTGGGTGATTTTCAATCTTTCATACGAGAAGAACTTGCAACTTCTTTTTCCCCCTGGACATGTGGTCCTGCAGGGTGACTAATGTGTACCACTCTGGACAAATCTTCCAGCTGTCCATTCAAGGTCATGCTGATCAGAGTGTAATTTGATATTTTGTTTTCTAGAACACCATTGGAAGGGTGTTTTGTTTTGTTTTTTGAAGGGGGTCTCCAAAATCCAGTGTTTTTTCCCTTGTAGTCGCAAATTTAAGAGAAAGTTGACAGGTTAGAATTGCAGAGTTGAACACTGCACCATGTCACTTGCATGTTTTTTTCCTGCTGAAATTCATTTTTGAAAGCAGGGACTTGAGAAGGGGCAGCAATGGATTTGTGCTCTCCACAATTAAACTGTGGCATTTTCTGTAGCAGAACTCACTCTTTTAATGTAACATTAGTTTTCCTTTGGCCTGGTAGAAAGGCCTTTAATATATCCTATTAGATTTGACCTTAAGGTTAACTGGTCATAGTATTTTTTGAGCTATTTGTATTCTTGTAATTAACTATGAATTTTTAGAGAGCAGGAGCTCAAGGGAAAACTTAGGAGATGGAAGCCTTTAAATTCATCTGATTGTGTCAGCAAGCTCCTCTTGTGTCCCTTACTGATGGCTTCTTTCTTCCCTACCCTGATGAGCGTGACTCATAGCCAGCCCAAACTGATTGACCCTTCTGAATCTGCTTTAGTACTAGAAAAGTTTCCAAACCATTTTGGTAGTTATTACATCACCTTAGAGTCCTGCTGAGTTTGTCTACATAAATCTCTCCTTCTTTCTCAGATCATCCTGGAGAACTATTCCTATCCTGGTGTTATGCTTATTGGCACAGATTCCCATACCCCCAATGGTGGTGGCTTGGGTGCAATCTGCATTGGAGTTGGTGGAGCTGATGCAGTTGATGTCATGGCAGGAATCCCCTGGGAGCTCAAATGCCCAAAGGTGAGACAGTGGAGCATATAAACGTTGTCTCCATGCAGACAGTTGGGATAGGTGAACAAGAGGGTTCTTTCTAAAGAAAAAAAGGGGGGATTTTACAATATCAAAATATGCTGGTGTAAATGTATAGCTATTGCTTGCAAGTGGAAACTCTGAATTTCCACTCTTCCCTTTTTCTTATTCTTGCAGCTTGGAAGATACGCTGATGCCACTAACTTTAGTTAAGCATACCTGAGCTTAATAGCAGATAAGGAATGTGAATCTCTGCTCCAAGAATCTCTCTTATATTTGCAATAAGGATATTAGTAAACAGCCATTTGAGAAACTGAATCTGCATACTTATTTTTGGAAGTGACTCTTGCTGCTAACTCATTTTATTTGGTTCTTCAGGTGATTGGTGTAAAACTGACAGGTTCGCTCTCTGGCTGGAGCTCTCCTAAAGATGTGATCCTGAAAGTGGCTGGCATACTTACTGTGAAAGGTGGCACAGGAGCTATTATAGAGTATCATGGGCCTGGCGTTGACTCCATCTCTTGCACAGGTAGGAAAAAAGCACATTAGATCTAGAAAATCTTGGACCATGAAGGTTTGGGAGCTGGTGGTTATGGTTAGATCAGTGACTGAGGATGGAAATAAATTGTTGGTCCTTGGGAGTGGAATTAGAACACAACAAGCAGCCATTGGCTAAGTAGATCAGCAGTGTGATGCAGAAGAATCTGCGTATTAATTTTTAATTTAAACATTAAACATTATCAGTACAGTAGTACTATAACATAGCAGTTGTAACAATATGCTAAAGGTAAGTAAACATTTATCAGTTTCAGAATTAGACCCATAAGTAGTAGCAGTTGCCAGGACACTGTCATGTTCACCTCTACATAGCTCCAGGAATCGATTATTTCAGATACTGTATCGTGATCTACAGTTTAGCTGTGATATATTGTGATGTTGAAAACCAGATATCATCCAGCCCTAGCCAGAAGTGGCAGTTTCATAGGTCTGATGGCTCCAAGTGGCTCAATGAGGCTTGCTTTTCTGTAAATTCATGTCGTCGTGCCCAAAGAGGTGCTATCTAGAAGCGGTACACAGGTGGTTGTGTTTGGTCACTACCTGGATCCTGTACTAAAAACACATGTAAATCTATAGAATAATATTTTTTAATAATCATTGGTAGTAAAATGTGACTTGTTTTCTTAGAAAAGACAGTATTACTGCTATTAGAAGAGGAAGGGATTGCAGTAGAACTAGTGTATTAATCAAACTATCTAGTTTTTTACTGCATAGCAAATATCTCTTTTTAAGAGAGATTTTCCTATTTAATGAGCAGTAATATCTGGCTCTTGGCTGTTTATAAACTCATAAGTAAAATGATGGACTGTAACAGGTCAGTATAGTGACTTGCAAATGGCTTTAATTACTTGGGTTCCAATCTCACTTGTGGTATGGATCACCTCTTTCAACCACAGGAATGGCAACTATCTGCAATATGGGAGCTGAGATTGGTGCCACCACTTCAGTCTTCCCTTACAATAACCGGATGAAAACATACTTGTCCAAGACTGGACGAGCAGGTAAGAACTTGCGGAAGGACTTCAAGGGGTCATACAAAATGGAAGGCGTTTTTTCCTTTTATTCACTGTTCTGCCTTGTGTGAAATTACGTCTTTCATTTGTTGGCTGTTTGTCTCTTATTCTAATTAAATGGATTTTAATTTCCAACATACTGCAAAGCCAAGAGGAAATACCTAAGGAAATGAAGCTCTAGAAGACATTCATTTCATGAGTTAATGGGATAAAGCAAATCATGAATTCAAAGGGTTGCTCCCTTAAATTGTTTAACTGAACAGAGATGGTAGGCTATTGAGAATGGGAAGGGGGGTGGGGAGAAGGCGAATGGAACTGTGTCATGTCGTTTAACCTGGTGCAGAGTTGCAGCTTGTGTCCTTTCCTCCGTTCATGTTTGTTTTAGGCAAACATCAACTGGTCAGGGCTCTTGTAGAAGGTAACTTATGCTATGCAGTTACAATCCTCTTAAGCAAATGTAGCTAGAATGAATTAACTTTATTGTTGATTAAAACATAACTCTGCCAGTTTTATAAACCACGACTCAGAGCTCCATTCTCCAACCTGATGCCCTCCAACTGTTGGTGAACTAAATCTCCCACCAGTCCCAGCCAGCATGAACAATGATCAGGGATGATGGAAATTCTTGTCCAGCAACATCTGGAGGGCACCAGGTTGGAAAAGTCTGGTTCAGATTATTGGAAATAAGCCATAACATATACCTGGTTTGTGTGCTTCCTCTGGCACGAGGAGAATGGAAATGTCCTTGTCCCCAACCCTTTTGGGCCAGGAGGCACATTTTACAGAAGGAAAATGCTTAGAATCCCCTCCCCCCAAACAAGCACAATATCTACAGTCCCCTAAACAGATTTTAAAAAGGAGAAACACTCTCTGAAAATAGGCAACTCTCTCCCAACCAAATAGCTCCAGAAAAGCCCACAACTTAAATTTAAAAAAGAAAATAGGAAGGACAGGAGGTCTCGTTGGCTACTGAGAGGTGTGTCCAAGGGTTACAACCACATGGGGGATCTCAGATCAAACTATAGTTCCATGTTGTGGAAAAGCTTCATGAAGCTTGTTTCATTCAAGGTACCCAAAACAAGGAAATACAAAGCCCAACCTCAAATGATGAACCAAAATGCACAATTGGGTAAAGGTAAAGGGACCCCTGACCATTAGGTCCAGTCGTGACTGACTCTGGGGTTGCGGCGCTCATCTCGCTTTATTGGCCAAGGGAGCTGGCGTACAGCTTATGGGTCATGTGGCCAGCATGATTAAGACGCTTCTGGCAAACCAGAGCAGCACACAGAAACGCTGTTTACCTTCCCGCCAGAGAGGTACCTATTTATCTACTTGCACTTTGATGTGCTTTCGAACTGCTATGTGGGCAGGAGCAGGGACCGAGCAACGGGAGCTCACCCCGTCGCAGGGATTCGAACCGCCGACCTTCTGATTGGCAAGCCCTAGGCTCTGTGGTTTAACCCACACCGCCACCTGCGTCCCGAATTGGGTACAAGCATATAATTGGGTACGAGCATATAAATTTCCAAATTAATATGCAAAGTGTATAAATGTATGTAACTTTAATCTCTTTACATAAGTTAAATGTACAAAATATGGTGAATAATTAATATCAGTCCAGTTTTGGAGAGCCCAGTTTAGGGACATGTTCTTTACTGCTGACTGCCTTTTGGTTTATCTCCTCTTGACCTCTGCGTTCAGCTTTCTCCCTCTCTGATTTCAGCGATTGCTAGTTTGGCAGATGAATTCCAAGAGCACTTGAAGCCGGATCCTGGATGTCCTTATGACCAGTTGATTGAAATTAACCTCAACGAGGTAGGATACACTTGCTATTTTTAAAGAAACAGTTCATGTAGGAGACCTAACAAGGGCATTTTAGATGATATATTCAAATGACATTGCTCAAGAGATTTGACACAATTCCTTTTTAAAGTTTAGTCTATATATCAGTAGGGAATATTGACTTGGAAAGAAGACAAGTTATTGTAGCAACTTGAAATAAGGAAACTGCATATCTTGCTGACCTTTTCACTCCTAAAATCTAGCCTAGACTTAAATTTTTCATTTATTCTGCTCTTCATGGTCCATTCTTCCTAGATTTAGATTTCTCTTCTCAACCAAAGTGCCTATTTAAGAACAAACTTTTTTTTAAATATTTATTTATACAACAAGAAAAAAACACACAAAAAAAACCACAAATACCAAATTACACACAAATTACAAAAATAACCATAGACACATAATTTTCTTGGCAAACAATAAAACATCTATTGGTCTTAACACTAAAGAACACTAAAGAACAAACATTTTAAAGTGCTTCTTGTTCATGAAAAATTCCTGTCTTGCCATTGTGTATAAAAATCGTGTTCTTGCAATGTAGTGGTGATTATTCAGAACTTTCTCAACTACATGTGACATTTCTCCCCCCTTCCTCAAGCTGAAGCCCCTTATCAATGGGCCCTTCACTCCAGATCTGGCACACACTGTAGAAGAAGTTGGCGCTGTTGCAGAAAAGAAGGGCTGGCCAGTAGATATCAGAGTAGGTGAGTAGCACTTTTCCCTTGCTGATGATTCTCCAGCTAGCTTTTCTCTCCACCTTGAAAACTGAGGTAACATTACTTCAGCTGCCTCTAAGAGTGCTCTTCGTAACTATCAAGCCAGTTCCTGGAAGGAATGCTCTGTCTATCAAGTATACAGGTAGCTCCAGTCTTGCATGTTGGGACTACAACAGAGCTTGAAGGTCCTCATTAGCTGTGGTCTAGAATATGCAGAACCTTCTTGTGACAAACCTGTTCTGTAAACATGAACATTCAGTATCCCACTAGGAATCTTCATCCTTTCTTCCTTTAAGGAGCATGCTTGAGCTATTTCACTCTCAAATTTAATTCCAAGGGGAAGCTGGCTGTTTTTCTCTGTAAGTGTTGCTATAAGATACTAGAGGTTAAGCAGAGAGCCTAGCTTGGAAATCTCTGGCAAAATAAGTGCTGATATGTTACACGTTTCTTTAATTTCTTTTTTTAACAGGACTTGTGGGTGAGGTTAAACATTTGGAGGTCTGTTTCTGACTTTTCCATCTCATGTGCACAGGTCTGATTGGTAGCTGCACCAACTCCAGCTACGAGGACATGGGGCGCTCAGCCGCTGTGGCGAAGCAAGCGCTTGCTCACGGGGTGAAGTGCAAGTCTCAGTTCACCATCACACCTGGATCAGAGCAGATCCGGGCCACCATTGAGAGGGATGGCTATGTGAGTACTCTTGCGATGGCGCGTCATGGCCAGTATATGCCTCCTGAAGAGTTTAAGATGAAGACTGCCACGTAGTTTTCTATTGGTTAATTCTGTTCTTTACCTTCTTCAGTCGAAAATCCTGCGTGACGTTGGTGGAGTGGTTCTTGCCAATGCTTGCGGGCCGTGCATAGGCCAGTGGGACCGGTAAGAGGGAATGCATTAAACTGATTTCTCGTAAGAAACGAATCCTTTTACATTGGAAATGAAATGAATGCATGAATGCAGATAAAGCAAAAACTTGCAAGCAGAGATCGTTCTCCCAGATCTCAAATGAACTGGTTAGCAGGAAGAAGATGTTTTAAATTGTTTTTCAGCACAGCTTTGGGAACGCTGGTGCAGAGCAATGCAAAGCTTTGCACGTGGGCCGTGAACAGCTAGCTGTTCATAGCTTCAGGTCTCACATTTTCTGTAGATCTTGACAAGCCTTTCTCTTTTGCTTGACTTTGCAGAAAGGATACGAAAAAGGGAGAAAAGAATACAATTGTTACCTCCTACAACAGAAATTTCACTGGTCGCAATGATGCCAACCCAGAAACACATGCTTTTGTAACTTCACCAGAGGTATAGTATGCATCAGGTTTATTCTACAAGGGGAGAAGTAGGCATCAGAAACTGGACCTGCTGCATTTCCTTTGGGAAAAGGATAAGTGGGCCTTTGAAAGCTCCAGAGCTCAAGCTGGGGAAATATAAGAATTGCGGATAGCTTCCTTGTGCTTTAAAACCTAGTGGCCCACAAGTCTTTTCGAAATGAGACTACAAATAGTTGTTCACTTGAAATTAAGGTGAGGAGATTATGCAGTCAGGGTTGGTTTCAATCTTGAGCAGATAAGTCTTCCTTGTACCCTCACATTTCATGCTAATAGTAGGCTTTCCCTAACAAGTATTTCCTTGTGAGACATCTGAATTATGGTTAAAAAAAATTAGATTGGGATTTTTAGAGTGACAGAATAGATTGAAATTTAGGAAATGGGCTTCTCTCTCACCCATAACATACTTTTTTCAGATTGTAACAGCCCTATCACTCGCCGGCACTCTGAAATTTAACCCGGAGGTAGACTTCCTGACAGGTTCTGATGGAAAGAAGTTCAAACTTGAGCCACCTGATGCTGACGAGCTGCCCAAACTGGTAATCTTCCCACTTTTTGTCAAACTTGCTTCCCATCTTACATCACCAATTGGTAGGAATATTATTAAAGGATGATGCATTGGAAACCATGTTTTTGCGTCAGTATAGCTGTTTAAATATGAAAATGCTCTTAAGGTGGTGTGCAGAACATAAGTAGTAATCCCACTGGACAGAGACCGTTGTCTTATCTGAGTGAGATAGATGTGGGAGGTGGGAGCAGGCAGTCAACAGCGATGGCAGAAAAGAGTTGAAACTAGGGAAGACCACATGATTCAAGGAACACCTGAAGATGGCCAAGCAGAGAGATGACTGGTGGGGGAATTCCTTGAGATACTCTTTCTTTGTAATCCTGAAATACAAAATATGTGGCCTTGCATGAATATTATGAACTTGGGTTTTCTCTCTCTTTCGGATAAGATTGGTTTCCTCCTTACATCCCTTTGCTTTTAATAATAATTTCCTTCAGGAATTTGATCCAGGACAGGACACCTACCAGCATCCCCCCAAGGATGGCAGCAGCCAACATGTGGATGTGAGCCCCACTAGTCAGCGCTTGCAGCTCCTTGAGCCCTTTGACAAGTGGAATGGCAAGGACCTTGAAGACATGTTAATTCTCATAAAAGTAAGGAGGGAAGGGAGCCTGGGTAGGGATGGGAACTATTAATTGTCCACTCACAGCTGGAATTGGGAATGCCTGCTTCCAAGGGTCCAGTGTCACACACTTCAGGGATGTTCGGAGGTATTCTTCTGCTGGAGGTCTTCTCATCTGGGCAACCTGGGGAGGTCAGTTCAGTGCTGCTAACACAGCAGTTTGGCTTCACCCCCGGAGGCATACACCTTTGTCTCTCGGGACAGACAGATGCCAACAATGTGTGATGCCTAAATTTCGCACCAGCGGAATCAGTCTTCAGGGTAGATTTAAGCAGTAGAGCTTTTATTGGAAGATTTTTAACAAATGTAATTGTGTTACCCACCAAATGTTCCTGGCAACTCACAGCCCGTAATTTAGAGGGTGGATCCTTGAACTTTATATCACAAGCACTATGACCCCAACCACAGTATTCAAGGGTAGGTTCCACTGATAATTTTCAGATAATCTCTTGTGATTATGAGGTTTAACCTTTTGCCAAATCAGTAGCTTTTAATGGAAGATCTAGGGAAAATTTTAGTAAATTGCATATGGACAGGATTAAACATATGGGATGAAAATCAAAGGATGCTAAGAATACTAAATTGGGGAATTGGAAACCCCAAAGTTTGTGGTGGTCCTCTATATATCTTAAAATGAATCGGAATAAAAAAGCATATTTCCCTTTGATCATATAGGGTTGTATCCAGTGTTAGTTCTACTCAGAGTTGAACCATTGAAAATAATGACCATGAATTAGGTCCCTTAATTTCAATGAGTCTGTTCCAATTAGAACTTAGTTGGATACTAGCACAGAAGGCAGCAACCAGACTGCTGACAGGAGCAGGCTGCTTGGCAACATGTCACTTGATGATGAGATAGCTGTACTGGTTACCAATTTGCAGCCAGGCCAGGTTCAAGGTTCTTGTGTTAACCCACAAAGCCCTAAACAACTTTGCCTTCAAATACCTTAAAGGACTGTCTGGTTTCTGATGGTGACCAGGGTCTTCCGATTGGGCAATTTGGTGGTCCCACATACCCCTGAAGTTCAGCTAGCCTCTGCTGGGGACGAAACCTATAGTGCAGCACACCCTGTCCTGTGGAAACCCCTAGCAGTAGAGGTTCAGTAAGAGTCATCCTTGCTTTTAGGTATCTTCTGAAAGCTATTATTCAGACACACCTTCAAATGTGAGATTCTTTGCCAAGCCGCTTGTACTGATGTGTTTTTTATTGTTGCGTTCTGTTTTTAAGTTGCATACCACCTTGCAATATTTTATATGAAAGTGCAGTTTTAAAATATTTAAATAATACAATACACAAGAAGCCCTTGAAACTGAAACATACCTCTTGTTGTCAAAAGGCTCATTCTTTATACCAAGTTTCTCTTAACTTGTATTCCAGGTGAAAGGTAAATGCACCACTGACCACATTTCAGCAGCAGGCCCCTGGCTCAAATTCCGTGGCCATCTGGACAATATTTCAAACAACCTGCTGATTGGAGCCATAAATATTGAGAACGATAAGGCCAACACAGTGAGGAACGCATTAACCCAGGAGTTTGGACCTGTTCCTGATACAGCCCGTTACTACAAGGTGAGACTTCTCTAAGCACCATAGGGGTATGAAGGTGAATAGTTCCTAGCCACATTCTCACAAATAGCATTGCTTTCTTCTCAAAACTCATTTCTGCACTTTAAACACCATAAAGCAGGAATAAAATCTCCTCTCGACTGTCCTGCAATTGTATAAAAGCCACCGTATACTGTAGCTACTGTGCTTCAGGCACGATGTCCTGCAAAAAAGGCTGCTGTTCCACTTCTAGACACTAGAGGATGCTCTGGAGCCAAGGACTCCAGTCAGTTTGGTCAGAACTTACCGTATATCCGGGGCCAAACTACCATCAACTGTCCTGTAAGAAGGATCCCATGAGAGGAAGGAGAGGAGTCTCCTTTAAGAGGGAGGGTATAGGAATGTAAGTAATAATAAAGATTCCAGCTGGACTGTCCCCTTGACAGGGCTATCTGCTACTTGCTGCCCTCTGTGATGGCTCCATATATGACTTGTCACATGTTGGTTTTACTCATTTTGTGTGTGTTTAATGTACTGAAATTATTTGTACGTTTTATTGGAAGCATTGTACCCTGAAAAGTGGGATATTAAAATAAGAACCTGAGAAGAGTTCTGCTTGGACCAGACCAGAGTCCCACCTAGTTCAGCATCCTGTTCTCAGTGGCCACTTAGATGCGTGTGTGGGCAGCCTGCAAGCAAGACATGAGTGCAACAGCATTCTTTAATGAAATATTGTTTGTTACAATTGAACTAATTAACTACAGTAGAATAAATTAACCAAACTAAATAAATGCAACATAGGGAAAGGTCTGGGTAGGAAGAGGGGTTATAAGTCCTTGGATGCCCCCAGTTTTAACCACAAGAACTAAGGAAGCACGTTTAGCTCTTCTTTCTTACGTGCAAAAGAAACGTAACTCTGTCCAGTAGTTACCTATTCTGATTGCCTTCATGTGACTTGCTGCTACGATTCATGGCCTTCAGTCTTCTTTTCCTTCAAAAGGTTACATGACATCTTATTCTTATTCTCTGGCATTCACTCATAGCAGAATAAGATTGTCTTTCATGAACATGGTCTTAACAGTGAGTCCACGGGTGACTGTGGAGGCAAGTTCTGGATCCACACGTCCTTCCACAGTGGGGACATAGGTTTCCAGGCAGGAGTTGATCATGGTGAGGGTTTGCCAAATGTGCCTTCCTCTTGGCACGTTTCTCCCTTTTGTCCCGAGTTCGAGTGTCTGATAAGCCCTGGGATAAACCTTCATTCCTGCTTTGGCACAGCAGTCTCTTTCTTTCGGAGTACTAAATGTTTTGTGTGTGTGCATCTGCTTTGTTCACAGAAAGAAGGTATTAACTGGGTAGTGGTTGGGGATGAAAACTACGGTGAAGGCTCAAGTCGGGAGCATGCAGCACTGGAACCACGACATCTTGGAGGAAGAGCCATCATTGTCAAGAGCTTTGCCAGGATTCATGGTGAGAACCCCACTTTTTATAGAGCCAACTGAAGTGATACGGAGGTTATACGTACAGTTGGGTTTTTGTCCAAATCCAAACATTTGCTCCCTTAAGAACTTGTGGGTGCATACATGCTTAGATCCACATCTATGCACTAGTGGTTTTCTGTAAATGTGTATCACCTCCGTTGTACTCAAGAGCCTTCCACCCTATATATCAAAACTTACATGTCCAAAGTGGAGAGTAACCAGTTTAGTTGTTGTGCTTTAGTTACATCAGGACAGTTCAGAGGGATTCCCTGGAGGAGAGCTGGTGTCACTGTGAACAGCCAGCTGTGGAAACCCTGGCGCATGTAGTGTGGCATCTCTGTCTTTGTAGTTGCCCTAAACAAAATTTAATAGCAAAGTAGTTGGGGGAGAAAGGGACCGTGAGGATAGGATGTACTGGGCTTCTTGCTGACAAACCAGACCCATAGGATTAAGTATGATCTACCTAGTTTTCTAGTTGTGGTTTTGTCTAAAAGGGAATGGGTTGAATCCCATATGGTGGACTTCCAGCACAATTCAGAACACTGAAAGTGGATAAAGAGTGCCAGATAATAGGGGGTTACTAATTTTGTGTTGAAATATTGAGTTAAATTATAAGTAGTAGCATTTTACCTTTTTTGCAGCTTTCTGTAGTTTATTATTACAGTTGAAGTGCAAAATGTTGGATGCTGCAACATAGTGTGATTCTCTTTTAATCATGCTCTGAGTCATCTACTTTTTATGACATTTGGTAACAGATTTAGACCTCTAAATGCTTATATCCAAATGGCTAATGGTACCTTCTGTGTTCACTGATCTCATGTATGGAATCCAACAATATAGAAGTTAATATTCTTATCTTCTCTCTCGTTGTTGAACTCTCATTGCAGATAATTGTGTACACGTATTAAGGGGGGAAAGGACCCTTCCATGACTATTTTGTTGTAAAGAAATGGTCCCCAATTCAGGGAGTTCCTTATTCTGGTGTAAACTCCTCAAACGATAATCCTAGGCCTTTAGACTTAAATTCCTTCTATATACTTTCTCCCCGAAAAACTGCTCATGTGTTCAGTGGCATGTTAAAGTAACAAAACTATTTCTATTGGCTGCACATTTAGAAAGCTGCAGTAGTGCATGCAAGCGGGTTAACAGTTCCAGCTGAAAATCTTAAATGATTTGCCTTTGGGATATAGAGACTTGCTTCCTTTTGTTTCTTCAGTCACATTTAATAATTTTGATAGCTAGGATATCTGTTACTGCTTCTGTAAATGAAATATAGACTACATTGAAAAATCATTCAGTTACTTCTTGCAACAGGCTGCTAGAATGTGTCTTGAAAGTGTTTTGCTGACTGTTTAAGTCCGATGTTCCTAACAGAAACCAATCTGAAGAAGCAAGGCCTCCTGCCACTAACCTTTGCTGATCCAGCTGATTATGACAAGATCCACCCTGTGGACAAGCTCAGTATTGTGGGTCTGAAAGATTTTGCTCCTGGAAAGGTAATGGCCACAGTTTCTCAGCAATAGTCCTTCCTCTCCCTGCTTTTCTGCTGCATATTTGTAGTATACAGCTGTATATATCAGGGCTATTGTTCCACTTGAGTAGATCAGTTTCTAAAGAACTTCTAAATTAAAAAAAAAAATGCAGTTCAGATATTCTGGATTTCTCAGAGGCACCCGAACAAGCAATATATAGTAATACCTTTGCAAACGTCCGCCTTGTCTAGCGTCCATTCCGGTGAACATCCATGGCAAACCCAGAAGTACCGGAACGGGTTACTTCCGGGTTTGCCGCTCATGCATGCACAGAAGCGCAAACTGCTCCACGTGTGTGCACAGATGCGGCACTTTGCCCTGCGTCCTTTTCTGCTAGCAGCTGGGGCTCCGGAATGGATCCTGGCTGCAAAACAAGGTACGACTGTATTAGAAATCTAGAATCTTGGCTAGATTGAATGGATGGACTTCTTTACTTTGTACAGTATCCAAGTGCTTTTCTGTGCTTTTCTGGTTCCAGCTTCTTCTTTTCCCATAAAATGGTGCAAATATTTTGCTGCCGATCAAAGTGTAAAATCTTGTAAAGGCAGAAAGGCAGACCTTTTTGCCCAGACTTTCTCTGGGCAAGGGTCATAAGACTGGACCCTTATATTGCCGAATTCTGTATTTATAATGCTGTGTTTGCTGTTTTGCTTTTTGTTTTATTGACACTGTTTTACTATTGTAGTTTTGTACACCACTTAGAGATTTTGAAATATCCAGCAGTTCATAATGCTTTAAAATTATCTGGAAAATGCATAATTTATTTTGGGACAGATTTGGGACAGATTTTTTGGTCTTTTGCATAGAATTCTTGCATTTGAGCTCTGATCTTTACCCATAACGTCTAGCTCACGTTAACTGGATACATGATCTGCAATACAGTGGTACCTCGGGTTACATACGCTTCAGGTTACAGAACAGAAATCATACCTCGGGTTAAGAACTTTGCTTCAGGATGAGAACAGAAATCATGCAGCGGTGGCGCAGCAGCAGCAGGAGGCCCCGTTAGCTAAAGTGGTGCTTCAGGCTAAGAACAGACCTCCAGAACGAATTAAGTTCTTAACCCAAGGTACCACCGTACAAATAAGTAGGCAAGTCATGTTTTACATAGACAGTTCTGAATTATGTTAACTAAATGGATAGTCCTTTAAAACAAAAGATCTGAGTATCTCATCTCTTAGACTCAATTCGGCTTGCAAAAAAACTGGAAGAAAAATCAAAGGCATTTTTTGACCAGAGTAATTGATAAATGATGCCTTTAGCAGTCTGACGGAACAAGCTGAGATGCTTAACCTAGTCCTAGACTTCTAATTTCTCTCCTTTCCTTCATAGCCCCTGAAATGCATCATTAAGCATCCTAACGGGAGCCAGGAAACAATTGTTCTGAACCACACCTTCAACGAGACTCAGATTGAGTGGTTCCAAGCTGGTAGCGCACTCAACAGAATGAAAGAGCTGCAGAAGCACTGAACCTAGACAAGTTCACACATCCAGTGGACCTGATGACTGTCTCTATAAAAGTGCAATTCCACTACGATTCTTGACAATTAATGTCTGTGATCAAATGTTAACTTAGCTTCCCCTTTATTACAGTACTCACTTGCTGACATTAATGAGAGTACTCATTTTTGCATTATCAGGTTCTGGCTTCCATAGCTGCCTATGTTTGGTGCATTTCAGTTGTCCCATATTGCTTTGTATTTATATTTCCTGATGATTTTTCTGCCTGATCATTTCAGTGATGGCAAAAGGATAAAACATTAGAAGATTATTGTTCTTGTGGAAAACAAAATAAAGATTGTGACTGACTCATCTAGTCTTCATTTAGTATTCCTACTTGCACTCTGCTCAGCTTCGTAGTGGATATAGGCTGTAATATGTGGTTGAGGAGTCCATCAGGAAGCATACTATTAATCCTAGAATGTGGCCTCTCTGTAGAATCAAGTAGCTTTTGTGGAATCTTCATTTTAGTTAGAATTTTGTTTGTCTTAAAGGTTTCAGTAAATATCTTGATATAGGGCACAGCACCTGTTGCAATATTGAACCAATACAGTATTAAGATTTCCCAATTCCAGGGGATTTTATTCCCATTTGGCAGGAATTTCCATACCTATCCTTGTTCTACATATCTCCCTGCTCCTCTTCATGCTTTCTTATTTTGATACTTTCTTCAATATCTGGTTTTAAAAGGAATAAACAATTGTACAATAAAATTGCAACATAATATAGCACACTAGATAAACCTGCTATTGGAGTTTTCCCCTGGCTACAACTATTCAAAAAGGGGAATGAATCCCCCTGGGTTAGAAATCTAACATATTCCCAATTCTTCCTTCAACTGCAGTTAAATGTTTTAAAATGTAATGCAATTTTGAATTACTGCACAGAAAATGACAAGATTATAAGACCAGTACTGTGTCTAAATCATCTCTGAGGTCCCCCATGACCTGGGTTTAAGCCATCAAAAGCTTATTTGTGTACAACAGCAAAAACTCAGGCTTCCTCCAACTCGGCCCTCCAGATGTTTTGAGACTACAATTCCCATCATCCCTAACCACTGGTCCTGCTAGCTAGCGATCATGGGGAGTTGTAGGCCAAAAACATCTGGAGGGCCGAGTTTGAGGTAGCCTGCTCTAACTGATCCACAGACTATTCTGGAGTGACCCATGTAGTTGTCATATTCAGAATTGCTCTGTGGCAGCTGCATTAAAATCGGCCAGCTTTCACAATAGCTGCCACAACCTTGCTCCTTCTGTAGCCAAATAGAAATAGTTCCAGGGTGTACATAGATAACTGAATTTTAATTGATGCAATACACATTTCTTGAGTGACTTCCTCACATTTCTCTATACTCCCCTATGATCTGGGAATACTAGTTAGAATGCTATTACGGCTTTCTGATATGCAGGACTTGTATGCTCCGTGCTTTTGATCAATCTCACATTCAGTTGTTGCAAAACCACAAAGATTAAGTGCTCAAAATATAATACACACTGGGAATCTGCCTAACTACTATATTATTCTTTTCCTGAGTTCTCAGAGGCCTGAGATAATGTGCCCAACTAATGGAGTAGGGATTTCTTCCCCCCCTACTGCAGCACTTAAATACAAATTATTCACTGCCATATTAAAAACAAAATGGTGAGGATGAATGAGTCGATACTCACTGTGCACTTCTAAGAATGGGTTTCCCTGCTTAAGTAAAATGAACCTGTTCCTTGCTTCATGGATAGAGGATTAGGACCCCTCCAGATATTTACAGGGCTGCACCTCCCATAATTTCTGACAATGAGCATTGATGGCTGGGACTGATGGAAACGGCAGTCTAGCAACTGGGGGGGGGGCACAGGTTCCCCACCTCTACAGCAAGGTTCCTTCCACTCATTTGTCAGTCAGATACACTGCTACTCTTCTGCATCTGGAACAGGAGAAGAGCCCTCCTAGATCTGGCTAAAGGTCCATCTAGTTCAGCAAACGGTTCTCACGGTGGCCAGCCAGATGCCGATGGGAAGTCCACAAGTAAGGTGAGGGCAATGGCATTCTCCCTTGTGATTCCCAGCAACCAGTGGCGTAGCGTGGAGGTGCAGGGGGGCCGGCCGCACCGGGCGCAACATCTGGGGGGGGCGCTTGCACTCGCAGCTCTCTGCCCCCTGCTAAAATCCACGGGTTAGGGGGCGCAAATTACTTGCCTTGCCCCGGGTACTGACAACCCACGCTACGCCACTGCCAGCAACTGGTATTTATGTGGAGTTGCTGCACTAGTCCACTGGAGATAAATGTGACTGGGACATAATTGTTAGTTTTAAATTAATATTCTGCCCTTCATCTGAGGATCTTTCTTTGGCGGTCACTCGTAGCCGGGTAAGATTGTCTTCCATGAACACATTCTTAACAGTGAGTCTGTAAGTGACTGTGGAGGCCAATTCTGGATCCCCATGTCCTTCCACAGTGGGGACATAGGTTTCCAGGCAGGAGTTGAAGGCCAAATGTGCCTTCCTCTAACATTTCTCCTTTTCACCCTGAGTTCATGCTTCTTCAAAGTCCTTGACACCTTTGGTAAAGGCTGTTCTCCAACTGGAGTGCTCACACCTAGTGTTTCCCAGTTATCCGTGCTTATGTTACCTTTTTGTAGATTTGCCTTGAGAGCCTCTTTAAACCTCTTTTGTTGTCCACCACTATTTTGCTTTCCATTCTTGAGTTGAATTTTGCACCAGATTGTTTTGTTCAGAACTGATCTTCAGTCTCTGAGTAGCACTTCCAGGTGCCTTCAGAATTTTTTGTGACCTTGCACTGCCTTTATTCATGCTGCATATGCAGAAACGCCAAATGTACACTCAGGTGCTATAAAGTCACTAGTGTTGCTTTCTCACTTCAGGTCAGCAGAATTGTAGCCTTCTAATGTTGCAGTAGCAATCTTGCCCATATAGCTGGTGCAAGAGCCTCATATTGTACTTCGTTCCAGTCTTGTATATATTTGAATTGAAAAAGGGTGACACCATTTCCTGGATTTGCCACTGGAGAGCAGTAAACAGCATGGCGATGTATTCTAGGCTTTCTGTACATAAATGCAGCACCCAAAGAGGGATAGATAAGGCTTTTTCGACAGGAAGATTGGAACGATTGCTGCCTAATACAGGAAGCAGTCATGGTTATATAAATTCTTCCATTATATCCAGCTCTCGTGGATAGTCTGGATTTCTGAAGTGCTCCAGTCTTATTTAGATGTGTGACTGTGCCCTTCCAGTATATTTCAATGGGACTTGGCCTGTTTTGCACAGCAGAATATAGCCCACCCACCTCACCAAACAGAGAATAATAGCAGCCATTTTCTTTCTCAGGAACATAGTAAAGGATTAAGGAAGGGCAGCTGAATTGATTCCTGTTGCACTGTAACCATTCCAACCTTCTTGCAAACTGCAATCTGGAGACCATTTGGACAGCACAAGGCCCATTCATTTGGTCAGGACTTGTGCCAATAGCACTTTCATGTGGCTGCCTGTTTGTACAACACAGTTCCAGACCAGACCAAAGGGAGATTGACAGCATTATGAAGAAGGGCCGAATCCCTCTTCCTGTCACAGCTTTCTTTATTGGCATTTCCAAGACTAAAGAACCAGATTGTTGCTTTTCCAGACTGCTAATCCAGTGTGTCAGAAGTGCCTCCATCTATTTTACATGCTATGGTAGAAATGGTGCCTGCAATACTGGATAAAATGGCTGCTTACTTTCATACTCCATGTTCCTCTTCCCACAAAATGCTTCTCAGGTTCTACATGAAGAAAACAGAATGCACCTCAAGTGGCACCAGGAAGGAATCTTCCCCAAACTTTGAATTATCTGAAGGGGGTCTAGCTTGAAAAAATTGGAGGTGAGATTACCTGGTTGGGGAAAAAAATGCATTTTTGCATTCCAAAAGAAGATAAACTGACAGATTTCAAATCAGCCACCATGAACATCCCAGTTCCTCTGTCTGAAAAAGCAATGAAGAACATTACCCAAAAAAAGTTAATTGTATATTCTGACTGAACATAGAATGTATAACTGCTGCACTGTATTTTGCAGTTAACATTATATATACTGTGTATGGAAGGAAACCTTCCAAGAGCAAAACACACACACTCACATGCTTTTTAGCTTCCTAGGGGGCCTCCAAAGCAATTCACAATCATACCTCGCTCTGCATATTTCTCAGGAATATTTCCACTGATACTTTCTTGTTCCCTTCAGAATAAGGTTACCAGACGTCCCCGTTTCCCGGGGACAGTCCCCGGATTTACAAATCAGTCCTCGTACAAAATCAATTAAAGTTGAAAAGTGTCCCTGGATTCATTGAAAAAAATCTGGTAATCTTACTTCAGAACCCCTCTTCCAAAACATAATAGCCCCTTGTTCATGTCCATGGTCCTTCATTCTCCCCTTTCACCCATCCTCATTATTTCCGCTGTCCTTTAATCATTCTCTTCAGGGCATCTCCTGTCTCTCTTCCCCTCCACCTCCACCTCCACCTTGTCCAGGTTAAATATTCCCCTCCCGATATCCTTTCCCCAACTCCATTTGGCATGTCAACCCTCCCTCACATTTCCCTCAGAACTTCCTCACCAATTCTCATTCTCCTTTTCCGTCCCTCCCCGGTCATCTCCCCCAATACCCCCTTTATTGTATCCCATTATTCTCCTCAGGAGCCCCTTTTCCAGGTCCTGAGAGCTCCATACTACCTCCTTGTTCTCTCTGTTATTTCCTTCAGGAGATTCAAGACCCCTTTCTTTCAGGTTCTCTTCTGCCCCCATCAATTTAGCCACTCCATTTATTATTTATTATTTTCTTGCAAGAGACATTCACTTGCACTTTACCCTTCCTTCCTTCCTTCTCTCCCCGCCTTGCTTCAAATGGGCACTTTTGTTGCCCTGTTTGATCTCCCCTGCCTGTCCCTCTACTGCCCATTTTTTACTTAACAAATTCTAAATAAGCTTTCCCTGTTAAAAGGATTTGTGGCTGGTTGCCTGCTCTTCATGCTGGGCCATAGAACTATAATGGTGAGAACATGTTGTTATAAATTTATTTGTGTCCCCCTTCCCACATCCTGGTTTTAAAAGAGGAAGCAGCTACATTATAAAAAAAATAAAAATTCCAGCACTCTTGAGCTGCTCAGATGATACAGCTTGACTGACTAGCTATCTCAGGGATCCTGGATGAGTTATGATGTCAACTCCAGAGGGAAATCAAAACTGAGATAAATAATTTTGGTATAAAATGCATGTTACCAAATATTTCTTGTGATAAAGCAGGGAGTCTGAAAATATGAAAGACTGCCCAAGACTCTTGGGAAGTATTGTCAGTCAGACTAAGCAGTACTTGGCCATATGGACCAATAGTCTGACTCAGTATAAGGCCTTATGTGTTTATAAAATCCATTAAGGAATTGTTTCTGCTATCAAGCGATCCTAGAGTCAGTTAAACGTATCACAGTGATTTTGCTCAATTTTATTTACAGAAGCCTCACAAAGAGATTGCCAGTGACTGCAAATTCTGAGATTTCCTATTACCTTGGGTTAGAAAGCAAAATCCCAAAGCTATTAAGAAAAAAAGCCTCGAGCCTGCCTAAAATCAGTAGCTGAGCCACTCAACTCCCAAAAATGGTTCCACTCTACCATAATGGCCCAGTATAGCAGTAAACACATTCCATTAGGCGTTAAATTAATCATTAATTCTACACACGCTCTCTTGTTTTGTATTTATTTACATTGGGAACTTGCTTTTACCTTTCTACAATGCCTAATTGTATTGGGCAGTTTTACAAACATTTCACGATAATGATGGTCATTATAATAACAACAATCATCAGGGTAACGCATGGGAATTAAGTCTTTGTTCTCTAGTTCCTAAATTTGACTAACAAAATGGCTTCCCTTCGGGATCCACTCTGTTGGTTCCCCTCATACAATGTGCTGTGCTGTTCTCTACACTCACAACTAGCCATCTAGAGACCTTCGGCTTCTGTGACTGGCTGTGGCTGTCTCAAAAGCACCCGTCTCCTTTCTCAAAATTAAATTATTTATCATTAATTCCTTTCAGACTGAAGCTTTTTATCTCACCAAGCAGAATCTCCTTCAGCAAGGGTGAAATGCAGTGTACCAGAAAAGCACTCAAAAGGAACAACAACTACCAGCATCATACTTGGAAAAGTCCCATCTCCCTCCCACAATTACATTTCTAAAAAACAAAATAAATCAAAGAATGCAGCAATCCCATTAACAGCATTCTCCAGAAAACTGCATACTGCGTCATCAGCTCTCAAAATGAATATTTCTGTTTGAAAGCACTGTGACATATTTTCGCGTGACTGGAACACGTAAGTATATAAGTTTATGGCTTTGCAGAGGTGGGGGTTAGAAATCTGCATGGCTCTGATCTCCTGGGACATGCATGACCCATGGTGTTGCAGAATCTGGCAGCTGAACGAGGATCCAAAGAAACAGAATTTATCAGCAAAGTTTCTCTCATTTGCACAGCTGATTATGCAAAACATAAAAGCATCCAGTTCTAAGCAGCTGAGTGGTTGTTGTTGTTTTAAAAAAAAACATTCTGCAAGCTGGACAGACCAGAAATAGATTTCTTTTTATCTATAATCAGAGCAGATAGGACAGCGTTAGGAAAACTACAGGGGAAATGAAGGTTGAGTGCAAACAGCATCACTTGATTATTGTCTCGGTTAAATGTTAGATGTGTATATTTTAAAAAATAAACATATCAAATATATGCAAAGGAAAGACATGCCTTATTTACAATATTTATATTCCATCCCCATGGAACTGACACAGTTAGAGGTTCCACAAAATATTTGTTCTGCAGTTTTAAAAAAACAGTCTTTCAGTTTGGCAGCTCCCACACTTTGAAGCTCCCTGCCTATCAACATCAGGTAAGTGCCTTTGAAGGGCTCTTTTTGATACCTGTTAAAAACAATTTTCTCATTTTCCTACTCATATTGAAATACAGTCCCTCAATTAGGCCAAACTTAGATTCACAAAATGGTTAGGGGTATGCGTACCCGTGCGTACCCCCAGAAAAATCACTGCATAAATATATTAAAAATAATATATTTTTATAAAAATAATATAAAAGACAATGTTTTCAGCATTGTCTTTTATTGACAATTTTATTGATTATTATAAGTTTTAGGTTCTATTTTAGGGCTGCCATATGTCCAGGAATCGCTCAGAAAAATGGCAAGTTGGGCTATTTTTATTTTTAAAATCTTCAAAAATCTAAGAAAAGCACCATTTGATCCCCCCCCCCCCCCCCAGAAAAGCTCAGCAACTCTTCACTTTGGGGAATATGGCAGCCCTATATATTTACAACCAAGTGGTATATAAATGTTCTTAAATAAATCAAAGATTTCCCCCCAAAAGCCCAGATCTGTTTACAGAGGGTTCCTTTCAGATACCAGCCAAGCCTAGGCTTGTTTAGCTTCAGATCACACCACTGTCTCCTGGACAGAAATAGTCTGGCCAGTTATTCATGCTCTAGTAGTGTCCCATTTAGATAACATTAATGCATTTTGCATTAGGCTGCCTCTGAAAACTGTTTAGGAAATTCAGTTGGCACAAAACACAGCAGCTAGCCTAGAGTACTGACTACGACTGGGTATTTGGAACACATCTTGCCAGTTTTAAAGCAATTGCACTGGTTCCCAATCTATTTCCAAGCACAGATCAAAATGCTAATTCTGACCTTTGAAGCCCTATGTAACTTAGTGACGGTGTGCACGTCCTGGACTGCTTACTCCCAGATGACTGTCTGGAACGTGAGGTCATTTTCACAGGAAGCTTTTTGGAACTGCTTACCTTCAGAGGTAAGCTGGCGGATGGAGACCCAAGAGATACCGCATTTCACTGGCAGCACCTGTCTCTGGAAGTTTTGTGTGGTGCCAAACCTGGTGCCCTTTTGGTGCCAGGTTAACAGCTTTTTATTTGGTCAGGGCTTTTATATGTCATTCTATAATCTCTGCTTAGCTCTGGATTTATCTTGTTTTAAGATCAGTTTTGTTGTTCTGATGTTTTTTATTTTGTCACAGTATTTTTATCTGAAATGTTTTAATTATTGTTTTCACCGTTAGTCGCTCTAGGAATCCTAAGGGGTTGCTAAATGGGCTAAAAACGTTCCAGACAAACCAATGAACAAGACCTTAGGAATCTTCTGGGGTCAACAAAAATACATGTGGGCATTATTGAATTTTTAATTTGGGGCCATGTATGTCCCTTTATTTCTGAAAGGTAGCATTTATATGTACCTAATCATTTTGCACAAACTAGATTTAGCTCTGTAGTAGATTTGAACCCAATTCACAAAGAAGCCGTGGTTAGGTTTATTTGGCTCTTTATTTATTTAGTACTTATTCTGACTCAGAAAAGCATGTTATTTGGACAGATCCCTGTGGCATAGGCCAATGCCCACCATGAAACAACACCAGCATTTAATATTACAGAAATATGCCACCTTATTAATGACACCTGGGAAGGATTTTAGCTCCCCATGACTGACATTTGTTTCTCATTGACTATGCATCAAATGTAGAAGGGAAGAAGGAGAGGGGGCAGCTGTTCAGCCATACAAAAGAAGGAATGGGCTGATTCTCTTTGCTAGAGGATTCACCCACTGGGTCTAAAACAGCATCTCCCCCACCTTCAATGGAGAACATTTGCATTCAGGTCTCAGCTCCAGTCCCTTGTGAGTGTGAACTTCCTGGCATCAGGACCAGCCTTCCTTTGTGTATGTGGTGCCTAGCAATCTCCCCTAATTGAAGCTTCTGTGAGAAATTGCAATAACAGATGCAAACAAAACACACTGCTGAGGGCAAGCAATTGTGAGGGTGTACTGCCAAACGGAAGCCTCAGAGATCAGCTCCACACAGGATATGGCTTGTCTTTGAGAACAAAGTAACAGAGACGCATCAGGGGTGCCAGGTTGCAACCTAGAGAACCTGTCTGTTGGCTTAAAGTTTCCCATGCAGTGAGAGGAGAGACTGTCTCTCTGAAGGGCCACAGCTCAGTTTGATATTTTGCATGCAGAAGGTTCCAAGTTCACTGCTATCTAAAGTTTGAAAAAATCATTATGATGGGAAGACTTCTGACTGGAACCCTGGGGAACTGCCATATCGGAGTAGACAATACTAGATGGCAGGGGCGTAGCAAGGGGTGTGTGGTAGGTGTGGTCCGCCCCGGGTGTCCCCACTGCTGGGGGTGATAAAATGTCCGGCAACACTCACTGTGGGGCCTGCAGCATGCCTAAGGCACGCGTCTCTCCTGGGAGTGACGTGGTGACTTGAGTGCCCACAGCCTCTGCGCTGCCCCAAACAGTCTGCCCGTTGCCTCCCCCTCAGCTGTAGGGTGGCTGAGTGGGAGGAGGCAGGCAGACTCCTTAGAGCAGCCTTTCTCAACATTTGGGTCCCCAGATGTTGTTTAACTACAACTCCCATCACCCCTAGCTAGCAATGCCAGAGCTCAGGGATGATGGGAGTTGTAGTCCAACAACATCTGGGGAACCACAGGTTGAGAATCGCTACCTTAGAGGCCCCGTGGTGCCCCTGCGGGTGGCTGGCCCTGCACCCCCAGGCGCCCAATCGGCTTGCTCCTCTGCTGCTAGATGGACCAATATTGTATAAGGTAACATAATTCATCATCTATTAATACACACACAGCCCTGTCGTCTGCCTTCTGTCTGCTTTCATATGCAACATTATGTACCAGGAGTCATGGGGAGACAGATGACAGGACTTTTAGTGCCCAAAGCAGACAAATTTAAAGCACTATATAACCTTACACTCTAAAGATGGCCTGAGTTGCCCACCCAATGGACATTGCTCCATAGTGAGCCAACAACATCCCTGTTCAGGTGTTTTTCCTGAGCATGATTGTCCAACTCATCTAAGGGATAAGCCTCACTCCAAACTATTTAGTTTAGATAAAAGGCAAGTAAGAGGTGACATGGCAGAAATGTATAAAATTAGGCACTGCAAGGAGAAAGTGGATCGATAAAAAGGTTTTTCCCCTCTCTCATAACACTGGAACTCATGGACATCCAACGAAGCTGAGTGTTGGAAGATTCAGAACAGATTTTTAAAAAATGCTTCTTCGCACAGAACATAGTTAAACTGTGAACCAGGAGGCAGTAATGGCCATGAACTTGGATGGCTTTAAATGGGGATCAAACAAATCAATGGAGGATAAAGCTATCAGTGGCTACTAGCTATGATGGCTAGACCCTGCCTGCGTGGCCAGAGGCAGTATCCGTCTGAATGCCAATTGCTGGAAATCCCAGGAGGGGAGCGTTGGTTCAAGAAAAAACACAGGCATATCATAGAATTGAAGAGTTGGAAGGTACCTTAAAGGTCATCTAGTCCAACTCCCTGCAATTCAGGAACTTTTACTCATATTAGATCCACTAAACTTAAGGAACCTAAGTTATTAATAGCCATTAATCTCCTTGAATAAAAGTTGGTTGAATACAAGCCTATCCCAGCTATGTAGGATCCCAGACATGACTATTGCATAGATGAAAAGCAGACTGGGCTCCTACACCTTTAATAATTGTGTAGAAAGAAGAAACCTCAGCTGGTGTAGTTTGTCATGCAAGGTTGATAGCAAGAATGACAGGCAGTTCTGGCTAGGGTGGTCAGATGCAACAAAGCTTCTGCAAAGAAGCAGGAATTGCAGAAGCTGTAGTTTTCTATGCAAACCACACCTGCTGGCATTCCCTCTTCTATGCAACAATTAAAGGTGCAAGACCCCTGTGTGCTGTTGCATCTGGCATGCTAGTCTTGGCTGCCCCACTGAGATCAATGAAAGTTAAAGCCTAGCTTCTATCGGCTCTGCTTCACATCTGCAGTAGCTCAGGCCTCTGTCACACCAGTCTTTGATTAACATATCTGTGTGGTGACCAGAGTACAGTACTTACACAGGTGCAGCATATCTCAATTCTGCAAGTCAAGTTGACCTGCCAAAAACCCTGTAGAGTTATTAAAGGTGCAAGCACCTCCATTCTTCTTTGTACTTGGTAACGTGTTGGTTGGTCCATAAGGGGGGAAAGCCAGCCCCAACTACAGTAAGGCAAGATCTTTATTGGGAAGAACCAAAGTTTCACAGAAATGTGGCAAGCTTTTGAATTCTCCAGAACTCTTCGTCAGGCAAGATGTTACACAAAATGGGGGGATGACGACAAAGAGTACAAAAACCAGGCTGACGTAATAATAGCCATGAGATCAACTGTTCAAGCTGCCTGCAAAGAAGGTGGGACTGTCTGGTGTGACAGGCAATGAAAGCTCCTGGGTGCTTCATGAAACTGGACTTCTGAAAGCTATGAGTAAGAGCCTGCTCTATGAAACAGGAAGCCCCTGGACTCAGAACTAAATCCCAGAGAGGATGCATCTTTTCAGGCAGCTAGTATTTGATTTAATTAGATGATCACTTGCCTGGGGTGTTTAATGTTACCGTTTTTGCAGAGCAGCTTTTTGGGTGCGAGTGTACTGTTCCGTCTGCTTTTGTGTGCTGCCTTTGAGTGTGTGAAAAGGTGGCTGGCAATATAAACAACAAAGGAATATGCTGTAGTAAGGAGGACCCTATGGTGACCAGCTACAAAGCAGAACAGGGTGGCCTTGAGCCAGTCTCTTAGCTGAACCCACCTCATAGGGTTGTTGTAAGGATAAAACGGGATGGAGGAGAACTATGTGCACCACCTCGAGTTCCTTGGAGAGAAGGTGGGAAACAAATTTAAAAATAAGAGGGGTTCTCCCTACCCCTCTTAAGAGCCATGCATTAGCTAGTGCAGCTTGTTATCCATGCACGACAAGACTCTTCATATTAACGCTCTCTCTCCTGTACAAAAAGGATTACCTCTGACAGATATTTCCTTCGGGAGTAACAGGGTCAGGGCACCGCTGGATCTGGATGGACAATTACTGTTGCACCCTTAGCTGGTTCCTATCCGGGTGCCCCCTCCAAAAAAACCAGAAAAAAGTCTTGCACCCTTCGGTACCACGGTGGAGACATTTTCACACGGACCCCCAGACATGGCGGTTCCTCGTCGGTGCCTGCGTTGCGAACCAGCGTCCATTGCGGATAACCCAGTTTCCTTTCCCCCTCCGTGTCTCTTTAAAGCGCGGAGCAGAAGTTCCCCCTCCGAATCCCTCCCACCTGCCTCCCTCGCTGCTCTCCCATCATCGCCCTGACGTCAGGAGGAGGGAGGCGTGTGGGTACCACGGCCTCCCCCGTGTTTAAAATTCGCCAGAAGGCTGCTGGTGAAGAGGGAGGAGGAGAGCGAGCAGAAGCCTGGCAGCAGAAGGAGCGCCGCTGGCCGCAAGGTAACTTCCTCCTCCGCGGGCGCGCAGGGATGCTTTGTGGATTGGCGCCGGAGCGGGAGGAAGGGGACAGATGGGAGAGGCCACGCCGAGGTGGCGCGAGGAAGGTGATGGAGCCGGCTGCCGAATGGTCTCGCGTGGGGTGTTCGCTTAACTCTTTTGTGTCGTGGCTCCCGGGTGGGGAGAGAAGGTCCTCTGGCGCTGGCAGCGGAGAGGCGTGTCCCGTCTGTGCGCGCCGGGCGATTTCAGCTGGGGGCGGATGGCTGTGGGGAAGGGTGTTTTCCGTGCAGGTGGTGAAGGCGAATAGCTGCCTGCCTGTATGGTAGCTTTTCTTTGCAATCGAAGGCTGGGGTCGCCTTTCTCGTCTCCTATTCCAAGGGGTGAGGGATCTGGTCAGGAAGGTGTGTGTGTGTGTGTGTGTGTTTAAATCTGCTTTGGCACCTAACAAGTTATAATGGACACGGCAGCAAGTCAAAGAAAGGGCTCGTGTGAAAGCAATAATTGAAGCTCAGTGATAGTCCTACAAAAAAAACAAAAAAACCTAAAGTAGTATTTGGTTTGCATGGCTTTTGATGAAGCTATCAGAAGGTGCTATGGTGGTTTGGAGTCCCCACCCCTTTTTTGGTCCTGCCTTTCTCGCTGGCTGCCTTTCTTCTTTTCTCTCTCTCCCACCCCCACCCAAATATCTTGTTTCCCAGTTCCAAGGATGCTTCTGTATTCAGATCATAAAGATGGCACTTGAATCTCATTGGATAATCGGCCTCTTGTATATGTGACTGCTTAACCAGAGCTCCACCAGAGGGATGAGACGGACTGTTTTTAGATAAGGGGATTGAGGCCTTGAAGAATGTAACCCAGGTCTTTTTGTTATTTAAAATTTATTTCTTGTTGTAGTTCTTTTTCACCAAAGAGGTGTCTGTCTGGAAATGAATAAGTTGATTAATGTTCTCAATTGCATGACACTATCACCACCAGTCTGGGAAGGAAATAGGCTTTTATGAGCATTGGCTAGATAGCCTTTGTATGGGGGTTTTTTTTTAAAACCCTGCTAGATACAAGTCTATGGAGAACAGTATAAGAGAGAGAATACATGTAACCTGTAACCTGCTTACAGGTAACCTGGAAATCTGTAACCTGGAGGAAGGATTCAGACCCTCTTTATGAATGTGGTTTATTTAAGTATTTCTGGCTGCTTGTAGTCTGTTAAGAATAATCAATATGTTACAGCAACCTCTTGAGCGGTGTGCTTTTAAGATGGGCATCTTAAAAATGGTACTCTGTTTAATTCTATAACTATGGGCCTAATAAACTAGTTGTGGTACAAAATCACGTTTACTAGTTCATGTGTATGGTCCCAGTGCATGTACAAACTGCATATGTGGTCAGGGACTATTCTTTGTTTCTAGGATGGGGCATAAACAACCTTTTGGATGTTGGAGTGCAAGTCCTATCATCCCTGGCTGTGGTGGATGGGAGTTAAGAGTCCAGCAATATCTCAAGGCCATAGGTTCACCTTCCCTCTTTGGGGGTTTGTGGTTCCATGTACAATCTGTATATCCATAGGGATTGTATGGTCTAGTACATGAAAATTGGGAGTGGGCATTGACGCCACAATCCGGCGGCTCCTTTTGTGCCCATTTGTTGTCTGCACAGTGCTTGTGTGAAAAGCCTTCTGGCCTGGTGAGTCCATAGCAAAAGCAAGAACATGGGAACTTCCTGTTCTGGAGCTCAGCATGTGCATACATTGACCGCTTACTCCAGCTCGCTTCCACTGCTGTTGTTTGAAGCAGAGTACACATGTAATTAGTCACAATCCATAGGTATCCTGTAGCTTCTTGAGAAATACTCCTGTTTGACGTGCTTTCTCTCAAACCAGCTTCCAGTCAATTAGAAAATGGAAGTTGTGGTTAGACTGAGGAGTTGTACATTTCAGGCAGCTGTTGAGCATGTGACAGCATCCAGGAACTGGAGTCAGGTGCAGGGAAGACAAATCAGGTGATGCACATTGGGTGGAGAAGGCATCCTCACCTTTTTCTCAGGAGTGAAAAGCAACGTTAAAAAATGACTTGAAAAGTAGAGGGGAGACATGACCTTGATGAGTTTCAAGCTGCTAATGTGGACATGGGCGGCGGGGGGGGTATCTGCCCCCCAATTAATAAAAATACGTAGCTGAGGTTCTGCCGCCTTAACAAAAGACTCCCCCCCCCTCAAATCCTGGTTACGTCCTCATAGCCTCAGTCTCTTAGCCTCTGGCCCTGCCCAGATCTATAACCACAATTTAAATTGCAAGCCTGTCTGAGTAGGACAGAGCAACACTGTCTGCCTACATAAGTTTGGGGTCAGTCTATTTCTGGAGGCTTACAAGCCAGAAAGCGTATTTTGTTTTCTATCTCCTTTATGGGCTCTCTCTCTCTAAAGTTTTAGGTGTGGCTATATATGGGAAGGTGCTAAGAATAAGTATGTGTGTTTATTTGGTGGAAAGGGAGAGGCTTCCACAAACCCCCTGCATAAATGAACACTCAGTTCTTGCCTTAAGAAAAATAGCAATTTTGTGATGTCTTGCATAGAATATTGAGGACACTTGATGGATACCAAGAGCCTAATGTGTATCTCTGAAAGGGGCAGACACTGGAAAGACTTCAATAAATTTCCACTTAAAAATGCAATTGAGGATAACTAGTTTAGGATGCAATGCTGGATGTAAGTTCAGAAGGAACACCACAGTGGGGGTGCATCTAAATACTGTAGATGTGTATAGCAGGCGTGAGAAATCTGTGGTCTTTGGTCTAATTTAATGTGGCCCTTAGTCTAATTTAATAGTGGAAAGGAGGAGAAAATGAAGAAAGGAGTGATAGAAAGAGACACACAAAACGGGTGGGAGAAGCTCTGGCCCCTTCCACTTTTTGTTCCAGCCCTCCCAGCTTCTGGCACTGAAGTTTCACTGATGGTACGTGGCCTGTGACAGATTACTCCAAGGGAACATGGCCCTCAATGGGAAAAAATATTCCACACCTTTGATGCATAGGAGTATATGGTTAGCCTCTGAGAAAGAAGACGGGAATCTTTCGGGTGGGAGAAGGCCCTCTTTTAAACTCAGATTTTGTGTGAGTATATGTACACACACTTGTTTCGAAAGAACGTATGCATCGATACACCACTCTTGCACCTTAGTATTAGACCGCGGGGGTGGTGGTTCTGAGCAACGAAACATGAGTGTGCTTTCTGGCAGTTCGATTCCCTTCAGTCTGACAAGATATTTCAGGTATGTAAAAAGGAGAATTGTGGGATTTAAAGATGAGGGGCCTGAGAGGAAAGAAGGGATTGGTCTGCGGGACAGCTTATGTTAATCAAATGTGTATGTAGTAGCTTAGCGAAAAGTGCCATCTGAGAGATTTGCTCTGCCTGCTGCAGTGGTGGCAGGGCTGGAGGGAGTCTGGGGCTGTTCTCTATGTAAGGCATGTCCACTGGGACTAAGGAGGAGGAGGAAGAGCAGTGTTAGAAACTGGGATAGAAAAACTAGGAGCCAAATGGCTTCTGGGACCTGGGTTGTTGGGCGCCAAAACAGAATGTCTAGTTGCCAAAATAAGGGAGGGGGGTTGGCAATACTTTTTATTTATTATTTTGATAAGCATGAACTAATACACAATTCACATAAGTCACACATTATTCACACCACATTTTTAGCAGAAATTGTTAATACATGTTTAATTTGGTGTTTACAATATTGCCTATGCTTAACATACACTTCGAGGCTTCAGATCACATACATTTCAGTAGTTCTTGAGTGTCAACCAGATGCAGAAAATGGCACCCAGACTTTTTGAGGTGCTCACAAATGGAGAATCTTTAGGAGCAAAATGCGCCCAGCGCCCTGCTAATTTTGAACCTGGAGGAGGAGGAGGTTGTTGGCTGCTGCCACCCAGTGGACTGGTTGCAAGTAAGAAGATGGGGGCACTGGCTTGAGAATAGGCTGAGGTGGGCAGGGCAATGTCCAACTTGCCCTAATGGACTTATCTCTTAATACTAGCTAGCCTGTGGGCTGGGAAGCATCTTTCAGAGTTCAGCAGCCTCTCTTCAGCCTGAGCATTACTGCTTTGGAATGCTGAATTTAAAGTAAAGTAAAATAAACCCAATAAATCAAATGGCATTTAAGAATAAGCTGAAAATGATGCTTTATTATTTATTATGGCAAAAGGTTTTGGAGACCGCAGTCCTGTATACCAGGTACATGAAGAGTTACAGTCCTATAGGCACAGGGCTAGGGGATTTCAAAAAATAATTGTTAACACTGACATCCAGGCATTGGTAAGCCAGCTATGTGTAGTGTAGCTAGAAAAACCTTTGTCTTGATTAAACCTCAAGTTGTAGCACTGAATGTTTTAATAGCAGTTTTCCATGCAGTCTCCCTTATGAAATTCCTTTGTTCCAGTATGGCCACCTTAAGGTCAGGTACAGAGTGTCCTGACAGGATGAAGCTTTCCTCCCACTGATTTTATTTATTTATTGCCATTTCTGATGTTAGAGTTGTGTCCATTCCTTTGTGCAGAGACTGGCTTGTTTTGCTATGCATCGTTGGCAGGAGGGCATTGTCTGCAGACGATGGTATATATCTAATGGGAAGATAAGCAAGAGAATGAGCCTGATGTCGGTGTGGATGGCTTCAGTAGGTTTGGCTATAGTGTCGCTAGATAGACAAGGGGACAGAGCTGGCATCTGGGTCTGCTGTTCCTATAAAATGATACAACAAAAAATCACCTTCACAGAACGTTTCGTGTTTTGAAGTGTAAGCTGCTGAACAGCTGATGAAGAATGCTGCAGTTCTGTGCTGCCTTTTGGATGGCTTGTTGCATTTATTTTCTCCAAGGCCATCGATTGCCAAGGGCATAACTTCTGCAGTTTGTTTTCGTGAAGTGGTTTGTAGCTGGATTGCAGTCACGATGCACAAATCTGCTTCACCATATTTGAAATCTGGTATCCAGAATAGTAGAACCTGTGACTTTGGCTTTCACTTTGAGTAATGGACTAGAATCCCCTTTCTTGGCCTGCTTGTGCCATATCACAGGCCTCTGCTGCCATGACCTATTCTTACTTTTCACCTTTTATTAATTGTGACACCTGAAAAAGCTCAGGAGGCCTTGCATAGTCAGCAGGACTTGTCTTGAAACAGACACCTTTTGGGGTAGAATCTGTGGTGGTTTCATGATGGATTTCAGATGGTGACTTCCATACGCAATGATGAAGACTGGTAATGCGTGTGGTGTCTCTAGGCCTTTATAGCTGGTTGCCATCATGCCTTATCTGTGAGTTCCCCAGAGCATCTGGTTGAGGGACAGAATGCTAGATTATGTAGACCAGGCCTCTGAGTGGTCCTCCAGGTGTTGCTGCACTACAGCTTCCATTAGCCCTTGCCAGCATGGCCAACGGTCAGGGATGATGGAAGTTGTAGTCCATCAACATCTAGAGGGCCACAGGTTCTCCACCTTGAGGTACTCCTTTGTTCCACCCACAATGGTGGTTCTTGTCATCTTGGCACCCTGGAAAGAGCTGCTATAAAATGTATTTTGTTAGCAGTAGTTCAAGGGTTTTTGAACAGGGAAATGAAGTTTGGTATGGGACAAAATGAAAATATATTATTTGGACGCCAGAGTTTGATCTTCTACATTCTTTTACCTCCTCTCACATTTCTTCTGAATTTCCTAATATAGTAGGCCTGTTAGCAGACTTACTGCAAGACAGCGTGATTTCAAGGGATTAATGAAATAGTTCTGCTGCTTTCTAAAGCTGCAAAGTACTGTAGTTATTGATGCCAAGTGTTACTTCTTTTCATCCTGCTAGCCTGCCGTTTAATCCATTGGCTGTAAATATACAGAGAGTGAAATCACACCCACAGAACAGAATGATGGATATCTCTTCAGGGATGACTTCTGACTACCTGCCAGGCCCCTTTGTTCCAGTAGGGCTACAGTATATGGGCCTACAAAATCCACTTGGATAGCAGTGGAAAGCCATTCCACTTCCTGTGAATCAGAGAATGGCTAGTGACCATATACAGTGGTACCTTGGGTTACAGATGCTGCAGGTTACAGACGCTTCAGGTTACAGATTCCGCTAACCCAGAAATAGTACCTCGGGTTAAGAACTTTGCTTCAGGATGAGAACAGAAATCGTGCTCCATTGGCGCAGCGGCAATAGGAGGCCCCATTAGCTAAAGTGGTGCTTCAGGTTAAGAACAGTTTCAGGTTAAGAACGGACCTTTGGAACAAATTAAGTACTTAACCCGAGGTACCACTGTGCATCCAGTTCCTAGGTATCCACAGCACTCATCCTTTCTTCGGAAAAAGGACTAGTGGGTCTAAAGTGGAGTTGGGACGACTCCTCTTAAAGACAAAACACAGTTTCTGACATCCTTTCTGTCATCCCTGCTGAGCGGAGACCAAGCCTCTTACATTGCACTAGCTAGTTCCTGATGGGTAGGTCTACCCACCTGTCACTCCTTTTATGTCCAGTGATGTCAAGTGACTTGATTTCACATGAAGGATTGAGAGGAGTACACTCCAGATGCACTCTGATTCTCCTTTCCAGCTACTGATAGATTTTGGTACTTTTTGAATCCGCCACCTTTCTCTGTTGTCAAATTCAAATATAGTGCTTAACTCTACCAGCAGCTAGAAAGGAAATTCTTCCTCTGCAGCTTGACCCTGTGGGTTTATCTGTTCTGTGCTTGATGCCTTATGACATCAGGTGATAGACAGGTGGATAGAAGTGGGTATAGTTTAGGCCCAGGGTTTCCAAACGTGGATCTCCAGCTGTTCTTGGACTCCAGTTCCCATCGTTCCTGACTACTGGTCCTTCTAGCTAAGGATGATGGGAGTTGTACTTGAAAAACAGCTGAAGACCCAATTTTGGGAAACCCTGGATTAGGCTAAATAGAGAAGCTTGGTGAGCCTAATTATGTTTGCAGACTGGAGGTTATCTGGCCTTAGGCCTGTGTTTGGTGCTGAAATACCCTTGGTCACCATGATGGATGACATATGGCAGAAGGACTGGGCAGAGGTGGCTTTAGGGTACTGTGACTGATTTGGCTGCACTGGTTGCTGGCACTGCAACAATGATGGAGAATGGAGGGCGAGAGGTAGGGGTGGGTGGGTTTGTGCCGAATTTGAGCATCACACAGGACGCAGCTGAAATTTGAGAGCCCAAAGTCTGCCACTGAACAGGAGAATGTGACCTTGCTGATTCTACTGGATCTCTTGGTGACTTTGATACCACTGTCCATGGTATCATTCTAGGTAAGCTGTCCATGGTGGCGGTGGTGGGGTGGCATTCCTTTGCAGTGGTTGTGGTCAGATAGATAATTCCAGAAGACTGGGCTCGGGAACAGGCCTGGCAGTTATACCATGGGGTCCCACAGGGTTTCAACTTCCATGCTATTTAACATTTCATTTGAAAATAGCGAGTGAGGTCATCTAGATATTCCTAGTGAGGTGCCATCAATATTTCAGTGGCATCCATCTCTTTTTCTCCTTTTCATCTGACTCAGGTGCTGAATCAGTGCTTGGGAACAGTAATGGTCTGGATGAGGGCCAACAGATTGAAGCTCAGTCCCGACACTCTGGCTTGGAAGTGCAGCTGATTCTACTTCACTTCTGAGCCCTGTGCTTACCTGAATATAAAGTATAACTCTGCAACTGATCAGATATTCTTCTGAGACAAAACTGATAAACAGAAGTGCATAAAGAATTGGTCAAAGGCAACCGTAAATTTAATTTTAATTTATGTTTTACATTTTTAATATGGAATACTTTGTCATTGTAATCTGCTTTGAGACCTAGATGGTGAAAGGACCTGGATATAATCTTTAAAAATAAATAAAACCAGCTAATAATTTACAAGTGAGAAACATGGAGGCTGATAAGAAATTAGCCCAATGCCAGCTTATCACAGAACATTTTTGGACTTGTGATTTTACTTCCTGAGTGTTGGAAGCCCTTGTACTGCAAATTGCCCTCGGCTCTATTCCTAGATGTTAGAGGGCTTCCCCTCCTTGCCGTTGGCTCTGTAGCTAGTCTTAAACTGGGTGGTTAAATACTTAAGGTCAGTGGGAAAGCATTTCGCTCTAAAATCAGTATTTGGTTCTGGGCTTACTTAAGCAGGCTTAAAATGCATATACCGTATGTTCTGGGCTTTCAGTGTCATGTTGCAGGTTAATGATTGAGTGGTACTGGAGAGTTTGAATTTGAAACATGTGCTTGATTTCTATATAATTTTAATATCCCATCCTTTTTCCAAAGAGCTCAAGGCCTCAGACACAACTCTTTCCCAACCCTAGTTTTATCATCTCAACATTATAGTATGGAGAGTGAGGTTAGGCCCGAGAGTTGAGTTTCATGGCTGTGTTGGCATTTGAATATGGGTTTCCTGGTCCTAGTTCAACATATTAACCACTACGCTATGCTAGTTGGCCATATCAAGCGGGGTCAGTCTTGAATGTATGCATAGAAATGAATTGACATATACACAAGCAATTACCATTTGTTGGAGAGCCTACACTGAGAGTTGTAGTCCATCAAGGCATCGGGACGGAGGCGGCTGGCCTAGAGCATTTAAAAAACACACTACCACTGACATTGCATATTTAAGGTCATTACATCCCAGTTATCTGTATCCCCTTATTGCTCTTGCCTTCTTCCCCTATTGCTATAGGGACTAGTTTCTGAGTTGGCCAAGAGGCGTTCTGGTGAATCTGTTGTCTTTTGCTGCCCTAATTTAGTCCTGATCCCTGGTTAGGAAGCTTGCATGATTTCTCTGTGTTCTACTATGGCATTATGTAAACACCCATTTTGGCGAGTGAGAAGGAATGCAAGTAAATAGGCGCCTGCTGCTAACCAAATAGCTGAGCGCTTAAATCCCCGTTCTTTTGGCTTAGTGACAGGTCTGTGCTCTTTGAGTCAGCTGGTTTTCCTCTCCCTCTCGGTCTGTGTCTCATGCACACCCCTAAACCTGCTTAGTTACCTTTCTTTTCCTGGCCACGTATTGCTGTTACTGTAGCATCACAGTGCCTGCAGCATCCTTCCGTTTTTCACAGCAGGGTGGGCTGGGGGACCACAGGGGAGCACAGGAAGAGTAGACGATTTGGGCTTGTGAGATCACTTGCAGAAAAATAATTCCTTTAGCCTTGAAGTGACAGCTCACGTAGCAAAAGGAGAGAAAGCAAATGATGTTATAATTCCCACCAAAGATTAGCAAGCTAGATATTTGGAGGATAATACTGGAGCCATAGACGTCATGCAGCCACCTTTTAATTATCTGCACAGTTCTGTGTGGTTAATTCATATGCTTAAATAAGCCTGAAGCATCTGTGTTGCAACTGCATCTAAAGGGGGGGGGGGTTTCTTTTCTTTTGCAGTGTGGTGGTCAAAAGAGACAAACCCGAAACGTCATAGGAAGTGCCAAAAGGTAGCATTGTGTGATGAAATGTAATTATCCAAACTGAGCTGCAGCATTTTTATCTCTTTTAGAAGTGACATTAAAATGGTCTCTGAGGTTGGGCTGATCTGATCTCAAGGCTAGGAAGGTGGAAGTGGTGTGTGTGTGTTCAGCATTGCAGGCTTTCTACCAGGAGTGGCCAATATGGTGCCTGCCAGACATAGCTGGACTCCAGCTCCCATTCTCCTGACTCGTTTACCATGCTTGCTGGGGTTGATGGAGTTGGGAGTCCAACACATACTGGCTACCCCTCCATTAGGCAGTTGGTTATGATTCCAGAAGCTCTGTGTGGCTGCCTTTTCAGCCCCAGCCTGCACAGTTCCTCCGTCAACTAGTTAGAACTATTTATTCCACTCTGAGCTAATGACAACATGGACACAAGTTTTTAAGTACCCTAGAATGCTTCTTTGGAAGTCTCCATAGACCATTGTCTTGGAGCCCACAGACAAGCTGGTGGCACCACTGTCGATCAGTTTTTCCATTACTTAGGACTCTTCTTTTTCTGTTTGCATGACAGGTTGATCCCAAAGGCTGAGAGTCGTTGATCACCTCTTTCCTGTTGACATACCAGAGGACAGCCACACCATGTCATCTGACCAGACTTCTCAGTCCACTGTGCCACCTCTCCACTCTCCAAAGTCACCTGTGTGGCCAATTTTCCCTTTTAACAGAGAGGGAAGCCGGATCTGTGAGAGAGGTGCCCACCTTCTTCGGGACTTACCCAGCCCACTTCCCACAAAAAGAACCAGGACATACTCTGCGTAAGTAACCAGACTGTGCCACTAAGTTAGGAATCACCAGGGTCATTTTTTTCCATTCTAAAATTGGTTAACAGTTAGACTTTGACAATGTGGAATATTGGGCAAGGGGGCTTGGGGAGAGGAGGAATTGAGTTTTTTCTGATTTGTACACATTATTTGATTGTGGTCGATTTCTGACAGAGTTCTTTCAGACTTTGATGGAAAGTGGTAGTGTGATAAGACCACGATGACACTATTTTCTGATAACCGGTTAATTCCATGTCAAATAGTCCTATTGAATAATTTTGTATTCATATCCCAGAGTTTTCTGAGCAGTCCTTGGGACAAACTATGAATCTTGCAGTTCATGAGCAATGCTACCCTTTCTTGGACCCCATCAATTGTACAACATGTATGGCTTTGAGGAACCTTACTCATCTGGACTAGAGTTTAAACATTTTGGGGGGGAAGGGGAAGAACTCTAAAGCAAAGTAAGAGTTTCCTTACCAACAATTCACTCTTCTAATTCGTTCCTAGCTATGGTGGTTGTTGAATTGAGAGATGTTAAATTGTGCAAGTTGCTTTTTAATGTAAGTTTTTTAAAAAATGATATCCTGTCAGATTTCAAAAAAGTTTTTGAGGCTTTGCTAAATTTGTATAAAATTTTGTTCCATCTATAGTCTGGACTGGGGGGGGGGGGAATGGGAGCCTTGAAACCATGAGGTTGTGTCGAAAGGTAACACATGAACATTTTCCTGGCTGGAAATGGCAGTGTGGTTTAGACTGAGTCTCAAACCTCTTTCTTCTTCCTAGGACGGCTCGTGCTTCCGCTGGTCCTGTCTACAAGGGTGTATGTAAGCAGTTTTCACGCTCCCAAGGCCACGGCTTCATCACCCCAGAGAGTGGCACAGAGGACATATTTGTACACGTGTCTGAGTAAGTTCCATGGCTGCAGAGCCTTTAACATCTTATGTTATGATGCAAGTATCTCATGTCTGAACAGTCACTGCTCCTTTCTCTCTCCCAAACCCTACTTGTGTCAACAGTGTCATTGTAAGGACACATTTATGGAGGAGCCCTGTTACCTGGATGTTGATAGATTTATTAATAATAGCGATGACGAATTAAACAGAAAATTAAGAAACTGCTGAAATGTTGTTTACTTTTTCTTTTTCAGCATCGAGGGGGAATATGTTCCAGTAGAAGGAGATGAGGTCACATACAAAATCTGCCCCATCCCACCAAAGAACCAGAAGTTCCAGGCTGTGGAGGTGGTGCTTACCCATTTAGCTCCACACACAAAGCATGAAACGTGGTCTGGCCAAATCATTGGATCGTAAACTTCTTTTTGAGCCTGCAGGACAACCCCACCAAGGAGGTGGGGTTGAATGGTGTGGTGGGTGGTGGAACTGCTGGAGCAATGGCAGAGAGCCCAGGCTGGCAATTCTTGTTTGCAGTGTGACATGTTGGCATTTATGTTGTCTTTTCTAAGATTTACCTTTTGGTTTGTAGCTGTGCTTTTTTTTTTTCAAAATGGCAAGCAGGAAGTGGAAAAGGGTTGCTGGGTGGATTTTCTCCTATGTTTCGTGAGCTCATAATTGTACCTGAATAGACAAAGGAAGAGCTCTCGAGTTTTTTGGGGTGTGTCTTTATCCAGAAAGGCAGACTTTTATTTGTCGCGCCGCTACCCTAAATGCATTAACAAAAGTCTTATGTATTGTCCTGCTCCATTTAACAAATTATCCCATTGCTGGTCCCAGGCAGTCCACCCAGGGGAGTTTGCATTAAGCTCTCTTGTTCTTCTCAGCCAGAGTAGGTATTAAGAGATGCAGTAATATTTTGTAGGGGGGGGGGGGACTATTGTACATTGCCTAAAGACAGTGTCTCCCAGAGCCCCACACAGATTGTGCCATCTTCAGAGACACTTGTAGGTATGTGCTTTTTGTCCCATCTTGTCCCCGTCCCCAGCCACCTTGCCCTGTGTAAGGGAGGGACCACATGACTTGCACTCCTCTCCCTAAGCCCACCGTTGTTGTTGTCTGTTGAGATCAGTGGTTTGGCTACCACAGCTAGGCAAACTGTGGCAACCGGATTACTGGTTTGGTGACAGATGCTGCTTCTCCCCCACCCCCCAACACCCCCCCCCCGCACACATAATTGCAAGTTGGATGTCTAGTATCTCAAGGGTGTTCTGTAGAGAGCAAGTAGAATGCATCACTGAAGAAGCAGTTTCTGAAAACTATCAGGATCCATGAAGTCCCTCTCTTGAGTGGTATTCACAACTGAATTTGTCAGATCTTTTTCATATGGCACAAATAAATTACTTTTCTTACTCAGTCCCCTGACTGAACCAGGAGACAAGAATTCAGGTATTGGGGATTTGCGGTTAACTGGGCACTGGACATGATCATTAAGGTGAACTTGCGATCATAAGCTGTCTTGGAAATGTCAGATCCTGTGCTGCTTCTATCTGTCCAAGGCATGATGTGAGTTACTTTGTGGCAGAAGCGCTGAGTATTAAATTCTTTGGTATTATGCAGCAGTTTAGGTACTTAATCCTTCAGTTAAATGATGAATACACAATATTGTGAAAACTGCTGGTCTGTTCTCCGTGCCATTGATACAGGTTTACTTCAAAAGCAGATCATTCTGAATGCTATGTTGCAAGGAGTCTTTATTCATTTAAATTCCTGTTGGAATATTCCCCCCTTTGGCAGATTCTTTCCAGTGGCTTTTTGTAAGAGCAGAAATCAGGAGCCGAGGAGCCGGGAAAGAGTGTATGTACGTGTGTGTGTGTGTGTGTGTGTGTGTGTGTGTATGAACACTAGAACAGGTTTTCTCAGGGTAAGGTGATCATTTGCTTGGATGAGAGGTACACAATAGGGTGCCCTTCAGTTGTTGTGGACTACCACTCTCATTAGCCTCAGCCAGCATGGCCAGTGACCAGAGCTGATGTGAGTTGTGGTTCAGAACACCTGGAGGCACTGTGCTGGTTATCCCTGCCTTAGGCATAGCCAGTTAGCGGAAGGCTAGACATCCTTTTCAGTGTTGCAAAACATATTCCTACAAAGTCTAAGAATGGAATCTTCCTGCACTGGATTACACAAGCCAATTGAAAATCTGCAAATAATACTTGACCCGTCACTATAAGTTTTTCCATTCTAACTGGACTCTGTACTCTCCTGCGCATAGCAGTGGTTTGTTCCAGAAGGCCCCAGTTGTGGCAGTATCTCGTCCCCAGGTTGTTTCACTTACCAGATTTCTTGATGTGGTGATGTGGTGGTAAGGAGTGTGTGGTACGGACATACAAGCCCTGCTCAGACATAGTCATGGTCTTCCTGCCTTAACTACTGAGATTCTCTCTCTGCCCCCGTCCCCAATCCTGTTACTCCTAAAGTAAATGCAGCTGCACTCTCTGATGGCAGTGCAGTGTCTTAATTTGCAACATAATGCAATGCCAGAAGAATCAATACATGTATCATTTTCCCATTGGTTTCAAACAGAAGGTAATAAGTTGGGGGGGGGGGGCTGACTTTGAAGTCTTCGCTATTAGACTATTACCCTGCTGACATTACATTTCCCACATATATTAAAATGTAAGTCCCCTCCGCCCCAAGACATTTGTCTTGCTTAAAAATAATGCAATTTAAAAAAATACTGCAGATGAAGGCATTTTGCTAGAAGAATAATCTATTTTGACATTTGAAACGGAATAGAGCCTATGCGATGCATCTGATTTATGATCTTGGGCAATGTATGGTGGTTCCTGGCTGTGTATATTTGCTTTGAGAATAGCATTTTGATTTTCTCCATCTCCAGAGATGTAGGCTTTAGTATCGTCTGCATGTGTTTGCGTTTCTGAGTGTTGCAGATCATGTTTCCTCAAGATGGATGTTTGGACGTTCTCCTACTCTTCCTACTATTATCCTAACCTGTACATTTTGATGGCCCTCTGTGTCCCTAGTTCTGTAGTTAATGAGGGTCATGTGCACAAGAGATGGAGGAATCGTGTATCAATGACAAGATTCATGGGCCAGTAATTGATAATGGGCTCTAGTGGCATTGTCTCTAGTTATGTTTTGGTTCTTGTCCAGCCTTCCCCAACTTTTACTTCTCTCCCCAGGATATACAGGGTCATGTCTAAAGCACAAACCTGATTTCTAATAGATGTTCTGAGTAGAAAAAATTTTCCCAGGATAGGGTGTGCATGTTAGGAATTTGCATGGTGTCAATCAGTTGCTAACCTCATTTTGAACAGTAGACTGACAAGTCTAAAGCTTCTTGGGCAATATCATATCAGATGTTGCTTGACCTTGCAGAGGGGGCTGAACATGCATCGTAAAACTTTTGTATGATGCACCAGAAGTGTACACACCACTGTTGTAGGAGCTAAGAGGGGTGATTAAGTGGCGAGTATGCACGTGAGTAGCTTAATTTGAGAGTTGGAAGGAGCTTGGTAGATAGAGCCCAAGGTATGCTGGAATCGTGAGAATGAGACTGGTGTCTTCAGAGTCATTCTTTTTGTACTTGCAGTGCATCTTCAGAGGCTTTCATGCGGTGGCGTGTGGCCGTTTACTGCACACCTGTCCTCTGTGGTTCACATCTCTGGGACTTCAGTGATCGTTGGTCCTCTACAGCAGCGTTCCCCAACCTTGTGGTCCAAAAACAGCTGGAGACTCACAGTTGGGAAACAGTTGCTCTACAATATAGAGCAGACCTGAGGAACCTTTGGTCCTCCAGATGTTGCAGAACTACAACTCCCTTCAGCCCTAGCAAGTATGAAGGACGGGGGGAGCTGTAGTTCAGCAACATCTGGAGGGTCAAAGGTTTCCCACAGGTGTGCAGAATTTGCATACTTGTGTGCTGGAGTACGACTGTGCAGCCAGCATAGACTGCATACTCTGCAAGAAACAGGTGTATGTAATGGCAGCCTGGTGTTCTCTAGCATTATAACATCATGCTTTTTTCTTTCTTTCCAGGAGCACTTCTCATGTTTTCAGTTTAGCACTACAGTGTCAAACTATGATCACAGGAAAGTCTGTGCAAAGATGCCCAGAGGGGGAGTATTTCCCTCCATGTGTGCTGACAATGCTGGAAGATTAAATGTAGTCCTGTTAGAACACTGGAGTTATATCCAGACCATACACTTAAAAGCACGTGGCTTCCCTCAAAGAATCCCGAGAAGTATAGTTTGTTAAGGGTACTTGGCATTGTAGTTATGTGAGGGGGAGACTGCATTTCCCAGGATTCTTTGGAAGAAAGTGTATGGTGTAGATGTGACCTGAGTAGCTTCCAGTTAAGCATGTGGGCTTTGGTTTCTAAATGAAATGAGGACTGGCCCTCCAGAAGGAGCACATGGTCAGATGGATATGTCTAGAATGGTTTGGGTTCATCTACAGGTTAAACGAAATCACGAGTCTTTCTGGAACAGACTGAGTATTGCAGGTATATTTTTGAATATACACCCTACATCTAGAAAAGAGCGCATTGTTGAGAGGTTCTGAGCTAACCTGCCCCTGATGTGCTACTTTCCACATACAGGGAACCAAAACAATGACACCACCTCCTTGTACCTACTTTGTTGAAGGAACAACCTGGAAACTCTGACAATGTGAATTTTCTAAATCTGTAGCATACTATTGCGGACACAACCATGTGGTGTGGAAATAGCACTACTCAAAATGGCTGCCCAACTACATTCTAGGGAGGGTGTTGGTTTTCTCTTGCTTCTGAGACTAGTTCTTTCCAAGTTCTAATCTGTTTGGTTATAGAAACATTCTGTGTCCTCCTTGGACTAAAAGGACAACATCCAAAACTATGTGTCTTGGAGCCAAATTGTACAGAGGGGCTTCCCCTCTCTGTATTTGAGATAAAATGAGAGTAGTGAGGTGTTTATTTTAAAGGCCTTTAAAACTCAGATGCATGTGCTCTTGACATAGGCATAGACATTGGGGAAGGAACATGTTTTAGTCTTTCCCTCCCAAGGTGAACAAACAGTCCAATGGAGGAACGAAGCAGGAAAAGGAAGCAATTTCCCATGGTGCATCCAGACCCCCTTGTGTGACCTGCTTCCTGTGACAGCCAGAGGGACTTCCTGCTGCTGTTCTGCTTACATTAAACACCAGCAGCTCCTCGCCTCTGCCCCTCCCCTTGAAGGTGCAATAGCAGTGGAAGTGCCACAAAATGGCATCTTCTCTCTGGGAAAGCTTTTGATTCTTTCTGAAATAATCTTTGTTACCTATGGTGTGTCTGTGTTTTTACAACTTTTGGTGTGGTCCTTGCCTGTCTGACCCCGTGTTGACATTTGTAACACCGGCAATAAACCATTAAAGTGACTTTCCCACAAGTCTCTCCTGTTTTTGCGTTTTTCCTTTATAGGGCGGTTCTTTGGTACAGGAGATAATACCAGAATGACGTCACAAAATCTGGATCTAGGGAATTGGGTGGCTAGTCTTCAGGTGTCTGATTGCTCTGTTCAAGACAGGTGGAAAGACTGATCAGCATGGGCCATATACTCTGCCCAAATGGCACCTTAGGAAAGATGTAAGGACTCACCTCTCATCTAAAGTCCTTCAGGCACTGATGTCTAAGCATGTAGGAGGCTGTTCCGTGGCTGACCACCTCCTGTTAGGTGGAAGATCTAATTGGGATTGTAACTACACTCCACTAAAGGCACTCACAAGCCTCCTTGTAATTGGGAGCCCCATTTGTGTAGGGTTCCCACGATCCCTTTGCAGACCTCCCTGCTCAAGCAGAAACTCTAGTGTTGGAGGGCAGCATGTGTGCACTTGCCCCTCCTGCAGTTAGGCCACATTCACACCATACATGCAAAGCACAATATCACTTGAAACATTCACCGCTTCCCCCAAAGAGTTCTGGAAGCTGTAGTGCCACAATCCCTCTCCAAAGGAACTCTGGGAATTTTATGGGGAAGATGGGCCTCCCAACACTCTCAGCACCCTTGGCAAACTGAAGCTCCCATAATTCTTTGGGGGAAGCTGTGGCTCTTTAAAGTGGTAGCAGCGCTTTAAATGTATGGTGTCAATATGGTCTAAGGCAGGCTTCCTCAAACTCTGCCCTCCAGATGTTTTTGGCCTACAACTCCCATGATCCCTAGCTAGCAGGAACAGTGGTCAGAGATAATGGGAATTGTAGTCTCAAAACATCTGGAGGGCCGAGGTTGAGGAAGCCTGGTCTAAGGCATCTATAATGCTTTACGGGGACAACAGCCATACATGTAATCATCTAGCACGGGATGGGCTGTTCTGAATGACAGCAGCTTTTCAAAGTTTCAGGCAAATGTGTTTCTCTCCCTCCCATCACAAGCTTTTATGTGGAAGTGTTAGGGCAGCTTCCCCCAAGCTGGTGACCTCTAGATGTTTTAGACTACAATATCATTATCCTTGGCAATTGGCCATAAGGATTGGGGTTGACTGAAGTCCAACATAATCCAGGCTAGAGAAGGCTCTGTGAGGGAAATCTGACCTTCACAGATACTGTAGGTGGTCAGTCAAAATAAGCTACCAAGTTGTTAATCTTTGTGCTTTTTGTCTGTTTGAATTTGAGCACATGCAAATTACCCAGAAATAACAAAAACAAATAGTATTGATTTCCTGTGCCTTCATTATTATTATTATTTAGTTCCACATTAAGTTACAATATTGAACTACAAAGCATAGAAGCCTGGGTATAGGAGCTCAGCTGCCTGTTTGTGATGCATTAAAAAGCATATATATATATATTTCTAGTATATATATAAAACAGCTGCCTGTGAACAAAAACCCACAAACTGGTCAGTAATAGACATCTGGTTTTCACATAAAATTTAAATAAGGATACATTTCTCATTAACTGAACATTGCTTTTTTTTTGGTCCATTCTAAAAAAACCCAGTCGCTCTGTGTCGGAATCAGTTCCTTCCTGTGAAAGTCATTCAGATATCTCCTGCTGAAAAGAGGCGGTGGCTTAGAGGGGAAAGGAGGAGTAATCTCTTCAGAACAGAAACACAGCAGCCCAGGAATTAAACCAGGTACAAGTGAAGATGCAGACATGAAGACACAGTACTAGGTGAAAACATCATTGATGCAACTTTTCAAACCCGACTTCTCCAGCCTGGTGTCTTCTGGTTTAGACTGCAGTGCCAATCAGCTACATTTGACTTCAGTAGCTGCAAGGCTGTCAGTCCTGGAGGGCACCAGTTTGCGAATGGCAGTGACAATCACCTAAGATAAATCCCCTCCTCGCTACCCTTTATTTTCAAATATCCATTCATGCAGGTAGCAAGCTACGGTCCTACACCAGTGTGTTGTATATAAACAAACCTTGCGTTCATGTTCATATGAAAGTAGCTGGAAGCATTCATTACAGATGATGATGGTATGAGCTACGTAATATGAACATTCACTTTGGAGAGCTCCATGTTCCACTGAGTAGAGGAGGGAATAGGGCAGCCTATTAAATCTACTCATAAGAGGCTGCCCTGCCCTGACTACTACAGCTGTCACTTTTCCCCCTGGAGTTTCAGTTAAACTGTACAAGTTCTGATCTGCTGTGCCATACAAAGCCCGCGGCCTGCCTTGAGGCAGAGGGTGAGAGTACAGACACCATTTCTGAGACCTATGGAGTGTAGACGGCTATCTTCTACTGAGGAGTACATAATAAAAGGGTCGTGCCCTTTCTCTATTAAAGTTTGTTGTGCTTTCCTTCTTTCAGGAATCTTGGAGGGGACAGCCTTGTAGGACAGCAGGTATCCTGAATTTATTTACCTGTTGTTTTAAGGGCACATACACTCTACCTGTGTCCTCCTTACGCCCTGCTCAAATGTGCTATGGACTGGGTGTCCTGCATGGATGAAAGAACCTCTTCCCCTTGAGATACTGCTGGACTCCCAGTGTCCAAAGCTGAAGTGGTCATTGGTGATGGGAATTATAGTCAAGTCACAGCTTCTGTACCCTTGATCTATTGGCACTGACAAAAACAATGTTCATTTTCATCAGTATAAACCTGTAAATATGCAAATTATCAACCCATAACTGGCTCCGAGTGAAATACATTGTTGGCTTATTGGAAAATATTGAGATATTTTTTGACTGGGGTGAAAGAATGATGAGGACAAGTGTAGAAGGGAATAGGATACAAAGGTCAGACAAGACAATGACCAGAGGGGGAACTTAACAGATACAAAGGAAAGTTGAGTCATAGCATCCGGTTCTGTGTTCTTTTACTGCTTGGAAGGCTTTGCTTCCAAATTCACAACACTGTGCATGAAACCATGAGAGCTAGGAACTGGGGTTGTTTTTGTTTGTTTGTTTAATGAAAAGTAAGCAGCATGAAGCAACTCAATCTTAGTGTGGCACAGTATGTAGAATGCATATATTAGGGCTGGGCAATAATCTGGTTTTCAACATCGTGATATAGCCACTGCTAAACATCGTGATATACCAATATATCACAACGTCTGAAATAAAGATGGAGCTATGTAGAGGCGTTGGTTGGCTTCACAGTTTTTCCTGCATTGTGATTTTTGCCAGCGACTGCTCTTGTGATTTGCTGCTCCCTGCAGGAGGCAGAGAAGAGCTCAGCCGACAAGAGTTAACATCGTGATTTTTGCATAGCAACATACATACATACATTATGATTTATGATATTTTGCCAGGTCAAAAATTATGAACCCGATACCATGAAATGGACTTCAAACCAGTTTGGGATGATATATCGTCCAGTCCGAACACACACCATGATTTGTGATTTATGAAACTGATATCACCATATGGCCTTCATACGGGTTTTGGACAATATATTGATATATTGCCCAGCCCTAGCATATATAATTGTACTCTGACAGTATCTCATGGGAAGTCACTAACCAGAGGAAGAACCTTTTGCATTTAACCATTCCTCTTATCCCTATTTTTATCTAAAGGCAGAAACAGGCAAATCTTTAGTCTCTTTGTTTTTGCTGCAGTAGACTAACACCATTACCCCCTGGAAACTAAAGAAAATATTTCTGTATTAAATATAAAAATCTAGGGTTTGGAGACTACAGTAACGAAGGCTGCTGCTCTGTCTACACTGAAGGTAATTTAAAATAGAATATATGCTTACGGAAACAATAAACAGTAGCAATGTTTGCTACAGTTTGGCTAGTCTCAGTAGTTTATAGCTAATTTCACATTCAAACATTTAGTAAATCTGAACTTTAGATTCTTAATCAGACAAGTCTAGAAGGAAATCTACATCGCAATCTGATGACTAATCAGGAATGATATTAAAGCTACAGCTGTAAACATTTCCTCGTTCATAAACCTGGTTTAATTCATCTGGATTTATGAATGTGTGAATGCATTAGAACTTGGTCCTTCTGTTGCCCTATGTTCAAACCATCATTCTCCCTATTTTCAGTGCGAGTGCCATTGTTTATGTAGACAAAACACCACATATACAGAAGAGGGAGATAGCTGCAGGTTTGGGAAGAGCTCAAGAAGAACAGAGGATATTTAAGGAAAACAACCACCACCCAAAATAACTGCTGAAGCCTGAAGGTGCTCAGGGGCCACAGAATGCTTTCTGAGGGTGGAATGGAATATCCGGGGGGAGGGCACTGAACAGGAACTCTCCACACTGCAACATTTTGTTGAAGGCCCCACTTGTCTTTTATACTCTTTACTTCGGGGGCCAAATGAACATGTTGCCTTTGTTACAAAGTCCTTTACAACAGCACAGTCCCTAACATTGCTGAAAGGTCATCCAACTAACATAGCTGAAATCTGTTTAAAGATGCACAATTCAGCACTGTTGTTCAGCCTGATCGAGCGATGGAGATCTGCATGCAGCAGAAAGTTTCTGTACAGGTATCACTTGCCAGATCAGGAAGCACAGGCATAAATGAGATGTGCATCTCAGTGTGGATGCCAGCATCCATACTGCGTTGTTTTCAATGGGTGTGAAGTGCATATCCAAGCCCACAGTCTGGCACAATAGCCATGTGTCAATGTCTAAAAAACAAAACAAAACATTACTACTGCTAGGAGGGGCCATTATTTATCGTTCAGTTTACGCTCTCCTTTTGCACATTAAAAAGTCTCTCAAAAAATAATTTGCCAACCACATTGATGGCTCAAGAATATGAAAATATTTGACAGGTCTTGTACTTGTAACACTACAGGCCCTGCTCCCTTTTAAATATAACTTTAGTGTCTTTCTGAGATTCATCTCAAAAATATCGCCTTGGCATTTCTTCTAGAAATGGAAGGTGGTATATAAATTATTTCAATCATTATAGTCATCATCTCAAAAATAGGTTCATTTGGGCGAATCTGTGGGGAAGAGTGATTATTAGCTTCCAAATAAGACAGGAAAAAAGCCTTAACTAGAATACAGGTTTCACTTTAAACATAAACAACAACAATTTACCTCGTTTGGTGGGGATGAGGATATGGCAACTGGGGTTCTGCAGCTCCCCAGTAGCAAGATGAGGGCACAACTGATGAACAGCTTTCATCATCTCCCTCCCTTTCTGACACTCCAGCTCCCATTTCCAAAGTGCATTTTGACCTTGGGCCTCAGCAAGTCCTGAAAGGATCCAAAAGGTGCTTTCCTAAGGTGAGTGAGGGTCTCATCCGAGTGATCGAGAGCAGCAGGGGCACCACGAGTCAAGATTCATTCACTGTCTCTGGAAAGAAGATCTCCCGGCACCTCCGGACTGTGTCTTGCGGAGACTGGATGCTGTGCCCCACCGTGCGAGGGTCGTCATAGATTTCATAATCATTCCCACCCTAAGGATAAGAAGAATCTTCACTATTGGGTGCTTAGAATTAGGATGCTGGACGTGGTGGTTAAAATGAGCAGGCAAGTATACAATACCGTAAGCCCACAACCTGGGCGCATTTAACATGTGCACGTTCAAGCTCAATGAATAAAAAGGGGGCAGAAAGGGAGTGGGTGTCCAGGAAAAAAGACTTTGGCAATCCCACCTGCCATTAAACCCAATGTTTTTGGACTATACACAATTTTGGCTTTAGGTGTATTCCCTCTGTAAGTTGCAGCCTTACTATACTTGAAAAACACAGACTCGTTTCCGAGCACAATTCAAAGTGTTGGTGCTGACCTTTAAAGCCCTAAAAGGCCCCGGCCCAGTATACCTGAAGGAGCGTCTCCACCCCCATCGTTCAACTCAGACTCTGAGGTCCAGCGCCAAAGGCCTTCTGGTGGTTTCCCTCACTGCGAGAAGTGAGGCTGCAGGGAACCAGGCAGAGGGCCTTCTCAGTAGTGGTGTCCACCCTGTGGAATGCCGTCCCATCAGATGTGAAGGAAATAAACAACTATCGTACTTTTAGAAGACATCTGAAGGCAGCCCTGTATAGGGAAGTTTTTAATGTTTGATGTTTTATCGTGTTTTAATATTCTGTTGGGAGCCGCCCAGAGTGGCTGGGGAAACCCAGCTAGATGGGCAGGGTATAAATAATCATCACCACCATCCAATTTCCACCCCCCATTAAGGCAGAATATGAGTCCCCCTGCCAGACCTCAGATTTATTTATTTACTTCAAGGCATATGTGCCGCACCTTCACCCAAAAATGGATAGCTTTATACCAGTTGCTGGGAATCACAAGTCAGCAGAATGCTGTTGCGCTCAGGCCCCACTTCCCTTAGACATCGGATTGGCCACGGTGAAAATGCAACGATGGACTAGATATTTTTGCACTACAATCCTCATCGCCTGTGACCATCGGCCACTGGACAACTGGGGCCAATGAGAGCTGGAATTCAGCAACATCTGGAGAGTCTCAGGATTATCACCCTTGCCAGGAGGCTCAAGCCATCTGAAACTGGCAAGGAATTGAAAATAATGCAGAGGTGGGCAGCGAGACACAAAAATCACTGCTTCTGGAAAGCACTGTATTTATTGAGCCCTGGAAAGAATATCTTCCCCCCACTCCTGCTCCCTTCTAATCCTGAACTTGGGTTGTGTGGTGCCTGTCGGATCAGAAGGTGGTTTCTGCATACCCAAGGGACTGCGTACCCTAGAATTTGTCAATTAAAGTATTTCTTGTGGGACCTGGCTTCATGTAAAACCTAATCTGAAGTGATGCTGCTGCTCATGGTATTGATTTGAGTCCCCCTGTCATGCATCAGTAGTCATGACCTCACATGCTGACAGATGCTGACAGGGAGGGAGGAGAGCCAATGAACCACACTATTGCAGGCATGTTTTATATAAGTGTATCCATGTGTAGGGTTTTTTGTTTTGTTTTTTTTTTTAAAAAAAGAGGGTTGGGTGTGCTTAACTGGTGAATCCAATCTCTGCAGAGCACCCACACCAGATAATCAGAATGTGACCACAATGCACCTGACAGCAATTACGCAAGGGCTGAATAGTGGGCTGCGTTGTCTGCACGGTAAGATTCATGATGAGCATGTGAGACAAAAGTTGCCCACTTTCTTTTCTCCTTCCTTGCAAAGCTTCTGTGCAGACAGGTAAAGGTAAAGATAAGGGACCCCTGGACAGTTAAGTCCAGTCAAAGGCAACTATGGGGTGCGGCGCTCATCTCGTTTTCAGGCTGAGGGAGCTGGTGTTTGTCCACAGACAGCTTTCCAGGTCATGTGGCCATCATGACTAAACCGCTTCTGGCACAACGGAACATCGTGACGGAAACCAGAGTGTGCACAGAAACGCTGTTTACCTTCCCGCCACAGCGGTACCTATTTATCTACTTGCACTGTTCCAACATTGTGACACCAGATGGCGCTGATGAGCTAAAATAGTTCCCTATGAATTTTTCCATTGTGAGCTTTAAAATGGTTTTCTTCAGAGCATTTTCAGAGTGTTTTTTTTAAAGCTGTGTAAGGTAAAGGTAAAAGGTAAAAGACCCCTGGACGATTATGGGATGACTATGGGGTGCAGCACTCATTTTGCTTTCAGGCCAAAGGAGCTGGGTGTTTGTCCACAGACAGCTTTCCAGGTCATGTGGCCAGCATGACTAAACAATTTCTGGTGCAATGGAACACCGTGACGGAAACCAGAGTGCATGGAAATGCCGTTTACCTTCCCGCCACAGCGGAACCTATTTATCTACATGCACTGGTGTGCTTTCGAAATGCTAGGTTGGCAGGAGCTGGGACAGAGCAACGGGAGCGCACCCCGTCACGGGGATTTGAACCACCAACCTTCTGCACTGTCTGCACAGTAAGATTCATTGTGTTCATGTGTTCATGTGATACAAAAGTTGCCCACTTCTTTTTCTCCTTCCTCACAAAGCTTCTGTGCAGACAAATCCCTTTAGAGATGTTGAAATGAAATGGCACCTTAACAGATGTCTTTGCATTTTCCAGTCACCAGAAGAGGGCACTGTTAGTTTATACATGCTTTCATGCAGTCCAGGTACCAACTTGTAAGGCTGGGAAACGCGACTGAGAGCCACTTCAAACCTTACAGCAAATGCTACCATCACAGATCAGTTGTGTCTTTTCTGAAACACCCAAAGGGCATTTGAACATCTGAAAACAGGCTTTCAGCCATGGTCCCCAGGTTTATTTACCAAATGTTTTGAAATACGCAAATGCCCTTTAAACATTGTGGAAAAGACACAGTTGAGCCACAGTGGAAGTGGGAGTCTGCTGGTTATTTTAATGCAATGTAGCCCTGCGGAGAGCCTGCAAGTTTAGATATGGACAGCTTTATCTTCCTCGATCCCACACAGGACTTGGCCCCTTGTCAAAGAACAGGGCTTTGGTCAGATTTACTTACTGGACTTGTCTCATTCCCAAAGAAATGGATGGTGTCGAATCTCTCATCCTCAAGGATATCGAGGCAATAGCGCTTGTCCCAGCCCTCAGGGAAGACGTCAAAGCTGATCATCCCACCTGCCAGAGGGGGAAAGTGTGATGGAATTAAGGGAAACAGACTGAAGATGGAGGCTTGCAGGAAAAAGATCTCCCCTCAGGTGCAAATGGCTTTTGTAGAATAGATTGTTCCGTGATAGATGGCCATGCACCATGGCTGCCAGCCTGCCTGCTTCTCTGACACATTAATTCAGTAGCTGCCGTTTCTATGGCAATGGGGCGGAATGGCGTCAGCAAGGCCCCATCAGCCAAAGGCACAAACAAGAAACAGTTGGCTGGGGAAGTGTGAGGAGCAGGAGCTAATGACTTCTCAGAAAAAAATATCTATAAGGGGGAAGGGTGGCTCTCAAGCTTTTTGGCTGGAGGGCTGGCAGGGAACCCTATTCTAAAGTGTTCTTATCTTCTAAGTACGGCTGGGCAGGGAAAGGAGAGTCTGTTAACTGTGGGGCGAATGTAAAATGCAGATTGGATCACTGCAGGACAGAGCAAAGGACTTTTGCCATGAGACCTCATTTGCTGTCAGTTTGGCAGTGCTACAGCTGTATTCCAGATAAATTATTCTGGCATGCTGGTGGCAACAGCTCCAATAGCAACTGCCCCCACCACAAATAAAGGAAATATGGCCACCTGCCAGCCCCCTAGTAAGGGACAAAGAGCCCACTATTGCCTGCACTGTACTCCTAGTCAAATGTTAGCTACATGAAGGATGTACTAATGATTAGGCCCACAATTTCAGGTTTATGAGTACAGCTATTTCCCCCTTCAGTCTGCTGCTGAATGCGTAGAGGTCAGGGGGTGGCAGTGAAGGGGGCACACATACTTGGGATGGGGGGGCAGGAGCACAGAGGGCTAACAAATCGATAGGGTTGCACTCAAAACAGTGCATTGCTGCCAGACCACTGGAATATTAGGCAGAGCGCTGCTAGCCACAGACCATGCTCTGATGCTGGCAATTCTTGGCAAAGAAAGTGATCCCTCAGTTAAAACAGCAGTCCTTCCAAGAACACTAACTTGGAAGTATGTTTCACTCAATTAAATGGGGGTTATGTCTAAAAAGTTTGAGGGTTTTAGAATAGTATGGAAAAGAAACTCATTGCGGACAGGGATCACCACAGGGAAACCTCTTTTAAGTCCTGTATCAAAGCACTTACCCAGTTTTTTAAACATAAACCATGCTAGGTATTTTGTTTTTCTAAGACCCCAAAACTAATTGTACCAAGCCCCCAAAGTCACTTAAAAAAAATATCTTTTTTATTGTTAGTTTGTAGCACAAGAATAATGAACTTGTGTGCACAAAAGCACAACACAGCCAAAAAAGATTATATGCATATTCTTCTTGAATACAAAATCAATTGTTTTTCCTATCCATTCCTCCCAAATCACAGAGAGGACTAAGAAAACTCTCACCTCGGGAAAACCGCAGGCCTTTGCCAGCAAACTCCCTCTGCAGGGCAGCTACAAACTTCTCTCGAATCCTCTCTTTCTGTAAAGGAGATGAATAGAAAACAAGTGAGAGAGGACTGAAGAGGGATAAGGAAACATCCCCCTCAATTACTTTGATCCTTGTCAGATCCCACTTTCCCCCATGAAACACAGTATTTTGTGCTTGTGCCTTGCAATTTCTTTCAAGAACTGTGACCAGTCAGAATAATATTCCTGTTTAGCTCCAGCTTATAGGCAAGGTACCCTAGCAACAGGGTTAATACTTAGAAAACACACACACACAACACAACACCCTGGGGTTCTAACAGGCTCCAGTGTGCCACAAATACATTTGGAGCCTAATGTTCATTATTTACCTTGTCCAGTTCTGAAAATTCTATTCGTTCTTCCAAAGTGCAGCTTCGACCAATAGGAGAGATGTTCAACATTCCATTGCGAAATTCAATAAACGTCCCCCTGAGAATTATTTTTTTTTTAAAGGGGAGAAGAGAAGGAGAAACTTGAGTATGTGATTGTAAAAAAAGGACAGTTCTGTTGCACAGTCTCATGATTTCTTTAACATGGTCAAGCAGAATCTTCCCGCCGTGATACAACACAAGGTCAAACTAATCGCAAGAAGAGGGACCTCTACCTTGCTTATGGTGTGTGGCATGCAACTTTTCCTAAGAGAGCTCATCATAGATTCCTCATGGCCCTTACCTATCGCATCTTACTTTTTCCAGGGTGATTTCCCCCCCTACAAGAGCTGGAGCTATTAGAAGTAAATGCCTAGAATACCACTCTTTAATGTTTCATTTATTCAGGATGCAAAATTCCCATGGACAACGTACGCAGTATGTTTGCATTGTTGGGCACAGCATTATAGTGTAGCAAAATAACATAAACTGAGTCGAAGTTAACCTGTTTTTTAAGAAAGTGGTACTCAAAAGACGCAACATCTGTGAAGGCTAAGTTAAATCAGAGTTGCTTTCCTTTTGTTCTAAACACTGACTCCTTAAAAATATATAGAAGGATATTGGAAAAAGTGGGGAAACAATAGCAACTAGTTAGACAGTACAGTGAATACAGGGCAATGAGTTTAAACTCCAGAAAGGAAGGGATTTCTTCCTAACATGTTACCCAACTCTAAGAACAGTTATGCAATGAAATCAAGTGCTGAAAGAAATTATGGAACATTTCCCTTTCAGGTATTCAATAAAACAGTGGGAAGGTTTCTGCTGGATATTATTTGAAGATTAAGGTTCTTTGTTTTAGTTGGGTGGGCTGGATTATCAACTTTGGGTTCTAAATACTCACATAGTATCTGGAAAATAAAAAGAGAGACCTGAATCCTTTGATAAGTTAAGGAAGGAAAGCTCCTCCCCAAGCTCGAAGCTTGTCCTAAAAAGTCTCTCTGGAGAAGTTGGGGCACTTCCTGAACAATGGGACTGGGAGACTTCCTTAAGGGGACAAGCCAGAGTCTGCATGCCCTGGAATAAGGAAGGACCATTACCGTTTCTTGGGCAGCTTTAGAAGTGCCATGTAGTTGAGGCAGAAGTTGATCAGATCCTGCAGAAGTTCTTCCCCAAGGTGGTTCTGGATAGCCTGTCAAAAAAAAAGCCAAAGGCAACAGAGTGCAATTCTCTTACCAAATCCACCACATTGTGAACATCAAAACAGGTTGTTTTATTATATGTTGAATGGAACAAAAATGAAAGGAGAGGGGCAAAACCAAAAGGACCAGGAAATCCAGGAAAAAAGGAAGTGAAGATTCAAAATGCTGCTTGAGAATTTTAATTTGTGCTGTAATATGCTCAACATGTTTTTGACATATCACTATACACTAAAAGAAATCACAACAAGGATTAGATGTCCGCATTCCTGCATTGCAGGGGGTTGGACTGGATGACCTTTGGGGTCCCTTCCAAGACTACATGCATTTATCTAAGGCCTGGGGAGGGGCCTTCCTGCTGTGGGAAGAGCTAGGAGCAACAGATTATCCAGTTGCTCCTGTGAGGAGATACTGTGTCCTCTCAGGGACTAAAACATCGGGGACTCCATAGCCCTAAGTTATACTATATGTAATATATATGAAAAGCACGGAATATTAATATCCTTATAAATAATACCCATACAAATACCTTACATATTTAATATAACATGTATATCTTTATGTTAAGATTATTGTTGTCATTTCTGAGTGCCCCTGAAGATGCCAGAAAGATGTTGGGCATATTACTTCATGAATTAAAATTGTTAAAGTATTACTTCAAAGTTTTTCCTCCTTTTTTGGAGCGGGGAGAGGGAAATCCTTCCTCAATAAAATACTGACTTATCAGATAACTGTATGGAGCCAGATAAAATGAGAGGGTACGGATACCATCATTTCTCTCTGAGAGATCTGGCAGAGGAGGGCGAGAGGAGGAGGAAATTTGCAGCCTTGGCGGCAGAGCACAAAGCGGCGGGGCCTACCTGCTTGGAGACCAGTTGCCCATTCTTGTACTGCACGGTGCCATTTTCTGCAAAGACGTAATCAAACTTGTCGATAACTGTGGGGAATAGATTTGTAGGGGCAAAAAGGATGTTGAGGAGAAGAAGTGAAGGAAGGGAAATGAAGGTGAGAGAGAAATATCAATCAGTCAGATGGATAGGGGCTGCAAGGGAAAAGTGGATGCCGAATCGCAGGGTCTCTGTGGCTTTATTCTGACACTTCAGCAAAGTTTGATCTGAGGTGCCCTGAAAATAGTGATGCTCATGAATGCCGGCAGTGATGCTCCCATTTTACAGATGAAGGTGTTGCTGAGTGAGAACTCAATCATCTGACAGACACAGCAACAAAGCTGAATTGTGCCTGCCCATGTTCTCTTTGTCTGGCCTCCCCCACTTTTCCATTTGGAACGACGTCTCAGTAACTCTGAGTGCAACCCTGAGCTTGTTTACTCAGAAGCACGTGTCTCTGTGCTCAATGAAGCTTACTTGCAAGCAAATGTGCACAGATCTGCAGCTACAGGTTATTTCACACTGGCCTTTCCCAGCAGTGATAAAAAGGCCAATGCTGAATCAGCAGTTCACTTGCCGTTTAAGGGAACATTAGGTTATCTCTAGTCTAGAAGGAAGGTTTTAGAATCTGATATTATTCTTTGTTACTGGGGGAAGGGGCAATGGAGGGGAATGCAAAGGCATGGAACAACCGTTCTGCTTTACTTATGCGAATGGATGAAAGTCTTGCATTGAGGACCATGAGCTCAGAGGGACCCCACAAGCTAAGTCTGGAAACATGGGCTGTGAATGAACTCATGATGCCATTTACTGTAGGATTCCCTCCAACCCTATGAGGATTATTGCAGGCCAGATAGGATTGACCGTTTGCAATATAAATACAACAGGTGGGTTCCTTCTCTGCTTCTCTGGAAGCTGCTTCTATTCCACACGACACTGCATTGCAAGTGCCTGCAGTTTTCTGGGTCCCTGTTTCTATGTCTGTACCAAACAAATATCCCATGATGCCCTTGGCTCTGTCCCCATCTCCGCCTTTCCCCATCACCTCAGTACCTCCCTCTTTGCTGTGCTGCTGTTCCTGCTTTCTCTGCTGGGACCTTCATCTGTCTTCCCTCGTGATGTACCTGCATTGGAATAAGTCAGGCACACAGCTCTTGTTGGACCTGATCAAGAGGATGCCGAAACTGCATTGGGCCAATTTAAATCCACCCCTTATAGATCTGGGATATAATGAGATGTCTTGGGAATCCTGAACTGAAAGTGCACTGGGTAATGCTGCAGATATTGGGAGTAGGATAGAGAGAAGCTACAGGTGTCTGTCCATGTGGCTCTGGAGGCCAGTTAATCCACTTTCGAAGGCCAAAGCTGATTCCACTTCCCACCAGTCTGAAGCCACAGGAGAACATGCTGGGCTTCCAAGGCCTATTTGGAACCTTCCAATACTGAGTTTGGCTTTGTGGATCTGCAGTAAAGTTATGTTACAGTAGCACAGAAATGCCACAACTGCCTTGGGTTTGATTCCAATATGCAGAAACAGCCCATGGATAGTCCTTCCCAGGCTGTACCACTTCAGAGTGGTAGAGAATCACACATTTGAATGCCTCTGCATATAAAACAGAACTCTTCAGACGGGGCCTGTTTGGGTGAGGTTTAGGCCCAAACCTCTCCCCGCACTAGCTTGCCTTGAAAAAGGATGGAGGTGCATGGAGTCACATGATCCCCACCCCTGCAGTCTGAAATGGTGCAGTCCACAGCAGCCACACCATGTGCTTTCCTCTGCGTGTGTCAATTTGCCCACCAATATGACTGCTACGATTGCTTGATTTTGCAGCAGGTCATTGGCTATGCTTCCATTAAACAAAAGCACCTAGAGAGCAGAAGTGTGTCTTGCTCACCTTCATCTCCTTCTCCCAGCTGCTCAGCTATCTTGGAGTAGTCTGAGCCACCCACTACCCCAATTAACACTCTCGTACGCAGCTCTTGAAGAAACCCGTCTACTTCAGGCTTAATTTTCTGGAGGGAAAAGGAGAAAGAGTGGTAGTTATTGGCATGCCGGCAGGAAACAAAAACTACTGGGAGACCTGTGTTGCCTTAGAGCAGCCTTCTCCAACCTGGTGTCGTCCTCCAGATGTTGTGCACTGCAACTCCCATCTGATCAGCACTGGGTGGGGCAATGGGAAGTTGTAGTGCCAAACATCTGGACGGCGTCATATTGCAGAAGGCTGCCTAGGGATTAATAAACTCATTGCAGCAGAATGAGCATTTGTAACCTGGAACAACAGAGAAATGCCAGGAGAGCTGGTGGATTTATGCCATAGAAGTGGAAGGCTCTTGCACTGCAAAGCTGAACAATCAGCAAAACGGAGAGACTGAATACTCTATTCTTTTTCTTCCTTGTTGGGCTTTGATATCATAAAGCAGGTCTGGGGAACCTCAGGACTTCCAGATGTTGATAAACTACAATTCCCACTCCTGTAACTAAAAATATTAACTGAATGGTTAAAGTGGTTTCACAATTAATTCTTTAATACGTGATTTTAAAAAAGATTTAGCTGGAGTGGAAACTGTAGTGTATGTTAAAAATAATGTGACAATTTAGATCTGACTCCAAACACATATTGAAGTTTGCCATACCCCATCTCACCACCCACAAACAATTGAGATTTCTCTGTTATTTGTCAAAAGGAACAGTTGTATTTTCATTGTAAAGGGCTAGCATCTCAGCAGCTGGCATCCTTGGACAGTTGCCAGGGCCCCAGCACCACAACAAGGTCCACTGTTGATTCCTGCCCTGCCTTGCCCTCTCTTCTGATCTGGCACTGAGTTCCAGGTGGTTGGATACAGCCATCTTTTTAAGTTCCCACAATGCCCCAGACCTAGGAGGCACTGTGGGAAATGTTGCTAGATACAGTTGCCCACTGCTACTTGAAGCATTGGCAAAATAGGCAGATAAGCCCACCAGGACCCACTGACAAGAGGAGGGGGCCTGCCAAAGGACACTTTTGCCCACAGTCCCCTCTCAAACCTGGAGCCAGCCCTGCCACTGTCTATCATCAGAAGCACTTGTGAACTGAACTGTAACTTTTATTTACACTGGTGAAAATTCACCCATCACTTCAAAGCAAAAAAGCAAGGAACCTCCTAGTGATCCAACCTCTAGCTGTTGGGAACAAAACCATATATTCTTCAGCAACCTACAAGAGTCAATTTAAATCACACACACACACACACACACACACACACACACACACAAGCACGTTTTTTCATCTAGCATGTTTTGCAAATGAGTTTAGCTACGGCAGTAGCAGACTTTAAAAAAACACCATCTGCACCTTACTTTGCAAAATCCACACGGCACCAGCACCCTGCCACAATTAAAATATTAGATGGTTAAATGAACAACCAAACACTGAAGGGACAGGCTGGTCTAATGCAAAGGCATCGTCAACAGAGCAATGGGAGCTCACATGATCTGCATGCAAAGGAAGCCACTCTGCCAACTCTTCAGAGTTGCTTGGACATGCTCTCTCATCCACAGCGAAGCAAACCGCCTGTAGTGCGCCAAATCCAACACTTCTGGACATGCCCTATGCCCCTCCAAGAGAGATAAGACTAGTATCTGAGTAAATCAACATTGTGATCACAAGGCAAATAATATTTAGGTTGTCTCCTTGGTTTTTCCCCCACTAGGATTTTATCACCCAGTGAATCTAAAAATAAATTCAAAGGGTGAAGTGAATAGACACAGCCAAGGCTTTGCCATGCAGCAGAATGTAGGGACCTTCTTCAAGCAGCATTATGAAGGAACAGATGAAGGCAGCAACTGATGTCCCAAAGCTGCAGCAAGACTTAAAGCAGCGTTCGGGGACCTGTGGCTCTCCAGATGTTGTAGCCAGTGATCAGGGATGAATGGAGTTTGAGTCAAACAACATCTGGAGGGTAACAGGTTTATCCTTAGTGGGTAAGGCACCATTTGCACTCTAGGCAGCCAAAGGTTTGGGCTGACAGTGGTTATAGCATCATATATTCATGAATGGTTAGTGGCAACAGCTGTCTAACTGTGCTCTGGAGTTGCCTTGAGAGCTTATTAGTTCTCCAATGAGAATATTAATAATGGCAAGCTTCTTTGACTGACCGCTTGCCTGATATTATCAGTATTTCCCTGCAATGTGCAGCATCAGGTGAATCCTGTGGAACTTCCAGGTGGTTGTGATACAGTACCACCCCACACAATTTCTTTAGCTGTCCAAGTGGACCAGTTAGGTCCTTCCTGAACCTTGGCGTACATGCAATCTGAGCCCTCCTTTGAGATGTCCTGTAGGTCAGGAACATCCCATGAACTTAGCACCTCAACCACCCATCTCCCAATTTCCAAAAAGTGTTAAGCTTGCTTTCTTGTGTATGTGCAATGCCAATCACAGCCCACCTGGTCCTGGACTCCATAAATACTAAATTTGGTGCCTCCGGGAACAATCAGAGGTGGAGGGGATGATGCCAGGAGGGTCATTTGGCCTGAGCCTCAAGCTCAAAGGGGGCCTGAGATTTAGACACCTTCAATTTTTTGCAGTGGATGAGTTTTGCAGCTTGTTTCTATACACATTGGACCAAAATGTGACACGTTCTCTCAGCTCAGTTCAGCAAATTTGGGCATATCAGTGCAGTTTAATGCATTATTTTGCTGAAAATTTAATGGAATGCATCAAATCTTTTTATTTGATGTGTTGAAAGTGTCTTCTGCTCAAGGAAGTGCTACTTTACCCTTTGAGCTAGAATCTTGTGAAACAGACATGAATCAATCTGACACATAGGCAAGAGGTTGCATAAGAGAAGCTTAAGGACTGCTATTCCACCCACCAATCTGGCATTGCACATGTGTTCTTGGAACAACACTAGCAGCTCTTTTACTTCCATGTGCAGTACTTTGGACCCAGCCCAGTGGTTAATACTTTGAGGTGGCTTTCTTTTAATTTTTTTTTTACCCTTCCAAAGAACAGTAACAATGAAAGTTGATTAAATATAATTGCCTGACACAACCACCTTGCAGTTTGAGGAGGTGGAAAGGCTTAAAACTGAAGACTAGTCTCTACATTGGACATAATTAACTGCTAAGGCTTTTTCCTGCACTTGTGTGCAACTATAGTCTGAACATATGTACTGGGCTCCAAGCCAGCAGGGACCCAAAACTCTTAGCTTTTGTTTTTTTAGAAAATTAGTCAAAAAGTTAGAAAGCAAACTGTGGAGTCAACACTATTAGGAAAATAAACAGCTGTTGCTAAAGTCTTTTAATCACTTTTGTTAAGTAACCAGAGGAAGAAAAGTGGATATAGGACTTGGAAAGGGAGCCTCCCAGAGCATCAGGGGGAAAAAATAGGAGAAGCTTGCTATTGTTGCTGCCAGTCTGACACTGGATGGAGGAGAAGAATCTGCCTTTTTTTCTTTTTTACTACTAATACTGCTACTTGCTTTCTTTCTTTTTCTTATGAAATTTCGCACCCCTAAGAATTTTGCATCCAGGGCAATTGCCCCTGTTATGGCACTGCGATTATGCTATGCCACTGCGATTAAGCAGCAGTTCTTGCCAATGCAAGGACCTAACCCACATACAGCATACAGGACCCAGGAAATCCTGTTGGCATCCCTGCCTCCAGGTTCCAGATCCTAGGACCAAGAAGTAATCAGATAGTCCCATTCAGATAGCCTTGCTTTGTGAGCTTCCTAGAGTTTGCACCTAGCTGACCAGTTTGTGGAAACCAATAGCTCAAGCCTATGCTTGCTCAAAACTTGCTCCCAGCCTGTCCAGCTGCGCTAAGACTGCTGTCCTCGCTCCGACACTCTTGCTAGGAAGCAAACCCCACCGAACACAGCGAGACTTCCTTCCGAAGAGACCCGCAGAGGATCGCGCCGTTAAGTGCTGCAATATTGCAGATGCATGTCGGCGGTCCGGTCCAATGCGCACCATTCTTACGTAACCGTCTAGCGGAGATGCCCCGCAGCGAAGCCCAGACCTGACCCGGCAGCCCGCCTGCATCCTGACGGACCTCTTGGCCCGCGGTTGAACTCTTTCGTAACCGGTTGCAGGAAGGAGAAGAAGGGGGGGGGGGCGAGGAGGAGCGTCGCTCTTGCCTTCCCCTCTGCCCGGCTTGGGCGAGCTGGGTCCGGATTCCGATCCAGACAGCAGCTCTAGCGCCAGAACCCGACCGCAGCCGCCCAGTCATCTGGGCGCAGGAAAGGCGCGACTCCGGCGTGGGGTCTCCATTCATTCCAAAGATCGCCCAAGGGCGACCCGGGCGCGCCGTCGAAGCAGGGGGGAGAGATCAGGGTGGAGGGGGATCCACTACCTGGCGAGGCGGGGTGAGGGTCCCATCCACGTCGAAGAGGCACAGGATCCGCTCCCGGCTCCCGGTGGCAGCCATTGCAGCCGCCGGACTCCTTCCCTCCCTCCCTCCCTCCTCGGCGGCGGCCGCGGCTCCTTCGCAGGGACAAGGCTGCAGTTGGCAGGGAGGCGGGAAGGAGGCGGGAGGGAGGCGGCGGCCCGAAGGCGACCCAACTGCGGCGCGAAGGGCCGCCCATGTGACTCGTGTAAACCGGCCTGGCAACACGTACACCCGCCGGGGGGCGGAGGGGCCTCGGCGCCAAGCGCAGGCTGGCTGGCTGGCTCGCTCGGCGGGACCTCGGCGCGGCTCCTTCGGCTGGGCTTGCCTCGTTCTTCCCGAGGAAAAGGACGCAGAGCCAGGCAAAGATTCCCGCCGTTCCCCTCCGGCGGCGGCGGCGGCGGCGGCGGCGGCTTCAGGGACGCCCGCGGTATTTCTCTTAATGTGTTGCCATAGTCGTCTTGGTTTTCCCGCCATCACGTTTTAGCAAGGAGAAGAAACCGACGCGGAACACAGAACAAAAACACTTCCACGAGGAATTCAATGTTTTCAGCAGTAAGCCGCCTGGAGTCCCTGTCAGGGGAAAAGGCGGGATATAAAAATACAAGTAGTAGTACAGTGGTACCTCGGGTTACATACGCTTCAGGTTACAGACTCAGCTAACCCAGAAATAGTGCTTCAGGTTAAGAACTTTGCTTCAGGATGAGAACAGAAATCGGGCTCCGGTGGCGTGGCGGCAGCAGGGGGCTCCTTCAGGTGCTTCAGGTTAAGAACAGTTTCAGGTTAAGTACGGACCTCCGGAACGAATTAAGTACTTAACCCGAGGTACCACTGTACTACTACTACTACTACTACTACTACTACTAATAGTACTAATAATGTTGTATGTGAAACTCCATACGTACCAGGTAGACAAAAGGATGTCAGAAAAACTGCAGTAGGTCAGAGCAAGTGAGCTGTAAATGGGAAATTAGAGACAGGAATACAGTATAAGAATCAAGTCTATGGCAGCCTTCTCCTCCAACACTGTGCTCTCCAGATTTTTGGGCTACAACTCCTACCAATCCCAGTTCCACTTACTCTACTAGCCTCTTCTTTGTTATTCTGGAAATACTAAAGCTTGTGAATTTTAAAAAAGTATATATTTTATTTCTTGGTTGCCTAGCCCCTTCTCCCCAAAAAAGTCCCAAACTGACTCACACAGTGGAAAAAACAACAACCCATGTAATACAATTCAAACAAAGGTAACATTAAAATCAGTAACAGCAAAACTAAAATTTTATAACATAAATAATATCTCCCCTCACAGCACCAACATTTTAATTAAAATAGCCGCAAAGATCATAATGGCATTATCACTTAAATGCCTGTTAGAATAGTGATGTCTTCACCAGGCATTGAAAAGAAGTTGGAGTTAATGAAGCAGTAATGCCTCAGGTTGCAATAAAGTGTTTTATATACCTTTTGATTCAGTTGCACTAGACAGAGGCTACTTTTGCTATGTTCAGAAAGTCTCAGTAAAGAGGTACAATATTGTCAAGGGCAGGAATAGGATCTACAGTGGTACCTCGGGTTACATACGCTTCAGGTTACAGAGGCTTCAGGTTACAGACTCTGCTAACCCAGAAATAGTACCTCGGGTTAAGAACTTTGCTTCACGATGAGAACAGAAATCGTACTCCGGCGGTGCGGCAGCACCAGGAGGCCCCATTAGCTAAAGTGGTGCTTCAGGTTAAGAACAGTTTCAGGTTAAGAACGAACCTCCAGAACAAATTAAATACTTAACCCGAGGTACCACTGTATAATGCAAGTAAACTGAAAGTTTCTTGTAGTCTTTCCTCAATCCTGTTTACATTATAAACCATGTATTTATATCAGTTTTCCACATCTGTACATGACCTTTATCCTATCCACCCATCCACCCATATTTGATAAGAACTGTCAACTTCCACATTAATGCTACTTACTTTAGCATTGTCATGCAGTAACAAACAGCACCTTCCCTTTGTTTATTTATTGCATTAGTCATCTTAGGTGGCTGCTGCAAGGTTTCACACTAATATTTCACCCTGATGCAATTAGGGACATGATCAGAGCTGGCCCTGAACATTTTGCTGCCTGAAGCAAAGGACAAACGGGCCTCCTTTAGTCCATGTACACGTGTTGGCCGGTTGAATCTTCATTCAACTGGTTCTTTGCTCAAAGTATCAGACGATATATTTTTACCAGCCACCCCAATCTCTGCCAAGCAGTATGAGATTCCAGGGGTTTTGACACTTAACCAAGGTTTGTGTTTCCTTTGGGAAAAATGAGGCACAGTGTAGACTGTAGTCTCTTTTTGAAATATGGTTTCTTTACACATATTTACACCTGAGTCTGGATGGAGAAAGGGTTCTGCGCATCACATAAGAGGGGCTTGCTCCCCACAGCAGTACAACTTTGGATTCAAAAGCAGCCAGAATGCCGTATCTATGTCTCCGCCACACAGATTGTCCGTCAGCTTGCATGGCATCCGGCCCCACCCTTCTAGTTCACCAAAACCAGGCTTCCTCAACCTCGGCCCTCCAGATGTTTTTGGCCTACAACTCCCATGATCCCTAGCTAACAGGGCCAGTGGTCAGGGATGATGGGAACTGAAGTCTCAAAATATCTGGAGGGCCGAGGTTGAGGAAGCTTGACCAAAACCCTTGCTAAAAGGTAACCCGAGTCTCATGCAAAAGGGGCACTTTTTCCTGTGGTGACAACATGCCCCCTGTAACTCTGGCAACCTCCCCTCCCAACTCTGCTATTGTCTTTTGCTAATTAACACACCGCTGGGTGCCTTTTGTCAAGGTAATGACTTTCCCACCACCTGTTTTGTTCTTTGATGGCACCTCTCTCAGCCAATCTCCTGAGGAAGTTGGCTTGATTTATTTGTTGTTGTTGTTTTGTTTAGTCGTTTAGTCGTGTCCAACTCTTCGTGACCCCGTGGATGCCAGGCACTCTGTCCTGACTTATTTTTTAGGCGTTGCTAAATCCATTGATCAAACCCCACATTTACTAATTTCAGAAATTATGGGGAGAACATGGCACCCAGGAATTTTAGGGGATCATCCCCCACCCACTGCAAACCCATAACAATATACCACAGGGATGGAGAGCAAAACTCCCAAAATTCTAGTATTTTAGAATAGCATTCCAATCTGCACTAACATCTAAATACTGAGGGGGAAACAGGTAGACTGATATAGAGCAATCTGAAAGCTACCAAACTGAAGTAGGTCCAGACAATTTCAAATAGAGGTATAGAAATCTAACCAAAATGATGTTGAAATGCTTCTTGCCTTCAGGGCTGGGCATATTGTTTGCAATAATACTTAACTCATGCTGATAGAACTGGTGAAATCATAGGAAAGATATGACAGTTTGCTCTCTCAGATAACAATGAAGTCAACTGTCTATGACTGAAAGCTGTATGGCATGATTACATTTGTTCATTTGTCCTGAATGCTGGGATGAGCCTAAAGCCATCAATCATCGCATTTGGATGCAAATGATAAATCAAAGATTATGTGCTGGAGATGTGGCAACAAATTGCTCAAACAAAACACTTGTCACGAGTGCTAGCCTTGCTCAATGCAGGCATTATTATAATGTATTCATCCTTCTCCCAGACCTGGCAAAATATTTTGCTTTAGAAGGCAGCTGCGGTAACTCCTTGAAATTATGGTGAGGTATAATTAACTGCTTTGAGGTTTTCTACAATCAAGCAATATATCAGTTTTATGAAATAAATAAAAATAAGTCCCCCTTTATCTGTTTCTGCTACATACCTTTTAGTGCTGCCCTGTATGTTTTTGTTTTTTAAAAAATACTAGATTGGCTAAGCTCAGTTTTATCTTTCCCATTTATTTTACAGAAGGGAATTGAGGCTTGACTTGCTTCAAACTGGTGGCCTGACCAAAGGCAGCCACTCAGCCTGCAGTGCTGCAAGTGGGAAGTTCTTAGAATGATTATAGCGCAAAGGCATCCCATGTGTGGGTGCAGGAACATAATTACTAAAAGTTCAAAATTAATCAGACATTTCAGTTCAAAGATCTAATGATAGCACTTCATCAGGAAACCGTCTCCAGAAGGTAAACGGCGTTTCCGTGTGCGGCTCTGGCTCGCCAGATGCAGCTTGTCACGCTGGCCACGTGACCCGGAAGTGTCTGCGGACAGCGCTGGCCCCTGGCCTCTTAAGTGAGATGGGCGCACAACCCTAGAGTCTGTCAAGACTGGCCTGTACGGGCAGGGGTACCTTTACCTTTACCTTTTTATGTGTGTTAAGAAAATACCAAATTTGAATAAATAAGAGATTTAAAAAAAACAAGTATGGGCCATAGGCAAAACTGGACCACTAGGCATTGTGAACCATCTATTTTAAGCAGCAGACCTTGAGTTCCATGAGAGGGCAGCAAATTGTTAGCTCTTTACTCTTATTCTATTTTTATTGCCAGGCCATATGTACTGTGATACCACTTTAACAATTTTGGCTTCCCTCAAATAATCCTAGGAACTGTACTTTGTTATGGGTGCTGAAAGTTTGTGGGATACCCGTATTTTCCCCCACAGAACTTTTTATTTTATTTTTTGCCTAAGGAATCTCACTCTGACAGCTATCTGAGAAACGAAGGCTGAGCACTAAGGAACCAAGTTCAGAGTTACTAAATATGGAAAGAGTGCAGCATGGCCATTATAACTCTCTCTGTGGATATTTGCTGTTGCTCCTTAATGAAGCTGAGCTTGGCAAAAAGCCAGCCACAGTCCCAGGTGATTCTGAATGCGTCAACACTATACAGCCGCTTAGTGAGAAAGTCAGGATCCCTTTGCTCCTCTGTAACCTAGGAGAGAGAAATGCACACCCATTTTTCCACCTTTACCAAGGCTGAACTTGTGCAAGGATGTATGAAGGCGATATGCTTTTCGTCCTGCCTTTGATCACAACCATAATTCTCTGATGTTCAAGAGAGAGCAGAAGCTGAGAGGTGAGTTTGATATTTGATTTGCACCTCCTGCTGAGACCAGAGATCATAATATGGGCTGATATTATCTGGGAGAAGCTAACTTTAGGCAATACAAATGCCAGTGGCAGTGGAAATGAGCTTTGGGATTCAGAGGAAAAGCAACAACACAAGCTAATACCGCTTGAAGGAAGCAGCAGCCCCACCATTCCTTTAAAAAAACCTCTCTAACCTTCAGGAAGTTAATAATTATCACAAATTATGGTCACTAATACCCCCCTTTTTGGGTGTTGACCATATATGATTCTAGGACTCTTGGAGGAAACTGATTTTAGACCTATTTCAACCAGGTTTCAGGTCTGGTTTTCCTGATATCCGTATTCAGGGAGAGAGACAGAGGGAATGCAATTGTTGATTCTGCTGAAATTCTCAGTGGGTTTAGATTTCATTTATCATTGTATCCTCCTGAAGTAGCCATATGAATTAGCAGTAGGAGGCACAATGGTGCAGTGTTTCTGTTTCCATTTGTGTCTGGTACCAAAAGGCAGTTCTGGGGAGCTGCATAGCATTTTGCTGTGGGCCTCACAAAGATTCTGTGCTATTTAAAAATCTATATGAAGCCACTGAGAGAGAACATCAATATGCAGGTGATGTTCAGTTCTGTCTGCCTAAAGTATGTACATCAGGAGAGGAAGTGGGTAAATTTAGTTTGATTAGATTAAATCATTTGAGGGACCAGTCCTTCTAGTCTCTTGCCTACAAGGAGGACAGAAATGGAATCAGCCGTGCAGTGGGATGGGAAACTTTTGGCCCTCCAAAGCTTGTTAAACTCCCATTAGCTCCAGCTAGCATGTCAGGGATGATGTGAGTTGTAGCCCAACGTGAGTCAGGGGTTCACACATTAGCTACTTCTGGTGTAAACAGATAGTAGGCTGGAGGGTGTTGTGGCAGTAGGAAAAGGGCATCTGTGGAAAGATTTAACCACCCACCAGGTGTGCTGGGTTCGGCCCAACATTGGGGGGAGCCCAGTGCACGTGTGTGACATCATGTGTGTGGTGCATGTGATGTCACATGGTGGGAGGCCCAATGGGGCCTGGTGCACCCTCCAAAAGGCCTGATGGGGCCTAGTTGCAGCCATGGGAGGGCCCAACAAAGCCCGTTGCAGCTGTGGGAGGGCCCAATGGGGCCTGACTGTGGAATATTGAGGGGACCCGGCCCCCTCATTGAATTTTTTGGGGGGGCCTCAGCTCCCCATAGATGGCGTGCCAGCCACCCACACTCCTTGTCCACTGAGAATCATTGCCTTCTGAAGCTACTTTTCCTTATTAAAAGAAGGAATAAAGTATGTTCCCATGCAAACGTGTGTAACCTCTAGTTTAAGGCCCAGTACAGTGGTACCTTGGGTTACATACGCTTCAGGTTAAAGACTCCGCTAACCCAGAAACAGTAACTCGGGTTAAGAACTTTGCTTCAGGGTGAGAACAGAAATCATGCTCCGGCGGCACGGTAGCAGCAGGAGGCCCCATTAGCTAAAGTGGTGCTTCAGGTTAAGAACAGTTTCAGGTTAAGAACGGACCTCCGGAACGAATTAAGTACTTAACCCGAGGTACGACTGTATGTTAAAGGTCTGAAGAACTAAGAACAGGCACCTGCTAGTGCCACCTAATGGTAATGTATTGTAAGAAATGAGTTGATATTCTACCTAGCTGGGGTTTTAAAAGCCGTCATAGTTGTGACAAATTTATTGCTAATATTACATTCATCTCCTGGTCAGCCATAATCTTTCTGCTTCACTCAATCTACTTGGGCCACTATGTAGCTCTTTACACAGCTTTCGTACCATTTTTATATTGGCTAGAAGAGCACTGTATTCCTCCACTGTGGCATCTTATGTGCATCGGGAATATTTTACGAAGGATATGATGAGATTGGAGCTTCAGCTCCCTTAGTCTAAGCCTTAGGTTCTAAGGCTTTGGGTTATTCCACATGTCTGTGGGCATGCAACAAATTCAGAGCTAAAACATCCCAAGTTCTGCACTGCCATGTTGCATTTGCATGTATTTGCTCTTCATAGGTAAAGGGACCCCTGACCATTTGTTCTTCATAATTCATTCTAATTGTTCCTCTTCTGCGAATGATGGGAAATTATCAGTTACAGCTGCCTTCTGAGTCATGGAATCTTTTTCTACCTCAGGCTTCTGAGGCCCCTTTTCCAGACAAGCATCTTCCTATTAAAAAGGCCTAGATAATCTCATCAGTCCCAGATTGTATGGCCAGTGATGATGGGAGCAGTAGACTCTACCCCTGCTCTTTTCCCTAAACTGTTGGTTTGATTTGTTTTTAATAATGTTTTTAATACTGCAACCCACCCTGGGACCTTAGAGTGACGGGGGTTAATAATTAATAATATAAAAAATGCTATGACTTGTATAATACAGTACCATTCCAGACTATTATCTATCAAGGTAAACAGGAACAGTGATGATAAAAAACAAAAGAGACCACACTCGTTTCTGGCAAAGGCTTTATTTTAATTATAAAATGGCAAACGGAATCCCCAGAAATGACAGATCCATCACTTGGACCAAGACTCTGCTCTCATACAAGAGCGGATTCAGGTTCCCCTGCCCACTGTCAGCCAGTTTAGGCTGCAAGTGTATCTATCCATTTACACACATATACATGTTTCATTTTTTATAAATACATGGGACTGAGTGGAATGCTGCGTGTGAACATGGCTGTCCTGTCTAATCGTTTTAAAACAAGCCCTTGACTATGGAATATCCATACTCAGCCATGTTAACTGGTAGGGGGTAGAAGATACAACTGGATAATTTATGTCCTAAAATGCAGCTTCTTCTAGAACTTCCCTAGATGCAGAGGCTCTAATCATTATTGCACACAAGTGAAGAAAGAGCCCACACACATTACAGAACAGAAACAGGCTCATCTCTTTACTGGAAACAGCAGCGGGGGACAAATTAGGTTCCATAATACAAGAGACATCAACTACTTTCAGTCCCAGTGAAGATGTCCAAAGCTGCAATCCTATATGTACTTGCTTGGGAGTAAGGCCCATTGAAATCAGTGGGACTTACTTCTGAGTAAACATACACCAGATCACACTGCACATTCCTGAAGTTGTGGGAAGGAAAGTGCTTGGAAGGGTGGTCAAGTAAGTTCCAGGACTTATTCCACTTCTCCATCTGGCCAGATGCACCAGTCAGCTGGAGAAAGGCATGTAGGAAGGAATAGAATAGAAGGAATGCTTATGATACACAAAGGTAAAAACAAACTGCTGGCATTTCTCAAGGTGAAAACCTAAAACATGCTTACTACAAAGTATGTTCCATTGAACTCTATGGACTCAAGTAGGAAATAAATAAGCTTTTGTTGTGGTTGTAGAAATGGAAGAAAAAAACTTAAGCATAGAGTTGTTCAGTGCTCTGGCAACCTTCAGCAGGATGATGTTTTAATGGTTACTAGACTTGCTGTTTTTCTCTCCTACCACAAACCCCCATCCACTGCAATAAATGAGGGGAGACAAGTGTGTTTTTACAAGCAGAAGATGATCTATTGAAAGAACATTCAGGACCAGATTTACTGCTACCCTACTTCACACATAGAAATGGCCATCAAAACAAGTTTTAAATGCTACCAGCAGAAAACTTGAGGTTGCCAGGTGGCAATCTGGAGATCTTGTCCAAAGGTTCTGAAGCAGCAGAGGAGGTTACCAATTCCTTCACCACTCTCTTCATCCCTTCCTTTACTGCCTGCCATTGGAAGACTTTCATACCAGGAAGAGATGAATGGTGGTGGCATGGGGCAAGAGAGTAGCCTTTTCTGCTGCCTCAACCTAAAGGCATACACACCATCTTCCCAAATGGTAATCTAGCTGCTTGTTTAGGGTTGTATTTTAGATTAACAAATTATTGAATACTGCTGTATTTCAGGGTACATGTGAATATTATGCCTGAGCATTAACAGAGTCCTGCTGTTCCTGCCATGTATGAACAGAAAATTATAGCTTTCCACTGTGCATTAGTTTCAGGAGCATTAGTTTTGGGGGGGCGGGATCAGCCTAGTGTTAAAAAAAGAAAGGGCATAGACGTTTCAGAATTGATTGGTATTCAATAATGAATTGATCATGCTGAATTTGGGGGAGGCCTTTATTAGGCAGACAGGGCATTTTCAAATGGTAGCAGCTATTGCTCCATAATGCTTCTTTGAAAATGCTCTTGAGAGGGAAGAGAAAAGGAGGAGAAAGAATTATCCTTTTGCTTCTGTTCCTGAATAGATGACCCTCCAAATACAATCTTCAAAAAATCTGGAAGACATGATGTTTTGGACTATATGTGACTTTTAAGCAGATGGTTCAGAAATGTACTTAGACTGACTGTGTCTCTTTGTTTGCAAAAGCAGCTGCAGGGGCTCCTGATCCAGATTGAGACCATGGTGTGGGAAAAGTTCCTAACCACTGAACAAACATGACATGGTCAGTCCAAGCAAATATTTTTCAATCATGTTCTTAAGACATGTCTAGTTTGAGAACCAAGCTCTCTCTTCCTTAAAAAGTGGGTGATAATACTGGTTTTGGACTTCATTCCAGAGCAGCTATTATTTAGCAATTAACAGCCTATGTCTTACCTTAAAGAAATAATTGTGATAGAAGGTATGTAATCAAACAGACTTTTCTGTTTACATACTTTTCTGTTTAACATGGGCAGACTGCTGAGGAGGTGAGATCCCAATTCTAACACATTTTTCTTCACATAGGGCTAAAAATGATCTCACCTGACAGTGGAAAGAACATACACAGTCTCCAGGCAAGTTTAGGTATTGCAAGACTTGAATGTCTTGCAGTCACTCCTACCCAGAAGTAGAAATCCATTCAGTAGTTTACTGTAGAGATTACTGCCATAAAGGAACTAACCTATATTATCAAATTAAGACAGAAATTAGTTTACAATGACTGTTTTTAGCTTATCCCCTCCTACAAAAGAATTAAAAGAGCATTCAAGCTTAGCACTGAGTTAGTATTAGGAACTTCAGTGTTGCAAGACTCACACCTTTTGGGTTATTTCTGCCAGAAATACACTGTAACAAGGGTAATGAAAACAAGCAAGTCTTGCGAGGAATGGCTTAGACTAGCATACTCGGTGCCACTCGCATTACTTAAGTTGTGCAATGGGTTTCCTAATCTCCACTTTCTCAGCAAGGGATATTTCAAAAGCACCCAAACATAACCAAGACAAAAACAAATTTAGTAAGTAAATATGCTATTTGACTTTATGACCATTTTTTCCCGGTAGCATTGTATCACATGCAATCCAGTAAATGCTCTCCCTGGAAAGTCTGGCGCACCATCTTGCTGTTAATGCTGGCATGAATGATAAGATAGGAATCTGGTACACTGGAGTTTAAAAAGTAAATGCCGTGGTGAATTGAGGCACTTTCCACCAGGTATGCTAGCTCTGTCCATTATGCCTGCTGAAATTATTCCCTCCAGGTGGCTGGATCTGAATAGAGTCGAGGAGAGGCCGTAGAGCTTGTCCAAAAGGTCTGAAGCCACAAGAAAGACATAAGGGATGGTTGGGGAAAAGAGAATTTAAGTTTTCCAAGCACTCTGAACACAAATAGGTTCTCAACTAAAATTAAAAACATGCTGCTTATTGAGAAGAATGAAGGCAAACTACTAAGGCTGTTCCTATAAAACGATACATGAGCTGAGCCGAGCCCATGCCACTATTTCATCCATCGGCAAAACAGATGGAGTGTAAAAGAGACCAGCACAGGCCTCACTTGTAACACCTAGAAGTACAGTGGCACAGAAGCAATTCTTTGTCAAGTCCACCTTTAGGGCAGGGGGTGGACCATCTGTGTCTCTTGGTTGTAGCGGCATAAATGTCTGGGTTGGTGTGCATTACTCAAAAACATGTTGCCATCCCAAACTACAGAGCCCCAGGGTTGCTTGCAGTGTAGTATTGGCTGCTGGAGCATAGAACATAAGCTGCATGTTGCTGTGGTGTCAGGTGCCTGTGAGCCTAAAGTTATGCCCCAGTCTCCACTGCAACAGGTATGGGGTGTTGCACCTCTCCATTTAGGCCACAGCTGGCAATGTAATATGCTGAGAATTGTGTTCCAGCATCCTCCCATATTGCAAGCCATATTGGGGAATATTTGTTTCAAACTGCATGCTGCATCTACTTTCCATGGCTATGTTTTAGATGAGCCTAGATACATAACGGGGACGTGGGTGGCGCTGTGGGTTAAACCACAGAGCCTAGGACTTGCCGATCAGAAGGTTGGTGGTTTGAATCCCCACGACGGGGTGAGCTCCTATTGCTCAGTCCCTGCTCTTGCCAACCTAGCAGTTCAAAAGCACGTCAAAGTGCAAGTAGATATATAGGTACCGCTCCGGCGGGAAGGTAAATGGCGTTTCCGTGTGCTGCTCTGGTTTGCCAGAAGCAGCTTAGTCATGCTGGCCACATGACCCGGAAGCTGTACGCTGGCTCCCTCAGCCAATAAAGCGAGATGAGCATCGCAACCCCAGAGTCGGTCATGACTGGACCTAATGGTCAGGGGTCCCTTTACCTTTTTTAAGACACATATCAGGGTGCGTAACCCACTGAATCCTCTACAGATGTACTTTTCACAGCAATGCAATGCTTGTAATGCTCGTGAGCTGGTCCAGCCCAAAGATAGACAGGACTGAAAACTGACAATACTCTTAACTAATGCAACTAACAACCACATGTTCCAACAAGTTTCATGTCCAAAGAAGTCCAAGGTTCATCTCCAGCCACTGCTAGGTTTCCACAGCGTTTTGAGTAAGTCACTTCAAAAATAACTTTGGTAAGATCTCCTACTATTGTTTCTCTGCCACCTGCCCCCACAACGTGTTTGTTTTATAAAGCAGCCAAAGTCCTAAAAGTTGTTGTGATGGCTCTTTAGAGAATTACATTAACTGAGATGAAACAGTACCCCTTTTAGGCTTAAACAACATGTTACAATATGCATGCTTTTTAGAAGCATGCTTAAACCAGCCACTTTTATTTTGATGAAAAAGCAGCCACAAGGACCTCAAACAGATTAGGGCCCTGCCCTGGTTTCCTGTGACAAATAACCGTCCCTGAATGCTGTTTATTGCAAACATCACCTCCAGGGGCAAATAGAAGCCATGGAGGAAACCAACACAGATCCCCAATATTGATCGGGAACATGTTCTGGAATGGGGCCCTGCAGTTGCTTTGTTTTCAAAATAACTGCTATCAGCTGCAGACTGCTTTTTTGGAAAAGGGTGTTTATCATAGTTTAGATCTTAGTGTCATTTGGTTGCAAGTCAGTCTGAAAGGTATATCTGTATTCCAAGTTAGTAAAATCTGTGCCATGTCCTCAGTATTCCTGAAAAGCCATGGCTGTTAAATTTGGCATCAATAATATGGATGTAATAAAAAAGAGGACTCTACTTACGTTGCAAGAACTTCAGATGGAAGGTCAGTGATGTAGGAAGGGATCTTCCTCCCTGTCAAGAATTGTGCCACTTCATTGCTGAATGTATTGCAGTTATGGTCAAAAAGGTTATAAGCCTCTCCTCTGTGACCCCAAGAAAAAGAAGTTCAGAAAGAATAATAATGAATGAATATAGCAAGACTGACCTCTTTCAGAGGGATTACAGGAATATGTGTGTGTGTGTGTAAAGCTAATTCACCCCATAACACTCAGACCTGTGTTAAGAGCAGCTATGCAGGGGGAATGTCAAATGGAAAAGCTAAAGGTGATATTTAACTTGTTTCCTGCTTGCAACTTCACATGAAATTGGCCTCTCTTCATTTGCTTCCAAATGTGTATTTGCCTATTTGGGAATCTGGAATGGAAAGGCTACAAGCAGGAAATGAGTTAAGCATTCCACTAAAAATCCTTTCTTCTCCAAATCACGTTTTAATACACAAAGAGTGTTGGGACTTCAATCTACGTGCAGTTGTGTATTGAAGTGCATCTCAGTTGTGTATTGAAGTACAGAAACTATTTAGAACTCACTTACCATTCTAAGATTATGACACAATTCTATATTAAACTAACCATAACTCAATAGTGAAGCAGCTTGGCAGAAAGGGGCATGGGCATCCCTATCAACAGGAATTACATGCAGTCACCAGAATATAGAATAGAAACAAAGCAGCATTCTCTCACCGGAATATAGATTCACCCAATGAGGACAAGTATTCCAAGAACAGCTCTTCTGAAACTTCTGAGCATCCCAGGTCTACAATAGAGTCTGGGGGCCCAAGCAGAGTCCCACCCTGTGAAGTGTATATGCAGGAGGATATTCAGACACCAAGAACAATTTACCAGTCTCCTATGGGGAATATATAATGCTGAAATATTTCTGCATCCCCCCCCCCCAAAAAAATTGCTTACATCAATTGCCATATTTCCCAAAACACTAGTAAGAGCTTATAGCAGTCAAGTTCCAGAAGGACTCTTGCACATACTCAGTTTGGAGGTGGTGAACAGAAGGAAAAAGATAAACCAAACCTACTCTGCTTTGTTGCTTACAAATCAGCTTTAAAAATTGTGGATTTTGGGGGGGCTTAGGATCTCAGTATCAGCTATGCGAGGAAAGCATTTCAGTTTTACTATACATTAAAATTACACCAAGTTTCATTGAATAAATGGTTTAGAGTGGGGGTAGGGAACTGGATCCTGCTGATGGCCTAGATACTTATCTTCCCCCAACTATGGAACAACTTTTAATAGGTGGGTTGGGACATCTACCTGTCAATCAACAGACATAATAAAGACTTCAGGTGACTGACACATGTCAAAGTTAAAAGAAAGTTGTTGTAAAAAACGATTAGCTGATCAACGGTTAGAACAGCCTCTTTTCAATATATCCCTTCAGTGCCAACGATTGGCACTGGGAGCACCTTGAAATAAGCTCCTTCTAACTAACAGTCAGCTGATTTTTGATTAGAGGGAGTCCCTTTGAAGTCTCTGCAGAGAGGGAAATGCTCCTAAAACTGGACCATCTCCTCTGCAGCGAAGGCTGTTTGAAGTGCTTTGAATACAACTTCCTTTGGAAATAAAATGCTCCTTTTAAAAATGGCACATTTTCTTTTCTTTCCAAAGAAAGAAGCTTCCAAAGGAAGCTTGTGCTGCCCCTTGTGGAGTGATTTCCATGTGCTGGGCTTGCAAAGTACCTTGAACCACATTTCTGAAGTTCTGCCAATCAACTGACTGTTGGGCGCTTGGGAAGCGCTGTGACAAAGGTTGTTCAGCAGTGCCTGCTAGTCCCTTTCGTTCAAGCCCCATCTTTACCTACCCAACACCTGACGTCCTATATGACCAGGTGTAGGGCAAGTGGGTGTGTCTTGGCTGAAATTGCATCTCAGGCCAACTGAGGAGCCTGCGAGCTGGAGCTTCCCCACCCTTGCTTTAGAGCATGATGTACTGGATGTTTGAGAGCTGGCCATAATGCACTAAATATTCCAGTTACTTGCTATTTTTCTGAATGGGATACAGAAACAGATCAACCAAAAAATATTGGGGAAAATAAGAGAGGAAAAAGTAGGTATAGAAAAGAAGTTCCAAGACTTACAGGTGGACAACTGGCGATCCCACCACTACCATAGAAGAACTCATCCCTGTGAACAACTATGGAAGTGTGCCTGAAGGGAGTGGCAAACAAGACAGGTAGAAACATATACGTAGTGAGATACACCAGAGATTAAACATGACCAAGATTAAAAGTTACCTGCAGCCTCTAGCCTCATATAGTCCTATATCAATCTGTTTAGGAAGACTACTGAAAAACAAAAAACCCAGATCCTTACCTAATTTCAGACAGCATTTTCTGTCCTTACAAATTGTGAAAATAATTAATGAGTCTCTAATCAAAATGCCTAGAAAGTATGTGAATGAGCCCTTACTCCAAAAAGTGAGGAACCACCATCCAGCATTGAAAGGACCATGCAAAGCACCTAATAACACGGCCTAATTTGGTGTTGCTACTTTCCCAAACACTCATGAAATAGTTTGTGTAGCACATAATTGTGGAAATGTTTTATGCTATGAAAACATGAAAACATCAATTAATGTTAAGTCTAGCTACTCACCAAATGCCATCCAGCTGCTTACCTGCATATAAAAAGAAAAGCACCATCAGCAACTCAGTTTGCATGTTGCAATCTGTTACTCGCCTTTGATGGCTATCAATTCACATTACCCTACAATACACTTACACGTAAACTCATAACAGTGCCTATCTAAAAGAATAAGCAGGAAAAATAGTGTTCTCTCCTACCCTAAAGTTGGTATTTGATGGAATTAGGAATAGCTTGTGCTCTAATCCCTGGGTTTTATGATTACAGGGGAAGAATTCAGACTTTCTGAATAGGACACAGTGCTAATCCCTGAAAGCAACATGTTTTACTTTACAAACAGCTCAGAAGATGAGACATGATGCAAAAGATCATATAACTACTGTAATTAGATTACAGATTTGCCAAGCTTGCAAACAGTTACTGGCCTGCAGTGCATATGAATGCCCAGATAACCAGGCAGAGCAACTTTTTGTAAACTTCTGAAAGGTGGTTCTTCTCACTTCCATTTAGAATGACAATTACTAGAGAAATTATGGGTGGGACCTGGGTAGGCTGTGAAGTATAATGTGTAAAACTCTATCATGATGATTTATTGTAAATGTTAACCTTTCTTATAATACAAATCATGTAAGTCGACAAAGTATTTATTCCTCTCTTTTTTTGTATTCACTTCTGACCATGCAGTTTGGAGTTTCAGTATCTTTAATATTAACCTTCAAAATACATCAAGTTTGAATACAACAGTGAAAGTACATTTTTAAAAAATTATAACCTGGGAAAATCCCAGTAATATTCCCCCCTGCCCAATTCCCTACATATTGCTGAGGCTTCAGTCCTGTGCCTGTGCACTTCAAAGTAGGTGTCAACACACATGAGGCTGCAGATTTAGATTTAGGATACTTGTACTGGCTTGATGGTAGAGACAGAAATAGCTGAAACCAGTACAAATTAAATTGGAATCACTTATTTGTGTGAATCAGTTCTCATTCAGTTACCTAGTGGCTCCTTTTAATCTAGATTTATTGGAAATAGGTCTGTCATGAGTTATGAGAGACAGAGGAGTTAAAGGACAACATTACAGAGATAGAAGCTTTTCATTTATACATACAGACTAGAAGTTTAGAATATATACTAAAATGAGTTAACTTAATGAAGCTCATTGAAGGAAATCTCTACATCTGAGTTTGCACTGTCACTATGAGCAAGGAAAGTTTCACAACAGATTTAGCCTGCATGGAATATAAGTACCTCCCACACTGAACTCTATTCTACTTAAGGCTGGGCTTTTGCTTTTATACTGCAGACTTATGCAAGTTATTCTGCATTCTTTCCCAAGAAACAGGGGAAGTATATTTGTATGTGATAAATACAATAATTCCCTTTGTCGAACAGAACTTTTGCAGTGAAATATAAATTTTGTAATGGAATTGCAGAACAATGTTATGTTCAGAAAAGTATAAAATACGTATGTTGCTTTTTGTATGCGAGCCTTCCTCTGCATACAGGCACATGTTTGAAGGAGTAATTTCTGGTAACTTTGCATACCCCTACTTCAATATCAAAAAGCAATCACACTCTACTTTCAGGTTGTGTGATATTCTTCAGGTTGTTCCTGAAAGTCTCCAGGAATTCTCTCTAGAAATGTTGGACACTTGTGTCTGGGTAGTGTTGGGGGTCAATAAACCGAGGCTGAATCATGATAAGATGGAGGTGCTGTGGGGTGAGCGGTTTCTGTCTCCAAAAACTAGGTGGGCAACTTGTTCTGTGAGGGGTTGCACTCTCCCTGAAGGCACAGGTTCATAGCCTGGGAGAACTCCTGGACTCTAACTCGTCACTGGAGTCTCAAGTGGCTTCTTTGTCTATGAATGCATATGCCCAGTTGGTTCACAAGTTATGGCTGTTCCTGGATAGCCTGGATTCAGTTGTCCATGCTCTGCTGACTTCCTGCAATGTGGGGCTGCCCTTGAAGATGGTGCTGCCTTGTTGGGAATGACCCATGACACGGCCTTTTGGGTGGCTTTTTGGGTTTCCCCTTTATGAAATGCCCTCCCTGATGTGTTTTGCCTGTTTCCCTCACTGCTAACATTCAGGAGGACTTTAAAACCATTCCTGTTTACTCAGGCATTTGATGGCTTAAAAATACTGTTCTTTGTAACTTTGCAATTACTAGCCGTGTAGGTATGCTTTACATGTTTCTAAGTGTTTTAAATATGTTTTTAGTTTATTTTTAACTGTATTGTTTTACTGCTTTGGTGTTTGGTGCCCTGGACAACTTTCAGAGATAGAAATTTAAGGAAAAAATAGAAGGGAGAGCTAAGAATGTGATAAAAGAAGTATATTCTCAAACACTATATAACGCAGTCCAATGCTTTGCTCCTATGTTCTTTTCTTAGTTAAACTACATAAAAAGCACTACTTATAGCAAAGTAGTTAAAGTACTCTAGGCTTGTTAGCTCTGTTATGACTAAGCATCTAGAACTACTTAATACCAGGAAGTAAATGATTTAGACCAGCAGCCCTTTCATCCAGACACAAACTCCTAACTGTTCTGTGCAATACTAAGAATAGTCCTTATTTCCTCTGCTAGCTTTCTCCTCCATGAATTAAGACAAAAATGGGCATGGATAGTACTTCTGCAACAAAAGGTTTCGATGCTTATGGACCTAATGAATATTCAGACAGTTACTATGTTGGGGAAACAAATACCGTATACCAATTCTTTAGCCTAGAGGCAGGGCAGACTTTGTTTCCACTACCGCACACGGACAAGACAAGTGTGATTCGTACTACTGGGGGGGGGGGGGGAGTGTACGCTGGAAGTGAGTGCAGATCCTGTACAGCATATCATCCCTGATACGTTGAAAGGGTATAGTTGCTGCTGTTCCTTAACGTAACCCCTGTCTACCCTCCACCTTTGAGTTGTGCATCCAGCCCTCTACCTCCCCTTTGGGACGAGAAAACAGAGAAAGTTGTTCGGATTGCGAACAGGTAAAATTACCACTTTCCCTGTTCCTTCGGGTCACCCTCCAAGCCCCGAAGAAGCCTCTTACGTAACCTATGTGTGCGGGGGGCGGGGGAGGAGGAGGAGGAGGGCGCACGTTAATGTACATAACACAGACGGCGGTTAAGGATCAAGACCCACATCAACCTCCTCCCCACTCCCCGGCTGTAGGACCCCTGCCCGTCCCCCCCCCCTCCCATTTGAGCCACCCCCTTCCCCAATAATACGAGGGCAAAGGCTTCCTCTCCCCCCACCCCAGGCATCATCTGACAGAAACCGAGGCGACGGACGGGGTCGTCTCTCCATCCCCCCCCCGGGGCTCCTCTCACCGAGCATGATGGGGCTGAGGCGTCGAGCCATGCCCTTGGACAGGTCGTAAACGTAGAGCTTCACCGGGTGCAGCATCGGGGGCGAGTCCATGGCATTGGCGGAGGGCGACAGAAAGAGGACGGAGGGGGCGACGGGGAAGGAAGCTCTTGACCGAGGCCAGTGGTAACGGTGGTTAGTGGGCGGGGGGCCGGGAAAGCGGGGAGCCCAGCCGGCCCGGCTCCTGCTCCTGCGGCGGGTGACAGCCAACTGACAGAAGGGGACAGAGGAGATGGGAGGAGGGCAGCGGGGAAGGGAACGTTCGCCGCACGCATGCGCCGCCCCCACAAGGCGAATCCAGGTTGCCAGTCACGGCGCCTCTGTGAGGGAAGGGCGCTAGGCAGCCGGGGGGCGGGGCCAGGGGGCGAGCGTGGTTTGATTCCATGTGGGCGGGCATCGACGAGGACAATGTGACCAGAGTTTTTCGGGGCGATTGGTTAGGAGGCGGGGAGAAGGGCGGAGCATATAGCCATTCCCGAGCAGTAACAGGTTGCATAGTGACTGGTGGGCGGGGTTATTCAACGCAGGGGTGGGCAGGGGGCATGACTTGAATATGTAACTGAGACGTAAAGGACCTCCGAGCGAACTTGAGGCTGCCAACCGTTCCATAGAAATAGGAAAGATGAGAGTATCGAATTCCATTGTCTGAACAAGGATATTCCTGGTTCCTTTAGGCTCTTTTCCCCCCTCCCCAGGAGCACAGCCCATGGAAAACAATGAATAAGTGTAGGATTCCTGTTCTTTCTCATTTATTTCGTATTACGATGTGGTGTTGTTGCTTTTTAGATGTTAATTGCCAAGTAGGCCGTTACATTTCATGTTGCATATTGGGAGGGCCCGCTGGGTCTGGGAGAGTGGTTTGTGGCCCTTCACTGCTTGCTATTCTTCCTTTCTTTACAATATATATATATATATATATATATATATATACCCCAGCTTTTCACCATCAGGTCTCCAAGCGGCTTAAGTTAAAGCAATATACAGCGGACAAAATTTAAAAACAAAAACCGTCAGGATTATTGCAAGTTAGCGGATTTTAGAAGGCTTAGTTTTTCATTCGGAAAACTCTCATGCAAGACACCTTTCAAGCTACAGGAAGAGTAAGTTTTGCCCTTTCAGCTCAAATTAGGCGATCAAGTTGCACTAGAAGCCTTGCACGCTGCAAGCGTTGCGTTTTAAAATGTTTTAAAACTTTTAGGCTGCAATCTGATGCACACTTACCCGCAGTAGGTCCCACTGAACTCAATAGGACTTAACTGTGGGTAGATAGGAATAGGATCCCGCTCCTAAGAGACATATTGGAAAGGGCAGCCTTTGCTGCTGCTTTTGGTTTTGTGGGTGGTTCGCTGCTTCCCAGACTCAGCTAAGCGAAACTCCCCGAAACAATCATTATTTTGAATGGCTATATGCAATTTTAAGTGGGCGGGGGGAAGGAAAACAAGCTGTAAAGGGAGCCCGAAGGTGAGAAGTCAGTGTGAATCTCTACTTTTAAAAGTCTATGGTGAGTATCGATCGCAGGGCTACGGCGGGCGTGTTTGGGATAAGGCGCCGCCTTCTTTCCCTTCCCCATTAGACAACTGCGCTGTTAGGGGCGGGGATTAGGCGTGACTGACAGATTCCGGGTTTAGTAAGGTGTCGGGGACGAAAACAGGCGCTCGGGGGAACTCAGGTAACTGCAGTTTTCGCGCCTGCTGGCTGCTGCTGCGGTGCAGCCTTTCCATGTCTGAGGGGGGCGCCGCCCCCGAGCTGGTACACTAAGTGGCCGTGGGTTGGGAACGGACTGCTTTGCGGGAGCTAAGGAAGCTCCTTATTCTCTGATTTCTGCCTACAGTAGGGCCCCAGGTCTTGTTCACACACACATACGTGCATATTGTCACGTGTTTGGGGATGTCAGATTTCCCTAAATTCCTGGATCCAGTAGGTGTCCGATTTTAATCTAGCCTCCTGAACTCCTGGATCCAGCAAGGGTTGAAATAGAAGGCAGGCCAGCTTCCTCCTGAGGAAATTGCCTGGGTGAAGGGCTGTTAAGAGAACAAAGGAAAGGTGACGAGCCATTAAGAAAGCAATGGAGAGGAGGCTCTGTGCCAGAGGCCAAATGGGTGGGGGAGCTTCCTCCAGCTCTCAGTGAGTTAGAAGGACAAAAGCCAGAGTTGGGAGTTGGCTGTGTTGTGACCTAGAGAAAAAAAAGGTTGCAGGATGGAAAAGGCAGGGAGAAAGCCATTGCTGATTTCTGCTAGAAACCAAAAATATAGTTATGGGAGAAACAATAACCTCTGGGGGTGTTAATGCAGTGAACCCCTCCATTGTAGGCTCTGATTATACAGTTATAACCAGGTTATACAGTTATAACCTTGGGTTACATACGCTTCAGGTTACAGACTCCGCTAACCCAGAAATAGTACCTTGGGTTAAGAACTTTGCTTCAGGATGAGAACAGAAATCGTGCTCCAGAGGCGCAGCAGCAGCGGGAGGCCCCATTGGCTAAAGTGGTGCTTCAGGTTAAGAACAGTTTCAGGTTAAGAACGGACCTCCGGAACGAATTAAGTACTTAACCCGAGGTACCACCAAATGGCTTGGCTCCCGAACAAATCGGCTCCCAAACCTTGCAAACCCGGAAGTAAGTGTTCCGGTTTGTGAATGTTTTTTGGAAGCTGAATGATCACTTCGGCTGTCAGCATTATTTCTCGGGCCAATCAGCCAATCAGAAGCTGTGCCTTGGTTTGCAAAAGGTTTGGAAGTCAAACGTACTTCCAGAATGGATTGAGTTCGGGAACCAAGGTACCACCGTATATATGTGTAAATAAAGCATATATCATAAAGACACCACAATCTCCGCTGTGCCTCATTTCCAAAAGGAAACATTAACCCTGGGCATAGCATCTGAAACCACTGGGATCTTACTCTGCGTGGAGATTGGAGTAGTGTGCAACAATATGTTTCTCCTGAGTCCCCCTCCCCGCAACTGTCATTGTATTTAACAATGTGAAGAGTCTAAAACTGCCTTAAAATAATAGTTGTGATTCTTCACACATATCTGATTTATTTTCAATATGCCAGTTTCTTACCATGCCACTGTAAAGATTAATGTGCTGGTTAAATGAATACAACAGAGCTTACTTGAATTTTCTTCCTTTTCTCTCTCTCTATGGTAGACCACTTATTTACTGATAGGTAAGTGACATTTTTCAAGCTTCAAATTACCTCCCTGCTGTAGTGCTGTTATGTAGTGTTGTATTTTAACTGTAAATTTGACACAGATGTAATCATACTCCATTCGTAGCTCATTTTATTCCATGGGCTGCTGTTGAGAGAGCCATTGTGGTACGAGATGGGGTTTGGGGATGCCAGACAGGGCCAAAGTGTTATGTGTGGGAAATACATGAACAGCCTGCGGACTTTTTTTGTGTTTGCTGAAAAGCAGCTGTGTAAGACTGCCAACTTGAAAAAAGCAACAGCATTCCTCTTCTCCCACCTACTGTTTATCCTTTCAAAGTCATGATTTTAGGGGATGCCTGGAAGAACATGTAATATAGTATATATACCTTCTTTGTTCATTCTCCTTAGCACAACGTGAAAGCCATGGCAGACTGGCAATCATACTACAAAAATGAGGAAGGTGAAGAAGAAGAGGAACAAAATGAAGATGTTGAAACAATTGGTAAGAATTGGTCTAAAGCAGTGGTTCCCAACCTTTTTTTGGCCATGCCCCACCTACGCATCTGTAAAATCCTGATCCCAGCGCCTGTGAAATATAATTCTTATTATTTAAAAAGTGAATTCCTATTCACGTGGAGGAAGCCTAAAAGGCCATTCACTGTTAATAATTCATTCTCGAATTGCCCTCCTTAAAAATCAAATTGCCCCCCTGTGGGGCATGTATTGGGAACCACGGGTCTATAGGCTTGTGTGGGCTAATTATTTATTATAGATGAGTTAAAGCTATTTTAGCTTGCAGCTAATCTAGCACATCAATACTGAAAATATCTGGGAACCAGTACAGCTGAGCCAGTAGTTTAACTGGCATTTGTATATGTGAAACACTTTGTGGCATACTTATAACATTTTGCTACCGGTGCAGGATGCTAAGAAACCCGGGTTGGTTTTGCTTTTTTAAGAAGGCAAGTGCTTAGCCTTTGTGATACAGAGGTAGGTGAAAGCATGAGAGCACTGTCTGCAAAAGGCTGGTGTCACTTTACATGCTCTTAGAGTGGGCTGCTTTATGCAGTTTCTTGGTAAGACAAACACACTGACCACTGCAATACCAGTGAAAGGCATGATGAGCCGTGGTGCAGGCAGCCTATTGAGAAAAAGCAGTCTTCTCTTAGCCCATCATGGCTGTACAAATGCATACCCTTTCTTCTACATAAGACCAAGTTTAATTGTGCATAGTCTAAAGAATGTGTGAGTTATAATAAGGCAACATAATGAAGTACAAGAATTGAATGAAATGAGAATGATTTGCATACAGGGTTTGACATTTTTTTCTCCGTAGGAGAATATAAATATTCAGGTCGGGATACCTTGGTTTTCTTAGTGGATGCCTCAAAAGCCATGTTTGATTCCTATGATAACGGTGATTTGACTCCTTTTGATATGACAATCCAGGTAAGATGACCCTTCAGAAATTTAATATTACATATTGTATGTTTTGAAAGTTCCTTAAATGTGTTGTTTGTAGTATAACCTGATAGAACTAGCTGTCAGTTCTGTTTTATGTTTTGGCAGTTGCCATATTATTCCAATTTTCTTAGGATAATGAAAGGTATTTTATGCAGAGAGAACAAAGTAATGCTGAGTTCTACTTTTCTGTTAAATTCTTTTCAGTGTATAGAAATTTAGATGAAAGTTGTGTTCTTAAAATTAAAAACCAAATCTGAAAGCAGAGCAACGTTCTCTGGAAATGGTTGTCTTCTGTCTTCATCTATGGGAGAGTTTAAACACTTGAAAAGCAGGCAGTTGCATTGTCCCTGTGCTGTGCTACAATAAAAAATACATACTTTAGTCTAAGCATAGTTCCTGAGTTCTGTATGTAGTGGTACTGGGGCACTTTCCTGAGTGCTATTTGGCACAATTTTACGCAGTTTTGAAAACCCCTCTCCATTCCTGAGTTTGCAAAAGGAACACTTCTAGAAGCTGCTGATTCTCCCCTTTCCTACTGTCTTTGCCAGTTTATTATACATTCTAAATGTTAGTTGCTGCTGTGTTCACCAAAACCCCCAACAATTCTGGTGGTAGTGGCAAAAGGGGAAAAAATAAATAAAGTAGAACAGTTCTAGGATGAGCAGAGAGGATTCAAACTCTGCCCAGCCTAGTGCTCTGATGGAGGATGCAAACCCCCCACTCCCCATGAATCAGAATGATTATTTCAACAGTGCAGAGGGAATTATACCCCGCCTCCTTTTAGCTGATCTGCAGTGATCAGCTGAGGTGTGGACTATGAGTTTGCAGTTGTGAGAATGTGGATGGCTACACCCACTACTGGTAAGCAGCTCTCTGGAGGGTTGACACTGGATGAATGCAGCCCTTAGGCCCAAACAGTTTAGCCAGCCCTGCTTAAAAAATGGATGGACCTTGGTTCTGCAAAAATCAAAGCGTGAGACCAAAAGAATGAAAAGAAATGAAATCTTGCATGTATTGCTTCAGGAGTGAGGCCCACCTGTGTCCAGTTGCCTTGCTTCCATGTAAGTAGGATTACGGTCCAGCACAATTCTGAGAATACCAACAAGATAGAATGAAGCGGAAGGCCATTGCTCAGTGGTGGAACACATGCTTTGCATCTAAAAGGGCCACAGCTAAATTTATGGCACCTCCCGGAAGTGCTGGGAAAGACTGCTATTAAACTTTGGAGAGTCACTACCAGTCAGTGTAGACAGCACTAGATGGGTCAATTCAGTGCTGAACATCTAGATTCTCTCATCTATAAATGTCCTGTGGAGTTACGGGGTAAATGTCTTAAAGCACTGAGGCAGTCTTGGAAGTATTTCTAGATGTTTTAATACCATCTTTGATGTGTAAATGCTGTTTTCTTCAATGGTCCTTTTCCTCTCTTTTCCCATCTCACTTGAACTTTTTTTTACCAGTGCATTAAGAATGTGTACACAAACAAGATCATCAGCCATGACCGGGACCTTCTTGGTGTTGTGTTTTATGGTACTGAGCAACATAAGAATTCTGTGGATTTTAAACACATTTATGTTCTTCAGGATTTGGACAATCCAGGTAAATATATAATAATATGAGGTGTAAATGTGAAGCAAGAATACAGGAATGAGGCATGGTACTTTGAGTAGCAGAGGTGGCCCACTGTTTTATTTTGCACAATGCTTAGGGTTGCTGCTTTTAAAATACTTAAATTCTGCCAGTGTTGATGCTTTGTAAATACTTGATAATAGTCACAACTGGAGGAAAACCTCCTCCCTATGGCTGTCTGCTCCCCCCCCCCATTCACATATTTGTTTAAGATACAATTTTCTAAACTAGTATCAACTCAAGTGGCTTTTGCAATTGGTGATCTAAGGTACTGTCCATTTCAGAGTTCAGTCTGTAGTGAAGTCATTGTGTTGTAGCAGCTTGGTCCATATTTAGTATGCCCCCATCAACCCATTTGTGGAATCTTTGACGTGTGTCACACGGCTTGACACGTAGCTTCAGACACTTGCAAGCTACAGTGCAAAACCCATTTCAGTAAGCTAATGTTAGAAGTCATAAAGAAACTAGCGTTAGGCTAATAGGCTAAGTGTAATGCAGCCATTAGTCAAACCAGAACAGTTCTGCAGTAACTCCTCCTTGCAAAGTGGAAATCCACATGCAATGGGACTTCTGGTTTCACATCTCCCTCCAGCCCACTGTGCACCCCCAAAACCTGCTACAGAGAATTCCCCAATCCTTTGTAGAGATATCCATTCACACTATACTCAATCTCTCCCACTGGTTTTTGTGTTTGTTATGGCATTAGGTTCTGCAGGGAGCTGCATAGGAAATCTCATATCCCAGAAACTACAGCTTAGTCCAGTTTCAAAAAATGTACATAGTTTTAATGATTACAAAGTTTAACTCCAGATTTAATTAAAACCATCACCAGCATTGGTAATCAAATGTGATTCAGTCATCCACTTAGGTATTTTGTTGTTTCTTCCAAAATACTCAGAAAGTTTTTTGTGGATAAGTTCTATCACCAAATGTTGAAGTTAGTTACTTCGTTCATCTCTGATGCTCCTCAGGCTTCACTTAGCCAAACTTGCAATTTCAGGCCTGTTCCAGTTTTGAGCCAAGTTTCATTAGCAACTAAGAAAAGGCAGTAGTCCTTGTCGCACACATAGAGCTGCTCTACTGAACACTTGATCTCTTTTCATAAGTTGAACGAGAAACATCGTAGACAAACTACTGAAAGATTTGCAAATTCTGGCATATCATGGCTTAAAAGAGTAGTGCTCTTTGTGTTTTGTAGGACAGCACTGAACTGTTGTCATTCATTTTCTGTTCTTTTTTTTAGGGGCAAAACGAGTGTTAGAGCTGGCCGAGTACATTGGAGAGCAAGGGAGAGCGCTCTTCCGCAAATCCTTTGGCCATAGTGCTGACTACTCACTAGGTGAGGCATTCTGGGTTTGCTCGAATCTCTTCAGTGATGTCCGCCTCAAGATGAGCCACAAAAGGATCATGCTGTTCACCAATGAAGATAACCCTCATGGGCAAGACAGCGTGAAAGCCAAATTTGCTAGGACCAAAGCCGCTGACCTCCGAGAGACAGGTCAGTACTTCAAACTAAAATGGTGCCGCCTCTTAGCGAACTAAACAGTGTTTGCAAAACTGGTTCCCAATGCTATTTGTTATAAGTAATCTTAGGGCACAATCATTTATTACATTTTTCTCCCACTTTTCTTTCAAGAAATTGATGGAGGCATGTGTGGTTCTGTCCCACCCTCCTGTATTCTTACAACTCTGTGAGTTAGGTTAGTCTGACTCTTAAGAGATAGTGACTAGGCCAAAGTCACCTATTTGAAAGCTTTATGGCATGAGTGGGTATTGGAACTTGCTTGTGCACTCAAACTTCTTTTAAGCTGTTTAGCATAGTGCAGAAGGTGATTGGTGGCTGAATTTGAAAGCAGGCTAATGGAGAACGTTGGTGTACATTAAACCTTGCTAGTATGAACTCCATACTCTTTGCTTTATGCCACGGGCACCAAGTATGTGGAGCTGTGAGGACCAAGGGCCCCTCAAATCCCAAATCAGAGGGGTGCTCCCCTCCATATTTTTTGGGTTGTCAACATCATGTGCACACACTGCAGAGTACAATGATGTCACGTGCATGGCACACTGATGTCAAGCAGCCAGGGCCCTCTCAATCAAGGCGGCACGCATGCTTCTTGTTCCTTCCCTGACCCCTGTGCTTCGTTCTGTGGTTGTTTAAGCTCTTTTGCAAAATGAAAACCTTTAGCATTCTAGGAAATTGGTAATCTATATTGCTCCAATTCTGTTTTGACTCCAGGTATCTACCTTGACTTAATGCACTTGAAGAAGCCTGGGGGGTTTGATATCTCCTTGTTCTACAGGGATATAATTAATACAGCAGAAGATGAGGACTTGGGAGTCCAGTTTGATGAGTCTGGAAAGCTAGAAGACCTCATGAAGAAAGTACGAGCAAAAGAGACCAGGAAGCGAGCTTTAGCCAGGTGTGTATTGAGAAAAAAATTAAATTCTCCTCCTCTTGTGGGGTAGTGGTCAAGAGAGATTTTGGAGAAAATACTTCCTCTCAATAAATGCCAGCCACTTAACAGTTATGTTAAAGTACATAATGCTAAGTTGTGGAAAGTTTCCTTTGTGTTGTTTTGGGATGAGAATCTTTTCATATGCTTTTATCTCTTTAAAGACAATACAGGATCTAGAAAGCTTCAATCTGTATTTCTTGATTCTTGGCAGGCTGAATTTGTATCTGGGAAAAGATGTGGCTCTTTCTGTTGGCATTTTCAACTTAGTGCAGAAAGCTGTCAAGCAGCCACCAGTGAGACTTTACAGAGAAACCAATGAGCCAGTGAAAACAAAAACTCGAACCTTTAATCGACAGACGGGTAGTTTGCTTCTGCCAAGTGACACCAAGAGGGCTCAGGTAAGGTACTTTGAGAATTATTTCCTCAGTCTCCTCTCCCCCATTTTCCTTTGTCAGAATTTGCAAGCCCATTTTAAAAAATGGAAGAAACAATCCAGACACATCATAGCACCTGTTGTGATTAGCAAGCCCTAACAACCTGACCCTGTGTTCCATTGTGACACATAAGGTCTCTTTAATATTTATATGCCAAAGATTATATATGTACTGATTTTTCTTCCCTTTCCCCAACAGACTTCTGGGTTGGGCTACGAGTAGAGGAATAATTTTATAAATAATTATTTGCAAATAATTGGGCCCTATTGTGTCACACACTGGCAATTGTTTTAAGCATTTTCTCTAATTTTCCATTTTCTTCAAGCATAACTTTCTGTCTTTTGGCAGTTAGTTCTCACTAATTTCCAAGGTCTTTAAAGGACAGTCAAATAGTTTTTTGTTTTTTTGATGGAAGTAGCCTGCAAATAAATGACCTCCACAAGGAATAAAGCTAAGGCTCTATGTTGCAGATCAGGTGGCTAATGTTGCAAAAATGTTTTTGGCAAGCATTTAACAAAAGTGTGTTCATATGAATGGTTTTGCTGCATGACCGGTTTTGTTTATATTGTGGTTCTAGTTCCAAGGACCTCGGAGGTCCTGTTCATCATGGACAACCTCTGCCTCTCCTCTTGAGCTTGGAACTGTGCAGTAGAACCAGGGATTGTCCCCAGGCCGCTGCTTTTTGAAAGTGATTTAAGCCTGAGGCTCCCTCTAGTTGAGCATCAGCTGGGAGAATGTTGGGGAAGGGTCAAAATTTTGGCTGACTACCAAAGGCAGCCTGTAGGGATGCGGGTGGTGCTGTGGGTAAAACCTCAGCGCCTAGGACTTGCCGATCGCATGGTCGGCGGTTCGAATCCCCGCGGCGGGGTGAGTTCCCGTCTTTCGGTCCCAGCTTCTGCCCACCTAGCAGTTTGAAAGCACTCTTAAGTGCAAGTAGATAAATAGGTACCGCTTTATAGCGGGAAGGTAAATGGCGTTTCCGTGTGCTGCGCTGGTGCTGGCTCACCAGAGCAGCTTCGTCACACTGACCACATGACCCGGATGGGTCTCTGGACAGCGCTGGCCCCCAGCCTCTTAAGTGAGATGGGCGCACAACCATAGAGTCGGACACGACTGGCCCGTACGGGCAGGGGTACCTTTACCTTTACCAAAGGCAGCCTAAATTTGTGGACCCCTGGAATAGCTATTCCCATCCTGAAGTGCAAAGAGAGGGAACCCACTGCAAGTGGGAGCTTTTGAAATAGGAGTGACTAACTTGTGGTCCTCCAGATGTTGTTTGAGTGCATCTCCCATCAGCCCCAGCCAGCATGGCCAGGAGTTAGGGATGATGGGGGTTGTAGTAGTTCAGCAACACCTGGAGATTAAGAGGTTAGCCATCCATGATTTATAGTATGGGGATAAAAACAGGAGTAGCTGTCTGATAAAATTACTCTTAGCGAGTGAGACAAGAATGATTTCACCCAGAGGCTTGCCATAGATCTCTTTGCTGACTTTTTACAGTGTAACTTCAGATTTGCTAGACTCTATAGGCATGATTATGTTTCCACTAACACTAGACCTATATTTTACTTCACTTGGGTCCGAGCTTGTTATTTTTCTAGCTACTTTTCTTCCCCCTGCTCCCTTTTTGTAGATCTATGGGAACCGTCAGATTGTGCTGGAGAAAGAAGAGACAGAAGAAGCAAAAAGGTTTGAGCCACAAGGCTTGTATCTGATTGGCTTCAAGCCCCTGGTAATGTTGAAACAACACCATCACATCAGGCCTGCCCAGTTCATCTATCCTGAAGAGTCTTTGATTAGTGGTAAGCATATTGTGGGAAGGATATTCTGCTTTGTAACTTGACAGTGAAATTTCATTGTGCAGAGCAGGATTTCAAACATGAAAATAGGGGATGATGATATGAGGTCGACTTTTTGGACCCATACCAGTCAGGGTACAGAGCAGGATTAGGCTCAGTGCCATGATTAGCATATTGATAAGGTTGCATTCCTTATCAATTCCAAACATTATATATATGTTAAAATCACTCAGGATGAAACCTGTGCAGCCAGCACAGGTTAAATCCCATGGTGTAGGACAACAGTCATCTAACAGCAAGTAGCTTGGTCAACTCCCAACATCCACCCTGGAGGGTGGATATGAAATCAAATACATCATTATATTGATTTGATTTGTTGCCCTTCACCACAAGGTCCCAGGGTGGGTTACAGCGATTTAAAAGTACAATATTAAAATGATTTCAAAACAAAAACCATTACAAAAATAGGGTGGGGAAAGAGGTGTGTCTTCAGCATGCAATGGAAACTACATAATGAAGGCGCCAGGCACACCTCTGTTGAGGAAATTCCAAAACTTAAAGAGGTTGCCATGGAGATTGCCCTCTCTCTGGCTTCTGCCCGCCCCCGCCCCCCGACTAAACTTTTGAGCTGCTGATTATTGCTACCCTCTAGAAAAGAAGCACATTTACAAAAAAACAGAAACTATACTTTTCTGTCCCAAAACCATGGTAACCAGCCACACACAGAGAGATATAGTTGCATATAGTCCTCTGCAGAAGCTTGATGTAGTTATTTCAGATGTGTTTTGAGCCACCAGAGTTGTTTCATTAAAGTAACAAGCATGGATGTTTGCTTTTAGGAAGCACCACATTATTTAATGCCCTGCTGACAAAGTGTCTGGAGAAAGGGGTGATGGCCGTATGCAGGTACACACCCCGTCGGAACACTCCTCCTCGGTTTATAGCCCTGGTTCCTCAGGAAGAAGAGTTGGATGAGCAGAATGTGCAGGTGGCCCCCTCAGGTAACGAGTTGTTGGCATTTCGGTCTTACAGATGGCTAGTGTGGTGTTGTTCTACCACTGTCAGAAGTTTTTTCTGCCATCTGATTTAAGGAGAGGAGGTTTATACTTTGATGAGCAGCATGGAGTGGCTATAGATTTATCCCCCATCTTGTATAATATTAGCATTACTTTTTATGCACTGGTTTCTTATATAGTTTCCAGTGTATGGTTTGGATTACTTTGGCTGCTTCTGATGAACTCATTAAGGGTATCTCATCTCCTACAGATAGGTAATCAATAACACACAAGATAATTTTGGGGTTCATTTCAATATCCCACTATTTAATTGCATCAGGTTAGTTCCTCCAGACTTAACAAGACTGGACCCAGAGATGCCTTAGTGAGAATATTTCTGCTTTTGTAAGGTAATCCAAATATCACCAATTTCTTCGCTCAGTGCACAGTCCTGCCTGCCACCGAATACCACCCTATTCTGGAAGTTACTCTTAACTCTCAAGAACAGATTTTTGGGCCAGGCAAAGATCCTTGTCAGCCTCCAGTCTTTCCGTTCCCCAAACTCCTTCAAAGTCTCCATGTTTTGTGTGTGGGATCTTGGCTCTGCCTGTTTCACCTTGCAAACTTCCATAAGCTATATCTTAGAAGCTGTTGAGATCTTCTTCCTAGCCTATGTGATGTTTCTCAGAACCAGAATTTCTATCTTCTAGCTGAGATGATGGCATCTCTATCATGAGATACTGTTATTTGTGGACTAGTTTTAGAGCAAAACCAGAATGCAGACCAGAAATGTTTATCAATAACAGTAAAAAGAAATTCCTTAATTTACATTTTACTCTTTGGTTAAGTAGTATATCATAATATTTTTCCTGGCTTATTGCTCTCACTATGGGTATTTAAAGATGTCTTATTCTGAGTTGTTTCTAATAAAATAAATTAAGACATGCTGTAGCTTTTTTCTGCTCTGCTTCTGTTAATATCTTTTGCACATTATGTCCCTATTCTGACAAATTATTCTGTTGTCTTCAAAACGTTCCCATTCACTGACACTCAAACCAACTAGTTCACAACTGGTAGTTTTAGTTAGTAATCAAGCATTCACATGTTGATTTCAATCTAAGTGGCAACCCTAACGATAATGTGACTTCAGATCTGTAGATCATTTGTCAGAGATATGAGCATTTGGGAACATTTTTGAGTATCTCATTTCTTTCATGTATATATTCGTTCCTTCTATTTAGGGTTTCATCTAATTTTCCTACCTTATGCGGACGACAAACGAAAAGTTGACTTTACAGAGAAGCTCCAAGCTAATCAAGAACAAGTAAGCAAAATGATGGAAATAGTCCACAAGCTTCGATTCAAGTACAGGTGAGTAGAGATGGGAGGAAGGCAGGATCAATGGCCATGTGCAAACAGTTCTTGGACAATCCAGTCGCTCATTGATACTTTAACCCGGGATTTCAACAGGAGTGAGAGCTTTGAGAATCCGGTTTTACAGCAGCACTATATGAACCTGGAGGCTTTGGCCCTGGACTTACTGGAACCTGAAAAAGCTGAAGATCTGACAGGTAAGACTAATTTAGTGAGTGTAGTTTGACATTTCCCCCCTGTTGCAGTCCTAGGAATTTCCCACAAGCAACGAACTGTTTAATCCAATGGTATGTTTGCACACCATACAAAAAATTAGACTAAAGTGAGTTGCAGCTGAAGCAAATGTGGGTAACCTGTGGCTCACATGAGACCCTGGGAAGCCCTAATCATTTTGTCACCACTGCCTGACAGATTAAGCACCAACTGCATTGTGAGGGAAAGAGAGGTGTTCCCCACCTGCAGGCGTGTGGCATCTTTGGTCCTCCAGAAATGGCTGAGCCACAACTTCCACCATCCAACTTCCATTGCCCACGCTCTCTGGAGCTGATGGAAGTTGCACGTTAGCAACACCTGGAGGCCAAAGGTTCCCCCCACCTTCTGTGCTGATGAACAACACATGGATATAGCAATTTTGACTGCATTGGGATTGCTGTGAAGGGGAGGGTAACCGGCTATCCCCAACACTCTCCATGCAGCCAAGATACTGGCTCATGCTGCTCTTAGCCCAAAGCAGTATTGGGACCATAGCTGTCAACGTTTTCCTTTTTTTAAAGGGAAATTCCCTTATTTCGAATAGGATTCCTCGCAAGAAAAGGGAAAAGTTGGCAGCTATGATTGGGACTGGATGCATTTTGGATCATTGGGATGGGTAGGGAGAGGTTGAAACCTCTACTCTCCAGTAATCCCGATGCAGCCAAGTTTGCTGTCAAGCTCTGAGGGAATCTGGAGTGCTGGGGAGGTTGAAATGCATGGGCATGTGTGTGAGAGGGGTGGGTGGGGAGAGATGTCAATAATTATTATTATTAATAATAATAATTAATAGTAGTGAGTGGGGAAGGTTGTGGGCCTGTGTGTGTTGGGAAAAGAATTTGTGAGTGAGAATACGTTTGAATGAGTGTACAGTGGTACCTCGGGTTACATACGCTTCAGGTTACATACACTTCAGGTTACAGACTCCGCTAACCCAGAAATAGTGCTTCAGGTTAAGAACTTTGCTTCAGGATGAGAACAGAAATCGTGCTTCGGCAGCGCGGCAGCAGCGGGAGGCCCCATTAGCTAAAGTGATGCTTCAGGTTAAGAACAGTTTTTAAGTACGGACCTCTGAAACGAATTAAGTACTTAACCCGAGGTACCACTCTATAAATGTGAGAGGGGGGTGGACATTAGCTCTGGCACCACCCACTGCCTCAATTCACCCTTGGGGGTAAAGACTACATAAGAACAACAATGTGCCTTTCATGTCATAAACTGATAGCCAAAATTCAGTTTTGAATCTTATTTTTGACTTCATGAAATAATCAGGATCTCATAAAAAAGGGCCTTAGACCTCCTGTTTGCTTGAGGTTTTAGAAACAATGGAGCTCAGTTGGTAGAGCATGAGACTCTTAATCTCAAGGCCATGGATTTGAGCCCCACATTGAGCAAAAGATTCCTGCATTGCAGGGAGTTGGACTAGATGATCCTTGTGGGACCCTTACAACTCTATCCTGTGATCTATGGTTCCTTTATCAGTGTAAGCATCATTTTTGCTAACGGACCTGATTGTTAGTTCATGAAGACTGAAGCAAAAATTAAGCACTTCAGTCTTTCCAGTATATTTTAGCTTTTTGCTTCCCCATTTCATTGTGGCTCACTTTTGTCTTAGATACGCCGTTTTCCAAATTAAAACGGTTGTATAATTCGTATTTATTTCAGTTGTGCTTTTGAACTATCTACCTTAAAGCTCAGTGTTTTGTATGTTTCCTCTGTAGAACCATTATTTCTGTATATTTGAATATTTTTGCTGTTTTGAGGTGTGTTATGCAGACATTTTCTCCCTATTTTTCCAGTGCCCAAGGTTGAGGTGATGGATTGCAGAATGGGTAATCTTGCAGAAGAGTTCAAACAACTAGTTTACCCACCAGGCTATGATCCGGATGGGAAAACCACAAAGCGTAAACAAGGTAAGATTGCAACAGAACCCAAAGAGAGAGGTAGTTACATCCTCCAAGTTCATTTTGTGCTCTATCACACCAGATTGTGGTTGGATTATCATGGGCTAGGTAGGAGTCTCTCTTGACACTGTGTCAGTGTACTGTTGCAGGATATTTTGTAATGGCTGTATAAGATATATTTTATTTATAACAAGGTATTGGAAACACACAAGTAATCCAAAAATCTCTTTCCAGTAGGGGATGGTACCATACCACCAGAAAAGAAAGCAAAGATCGAAATCTCTGAAGACGACCTGAGGAATCATGTTCAAAAAGGCACTTTGGGTAAACTGACTGTGCCAGTTTTAAAGGAAGTGTGCAGGAATTACAAGCTGACAGCAGGAACGAAGAAGCAAGAACTCTTAGATGCTGTGACTGAATACTTCAGTGGGCACTGAGAGTTCTATGCTCACTCTCCTAAGATTTTGACAAGGAAAAGGGGTGCAGCATCTTTATAGCCATAGATCAAAGGGAACAGGGATTTTTTTTTCTTGAGAGTTTTAAGACTATGTAATAATGAGGATTAATGGGGAAATACTTCATTCTCCCCACCTGTTTCTAGACTTAATAAAAATGTGTCTTAATAAATGAGCTTGTTATGTATACCTGTCCCTGCTTTTCTTCTTGTTTCTTTTGCTGTTTCATAAACATAGTGAGCACAGAGTTGCTTGTATTCATGCAGACCTTGATGCTGCAGATTCAGTGAAGTGTCCACAGCACAAATTGTATGGGATTAGTTTCAGTTGTTGTGGCCCAAGGAGGCTGACATGATGCTTAGAAAGGTCTGACCGACCGTGCATGTCCCTCAGCCCTTGCCTTTATGGCAATTATTATCATTATTATGATCATCATCATCATCTTTGTACTTTCCACTGTGGACTTACCTACCAGTGGCACATGGCTCTCAGCTGAGAAGGGAATGCAGCCCTGGAGCTGAAAAAGGTTCCCCATCCCCGGTCTTGTTTTAAGCTGCTGGGGATTGTTTTCACAAAGAAGAGTTTATCCAGGTCACTACCACCTGATGAATTATTTATTCCCTCTTGCAGAAGATGCAAACATTGATAGCTTATATTCATAAAAACTTGGTCCCATATAAAACATAGTGACTAAGGCTTTAGTCATCCTGTTATATTCGGGCCATCCAGCAAATATTTTAAACCACACAAAAGACTGAGATCACACAACATACAAACATAATTGTGTTTTTAATATATATAAAAAGTTAAAGCCACTGCCTTTGACAATATTATTTCATCTGCCCTTTATTTCTAACAGTGTTCTATCAAGTTGTATTAGGACTAGTATTTGAAAGATGGACACCATCAATGGGTGAACATCATATTGACCAGAACAAGGTCATATGTTTTGTATTTACAAATCTTCAGCCTAATCTTCTGCAACTGAAGTTTGTTTATTGCCGAAAAGGATAGCCTAACTAAAATTCCACTGGGGAGAGTTGCATCAGAATGAAGAATTTAAAACAAAAGACTGGACATCCTCTTGTTAAACATCTAAATGGCAAGTGTAATGGAGGCAGGCAGAAGGGAGATCTGGTAGAAAACAAAAACAGTAGTAAACATTGTACAAGTGACAAGACTCATCTTTCACAGAGTTATCTTAGTTTAGTAAGTGAGTGGTCTGATAAGATTTAGACCAATAGTCTCTCGATAGCTTGTTGGACAGACTGAATCTGTGGCTTTAGCTGTGAGCCTTCTTTGATAGTAATTGAACAGGCAATGACAGGCCGAGAAACACCACATGCCCGCCCCAGGGCCTGCTTGGAGCGCACAAACACGTAGGGCACATTCTTGTCCTCACAAAGCAGTGGGAGGTGAAGGATGATCTCAAGGGGCTCCGCATCTGCAGCCATCACAATGAATTCAGCAATGCCTCTGTTCAAAGTTTTAGTAGCTGTGGAAAAGAAATTGGTACAATGAAAACCCCATTTCCTCACTCTGTCAGGACTCGCTCAGTAAAATCAAACAAGCAGCTAGTTGCAACATTAAGAGGACAAATCCAATGTAAAACGTTTTGTGTACCTATCTATTGGATGATTGCTTGGCTTCTACAAAAAATTAAGTTTCCGTTACTTGTCAAAGACAAGCTAGGGATTCAAAGAACTTTTGGGTGGATCTTAAAACTTCCCTTTGCCCACTGGAATTTTTGGCCATGAACAAAACAATCTCCCCAACTAAGAATGCTTATTTGTGATAACCTTCCTGCTACTGCCCCAAATTTGCAGAACTGGAATAGTGAGTAAGAAAAGTCAGGGTGTCTGGACTGATAGTAGCAAGTTAATCTAATCCCCAAGACCAGGATGACAACCACAGAATAGGCAGAGGTGTTTGGGGGCATATTTAGGCAAAGTACGAACTACTTTTTCCACAAGAGACAATGCAAACCTAATACTCTACAAGAATGGGCAATTAATGCCACAAGCGCAACCCAATCTCACCTTCATTGGCTCCTTTGCGTAGCTGTTTGTAATTACAGGACTGCTGTACAAGATCAAGCAGTGTCTTGGTGAGCTGAGCATCAGCTAGTGGATAAGCTTTAGGATTCACTTCTGCCTCAGTCTATAGAAGGAAACAAAGAATCAAGGTATAGGTAACAATTTCTCTTCTTCCAAGCATTTGCTGTCACAGCTACCTCTTTCTGTGTAACTTGAGATAGTTCTGTAAGTCTGCGAGTTCCTACAACGGCTAGGTCAATGTTAGAAGGGCCACATCTGGTTCAAAAAAGACTTTCCACTGTTCAGGTATTCCGTTTTTTCCAGCTTCTCTTAAGCCAATGAGGAAAAAAGGCAAAATACATATTGGCCACGGAACCCAGGCAGAGTCTTAAGTAGTTATTCAGCCATGAAACTAGCTGACAATCCTTGGGTTAGCCACATGCAATCTGCCTAGCCCAGAGGTTTTCAACCTTTTCGAGGCCCTTACCCAACTACATCCTTCTGCGGCATCCCTGTGGGGCTCCGGAGCCCAATTATGTCACCCCTTGCCTGCAGAGCTGGCAGCCTCTCACCCTTTTTTGAACACCCTCCCTTGTGAAGTGTTCCCTCAGCCTCCTCTCCTTAGGAGTCCCCTGGGCAGCTGCCGCCTCTGGTCTTTGAGCTGCACCCCCACCCCAAAGAGAGGTGCCTCCCAGAGGTACCATTCGCCTGCGGAGCTCGCAGCTGTGCAGGCCTTTGGGAGGCAGAGACGCAAGAGGGCATGGAGGAGGGAGGGAAGAGTGACAGGGGCCAGTGTAGTCCACGGCACCCCTGATCAAAATTCAAGACACCCCAGGGTGCCACAGCACACTGGTTGAAAACCACTGGCCTAACCTCACACGAGGTTCCTATGGGGGGTTGATCCTTACGTGCATGATCATGAGATGGTTGGTGGTGGGGAGGGGCGAAATAAAAAGAGCGGAAGTCAACCGGAGAAGCGAGGCAGTAGGAGCACGTGGGTGCCAAGATGAAGTCCTGGCCTCCCTAACGTGCTTACAAAGGCGCTTCTAAACGGCACGAGTGACGGCGAAGTTTCTCCAATAAATCAGAGCTGCTTAAAAAAGCGCATCAACTTGAACATTAAAAGAAGCAGCCGCCTTGTGAGTGACGCCGAGGCTTCTTTGCTTCGCACGTGGCAGCCCCCCCCCTTTCACAGGAAAGGGGCAGGCCATGCCGGGGAAGCCTCTTCCTCATTCCCCACGCGTGACATTTCCACGGGCCGCCCCCTCTCCCCCTTCCCCCGCTCGGCGTCCTCAGCGACCCCCAGCGCAGACGGAAAGCGGGATCCCCGCCTGCTCCGCCCCGAGTCCACTCACCATGTCTGCGAAGCAGAAGAACCACTCGAAGCGCCTGGCTCTGGATCGATCCTCTCGGCCCGAAAGCTTCACGGAGGAAGAGCCTCGCAACGCTCTCGAACGCAAGGCAGACGCGCGCGCTCTTGGAAGTGACGTCGAGGGGGAAAGGGCAGGAAACACCGCGCAGGCCGTCCCTTGGGGAGAGAAAAGGAACCCCCCAACCTCGCCATTGCGACCTCTAGCGTTGGCGGACTAGGAAAGAAACTCTCAGGCACTGGACCGGACCTAAGAAGGGATGCGGCAATCTTATGCGCATTTACCAGGGAGTAAATCCCATGGAGCCTAGCGGAATCGCTTCCTCCATAAAGGCGTTTAATGAAATTGATCCGGTGGTTATTTTGAGCCAGCCAGCCAAGAGTACAATTATGTAGTGCCTGGTCCATCCACAATATGCCGCATCCACAATGTGCTTTGATTCAAATTTAGGTTTACCTGTTCCCGACTCCTGTGCAGTTGGCAGCGGCGAGACAGAAATTAAAACAGGTGTGACTCTCGCCCTCAAAATTACATCAGCTTGCCAGGAATAGTTTAACCTGAATTTACAGACCACAAGGCCGGTGGAAGCTGCCTTATGCTAAATTAGATCATCGGTCCACCTAAGCCCAGGATTGCTTACACCGAGTGGCGTCGAGTTTCCAGAAGGATAATTCGACATGGAAGCACCCGACATTGAACCTGGGACTCCCTGCCTACAGAGCAGGTACTTAACCACTCAGCTACAGTCCTTTCGGGGAAATCTAGAGGAATAGTCTAGAATCCTGCCCGAATGCGCACATGTGGATGCAATCCTTAAGGTCCAATTCACTTGACAGTGCAATTCTACGAAGTTTGTATGAAGAAAGACCCAGTGGGGTTTCCACTCCTTAAGTGGTCATTAGGAAATAAAACACAATGAGCTCCTTGAGATTTCTGAGAAGGCATGCTTAGGATCGCGCCTTTGTTTCAGGTGCATTTTATTGGCGCGCAGGATTTACACGCCACGTTCTTCCAAGCATAAGAAATTCCAAGCAGTTTTCAACACAGAGAACTATACTAAAAAAAAAGAGGAAGGGGAAAAAAAAGCCCCAACCCACAGCCTTTTAAGAAAATGATTCAACCTGTGCTGCAAATAATCATTGCATTCCGCAGGATGACTCCATCGGTGGGCTCTAAGCCCGCGAAGCCATCAGACAGCAGCCTCGGAAGCGCTACAGATTCCGCGGCAGGCGCTGCTCCTTCGGACGGCGCTGCGCGGCAAGCATTGCGCCTGCGCAAACATTTGCCGCCAAATCTCTCGCCTTATCCGAGAAGAGGGAGCGAGAGCGGGGAAGGGATGGAGGCGACGATGGCGGAGCTCCTCGTCTGCGAGCGGTTCCACCCGCGGCACGACCCCCGCTGGCTCCTGGAGCTGCCGCCCTCGCCGCTTTGCTTGGCGTGCGCCATTGAGACGCTCCAGGATGGCGGGGCCTCGGTGGGTGCGCCCGTCTCTGAGGCACCCAGCCAGCAGCACCCATTCTCCCTTGCCTCTTGCCTCACCTTCCCGGTGGTCTGTGTGCCCTGTATTTTGGGGCTCTGACCTATCCGCAGTGCAAGGCCTCTTGTTTACTCTTGACATTTGTTACAGTAATGATGATGGTGCCATGTACATACAATAGGCTTTACAAAGAGGCTTACAATTAAGTAAGAAAGCAGGGCGTAGCAGGTAGTGGAGCTGGATGAGTGGATTGTGGAGGACCCAAGAAGGGATCTATAACTGGGTGATGGGGGTAAAAGGCACAGGGAGTTTTATATCCTGTGTTTCATTCTAGGAGGAAATTAAGAGTGAATTAGAAAACTTCCAGTACAGGTTGGCATGAGGTTTTAAGCTTTGCTTAATTTTCTCAGTAAATAACTGATACAGTTTTGCTTTTCTAATATTTAGCTAGTACGCAAGAAACATGTGCTTTCCTGCCTTCGGGATGTTCTGATTCGGCATGCAACCCTGGTCATGTCATTGCTTGCACAAGACGAAAGAGTGTGTGCTCATTTCATAGCAACTTTGTTTGGTAAGAGAAAAGCATACTAACTTGGTTAATGTTACAGGTATAGAAGTATTACTCATGGCTTTTCTGGGATAGAAGATTGGAAGCAAGTATTTTATTCCACTATGGTGTACCATAGAGGCTAAGATTATGAGCTGATGGAAAGGCCAAACTAGAATGTTAAATGTGTGATTGTGTTTAACATGTCTATTCTTTTCCTCTGCCCCTGGTAAGTAACAACTGTTGGTCTAACTTTTAATCTCAATGAATTATTTTCCAAATGCATTCCAATCACAGGGATTTGGGGAGGGATGTTGAAGTTTAGAGGGACACATTTTCTCCCTGTGAATTTCACCTACTTACATAATAAGAAAGAAAAGCCATTTTTGGATTTCCCATTAGAGTCAACGGGTGAAACAGAGGTTTGGATTTAACAGATCAGATTTGCACCTTAATAATGAAGCAAATTGGAACAATACATGTGCTAGTAAATATTGTGGTTGCTGTACACTACTGGTTATACTCGTTCATGAGAATGGCTTCGGGAGAAGAAAAGTCTGTGGAGTAAACTACACAAATCTGGAGCGGACTCCCTAAGATGGTGCCTTGTATGCCTCCTGGCAGTTCCTGCAGCCAAGCTGGTGCCAAATATATTCATTTCCTTACCTTTGCTCGACATCAGTGAGGGCAGAAGCCATAGGCACAGCCACTTCTCCTTTCTTCAGCAGCAGCAGTTGATCTGTTGGGTGCTTGGATCTGCTGCCCCTTCGAATCTTGCCAGCTGAAGCAGAACTGCTTCATATTGCCTCATTAAAAGGCTGACCCTGGGTGCAATTCTAACCATGTCCTAAACTCTCCCAGCTGATTTATCTTGTTTCCTGCTACTCAAGAGCTGTGACTCTCCTGACCAGACGCCTAGGTTCATGACACCTAGAATAGGGTTACCAAAAGGGGGAAATGTGATAATGCTGGAAGAACCTCTCTTTCTCCTCTGCCCCTATGATCTTCATAAAAATTTCCAAGCCCTGCAGCACAATCCTGTGTATGATTACTTAGAAGGAAGTTCAATTTTGTTACAGATGGGAGCCCCAGTATAGATTACAAAAAATAATTGTGATTAATCTGTGGGTTGATCTTAACAGAGATATTGCAAACTGTGGAAGATGGCAGTGTACTGGATTTACTAATTGAAGGTGAGAAGCAAATGGTGAATTGCTGTTGGGTATGGGAAGCAATGGGCGTGGGTGGCACTGTGGGTTAAACCACAGAGCCTAGGACTTGCCGATCAGAAGGTCGGTGGTTCGAATCCCCGCAACAGGGTGAGCCCCCATTGCTCGCTCCCTGCTCCTTCCAACCTAGCAGTTCGAAAGCACGTCAAAGTGCAAGTAGATAAATAGGTACCGCTCCGGCGGGATGGTAAACGGTGTTTCCGTGTGCTGCTCTGGTTCACCAGAAGCGGCTTAGTCATACTGGCCACATGACCCAGAAGCTCCCTCGGCCAATAAAGTGAGATGAGCACCTCAACCCCAGAGTCGGTCACGACTGGACCTAAGGGAAGCGACTGGACCTTTACCTTTAAGGGAAGCAATTACTGTACTATTTTTAGGTCAAAATTGCATTAGCATTTTTATCAGTGTAAAAGCTCCAATCCAAATGAAATGAGAAATTTCATAAAGGTTGCAATCCTAAACTCACTTTCTTCAGAGTAAGTTTTATCAAACGGTGTTTGTTAATCTGAGTAAACACACTTAAGGTTGCACTGTGTAGAGAGTAACTCAGCTTTTAAGATTTTCATACATTCTTAATGAGAAAATACATGTGGAAATTAAATATTTCTGTAGTAGTAGCTATGGTTAATGCAGAGTTTACACATCAGGACCCCTTCCAACTCTGCAATTCTATGATACAGATTTCAGTAGAAAACGACTAAGTACAGATATTGTCATGACCCTTGAACCCACCAGCCCAATCCATTCTTGAACTGGGTTGGAGTTCAAATTGTTATATCAAGTGAATTGACATCAAATAAGTAACTGGAGCATACTCTTAAGTGGCTTTCTTCTCTCAAGCCATATTTTCAAATACTTTCCTAGTTTTTAAGGAGCTGTGTAGTTTAGCAAGGAACCTAAGGAGGTTGACTCTATATGTCTCAGCTACTGGAATTCAAAGAACACACCCAATTCTTGAATCAAAATTACATTAATACTATTTATTCAAACTATGAAAATGATTTACCAGCTTCACATGAACCATCTGCTGCACTCTTCTTAACAAAGCCAAGGTTTTCCATCAGCTTATTTTTTGGTAGAACAGATGGAATAGGATCACTGTGCAGTGATTATGAGCCAAGAAAATACGTCTCAGTTGATGGGTGTTGAGGAACTGAAACACTTATGATATGAATACCTGACAAATTAATTTATGTTTCCTGAGTTGTATTTCTCTCTCTGTGTCCTGCTCCGATATGTGGAGGAGAGAGCCTAGAGTATATTTATGAGAAAACAATTTTCCCTTCACCTAAGCCTGAAAAATCATTCTCTTGAAAGATTTGCTGACATCAGGACCTATTGCTCTGGTTGTGTGTAGGGATTTGCTATTTCTTGATTTCTCTTCATTATAAATATGACACATCGCTGTTGACTTCCTTTCTGTTATCATGTATAACCTTATGATGTAGTGCTTGAGTTAAAGGGAAAGAGCAAGATGCCCTTTTCTCTGATAAGGAGGCCACATTTTCTCCCCCACTCATTCCAGGCAAATGCTCTGTAGGGAAGAGCTGCACTGGAAAGGCTGGTGAAGCAGGTGGGGTTCAATATTTTATTATGTAATAATGCCAGCTGTAGGGCTCATCCACACTTCCATTTGCCCCTCTGGAAAACTCGCGGTTTAGCGCTGAATCGGAACCAACGACAATCGGGTTTTCCGTGGATTGCAATTTGTTCCAATTGAGTGGTAAAGAGTGGGTTTCTCAGGGGAAAGCAGAAGGATAGAGACAAAACTGCTGGGACCCGTGCCTTCTAGGCATGGGATAAGTGGAAGTGTGTGAGAGACAGAAGTCACAGCAAAACCTATTAAAAGCAAGTGAGAAATAATAATAATAATTAATAATAATTTTTTTATTTATACCCCGCCCTTCCTGGTTCAGAAAACTGGGCTCAGGGTGGCTAATAACAAATTTAAAACAATTGATGCAACAAAAAACAGCATAAAATACAGTATAAAATGTGAATAACAATAAATTCAGAATTCAAAAATCAATTTAGGGGGAAAATGTGTTGTGCCTAACCTTCCCCTCCTTGTGTTCAGTTTTGGTACTGCTGGTAGTAGGACTGAAGATGGAGCGGTACCTGCACTATCTATTGGATGAATGTCAGAAAGAGGTTGGTACAGATTATTTCCTTGCTGCTTCAAATGTACAGACTCCCACTCCTACTTATACACATTCAGTATGGCTCTCGCTCTCAGGCTTCTTGCCTCCTTCCAGTTCAGCTCACATGCAAATCTCTGACCTTTGTCTTTCTCACTACTAGCCAGGCAAGGGAAGGAGCCCACCCAATTGTCCTTTGGCACAGAACAGCTTCCTTTGTTATACTAATGACTAGACTTAGGTGACAACTTGTGGGATGCAGGTGGTGCTGTGGTCTCAACCACTGAACCTCTTGGGCTCACTGATTGCAAGGTCAGCAGTTTGAATCCACATGACGAGGTGAGCTCCCGTTGCTGTGTCCCAGCTCCTGCAAACCTAGCAGTTCGAAAGCATACCAGCGTGAGTAGATAAATAGGTACCACTGTGGCAGGAAGATAAACGGCGTTTCCATGCGCTCTGGCTTCTGTTACGGTGTTCTGTTGCACCAGAAGCACTTTAGTCATGCTGCCAACATGAAAAGCTGTTTACAGACAAATGCTGGCTCCCTAGGCCTGAAAGCGAGATGACCGCTGCACCCATAGTCGAATTCAATTGGACTTAACTGTCCAGGGGTTGTCACTTAGGTGACAACTACATCCCTTGCTTGGCTAATTCAACAATGGAATCCTTCATTGGATTGTAACCCTGCTGAATGCAGGACCTCAGGAATCACAAGGGACAGACATCACACCTATTAACCCTCCCTCCAACACGCATCAGTATTACTCTCCTGCAATAAATTGTAAATTCTTTTATCCTAAGCTTTCATCTCTTGTCTGTTGCTAATTCAGATGTCTTTGGTTGCTAATTGGTTGCTGATTAGTATAAGTGAATGCAAAGTGTCATTTGCTCTGTGCTTTGCCACTTGACTCTGACCAAACTTCTGTGTTTCCTGTACATAAATGTTTCCCCAACATATGCGCTTGAAGATAAGTGATAACAAACTTTTATCAGTTCACTATGTGGGTGGTGGTGTGAGGGCACTTTCTTCTGAATAGCAAGTTCAAAGCATACTAGGGAAAGCAGAACTATATGGACCCTGCCATGCAAGTTGCAGTGTGACTGTATCTGTGAGGTGAAGGGCATTTTCAAAAAGATAGTCCGCTGAATTGTCTGGTTTGGTTTTTTTTAATGTAAGGACATTTTCTCACTGCTTTGATTTTTCACTTGTTTGCCCCCACTATAGTTATGCAAGGTAGCTGCCACAAGAAGCAGCTTGCCCATGTTTATTCTTCTTGGAAAACTGGCAGACTCCATCCCAATTTTTGCTGATGTATGGGTGGTTGAACATAGTAAGTATTACAAGTACAGTGGTACCTCAGGTTACAGACACTTCAGGTTACAGACTCTGCTAACCCAGAAATAGTACCTCAGGTTAAGAACTTTGCTTCAGGATAAGAACAGATATCGTGCGGCGGCAGCGGAAGGCCCCATTAGCTAAAGTGGTGTCTCAGGTTAAGAACAGTTTCAGGTTAAGAATGGACCTCCAGAACAAATTAAGTTCTTAACCCGAGGTACCACTGTAAATGCAGTGTTGGAACTAAGAACTCCTGTGAAGGTGAGAGATTTTGTCTTTTTAAATGCTCCTAAAAAAATTTGTGGCAGCAAACAAGGAGACTAAAATGTAATCTTGGCAAAGCTCATGAAAGCCATTCACAAGACTACCTGTTCTTTTTTGGAGAGGTGGAGGTCAGCCTTGTAAATCTAACTAAGTGGAAATGAGTGTTTAGTCTCTAAGGGGCATATCTTTAAGGGGCATAAAACATTTTGTGCTTTAATAGGAAGCCTTTCCATATAGCTAATGGTGACTCATTCAACAAATTCCAAAAATATTTTCAATTTCCCTATATGAGGAAAAACCACAAGCTTATGTCAAGATCCACAAATATGGTGTATTGAAACTGGACATGAGCAGTCTTTGTGAGACTGGATTAGTAGATCAGCCTGCTTCAAGTTTGAATAAGTATCCAAATGAACAAATCCAGACAATGTTTTGGTGAAGGAGAATGTTTTTTCATGCCTATATGTGCAAACACTGGGTGAACTAGAGAAGGAGAGGCACACAAGTGGGACGTGATAAGCAGTAGCAACACCAAGCTGCTGGGACACAACAACTGGAAACATGGCAAAACTCTAAGCTGAGAGTGGTTAGCTAGGTTGACTTACAGGTCTCTGTATGCAGAGGCAATAAAAAGATCCAGGAACTTAGACTAAGGGCAGCATGTGAGGTAGTAAAAATGAAAAGAATGGAAGCAGCACAACTGTGGGATGACCTTACATCAAGGATGACTTGGAGATGATTAGGGTTTTTGTCTCCTGCTATTTGGAAATAGCTGAGTTTTGGCTTTTGTAAGACTACCATTTCACAAGCCAGTAGGGTCCCCATTTGTGTATGGAGGAAAGATTCAATAAGGTGCAAGGTTAAATTGTTAAAAAACCCAGAAGTTAAACATACATACATACATTGTGTTTATTTTGATATCTCATATTAGCTATGTTATCAGTTATCAAAAACCAAATTGTAGTTTGTGTGTGTTTTTAAGTAAAGGGATTTGTACCTTGATGTGCAGATGTAGTACGTAGGCTCAGTTAATTTTTTTTAAAAATCAGTTTGCTCAGAATACAGAACCAATGAGCTTTCTGGGGATAAGGGTGCTCATGAGGAATAATTGCATGAAACTCAGGATGAGGGTGACTGTCTCCTCTGTCTCCCTTAAATGATGCCCCTGTTGGCCAGCCCACAATTGACAAAGTTAACAGTGTTTTCTCTCTTTACAATTGCCTTTTCTGTTCTCTCTGCATGTAACATGATGGAGCATCTGGCTGCAGGTTTGATGTACCCAAATGAGAGCATAAAGGCTGCTGTATGTTATCTTTATGGCAAGCTGTACTCTGTCCCCAGTGCTGCAGAGAGGCTGTTTGTTCATTTCACAGAGAGGCTGTGTGGCCTCTTTCTGACTACTCTAAAGAATTCACAGACCAAGGAGCTGCAAGTTAACTGTTTGGGTAAGGTGCTCAATCAGTGGAATAGGAGGGGAAGAGCTTGGGATGTATTCTCAAATGCTGCTAGTAATGCCTTTCATTCTGGAATGCTTTGGAATAGAAAGTGGAAGAAAGCAATTTTAAAATGCAGTCTCTTTTATCATTCACATAAGGATTTAATTTGCCTTTCAGATTCTGAACCCATGTGTAGGCATGTTGCTAGTTTTTTTCAAAACCAAAAACACCCCCCCCCCAAAAAAAACCCCGCAAGGCAAGGCACCTAACACAAATTTGGATATGCTGTGCTATACTCTTATGGTCAAATTTTAAGCAACAAAAGTTGAATTGGTTGATTTTTATATGTATATATGCAAATTTAGATCTATGGCATATTAAGTTGGTGAATGGCTGGGTTCTTGCTGGCCCTGCACATTGTAGAATGCCCAGCTGCCCTGTTAGCAAAATAAAAAAGTTGTTTTTTTAAAGTGGGGAAGGGACAGGAGATTTGGAAATTGGAAGCGTAACTCCTTAATAGTTAACCATCTGTTCCAGGCAATATCAGGAGTCAGTTTGACTTTTCAGAGCCAGGAAAAAAATGTCGAGGGACAATGGTTTTTTGCTTTTCTGATGGAAAATCGAAAATAAATAATCTGATGTAGATATCTATACAGAGAATACAATATTGCTTATAGAGTGGTCAAAATATTTTTTGGTAGTAGAGCAACAATAGAATCGGAATCATAAAGACGTTTCAGAACCCTATTAAGTGATGTTTATATATCTCTTGTTTTGTTAGTTTCTCATTTTCTTTCCCCTTGCTCTATTGCAGGTTTGCTAAAGCAGCTGCTGAAATATGATAAGTTTGTTTCAGTTATTATGAGTAATTCAGGAAAAGGAGCAGATTCTCCAAGCCCAGAGTTGTTTGAGCGAGAAAGTCCATTACCTTTAATGATCAAGAAGGTAATTGCCAAAAAGATTTAACCCATCCTCCTAACATCGGCTGCCAGATTTGTTATTATTCCGAGTTGACGCATTAATAGTAAATGCTGAACTTGCTTAATGGCAAGTTTTTGTTACATATTCCCTAAATATAGGTATTAGTGAATACCTTGTGTTGTAGAAGAAAATTAAAAGTGCTATGCTACATCTAAATGTATTCTGAGAGAATGGGTGGGAATGCTTTTTCCTGGTTGCACATGGGGTAATTTTCATAATACTGTTATGAGTTTGTGGGTGCAAGACACCCATAGCTCTTGGGTTTAGTAAGTGTTGGAGTTTAATCAGTGCTTGGAGTATTAAGATGGGCTGCCAGATGCTGAATTTATCCATGTCAAAATACAGTGGTACCTCGGGTTACATACGCTTCAGGTTGCAGATGCTTCAGGTTACAGACTCCGCTAACCCAGAAATAGTACCTCGGGTTAAGAACTTTGCTTCAGGATGAGAACAGAAATCGTGCTCCGGCGGTGCGGCGGCAGCAGGAGGCCCCATTAGCTAAAATGCTGCTTCAGGTTAAGAACAGTTTCAGGTTAAGAACGGACCTCTGGAACGAATTAAGTACTTAACCCGAGGTACCACTGTACAGGCCAAACCAGTTTTTCTGTGCTTGAGAGATGGGCCAGCAGCAGAGAACAAAGATAGGGAGGTGGGCCATCAGCAAAGCAAAGACTGTGCAAGCCAACAAATGGGGGGAGCCCCTCTCTGAGCTCTGAGATTGTTAGCCAGAAGACAGTGCCAGTTTTCTAGGAAGTTTTCTAGGGTTTCAGTTCCTTGTGGCAGAAAAAAGGAAAAAGGGGTCAGCCTTTGATGCTGGGGGGGGGGGGGCAGGGCGGTCAAAGCATAATGTGGGCTGACAGTTTGAATCCAAGGTGGCAGCAATGGGAGAAATGGAACCATCATGGAGTGTAATGCTGGAAGCCCCTCCATTGTAGGCTTAGGTTGTATATATCTGTAAATAAACCACATATCATAAAGACGCCGCAGTCTCTGTTGTGCCTCATTTCCAAAGGAAACACAAACCTTGGGTAAGCGCCTGGACCCCTAGAACCTCGCACTGCACAAAGATTGGGGTAGTGTGTAACAATACAATGGATGACGCCCATTATGATTACTAGAAGCAACATACACAGCTGTTTGATGTATTTGCCCATAGTTTTGTGATTATTCTAACACTATTTTCTCTGTTCAATTTAGAAATAAAATCTATTCAGATGGTTTGGTTTGCATGCCAGAGTAACCCTAACCATGGTTTAGTGTAAATGCATGAGTGTGTGGGCTCCTAGAGAGGAGCCTGTGGTTGGTTTGCTTTCCTCCAGTTGTCTTGCTGCTGTGTTGTACTGATCTAAGCCATGGTCCAAATTTGGGCTTGTGGTTTAGCTAACTAGATTAACTATGAATTGTAACCAAGGTCTGTCATTTTTATTTTTTTTACTTGTAGTGTGTTGGGAGAACTAAGTCAAGAGCTCTAGTTTGCAGCAGCAAAATGACCCCAAGAGTTTTCAGTGAAGCAGCTGCTAAAATGTAGAAAAAAACCCTCTTTTAGCAGTATCTTCCAGTTTATGGGGTGATGTCAGATGATTGACAGATAGGTGGTCCTACCTTATGTCAAATTTGGCCCATGAGGCACAACCTGATCAAGATCTGGCCTGCAGAGCCAAAAAATTTGTCCACCCCATGCGTAGTGTGACATGCGAACCAAGACATCTGAATTGTTAAAAATAATTCTTTAAATAAATATTTGAATGCTAAACCATGGTTTAGCTTAGTGTGGCTCTATGACAATAGCATTTCTTTTTAGTTTAAATTATTATTCTTGTTCTGATTTGCATTTGGTCAACACATTTTTTCTAATGCTGCAGTAATTTAGTGTAACAATGGCTCTTTAATACCTAGTCTTATGTCTTTCACAGCTATTATTGTCTAGAGATGAGGTATTACAGGTAGCAAGTGCTCAGTGTATGGCTGCTGTACTGGTGCATTCTCCAGCAACATATGCTCCTGCCTTTATCAATGCCGATATCCCAGGTAACAAAAAGAATGTGCTGTTGTTTATTGTTTGCCAATTTGCAGGTTATCATGGTACTCGATTGCAAAGCTATGTTTGGAAAAGTTGCAGCTATTGCAGCACTGTTAACCAATAATACTTCCGAGTGACGTAAACTAGAAATTGTAAGTACAGTATAAGGAGAATTTTATGCCCCACGAATAACACTTTGCAGTAATCTAACCTAGAGGTTACTAGAGCAAACAAACAACAACAACAAGAACCCACCCCCAATTAAAAACAGTTAAAATAATTGTAGCAGCAGAGTTGCAACTTGCACAGCAGCCAGGTCAGTAACAATCTCCCCCCCCCCTTTCTTTTTCCTTCGCAGGCAGATGGCAGGGTTCAGCTCTCACCCCCCCCCCCCGTAGTTTCAAGATGTGTCAGAGTTTTAAGTTAACATTTACGTCTTTTGTGTTTTTCTTTATTTCCCCTCCTTTTGGGAGTAGTTGTGTTGGGCTCAACTGATGCTAGAATACATTTATTTTTATTTTTGTTTGCAGAGTTCCTGTTTGAGTGTCTCTTCTGCATGAGCGAAATTCTCACCTGGTCAATTTATTGCTGCCTGCTGCTGCTGACTGAGGAACAGCTTTTCTTTTCCAAGTGTCACACTGTCTATGGTAAATCACCATTCTCCGCAGCCTGATGGCGTTGCTGCCATGCCATTCAACATTTCCACACTAGCCATTTTGTTTGCAATTGCTATCCATTGTTATCGCATCATTCTTTGTTCATTAACTTTTCAGGGAATCCAGATGATGACATTGCCCAATCATTGCATTCTAGGGTTTTGTTCGTTGTCCTTCCATGAGCTTTCAAATTTTATTTGTGGCTGTTGTTCTGGGGTGTAATACAACTGCAACTCCACAAGTACTACTAAGGCTTTTAAAAAGCTGCAGTGTCTTTAATCAAAAGCTACCTGTTCTGATCATTTGTTGTGTCCTGTTCGGCATGACTGGGAGACAGGTGATGAATTGCCCCTTAATTGCTCGGCTTTTGTTCCCTGTGGCTTTCCTTTCATTATTTTCCTTTCACTTTTATAGCAAGATAATGCTGCTTCTCTGTAAAAGGGCTGGGGGGGGGGAGGGGGGAGGGGAAACCCAGATTGAGAAAAGCAATGAGTAATTAAAGTTTCCATCCCCTGCAAAATGGGGAACTGAAACTGACTGAGAGCACGACCTTGGGAATCCTGCCATCTTCCATTCTGTGGACATGACCAAGGCAGCTTAGACATCATTGAGACAGGATGGTGAACATGTTGGGAATGTGGGTTTGGGAGAACACATCTTTTTTAGAAATTCTGTCCTGCCATGTGCTACCCCAAATCCTTGTGATGCAGTTCATGTGGAAGGTGTTCAGGCATTGCTCCTGGCGGTTATAAGTTGCCCACGACTCACATCTATAAAGCAGCATGCTCAAAGTACTTCACATATGTGGTGATGGGCTAAAATGAGTCCAAACAGCCTCTATCGCTTGATGTTCAGTGTTAAATAGTGGGAAAGATGGACGAAGGACACAGCTCTGTTAGATTCACAGCTCTTTATTACAGCAGTTAGAACTGCTCCTGGAGTCAGACTCGGTGCAGCCCAGCTGGCTGCTTTATATAATACTAAGTAACTTGTAACAGTAACAACTCCCAACTAGCTAACCAATCAGAGAGTGACAGTTCTCAATCCTTCATTTGCATACTGGTGGCCCTGAGTGAGAACTGCAGTTAATCTTAATACATAACATTCAGGAAATAAGTTGCCCAAATCTTTCCACCTTTCTGCTTCACTACGGGAACCCCTTTCATGGATTGGGGCCTGCTTAAATATTTTTGACTTTATTCCAGGCATTCAACCCATTTTAAGGAGCCTGAAAGAAATCTTGCATCTCAATAATGTGGAATTGCAAAAGCAGGGGCTTCTACTTTTCACTGAAATTTTAAAATGGTAAGAGATTTCAAAGTTCCAGGTTGCCTTTAATTTGCAAAATGAGTGGGGGAGCACCTTTCATGGATGATTTTGGGGTTTTTTTGGGGGGGGGTAGGTTTTAGGTGAAAGGGGTATATCCAGGGTATATTCTCATAAGCGATAACACACTATCCACTAGCTTGCTTGTGAAATAAAATTTTAAAAATTAAGTGGAGATTTTTATCCTGGACTCCTTTTGTATTAGACATGAAATTGTATACAGTATATACATGCACAAATATTTATTGTTGCTGTGTTTATTGTTAAATTGCTTTATGCAAAGCAATTCAATAAATAAATAAATGTGCAATTTTGGCAATGAACTCACAACTTAACTGTTTGTTCCTGTAGGTATTTTGTAGCGAAAGCCTTCATGTTGTTCATACAAAGCATGCTTAGGGTTATTATTGAGAAAATGTTACCAATAATATAATTTAAAGCTTCAGACCAAATCCCAACTGAGCAGTAACCGATAAAGAATTTATTCCTATACTGGTGTGCATGTGACAGTCTTTCTATAGGAGGCTATGATTTAAAGATTTGATCTGCCTTTCTTCTTTTTCAGGCAGCCAGCAGAAATCAAATTATTTACAAATACCTCTGTCTTTAAAGATGCAGTTAGTGTTCTTCTAGAAGCTTTAAACTGTCCTATTCTTGAAGTAGCAGCTGAAGCTGTGAAAGCTGTGGCTGCAATACTGAGGTAAGTGCGAAACAATTTGGTGAACTTTTTCTTTGTAGCTGGACACCCAGGTTAGTCCTTTCTTGCACTCTTGGTTTTGCTGACATCTGGACCACCATGAATTTCTGTCTCCCCTGAGGTTTGCTTCCAAGTTAATTGCCTAACTTGTCTTACTCTTTTCGCTGCAGAAAGGATCATGTGACCATCCCTCCCGTACTATACAGAGAGCTACAGAAGCTGGTCGAAGGTGTATTAAAACGATGTAGTGATCTTCCACTGCCAATTCTCAATAGGAGGCTCATGGTTAGTCATTCAGTGTTGTGTTTTTATTCTGATTGGCAGGTAATGTGGGCCAGATGTGTGACCAAGTCCTCTCTTCGTGCTCCCACCCCCAAATAGTGCTGGGATTTTGGCAGTCCTTTCCACAAAAAGCCCTCCTCTCATTTTAGCAGACTTGTTGCTATGCTTGAGATAGTCGATCTGCCTCACTCCTTTCCGAAGGGTGTTCTCTGAATCTTTTTTATATTTGGGACTGAATTTTCCACTTAGATTTCCTCATAGGACTAACCTAGTAACATGCTTGCAAACAGCAGGGATTTAAAAGAAAGCTGGTCCAAATAATGGGACGGCAAAACATGTGTTTTCAACAAAGTTTAAAATATAGAAATGAATAAATGTTTGCATGTTCATGCTAAGCCTTATAGTGTAGCCCAAAGTCAGGCGTACTATACTGGGGATCGCAGAGATGGTTACAAAGTGTCTTGATGGAGAAGAAACGAATTCTTGTCATTCCAAAATACAAGAATGAGTGACAGCCTCTGCACATGCACCTGATGTTTACCTGCTTTCCAGAACATTGTGAGCATGTGCAGCCAAATCCTATTTGTATTTACTTGGAAGTATAGTTTACTGAGTTCAGGTGGAGTTCCTCTACAGTAGATGTGTAAATATTGCAATACCACACATGTAGGATGAGCAATTCCACAAAATGTGACTTTTATGTGCATGTTGCAGAGACATTACACAAGTATTGCAAGTATATGTGCAGTGCAGGGGCACATTTTCAGAATCAAGGGATCAGTTTGCAATGACATTAAAACAGAAAGAGGCTAATCTCTAGGAGAACTTAGTTTTATTCTCTCCTGTTTTTATAGTGTGACAGAATTACTACTTTTATCTATAACGTGCTGTAACCCAAACACATGGGAGTTACGAAAACTTCTATTGCTATTTATTGCTCACTAGAAAAGAGGGAAATTCTCTTCTGCCTTTTTCAGTACAAAAAGCTAGTGTGCATCTGCTGAACAAGAATTAACAGTGGCTCATGATAGCAAAAGAGAAGAAATGAATGAGCAGCCTTAGTGTTTCAAACAATTAGAGGGCTTTTCAAGCTAACGTTTAGTGTTAATTTAACGTGATATTCTGGTGGCATGAAGTAGAAGGTCATAAGAAAGTCTTTTTCTCTCATCTCAATGTCATAGGGTCAACCAGGCAGCAGACATCAGAACAAAACAGCTTCACAGCAGGGACAATTCCTGCAGAGTGCTTTAGAAAGCTTCAGAAATGCTTGCAGGTGAGGAAGTTCTGTCTTTAGCCTAAGAACATTTAAGAGAGATCAGATAGCAATTTGTTCACAGCTTTCTGAAATTGTAGGGGAGATGCGCAAAGCTTGCATCTGTGTCTGAGGATATGATTAAAGGGGTATGAACCAGGGTTTCCTGCTTTGCTCCTCTACATTCAAGTGGCTCAATAGCTGATGACCTGGAGATTTACTCTTTGTATGTGCTAAAAATACCAGTAAACCACCTTTGTGCAGCGGATAAGGTTGTGCTCTGGCCGGGAGCCAAGTTGGCTTTGGGATGGGTTGGGGGGCCACTGTTCTGGCTCTCACCAGCCCCAGGGACAAAGCCAACCCAAAGTTTTAGCAGGCTCAGGTGGGGGGTGGGGAGTGGAACCTTTTAAAGTAGGCTCCCCCACACAAAGTAGCACCATTTATTTGTTGATTGTGCTGTGTTTACACTCTACCCATCTTCCCAAAAGTTCATAGCAGTATCCTTAAGATCTTTGTAACAACTCTGGAATTTAGGCAGGGTTGAGTGCTTGGAGTCATACTCACCTCTTCAAAGTGCATGGAAAGTAAAGCAGGAACATGCCTGGTGGCTGTGTCCTTTACATGTTCAGTGGAAGGTGTGAATGGAACTCTGTGCTTACAATTACATGCCTGATGCACAACTGTGTGTCTGTAGAGCTCTATCATCCTTTGCTGAATGTGCGGAATTTGGGAGGGGACAGTAGGCACAGTCTTGGTTTCTTTCCCCTTTCATGAGTTAGATGAACACATTTTGAAGACTTGAGAGGGATTCTGCTGAGATAAAGCTCTCTGAGAGGCCATTAATACCAAGAGGAGATTGAACACATTCAAACTCAACATTCTGGCCACGGAGTTGAGGTCTGACCAGGATGGTGTAGAAATACGATGCAATAGCTTCTGTCCGTCTGACAGTCCTGTGTGTCTTTCTAGATTAGCTGTGGAATCACAAAACGACCCTGTGGCTCAGGAGAATTCTTTCACTGCTCCCAACTCAGAGAATGAAGATACACTGAAAAGCTTTTCTGAGTTTCTGCTGAGGATCTCTGACTCTCTTTGCATTCCCATAGTCATGGTAGGGTCTCCTTTTACCCCACCCAAGCATCAAGTGGTTCACATATGTTTATATGGAAGCAAGGAACACCTAGTCTAGCGTCCTGTTCTCACAGTGGCTAACTAGATGCCTTAGCAGGACCTGAGTACACCAGCACTAGGAAAGTGAGCATGACAGAGTTTGTGCCCCATGCAGAAGAGATTGGCTGGTGGAGGCAGTGATGCTGTGCCCTTCCCTCTACTTCCTGCCCCAATTATTAGGTATGTGGGGAATAAAGAGGAGCATCCAAAGTTTAAAAAGGTAAAGGTCCCCTGACAGTTAAGTCCAGTCACAGATGACTCTGGGATTGCAGCGCTCATCTCACTTTACAGGCCGAGGGACCCTGCGTTTGTCCGCAGACAGTTTTTCCGGGTCATGTGGCCAGCATGACTAAGCTGCTTCTGGCACAATGGAACACTGAAACCAGAGCAGCGCATGGAAACGCCATTTACCTTCCTGCCGGAGTGGTACCTATTTATCTACTTGCACTTTTTGGCATGACAGGAGCTGGGACCGAGCAACAGAAGCTCACCCCATCGCGGGGATTCAAACTTCTGATCGGCCAGCCCAAGAGGCTCTGGTTTAGACCACAGCGCCACCCGCATCCCTTTCCAAAGATTAAATTAAGTCTATTGTCAGAAGTCATTGTAGATCTAGATTCTTGTTACAAGCTGTTTTTGGACAGGAGCTTTCTATTAGACCATGCCCTGTGGTTCGGAGTTATCAAACTTGTCAGGCCCATTAAAAAGATTTCCTCATGTCTTATCTGAGTTGCATGTTATTTCTTTCTGTAGCAGTGAAAGTATATTTGCCCCTTTTCCCTGCAGAAATATTCTGAAAGAGCTGTCCACCCAGCTCTCATGGAAGTCTTAATTTCGACCCTCAACATCTTATTCAGTGTTATGCCAGACTCAAGTAAGAGATTCTCCATGAAGCTGGGTAAGGAAAACTGGGAGAGGCTATTTTCTATATTTCTTTCAGAAGCATATTATTAAGCTGTAGATTTTGTTGCTGCTGAATGTTAATGCGTCATAAAGCTCAGTAAGAACCCCTAACATTAACGAAGCATCTATTAGAGTAGATGTGTTTTTGAAATGTTTCATTCTGCAATCAAAATGGAAGTGTTCTGTACCTAGAGTGCCTGCAGGCTAGTGGCTCAGTTCTCCCCAATTATTGCTCTTCTGCTGTAAGCTACATGCAGAATTAAAATTTAACTATCACACTTCAGGGGATATAGCACTTTGTATGTGTGTGTACATACTGCTTTGTTTCATCCACATTAGTGAATTTGACATAACCGTGAAAGAAAGGATGGGAAATTGAGTTAAAAATTACAGCCATTTTTAATATTCTGTTTAATTTGTACAAATACACTTTTTTTCTTTAAGCGTTCTTGCATGATTTATTTAATCACTTTTTAAAGATTTAGCATACCATGATGCTAAAATTGTGCCCTCTGGAAGGGCATCGTGTTTTTAAACCTTTTTAAAAGATGTGATAAAATGCCTCTTTATTTAAGCACTATTTGCACAAACAAATTTTTAAAAATCTGTTAAGAATGATTTGATTAAAGGCTCATCCACACGTCCGCTTGCCCTGTGAGTAGAAAGCAGGGGTCCAATAGGTTTTCTGCTTGTCCCGTGCTTTCCAGGCATGGGCACAAGCTGTTTTCCATTTGTCCCACCACTTTCCCCAGGAAAACCTACTCTATACCACTGAATTGGAGTAAACATCAATCGGCAGAAAACCCAGCTGATGTTTGTTTCAATTCAGCAGGAAAAAAGTTGGTTTCCTCGAGGGAAACGGCAGGACAAGTGGAAGTGTAGACAAGCCCTCAATGGGGCCAGTTGGAAAGATAACAAAGAAGACAAGCCAAAATGTAGATGCATGTGGATAGGCTCACCTGAATATGTCACTGTGCACTTCAGAACCAGACCTTTAAAAAGACAGAGGAGTACCTGTACCTGCAGAGACTACGTTACTGTTTGGCCCTACCATAAATTTGGATTATGCATGATCTGAGGAAGAAACGAGGAGCACGAGGAAAATGCAGAAGGACAACAATTTGATGACAACATCATGTAAATGCCCCATAAAAAGCAAATAATTCCATAGTGGCAACTCTGTAATCATCTCTAATGACACTTGGAAATGTCAGCGAGACATCGTGAGACATGAAATCATGTTTAGTATGTAGAGAATCCTTTAGAATATTCAGAGCCTTGAAATTATTGTTGCCTTGGCTTGAGTAAGGCTTGGCTAGGTACTCTTCAGATTCTCTTAAGATTGTATAATTGAAAATCCTAACTCAAACATTTTGTGTGAGCACTGTTATCCTTCCCTCCAGCATCTTCCTCTTTCATCCAACTGAACCTGGAGCTGAAGGCAAAATTCTGCACTGCACAAAGGTATTAAATTGGGATAGTAAAACATTTCTCTTCATTTCCTTTGTTGACCTGTAGACATTCTAATAGATTTGTAATGTTGACCCTTAGACATGAGATTTATGATTTTCATAGAGCACCAGGTTAATTTTGGATGTTCTGGAAATGGCAAATAAAGCCTACAATTAACTACTGCCTTAAGCCTTGGTGACTTCAAAGCTAATGATATTAATAAACTAGAGATGGTGTCTTGACCAAGTCTGCACCTCCAGTTTCTCATTTTGCATAATTTATTTTCTCTTTCAAGTAACCCTGGTTTGAATAATGCTTGTTCAAGTTTCCTGCATAGCATATGCCTCAATCTTCATTCATCCTCAAAGAAGCCGGAGGATTCTTCCCAAGAGGGCAAGTTTGATAAAGTGATTTCTGTGTGTGTGATGTGTCTTTGAACCTGGCAGCATACAGCTGGGTCTGGGAACAGAAATAGTGGCAAAAGGTTTGGGGAAGATACGCTCTTTGAGTTAGCTGCCTTCATTAGCTGTGTATACATTGCCAGTTTAAAGTGAAGCTAGGTCATTCTTTTTCTCCATTTGGATTGAAACTGGTTTGGAGGAAAACATATCAAAATGTAGTATTTCTTAAGAACCAACAGGATAGATACAGGACAGATACGGAAAGCCCATTGCTTCCCAAACCAATGATGGGATCATACTCAATGCAGAGTAAACAGGGTGTGTGTACACAGCTTTGTATTGTAAGTAGAGGCTCTTGCAACACCTGCATGGCCCATCCCCCCCCAAATTTTAAAACAATTGAATGTAATCACTTTCTGGCCAGTGGTCTCATATAAGATAGCATGAGCTATGGAGCATATTTTATGTTCCTGTCTCTTTTGTGGAGTAAGGTGGAATAGAAGGGCAATATGAGAGAAGCATAGGTGGGCAGGAGCTGGGATGTGGGTGGTGCCTAGGACTTGCCGATCAGAAGGTCGGCAGTTCGAATCCCCGCGACGGGGTGAGCTCGCGTTGCTCGGTTTCTGCTCCTGCCAACCTAGCAGTTCAAAAGCACGTCAAAGTGCAAGTAGATAAATGGTACTGCTCCGGCAGGAAGGTATACGGCGTTTCCGTGCGCTGCTCTGGTTCGCCAGAAGCGGCTTAGTCATGCTGGCCACATGACCCGGAAGCTGTACGCCAGCTCCCTTGGCCAATAAAGCGAGATGAGCGCTGCAACCCCAGAGTTGGTCACGACTGGCCCTAATGGTCAGGGGTCCCTTTACCTTTACCTATGAGAGAAGCATGGATTATTACAGTGGTACCTCTGGTTACAAACACTTCAGGTTACAGACTCCGCTAACCCGGAAGTAGTACCTTGGGTTAAGAACTTTACCTCAGGATGAGAACAGAAATCGTTCTCCAGCGGCCCGGTAGCAGCAGGAGGCCCCATTAGCTAAAGTGGTGCTTCAGGTTAAGAACAGAGCTCCGGAACGAATTAAATTCGTAACCAGAGGTACCAGTGTATTATCAATATTTCTTTTTGGGGGAGGGGGGTAAACAGACATTGGGGTTCTGTGCCCCCAGCTTTTTATTTTGTGTTTGTGTGCTGCTGCCATTTTCATGCCATTTTCTGATTGCCTTTCTTTTTAGTTCATGACCTATCAGAACTTTTGCAAAAGAGTCTGCCACAGTTGAACTTCGGGATACAGGAAAGCCTCAGCCTCTTATCTGAGACCCCAGAATCTTTCTGTTTAGATGAAACTCTTCGTAGTCACCAGTATAGTCTCCTCCTTCTTTTCTACTTTGCTTTTAGTCAAGGAGACAAGTAAGTGGAACAGGGGGGGGCGGGGATCAGTAGGTGAGATCAATCCACTTAACTTAAAAAACAAACCAAAAACAAACCTTCTTGCTCTCAGATTTGTTCCAGAAACAGAGCTTTTCTCAGCTATAAGAAGTTTTCTTCTGTCAATCCAAGACCAAGGAGACTGTCCACCCCCATATGTCTTCAAAGCTGTTTTGTACCTTCTGGCAATCTGTCAAGACAAGACCGAAGCTTTAGACTTGGTAATCACTGCTTCCAAGAGCAGCTTTTAAAATCTGCACTGTCACATTTCTGAAAGTTTGTAATTGATGTTCCTTTCCAGACAATTAAAAGTCACTGCTTTGTTCTCTTAGTACTAGTATCCAGGATACAGCACCAGCAGCACAATATCTCATCTGCTTTCTCATGAGAAAGTAGCCTTGCTGTAGGAGAATAGCCATCATTCATCTTCTGGTTTTGCGTAGGGTTGCAGTGTAGGACCCATCTAGCAAGGAGAAAACTCCTCCTGAATACGTTTGTGGAATAGTGAGACAGTACAGGAATACTGGATGTCTACTGTGTTAGATGCCTGATCCAGTGCTGTAGTAACACACTCGGAAGTGAGAGTGGAAAAGCGTGTACAGGAGGCACCAAGAACATTGAAAGAAACGAGGCAGGCCTTTGCAAAAAGATAGTGAGAGCATTGTCCCCACCCACAAATGCTGTCATAAATTGTATCCAGAATGTGCCATTTAGATTTGGAAAATTCATAGCTGTTTAATTTTGTTCTAGTATTCAAAGTATTATAGGATGCAGTTTTTAATTTTTAAAGAAATGTTGTGCATGTGATGACACTTTTAATGAAAATGGTATTGTCTGCTTGTGAAGCTGTTGACTTCAATATGCTTTCATAGTACTATTCCCCTTGCATAGATGAATATAACGTTGAAATTCTTCCTGTTATAATGACTTTGAGGAGGATTATGTTCCTCATAAGAGGGACTATAAATGTACCAGTCCCTAAAGAGGTTGTTTTGACTTTTCTGATTTCCCCTTCCAACTCTCCAAATCCAGGCTTCAATCTCTGCTGTAAGGAGGATCCTGGATAGTATATCTGATCTGAGCCTGGTGTATGTCCATCATCCTCTGCTCCTCAATTTTTTTTTACGCTATCCTGAATTTATGGGAAGATTTGGTCACCGCATCCTTCATCTATGGCTTTCCTGTGAAGACTACAGCCACACTGAATCTGAAGATACTGACAAAAGACTCTCTGCTGGCTTTTCTGACTCCTTAAACAACTTTAACAGTTTGCTTTGCATGCTGAAGGGCAATCCCAGTGCTTTGCTTGTCTTGCTGGTATGCAGTATTTTTTAAAAAATCAATACAAGATCACCCTGTAGAAATATTTAGATTGCCTACCCAGATTCCATGTGTTGCAAAATCTGTTTTCATTATCACCATCAGCAGCATTAAATATCACACACATTTAAAGCGGAAAAGTAGCATGCCTCAGATTTGTTTTCTTAGAATGACGATCATTGGAGACGGTGGTGTCTTTGTGATGTATGGTTTTATTTGTACATACAGGCTGAACATAAGATGGAAAGGTTTGCAGTGTTAACACTCTTAACAGATCCACCATTAACTGTTTTTCTTGTTAAAAAAAATAATGTCATACCAAAATACTTACAAATATTGATACACAATGCTATAAAACCTTTCATGCATACAATATTATCCATACTTATTAGCATATAGTATTCCATAAATTTAATTAATATTCCTCAAACGGGAATTCCTCTGATATCTACAAAAAACCTTTTAATTCTTCTTCCCTGTCTTTCTTCATCCTTAGTCCAGTAAATTAACTTAGCCACTTTAATCTATGCTCAACTTTCTAAGCTATAATTTGGGGGGCTTCCTCCTTTTTTCCAATTACAGGCTATTCATATTGTAGCTGACATGAATAGAATATAAATCAGTCCTTTTTCCTTCTTAAAAACCTAATAACACTTATGAGATAGAATCATAGAATTGTAGATTAGGAAGGGACCTAGGGGGGGTCATTTATTCCAACCCACGGAATGTAGAAATACTGCTCACAACCGTCCCTGGGTGCCTCCCATCACTCCTCTTCATCCAGCCGGGGCCTTGTTTGTGCTACTGGGTTTCATAACAGTCAAGAAACATTCTAATGACCTAAATTGTGCATTACACAAACACACAAATAATTTTGAACTTAATGGTTTTAAAATGTGCCGCTAATTTGACTGCATTGCAGCAGAGCCACCCAGTTTTCTCTTGGTGGGTGGGGGCTGTGCTTGACTGCACCTTGGCTTTTATTTTAAATAATTAGACTACAGGAATTATTTTTGTAATTCAGACTTTAATTGTAGCGCAGCCTGTTGATTTAAAAAGTACTTCATTTGAATATCTGCATTGCTATGTTGTCTCATGCATCCAGGTTAGTAAGATAACTTGACGATTTTGGAATTTGGCTTCTAGGTAGGGGTCCAGATCAGTCTCTGTGCCATAACCATAGACAACAGCAGCAGAAACATTTGCTTAAACTGGGCCTGGTCTGCTTTTCTTCTCAGGATCTAGTCTGTGTTGGCACCGGTGAAGTAGCCCACAAAGTCCTCATTACCCTGAAGGCCTTCCTGAAAATAGATGAGAATGTCCATGTCTGCGACCTTCTTCGAAGCCAATTTCTACAGATTCTGCAGAATCTTCTGGTAGAAAACAATTCTAGTGTTTTGCAAGGTGAGTGACAGACCTGCCTTAAGTGCAGGAAGCTGTGGTTGGGTACCAAATGCCCTCAAGTAATTTAAATACTGCCCACAGGAGCTTTTGGGCCAAGTATTTCCCTGTTCCTATGTGTTAGAGTAAGACAATATTTTGGGGAAATTTAACAGAGGAATTTGGGAATTTTTCAAGCATAACTGCAAGTTTAACCCTTAGCTATGCCTGCTAATGTAATCTGTCTCTTCCCCTGATTTGCTTATTTGGTGGGTTTCTTTCTGAGAAAAGCCTACTATTTGCCATGCAGCGGGTTAATAAATGGTGCCCCTGGACATGATATCATCATCCCTGCTTTGAAATAAGTGGTGGTTCTTCATACTTCCTCCATTATGCTACTTGATTCTTCCTTCTTGATTGGGATAGAAATTTTCAGATATGTGATGAATTAGCACTGACACAGTTTTTTATCAAACAAACATGTTTTACAGCCATCAATTGGGCCAGCACTATGTTTGATTCAGGGCAGACATTGAAGTCTTTACTAAGAGCACATCTGTTTGCAGGGCAAATAATGTTGATCACTGTGCATCCTTGCTCATCTGATATGCAGCATGCCATCTGTTAGTTGTATATCAGCGTCCTTCTGATGCAAAATCAGCTGACCCTCTGCTGTAATGCAACACAGCCTTAGAGTCAATCTCACGTGCTGATTTGAAATGGTACGTGTTGTTTAGGACAGCCCACAGCAGCCTGTTACTTTAATTATAGCTTTTCACTGCTTCTAACAGGATATAATGACTCTTTAGCTCTCCAGATTAAAAAAAAATATGGTTTCTGTCTCTGACAAAGAAGGTGTTCACCAAGTACACAGAAGATAGTTCCTGCAGCAGTTGTTTGTTTTCTCAGTTTTTGTAGTCTAGAGGCCATTAAGTAATTTTCTTTCGTGTTTCTTTTTAGTCAACCAGGCCCAGCCCCTTTTATTGAACCTCCTCTTCCTGGTTCAACTCAGGCATGCGACAGAAAGAGAGCTGGACAGCACGGATTTCAGATTGCTTCATCTGGGTGAGCTTCTGAATTTGTTCAGTCTGGATCTTTGGTTTAGAGATGAGAATATTTTATCTGGAGCATCTTAGTTGACGGGCCTAATAGCTACAGTGTGGTGTTGTGGCTAGAGTGCCAGATTAGGGTAAAAGAAATTCAGGTTCAAATTCCCATTCAGGGACTGAACTCACTGGGTGGCATTGGGTGAGACATTTATCTATTTGCCTAATCTCAGAGAGCTTTCTGTAAGGATAAAATGGGGATGAATAACTCCACTCTGAGCTCCCTGGAAGATTTATAGATTTATTTATTACTGCATTTATTTCCCACTTTTTTCTCCAAGGAGCTCAAAGTGGCATGCATGGTTCTCCCTGCTGGTTTCACAGATCCGAGTCCCACATTCTAACCACTAGGCCACTCTGGCTATGTGTCTGCTTTCCCCAGGTTTTCTACATTCCCTGTAGTATGTTTCTGATGGTAGCAATAGTATCCTGCTTTAACTTCCAAAATGTATGCTGGTGAGGAGTTGTTAACATATATCCTAATTATGATGCACAGCTGTGGCATCTTTCTTGTGCTCTGCTTTGAAGCCAGATGGATTTTGTCAGTGTCTGTGAATTGCATTGCACACTGATTTGATTGGCGGTCTGAGCAGGTGCAGCTGTTTTCATATTGAGCCTTTCCCCCCAAATATTTAGCATATTGGAATCTGAAAAAAGATGAAAATTATATTGAGTATTTCTGTCACACAGTCAGCAATTTGTCTGGAAAATGCAGCCCAACAGACCATGAAATTCTGCATCCGTCCCTCAACTACCTGTATTGGTGCCTTCAGCAGACAACCCCAGCCAGCCAGAAAACAGGTAAAAAGTGATAAATGGATTCTAACTGCCCACTCCCCCTTCAACCTTATTATTAATTAAATTTGTGTACTGCCCTATACCCGCAGGTCTCAGGGCAGTTTGCTACAAGGGGCCTGCCCCTACTGGAGCACTGTTGCTGTGTGAATCCACATTTTCCCCATTTGAAGTCAGCCACTGTAGTATATGCATGTGCAAAATGAGTTTGTCTCCCTTGTCTGAAATCACAGTTTCTCTGGTCCATACTAGTAGGTGTTGGAGCTGTTATGTACTGCAGTTCTCACCCTGGGCCAGCAGGGGGATACTGTAGATAGTTTTCACTCAGGTCCACATATGCAAATAAGGGATTGAAAGTGATGTTCAGTGATTGGATAGTTACAGAAAGTTGTTACAGTTGCGTTGTAGTGGAGCTCTAATAAGCAGGCTGGCTGAACCCTTCAGTTCAGTTCCGTTCTGGCCTGTGAATAAACAAGAGCTGTTTGAAGAATTGTTGTGTCGTCTGATATGTTCACCCACAACTTAACAGGAGGCATGTGCAGAGAAGAAAGGAGGAGGCGCCAGGGCTCCATCTTGTTAAAGACTGAGGGAAACTGAAGGAATGGGAAGTTCCTGGAGTCCCCCCCCCCCCATTCCCTGCCAGTGACAGGGGTGGGAGGAGAGAGAAGAAAGGGAAGGGCATCGCACATTCAGGAATTCCCCCCCTCAAAGTCCCCACACAATGAGGAGCATCTTCCATATGGCCAAATACATGGCAGGGGCGGTGGGAGGCCTGCAGCCTCTCATGAGGTTATTTAGCCAAGTCGCTGCAGTTTAGCAGGAAAGTATGGAAGCCACCAAAGGTCCAGTCACACACCGAACTTCCCACCCAGCATAAATCCCTCCCCCAAAGTGAAGAAGTAGAAAGAATATGCTGTAGGCAGCCGGTTGTGATGGGAAGGCAGGAGGAGAAAATCCTTCTTAGAGGCTGTGTCTGGAGCCTTTCTTTGAATCCAGTGCAGATGCCAGAACCTCCCTCTTTCAACATCTGACTATGAGGACTGCTAAAGACATGGCATGACAGGAGAAAAGGCTATTTAAAAAGGCCTCTCTCCTACTTGTTCATTCTGCACATATATCTCATTAAGTTACTTTCTATTTAAAATAGTTATAGAGCACAAACTTAATTGTGATTTTCCACTACATGATGCAAATCTACAGGAGCCCTTGTAGGGGGCACGGGGAGGACATTGAACATCAGTTTTCTGACATGCTGGGGCATTTGTTCCTTCACTGGCTTTAAAAATTCTGAATATTTTGTCTGCCTATCTTGTGCAAAAGAAGGGGAGGACAGTCATATATATATATATATATATATATATATATATATATATATAATCAAGAGCCTACTTGTACTTAACAAGCATTGTTCAGTATTACATTGCTTAGTAAAGGTATCATGCATGTAGTTAAAGTATATTATTTGATAGTCCAAGAATCTCAGAGTCGTGGTGGACTTGGGGCAGAAAAGGATGGTGCCCCTTAATTTCAGTAGCTGCTCATGACTGGTCCTTCCTGGTGCTCTTGGCAGCTGCTGCCTTTCTGCTATGCCAGTTGCACATGGCTTGTTAGACCCTTTCTTCCTTTACAGTGGTGGCTATGTTATTTTCCAACACACCTTTGCTAGAGCTACTTGAGAAAATTATCCACCTCACTTGGTTGCCTGCCTGTTCTTCTGAACCTGCTTTGCCCTCATCCAGTGAAGCACTTCTCTGCTCTGCTTGGCTGCTGATTTCTTCTCTCTTGACTCAACAACACATTTACAATACAGAGGTTAGAAATACTGTAAAACTTTTGCATTAGAAAGTACAAATAAAAATTACTGCTTTTATTCATAGGCACAATGCACAAAGTTTAAGCATTATTAACTTTTTTATTATTGGTTCCCTAAATCTATTGTATTAATTAACTGTAATCCCAGTCTGAAGGTTCATATTGGTTTATTAAGCTGAGACAATAGTTAGCCTTTTGTCTGCATAGGCAGCCCTTTGCTCCCCTCTTTGCAATTTGATCAATCAAACAAGGAGGTCTCTAACTAGCCATTGTTTTCTTTTCCATTGAAAATGATGGTTGTGAGCTTCGGAACCACTCAGGTCTTAAACTAACTTCAAATTAAGGTTTAGGATTAATTGTTTCCCAGTTCAAATGAAACAGGAAACCATGGTTAATTGGAGACTCAAGAATGTAAGATGAGTATTGCTGGATGAGACCAGAGATCTATCTGGTCTAACTTTCTGTTCCCACAGTGGCAAACCAAATACCCACAGACAGGATATGTATATAATAGCACTCGTGCTGGTTTTATTATTTATGCTGTGAAGGGACTGGTGTATGGCAAAGATCTGGTTCCTATCTTGGCTTAATAATGAACACAGACATAGTTTATCATCCCCTAGGCTAGGAATAATTTAGCCCAATGGCAAAACCAGTATTTCAAGTCCCAAACCACACTATTCCATAAGATAGATAGGTATTATATGTAAATGAGGCATTACGTGAATGGCTTAGAAACAGGTGATATAAGGTCACTGTATTGATATCATATTCAGAAATTGAACTTTAGTTTATCCTGTGTGTGAATTAGGATTATTCCAATGGTCTCCTGTTGTTTGATGTTGTTCCCTCAGTTTTGGCAAGCACAAAATGTTCAGAATGGATAGATGGATGCGTCTAAAGCTCATGAATGTGAGCTAATGTTGTGCTGTTCCCTAATCCTCTGAAGGGGAAACAGCAGTTTAGTAAATGATTAGCCTCATTCATTTTACCAGAGTGTTAATAATGAGGATGAATCAAAAGCAGATTTGCATAGCTGACTGCCTGTGTTCCCTCATTCTGTCTATAATCCCTTAGAAGTCATGGAAGCTCTATTTAATTCCATAAGTGAATAATACTGGGAATACGTTTAATGAGCTGCAGATCCAGTGTCTTTTGAGGGGTTGGTAATAGACGGCTGGACAAAAAAAATTAGCAGCCCGGCTGCTTCCTTCACTCCAATCGCTCCCGTCACCAAACATTTTCTGATTCATTTCTGAAAGGTTGATCATATCATCTGCCTTGATGTGGACCAGGTCTTCAGCGCGCTTGCCTTCAAGAGGAAGAAACCCACCCTGTTCTTTGGTAGGCTGCATATTTGCCAGCATCAGCTAAGAGAGCACGAAAGGCTGCTTCATATGTTATAAAAACGGAAGTCACTTTTGCTAAGAAATGGCATAAATCTGGCCTAATGTAGAAATCCCTTGGAAGCTGCAGTCCTTTGTGGTTTCCCAGTTCATTTATGTGTGCAGGATCAGGGCGTCTTATCTATATGCAGGGCTTGCTCAATTCCTACATGAAACTATATTATTATTATTAAATTTATTGTTTTAATATAATGGTGAACGTTCATAAGTAAATATGGAACATTCCCCCCTCCCCCTCTCGAACATGAAACTGTATATTATTAAGCAAAAAATGGGGGGAGGCTTGAATTTCCCTCCCCTTTGACCTGTTCTTCTGTTTTAACAGCACATACTGTTCTCAGTGGTGTCTGCCTGAGCACTGATCAAATCTACACACACTTCAACAGTGCTGCATCATCAAATGCTCCCAGGCCATTCAATGGGCCCCAAGTGGCTTGAAGATCATAGCAGCATTTGAATACATTATAGATTACTATATAAAAGATGGGGGGGACTTTCAAACTTTCAAACATTAGTTTTTATTTTCTGAGAAGACTAATCATTAAAATGGGTTTTATGTCTTTTTCAGATGCATTTTTTTACCATATAATCAAGTCATATTGAATAAAAGTACTTGAAATTAACACTGCATATAAACAAGGCAGCTAATCCATTTTCTTTCCCAAAACAAAATGAAAAGATTAATCCAGGCATTAACATACAGAGGCCTGATAGGCCAGAGAACAGTAGATGTAAACAGAAGTATAAAATATGTTTAGGACAAGAAAGAGAGTGTGTGTCTTTGAGATTTGGGGGGAATTTTTTCTTTTTCTTTTTACATGTTCCTTGGGAAGGCTGTGCTGCTACTGTAGACTTAGTGTACCAGCCTCTGCTAAACATGCACTGCACATGTAGGATGGGACAATGCAAGTTGCTTAGAGCTACCTGTAAGAAAGGTAACTAGCAAATACAATTGTCGTCATCATGCTAGAATAGTAAATCATTGTTGCTAAAGTACGAATGTAAAGTACTAATAGAAGGTTTTATACCCAGTCAGCATCCTTCAGTTTCTGAGAGCCTTCTTTAGGCAGAACCTCTGCTCATCCTTTGTGAAGTTTGCTGTCCGGTCTACAGATGAACATGGGAATGAACTTCCACAATCAGAAGGGGATGCCTCTCTGTGTCCAGTAGCCATGCGGCATGTAGTGTCCTTGGTTATCCGTCTACAGAACCTCCTGCTCCAGGTAGAAGTCTAGTGATAATAACTGAAACCATTTTGCCATTAGCAACACTGTCGATCTATTTCAAACACAGGAGAAGGCATACAGTCCACTGCCGTCTCGCAAACTTTCCTTGTTTCTAGAACTGAACTGTTTCACTACTGAGAGGCTTTTTGGATCATTATTTAATTTCCAGTGCAGAATGAATATAGATCCCAGGACTTTGTCCACGACAAGTCTTTTTTTAAGTACTGTACTGTAGCTTCCTTCAGCTTAAGTCCCTCACTAGCAGCAGCTCACTTCTGCTACCTTACTAAAGAGGCTGCCATGCAATCCTAAGAGTTATCTGAGCAACATTTTGCATTCTTTTGAAAGTGGAATGGGGGTGGGGAGCCACTTCTACAGTTCTAACCTAATACGTAGTTTTGTTGTGGGATTTGGTGGCAATGATTCACGCCCTCACCCTTTCCCTTATATTTGCAGAAGGACCTTTTGCTGTCTCAAACTGTTATTGGCTGTCTTGAAGTCTTGTTGGAATACCTGTATTCGAGGAACCCGATCACTGGTACTCCTTTCAGCATCCTTATATGTGTTCACTTGATTCCTTTGCTTTGCTGTGATTGTCTGCATCGGTGGGCACAGTATCTTCACCAGTTGCAGGAGAGATTTTTAGTAGCAGGGGAGGGAAGAAGCTGCCCTCTCATTTTCCGGAGTGTTTCTTGCTTTGCATCAGGGTGGTAGGTGGTTGAGAATGCGCTCTACGTAATGGAAAAGCAAAATGTAAGTTTCCAGTTCTAAGAATCTCATTCAGTTCCCAAGAAAACATTGCAAACTCTCTTGCCTATACGGCAATCTTGGTCAGAGCCAACAGGATACGTTCTGGTCATCCTTTATCAAGCAAAAAGGTGCATTACTAGGACAGAGAGTGTTTGGTAAATTATTCTATGGATTAATGGTAACCAGCAGCATAAGGGTGTCTCTGACAATTGCCTTAGAAAAGCACCTGGGCACAATCTGCACCGAAGGCCCTGTTCCAAGATATTCCTGTACTTTTTGCAAATGCCGTTGTTGCTCAGTGATCACGGTGTAGTTCCTTATCACTCAATTCTGTGACATACATCACTGTAATTAGTTTTAATTGCACAAGGAAGTGGGTGGTATTTGAAAGATGTTTTCATTTCACTCAGGTAAAGTGCACGTGCACCTGTACAGACAGTCATTTATGCTTAAAATGTGATGTGCTTTCCCCCCTTTCCTCCTCGAAGGCAAACACATGCACCTCTCTGCATGCCTATTAAATAACTACAGGTAGGGAGATGTGTCATGTGACCCACCAGAAGCAAGCAAAAAGTGGCAATCCTGCAAAATAATGCTGATATGGATTGTACCCTGGTGTAGGGAAGAGTTTTATGGAAGGTTTCATTTAGATGGATTTGAAATGGTGTGTCAATGACCACTGTGAAAAAGCTTTTTCAGTATTAAGGTGGGGTCATGTGGCGTTTATAATGGTATATTCAGCAGTGAGGTAGAAGTAGCCTTATTGAACAACTTTCATACTATATTTCACATAAAGTAGATAATATTCCAGTGGTCTAAGCTCAATTATGATAACATAGTCACTTTCCTAGACCTTACCTTCCCTGAAATTATTATTTCTTTTCTCTGCTTCACTACTCCAGTACATTTTTGTTGTGAATGAATGAATTAGGTAAGAGTTTAAATTATTACCAGCAATATTTTTTTGCAGGGGGAGGGGCAGGGAGGTGCAATAGTAAATTTTATCTCCGGAAATTCGTTTTGATGACTTCAAGGAAGTTTCATTCCATATGAGTAAGTCTCTTTAGCTAGAATGTTTTCCACTTGGTTGGTTTTTAAAAAGCTAACTGCAATTGCTTTCTACATTTCTAGCATCCCATATTGTCTCACAACCATGGAATAAATTCCTGCTGATCTCACTCCTAGATAGTGTCGATAATTCATTTCTTCACCCTGAAATTCTAAGACTAGTTGCTTTGGTGAGTATGGGGGCTATAAACTGCTATCCTGAAAGTTTCTAGTATATTGTTAAAGAACACAGTGTATCTGCAGCTATTTATGCTGTGTACATTAAAAATGGGTAACATACAGGCAAATTCTGTAGCCCTGTAGTGTTTGTTAGGGCCAAAACAGGTATAAATAATTGAATTTCCTGATTTTAAAATAAAACAAAAACAATCAAATATAGTTGTTGTTAGCTCTTATTCTGATCAGAGCTGTGGCACTGGAGAGAAGTTACTTGTCCCTTTATCCTGCACTATTTCCTTGATCAAAATCTTCCCCCACCAGCTCTGTATAGTGTGTCTTCCACTCCAGAAAGGCAACAGCAGCTTCACTGTGCGAGTGGCGTTTTAAATCAGGGAAATGTTGGAGTAGGCAGGATTAAGTGCTGCTTCCCCAATGCTCTTGCTTGAGTCAAAATTGGAGACCCACTTAAATAAAAAACATTTTTTAAAAAAGTTGGGGATTTTGTGAACAGTAGGGAAAGATACACCCCCCCCCCCAGGGACCAGGGTTAAGGAACCTGTGACCCTACAGATGTTTCTGGACTCAAATCCCCATCATCCCTAACCACTGTCCATGCTAGCTGAGGCTTATGGGAGTTCAACAAGACCTGAAGGGTCACAGCCAGTTCTTCATCCCTGACATCTCAAGGTCAGCAAGTTCTGCCTAAAAAATGGGGAAGTTGTTTTATGATACCTCTGGAGCATAGGAGCCAATTCCTAGGAGCCATGGGGGCTTCGGCTCCCACAATAAAATCACAAAGTTGATGGGCATTCCCATTCAAATGGTGTGTGGGTGCACTGCATCATGTGATCAGTTATGCAGGTGGGGTTTACCTGGGCCCCCTCAATATTTTATTCAAGTTGGCACCCCTGCTGTGGAGCCAGTGTTTGTATCATACTTGAGGAAAGCTGAACTATGGAGCTCCATGCCACAAGAAAATAAATTAACTTTAATTACTATGTTTTAAAGTTTATAAGGTATCAGAACACTAGAATTATTTCTCCAACTGAAATTGGCCGCATACTTGAAGAAGCAGCTAGCACTAAATTGCCAGAACTTTCTGATGTCACAATCAGTGCACTTCGCTCCTTTCTTGTTCAGGTGAGCCCTTTGGAAATGATCTCGTAACAGTAAGCAGTAACTTGAGAGTGATATCATAAGAATGGTTGTTATGGGTTGTTGTTGTTGTTGCCGCCACCATCATCATTAATGGAAGTTCATTTCACAATACAGCACTGATTTTGCAGCCTCGAGTGGCGGTTTCAGGCCTTGGGCGGAATCCTTTAGTCTATCTTCCTAAATGTGTGTGGAGGGGGGTGAAGCGGTGACCCACGCCTCCCTTGTGGCGGTGATCCCAGGGTTCCCCGTTAAAGGGGTCTTGAGGGGAGGCATTGGCCATACGCCGAGAGGTTGTCATTGCTCTCCCCTGTGACGGTGGCGAAATGGGGGGTGGGCTCTCTGCTTGAACCTATTTCTCCAGAGCCGGCCCAATTCCCACACATTCTGGATAACCCTGATGTCTCCCAGATCCCCAGCTGGGGACTGGGAAGGATAAACACCCAGTGTCTAAGCCAAGGTCTCCCTACATCTGAAACTTAATAAAGTTGTGGCCAATTTTAATCCCATGGCACGTTGTCTTGAGTCATTCCACTCAGGGGTCGCCTGCAAGCAGGTTAAAACATTAGCAGGATTTTAACCACACTTGTAAAGTAATAGAATGTATGGATAATTTAGAAGGATCAAAAATTTGGATAAGTATTGCTATGTAGTTGTAAATAATATATTTAGGACCCTTGGAAGGGATGGGGGGAAGTCAGGAGATTCAGAGCAATCTCGATATTTGGATTCGTAACTGTTTTTTGTTGTATGTTTATACTTTTAAAAATCAAATTAAAATATTATTTTTTTAAAAAAGATAACAGCAGTTTTTTAACTGGGATTGTAAACTGCCTTAGGATATTTATTATAAAGGTAATAATAAATACCTTAAATAAGATGCAGTGATTCCTCAATGAGAGTAACCTCCATGGTGATTCTGAAATGGTTCTAACAACTTTAGCAAAAGCCACTTGCTTCAGGAAACAGATTGCAGAGGGGTTGGTAACTTAAGTCCATGAATTTCATTGGTCTCCTCTGAGTATGACTAAATGTTAGATTCCATCTACAGTTACTTATTCCTTAATTTACAGAGAAGCACTCTTTCCATGTGCCCTTTGTTCCTCTGGTTCAGTACTACAGCACTAAGCCAGCATGGAAAGCTGACGTATGGCTATGCCTTTGGCTTTTATTGCTATGGTAGGAAATGAAGGAAAGGGAGATAGGAAGAAACAAACCTGTTAATTATTTCTGTAATTCCTTTCACTTTGATGTAAGCTTCAAAGGGGAAAATGTCAGGTGGATTCAACTCAAGCAGCATCTGTTCAGACCTTACTGGAGAGCCTCCCGTCAACAAGCAGGAGTCAGCCGACCTTTCCAGGCATGATGTATCCTTTTGGCAGGATGCGTGCGAAGTTACTGGAGTAAGGTACAGGCCGCCATCTGTGTAGGTCTGAGGTTGAGACTAGACTGCCTATTTTGTGACATCCACTGGGAAGAGTATGAATATAGTTTCAAAAAGGTAAAAAGAAAACCCTGTCAAAGTGCTTTTTGCTTTTTCATCACTTGCACTCAGACAACGTAAAGCAGTCAACATTAGATATAAAGGGCGCTAGTAAAGGTAAAGGTACCCCTGCCCGTACGGGCCAGTCTTGCCAGACTCTAGGGTTGTGCGCTCATCTCACTCTAAAGGCCGGGAGCCAGCGCTGTCCGAAGACACTTCCGGGTCACGTGGCCAGCGTGACAAGCTGCATCTGGCGAGCCAGCGCAGCACACGGAACGCCGTTTACCTTCCCGCTGGTAAGCGGTCCCTATTTATCTACTTGCACCCAGAGGTGCTTTCAAACTGCTAGGTTGGCAGGCGCTGGGACTGAGCAACGGGAGCGCACCCCGTCGCGGGGATTCGAACCGCCGACCATGCGATCGGCAAGTCCTAGGCGCTGAGGCTTTAACCCACAGCGCCACCCGCGTCCCTTTACAATAATTACTTAAGTACTAAATAAAGTAAAAAGTCCTGTTTTGAAAAAGGCAACTCGGAAGGCATCCAAATGCTTGCTTGTTTGCCTTCCTCATTGTTCCATTAATATTTTTCATTGTTCGTATTAGATTGCAAACAAAGCAGTGCTTAAACTAGTAATGTTTGCAATGAAGAACCGGGAGTCGGTTTTGTGGCATTTTGCAGAATGTCCCTGGGTGCCTTCAGATTGTTAGTTTTTTGCATGAGCAATTGAAGTGCCTACTGGAACTTTGGGTTTGTGCAGTTTAAATGGGTTAATGGGTTCTGTTGCCTTGGCACAGGCATGACCAAACTTGGCCGTCCAGATGTTTTGGGACTACAATTCCCATCATCCCTGACCACTGGGCCTGTTAGCTAGGGATGATGGGAGTTGTAGTCCCAAAACATCTGGAGGGCCAAGTTTGGCCATGCCTGCCTTAGCACAACCAAGGCGCTTGGAAAATACACAGGGAGGAATTTAACATAATGCTATGTTCAGTCCGGGCAGGCTTGTCAGCTTGCCAGATGCAACCATCCCCTCTCTCTTCACCTCGCACAGCTGTTCCAGGGGTTCTCCTGACACACACATATACTCCAAGCCAAGTTTATTTGGGGAGAGAAGACCTGTTGTGCAAGTGGAAGTTCTTTCTTGTGCCAGCTTCCACTTTCAGGACTTACTAGTTGACTCTAGCCCATGCCGTTTTTTTGTGCTTTGCAAAGTTATGGGGGAAAGTATAAAATAGAATGCGGATGGGTATGGAGTGTAAACACTCCGTAAGTGTTTTCTGGACATCAAAGTACTGTGTGTATAGGATAAATTTAGATGCTGACAGTCAAAACTTCTGAGCAACTTATATTTTCTGCTCTCTTGCCAACATGTGTTCATATGGCAAATATTTCAGAGTTTTCGGGAAAAGAATAAACGAATACATTTTCTAAGCAGCGTATTATCCTTTCAACGCTTTATTCTTTCACTCAAGCCTTTGAATTCAGATGTCTTGGAGGAGTGGCAGTTTCTCTCTCACATATCAGAGACTGAAATGAGGAGGCAAACAATACTGAACAGAGAACATAATGAATAAAGCAACTTGCCTTTATAATTTCTTACCAGCCAAAGGCTTAAAGGAATATAATACAGGTGATTAAAGCCTACAGAAGTGATTTTGTAATCTAGTCTGTAGTTTATGTTTAAACTTGTAAATTAAAAACTTTAAATCTGTTTTTTGTCTGCCTTGGAAATGTGTTAAGCGAAGCATGCATTTCAGAGTTGTTTTCAGCACTGATAAAGAAAAGAATTTGCAGGCACTTCTGATAAATTCAGTAAGTGCTTGACCTCAGTAAATAATCTATTTTGCTACTTTACGCATCACCTTCTTAATATTCAGATGCCATGAATCATTGTTTTGGTTAATACAAAATGATACCATGTTAAGAGAAAGCTTTTGTGGATCAAGGGTTTTACTATATCTAGCCAAATTCAAAGTCAGCACTCATTTGTTTTTTACACACACACACACGGTTGGCAATAGCAACAGTAACAGTGCTCTGAACCCTTTTGGTACAATAGCTGAGCATTCTCTGAAATCTTCCCTCTAAGGGCTGATTCTCAAATGTGACTACTGGGAAAATCTATAGTGATAGATCGTAATAGGATGCACCCACATTGTGTTGCTCAAATTGTAGTCATTGTAGCATTTTTTAATATGTTGAAAGGGTGTTCTGCCTTTCATTTAACAAAACATTATTGCCTGATGCTTCAGGAGTTATATAGGTTACCTGTATGTATAAAATCTCTAAAACCACTATACAGAAAAGGCAGGAGTGAAACAGCCACTGCCCCATATGTTTACAATACAACCAAAGGCTTACAACCTAATCAAAGACAAGACACACTGCAAGGAAAGGGAGGTAATATAAAAGAAAGGATGATCAGGAGAGGCATGCCTGCTGCTAAGCGGAAGGGCACTTTCACAGCACAGAGCGGCAAGAGAAAGGCCCCAGGTGCAACTCAAAGGGTAATCTTAGGTGTAACAAAGAGACTGGTCAAGTGAAAACTAGAGAATTAGGCAGTATCAAGGAGTGAAACAATCTGAATGGCAAGTGGGAAATAGGACAGATAACAGCAGAAGAGGGCTAAGAATAGAAGCAGGAAGCCAACAAGAAAGATACAAGAGTAGTCTATCAAGGAAATAAAATTAACCAGAATGTTGGGGGTGACTGTAGAGGAATGTGAATCCTAGCTGTACTGATCAACTGAAAATGGCGAGCTCAGCAAGAAGGACATGAATATATAGAAGAAAGGCCTGTAGCTCATTGGTAGAGGATCTCCTTTGCATGCCGAAGGTCCAAGGTTCAAGCTCTGGCATCTTCAGGTAGGGCTAGGAGAGACCTGTCTGAGCCCCTGGGCAGCTGTTGCAAGTCAGTGTAGACAAGGTTGTAAAGTCTGGTGCCCCTCATATGTTGGACTACAATTCCCATCATCCCTCACTAATGGCTATGTTTGCTGGGGCTGAGGGGAAATGGAGTCTAGCGGCATCTGGAGGGCATCAGGTTGCTGAGTTAGATCGTCCAATGGTCTGACGACGTAAGGCAGGATTAGCATAAGAAAAATCTTTTGAAAAGAATCAAACAGTTATTTGTCTTCCATGCTTCCGAACTTGAGAAGATCAACATTATCAAGAATGTAAGAAAGTGTTTTTTTGAAAAAAATGGGGATTTATCCCTTGAGAGAAGTGTATGACTACTGCAGCAGTGCACATAAATTAAAGGCCCATTGTGACAAATACAAAAAGGGGAGCATTACACTACAAGATTTCATACTTGAATAAACTTACTTGCTGGAATGGTTGCCCCTTAATGTATTTTTACAAGCCTGTCAAATCTTAATGATTTTAATTAAATCATTTATATTTAATTGCATTTGCTTGTTTTAGATAATGTACGATTCCATAGACAAAAATCTTCACTAATTATTGGGAAAGGCCATCTTATTTTCATTATCATCTTCCCTACTACATTAGCACGCCAAAACAAAAGTAGCCTTAAAAAATTATGAAGTATGCCTGTAACTTCTATGCCCAAATAATTAAAATAAGCCCTGCCAAATATTCAGTAAAACTGATTATCTTGATTAATCTACTGATTAAAGAAATTACTGAGATAAGGAATTTGCATGTAGGGTAACATTTCACAGTTTGATCCAATTTTCTGCTATGTAGTTAGCACTCTGCTCAGGTTCTAAACCAATTATAAAATATGTTTATAAAAGGAATAAAGGGTTGTGTTATGTATCACTTGCGATGCCACGGGGACTAGCCCAATGGGTGCATGTAAGATGTAGCGCTGAGACATGTAATGCACAGTAATTTGAAGCACAATGGATGCATTGGAGATGAACAAAAATGACCTAAGTGCTCTGGGAACAAGATATTGCTGGTTTGTTTCCCTGAGACAGTCAAGAAAGCTTCGAGAAAGTTATTTAGGTAAGTGTGCTAATTGCATTTTCCAAAGTGCTGGCTTTGACCTCTTAAAGTCTTACACCGCTCAAGATTCCAGTATCTCAAGGACTACCTCTCTTTGTATGAACCTACCTAAAACCTACAATGGTCATTTGAGACCATTTCCCATGTGCAGCTCCTAGGAGTGCTCAGAGGGTGATAGACCCGTTAAGTGCAAAGCATTGCTTGCTTTTTGCATTTGGTAATAGGACATTCCTCTTCACTCAGGCAGCTGGTCTTAGCTATGATTGGGAATTGTGGTTTTGGTGCTCATCTTGTGGTTGAGTGAAACATAATCACTTCCAAGTCTCTAATTTAAAAAAGCAACAAATAAAATTTAATAATTTATTGCTCATAAGTGACTGGAAAGGCTGGAAATCCTATTCTCACTCACCTACGGGTAAATCCCAGTGACCTCAACATGTCTTACTTTGGGAGTAACGTCCAGCAATGCACTTTTTTTTGCCTGCTGTGATCATGCAATTTGTGGGTCTTGTAAAGCGAGGCACCTCTCATGTCCCAGTCAAGCCAGATGGATATTGGTAGCAGCGTCCTTCATATTTATAACAGAGACAGAGTACCTGTGCTTGCTAATTATTATTGCAACTGATTAAACAGCAAGCAGGTGTTCTCATTAATCACTAATTGCTTCCTGCGCTCACCCCGCTTCCCCGGACCAAACTTGCGCGCAGTCTAAAGAACTCCTCTAATTGCCTTTCAATGCTTATTATGATTTACACGCTGCTTCTCCCAGTATGTGCAGTACAGTAATTGCTCCCGAAATTCTGTGTGTGGGTTTCTGGTTTTTTAAAATTCACCACCCACCATGCAAATCAGCACCTGGCATCCCCCCTATTAGTAAACGTGGCTGTTTCCCCTGCTTACAGCTCAGTAAGCGTGGTGATGGGGAGAGATCTACCAAGCTGGAAGAACTACAAAACAGAGGCCTCTGGGAAGCGCACGGAGGAAATGACGCGCCCGTGCAGGGCATGCTGGTTTGCTTAGCAAGCGAGGCCAGTCCGCTGGGGAAAGCTGCCGGGAAAAGGAAGAGCGGCTCCAGCATGACAGCCTCGCCAGAGTGAGCTGCTGCTGCTGCTCGGGCGACTGGAGACGCCGGGTGCCCTTTTCCGGGCAATGCAGGTGAGGTTCCTTCCCAGGGGCTCGAGAGCGAGGAAGCGGGCAGCTTCCACCCCGTGCGATCCCAAGCTGCTTCTCGACGGGCGGGTTGGCTTTACCGAGCCCCAGATCGCGCTGCCTGCAAACTGCCAGGCTGGCAGCAAACTGCTCCGTAGTTCTGAGCGCTTCCGATCCTGCAAATGCAGCCGAGGGAGAAGGAGGAGGAGGAGGGCGAGAATGGAAACGCCGAAGTCCTTCGGGAGAGCCAGGCCCCGAGGAAGCGTGAGGTCCCGGGAGCCCCGGTGGATAGACCAGGGAGGGGGGCGGCGGCGGCAGCAGCAGGTGGCGGGGATCGGACTCCTGCTGCAGCCCCGTATCCGCGGGAGAGCGCGCGCTTGGGCGATCCGCTGCCTGGAATCGGGAAGGACCGCGCGGCTGCGGGGAGCGAGTGCGGATCGCCCTCGCTTTCTTCGCTGCTCGCGTAGGCAGGCTGAGCGAGGCGGCCGAGAACTTGTCTCTGCAAACTTGGGGGAGCGCGCGGGGGGTTGCCGGCGTCGCGCCCTTCCGGGAGCAAGGTCCTCCGGCGTGTTAAACTAGACCACGGAGATGTATTTAATCACTACGTAGCTCATGCTGTCCGCTGGTGAGACGCCCCTCGCAAGAAATAGCTGCGGAATGATCGTGATCGATGCCACAAAGAAAGAGGATCGTGTCACAGCAGTCATTCTAAACTAATGGAGGAAGGTGCTCTGGTCTACACCTTAGTAATGATGATTTTGGTGGTGAATTAAGGTGCAAAGCTCTCCTCTGCTCGGTGTCTGTTCGGGTCTTTTGCACTTTTCGTCTTCCCTGATCAGCAGGCCCGCATTTCCTCCGGCTTTATAAAAAGGTTCTTGATGTCGGGTACCTACTACCCATCGCATCCTGAGTCCCAGGACTAAGCAGCAAAAGGGTTTTCACCTTGATCTTGATTTTATATAGACGCACAAAATGCAAAATGAATCATTTTCTGTGTTGGTAAGAGAGAGGAAAAATATTTTGCCCGTTTTTTAGTTAGCACCACAAACTCTTCTCATGTTATCTAGTAGCTGCTATACAAGTTCAGTCCTGCAACATTTTATATATTATTTTTTGGGATTATCTGAAACATTTTTTTTAAAAAAAGGTTTAAGAGCTCTACACATATTTGTCACACATTCTGAAAAGCTCTCATTTTGCAGATATTTGGGGAAACTGGAATAGTATGCACCTAAATTTTACTCAAGAGCCGACCCATTGAAATTAATTAACTAAGGTTCATTTTAGTGGATCTACTCTGAGTCCAAGTTAGCTGAATACCAACCCCAGTAGTTGCAAATTTAGGTTGTTGGGGGTTTTTTTTGGTCAAGTTGAGCATATAACAAACAATACCCTAGGAGGGTCTAGAATAGAAAGGCCCTGAATCTAGACATACCCTTGTTTCTCTCTGGAATCCAATACCATTTATCACAGATGCCAGAGGGGGAATATCTGGATGTTGTTTTTGAAAGCAGGTCACTTGCATGGACAATAAGTAATAAAGGGTTGAGGTTGGTTTTGACAGCTTCTTTAGCATGCATGTTTAAAAACATATCTTTCTACAGAAGTAAATTGAGGCATGAAGAAGCTACTGCCATCACTATGACAAGCTCCAAGGTTAGGGGCCTTGTTTGATACTGTGTTAGATGATTTTGGAACATGAGGTTGCCTGCAGATTAAGTTTTTGGGGTGGATGAATCTGCAAAGCCCCCGAATCGGTTGCTGTAACTGCTGTGCTCTCTCACACACACCTCCTTGCACTACATGAATGACTTTTCCTATGGCATATTGCATTAAACTAGTTTTCCCCCCCAAATTTGTCAACTTAAACCATAGTGTCTCTTTTAGTTCTCTGATAGTGACTATAGTGTGGCATTTGTGTTGATCCTGTTATTTACTTGCAATGGAGCTGGCTTCCAGTGTTTGTAGGATTGCAGCCTTAAAACCTTAATTATACTTGTAACTCCATTAAACATTTACTTCCCATGAAATTTATGTTCAAGACACTCTTGCTATTCTTTACTGTTGAACTTGAACGTGACCTTTGCAACTCTCTTTATTGCCTGTAGGTATGTCATTTGACTCTTGAAGCCAACACCAGTGATTCCATGTGGATCCTCTTACAGATTAACTATTGGATTTACTATTATTTAGCATTTGATAATCGCCCCGTAACACTGATCTCTGGACAATGTGCAACAAAAAGTTACAAAATGATAAAATACAAATAATTCAATATAAATGCAACACATTCCCAAACTGCACAGATTGTTTATATCTAATAACCATTACACTCAAATTCACCTTGTCACATGGAGAGCAGAAACCACCTCGTAAGAGCTAAAAACATAAGAGCAAAGAGCAAGACAGCCCCAATGAATGTAGATGTATACTAATAATATTAATTAAGAATGAGAGGATGTTGAAAGACCTGGGAGAATAGAAGTTGTTTTTCCTTGGCACTGAAAGGCTATCAACATATGTGCCAGATGCGCCTCTTCTAGGCATAGTGTTTCATAATACAGGGCCACCACTGAGAAGGCTCTTTTCATCATCGTAATCTTGCACACTTCTGTTTGCATTGGTGATTGTAGAAAGGCCTTCAGTAATGATCTTTGGGCATGGGCTTGTATGTATGGGAAACGGCATTCATTTAGATCTGAAGGTTCTATGCTATGCAGAATTTCAAAGGTCAAACCCAGCACTTTGAATTAAGCCTGGAAGCGGATTGTCCTACCCTCTGTTGAGGAAACTATACCTCTTACTGCCTTGTTATATTTGCCTCCACTCTTTATTCTTTTCTGCTTCATGTCTTGTCTACATGGCTGCACAACGAATGGAACTTGCTTCTGACACGGAGCTTCTTCGCCTGGTGCTACTTTGATTACATATTATAAGAACGCAATATTATAAGAGAAGAATGTTTTGGACTACAATCCCCATCATCCCTGACCACTGGTCCTGCTAGCTAGGGATCATGGGAGTTGTAGGCCAAAACATCTGGAGGGCCGCAGGTTGGGGATGCCTGCCTTATCCCAAACCCTAGACCAAGGCTGTGGTCTAATAAACACTCACCTAGGAGTAAGTCCCATTCAAAGTCAACGGAGATTACTTATGAGAAGACATGTACAAGATTGCAGTGTGATAATGATGTATTCACTATGCCACCCTCCTGCCTATTTGGGGCAGTATATCCAGGGGTATCCAGTATTGTGGCCTCAGTCTGTTCTTAGACTGTTGCTCTCATCAGCCAGAGCCAGCACGACCAAAGGTGAATTATGATGGGGACTGGAGCCCAACAATATTTGGAGGGCATCATATTTACCCTTCATGTAGCTAAGCCCTTTGGAGGGTTTTGGTTTTGAGCTTTGGCTTTTGTGTGTAGCTGCATCTGCCATGTTGCTAATATGCTTATGATGTTTTATTATATTCTGCCTCTCATCCTGGATATGTGGTATGCTGCTAATATAGAATAGCATGCCTGGATCCTACCAGTGGCTGCCCGCTGAATACTGCAGAAAGAAGCAGAATCCAAAGTGATTTTTTTTACAGTGCTTCAGTTTAATGTTTGCAAATGACGAGATATTTTGTTACAGATATGATTCTGGATTTGCTCCAGTGAATGAATTCTCAGACATATTTTTCAGTGTGTGAAACAGATTGTTCTTATAAAACATGCTGCTGCTTCTGTAGTTGGATATTAAATCTTGTATACAATTGCTGTGTCTTGATCTCCTCCTCACATATATTCCCCTCCCGGGGCACCCTTTCCAGATCTGCAAGGAGCACTGAGCATTCAATGCACCCCTAAAGGATACCCCATGGTGCTCATCTTTCCTTCTCTTGTGTTCTTTGCATTTGCGTTGGGAAAGGAGGCTGCAAAAGATAAGGGCACTTGATGGTGCTTTCTCAAATCCTTCGTAACCTATATTCTGACAGGTTTATGTCCTACTTTTGTGTTGCTCACCGCTTCCTAATTGATAGAATAGCAGTGTGCAGATGACAGTCTGATAGCTGAGCTTTTCAGAATGCCCCCGGGGGTAAACGCAAATAAATTGGATGTTTACCCTCTGAGCACTGGGAAGCGGTGACTCTTCTCTCCTCCACCCCCAGATTGTTGAAATAGAAGCTTTTCTCTTCTAGCTCTGCCCAACCCAACTTGTAAAAGGTTCTGTGGAAACCTTCAGGTGCACAGAGTGCTCTGCAAATTCTTAATTTATCTTCAGAACAACTCTTTGCTATCATTTTTTTAGGCTGAGAGAAAGTGCTTATGCCCAAGGCTGCCCAATAAGCTTCATGGCGAAGTGGGCATTTGAACCTATATCTCCCCAGATCCAAACCTGGTAGGGGTTGCTGAGTCAATCTCCACCTGAGATCCAGCTTGTCTCCTGGGAAAACCTCAGCAGTGCCAAGAGAGCCTCTGCTGCTCCACAAGTTACTTTGAGCATCAGGTTGCCTGCTGCCTGCCGCAGCAAATGGAATTCTAGTATTGTCCTGCCGTGCACAGGAGAAGCGAGTAGGCGAAGACATGGATTGCAGCAGGGAGCTTAGGTGGGAGGCATAATGGCCACCAGAACTTGCTAACGCTGGCTTTTGAGCTTTCAAAATGAAGGTGTATAAGCCTTATAAAACAAAGGCCAGCTAATCGGCAGCACCACATTTTTGCATTGGCATGGCCTAGCATTAGCACAATACATAGCCTTAATATTTAGGTTGCTGGGTTCAGACTTGTCCCACTCAATAGGGCGGGACTCAGTTCTGAGTAAATATTCATAGGATCGTGATGCACAGTCAGGATTCTGAAGCACTGTTTGCATTGCACGATGGAAATTGCGAACGCCAAGCAAAGCAAATAGACTTGAATATCTCGTTCATTGTTCCTGGCATCCTTGATGGCATCTTGTTCATTGTGCAGGCAGAACTTGAAGAGGTCAATTGAACAAAAGGTTTTTTGGCTAAGATGCTGAATGGAGAGGTCTAGTACCTGACCGTTGCCCATTTTGTCAGTTTTGTATGAACATGTACCCTGGTAAACAGCATTTCCATCCGCTGCTCTGGTTCGCCAGAAGCGGCTTAGTCATGCTGGCCACGTGACCCGGAAAAACTGTCTGCGGACAAACACCAGTTCCCTCAGCCTATAGAGCGAGATGAGCGCGCAACCCCAGAGTTGTCCGCGACTGAACCTAACAGTCAGCGGTACCTTTACCTTTTACCTTGTATTACACACTTGAATCCATTACAGTCAGAGGAATTATTGGAATGCATAAGATTTAAACACATATGCATTTTCTCTGCAACATTTGGGTCAGTGCATGATGACACTGGGCTAGTAATTTGATTTTCTACTCTTAATCATGCAGCTATAGTTCACCTGCCTCCTTTAAAAGTCTTTTCAGTTCTTCTTAAGAAGTTTAAATTATATTGGAATTAGGTTTTATTCTCCTTTATTTGTTAAAACCGGCTAAGAGAAGCCAATGTTCTTGGAGGAGCCCCCCCTTCTGCCGCCGCCCCTGTATGTGGAATAACGAGAACTGGAAAAAAGGAAAAGGCTTGATTGGAGCAGGGTTATATATAAATGTTGAAAGCTTCAAGATGAAAGGCTGGTGTGTCTTTCTCTTTCAGCCCTGTTTTATTTTGTACGGATAATGGTTAGGAAGCCATAGGAAAATTGGTGAACCAGAAAGCCTGGCAGCAAACTGCAATTCCTCTAACCCTCCAATTAAGAGCAGCAAGCTGCTCTGATTTCCATTAGCCCCTCTCGTGGAGCGGGTCTAACTTCTCTGTATGTAGTCATTTGCTGTCTTGTTAGCTGAGGCAGGACTGAGCATGGCTCTCTAGTGGAATATTTATGTGTCACATTTAACCTGCGCTGCAGAGTAAAGATGATATAGTGGTGGTTGTGGTGGTCGTAGTAGTACTGTCAATTGCCACCACTTCATTTTCCTCATGGTTTAAGTCTTGGCAGATATCTTCTATTATATCACCTTTCCTTCTGTCTCATGGAAGCTACTGGTGGCATGTACATCTGTTGCGGTATACAACATTTTCAGCTTCTACTCTCATAAAGGAAAATAGCCCTGCTGGTAAATGCCACAGTCCCACCCCAAATTAGAAAGGTATCTGATCAACTTCAGCGTTGCCCAGATAACATGACTGGAAAATACCTGTGGATGGGCCGCAGCTGTGCTGTGATGGAGTGAAATAGGTTGGATTTCTGAAACAGAAGTACTGAACCAAAGTAAATATCGGGCTGTGGGGAGATCAGAAAAGGAAATAGCAATCAATAATCATAACATCTGGAAAACAAAACTGGATAGCAAAAACATTTTAAGAGCTTGCTTCCTTGGAACCAAGTCCCTTTGTGTTCAGTAGCGCTTGCTCCTAGGAAAGTATTAATAGGAGTGCACTTTCTGTTGTTTTCTGTTAGTTGAATAATTGTATGACTTCAAGTGTTGATTTTTGTGTGTGTATTGCATCTTACTGTATTCTGTATATACTATTCAGGGTCACTGAAACAAAGAGAGATTGTGAAGAGCTCCAAAATGACCTTGTCAAACTGAGTGAAGCGGGAGATAATAGCAAATGCAATTCATAGAATGGTAGAGTTGGACAGGACTTACTTTATTCCAGCAGGCCTTTTAATGGTAGTTTAATTTTATATCTTTCTTCACTGATTCTCATCAGTTGTATTGTATTTTTGTAAACAACTTAGTCTGTTGTAGCTAAATGGTATATAAGTTGTTTAAGTAAACCAGAAATAAAGTTTATAAAATGCGTGGCACGGAGAAAAGCTTTTTTCCCTCTGTTCCCAACACTCGAACTCGTGGCCATCCGATAAAGCTGAACGTTGGAAGATTCAGGAACGATAAATGAAGGCACTACTATGACTAATACTACTTCATAGCTGAACTTTTGAACGTGCTCCCACCGGAGGAGATGATGGCCACCAACTTGCAAAATACAAATTTATGGAGGAGAGGGCTATTGGTGATGGCTATGAGCTATGATGACTATGTTCCGCCTCTGTGGTTGGAGGCAGTAATGCTTTTGAGTTCCACTTGCTGGAAACCACAAGAGGGTAGAGTGCTCTTGTGCTCATATCCCATTTGTGGGATTCCCATAGGTATCTGGCTGGCCACTGTGAGAACAGGTTGCTGGATTAACTGGGCCAATTGGCCTGATCCAGGAAGCTCTTCTTATGCTGTTGTGTACTGCCCTGAAAACTTCGTTGATCATCATCCACATCATCCTCATCATCTTCCTTGGAAATATTGCCTCTGACAGCTGAGACAGAACATAGCCATCAAGCCTAGTAGCCATTGGTTGCTGTAAGGCTATCCTAAATTCCCGACAATGTCAAGAATACTGGTGCATCTTTGCATTACTTTACCAAACATGCTCTCTTGGAGGTAAAAACAAAATAAAAATAGGAGCATGCTCTTATCTATGGCAAGTACCTGAGATAAGCTTGTGCCACGGAATGCTCTTTACAGTATTTAATGCCGCTTAATGGATTTTTCATCCGTGTCTGTAGCTTTCAGCCACTACAACTTGCTTTGATATTGCTCATGGAATAAAACCTATTATTTTCTCATTGTGAAAGTCCTTTTATGCACAGTGTAATTGGTACTTAACATTCACTTCACAGTCTGGACTGTAAGCTCCCAGTGGACCAACCGATCTCTCACTAGCCAGCTCCATCTGTTTCCAAATTTGTGTTGGAATCCCAGGAACAGACAGGAGGCGTCTTCCACCACTGCGGGTGCTTACTTGGGAAAATATCTCAAATTCCTGGGAGCCACATATAATAAAACTTTATAAATCAAGAGCTTTTCCAAATTCTAGCACCAACTGTTTAAGTATCTAAATGACCAGATGTTTACAGTTCCAGGCTGAATGGTTTTCATTTGCATTTGCCTCTTTGCTTGCATAATACCTGTTTGTTGCTTTTGTTTATGTCTTTATTGCATTTATATCCCATCTTCTCTCCAAGGAGCTCAGGGTGGTATACATACCTTTCCTCATTCCTGTTTTATCCTCACAAGATTTTTGAAATGTGGGTTGTAAAACTAGTTCTTACTTTAGAATTTACAGTTTGTGGAGAATACCCCCAGAGAATTTTCTAGCAGAGTATATTTTCTAGAATATTCTAGAATATGTCTACTGTAAAAGGTTGATGAGACTGGACTTTCTCTTGAAATCCATCAATGTAGATTTTTATTGCTGAAGCAGAAACTGTTACCCAAGGTTTCAGTTTTTGGGATGTGGAAGTGAAGGGATCCCATGTCACTAAATTTAGGTTGGCCCCACAAGTTTTAATATATTTGAGCTTGTGTGTGGTAAAGTTTGCCTTTAGGGAAAACATTGGTATTGATAGGTGGGCTCTTCCTCAACAATTTTAATTTGTGTTGCAGATAAACTCAACTGAGAAGAACACAATTGTGATGTTGCTGCAGAAGATTCATAGAAAAAATTTCTGGATGATCATTGACTGACGGCTTTGCCTGATGTGGTTTAGTGAGCATCACAATAGCCAGAACAAGTTGTTCTACATTCCTTTATTTGAATTACCAGGTAGAGGTCTTTGTTTTATTTTTGTCCTTAAATTAAGCTGTGCTCTGAGATGTGCTTGTAGCTAAAGTAGATTTATAACCAGTAATAAAAGTCTGCTGTTGTCATACTCCCAGTTTCTTTTATAGTAAATCTTTTAAAAAGATAACTATAAGTCTATATTACTCTGGGCAAACACTCTTTCTGTATAATGGTAGGGTATACCTAATATAATTTTCTCAATAGTAATTGCATGGGTGGAACCAATCTTAAATATCTTGAATAAATTTACGTAGGAAAAATGTCTACAGATAATGAAAACATGTTCTCTGTAGGTGCACCTGTCTCCTGAGGTATAAGCTCTTTATACTCCAAAGCATGTTGTGTTCAAAACACACAACTTAATTAGGATTCTTACTGCAGTCTATAATCCCCTCTTTGTCAACGCAGGAGGCAAATGTTTTGTGGACAAGTCAAAGCCTATTTGGATTTATTTCCATGAATAGGTAACTCTGATCCCCATATAACTGATAAAACTGTAGCATTCCATGTAATTGGAAATCTTGCCATTTTTTAAGCAATAAAGGCATATTGCCTTGCTGGTATTTTTGTAAATTGTCATCTACATGTAGGAACCATTTTCCTTAATGTTATTGGGCAGGGGTGGCCAAATTCATAAGCCCGGAAGGGGAGGGTGAGAAGTGTGTTTTAACTGGGTCTGTTTGTGCCTGCCATCCACCCTTCCAATTCCCCTTCCTCGCCCATCTCCTCCCTCCTGTCTGGCTTGCTCTCCTGATTTGCCAGCCGCCACCTCTGCTCCTAGGGGAATCTTCTTCCCCAGGGATGGGGTCAGGACATCCTTGACACCCCCTCCCTCTCTGTGGTGTCAGGTGGCCCCAGAGCAGCTTTGGGTGAGGGCCCTCCTCAAAATCACTGCTTGAACTATTCTCATCCCTCAAATTGAGACTGGGGCCCAGTGGCAGTATGTCAGGCTCCTCCTTTACATCATTGCCCAAACTGCTGCTACCTTCCATCCTGGGGTCATCATCTTCTTCCTCCTCTTGACACACTCTGCCAATCACATCCTGCCCCCAGCAGAGTCATGGAGATCACAACACTTGGTAGCAAGTTTAGTACTTAGGCAGTAATGTGGAAACACACGGCCAATTCACATTAGGAAATAAATCCTATTGATATCTTATATATCACGTTTTTTGTCCTTTTCTGTTCTGACTAAATGTTTCTGAGATAACCCCTCAACCATGTTTTGGTGTGTTATTTTAATCTGAATGTAGGAAGACAGACGAACCATCAAAGATTTAAAAAGGTGGTTAGAAATGGAGTCATTGCACCATTTTTTGACTTCATTTCAGATCACTTTGATTTGCGTTCGTCACAACATTCAACATGTCATGGAACCGTCTAGACACAATGCGGCACATTTCTGTAATGTACATTATGTACTGGATTATCTTTTCAGTTAGGGAATAGCACTGCACTCTCATAACCTAGTCTTCCGTTAACATTCATCTGGCAGCAATTCCTGCTCACTTTGTTCCTGTTGAAAGCTAATCAGGTTTCTCTTATTGCATGAAGCAACTTACAGAATTGACTCAGGCTTCCTCCTGTTCAGACTTCCTGGCCTAAGAGGATGCTTCATGTTCTGTCACCATTGATGACTAAACAGTCTGAACCAGTAGCAACATGTTTAATGGATTATCTCACCATCAAGGTTGCGGTTTTGAAGACAATCATCTCAGTGAGAAAAGTGTATGGAAATGATTGTGCTTCATTGTGGTCTGCAATTCTTGATGGTGCATAAGAACTGCTTTGCATTAAGGCCTATTTTGGAATTACTACCATATTCATTTCACATTAAGCAAACCACAGTTTTGTCAATCCTCTTTTCAAATCCTTCAGATGAGCAGAAGTGTGAATTGCATTCATTAGATGTCCATACGGCCATTTGATTTTTACTTGCATTGCACTTGTGAGTTTAGAAGAAGAGGTGCTAAATTTCATTGACTGTTCAAGAAGGAGTAGAGCTTTTTGAGCTTCTTCCCAGACCCTTGCTAGGTTTATTATTTCTGGAGATTCACACATCCTCCACAAGAAGCTCAGCCATCTTCAGCACTGCAGACATGTGTCTCAGTTGCAGCTGTCTGTATGCCAGCAAAGTGGAAGTGGCCTCATGATGTTTTCTCTAGCAGAATGCAATGGCCATTGAGGGCAGAAATTAAACCAGGGTTGGAAGAGCAGTGTTGCAGGGTGATGGACTTCTATTCTCTCTGCTCAGTAGGGAATGCTATAGTCCTCCCATTTGTGGGATTGCACGCTTACTGGGAAACTGCTGTTGTGCAGTCACTTAGCCAGCCCTCCTCCCTGGTTTAAAGGCTGCAGATACCATTGATGCACACCTGCAGCATTAGGAAGAAGCCGAACAGGTTTTTTGGCAGGCAAGCTTGGTGGACAAAATGCCAGTTAAAGGGAGGGATGGAGAGCCTCATGCTCAAAGTTCTAGGCATTTCTGAGATTTGGCCTGATTCGTATGGGATTTGGCCAAAGAACAGCAGTTACTGGTAATCGCAATTTCTGTTTTACTATATTGAGCCACTCATGGACTGGAAATTTCAAGCCTGTTTTTGTATATTGATCAGATTGTGGATGTGAGACCTGTGGTTTGGATTTGCACACAATGATGTTTGTGGCGATGCTGAAGCACAAGTAAATATCCTCATTGCCAGGGAAAACAGTAACTTTCAGATTGGCTGCAAGGCTGGTAAAGAAGTGGGTGGATTGGAGCATGCAGCTAAAGTCAGGATGTGGCCTGTGAAATGAGTAAGGAGGTAGCCAATGTGGTGCCCTCTCAATGTAGTTGGGCGCCCACCTGTATGCTGAAGCTCAGTCTTGAAACTTTGCCTATGAGAGAGAGGTTTACTGTCCATTTACTGCCAGTGGTGTCTGTTTCTTTATTTCTTTGTTGTCTTCTCCTACACATGGGGAGTTGCTTATGTTAATGAATATAAATTAGGTAGTGAGAGTGGAGAGGTTTCTGTGCTTTAACCTCAATCATTAGAATGATGAAAGTATTCTCCCTCCCCTTTCCCCCCTTCTTTCCATTCCAGGATTTTAAGGATGGATTATTTTCGAGCCTTCACTTTTCTCTTTATGCTGATATTATCCAGAGGCGTCACGGCAGACACAGAGAAGAAAACCCCTGATTCAGGACTAGAAATCTGTATCCTTCTTTCATTGCCTTGATTTTTGTCTGTGAAAGTGGGGTGTAACTGAGAGAGTGTTGTTTGTTAGGGGGCCCTTTTGTGCTTAGCAAGGGTGGAGAAAGGGAGTGGATTTGTAAGCCTTGGGAAAACATGTAGATTGGTACATGTGCATGTAAAAGTATATAAACTGCAAAAGGGTACGCATAGATACCACAAGGGGCATTCTGAAGCACTAGGCTGGGAAAAGCTCATCTGAAAGGCCCATGTGAATTAAAATGTCTCTGCCTGGTGACAAAAGGACATCAGTCACTGCCAGGTGAACCTCCTGGGAAGAGCATTCCAATGTTGACGCTCCACCGCTGCAAAGTCCTCTCTTGCATCCACAGCTGTCTAACTTCCAGACCCTTTCAGCTGCTAAGATAGGCAGAGGGGACCCTCTTGGTAGTTCCTCCACCTTCAGAGACTTGGGGATGGGGGTGGCATGGCGGATAAGACATTCTCTGTGGCAGCCCCTAAGTTGTGGAACTCCTACCCCAAAGAGGTGTGTCTGGCACCTTCATTTTGCTAGTGAAGTCTCCAAAGACAGAGCCAAAGAGGCCGCAAGTCAGGCATGCCTTTTATTCTAAATGTCCCGTCTTGCCCAAATACTCTTAAAGGAATTACCAACCGTTTCACCCTTGGGCCTGGTGTATTTTTCACAGATATGCAGTGTTGTACTGTGTGAGAAGTATAACGACCTTGTCCTTCCCAAATAAGCTATGTACCCCAATACCAACACTCTTAAAAAGAGAGAGAGAGAGAGATATCTCATCCTGGCTCAGTAATGTCAAATAGGCTTCACTTCCTTCCTAGCACACTCAACTTTTCCCTCCATACTCCCGTATGAAAGCCATTCTTCACATGATCTTCATCAAGTTGGAAAACATCACTGTGAAATAGATGGATTCTTTATGCTGACACGGTGATTGCAGCACGGCACGTCACATGGTTCTTCCTCTGGGCAAAAAGTTTCTCTGCTCTTTCTGTTTCAGGAGGGGTTGTATTTTTCTCTCTCCTTGACTCTCCCTTGCTTTTAATTGGTAATGTGAACCCTTGTCATTTGTATTTCCCTCTGGATTTATGCTGTCATCCTCCATAGATTCTAGTTTACAGCTGCCAGGCCACCGAGAGCAGATATTCTTTGCAGTCTCCGTAAACTTTATTTATTGTCATTGGCTTTTCCTCAAAGAAACTGGATGCAGTAGTTAAAAGAAGCCTGGTCCCTTGTAAGGGCTACTTTGATGGAGTGGGCCCCAGATCTCCTATTGCCTTCCCTCTCTGTTCTTAAACTTAAAACTTTTTAAAAAATGGTTCAGAGCCATCATCCATACATAGAAATTAGCATATACACATTTTATGCAAAGTCCCCAAGTCTTTTTATATACCTAACAATGCCCCAGGGTGAAGGGCAAAAAAGACGCTGGGATTGTGCTGTGGGTTGTGGGGAGGGGAACATGGGGCAAGAGTCTGGATGTTCTGTAGCACATGGTATCCTTGACCAAGTTTCAGATAAGAAGCTGTTCGAAGTGAAACGCAAAGACCAGATGAATGCGTTGAAGAACCTGATTGAGCTCAACGATGTGAACCAACAATACAAGATCATAGACATCATGCTCAAGGGTCTTTTCAAAGTGAGCCTTGCCTAACAGAGCGCAGGATTTATTTATTTTTAGTTATGGGGTGTTAGATAATCTTAAAAGCAGTGTGGGGGGCCTAAGAAGAATAGTGTAGTGTCTTAGTCAACAATGCCTCTTTACTAGAAAAGGTTGAGGTGGTGGTGAGGCAGAGACTTGGCACTATGACCACCTCACAATTCCAGTGAATTGCTGGTGAATGTAGCAGCTGCCACTCATTCCAGACACAATTGGTTGTGAGGGGAGGGGAGATGGTACCTCTTAGGGTCTGCTGGTTTTAAATCTACTGTGGGAAGATATCCTAGGATGGTCTAGGCCTTACCTTAGGCACCCTCACCAAGTGCTTTCTTACACTTCCATCTGCAGAGTAATAATAATAATAATAGTAATAATAATAATAATAATTTTATTTATACCCCGCCCTCCCCAGCCAAGACCAGGCTCAGGGCAGCTAACAACTAGTAATAAAAACAAATTGATTAAAATACAACTTAAAAACAAGATTAAAATACAACATTAAAACATTAAGATGCAGCCTCTTCACAGGAGGAGAAAGGAAAAAAGAAAGAGGGGGGAGGAAATCAAATTGTTTCTAAGCCAAAGGCCAGGCGGAACAACTCTGTCTTACAGGCCCTGCGGAAAGAAATCAGATCCCGCAGGGCCCTGGTCTCATGAGACGGCGCGTTCCACCAGACCGGAGCCAGTGTTGAAAAGGCCCTGGCTCTGGTTGAGGCTAATCTAACTCCCTTAGGGCCCGGGACCTCTAGGGTGTTGCTATTTATGGACCTTAAGGTCCTCCGTGGGGCATACCAGGAGAGGCGGTCCCATAGGTACAAGGGTTCTAAGCAGGTAGTGACCATTTTAGGTGTGTCCAATTGATGCACAACTGCCGATGCATGGGTCCTTTTGGACCCAGAAAAGGATGGAATGGAGGCAGAACGGGTTTATGCGCACCTCTGCTGATGTGCATGGCAGCGAGGAATGGAACCCCATGCAAAATGGTCACCGCCTGTATGTATGTAGAAGAGCATTTTCAGCACCTGCTCTGTAAAAATAGATTGCCTTACACTGGAGATTTGCCCAGTGAATGGGTCTGTACATTCAGGACCAGCATGAGATCTTAGTTGTTCTTCTGGGCTGGTATTTGGTTGGGTTTAAATGAATAGCTGAGGTATTATATTAGACTAGGTACTTGAGAAGTGATTTGCAGCTTATTGATGGTACCATCACATCGTATGGAGAAGGTGGTTGTGGCTTCATACAGTTGCTGTTTGTCTGTGGCCCTCCACCTGGTGCTGTGTGATGTAACTGTGTCGCAGCACAAATGTTCCTGTGTGTTTTGTGCTTGCTACAGCCCAGCATGTTGAAACCAGGCTCGGTCCAGGAACTGCAGCTGTTGGTTCCTCCACAAAAATGATGTGAGGTGTTTTGAAGGGCTGGGATATTCATTTTCACAATTTGGTTTCCTGGCTTTTGAGGTTGTTATTTCCCCCAAGTTTCCTCGTCTGTCAGGGCTGTGTCAGATGGGCATTTGTAGCAAAGCAGAAGAGGTGGGGGTGTGCGGCTGAGAAGAGGCTGTTGCTGGCAGCACAGGTGTGGGAAAGAGATGTTTTTGGCAGGAGCTGATATCAACCATGTCTGCTTTCTGTTGTGATGTGCAGGTTCTTGAAGACTCGCGGGCTGTACTTATAGCAGCAGATGTCCCTCCAGATGGGCCGTTCCCTCAGGATGAGAAGCTAAAGGATGGTGGGAGCTCTTTGCTTTATAATCCCGATTTCTCCATCCATCATTCTGTAGCCGTTAAGTTTGTAACAATGAGCTGTTCTGGCATTACAGCTCTCATTGCCATTTTGGCGAGTCTTGCTTAGCCACCCCTGTCACTTCTGTTCTGGTGTGTCATCATTTCTGACATTTGCAAAGGTCCTGGGATGGGAACAGAGCCAAATGAGGCTACATAGCATATGGTACATGAAGCAGAACAGAATCTTATTATTTCGCCTGTGCATATAATGGAAAGTTAACACTCGTAAGGCTGGTCAGTATCATTAAACAGGGACGTGTGGGTTCATTCAGATTGATAGCCAGTTTCTCCCCACCCCTGGCCGGAATCTGCAACTGGAACCCTTGGTTTTGTGACTGGACTAAATGTATGCAGATTTGCATTGTCTCCAGATAGGTACATTAATTTGCAATTTGAGACTGGCTGGTTATGTTTCCGGTCACTTTTAAAAAATGTTTGTTGAGCAAAGAAAAATTAAGAGAGTGGAAAAGGAAGGGCAATTGAACCTATGAGGGCAGCCAGACTTCAAGCTATTGCAGCATGAAAATGGTAGGCACTTGTATTTTCATAACTGTGGAGAAGCAGAGATTCCAATTCTTTTGCCCAAGGTACTGATTTAGTATATTAAGGTATCCTACCTTGTGCTTTTGGCTGGTGTTTTTTGGCCATGCAGATTTCCAGAATCAAATCCTCATTTAAACTGTTGATGCCAGCCACTTAGACAATGAGCAGTAGTAGCCTCCCCCCCACCCACAATGCTACTGCCATCAATATCTGTAATGAAGGGAAGGATATAGTTTTAATAGTTTTCCTTTGCACTGATCACAGGTAGCCTGAACCCACCTGGAATTCATTCTCTTATTATAATTTTGAAAATACTATGCGACTCCTGTTTCCTTTGAATAGCTGTAGGAAAAATTATGTCAGATTGAATGACACACTACTTTGGGTTCCTTGCCAGATTTGTGGGCTGCTAACTTGCTTTCTGGATTTCTGAAGTTCACAGATATGGATGTGAGCATATTAATCTGTCCCACCAATATTTTATTTTCAAATGCTCTGTACATAAGGTTGAGCCCTCTTTTCCTGTATTCATAAACTTGGAATAAAATACAAAACCCTTTTCTGTACAATCACTAATATAGATTAAAGGTAAAGGTACCCCTGACTGTTAGGTCCAGTCGCGGACAACTCTGGGGTTGCGGCGCTCATCTCGCTCTATAGGCCAAGGGAGCCGGCATTTGTCCGCAGACAGCTTCTGGGTCATGTGGCAAGCATGACTAAGCCACTTCTGGCGAACCAGAGCAGCGCACGGAAAGACCGTTTACCTTCCCGCCAGTGTGGTACCTATTTATCTACTTGCACTTTGACGTGCTTTCGAACTGCTAGGTTGGCAGGGGCAGGGACCGAACAACGGGAGCTTACCCTGTCGTGGGGATTCGAACCGCCAACCTTCCGTTCGGCAAGCCCTAGGCTCTGTGGTTCTATTCTGTTCTGCCCTCCCTTCTCCTCACTCACATAAGCAATAGGAATGGTTAGAGTATGTTGAGCTGGTAAGCAGCCTGCATTTGGATTCCATGTTTATTCTCATGGAATTTGTCTGATCTCTACCAGCGGCAAAACTCCTGATTTCTCATTTGTGGCTCTTTACCTCTAGCATATTCCCATGTGGTGGAGAACACTGCATTTTTTGGTGATGTAGTCCTGCGTTTTCCCAAGATAGTACACCATTACTTTGACCGCAACTCCAACTGGAACAACCTGATTCGCTGGGGAATTGGCTTCTGCAATCAGACAGGTGTATTTGACCAAGGTCCGCACTCACAAGTCCTCGGATTGGTAAGGCGGTGTGCTGGTTTGACTTCTCCTCTGATGTTGTTGGCCTCTGATAATGGGTTGGCGATATGGGATAAAGGAATATGAGTTGAGGAAAACCAAGATTCTAAGGGTTGCTTCAGTCGTTTCAGTATCTGTATATGGAGGGTGCTCTTGTGTAGGAACTAGCATGAAGCTTGCATAAAGATGGTAAAATACGACTTATATGTGCATTTCACACTAAGTGTGCACACTGAGTAGTAATGATTTTTGCTTCTCAGCAATAGTATAATCCATTCATACCTGTGTTGTTTCTTTATTTATTGGATTTTATAAACAAGAATAATGTTATACAAATAAGTATACCAAGTTTTCTCATGTCACTTGTATATCACAAAAATAGCATAATAAATGTGGAAAAATATCTACATGTTTCATTATTAGTGATCAGTATGTAAGTTCTTGATTCATGAATTGGTTTAAACCAACCATAGGCAAATTCGGCCCTCCAGATGTTTTGGGACTACAACTCCCATGATCCCTGGCTAACACGACCAGTGGTCAGGGATGATGGGAATTGTAGTCCCAAAACATCTGGAGGGCCAAGTTTGCTTATACCTGCTTTAAACAATTAGGAAGAAAAGAGGAGGAGGGGGAATGATGAGTGGGGTGGGGTGGTTATGCTTCTATTCTTCTACTTTGGGGGGCGTTGTGCCAGCATTACTTGTATGGGTTCTCTTACTATTCACTTGTTGTACTTCCTTGGTGGTGCATATATGCGTTGTTGACCTGCATGACGGATCTGCACAATGGTCACATGCTAGTTTCTGCAGGGAAGTTTTCCATGTCAGAGTTCTGTGATGTGCAATCCCGTATTAGCCGTATGGCTGCACATTTCTGCATCTTGGTCTCTGATAGGCTGCTTTAGCTCACAGCAACCCTTTATGCCATGCTACCTTTGTGCGTAGCCTATGCTGGTCCCTGATTATTTACACAGCAAGTGAATGAATTGCAAGATCAGTGGTTCAGCCCACAAGGGACATCAAAACTTCTTGCACTTGCAGTACCCTTAATTTGGGAGGGATAGTTTTTTCACATTTGGGGGAATTTGCACTGAACTACCAAATGAGGCTGGGAAGCTTCAGTGGCGGGTGATGTAGTTTCAGGAACTGAGAAGCAGGCAGGAGGGTTGAGAAGATTACAAGACATGTGAATGAAGCTGATCTTCACTATTTTTCTTCCGCAGATGGCTCAAGAGCTTGGAATAAGTGAGAAATCTCCAGAATACCGGAACCCCTTTAAAACAGACAACTCTGAAGTAAGATAATAAAGCCATTAGTGCACCCTGCCTGTTTTTACCTATTCTGGCCATTGGGTTGCTGACACCTTTCTGGGACTTGGCAAGGGAAGAAATGGGCAGCACTGCTTCATGATGGATATGTGGTAATCCCTAGGCACAACTAGCTGGTAATAGTGACTCTGTTCTCCGCAGCAACTTCCAGTGTGGAAATCTTGTGCAGCCAGCAAAATGCACACTTGGTTGCATGTTTGGCTGACAGTTCATATTGTTACCTCCAAAGGGAAATTGAAAAGGGAAGCCAGCGCACCTGCACAACCTGTAGAAGTTCCCCTTCTGACGTGACAACCCAGCACTGCAGCTGGATGCAGGCACTGACCATGCGCTCAACTTGGCCACACAGAAATCTCACCTGCAGCTGCCCATAGTGGCCCTGCTCAGTTGTGTTTGGTACTTGATGCATGTTGCATCAAAGGCAGCTGCAGATGCCTATTTCTTTCTCTGTCTCTTTCATATCTGGACTGATTTAGCTGCTTTGCAAAGCAGATTGCCCCTGGAAATAGGTTTTTGGGTAGAATCATTATCATAGCTCAGGACATGAGAGCTGTACCTATTGACACCTTTCCTAGTTTTTTGTTCCTGCTAATGCAGATTTGCAAATAATGCCATACATGTTATTAGCAAATAAAAGTGTTTGCTGACATAGATATGTGTGGCATAGTTGTGGGGGTTTTTTTTAGAGTGCCAGAATTTATTTATTTTATTTTATATTCCACTTTTCCTCCAAGGATCTCGAAGTATTGTACATGGTTCTCCCCCCCCCCCCCCTGCAAAAACACACACACCTCATGTCATCCTCACAAAAGCCCTGTTAGGTCAGTTCAGTTGTGAATGAGAGACTGGTCTATGGTCACCCAGTGAACCCTGATCTCCCAGGTCCTAGTCCAACACTGCAGCACAAAGCCTCTTTATCTTTCTTTTATTCACAGAAGTAACTGAGGCACTTGACTAGGGTTCTGCAGGTAGCTCCATGACATAATCAAGAGTTGACTTTGGAATCCTAATAAGTTCTCTGTTCTGGTGATTATTGGGAACCCCCTTTTCCATAGAGATGCCATTTCCAACGCACAGCAGTCGTGCAGATCCAAGAAGACTATCCCCATTAATTGTGGATGGTCTTATATAATCTAAAGCCAAATTCATGTCTCCTGAATCCAAGTCCCTGAAACTACAGATATGAAAAACAGGTGTAAGTGGCAGGAGGAGGTGTAATTGGCTAACTGTGAGGCTTGTGCGCAGAACTGTCTCTTTGTTCCCACGTGGCTGAGCTCATCCTGTTCCCTGTCAGTTTTTCCCCAGTGCGGACACATTCCAGAAGGCTCTCCGGGAGGAAGAGAAGCGAAGGAAGAAAGAGGAGAAGCGGAAGGAGATCCGCAAGGGGCCTCGCATCTCCCGCTCGCAGTCGGAGTTGTAATGCCGCCACCTGCTCCTGTCGCCGTGACTTGCCCTGGGCGGGAGATGGAAGCTGCTGGGACAGGCGCATCCCAGTCCCTTGGTGACCTCAGGAAAACGCCAGGATGTTGCGGTTTTGTTTTGTAAGGTTTTGGAAGTTTGTTTCTTCTTTCAGCAAGACGTTGGCTAACAACTGGATTGAGCTGTGGGAAGCGCCCCAGGCAGAGATTGCGGTCTTTGAGCACATCTTCCTTTACGGGAAGGCTTTTTCGAGTAACTGGAATGTACAGAGTTTGTCAGAGGCTGTTCCTCATGTCTCTGTGTATTTTTGTTTCATGTGGCTTTTGCCAGTTTGTAACGCTTAGGGAGAGGGGCGGCGAAAGGGAAGTTCTCTGGCTCATGCCACCTCTGCAGTTCATAACACGGGAGGTTGTGAATTTTTGTGCAGTCAGAATGGTAAGGTGACACAGAGTTGCAAGATTAACTTGAGAGGGCAGCAGAACAACCTTCAAAAAGTTAAGGGTTCTAAGAGTTATGGGTTAAGGACATAGATTCTTTGGGATTATTCACGCACTGACAGAGTACTCCTTTTGAATGTACCTAGGATACGTCAAAGAGGTGCTGTTATTAAAATGCTGTAATAATCCACACTCCTTTCTGGTTCTATGGTGTCAAAGTCTTCCTCTTTTTCCACAAGGCTGTTAAACCATTTTTTCTCATAAAAGAGGAGGAGGACGGGAATTCATGTGGTTAATTTTGGCTTGAGAAGATGAACAGCACGGTCGGGTCGTCATCAACGGGCACTTGCACTTGACAATTTTGCCATATTGTACTGGTCTGCTGCAACAAAAAGAACAAAGACTTTTGTGGCACTTTCAAGACTTAACACATTTATTGTTTGTCATCAACGGTGCCACTACTGCACAATGGGAAATTACTGAAACATTCAAGGAGATGGGAGATTTCATTCCCCTTCTTTATGGTGAAGGGAACTTATCTGCTCATCTTTGTGAGACACTAGAAGAGCTAGAGAGAAGTGATTATGTAAATTTCTTCAGCTCCTATTGTCCAGTGGGTACAGAGTGGAACTGCTGTGTCCATAATTGCTGACTCTTGACTGTTTCAGTACATCCCCATCCCTCAGTTAATGGTGCCGTTGCAATCTTGGTGATGACCTTTAATTTGAAATGTCAAGATGAGATACTCACTTGCCACTGTTCTTACTCCGCGGAAAAGCAGACAGTCTGACAGTGTAGATTTTGTTCTCTCAGTTCTTCTTCTCTGCTTGCCTATCAATTGTGTCTTTATTACATGGTCAGTGAAATTCTGAGGGAATTGTCCTTCCCACCCAGTCTACTGCCTTATTGCTCCACAGGAACAAGCTGCCTTTTTTCTTGACTTTTTCAAGCATTCCATTTAGGTTTGGACCTGGAGCTAAGTTCGTTTTGGATTCCAGCTGTACTGTACTTGCTCTCATAGTAAAGGCCAGCCAGCCTTGCCCACAGTATGGTCAGTGTTCCCTTTTAATTCCCTCTACTGATTTCTCCCTGGCCTGCTGACTTGTAGGCCTGTATACTGCAGGCATTCAGCATGAAGTCACTGTGCAGTTTGCCACAATGGGTAGCTCTTGTTCAAGACTGGGATAGATTTACACCAGCAAGATTATCCCCAAACACTGATTAACTGGAGTATTGTATTTCCTCTAAGTGTGATGGCCCCTCACTGTCATGAGTAGCGCTATAACTTGGCACACTACTTGTCAAGATTGGTTTGGACCAATCTTGCCAGTGGCGGATTAATTTGTGGGAAAGGAGGGTTGTGGTTTTTTTAGGGGACATTTCAGTTTGACTTGCTGCCTTTGGGCTGTTTTACAAGGTTAGAGATGGTGACGACTTTTATTATCAAAATTACATTTGCTTTGGTTTTGGATATGTATTTAAATGGACTTTGCTTTTCTTGAATAAAACAGAAAATTGTAAAAAAAATATGCAAACATTTGTCACTGGCTTGTGAGGCATGGTTCTTGATAGCATGGGAAATACTTTCTACGATTGTCAATGAAGACACTCAAATTCAGGACGAAAGGGAGAAACGTGCTAAGAGGAAGGCACGCTTGGCAAATCCACACTGTGATCAACTCCCGCCCGGAAACCAATGTCCCCACTGTGGAAGGATGTGTGGATCCAGAATTGGCCTCCACGGTCACTTACGGACTCATTGTTAAAACCGTGTTTATGGAAGACAATCTTACTTGGCTATGAGTGATCGCCAAAGAAGAAAAGACAGACTCTCTTTAATGTGTGACGTAAAAGCAGGACTGTTTCAATGTTGTTTTCTTGGCTGGAGATGAAGGAGCAGGTTTTTCAGTTCCAAATACATGTAGCATTTCTAGAGATGGTTTTCTAATTAGTTTGCAACATCAAACACCTGCAACAAATACCCAGAGCTGATCATTTCTCTCTAACATTGCCCAATCCTAAAGTTTACAGAAAGCTGCTTTTTACCATCTAGCTCAGTATTGTCCACACTGACTGGAAGTAGCTTTGTAGGATTTCAGGCAGGGAGCCTCTCCCAGTCCTCCCTGAAGATGCTGTGGATAGAACACAGAACATAAGAACATAAGGGATGTGTGTGTGTGTGTCCACCACAAAATGCCCTCGGATTACACTGTAAACTTTACACCATATGAAACAAGGAGGAAACTAAAGCTATTTTGCATGGAAATTTACCCTAGGACATAGAATAGTGACAGAAATTCTAATTTAGGGAAACTTTCTTCAGTTAGCCACCTTTTTGTTTTTATCTTTGCTCACTAATATATTAACTGAACACTCAAAACTTGTGGTAAGCGTTCCTGAATTCCATCTTGCCCACTTCCTTTAATCTGAAAGGCCAAGGATGCCGTCCAAAACACATGAGCTTTAATGTTGTGTAATATATGGGGATGGAACATCCATGAATTAATCATTCAAGGGTATTAGATATGGCCAGTATCCTTGGTTTTCTATCTTCAGTATGGCTCTGTGCCGCTGCTCCTCACATCAAACACAACTTTTTGTATCCTGTTGACTCTGTAAAACTAATGCAGCACTGCTAAGCAGATACAAGAAGAAACTTAATCCACTGGTGCTTGGTGAAGTGTTGGCATCAACTTTTCTTCTTGAAGCCACATCTGAGAATGTGAACACGCTCCATTTATTACTTTCAATCCCTATTTAAACCTGCACTGCCACCTCTTGAATAATCCAGTGAAAGTATGGCACTATTTATTTGGATAATTGATTGAGAAGCAATGGTGAAAGTGGGAGAGAAGCAACAGATGCAGGACCACAGAATAAGATTTTGTGCATTGTAGGACTTAACACTTATCTTTGAGTTCTAGAAAAAACAGGCAATCCCCTCCTATCAGTGCTGAAGGGAAAGGTCAAGAGCTGTTTTCACAATGACACTCCTCAGCTGCTTCCTGTAACCTTGGAGAAACACGCAATCATGGATCATTTCTGGATAATGCATGTATAATGTGATGTTTGTTTTAAAAGTGTTTGTGCATAGGAAAAACACTGTATTCCTGGCCTTGGCACAGAAAGCTATAACTCTGAAATGCATATATAGACAACTGAAAGAGACCATACCATTGACAAATCTAACATGTGAAGTGTCTTTGAATGGATGCTTAAATAAGATTTAAATCCTTAGAATACTGAGGAAAAAATGAGATGGAAATATTAGGTTCCATACTAAATACCTTGCTCAAGATGCTCCTTTTTTTTTAATGGGCTGGGAAAGTGCACATGTAAAGATTTGCCGATCACTCTGTAGCCTTATGAGGCTTTGCCCTCGGGTGGGAAAAATATTGCGCCCGGGAAAGGGAAGTGGGAGTCAACAGACACTCAAGGAATAGTTTCGGAGAAAAAGGTTTTATTTCTACCATCCATGAACTGGTAGAAGGAGCAAGTGTGATAAGTCACAAAAAGCATGCACCGAGTTCACAGTCATGTGCACAGAGTTTATATACCCCTTTCTAGTTCCCTCCCTCTTTCTCCTCCTTTTTCCAGGAGTCCTGCCCCATGAGTTCCTCTGAGCATGAACAGAAAGCTGTCTTGGGACTATTCCCAGGAAAGGGGGGGGGGTGAGAAGCCAAGGGGTTTTCAGCATGTTCAGATATTTTTCAATCTCTTGTTCTGTCATGGTTCCCGGACAGAAAGCAAGTTGCAATGTGGTTCTTTAGCAAGGCCAGAAGGCATGAGAAAAGCCTGAGAAACAATGGACTGTTCTCTACCTTTGTTACAGCAGAGCGGAATGTTTCTGATGCTTAGCTGCTGAGAAAATGATTTTGAAAAGCTTTGAGAAGCTTTGAGCCTGCTTTGGTGGGGGGTGACTTTGGGCCTAGGTGAGGTCACATGTCCTCACCTTCCTTCATCGTAGCCAAGTAAGATTGTCTTAACAGTGAGTCCGTGAGTGACTGTGGAGGCCAATTCTGGATCCACTCGTCCTTCCACAGTGGGGACATGGGTTTCTGGGCAGGAGTTGATCACGGTGAGGGTTTGCCAAATGTGCCATCCTCTTAGCTCATTTCTCCCTTGCGTCCTGAGTTTGTGCTTCTTCAAAGTCCATGACATCTTTGGTAAAGGCTATTCTCCAGTTGGAGCACAGTGTCTAATAGCACCAGCTGTAGGAGTGAGCAATTTGTCATATCTAACAAATAGAGCACCCAGTATGGAATTGCATCCCCATAAAGACCCATCATGGTCTAGAAAGACTTGACTTCTCTTCTCAAGCTGAAACCTGTAGTGAAGTTGATTTTATTACTGGTACTTATGCATAATTCTATTTGGAAAAGTAAGCCTAGAGCCACTTGACCGAAACTGTCAATGCTCAATCCTGAAGGCTGAGTTTTGACTGCCACGATTTGTTCAAAACGTTTGTGCAAAGGAGGTAAGTAAATCATCCATTTCGAACTGCAGTGATGAAATGCAGACTTCCAGCCCCACTCCCCTTTGCTTAACACCCAGACCGACGAAGAGACCTGGATAACTCGAAAGCTTGCTCCTTATTTTGGCATTTTGACCGTTCCTTATAAAGGTATTGCCTGACTGTGGATGTTAGGACTTCCCTCTACGGGACCGGCGGCACACTTCGTTTTTGGTTTGCTTGTGCGGCGCACGGTGTCACAGTCTAGTACGGCGGCGATCCCGTTCCTCTGCTGGAGGGACGGAGGGGCGCCCTGTCACTCTCAAGTTCAAACCCGAACACGAGTTAGATCTCCGCCTCCTTATGCATATTCAAATCCAGCGAGGCGGGCCGCCCGGGAGGGGATTGCCCGGCCGCACGCTAACGAAAGCTGCTGATCGCTGACGCGCCATCACACCACGAGCCGCTCTGCCCGCTGATTGGCCGGCGGGGACCTGGTCTCATTGACAACAAGCCCAGGCCGCAGCGGTGGCTCCTCGCAGGTGGATGGGCGGAGTAGGCGGAGGCTCGGCCAAGATGGCGCCGCCGCGCGGGGCAGGGAGCCTCGGGTCCCTGAGCTGAGGCAGCGCCGCCTGGCCGAGAAGGGGTTAAGGCGCTGGGTGTCACCCCGGCCGCTCCCTGGGACGGGCTGCTGACTCGCGGGCGGCGGCGGCGGTGGAGCCGGTTGCGCCTCGCCGGCGATGGAGAGCGGCGAGCTGAGCAGCATGGAGACCATGGAGACCCTGACGGAGCTCGGCGACGAGCTCACGCTGGGCGATATCGACGGTGAGTGCGCGCGGGGAGGGGAAGGAAGGCGCGCCCGGCCTGCGCTGGGGCCGAGGCGCCGCCGCCGCCGCCGCCCGTGGATGCCCCCTTGCCGCGGGGAAAGAGGGCTGTCGCCACAGCGGCGCCAGCCAGCTCCTCACCGCGAAGTGCCTGGAGGACGGAATAAGCCTGGCCGGATGGGCTGGCAGGTGTCGCACAAGATGCGTGGCGACAGCCATGGTTGTTTTCACGCTCCTCACCCCCCTATGGCTCTCCTCCCTCCTCCCCAAATTCACTGTTCAAGAGAGGGCGAAAGGTTCCTCAGGGGGATGCGCGCGCGCTGTGGACTTTTGACAGGATTCCCATGGGACATCCCCCCCCCCCCGTGCGGTGCTTCCTCGCGAGCAAGGCCCGCTATGCAAGCGCTGCTAAGTTCGGGATTGCAGCCCAGTGTGCACAGCTACCGGGATCCTAAGCATCCTTGAGTTTAGGGGTGGGTGGGGAGGGGGGCTTATTTCTGAATACAGTTACCCAGCCTGTGCCAACAGAGTGAATTGAGTGAGTGTTACCTGCATATTGGAATTCATTACTTAAGGTGTGGTCCGAGTCAGGGCTGGGCAGAAGATAGATATGGGTCTAACTGGTAGGTTCTCTCAGCGATTGGAACAAATCCCCGGTCTCAGAATTCTTTTGTATCTGGTTCTAGTTGGTTGGGACTTGGGGCTGTAGTAAAAACAACAACAAAGTGGACCCAGCAAGTCTGAAGGCTGCCCGTCCCTCATCGCAGAGTCTGGATGCCCCTGATCTGAAGCCCCTGCCCCTATTCATACATATCACTGGAAGGTGCTGATTTAAGTTCATTCATGTGCCTTACTTGGCAGGTGGTTTTCACATCTATGTAAATTATCAGTGTAGCCAGTGGATATGTGGCAGAAGGTGTGTAGGTGCCTGGGGCTGGAGAGTGTGAAGGAAAAGGAAGTTCTACAGAGGCATCATTTTTCCCCCTGTAGGTTTGTCATTTTGGAGACAAACACTTTGCAGTGTGAGCTGGATCATGGTGAAGCTTGCCTTAATTTGGTATAGGAGGTGTGTGACAAATAGGAAGCAGTTTCTGTCTCTTGGTTTCACTTGGTAGTTGCTATCTGTAATGTTTTGAGTTTATAGCTCAGTGTATGATGATGACATTTGCCATTCTGATCCGAAACATTTACTTACCTCACCCATGAGGCAAGATGAGGTGACTGCTTTAGGCGGCAGGATCCACAGGGTCAGCAGATCCCCGATGCCAGGCTTCTCCCCATGTTCCTGATGTCCCCCTTCCTGCCAGGGAAAATCTACATCATTAAGGGGTCCTGCTCAGGTGCCAAAATATATTGGGGCTGGTCCTGACAAAAACCCATTAAAACTTAATTATCTACCTCATGGAAGAGGAAGAAATTAAAAAATATTCTGTAGCCAGATTCACGGGAATTTACTGCATGTTCAGCAACTATGAAAGCTGCAGAAAGTTCTGATAGTACAATTCTTGTTGTCAGAAGATTGTCAGCACCCTAATGCCCTCTGGGTGCTATATCCAGGTCAGAAACTGAACTGGCAAGGACACAGCAAAATGATAGAAGAATGACCATCTGCTCAAGTATCTTGTCAAGAAAGAGGGGAGTAATAGTGGAGTAGGTAGTTGGTGTCAAGACAGATTTATTGAGTCAAATGGCCATAGTTTTCCATGAATCAAGAACCTACTGTCTGCAATAGCGAGAAGCTAGTGTTCCGCAGGTATTTTTCAGCTGAGTAGTCTAGTGTACTTCCCTAAAATGTAAATAAAGGGATGTTATTTAAAAGCTACTGGACACTACAGATTTGCAGAATGTCTCCATCGAAAGTATTCTGCTATTTGTACTATTTACAGCTGCTTAAGAGCTTCAAAAAGTAGAAGTAGCTGTGTTGGCATGTGTGAAAAAAATCCTAAATATTTACCCGCAAAGGATACTGTACTCTTCTTCATTGCAATATGACACTGAGGAATAGTAACCATTATTCTAAGTAATGCTGGCTCCAGGCTTATCAAAATATTAGGTTCCACTTCTCTTGCTTTGCTGTTGTAGTGCACAGTTGGAAGCACTACATAAGAAGGGGGCACAGTTCAGAGGAGAATACATGCTTTGCATGCAGAAGGTCATTTATTTACTCCCCCAAAGTATTGCTAGGAGAACCCCTTGCCTGAGACCTTGGAGAGTTGCTGATATTTGGAATACTGGTTTGAGACAGTATGGCAGTGTCCTATAGGAAAGTACCGTAGGTAACTTTCACCTTAGGAAGCACTGCAATTGGAAAATGGACTGCATAGCCCTCAGGTGGTCTCTCATGCTGGTTCTGCCACCTCTTCTGACTGGCAAGGACTTTGTGTGTGTGGAAGCATCCTGAATATAAAGACTGTTGATTGGAATGTAGCTTCCTGGAATGAGAACCAGATGGAAATGTCTTTGGCCTGTGATTAAGGGTCCTTATTCAGGCATCTCATTTGAATTTGACTGTCAATATATTTGCCTTCTAGGTTTCTACTTTTTATACCTGACGCTTTTCCAGCAACGTTCTCGATTTAATGCATACTAAAAATAGCTGTCTTAAAAGTTGGGGAACTTACTGCAAAGTCCTTCCTGTCCCACCTCTTAAAAGTCAATACGATTCCTTTTTCCTCTCTATTTTTAGCATGACTCAAAATAATTAGCCTTTCAACATATTTCTTGTAAGGTTACTTTGTATAGTACCTCACTATTGGAAAACATTGCTCAGTGTTTTAAATTACATGTACCCACTTGATTCACCTTTGCACATTTCTGGCACTCCTAACTTCATGTGTTTATACAGATTGGGAAAATATTTTGTTTGCCAGGAAAAAAAATGCTTGACTTGAGGTGTAGCTCTTCAGAATCAGAGTGCTTGAAAGAACTATCTGAAAAGAAGTGTGTTAAAGAAAAAAAAACTAGATTTCTTATAGCAAGTGGAAAATAGAAACCTGGTATTTTCAGTAGCAGATAACGTCAGACGTTACTCTTAACATTGCACAATGTGTTCTACAAGCTGCTGAGATCAAGAAAGAATTTGTAAATTATAGGTTATTAAACATCAAGGGTGACAAATTGGTTTCATTACTTTTTTCTTGTAAAGCTTTGTCTCAGGTATTTAAATTGAGATGGTTTTGGTTGTACAAGACAATTTGACCGAAGAAGCAGATTTTTCATTATTGTCTGGTACCATAGTATTCTGTTACAACCAACCCATAACTGTTACTTTTGCCTCGCTTAGGTAGTGTGAGAGTAGCTTAAGGCTTTACACGGCAAACATTGTTGTGTATTTACAAGTGTAATTTACAAGTGTAAATACACAATGTACAAGTGTAAAAACACAATCAGTTGAACATATGCAGCTGTGTACATGCTCTTATACATGTCCATGTGGGAACTCTGATTGGGCCAGGATTGCCACGTCTGTGAATGTGGATGTTTAAAGATGCATGTGGATATTTTTCTTTCACACTTATGTAACTCTGGTGTACTGGCAGAAACCATATTTGCTCCATAAAGTATGAACTGCCCTTTAGTCCTGTTATCTTACTGGCAAGTTTCTCTCTCCCTTTGCACATAATGCTTCTTGTGCAGCCATGTTCCAACAACAACTGTAAGCAATCTGGTTCCTGCTTCTGCAAGGCAGTCATGGGCTGTCTTATCCACACAGTAGCAGTCAGCCTCTGGGGAAACCTTTGAGGAAAGACATGGTAAAACAAGAGGATTCAGAAGAGAGATGTATGAAGAAACCTGTTCTAGAAAAAATTCAAATTCCTAGCATACCACTTCACATTTTTAGGTGCTAACCTCTGTTCTTGTAAATTCCTAGATGTTGATAATTGATCCTTGTCCTTTCTTGTGCCCGAGATGTTTTCAACTCTGGTATAGCCCTTGGAAATGAAGAGAGATGTTTAAGAGATAATTGCTGTCCACAGCTTCTCAGGGAAGTGCTGTTGTTGGCATTTACAGCTGTGTTAGCCTACCAAAGTGACCTGCTGGAACACAAGCTTGGGCAGTGGGTGGGTGGGTGGTGGGGTGGTGGTCCTGAGCTGCCCAGACAACGACCCCCCTCTCGGCCTCGCTGACGTGGTTCAAAGGAAAGCAGAGCCAGAAATTTGGCACCAGCTTGGCTGCAGGATTTGCTGGAAGGAGGCATACAAGGCACCATTCAACTGTCTTAGGGATTCCCCTTTGTGTTTACTCCTTAGCCTTTTCGTCTCCCAAAGAATATCCTACAAGGCAGTGGAGGTTTAGGATCAGAGCTTTCCTTCTCCTAGATGGGCTACCTTCCCAGGTAGATGAGCCCCATCTGCACCTCACTTCCCTCTACACAGCATGTGCAGAAACAGCCTTCTTGACTGTTGGACCCACTATTGGTCTTATCTGCTCAATTAAGAAATCAGCTGTATATCCCGTGAAACAGTTTTGCTTGAAATACTGTTAGAATGTAATACAAACAAGCACATTTAAGAAATAACTCTAGTACCTACCCATCTCTCTCATACCTAAGTTTAAGCCTGTTTTTTCTATGTAAATAAATGGGGGGGGGGACCTTGACATCATAAATTTGACAGAGTAGGTTGCAATTTTCAGTGTTCAAAATATGAATCCTTACAGCCAGACATGAATGTTTAAACGTGTCTGTTCTTCCCCCCATTTTTCTTTTACGGTTGGTTCACAAGAGATGCCAAACCGTGGTTTGATGTAATATTATGAGCCCACTGATTGCATAGTCTCTCCTTGCCCTTTTCTTGTGTGCTGTGCTTTAATGAATTGTTTTCATCCAAACTAGGGCTTGCACAAACCTCTCAAATCAGGATTGCAAACCAGAATTCAAGCATGTACATCTTAATTCGGAAGGCTTGTGCAAACCATAGCTTGCTGGTTTGCATATGATGGAAAACTATTATTTCCACAAAAGCAAAAGGAAGTCAGTAAAGCAGCATGTGTAGAGGAAGTGGGAGAGTGAGTGCGGTAGCTTATGACAAATATGTGCAGCACCTGGTTTGGCATTACATGGCAACCACCCCAATGTCCTGAATTTTAAAAAACATAGGATAGTTTGAAATTCAGGATACATTTGACTATCTCTTGGCTATGGTTGTATGTTAAGATTTCTCTCTCTCTTAGTTTAAAACAAGTCTTTCCAGTTGCAAATATTTTGGCTTCCTATCTGTGTCACCAGTCTCTGTTTATCAGTTGTTATAGTGGTTTCACAGTAGTAGGAACAACAGGAAGAAGTATAGCAGGGGGTTGTGAGTATGTTGATTTCTTTCTAAAAGGGAAGGAGATGTGATGAAATATGAGGAAGTCTCCTATCTCAACAGACCAGTAGATCATTTTGTAGCCCCATTCTGTCCATCAGGAAGGGCAATGGCTCCCTAAGGTTACAGGCACAGATATTTTCCATGCCAGTAATTTCATGTGGGTCTTTCTATGCTAAGCATATGCATGACCCCTGAAATATATACAGTAGCAAAATGTTGTGATTGTTTAATTTTCCAAGGGCCTCAGGGCCAAACTGCACATGTTTAAATAAGTGTGTTTCACCTAGCCAATTTTATTGTGGGGGGGGGAGCAGTCATGGCACCCCAATAGGAAATAGGCTATTGACCAGAGCAGGGGCTCATACTGCTGAAAAACATTACATACTTGGCTTCTTTCAGGCATGTGAGGAAGACAACCAAAGGGGTGACAATTTTCAGCAGAAAATCCAAGTGTTTTCTGAATCCCTAACCAAATAACATTCCAAAACAGGGGTCCCATGTCTCTCTCCCCCCTCAATAGAAAAAGCCAAATTAAGCATTTAGATACCAGGTTATAATTATTGTATGTAATTTTAAAATAATATACCTGCAGCTTTCTTTTTACACAGGAGGTCCAATATCAAGAGTAGGAGTTCTAGGGTAGGGTTGAAATGTTAGCCATTTATATTACCAACTTCAATGGGGTAACTTTTCAGATTTGTATTCTACTTGCTATTCAAGGGATGCGGGTGGCACAGTGGTCTAAACCACTGAGCTTCTTGGGCTCGCTGATTGAAAAAGCAGTGGTTTGAATCCACATGACAGGGTGAGCTCCCGTTGCTCTGTCCAAGCTCCTGCCAACCTAGCAGTTCAAAAGCACACCAGTGCAAGTAGATAAATAGGTACTGTTGCAGCAGGAAGGTAAATGCCATTTCCGTGCATTCTGGCTCCTGTCACGGTGCCCTGTTGTGCCAGAAGTGGTTTAGTCATGCTGGCCACATGACCCGGAAAGCTGTTTGTGGACAAACACCGGCTCCCTTGGCCGGAAAAGCGATATGAGAGCTGTACCCCAAAGTCACCTTTGACTGGACTTAACCATCCACGGGTCCTTTACCTTACCTTTTTTACCTTTATCTTCTACTTGTTATAAATGCCAGTTACTGGATATTTCTAAAGTTGGTTGATGAGTTCCCATTTGCACTTTGCAGAATAGTTCTGACAAATAAAGGGATCATAGGCTGATATCATCATGTCTGCCTCATGTAGTCAAAAGAAAATAGCTTGGGGATAGAGAGAATAGCAACAATTAGGGCTTAATTGTGGCCCAAGGGCTGTGTGGTAGAAATTGTAACCTGTCATATGGGCTCCCTTAGGCACCTGCCTCTATAGGGCTTCCCTGCCTGGGCTAGTTACATCCCTCAGCAAGGTAGCTTAGTAGCTCTGAGATCATTATACTATATTTGCTCTTGCTGAAGTTTGAAAAATTGGTTGGACCAGAAAATCTGTGGCGTTATTTGAACAACATTGTCAATTATATATGATAGACTGGCAGAGACAGTGGCTGTGCTGACTGGGGGTGATGAGAATTGCTGTCCAAAATATCTGGAGGCTAATGAAGGTTGTTGTAGAGGTTTTTCTTAATGGAGATTGGTTGCATCAGGCATAGGCAAACTCAGCCCTCCAGATGTTTTGAGACTACAATTTCCATCATCCCTGACCACTGGTCCTGTTAGCTAGGGATGATGGGAGTTGTAGTCCCAAAACATTTGGAGGGCTGAGTTTGCCTATGTCTGGGTTACATAGTCAGATGGATTTCCGTAAGAAGCATGGGAAGCTGTCAGGGAAGACACAAACTTTTTGTTGATCTCTTCTAGTGATAACTTATTTTGGGAGAGTTTCAACCCATTGCTACTTTCTCTCTGCTGGAATTGCATTCCTGATTGCACCATAGATTATAAATGAGGGTTCATATCTTCACTTTCCTAAACTTGCACCCTTTTTGTTCTCCAAAAGAATCACTAAAGCATGTGGGTGGGTATATGTGGTCTTGGCTCCCTTTCCTTTCCTTTCCTTTTATTCCTTCACCTCTCAGCTGAACTCTGTCAGGTGAATAGTCTTCCCTTGCTTCTTTGTAAGTCTGACCAATATTCCTTGCCTAACAGGTTTCCATATGTATCAAGTCCTGTTTCCCAGCGCTGATCAATTAGACTACCCACAATAGCCCTGATCCTGGGAGTGGCTCATTTGCTACTAACTTGGCGGAGAATAAAGAGGAAACAAAAGAGGTTGTAGCATGAACAGAACTGCTTATTTGTACTCTGAATGGTTGTTCTTAGTTGCTTCCACAGGCTTCTGGGTTTGATTACTTAGTGACTTCTGCAGTTACAAGATCTGCTTTCTAAGCTTCCTACTTGGGAAATTGGCAGGTAGCTTTGTCTAGTTTTGTGATCTCTGTACAATTAGGGACATTCGATCCACAATTTTTGGCAGGCTGACCTGCTCCCTATCTGGGAAGAGATCTTTGCGCATGTTAAGAATGGTGCCCTCTTTAACAGTATGTGGTTGCCAAGATGTGGTGTGGGTACACTTTGGCTGACATGCCTGTATGTGCTGGAAGAACAGCAGCCTGCTCATAAATTGCACACGTTGTCTGACTCTGTTCTGTTCTAAGGACCTGTTCTCAGCTACTTCAATAACATAACAGCAACTGTAATGTTATCCTGGCTACAGCTTTCCTTGAAAGCAACACTTGTCAGCCAAGACAAATGTATCCACCGATGACTTGTATTGTAATGGCAACTTCCACTTCAGCTGATTCAATTGACTATGAAACACAATTGGTATATGGAGCTTGGCAGAAGGACGCTCCAGCACAAAGTCACAGTTTACTACTTAGTGAATGAATGCAGGTGGCTATGCTGGTCCTTTAGAAGCAATCTAAAAGTGACAGCATGACAATATCCTTTATTGGGGTCACCTAAACTGTCACCCAAATTGTCCTATTGCTGCAGCAATAAAACTTAGCACATTTGCAAAGCTAAGCAGGGTCCAGTAAGGTTTCAAATTGGATGGGGCATTGCTTGTTGAAATTCCCGCATTGCAGGGGGTTGGACTAGATGGCTTTCAGGGTCCCTTCCAACTCTATAGCTCTATGGTTCTAAAAACAAACAAACATAGTAACGGGTTCACCCAATAAACAGAACTCTCTGCTGTTAATGAAGTGAACCATGGCTTCCTCTCTTAAATCTTAGAATGAAATTACCCGCATACTTTGAATGTGCCTTGCTCTAAACTTGCACTAGTAATGTCTGAAAGGTTGCACATACATTGTGTGTCATTGGGCCATGTGTACATGTTCTGGGCACTTGTTAAATCTGTAGGAGGGAATGTAGTAAGTACATGTAAAGGTAAAGGTAAAGGTACCCCTGCCCGTACGGGCCAGTCTTGACAGACTCTAGGGTTGTGCGCCCATCTCACTCAAAGAGGCCGGGGGCCAGCGCTGTCCGGAGACACTTCCGGGTCACGTGGCCAGCGTGACATCGCTGCTCTGGCGAGCCAGAGCCGCACACGGAAACGCCGTTTACCTTCCCGCTAGTAAGCGGTCCCTATTTATCTACTTGCACCCAGGGGTGCTTTCGAACTGCTAGGTTGGCAGGCGCTGGGACCGAACAGCGGGAGTGCACCCCGCCGCGGGGATTCGAACCGCCGACCTTTCGATCGGCAAGCCCTAGGCACTGAGGCTTTAACCCACAGCGCCACCCGCGTCCCAGTAAGTACATGTAGCCGTTGGCAAAGTTGCAGCTTTATTACTGCTTCCATTCTTAATGTTTTAATGCCACCACTTTGCAGCTGCTAACCGAACGTGCTTACAGAGTTTCTATCCAGATTGCTGATTTTTGTTTCCTTAGCCAATTTATTTAGCTAATCCACATTGCTGATATGAATGGTAGAACTGGTTATAAATGATAGTGATGCAAGGAGACGCTGAAGCAGACTCCTCCCGTGGAACCTTCGCATCCTGATCCTGTGCTTGTTTACTTGGTGCTGTTGTTCAGGATCAAACTGCATGCCGTGCAGAAAAACATTGCTTTCCTATCATCCATTAAGCCTGAGCAAGGCAAGCACATGCTCTAACCCAGTTCCGAATCCAGAAGCCTAGGAAAGGTTCTGTCTGGCACTAAGAGTGGGCAATCCCAGTGGCCATTTCCTCCAAGCAATATAGTCATACCTTGGGTTAAGTATGCTTCAGGTTGAGCGTTTTCAGGTTACGCTCTACGGCGACCCGGAAGTAACAGAACGTGTTACTTCCGGGTTTCACCGCTCGCGCATGCGCAGACGCTCAAAACAACGTCGCGTGCATGCGCGGAAGCGGCGAAACGCGATCCGTGCATGCGCAGATGCACAGTCATGTGTCACGTTCTACTCAGGATGCGAACGGGGCTTTGGAACGGATCCCGTTTGCATCCAGAGGTACCAGTGTAACCATCTTTGCCTGCCCCTAGTGGGTGCCTGTATCTCTCCAGCTGTATCCAAGTGCCACACTAGTTATCTGCCAAAAGTGACATTCTTTGAAAAGAGCCAAGTGTCATTCAGACACACATGGGTGGGAAAACCCCTGTAAAAGGGCCTGGGGAAATTGTTCCTTTGTCCCTTCCCTTCCCTTCCCTTCGGGTCCATCATTCATCATCAGAAAATGCTGCAACTAACCACCTATGGTATGTTGGTTTGTAAGTAAGTTCTCTCCCTTCTACTCTTAATTAAAATCAAATTTGGCTGTTGGGGTCTGAAGTGTGTGTTTGCCGATCTTCAGGTTTGGGTAATCTTGCCTGGCTGTAGTTCATATGCTGCTAGGGTGAAAGAGTTGGTTTCATGGGGAAAAGAGCAGCCTATGCCAAATCTAAGGCTGGGAGAATCAGTTTGATACTAGCCCCACTGTCCAGAAGAGATATTGCTGGGAGGCACAGGGCACATTGTCTTAGAGTCTTGGATATTTCCTTGAGCACCCCAGAATTCTGTCCCATCTGGGGGCTGTGACAAGTGGGAGTGGTGGCAGCAGTGATTACTGGATAGTTAAGATGCAACTGGCCTACCTTACAAGGCTGTTGTGCAGCAGTTGCACAAGGAAGGGCATAAACAGCCCTCTCCTAGCTTTCCCGTTATGTTACACATGCTACACAGGGTTGTCCAACATTCTTATTTTGTATTGAAATCTCAGTTGATCAGCCCTCCTGGGGAGAGCAGATATTGAGCCCACCCCTAGTGCTGTTGTCCCAATAAACACCTCCCCCCTCCTGCCCCGCAAGCTGCCGTTCTGCCCATTGAAGGAAAAGAATACAGTTAACCACATTTTTCTTCCCACCGTGAAGCAAATAATACCGGATGTGTGTGTGTTTTATAGCAGAAGGTGGGGTGGGAGGGGGAAAGGGTTCAACTGCTGTGATCAAATTTTAGCAGTGCTCCCCCCACCATGACTGCATTTCATTAAAAAAGAAAATACTGATGTCCTGTGGAGCATGTAGTTTAGTCCTTAGTTCCGTGAGGCTTATTTCCAAATATATATGCTTAAGATCATTACTTAATATATCTCTGGCTTATGCTTTATTGAGGCTAAAATACCACTGTTATATGGGCTCTGGCATGTTGACCAAATATTTGTCTTTAAAATATTTATATTTATTGACCCTGTCAGGTTCTCAAGGCAGCATACAAGATAACAAAACAAACAACATTATAAAAGCAGCACACATAGAATGCAAACAACTGAAGAATTCAAATAGCAGCAAAAACAAGAAATGCCACCCAGGCATCAAGAACAAATAACATTATGGGTTGCATACAGTACTAGTCCTACTCAGAGTAGACTCATGGAAATTAGCATCAATGGCTGAGTTCAGTCCATCAGTTTAAGTGGGTCGACTCTGAGTAAAATGTAGCTGGACACAACCCAATATATTTCAAATCTTAATCACTGGGTGGCAAATGCTTGACTGAAAGTAAAAGGCAAAAATGTAAATGTAAAAAGCATTAGGTTGGAGTGATTGAAGAGTTTCAAAGTATGGGTATGTCACAGCAGACAAGGCTTTGTTTCAAGTAACTAGGCATGCCACTTATTTAGGGGGAATCCTGAAGTGGGGCCTCTGTTCATATAGGACAGGGGTCAGCAAACTTTTTAGCAGGGGGCCGGTCCACTGTCCCTCAGACCTTGTGGGGGGCCGGACAATATTTTGAAGGGGAAAAAAAGAACGAATTCCTATGCCCCACAAATAATCCAGAGATGCATTTTAAATAAAAGCACACATTATACTCATGTAAAAACACCAGGCAGGCCCCACAAATAACCCAGAGATGCATTTTAAATAAAAGGACACATAAAAACACGCTGATTCCCAGACAATCCACAGGCCAGATTTATAAGGCGATTGGGCCGGATCTGGCCCTCGGGCCTTAGTTTGCCTACCCATGTTATAGGAGCTTCAAGTACTGTGACCTCAGACTGCTTGAGGCTATAAAGTTTAAAATAAGCACTTTGCATTGGGTTTGAATGGTAGCTGGTGGAGGTCTTGGTTATTTGGCATATTTATGCTCTGCCTGCTAACTAAAGCTTAAAGCTATATATTTAAAATACAAAGAGTTACAATGGAAGAGCAAAGATGTCCTAAGGTTTTGCTTTCAGATGTTCCAGCTGTTACTCTGCTTCTAAATCTCTGGGCTATCTTGGAGGAAATTGGTTTTTTACCAGTCTCATGCAGGGTAGGGCCTCCTTATCTGGCCACTTCTGCTGATGTCACTTGTAGTTTTGGCATCTGCTTTTAAGCACTGGATTGAATATGATCAAATTTTCAAGCCCAGGTTAACAACCAGACAGCCATGTTAATACAGCCAAACATATAGCTCATTGCAGTAATAATGGGAATGTGACCAAAGCATTATGGGAAGGTTTGGTTTGGTCAGGAACAGCTGATGCTGGCCGACAACCAAAGCTAACAAAATATGCTTTGGGCCACAGGCATCATTTGGGTGTCCGACTATAAGACTCGATGTAAAAGTATCCCCAAGCCAAGGACCTGATTTATTCAGGAGGGAATTTGTTCACATATCAAACAAACAAATGTGCACAGTATATATTTTGTTCCTGGGATTACATCTGGTGATGCTTTCATCAGTCTCCATAGTATCAATGGTCCAGCATATCATTTCACTGTTTTCCTTTCTTTTTAATTTATTTTTTTATAGAGATGCTCCAGTTCGTCAGCAACCAAGCTGGAGAATTTCCAGATCTGTTTTCTGAACAGTTGTGTGGCTCCTTCCAGAGCAACAGCGTATGTAATGGTGGTGGAACCTCAGATCCCTCGTCACAGAGGCCCTACAGCCAGGGGCAGCTACAGACCTTCTCTCCTGGCGCAGCTTCTCCCCAGCTTCAGACTGTGCAAGTGAAGGTGTCTCAGACAACCGCCGCAACACCTGTTCCACAGCGGACGGCACCTGCTCTTCAGCCTCGTCCCCAGGTTCAGCCTCAGCTCCAGCAGCAGACTGTGATGATTACTCCAGCTTTCAGCTCTGCTCCCCAGACCCGGTTCATTCAGCAGCCTGTAATATACCAAAACGCAGCCACAAGTTTTCAAGGTAACTTGCAAAGTCTTTGTAGTAACAAGTAGTCCTACGTTGTCTTAAATGTCTTGCCCTAATCTTCCAGCAGAGCAAAAGGTATCAGAGGAGCATTTACAGCCACCATTCCTGATTTCATATCTGTGAGAAGTTTCTATTAATGTTTGAAATGTTTCTAAATAGGTGCACGTTTTCTAGGATCTCACAGGCAAATTAGAGAAGCTTGGCATTTGGGGTGAAGAAGGGCATTGGAGACCAAGACCAGGAGTTGGGGAGTGGCCTTAAATATTGTGCAGTAAAGCATAGGTAGCACTCAAAAGGAACTCTGTGAATGGTATCACTGCAAAGTTACGTACAATTACACAATACGTCATGCTCCTTTATCACTCTTAACTCTCCCCAGGTGTTGGAAATAAAGAAAGCTAACATATGGGGGAGGCAGTAGGGGCAAGTGGGCTAGCTCCACCATCAGGGCCCCACTCAAATTTCAGGGCTCTAAAATAAAGGGGGGGGGGGCTCCATGAGTATAAAAGGCCTCTGTGCCTTTTATAGTCACTTGTGAGTTGGAGGTTGTCAAACAATGAGAGGGTCAAGGGGGAAGTAGGGCTCTTGTCCCCACTGTTTACTTTCCTAGATTTTTGACAACTGAAGAAGGCTTATGAATGGTTCCTGTACTCTTCTCTAAGAGCATGACAGTTTCTCATTCTTGGCTGTCTCTCCAGTATCCAAATCTTCATTTCTTCTGATTGTATAGAATCTACTGTTTTCTAACCTTCTTTTATGATGTATTGGGTTCAGACTTTACATATGTAGAACTCAGCTTGAGGGATGCTCTGTGGTAATTTTTGCCAGTTCCTCCTTTCCCTTGCAGACCCTTGAGTCCCATGGAAATATTCTCTGGAGGGTTGGGAGACTCCTGGTACAGCAGAGGATGTTGTACTGAGGGGTACGGGGGGGGGGAGGGGAACTGGCAAATATTGACTCTCCCTTCCTCCCCTTTCTTAGCAGTAGCCACAGAAGGGCATGTCTTGATCTAAGTTTATACTGTATGTTTAAAACATCACAAACTAGAATAGAAAAACTTAAACTCCTAGCAGCTGTAGAAATCTTCAGTGAGAAAAACTTCAGTAAGACTTCTGTCTAGTCACTGTAACAGAATCATCTTAACTAACTTCTTGAAGACCAACACCCTCAAAAATGCTCTGACTCTTGTGCCACCCAGCCTTATTTGAGGCAATGCCTGTGCTCTTAGTAGGGGTATGTCTGATCTCCCCAATACATGGGAAGGCTTGTACAAGAGACATTCTCTGAAACTACCCTTAGAAAAAACAACAACTAGGAAACACATGCTAGGAATATGGGAAGCTCCTCTGAGCCATGTGGACTTGCTGGTTTTTTGGGTTTTTTTAAAGGGAGCTGGTCCAGATAAATGTGACTAGAGCTAGACAATCTTTCTTTATCTGTTTTCCTGACTTCAATATTTGCTGCTGGTTTTTAAATTCTTCATAGATTGCTTTGCTGGGTCTAATGCTGCTAGGAAGAGGAACCAGGAGAAACCCCCCCCCCCAATAGCTGACTGAACACTGGCCATTCCTGAGAGGTCATGGATTGCAGCTTAGCATCATAATGAAAGCTGTAGTCTTCCGTCAGCATCAGCTCATTCAGGCAGTTTCTCAGATTGCTCTTGTTTTCCTTTTAGTGCTGCAACCCCAGGTTCAGAGCCTGGTGACTTCCTCCCAAGTTCAACCAATCACTATCCAGCAGCAAGTGCAAACGATGCAAGCTCAGAGGGTATTGACACAAACAGCCAACGGCACCATCCAAACACTGACCCCGGCCACAGTCCAGGCAGTAGCTGCCCCTCAAGTCCAGCAGGTTCCAGTGAGTAGTTTTATGTTGTAATATTATGCGAGAAGGTTTCGTTTTCTGCACTTCCGAGGCATGTATATTTATGCAGGTGGTTTCCTTTCTGTTCAAAGTCAGGAAGTGGCTTCACTGCTTGGAGACCAAAGTATCCTCAGCAGTGAAGTTCCTTAGGCTTAGATCACTGATGGACTGAATTGTAGGATAGCTTAGCCATATAAAAATGGGCAGCAGTGGTCCAATATCGGAAGAAGGTTAATAGAGACTTTGGAGAGGGTTTTTTGTGGGGGGGAGGGATAGCCAACTTTTCCAAACTACTAGATGTAGAGCTGTATCTATAGCATATTGGGGTTTAATATTTAGTAATGTGCCAGCTGTAGTATTGTTAAATGGAAGGGAAAATAATCAGAGACAATAGAGTATTCCTTGTTTCACTGCTGAAAGCTTTTAGTAGTTGGATACAACACGTTTTAGAACTGCCTTCATAACTACAAGGGTTAGAACTTGTTCTTCGTACAGAAGGATCAAATTGTCTTCAATGGCAGTCAGACTCCATACTGACAGCACAGTTCTTACTATATTCAGGGTCTTCCATACACCCAACAGGTTGGCTCATTGGCAAGTTCTTATTGGCCTTTGGCATTTGCAGGAAGGAGCATGGGGTGAACATACATTGAAGCAGTTGTTAGATATTTTTTGAAACTTGCATACTGGAACTCCATGCAGTCCCACAGAAATCTGTTATAAAAAAGGTTGCCCACTTGTGCAGTGTTTGCAGTATTGAGGTTTGTGTTGTGCCAAACCGTTTATCTGCCTCTTCTCCTTCTAGGTCCTTGTCCAGCCACAAATAATCAAGACTGATTCTCTTGTCTTAACAACATTGAAAGCTGATGGCAGCCCTGTTATGACTGCTGTTCAGAATCCAGCCCTCACAGCACTGACCACACCTATTCAGACAACAGCCTTGCAGGTACTGTAGGGCATCTTGCCTTCCCTTCCCAAATATGCACCTTCTCCCTCTTGCCAGCCAGTATAGTGTTTTAAGAATCTATTAAGTGGGAGAGGCAAAAGGGACCATTTAACAAGTGAGCATCTACAGCCTGCACCAGCTGCAGCTTCTTCAAGAGTAACTCCATGTGGAGTTCTTTGCTGTAATCAGGTCATGAAGTTATTAGAGCATGGATACTTGCGCTTAGGCTATCCTGGCCCAGTAATGGCTGCTGCTGGAAAACAGGCTGGAATTGGGCATAGGCTACCCTCACCACTGAGAGCACACTCAGATCACCTGTATCTCTAGTGGCAGCTTCAAATTGAGGAGAACCCCTAAGCTGCATATCAATTCCTTCGGGAGAGAGTGCAGTCCCATCCAGAACATGCCTCTCTATTTCCTGGACTTGGGAAACACTCGTAGTACCTTCAAGCATCTATCCAACATCTGCACAACCTCTTTTGATTCAGATGGATGGAGAGGTATGAACTGACTCTTGTCAGCATACTGACAGCACTATGTCCCAAATCCCTGGATGACGCTCCCTGGGGCTTCCTATAGATAGTGAACAGCATGAGGGACAGAATGGACCAAATGCCAAGGGGCCAAGCAGGAGTCCCCCAGAGTTGATCTCACGTAGCAACGGCAAGTAGGAGCAGAACCACCATAACACAGAGGCCCTAGCTCCCAACCCACCGAACAAATTAATCTTTAACCGGGTCACTGTTGTCTTTTTAAAAGACTTTAGTTGGTGGCAATGGTACCATCTTGACCACAATGCCCATGGTGATGGGAGGGCAGGAGAAGATGCCCATCAAGCAGGTGCCTGGTGGTGCCAAGCAACCAGAACCACCAAAGGAAGGAGAGAGGCGGACAACCCATAATATAATTGAGAAGCGGTACCGATCATCTATAAATGACAAGATCATAGAATTGAAGGACCTAGTCATGGGAACAGATGCAAAGGTATGAGTTGCTTTGTGGCTGAAAGCAAAAAGACTGCTGTGATTTCAAACCCAGTTGACAATATGCTTGCAAGTCATATTCTCTGCTCCTTTTTTATTTTTTTTATTTGAAAGTTAGAAAAATACATAATTATATATGCACTAAACATGGCGAGACGTAAATAAAAAAGATAAAAAGATATCTTGTGGTATTAATACGCCTAGATTCTCTGCTTCTTACTGAGATTATGAGTCTTTGCTCAGTCAATACGGAGTTTTGGTCTCCCATGATAGATGCTAAATGTATTTGATTTGAATCCATTTCGTATTCTTCCCTGTGATTAGGAAAATCATTACAGCTTTAGTGTAGAAGCTTGTGCTGAAAGAGCATTTGGTGGCATTATTGCTAAAAATTATTGTTCATTCTCTTTAATGTATGCACATTATTTGCAGATGCACAAATCAGGTGTACTGAGAAAGGCCATTGACTACATTAAGTACCTACAGCAGGTTAACCATAAGCTGCGTCAAGAGAACATGGTCCTGAAGCTTGCTAATCAGAAAAACAGTAAGTGTTGGGTGGCTCTTTAAGTGCCTTTGACCTCCTACTTTGATATACGTTTGATGACGTATATTATTGGTTGCCCAGTTTTGTGTGGGCAGGTTAAGCTAGGGAAAGCATGAAGGTGAAAGAAAACTGAATTGTGAATGTGAGTAGTTAATCTTTGCAATCTCTGGTCTTTTCAGAGCTGTTGAAGGGGTTTGACCTAAGCAGTTTGGTGGACAATGATGTGGATCTGAAGATGGATGACTTCAACCAAAATGCTCTGTTGATGTCTCCTCCAGCCTCTGACACAGGGTCACAAGCAGGCTTTTCCCCTTATTCTATTGATTCAGAACCAGGAAGCCCACTGCTGGATGATGCAAAGGTAGTCAACACCCTAAAACATTCTACAGAGGGAAGCGTGCATCAGGGTTGCATGCTACTTGTAGGCATGGGTGATGTGTGCTGGTTGAGCTGGAGATCTTGTGTTTGGCATTAAAGGCTGTAATGAACTATGGTTCTAGAGGAAGATGTGACTCGGAATACAAAGGTTAATCAGTTCCATGACATTATCATCCCTGGCTAGTTTAGGCTGTCATTGTGTGAAGTCCTGTACCCAAAGCCTAATAATACAATATTTCGTCCCACAGGTCTTTTAATAAAAAGGTTGACGTAACTCTGCTGTCTCCCCTTCGTCTCTTGCCTCTTAACAGGAGTGAGAATAGGAAGAAGAAATGTTGTGCACAATATATAGATATAAATTGATTGGCTGCAACAATAACACTAGCTCTCCTGATTCAGCACACTCAGAAACATGTTGAGGCATGATAGCGGAGATTGTTCTTATAGCCATGTTTGAAATGCTGTGATAAATTGTGAACATCAGTCAATTATTATACATTCTCAGTAGGCCGGGAACAATTAATTATCTTCACTGTTTCACAGTTCTCTTGCTCTCTAACAAATCATCCTCTACCACTGTGGTCTAGGTTAAAGATGAACCTGACTCTCCAGCTGCTGCTCTTGGAATGGTTGACCGCTCACGGATGCTGCTTTGTGCTCTTACGTTCCTCTGTCTCTCCTTCAACCCTCTAACATCCCTCCTAGAGGGCCAAAGGACAGCTGACTCTGATGGTTCTGTACATCATGGCTCAGGGAGGAGTATTCTGTCAATAAACTCAGGTACTGTCAGAAATCCAGTCTTTCAGTATACTTCTCCATGCTGCTTGTTTGGTGTTTGGAGTTCTTTAAGGATCACATATACAGTAGCTGAACACAGACCGTAGTAGTGACACTGGGGAAAAGGGGTGCTATTTATTTGCTTTAATTTTTTTTTTTTAATTAAAGGATGTTATTTATTTGTATGCCCCCTTTCCATAGTTAAACCATACTCGAGGTTGCTTACATCAAAACATTTACACCATACATTCATATATCAACACTGGCCACTCCATTGGTTGGATACTGAGAAACCCCTGCACTGTATATTAAAGTAATGATTTGACCCTTGTTAGGATATTCTCTAAAGAATTGTGCAGGGCACTCCTTTGCATGTTTACTGGGAAGTAAGCTGCATTGTGTTCAGGGAAACTCGCTCCTAAGAAAACTTGTATAGGGTTGCAGCCTTCATCTGTTCTGAGTTTTACTAGGTCATTTTAAAACCCCATCCTCATAGCACTTCTGCAGGACATGGGAGTTATTAAATGGGATTCTTACAAGAATCATATAGTCTAGCTACACTGTGAAATAATTTTTATCTATTTGAGTAAAATTCAGCATTTGTAGAGCCAATACAGATTGTGTTGCATTTTTTGAACATATTATATATATGTAACACACACACAAATCTGTGATCCCAACTTTAGCAGTGCAGTTTATTTGGGACTCAGAGCCAAATTGCCTGAGCCCCCACCTCCTTATATGCACAGCTTTTTTACATAATTAAAATTCATCCCAGTCTTGTTATTTTAAGATGTTACCTCATCTATCTCCCCTCTGGCCCCCCTTCATATCTCTTCTGGCATCTTTCCCTGTAGGCTCTGGTGGCTGGTTTGGCTGGATGATGCCCACTCTGATCCTGTGGCTTGTGAACGGTGTTATTGTCCTGAGTGTGTTCATAAAACTCCTAGTACATGGAGAGCCAGTGACTCGACTGCACTCCCGGTCATCGGTTACTTTCTGGCGGCATAGGAAACAAGCAGACCTGGATTTAGCTAAGGTAGGTCAAGTTCCTGCTTCAGAAAACAAATTTTGTTTCTTTCCCAGTTTGTCTTCTGGAGCAGTACTGAACAGGCAGCACCTCAAATTGCAGATCAACTCTCCAGAGAGGCTTGTGCACTTGGGATTGCAAGCATTTGTCCTACTTCTGAAACACTTGTATGGTAAAGGACTCTGGAGCTCTTTAGTTCTCCACTTTTCTCCTTTCAGAAAACCCCAATAAAATATGTTTGAATTGCCACCCTCAGCTTTAGCTGTGTAAAGCAATCTTTGTTTTTGCCATGGGCCTGGGGTAAATTTGAATTTTGCAACTGAAGCTAATTGTAAAAGTGGCCAGATTGTCACAGATTTGCTTAATATGCCTGAAGGTTTAAGGTAATATCTCCAATAAAAGTATTTCAGAACATCAGTTACTATTTCAATCTTTCTTTATATACTGTTAGCATATTTGAATAAGATAGAGAAAAAAGGCAGTTTGAAAGCTACTGTTGGTTGGCAAAACTGCTTTTTTGTAAACCGCTTAGAGATTTTCTCATCAAGCAGTATTACATAAATAAATGTAGAAATAGATTTAAGTGGAGATAAATAGAAGAGACCAAAAATGCAGCCTTAGGGTCAAAGATGCTGCATCTTTAAAGGCTAGGCTAAAAGTGATTATGCTTGATTGTGCAAGTTTCCACATGCCATCTCCGAGAGTCTCTGAAGTCACTGGACTCTCACACGTCTTTGCTGCACCTTCAGCTTTTCTGTTTTTGTTCTGTGCCTGCAGGAAGATTTTACTGCTGCTGCATCAAACTTACAGACTTGTCTGTCTGCCCTGGGCCGAGCACTGCCTGCCTCTCGTTTAGACTTGGCCTGCGGCCTGTCCTGGAACGTTATCCGCTACAGTCTCCAGAAATTGGGGTTGGTGCGTTGGTTGCTAAAGAGGACATCTCGGCAGAGACGAGCAACAGAAGCCCCTGCAGGTTTTGAGGATGAAGCCAAAACTAGTGCGCGTGATGCAGCTCTAGCCTATCATAAGCTCCATCAGCTCCATATCACAGGTAAGTGGAAAAGGGAGAAAGTGGCCGCTTCTGTGAGTGTCTAGTGTGATGACCTAGACTTATCTATGTACTTTGTCTGTGTTCAATAGAACATTTAAAAAACCTAAGTCTGCAGAGAGTGCTTCATTCTAGCTTGATGATACAAGTAGTGCCGTACTCTTCTTTGCGGTGTGTGTGTCTTGTTAGATTTATTCTTACCTGAAAATCAATAGTATAACCAGCTGAGATGATTCAGGTAGTGAAATGAAGGATGATCTTCTATTTGGCCTGTATGAAAGAGCGTGATATACATAGCTTGAGATTTGTTTGGTTGATTCCCAAAGTTACAATCTTATAAAGCCTTGGTTTATATCTATCTACAATCTTATAAAGATAAGATTGTAGATAGATATAAACCAAGGCTTTGCAAGGCAGGACATTATTGCATTTTAAGGTTTGAATGTAACAGAATCTCAGTAGCTCAAAGGGCTTTCCCAGATCAAGCCATGTGAGGAATTGTACAGGAAAAGTCTCACATGGCATGAGTTTAAAAAAGTGATGTATGTATGTACTTTCAACTCAGGATAGTACTCGATGCATCTGGTGAAGTAGACTGCAGCCCTCAAAATCTTGTGACATAATTAATTTGTCCAGTGATGCTGAATGTTAGAAGATTCAGGAAGAAAATATTCCAAGGAAATACCCCTCCATACAGCTGTATTTGAGCTTCTGCATGACTGTCTTTGGTGCAAGAGTCTATCTTGGCTGCCCCTCTGTAAATTATTTTAAAGGAGATGACTCTTTGTCCTCTGGTTTCTGATGCAGGTAAGCTACCATCCAGCTCTGCCTACTCAGGATTGCACATGGCTCTGTGTGCTGTGAATCTGGCTGAATGTGCAGAAGAGAAGATTTCACCAAGCACACTGGCAGAAATTCACCTGACTGCTGCAGTTGGCTTGAAGACCCGCTGTGGTGGCAAGCTGGGCTTCCTGGCGGTGAGTAAATCTCTTTCAAGCCTCCCATCAGAATTTAGAACAAGTATGTATTGTGGCATATTTCAACTGACTACGGTTTTGCATGTGAATGGAAGTGGCTTTTAAGTTGATCTGTATAATTAACTTTACACAGAATTACTATCCTTGAGTCAGAAGCATGCATAGCTTTCCTTCAGCACCATATCTTACCATGACACTTTTTCTTTCTTACCAGAGTTATTTCTTAAGTCAAGCCCAGAGCTTGTGTAGTTCTGAGCGCAGTGCCATCCCTGACTCTTTGCGTTGGTTGTGTCACCCATTGGGGCAAAAGTTTTTTGTGGAGCGGAACTGGACAGTGAAAACAGCTGCCAAGGAGAGTCTATATTGCACTCAGAGGAACCCAGGTGAGACCCAGCAGGCTTATGAATGCATTGCCCTAAGTCTGCCATCCAAGTTATGGGACAGCATTATGCATGTGTATGCTCACTCTCTCTAGTCAATTCTTGCTTGAAAGCTTTTGGTGCTGTAAGAAATTGTGGAACATTGACTGAGCAATCAAATGGACAGTTTCCCAAATGGTGGAGTTCTTTCTGCAAAGACTTTCTCTGCCCAAACAGATTTTTATTTATTATTTCATTTATATGCCAGCCAGCTCAATGTGGTATTCTCACAGCAACCCTGTGAGGTTTGTTAAGCTGAGAGTTGGTGACTGGCCTAAGGTCGCCCAGTGAGCTTCATGCCCAAGTGGGGTTTTGATCCCAGGTCCTAGTACAATATTTCAAATATTGCATAACATGGCAAGGATTTGCACCTGATTATTTTTGAGGGATACCTGCGTATTACTAGGGAAGCAGCCCTGAATCTTTTGTAATTTATTGAGAAAAGGAAATAAAGCTGATTGTTTTTTCATATACAGCTGATCCCATTGCACAGGTGCACCAGGCATTCTGTGAGAACCTCCTGGAGAGAGCTGTTGAATCCCTTGTGAAACCTCAGGTTCCAAAGGGGGCTGCAGGACATGATGATGAAGAGCCCTGGTAAGCTGCAGTTCTGTCCCTACCCTATTGGCATTTTTTCTCAGGTCGAGTAGCCGATTCTGACTGCCTGCTCTGTCCGTTCCTGTAGCTGAACAGGTGGGATGAAGGGTAGCAGCACAGATTTCATCTATTTGGTTAGGAGCAATGTGGCAGGGCCAACAGAATAAAAGTCATGACATAATGCAGACACTTGAATCAAATTCATCTGCCATACCTATTGCCTATGTGGCAAAGGGCAGTTTCTCCTAGCAATTTGCAACTGAATTGCAGATAATGGATTAGTTCAGGTGGAGCATGCAGTTTTAAGGGCAACACTCAAGCTCAACAAGGTTCATCAGTAAATTATTTCTGTTTTGGAGACAGAAGCACAGAGAAGTGCTTAGTATGCTGCTGGATTGTTGAGAGTTCCATGATAAAAGAAAGTTCCCCAACAGAACTTGAATAATAGCAATTTGCAGAGCAAGGAGAGAGCTGGTAACCAGGCACTCTTACTAAGAATAGCTGAGTCTATTGAGCTTTGCCGATCAGAAGGTTGGGGGTTTGAATCCCTGCGACGGGATGAGCTTCCGTTGCTCTGTCCCAGCTCCTGCCAACCTAGCAGTTTGAAAGCACGCCAGTGTAAGTTGATAAACGTAGAAGGTAAATGGTGTTTTTGTGCGCTCTGGTTTCTGTCACAGTGTTCTGTTGCACCAGAAGCGGTTTAGTCACGCTGGCAACATGACCTAGAAAGCTGTGTGTAGACAAATGCCGGCTCCTTTGGCCTGCAAGCTAGATGGGCACTGCAACCCCATAGTCACCTTTGACTGGACATACCTGTCCAGAAGTCCTTTACCTTACCTTACTAAGTATGCTAAGTTGCACACGTTAAACTGATGCACTGTAGAAATGTGTTGCATTGTCTTTACTGGTAAAAGTCTGATTTCTGCTTGTGCTTGTAGTGAATTCTCTAATGCTTTGGAATACCTGAAGTTACTCAATTCTTTTGTGGACTCTTTGGGAATTGGAACACCACCTTTCACTGGAAATTCTGTGTTGAGGTCTGCACTGGGTAAGTGTGAAGGATGCCCAGGTTGCTCAGTGTCCCATCTTTCTCAGTTTCATGCTGGAGATCTGCAAGCATTTGCTGCTGAGTTAGTGTTCTAAACTTGATTCAGCTGCAACATTAATTAATGTTGCCCAGTTGATCAAAAGTGTATCTTAAGTCAATGATATTTTTCTTAAATCCATAAAGGCCAAAATTGTCAATTTTTTGAAATTTCAAACTCTCATAACTAAAAAAACCTGGGGTGAGATAAATTTTAGATTTAAACTTAGTTTTGATAATTCAACAAGTGTACAAAATATTAAGAAAATTGGATGGCATGAGGTAAAAAATTGGACCCCTTGATATGGAATGACCATATCTTCAATCTTCCATGTGACAGCTCTTTAAATATTTTAATATGGCCATCCTATCTCATCTTAGTCTAAACATAGCCAGTTCCCTCAACCATTCTGCATATATGAGGAAGACACCTGCTGATTCAAAGAAATATAACATTGAGCAGGTAGAATTTTCCTGATATCCCATGATAAATCTCTTTTAGATGTAGTGCAGTTTCTGCTTTTTAAGACAAGCAAGTGTCCAGTCACATGTCAGTGATAGTATTCTACATTGATCATGGTGAGATTTGATCAGCAGCTGAGTGGAGACCTCTAGAGGAGAGTTCAGTAATTATGTAGATCTAATTTTTTTCTGCAGTACTTAACGGCCTTCTCAGCTGAGATCTGAAAGTAAATACTTTTGACCACTTAATAGTTTTGGGGAACACACTGAGAGCTGGTAACTCAGCCAAGAGGTTAATGAGTCTTGTAAATTCTGGTTAGTGACGCCATTCCCAAGGCAGAAGCATTTTTAAATATGCATATGTTGGCGGGGTGGTACCGAGCTGCTTGTCTCTGGTTGCTGTTGTTGTTCCCTTCTGCTGAAGCAGTAAGATGAAGGGGGGAGTGTCTGGCAAGATGCTTGGCTTTGTACCAGCCTGTGTGTCAGTGGCAGCAGCAGCAGGTGGATGATACCCTACTCTGCAGGATGGCATTCACTAATGTGCCCTGACTTCAGCAACAAAGGGAGTTGAATCAGTTTTCTTGTCCCAAGCCTAGCACACCTTGCCTGCCCCAAATGTCCATTTTGGCTCTCTCTCCCACAATTTATCCTGGTGACCTGCTCTTGTACGAGTTCAACATCACAATCCGGAAGTCTTTTGGGACCCTGGGCAGGTTTACTTCAAGGAAGGGCTCACCCAGAAGCGTTACTGTGATGGTATCATGTTGGTAACCCCTTGTCCCTGCACGCTTTCCCAAATCAGGCCCTGGCCATTTCAAATGAGATCTGAACAGGTCTTGCTGGAAACTGACCTTTTCAGCATTGTCCTTCTTGTAAGGCTCCTCCTACCAGCAAGCAACCTCACACTATTCTAGTTCCTGGTAAGTTCATTTTCATTACACATAAATATGTGTAACTGGGACCCAATTCCATTCTTCAAAATGAAAAGCAGATCCAAGATGGAAATTTAGAACAGAGAAGTGTGTGTGGGGGGGGGGGTATGGGTGTGACTTTTCCCTGCCTACCATTTTCTTACTCCAAATTGCCTTCCTCCCATGGCTGGCTCCCCTTCCCAGGAGCAAGGATTTCAGTGTGTTTGAATGCACTTTCGTAGGTTTACAGGGGGAAGGATCTTGGTGTAAGGAAACAGTGGGTAGGGAAAAGATTCCTGTCTCCTGAAGCCATTAAAACAAAACCTGTTTGGATTTGCATTGGTGAGAATGTCTCATATTTATTGTTATTTTGTCTCTGCATACCTAGGCCCTGATGTGGTGTGCAGGTGGTGGTCATCCGCAATCACAATGACAATCAGCTGGCTCAGGGGTGATGATGCAGCCGTGAGATCCCAGTTTACCAACGTGGAGCGAATTCCTAAATGTTTGGAGATGATGGAGTGTGTGGCCTTTTTGCATTACTCTCACAATTGCCTTTTGTCACTTTAAATAGTTTCCAAACTAAGCTGCAGTATTTTGAGATTGTATTAACTGAAAATACCAGCTATCAGGCACTGGGGTGGTGGATGCAAAGACTCTTCTAAGTGTTACATGCAGGGTGGAATTGGTCTCATCCAGCTGTGGCCATCTGGGTACTCAGTGCAGCATCAGGCCAGACTTGAGGGTCGGAGAGGGGGAGTTGCTCTGGTCTATAGAGAGATTCTTTCTCTCTCTCCCTTCAGGCTCTCTGTCCAGTTGGGTGGAGGATCTGGAGTGTGTGTTCCTGGCACTGGGAATCAGAACAGATTAGAGATTCTGCTGGTTTACTGCCCACCTCACTGCCCAGCAGTCTTTCTGCCTGAGCTGACAGATCTGGTCTTAGAGGTGGTGTTGAGGATTCCCATTCTGCTGGTGAGGCCTTTCTTCATGTGCCGCCTCAAGAAGTCCAGAAAAGGGGCAACATGAGGATGAGCCTTTTCTGTGTTGGCTCCCTGTTTGTGGAATGCTTTCCCCAGAGAGGCTCACCTGGCACCTTCATTATACACCTTTAGGTGCCAGACAAAATCATTCCTCTTCTCCTAGGCCCCTTGGCTAATCTAAGCAATCTATGGCCTTTTAAACTGTGTGTGTTGGGGAGGTTGTTTTTGTTTGATATTATGTTATGATGAGTGGTATAGAAATTTAATAACATTGTTATTATTTATTATGGCAACTTAGTAAGTGAGAGGCTTATGGAGCTTATGGAGGTGGTTGGTCCACGACCACAATACCTTAAAGGCACTGACCTTGTTCCTGGCTTGGGATCTTTCTCTTCTCTCTTCCCTCCTTTCTAGGAATGCCCTTGTAAAAGCTGTCTTTCATGTGTGCAAAGCCATGAATGCCTCCTTGTCAAGCAAGGCAGATGGGCAGCAGAGCTCCTTTGGCCACTGTGAAAGAGCCAGCACTCACCTTTGGAATAGCCTCAACATGAGCAGTGGGGTCTCAAGCACGGGTCTCAATAACGTAAGTATCGTCATCCTCATCACAATCATTTACAACTGGCTGTACATTTACAACCGCCTTCTCCATCCTTTCCTGAGCCAAGGCTTGTGGGCAAATGTTTAGTCATCATTCCATGTGGCTCTGAGGTCAAATATCCTGGAGCTGAAGAAGCAGCAGATAACATTTTTTTCTTCATGATTGGAGAGACAGAGAACGTTCCCTCTCCTCTTGCCCTTTTGTGTGTGTTGACTAGAGCTGCAGTGTTCCCTTTCCCACAGTAGTGCTTGAGGAGTGCATTTGTTTCCAGTGTGTTGGCTTCCAGTGCACTGCCAGAATTAGCAGGCTGAGCTCTTGTTTGGTCCTGTCCTTGTTGCTTTTAATTATGCCTCCTGGGTGAATTGTTCCCACGGAAGGCACTACATGTCTAGTCTCCTGTGGGCAAGAACAGTGTGAAGTCCTTGTATCAGGGTGTCAGCTTCACCTTCATTTCCTTGTTTCTATGAGAAGCTGGGGCTTTCCAACTTTTGGCACTGTACAAGAATCGGAGCTGTTCATCACTGCTGGGTGGCAGCTGTAGTGCATTGTAGTTGCATTGCATGTTCTGGCAGTACTCGTGCAATGTTTCCGCAGTGCAGCACAGAGGTGCACCCATTTCTCCTCTGCAGGTGGGAATCTCCTCAGCTTGCCGGGATTGAATGCTGTTCTTTCCGATTCAGTGATTTAAGTGATGTGGTAGAAACTTCCTAGGAACTTTACATCTGAATTGGAAGGGGCCAAGAGGCCATCTGTACAATCCAGACGGCATTGTACTGCAAGCAGAAAGAAAGCATGAGAGATGAAAGTGGAGCACATGGGTTGAAAAGGCCGAGAAAAGGTGTATGTGGCAGTGAAAAGGCAAATGAAGTGCCCATCGTGACCTCTATTTTACTTAGCTGATTTATTTTTTGGGCATGGCCTAGACGAAGCAGCAGCTGTGGCAGCCATGGCAATCTGCTGCCCAGTGGCCCTTCGCCTGAACAGGGGCCACAAGGTGACTAAGAATGGGGCAAAGTCATCCCAATGCCTTGGACACCTGACCAAGCACACCAAGTTTGTGTAAGACACGATCCAGGAGACATGCTGCCTCGTCTCCAAAAAGATATGTGTGGTGGTGCTGTTCAAGATCTCCAAAGACAAATGAGCTGTGCAGTTCAACAAGAAAAGGGTGGGGACTTCATCCAAGCCAAGAAGAAGCAGGAGGAACTGAACAGTACCCTGGAAACAATGAGGAAAGCAGCAGCCCAGAAGGACTAGGAGCTCCCTGGCCTCCTCCCAAAGTCTCTGCAATAAAGCTTGTTTTGAAAACCCGGTAAAAACAACGCTTCTATTTTCCTTAGGTATTTTTGAATGAACCAAAATGAGTCCTTCAAAATGCAGTTCGAACTGATATTAAAGATACTTTTTTTTGCCACCGGAGGGCATACCAAAATACTATTCTGTAGAAGATGTTGATTTGTTTTGCAGTTTTTTTATCCCAAGGGTACCTTCTCAAGATCATACTGCTTCATTTTACTTCTGGCTAATTGTTGGAACCTTTGGGACACATTTTCAAGGACACTTTCTTAGAATCCCACTGTTCGTCCTGTTCCACAGGAGCGTTGAGATTTGCAGGAAAAGCAGGTAGCATCTGGTCGTGGCAGGCAAATTGTTAGTGTGCAAGGTCAGGTTAAGCAGGTAAAGTCCAGTCAAGGCAAAGTCATGATTTTTCTATCTTGTGACTCCTGCAAGGCTAGAGAGATGGGAATATTGCAGGGGACACGTTCTCTTGAGTCCATAGATGGTGGCAGGGCTGTGGGAGATAGCTGAATAAGGTACTAATCATCTCCCAGAAGTCGTTTGAGCCTTAGGCTCATTCATCTGTCACCACTCTCCGAAAGGTCTTAAGGCCAGAGATCATATCAGTCATGGTGGCTAAAATAAAAATGAATGTACACCCCCACTGCCCATCTTTTGGACAGTCTTCTGTCAGTGGATCTTCAGTTCCACATTAAAACAGTGTGGAGGTCTCAGTATTTCTTCATTTGGCTTAATCTTTCATCTTTTGGTGGTAGGTAGAATTCACATAAAACATACAGGAAACAAAAAACAAATAAAGCATTTATATGGTTAACCAATTTTTGTTAGGTAATTCTTGGAATATTCACTGTGATGGATGCTGTGGGAACAATGATTTGTGCTGGGAGCCCACTGCACCCTGATTTTGTGTTGACATGTTTTCAGAACACAGTTATAGGTGCTGATTTTGGCCTACAAAGGGGCACAGGATACTTCAGGGGTAGCCAGCCCTTTACCTTCCACATGTTATTGGACCACTGCTCCCATCAGCCTCAGCAGCATTGCTCTTGGTCAAGTATGATGGGAATTGTGGTCTAACAACATCTGAAGGGTACCACATTGGCTACCTTTGGATAACCTGGTTGCTTCCTCCATGTTATCTTGTGGTCATGTCCTTTGATGATAATATTTGGACAACAAAAAATTCAGAATGCTCATGCTGGATCACTTTTTGAGAAGAAAGGGAATTTGGCCAGAGAGCTGTCAGTTGATACCATCTCATCTTTAAGATAAAAACACTATGTATCATTCTGCTAGTATTTTTAGATGTGTGTGAGAAGCTTTTGTCCCTCTGAAGGCTGCTGCATCCAGCTGATGATGCTGGAATGTCTTGATACTCCTGTCACTGAATGGGTCTGTCTCCTTGCAGATGATCCAGCTGCTAGCTTGCGACCTACTGCTGTCCCTCCGCACCACTCTGTGGCAGAAACAGATGAACTCCAGCCAGGCCTTGGGAGAGGCCTACCATGCTTCCGCTTCTGAGCTGACAGGATTCCAGCGCGACCTCGGCAGCCTGAGAAAACTGGCCCATAGTTTCAGACCTGCTTATCGAAAGGTAAGATCCTGCCACTTGTAATGAGTGAGGAGATGATGACCTGTCCTTTGCATGCTGTTATAAGCCAAAGGGGCAAATGGTCCACGAACTAGGCCAGGACTGGTTTTGCTTTGAATTTCCAGCAGTGTGTTTGCAGTGGTGGCTTCCTGCTGGATATGTCCTTACTGTTGTAGACTTTGCCCTTAAGTAGCATTCATTGGGTGTGGGTGGGTGTTGCGGTTTCCCCTGGATTTAAACTAATGTGACACTTCCTGAATGTTCTAAACTCTATGTAAATTATCTCAATAATCCTTAAAACAGCCATTCCTATTATCCACATGTCACCCATGTGAGCTGTGAGGATGAGAGAATACAGGGTTGCCTAATGCCAGGTAGCTTTTATGGTGGCTGCGAGATTTGAACTGGGGATTTCTAGCCTGGCAGGCTTATTCACTGCTCTCCACTGGTTTGTACGCACAAACAGCACAGATGGTTCTGTGGTAGAGTGTGGACCACTGCTGGTCAGAAATAGTTGGGTAGCCTGCCCCTCTTTTAAAGGGCACATTCCCTGTACACTCTTGCTCAGCAGAAAGGAGTTAGGGAAGGAAAAGTGGCTGAGAGGATTAGCACCAGAAGGTGCAAGCTTATCTGATAAAGGCGCATGTCCAAATCTACAGCACCACAAGATGATGGAAGGTTGCTAAAATGTAGACGCTACCCATTGTCTTCTGCTTTCCCCCTCCTTCCAGGTCTTCCTGCACGAGGCCACCGTGCGTTTGATGGCAGGGGCCAGTCCCACACGCACTCATCAGCTGCTGGAGCACAGTCTCAGGCGTCGGACACCCCAGAGTACCAAGCAAGGTCAGGAAGCTCTTGTGCCCTTTCTTGTCCATCTCTGCCCTGAGCTGGGTCACCACCATCCCTCCCTGCACTATCTATCTATAAAATACTCACAAGCGATGCCAAACCGTATGCGACAAATGCCACAGTTAGCTTAGCCCCCTGGTGTGCAGTTCTAGAGACCTTTGGAACTCTAATTAACCTGAAACGGTGGCAAACGTGGTTTTGCTGTGATGAGGAATTGCCCAGAATTGGGAGGGAGAGGGGAAACGTCCCCCCCCCCTTCGGTGAGCTGCTTTTTTCTTCGTAAATTGTAGGATCCAAGCCAGAGTGTTTAAAATGTTTTAAGAAGCGGTGGCACAAAGATGTTTGCTAGCTGACATCTGAGGCTGCTAATTTGAGCAAAAGAAAGGCCTGTCAGGGAGAGGGTGGGCCTCGCCCACCTGTGCAAGTGTCATCTCTGTTACCAGGACAAGGCTGCTAAGTCTGGGCTGCCGGCCAGGTCTCAGCTTGGGGCATCCGAGCCTCTAGAATAAATTACTGCCTAGAGTTTCTGTGGGAGTTGGTTGACTGCTTCTTGCACTCTGTTGGGTAGCACCCATTGTGAAGCAATCTTTTGCTCACCCCAGTGTAGTCTTAAACAAATTGACTCCCGTGGTGCACTTACTGCCCCCACAAGCGTGGCCTTCCTTGTGATGCCTCTTTTTCCCCATATCTAGGTGAACTGGACGCCCTTCCTGGGCAGAGAGAGAGAGCTACAGCAATTCTCTTAGCCTGCCGCCACCTTCCCCTCTCCTTCCTGTCGTCCCCGGGCCAGCGAGCCGTCCTGCTGGCGGAAGCAGCCCGCACACTGGAGAAAGTTGGAGACAAGCGTTCCTGCAATGATTGTCAGCAGATGATTGTGAAGCTGAGTGGCGGCACAGCAATTGCAGCTTCCTAACCATGGAGGATTGCAGCCTCGTCGCTCATTGAACGGGATTCTTGCCCCTTCCTACCCCCCTCTTCTTCCTCCCTCCCCTCCTCCCTTTTTGAACACTGTTCCAGGTTAGGACCATGAAAGTTGTGATATACTAGCCAGGGTAGGGTCTTCTTGTAAACCAGCTTTTGTTGCTGGTATATGCCTTCTAGTACAAAGGGTGCCCACACTGGAGCCAGAGAGTGTTTGCATTTTCGCACACTGACAGAAGAATTTGCAATAGTGAGGGTGGGTTCGGAAAGGTTGGTCCCCCACCTCTTTACAAAACAATCTATCTTTTGAGGAGGGGTTTTCTAGAAAGTAAGAAAAGCTGCCCTCAGCCCTTTTCCTGGCATCTGCGGTGGCCCTTGATCTGCACATCAGGTGCCATATGCTTTTGGCAGGCCCAGAGAGGCGATCTGGCTCCTTGGTCCTCAATGGGTTGCAGAGAAGCTTTTCTATAGATTCTGCATTCTCTGAGAGCCTTTGGAGGTTCTCCTAAGGAAGGGTATCACAGTTTTTAATGCAATTTGGGGTTTTTTATAGCATTTTATGGCTTTATAAGCACTATGGACAACATCTAGGTTTCTCTTCCGTCTTCTGTGTCCTCCCTTCCACCTCTTACACATGTATCTGCCTCCTGGCAGCTGATGGAGCCATACTGTCGTTAACTTTGGAGTTGTATTTCCATGCCCTAAAAGAGGGGACAAGGATGGACCTAGTGGTGAACCAGAAGCAGATTTAAGCTTGTGATTCAAAAAGCATGCATAGACAAAACACTGCTCTTTTTTTTAAAAAAAAATTCCTGCAGGACCCCCACTCCTCCCCAAAATCTGGATTAGGGAGGGGGTTGAGCATTACTCTTAGAAATTTGTTGCTGCTGTTTTTTTTGGGGGGGGGACACCCCAAGACAAACTACAGCTTGGGGAAGATTTTCAGCAGGAAAAATAGCACAGAGAGGAAAGGTTAAAACCCCCCCTGATCAGCGCTCCTACTGTTGCTTTTGTAAATAAAGAGACACCGTAAGTCTAAGTGCATTTTTTGAATCACATGCTTCAAGTCAGCATTGAGTTTTACCTTAACAAAAAAGCAAACTAGGGGCTGAATTCATTGTTCTCTGTCCACTAGTGCGAGAACAGAGCTTAAAGGTTTGGGCCACAAAGAAATCCAATGCAACAGTTGTGCTAGCCGAAGCTTGTTGTGCAACAATTTTAGGCAATGCATTTGTGCTTTTTTGCACAAAAGTGTTCTGCCAGTGCAACAAGTTTACCGCTAAGTGACTTTAACTTTGCACTACGTTGGATACAACCCTAGGAATCCTTTTTTCTGATGTTTGATTTCTTTGGTAGCTGCATCTATATGAGTATGTTCAGGATAACAGTCTTAGGACTTGTCCACACTACCAACAGCTGTCTCCTTTGGAGAAGCTTTGACGGTCAAACAGGTTATAAAATGGTTATAAAATGGTTTACACAGGTTATAAGATGTAGTTCTAGAACTTGGAGAAAGAGGAGTGGCTGCAACTAGGCCTCCTTGTTGGAAGCGTAGGTTCTAAGAAAAGAGATTTTATATTTCATAGAGCTCAGAGTCTCACAAATCACTTTTGCCTTCTCCCTTTGCCTATGCACCATCTCTGTTCTTGCTTAGCCTCTCTTACTTCATCTTTCAAATCTGTCCAAATCAAACACACAAGCACCAAACAAATGAATTTGGGGCCACATAATTCTTTGGGGAGGCCCATACAACTGTACATTGCAGTGGTTCTTGCAGTTAGTGTGCCTTCCATGCATAACAGCTGAACACTGCTGCAGAACTAAGACCCGCCATTAAAAAAAGAAAAGAATTTCCACCTTAAGCCTCTCATTGACAATTTTCAATTCAAATGAAGCTCTGTGTGTCCCAAAACACATGAAATCCTGGGGGAGGGGCTTTCAAAACACTGAAACAATTACATAATTAAAGGAACGTGGTCTGAATCGCACAGATAAGAGATGCATATCACATTGATATCAGATTTTTAAAACTTTCCATAGAGTAAACCAAAAGGCGATCCCACAATAAAGCTTTGGCTAACTTTGGTTATTTTGAAGACCAATTCTCAATCTTCCTGAATATATTGGAACTAACAAAGAGGTGTAATTTCATGAACATTCCAAATTTCCCGTTGGTATACGTGAGTGGATGTGTTTGAAAGGTTGCACTTGCGAAAGGTATCAAAATACACAGTGGAAGTGAACCTTGGAAGTTGCTTTGCCAGGACTAGTTCGTAGGGGTGTAGGGCATTTAGCTCCATATCTCACATCACATGGATTATCTTGGTTGTTTATCTTACAAACATGGGTAGCAACCGTAGTCTATACTCGTGCCTTGGATTCAGCACTGCAGATCCATGGGCAGTTGTTTAAATAAGGCAGGCTGGAAGCCGAAGACCATTCTGTTCTCTTAAGGGTGCTTCCCGACAGCCGTTTTCCCAGTGATGGTAGCGACAAAACAGAAAGGGTAACAAACTACCTCAACGAAAAGGTACATTCTAGCAGGATGCCTGGGGTGTTTGGTGCTACCATCGCTGGTTTCCTTCCACAGTTGTTCTGCCACTCACACAGATTGTTCCAGTCTGCTTGGAGTTAGCAGCCATCCATCTGGGATTAACACAAGGGCCTGCGTGAATTGTGAGTGTTCAGCGAAGTGATTTAGCATGCCCGACGCTCAGAAAGAAACCTTTCCCATCTAGAAGCTCTCATAGCAAATAATTCTGCGCAGTTAAGTTTTGAAGTGTCTGGATTAGTTGATGTGCATCAGAATGCCATCTCCTATTGACACGGTGTACCGCAGGACATTTCACAGTTCTATGGATTTGAGGCTGTGAAAGCCATTTATACTGTCAAGCAGGAGAGAATACTATGGCTTAGAATGGGCATTGCAGTTGAGGGTAAAAGCCTCATGTTGTACAGCAGGAAGAGGCATTGAGGGTGGTACTGCTAGCTTGTGGAATTATGCTTGTGTAGATGGGACCTCCACAAGGGAATCGCCCTATCTTTCCATGTACTTCAACCATTTTTTTTAAAGAAGACACCTCATTTATTTATGGGTTTGTTGTCACCCAGGCTATCTCTATATTATTTTTGTGTATATAATGTAACTTTTTTGTGCTTTTATATATGATGTGAAAAGTGTATTTATCCCAATGAAATTAGGAATAAGGATTCTTTGCTATAAGAAAACGTAGCTGGCAATGATGTGAGTGGGTGAGCGTTTCTGGTATATGTCCTGATTGTGACCCTCTCCTGGGGTTCATTGCGCGACTTGTCTAATAAAAATCAAATTGTACGCAATGTATGATACTTGAAAGAAGCTTCATTAAGAAGAGTGCATTTTGTTGGGTGGGGGTGTATGAAAAATGTTTAAAACATTCTCCTGCAAAGTGTGCTTGCACACCAGTGGTAGTACAATAATAAAAACGGATAATGGTAGTGGCTAAATAGGATTGTCAGAATGCTGCAGTGTTCAGTGGCCTAATTGAATTGATTAGGTTTTGTTAAGGTTACATCACCAGCGTTTCCTCTGTCACACAAGGTCCATAAATATAAGCTACAGTAATTCACAAGGAGTGCAGAACAGATCAGAGCATGCTGTTAAGCATTAGGATTAATCTGCCAATCTTCCCAGCAATCTGAAGGACTTGGAACAGAAAACCTACACTGATGATACATATGCCACAGGTTTGAAAGAACTATGAGGAAGGGTGTATATAATCGATAACATATCTCTTTTAGGGAGAATCCACAGTCTAACAATATTTGAAGGCCACAGATTCCACATCTAGATAGACTTGAATCCTGTAAATCTTTCCTATTACTTTAGCTTTCTCATTGCTGGCTCATATTTCTGTTAATGTTATTGTGTTTGAGACCAAGTTCTAGTTTTCTTGACATGGATAGTGGAATTTGGGGCTATCCCTGGGCTTGCTGAATATAGCCTGGAAGCTAAGAAGAAGCCTTTTCTCCTCTTGGTGCCCTTCTGCGACATGTCCAGGAGGTAGGTGGCTCCCTGTCATAAGAGCCTGTTGCACCTCAACATCGCTGAAGAGACAAATCAACAGGCGAGTCCAAATTTCTGCACTCAACAGCAGAGACAGGCTGTTTGGCCTTTTATTTTTCTATTGCCAGCAGAGGGCAGAAGTAACTTAGTAAAGGAGTAATTTTAACAACTCTGCTGACCCTTATTTCAGCATTCTGGAGTCCTTGGAAGTAGGTAGGTTGGGTTTTCATAACACCTCCATTTGAATATGTGCCACTAATTTGTAGTCTGAAAATCCTCCTGTATGGAATATAGAACTCTACTTTGTGCAGGCTTGCATTTCTGCACAGATTACAACCCTGGCTGCAGTTTCTATTTTTCATTTTCTTCCATCTCCTGGTACAGTGGTACCTCAGGTTACATACACTTCAGGTTACATACGCTTCAGGTTAGACACTCCGCTAACCCAGAAATAGTGCTTCAGGATAAGAACAGAAATCGTGCTCCGGCGGTGCGGTGGCAGCAGGAGGCCCCATTAGCTAAAGTGGTGCTTCAGGTTAAGAACAGTCTCAGGTTAAGAATGGACCTCCGGAATGAAGTAAGTACTTAGTCCGAGGTACCACTGTACTCTCTTTCTTCCATTCCCCATATATATATATGCATTTTTATCCTTCATCAATATGTTCTTTGGATGGATTAATGAAAACACAAAGGCATACCCAGGATATGTGTGTTCTCCACAAAAGGTTCTGGAGTGAAATACACTTTGAACTGTCCTGCCTCTCCACCTCTCTTTTTTTCCTACCTTTCCACACACCTCCCTAAAAGCAAAAGCAGATTGGCAGAGACTCACACTGTTTGGCAGACCTGTTTCGGTTCAGCTATTAAAGATTAATCCTGTGGGATTTCCAACGTAAGATTTTAAAACGAGGCCATTGTGCTCTGGGCAGTAGCAGTCTTCCTGCTTTCTCTTCTCATGGTGCCAGTGTTTTATGTGAAGGCAGGAATTGTTTTGCTCCTTCCGAGTCTCGGAAAGTGGCAACAAAGGGAGCACTTCTGAGGAACAAAGTGGAACAAGGAACGGATACTGCTTTTAAGGCAACCTCTGCTGCTACTGATGCTAAGTGTGTGTGTGTGTGGGGGGGGTGAGCAAGGAAATGAAGATCAGAGCTGTGCCAGTGGAGTGATGTGTCAGTACATCTGACTTATCTGGGCAGTGCCTGGCAGTACTAGATTAAAAGATACGAGGAACTTGCTACAATATGTCTTCGGGACTCTGATTGAAAATTTGTTAAGAAGCTACTATTTTCTCAAGCCAAATTGCTTTCACTTGCCTTAGCTCCTCCGTAAGCTGGGTCCAAGAAATTCTCTTTTCACAAATGTGGCAGGAAGTTTTCCACGTTTGCCTTAGCAGCAGAAGGCAGACATTGCCGCCCCTGCCAGGCACTGGAAACCTCTGTGTGAGGCGTGTGAGTGAACCTTCCAGCCGAGGTGTATAAAATTATGTGGGGAAGGTGTAGGGTGGTCCGTCTCATAACATCATGCCAGAATCCAATAAAGCACTGAATATTGGGAGATTCAGGAAAGACGAAAGGTGGTGCTTCTTCCCACAATGCCTACTTAAACTATGGGTATTGACTTCTGACTCTACAATTCTATGATTCTATGAACAAGGGGCAGAAGCTGTACACTTCATGAGGGAAAGAAGATCCAGTCATGTCTGCCAACTTGGATGGTTTTAAAGAGGGTTTAGACAAATTCATGGGATTGTCATTGGAGACCTATGTGGTGCTCGCCACAGTCTACATTTAAAGCACATTGTTTCCATGAAAGAATCCTGGGAACTGTAGCTTGTTAAGGGTGCTGAGAGAAGTGTGGCTCTGAGGAGTAAACTACACCTCCCAGGATTCTGTGGGGCAAGCCATTCGCTTAAGTGGTGTGGATGTGATGGTCAGGTTCATTGGGCTCATGATTGCTCTTCTGGGCAGGGTTTCTGATGGGATTGTTCCCAACGTGAACAAGCCAGGGATTGAACATGGAACCTTCTGCATGAAAAACATGTACAGTGGTACCTCGGGTCACATACACTTCAGGTTACATATACTTCAGGTTACCGTACATACGCTTCAGGTTACAGACTCCGCTAACCCAGAAATAGTACCTCGGGTTAAGAACCTTGCTTCAGGATGAGAACAGAAATTGTGTGACAGCGGCACGGCAGCAGTGGGAGGCCCCATTAGCTAAAGTGGTGCTTCAGATTAAGAACATTTTCAGGTTAAGAATGGACCTCCGGAATGAATTAAGTACATAACCAGAGGTACCACTGTACTCCGCTACTGAGATCAGAACAGAACTCAGTCAGTTATACTCAGCTGGTGGAGGCAACCCCCCTTTTTTTTTGTTTCTGAAGCACTGCTGGGGCAGGTTAGCAGGAATCACTTTTCTTGATGGGCACAACACCTCAAGTTTTCCTTGCACAAAACATCCTATGTCCTTGAGCGATCCCTAGGCTGACGCAACATTTTACTTCCATCTTGAACAGGAAGACTGGATAAGCGGGGAAGGGACAACTCAAGTTAATATTAAACTGGCTGAAGCCGTACTCCCCTCCCCCCCTTGGCTACCATCTCCCCAACTATTTGCCCAACAGTCTGTAAAGAGCTTGCTGGCAAGAGTGATTAAAATGGATCAAGATGCCTTCTAGCTGTGTGTGCTCCATTTGTTACAAGTCACCACAGAACAGACTTTCGAAGAAGCTGACAAATGGTCCAGGCTATCAAAGCAGAACCCCAAAATGAGACCTCTCAGTTGGTGAGCAGGCCTAGTATCATCCAGTTGATGGTGCTGGCAGCATTTCACATATTTTGCTTCATCTGTGCCCTGGTTCGGGGTAGTACCCTCTTTTGAAACCCATCTGGTTCCGTCTGAAGACTGCATTGCAGAATCATTTGCAAATAAACTTAACTCCTGGCAAGGGGGAAATGGGTGAATGGGAGTGGGTAGCAATCTATGCTATAGGTGAAAAGCTAAGGCATTCAGTTGCAAAACTGGATAGGTAGAAGCACATGTGATTTAGTGGCAAATAATGTTATTTATTTGGAACTTATAGCTTGCCTTTTATCATAAGAGTTTGCCATCCATGGTGACTAACAATAAACAAGATGAAATAAGAATTAATGTGATTGTGACCTGTTGCCAACTCATATTTATTTTATTTTTAAATATTTGTACTTACAGTTCGCCTTTCACTGAACTGTCTCAGGGATGGCTGTCCACTTGGTCACTGAATATCCCCATTGAAGCCTCAATAGATGACATTCCCTCACCATTTGCACTGGTCTTCCCCGCGGTGCTGTTCTTGCCAGGTCTTGCCAGGATAATGTGGACAAAGAGTTTTGGAATCTGCTAAAGCATACATATTTATTCGTAGGTCATTGTGTGTCCTTCACCTCTTGTTGGGTGATGTGAATCATATTACAATGTGCCTTCAAAGAGAGTTCTATGAAAGCAGCCTCAAAAGAGCTTGAAATGTGAGGAACGAAATACAGCGTGTTTTGTATATGCCAAGAACGGCATTTTGCCAAGCTCCATTCATGTTGGGACACCTGGTGTTTTATTATATAAATTTCCATAGCCCTGATTTGAATAAAAGCAAAGTTTTTCAAAATGTATGTGCCTATCTATCAAAAATGAAAATGCCAATTCCTCTGAGGAGAGGAGGCTTCATGAACACATAGGTCCTCAGACACGCATATACCCAGACAATGAGATCTCCTACGAAATTTTATTATTTAATGAAGGACAAAAAAGTACAGACCAAATGCACTTAGGGTTCCTTAGGCATGTGCATTCCATGTTCTCGTCAGGCCTACACCTCTTTCACCTGCATAATCCCCAGCCTAATAAATTTATGCCTGAACACAGTTGTTATAGCAGGAACCCAATAAAGGTGCCAACCATATTTCCAGAAGGGCAGCCATCTTTGTTTGCTGCAGTCCAAAACAATGAGGCGTTCTTGTAGCATCTTAAAGATTAAACAGTTTATTGTGGCATTTGCTTTCCTGGTACTAGAATTCCCTTCAGATTTCTCAAGCCCAAATGAAACAAAAGCAAGATTTTATAGAACAGATGTGCTTATCTATCTAAAATAAATCTGGCCAATTCCTGACACAACTGAAGTGTGAGGGGAGTAGGCTAATCCAAGAAAGCAAAGACTTAAAGACTTAGACTTTTAAGGTGTTTAAAGGAAATGAACTGCTCTGTTGTATTGTACAATAATACAAAATCTTGATTTGAGGATTAGGAGGTTAACTTGTTAAGCCTAAACTGTCCAGTGATCCAACTGGAAGGAAAATAATCATTGAGAATATGGTGCTTTGCTGTTGGGAAGAAGACCCAGTACTTTTTTGAGGTTTTGTGGATTGGCATGAGCAGGAATTAATGTAGCTCTAGGCTGTATCTGCCAGTGACATGCTTTGAGAGTTAGATCAAGGTGGCATCTGAGAATGGAAGAATAAATAACATATAGTCAGCCCGGAGGCTGTATGCAGGACTATCACACAATTTTGTAATCTTAGGGCCTATATCAAGATAGGAAAAGTAGATTTGTATTTAATCTTTTGTTTATTTGGTCTTCTGTTCCAAGTGGGAGGCAAGCTGTGTATGCTGTTCCTATGTTAAATCTTTTTTCTAAGTATGTACATTAAAAAAATAAAATTAAACTGTTAATCTAAATTCATAATGCTTTGTAGTCACAATTCTTTTCACCACTTCATGCTTAAGCCTAGTTCCACAATGCTTTGAAGTGTCCTTGAGGGCATTTTAGGCTGTTTGGTGAGAGACAACCAGGGTAAAAAAAATTATTTCACCTGGTGGCAGTGGAAAGAAGCAACACGTGCAATTACTTCACTGGATACAATCTCCTGTGAAAGGTCCAGAGGGAAATCATAGAACTGTAGAGTTGGAAAGGATCCCAGGGGTCATTTAATCCAACCCTTGCACAGCTAAAGAATCCCTGGCAGATGACCATCTAACCTCTTTTTAAAAACCAGTGAAGAAGAGTCCACCACCTTCTGAGGGAGCCAGTTCCACTTTAGAACAGCTCTTACTGTCAGAAAGTTCTTCCTAATGTTTAGTCGGAAACTCCTTTCTTGCCATTTGAATCCATTGGCTCAGGTCCTATCCTCTAAAATACTTCAGCTGTCTCTGCAGATGAATGCTGGTCCCACATCCTCTCTTGCCCCATAATTGCACCACCCACAATCCTTCAGATTAGGTAAAGAGCTTGCTCTGTGATCCAGCCACCGCCACCACTTCTGCAGGTTAAATTATTTGACGAAAGGTTCCCCAGGGCCTTGCTGCCATGCACTCCCGAAAGAGAACTTGCTGATTTCCTGGATGTGATCCATTCATTCCCCCAACAAAGCCACACGCTGTGTGAACCTGGCTTTGTTAATTCCAGTGCCATTATCTATGCACTTGTAAGGTTGTGTTTTGTTTGGAAACAAGAGTGGGGATGCGTGATGATAAATTTCTGTGTTGGGCAATCTCCTGCTGCGAGGGTTGAAGCGAGAAGCCTAGCAACAGCGGAGCCTGTTTGTTATGGGAGCATCAGGAACGGCATCAGGCTGTGCAGAACAGAGAACAAGGAGTGGCCCAGTTCAAATTCACAACCTGGTGCTTCCCCCAGTTTGCCTCTGAAATAAGCACCCTCCTGGTTGCTTCTGTGGTAGCACCATATGAAAAGTCAGCATTTGTATATGCCAGCCTCCCCCAACCTTGCACCCTCCAGATGTCCTGGACAACATCTCCCTTTGCTGGCTGTGGGTTGTCATCCAAAACAGCTGGAGGAGGCCAGCTTGGGAACCGTGAACAGCTAGGGCTAGGTTTGTACCAAAAAAAGGGAGATTTTGGTCCATTGTGAGAGAAGATGCACCAGAGGTTGACTCCAATTCCAGTCACACCAAGCAGAGGAACATGTTGTGTCCAGTCTTTGTTGGATCAAAGCATCATAAGCTGCATTTGCACATAACAACAAGTCAGACTTATTGTAGTTTATTAATGAATGAACAATATGCCGGTGCACGCTCTCTAATCTCTCCCACTTTGCTTTTCCCTTTGTGTGAGTTGGGGTAGACAAGCCAGGAAGATTTGGCTTCCCAGTTTCTTTGAATTGGGAATTGTGGCTTGTTCAATGAATCAATCAATTCTTTATTGCTGCCCAAAGACCCGAAAAACAAAATTCAGTGCATATAAAATACATTAAAAAGTACACAGACTACTTGGACAAATCATTAAGACTATGCTTTTTTCAGACTTTCGTCTAATACAAATTTATCTCTGATCCTGACCACCTCAGACAGAAATTTGACAATGGCCAAAGTCAGACTGGGAATTTTAATGTCTTGTAGGAACTTGGCATAGAATTGCCAGGTTTTCCAGGTAGATTTGCCATTAGTGGATTAATAAAATATTGTTGGACCTGCTTATATATTCTACAGGGCAGGAGAATGTGCTTCAGGCATTCTTCCTGGTTAGTACAAGGACATAATCATGTGAAATAAGGGACACCAGCAAATCTACCTCGGAACATTTCAGAGGGAAACACATTAAGTCTGGCCTTAGTAAAAAGTCTACCATAATTGGTGACTGGCAAATTCTTTAAATATTCAACTGTGTAAAATGACCTGACATACTGTATACTCACAGCAGTTGGTGAGCAGGATGAGAATGAGGGGGCCCACAGATCACAGAAGGCAAAATCCCACAGTCCTTGTTTTACTGATTTTAGGGCAGTGTCATAACCTATATGTAAGAGAAGGTCTGAAGACAAACCAATTGAAGCAGCTTTTTTTGGGCAATGAGCTTGGACCAACAGTTTAAGTACTCATCCTGAGATAAATGAAGGAGTAACCCTGTGCCCAATTTAAAGACTCTGAACTTACGCCAATATTTGAAGCCTGACCACCAGGCCCTAGTCACCCAGTTTCTAACAGTATGACTGAATTTGGAACACAAGCTCCTTAACAAGACATGATTGCCAGATGATTTGTTGTTGGCTTGCTGGCTATGACTTATTAGGGAGCAACACATTGCAATCCCTAGTTTGGGTGTAATAGGAAGCCAAGGTTTCCTGGCTTGTTTGTTCCCCTTGCGCTGGAGAGGAGCAAAGAGGGAGAGAGAAATGGTGGCACAGCAAACAGTGGTTTGATAGAGAAGGACAACATGCTGCTTGCTGACTGTAAACCATGACAAATCAGAAAGTCTGGCTTATTTTATGAGTCTATACACATACTTCCTACTCAGTGTTGTGAAATGAAAGCCATCTCCTGCTATTGTGGTGAACCACCAACTCCAGTCACACTGGTTCCTTTTTGGTTTGCTAGATCAAACCTTAAATAAGAAAGCTGATTTTCCAACCTATGGCTGACATTTCTACAAGGCTCCATGGGTGCACAAGTCACACTCTCCCCTGACAATAATCACACTCTTCCACACTCTTCACAGCACGGTTCTTCCCATACCTTCATGACAGGCAGCACTACCCTTTCTCAGAGTTTGGTGGGAAATATCCCCTAGAAAGCAATGCCCCCTCCTCTTTTTCAACCCCCTGTTAAGGATCCACAATAGTGACTCTCTGACGAGTGGCAGGCAAAAAAAGTGTCAGCAGTATATAGGTTTTATATGCGACAAGAAGTATTAACAAATGGCCTTAAACCGAAAGGTTTGATAGAGAAGGACAAGAATCAAGCGAAGAACAAAGGGAACTGTGTAAAAATTTCTTCCAGCCCTTGGCAGTTCCCTTTTTGAACAGTTTATTACTGCTTTCATTGTTGTATTCCCATTTATTTTTATTTTTTGCATTTGTTTAATCACCGGGAAAGGCAGAAAAGGAATGTTATATTGGGCAAATGTTCAAACACAATGTTCTGGTTAATTATTGCAGCACTTTGTCTTGTCCTTTGACTTGGCCTTTCTTGGCGAGGGGAAAAGAATGATATACTTTATTTACCATCCCGCCAACTTTCCCTTTGATGCATCTCCATGCAGAACGGTAGTGGAGTCCTCAGGTTTCCGGTGGATGCTGACCATTCTGGGATGTGCGATGTGATGAAGACGTGAGCTACAAACAAGAGTCGTGCATCGAAGTGTGGAGCGACATGCATGCCGGTTTCACCACGCATGCTGGCCGAGTTCTGTCAGGATGCAGAAAACAGAGGGCCACAGCAAATGGGCAAGTTCTGTTAGGAGCCGCAGACGATCCCTCAGCACCGGTGGCCAAGCTTCCTTCCTAATTCCCTCGCTCTCTCACAGAACCTAGCAGTGCCAGCCGAGAGGAGGGAGCCGCTCTGCCAAGTCAACACTAGGTGCTCCAGCTTGACAAGGCAGGCAGCACCTGACAGGCTGCTTGAATATTTCAAAGGGAGGGGAGATTGAGGAGGAGGTCTGCTCTAGACAGTGACTTCCGTCTTGCTGTTGGTGGAGAAGGGCCGCTGCTGCTGGGCATAGTGGGTGGGCGTCTGGCTGAAGACCTCGGGGAGCTTCTCGATGCTGAACTGGCGCTTGGTGGTGTAGGCCTGCCGTCGAAGGTCGGGGTGGTTGGGATCCCACCCTGGTTTGAAGGCCGGGCTGCCTGCCAGTGTGTGGGCACTGGCTTTCATCACTTTGGCCTTCTGTCCTGGTGTTGCCAGGCCAATCAGAGCACAGCCATCCTGAAAGGGAGAAATGTCTTTCTGGTGTAGCGTCAAGGGAGGGAAGGACAGCGTGGCTGATGGCGGCATGTCCACCACAGGAAACCGCTTGTAGAATTCCTCAGGAGCACTTTCTGGAAGGGAATATATGGAACAGAGCAGAAAACGAAGGGCAAAACGTTCTTAAGGTTGTGATGGCTCTCCTGACAGCTCTGTAACCATCTATCCATCCTGCTTGTGAGTATCACTAGAGGGTTAGGGATGTTAAATGTTAACTAATTCCACCTGTACATAAGCAGAAGGTTAATGTCAGGTCTGCTGAAAGATTTAGACACACGCAGTCTTGTGTTTGTGTATCAGGCTAAGTTAAACCACACATTAATGCTGGATTGTTCAGGTGCTCAGCTAAGCCATGGTTTGGCTTGGCAAGTTGTCTGAACCCAGGTTTGTGGTTTAGCTCCCCTGAACAAGCCACAAGCTGTGAACCATAGGACAGACCTTGGTTACAACTTGTGGTTAGTCTAGAGACGGCTGAAGCCCAGATTCAAAGGATATGCTAAGCCAACCCATGGCATAGCACAGCAGCAGAATGAACAAGGAGGAGCAAAGCAGTCACCACCTCCTCTCCTAGAGCTCAGAGGTTTGTGTAAAGCAATGGTTTGGCTTAACATGACAGGCAAGCCAAGCCATGGTCAACAAAAGGGTAGATTTCAACAATTTAGATAAGAATGATACAAAGTCTAATATATAATTACATCAAAGAGCAAACATGCAGGCATTTTGATATTGGCAGGAAAAGCCACCATTGTTTTGAGCACCTGTGAGTACAGCTAGATAGGCTTTGGCTTTCTGCATAGGCCTTTATTTAAAACAACTTTGTTTGTGGTTACCATAACAAGGAGGCCTTCTTGAATAGGTTAAAAGCTGAAGACATGGCTGGGAGTGATTTGAGGTGCTCACCCCTTCTCTATGTCACAGGCTGGTCCATGGAGGCTCTCCAGATGTTGCCTGTTGGTAGGATCCATCGCCATGCCTTAATCCAGCCTTTGCCAACCTGGTGTCCCCCAAATGTTTTGAACTACAGCTCCCATCCACCCCTAGCATTACACAGCTACGCTGACTGAAGCTGCTGTAACCAAAACACCTGGAGGGCACCATGCCGTCAAAGGCTGTCTTAAGGCCTTAAAACTCTTCCAAAGTGTGAGGAATAATAATTGCATAAAGGGGTGATTAATATTTGTTAAAGGGCAACTAATCCACGTTAAATTATTTTTGTCATCAGCTCTTAGTCATCTGCTCTGTATTCAACACCCCCACTGTAGTTGGGCCATGAGACTCACTCTGTTTGCCCTCAGCTCATGACTTATTCATCTCTCCAAAACAGCTCCCTTTTCTGTCTTAGCTCATGTTTTTCTTCCCCTGCAACCACTTTCCTTTCTTTCCCACCTCATTCAATCCAACTCTGGCATTAGTGAAATCCAGCATTTACTACTAGCGATGGGCGAATCTGTGAATTTTGGTTTCTCTCAGTTTCTCGTGTTTCACTTCTCCACATCAGTTTGCATATATATTTTTAAAAAACCAACAACAACCAAAGTCCTCATTAATATGCATCAGCATTTACATATGAACTGCTAATATGAACGTTTTCATATGCAATTTTGCCGAAACACATTTTTTACAACACAATTTCACATAATGAAATGCATAATTTTATCCACTAATATATGCTTTTTATGCACATGTCCCCCTAGTATATGAACTTTCGTCACATTGCATGTCTGAAAAACTGCACTGCAAAATTGGTAAAAGCATGAGTTTCAAAAGGTGGCAGCATTCCAGTTCATGTGTTGTTTTGGAAGTGGAATGAGGTTTATCTTTAAATGCGACCTGAATCCAGTTTCTCCCCATTCTCCAGCTACTACCCAGCAAAATGGAAGGCCAGCAACATGGTGGGGAAAACTTGGTCCAGCCCAATGGTCCCACTTCCTTGTGGACCTTACAACCTGCCCCCCGCTTCATACATGTCAGAGGCCATCTCACTTCTGCACAGAAGGCTACATTCTGTCAGAGATTCCTAGGCAAACCCCATGCAAACATCTCTCCATCAAGGCAAGCGAGAGAGATTGCAACAGTTCAAGAACACATTGCAGCTAGGCAAAAACACCTGAGGAGGGTGTGAAGCACACCTAGGGCAGGGGCATGGTCTGGACTATGGGCAGATGGAAAAGCTTGACCCATGTTTTGGCTCCCAGGCCTGAGGTTCCCCACCCCTAGTCAACAAAGACACAATGATGATGTCACCCCCCACACAGCAATGGGCAGATAGGCATGAGTACATGGAGATATAGCATACCACACTGGGGCAACCAGCTCTCACAGCCTTCCTCCAGCAAATGCCAGCCTTACTTTGCCCGGCAGGAGACGCAGTGCCGCAATACCTACCTACAGCCTTGAGAGTTGCGTACTTGGCATAGTCGGGCGCTTGGTGTGGCAGCGTGCTTGCCATTTGCAGACGGTTGTTGTGTGAATGCGACAGCCCAATCTGTGAGACGCTGGAGGGGTTAACCACAGCGTTGTTCAAGTGGTTCTTGTCTGGAAGCAGAAGGAGGTGGCAAGGTAAGGCTTCAGCACAATCCGCTCAGTGTCCTAGGCCCTCCCAAGCGCGAGTAGAATTGCAAATTCTGTTTCCCAAGAAAGTGGACCTCGTGACAGGCAGAGAGATAGTGAGGTACAGCGGACAGACATCTGGAGCAGTTGATGGAGAAGGACAAAGACCTACAACCCACCTCCAGTGCCAGGACACCACCTAGAAATTGCACCGCAGGAGGTTGGAGTAGATGACCCTTAGGGTCCCTTCAAACTCTACAATTCAACAGATGAATTCTTTTAAAAACGCCTCAAATATGTGACAAGAAAAGATGTAAACCCTAGTGGCTGGATGAAGTTGTCTGACTAGGTCTGTGTGAATGAATTGGCATTAGTAGCTATATGGCAAGGGATGTTGAAGGCAAAGCTCTGTTAGGAAGAGAAACAGCTCTCTCCGCCTCTTTCTTTCTTTGGCTGGGTTTCTACCTTTACCATTCTTCTGACAGGCAGAAATTCAGCAGGTGGGGAGGATGTGAGTCATTGGAATTAATGTGCATCACTAACTTAGATCCATAAATTTCACTGGGTCTACTCTATGAGTATGACCAGCATTGGAAACAACCCATTGCAATGGATTGGTTTGTGGTCATTTCATTCTGCACCAGGTAAAGTATTTTTTAGCCCCCCAATCTCCCCCCCCGACTTGTCCCAAAGGTGGCAACCTAGGCTAGGGACTTCCCTGGAAACCTAGCGGGGAAGCAAGATCTGTTGGAAGGGTTAGTGCTGTGAACCCCTCCATCTTATGCTTAGGTTGTATACATGTGTAAATAAAACTATATATGCTAAAGACGCCACAGTCTCCATTGACCTCCAATCCAAGGAAACTGAACCCTGGTGAGCACAGGAATCTCTGAAGCCTCTCGCTGCTCAGAGATTGGGATGAGCACAACAGTAATACAACAAGCAGCCTTTGGAACACAGGAGGAGGAGGCTTTCCATAGCTTATTGATTTGCTTGCGTTGTGTAACTCTTTTCTCACCTCACCACCTGCTGCCGGTTAATCTTGTGACAGCAAAACCTTTAGGGCAGAGTTTGTGCCTTTTGCAAAGCATGTCGGGGATACTGGATCCCAGCCTTAATTAAGGATTTGGGGGCCCGGCAGTATCAGGCGATGGCGATTATGACGACGATCTGAATGGCTGCCAATGTGGTTATCTCTCAGATTTCATTCTTCAGGGCCTCAAGCGAGTGACACTCGTCAGTTCTCACTTCAGTTAACCAATGTTCAAAGGTGATAGGGAGGGAGGCAGGGAGAGGAGGGAGGAAATCTGTATTTAAACTGGGACAAGTGTCATGGGCAAACAAGAGAGGAGGAGACAGAGCGCTCTCTCGGCCCCAGGCAGAACTGAGTCACAACACAAAGAGAAGCAGCAGCAAACCATCCCCCTCCATCAGCTGGATGTAAATCGGAGCAGAGATAGCCCCTTGCCTGCCAGCCCCCACCCCCCACTGCAAGAATTAGCAAGGAAGAGATTTTATGTCTAAAATGTTTGGGGGAAGTGTGCATGTGGGGGAATCCTGCCCTCATCTAGTCACTGGTGCGCTCAGATGGTTTTCACCCTGGCGACTGTTCACCTTGCAAAATGTGGGGGCTGACATTGCCAGAGGTCACACATCCCCCCCCCCCGATGACCAGCTGCATTTCTCCGCAGGGGTGTCCCCCCCCTCAAGAGCAGCAGAGGCTGAAAAGATACAGGGAAAGGATTACTGCCAATTGTTCCCTTTACAAAATGCTCATGAGCAGTTAAGTCAGAAAGCTATCTGTTCCAATATTAGTATTCTTATTCTTATTCCTTAACAATATTTCTATGCTGGCCAGTAACTATCATCTATCTCAACCAGTGAAGTCAGTGAAGGTCCTGTGTGAGTGTCTGGAGGCGGTTGGAGGATGGATGGCGGGTAACAGATTGAGGTTGAATCCTGACAAGACAGAAGTACTGTTTTGGAGGGACAGGGGGTGGGCGGATGTGGGGGACTCCCTGGTCCTGAATGGGGCAGCTGTGTCCCTGAAGGACCAGGTGTGCAGCCTGGGAGTCATTTTGGACTCACAGCTGTCCATGGAGGCGCAGGTCAGTTCTGTGTCCAGGGCAGCTGTCTATTAGCTCCATCTGGTACGCAGGCTGAGACCCTATCTGCCTGCGGACTGCCTCGCCAGAGTGGTGCATGCTCTAGTTATCTCCCACTTGGACTACTGCAATGTGCTCTACGTGGGGCTACCTTTGAAGGTGCCCCGGAAACTGCAATTAATCCAGAATGCGGCAGCTAGATTGGTGACTGGGAGTGGCCGCCAAGACCATAGAACACCAGTCCTGAAAGACCTGAATTGGCTCCCAGTGCGTTTCCGAGCACAATTCAAAGTGTTGGTGCTGGCCTTTAAAGCCCTAAATGGCCTCAACCCTGTAGACCTGAAGGAGCATCTCCTCCCCCACCGCTCTGCCTAGACACTGAGGTCCTCCGAGGATCTTCTGTTGATTCCCTCACTGCAAGAAGCGAGATTACAGGGAGTCAGGCAGAGGGTCTTCTCGGTAGTGGTGCCTGCCCTGTGGAACACCTTCCCATCAGATGTCAAAGAAATAAGCAACTATCTGACTTTTAGAAGACATCTGAAGGCAGCTGTGTTTGATGTTTTAGTATGTTCTGATGTATGCTGTGAGCCGCTCAGAGTGGCTGGGGAAACCCAGCCAGATGGGTGGGGTATAAAAAATAAAACTATCGTTGTCAGCATCATCATCCCTCCCTGCTCAGGGTTCCTATGTGCTTCTAAAAATAAGTAGAACAGGTAGAAGTCCAACAGGTACAGCTTCTCCCCCACCCCACCCATGGAGGCAGCGTAGCAGGAACGCTTCATGTTTCTGCCTCTTACACATATGCTCTGCTGGAAACATTTAATGGGGCAGCAGTACTGGATTACTGTTTGTATACATTTGCATACATTATGAAGGCATTTATGGGCTTGGTAAGTAAGTTTGTTGTACAGTTGATATTGATGTGGATGCATGGATTGCATTTGTGTGTGTGCGTGTGTGTCCCCTTAGGCGCCTTGGGCTGCCTTTGGGGAGGAAAGGTAGGTTATAAATATGGAATGGCATGCAACAGTCAACAAAAAGAGAAGGAGAATATATTTTCTTCCTGTACTGATACCAAGTAGTGCTTAGACTAAAGGTTTTCTGAGGGCAGCTTGGCATATTGAGGGTTGAGGGATAGGCATTATATAGGTCATGTGAGGACGTGAGGTGGGGGAGCTGTCCCTGCTCCACACAGACCACGTGTGATGAGGCTTCAGGAGTGCTTCCACATGGTAACCCTCCTAACCTTGAAGGGAAAGTGTCCAGCAGGTGCAGCGTTGTTCATTTTTGGGAAGAAGCCTTAGGGGTTTCCTTGCACATCCAGTGCATAGAAGTCCTCTTTTGGGTTGTTTCACCCAGGTGATACATGCCCCCCCCCAAACCAAGCTGGTTGTGTGAATTGTCACCAAACCCTCTAAGATAGGGATGAGCAACCTGTGAACCTGGGATATTCTGTATACAAAGAAAGTTTTCTCCTACACAGGCTGCATACAATACCACACATTTAAAGCAGATGCCTTCCCCCAAAGAATCATGGGAACTGTAGTTTACCCCCCACTGTAAACTGTTTACAGTGCCCTTAACAAATTGCGGGTCCTAGATTTTTGGCTGGGAGAAGGAGAATGGCCTAGCTGTGTTTTAAGCTGTTAATATGCACAAAGCCGAGGACTTTGTGATTATCTTACCTGTGCTATTCCTGGGAGATCGAGAAAACCCATCGGCAATCTGGACCTGCACACTGCCAATGTGGCTCTCTGGCAAGATGTCAGATGGTCCATGTCCTCCTGGCTGTTTCAGGAGATCCGTGAGCGTCCTAGAAAGGTATGGAGGGAAATTAAGCAGCGCCATCATAAGTAAAGATCCTGAGCTGTTTTACTGTGAGTATAATTCTGACACTTTTGTCATGTGTCATTTCGTTGCTTACCCTCTGCACCTGCTTGCCTTTCCAGACACTCACAGCAACATATGTGCCCTTGCTGTTCATCTCTTGCACAAGCCTCCCTGCTCAGAATGGAACAGGCTTCTGCTTGATGGGTGCCTCCTTTTCTCAGCACTTAAAACTGCAAGGGGAAACAGCTTTGTTCTTTCATCTACTGATAGAGCTCAGTTTTTCTTGAATGGGGCTGAACAATTTTCATGGTTATATAGTCTGTGAGTTGTGTCATGAACACCAGTTTTGGGGACCAGCTCCGGTGTCCCCAACGTCATTTTTTTAAAAATCTCAGTTGGACTTGCAGCTTTACTGAACCTGATAAGGGGCTTTGGTCTATCACTAACAAGAAACCAAACAGACAACAAGAATTTATTCACGTTCTATAAGGGGGAAAAAAGAGGGCAAAGAGAATATCTTATCATTTGTTTTTGAATTGGAATTTTGGGGGCTGTCCACCAAAATGTACAATGTGGATGTCTTTTGGTTGCCTGGATCATGCTTCTTGTCAGCTGCCCTTCATTTCATTTCATTTCATATTTGTAAAAACATCTATCCCACTTTTTAGGTAAAAACCCATTGAAACACAACTGAAACTCAAAATCAACAATAGATACATAACTATTAGCAATGGAGAAACAATTAAGCCATATTATAAGTGGGCTACTGTGTGGGCAACTGTGTTGGCATCTGGGCTGCTGCCAACATGGCACTGTTGCTATTATTTCCATTTTTCTGGACTTCCAGGGTATTTCTTCTTTATGTATTCATTTCCCATATAACTGACCTATGGGGAATTTATCTTTGTTCTCCATTGCACAACATATAATCTTTCCTTATGAGAACTGATCCAGAGCTTGCCAGGCTCTTTGTGGACATATCCTCTGGGTGTAGATTAAAAACTTGCCTTGCACCAAGGCAGGCGACTGGCCCATGTTTCAGAATGGAACACTGTGACTGGCATCAACTCTCCTCCAGCCTCACTACTTTAATTGGGGATATCAATGACTGGGCCTGAGGCCTTAGCTGCCAAGGGTGGCAAGCCTTTTTTTCACTTGGGGGCCGCATTTCCTCCTGGATAGTCTTACAGGAGTCATGCAGCAATGGTGGGCAGGGTGAGTGTAGGAGGGGACAAAGCTGGTGAGCTTTTAGGACTAAATTGCAAAAAAAGTAAAAATGACGTTTCTGAGGTATTTCTATGTGAAGTCAGCCAAAACAGCACTGCCGACATGGGCTGCCATATGTCCGAATTTCCCAGGACATTTTTACCGATTTCCAAACGGACACTGCTGCTGGCTGCAGTAGTCCAGATATGTCCAGGAGATCCCAGACGTATTGCAACCCTAGGCTGAGAGGGGAAAAAGTAGGTGGGTCCAAATGTGGGCAGAGAAAGAGGTATAATTCTTTGTATCCAGGTAAGCAAGAGGCATTATGACAGTTCAACATACCCTCCAACATGTTGAGTCCATGTCTTACTGGTCATGCTCCCGTGTGAGTTACATGACCCTTGTAAGATCATGAAGCCCAAAATGGCTGCTGTGCTCTCGCGGGGAAAAACAGGATGTCCTGTTTTTTCAGGGACATTTGTGGGGGATGTTTCAAGGGCACACTCCAGATGGACAGGTGCACTTGTGGAAGGGTGCACACAAGACAGGAGGAGAGGGCCATGGCCTGGAGAGAGGGGATATGGCAGGGGCAGGGAGTGTAGTTTATAAGAGTCATGAGGGCTAGTGAGAGAGGCCTAGAGGCTACAACTCTGGTTCTCCAGAAGTTTGGACCCCAGGCCTGAGGTTCCCGAACGCAGCCTGTTATACATGCAAAAGCACATCTGCTTTCTTAACAGGAAAATATAATCAGCTGCAAAGAACCCCACAAAAACCTCCCCAGAAAAATTATGGCAACTTGCATGATAACTTTTAAAATAATAATAAGACAAAAGCCCTAGAGAATAGCCCAAACCCAGCAGTTCTTGCATTCTCCTACCTTTTCACAATGGCTTTTATAACTTCAGCATGAAGTGCCAAATTACTTCACGTAAGGAACATCTATAATTTGTGTCACATTTGCATTTGAAACACTAGGAGCCTTTCCTGCAATTCCCAGGGGCTCCTGGGCCGAGGCATGTGCACTTACGATAGTGCGGCTCCAGAGTCCGTTAAACCAAATGGTTCTTTCTTCATGCAAATTGACACAGAAGCAAACTGGGTGGCAGGAGATTCTTGGCGGGAGATTCTTAAGTGACGTTCGCAACTGCATGCATTTTTCTTGACACAGATTACTGTAAAATGTGAAGCTAGAGCAATCAAGGACTCGTTTACCTGCCATTTCAAACAAAATGATGGTTAATGGATAACCTTTCTGTGGTATTCTTTGGTTCTGGCTGGAGAATAGTTTTCATTTTCATGCTAGGTCTCAATGTGTGATATGATTTCCTAAAAAAGCCATGAGCTCTTGCTACCAAGTTCCACTGAGCCTTTGCTTAAAACATACTTTCCTTATGTGCCTTGATGGGCTAAAGCACATGCTGAGAAGAGAATCTCAGGAGGACTATGAGTTTTCCATTCTGGAATTAAAGGATGCTTACAGATTTCCCACCCCGATTTACAAACATAATACAGGTTGAATATAGGTGGAAATTCACTGCACGAACACCTCAGCAGATACTGATTCCCTACCCCAAGATGCTTCTAGGGCTTGATTTTTGCTCTCTGACCTGCAGCCTGACTTGTGTCTGAGTTCCCTCCCAGTGACTTTCTTTGCACAGACCACATTAGCACATTCTTAGCTGGAGAAAGGGAAGGGTAAGCATGCCCTCTTCCCGGAAGGCTCTCCACTTCCGGAAGTGTTTATATTTTCATGTTTTAATGAGATTGTGTCACTGTGCATTTTAATTATAGATGTTTATATTTTAATGCTTGTGTAATTGGTTTTTATACTTGTAAATAGTTTCGAAGTCTATTCTGGCATTAAGTAGGATATATATATATATATATATATATATATATATATATATGAGAGAAACGTTCTTCATCCTGTTTAAGCAATTGTCCCCTCCTCCCAACGGTGCTGATAGGTTAACTGGGGTTTGGCAGGAACCCCCAATGAGTAGCACAGGGAGGCGGGCCAGCCCAACCAGCTGGTGAGCCCCACGTGGCCCAAGGTGCTGTGTGCGGTCCCACAAAGGGCGCCCACAAAGGAAGGAGTGAGCGATCTATATCTATATCTATCTATATGAGAAAAGTTCTTCATCATATTGACAGAGCCATCAAGATAATGTCTAGGAGTCCTACTGGTACAACAAGAACTTTCAGACTCTACAGTTACAACCAAGAACTACAGATTTGCACATTGACACTCTTGTTTTTATAAGGAATATTTTCCTGTTAAAAGCAGCTCAAGCAACTGCCTCCCCCCAGTTGTCTTTTGCCTGTTGATAAAGATTTTTGCTTGTTAAGGTAGTTTTACAAAAACAAACTTCCATTCACTCTTCTGGTTGCTTTTCAAAGGATATTTAATGCTATGTTTTTTATTTGTTATTTCTTTCATTGCATTCTTTGCATTTCAGTCCACTTATTGCATTGTGATTTTAAATTGTTGTAAGCCACCCTTAGTGGCACACGTGCATTAGGAGGACGTGCTTAGGGTTGCCACATTTCAAAAAGTGAAAATCCAGACACAAAAGTTGATGAGCTCTTTTTGGCAAAATCACAAAAAATGCCAACATGGGTTGCCATACCTACGGATTTTCCTGGACATTTTGCAGTATTCCGGGTATGTCTGGGAAATTCCAGACGTATGCCAACCCTAGACATGATAAATATTGATACCAACTGACCTCCTAAAATGAAACAGAAGCTTTCCTAAAACTCAGTTGATGCCAGCTTATTACCCGCAAGTAGGCACTCCAGCCAACATCAGCAAAAGCTCGTCATCGTGGACAGATTAAGCTCCTTGTTAGGAGCTCTGGAATAAACAATAAACGAGCCAGTGAGTACCGGCGAAGGGACAAACGCTTTCAAGCATCTCTTCAAGGGGAGGCTGGTGTGAGCATTCGGGTGCTGGCTTACAAGCCCGGGAAAGCAAGCCAGGACGTGTACAGCTCAATGCTTGTCCAGGGCCCCGCAGAGAAAATGCAGCCTGGCAGTCGCAGTCACGGGCCTGAAGCCCAGGAGCAAAGGCGAAAGAAGGGACCCATGATGTTAGTCAAGAAGGATTATACTTAAGGGAACCTGAAGAGCCAGAGGGAGCCCACCCCCCATAGCCTGCAACCCTGCTGCTACGTTTCAGGGCAAGCCGGCGTTTTCGCACCAGTGTTGCGAATGCTCAGTAAATTTTAAAGTCAAGGAAAGAGAGAGAGAGAGGGAGAGAAAGAAAGAGAGAGAGAGAGAGAGAAACTCCTCTCTCTGTGCGTATGTGTCCATATGCCTATTTTTCAATTGTACAGTGCTGATCAGAAGGTCGGCGGTTCAAATCCCCTCGACGGGGTGAGCTCCCGTTGCTTGGTCCCAGCTCCTGCCAACCTAGCAGTTCGAAAGCATGTCAAAGTGCAAGTAGATAAATAGGTACCACTCTGGCGGGAAGGTAAACGGCGTTTCCGTGCGCTGCTCTGGTTTGCCAGAAGCGGCTTAGTCATGCTGGCCACATGACCCGGAAGCTGTACGCCGGCTCCCTCGGCTAATAAAACGAGATGAGCGCCGCAACCCCAGAGTCGGTCACGACTGGACCTAATGGTCAGGGGTCCCTTTACCTTTTTACCTTGGGTTACAGATGCTTCAGGTTACAGACGCTTCAGGTTATAGACTCCGCTAACCCAGATATAGTACCTTGGGTTAAGAACTTTGCTTCAGGATGAGAACAGAAATCTTGCTCCGGCGGCATGGTGGCAGTAGGAGGCCCAATTAGCTAAAGTGGTGCTTCAGGTTAATAACGGTTTCAGGTTAAGAACAGACCTCCAGAACGAATTAAGTTCTTAACCCGAGGTAGCACTGTACATGCAAGCAAAAGGGCCAACTAAAGCTTACTCTTCACAGTGTGTGTGTGTTTGTGTCTGTAATATAAACTCTGCTTCCCTCGCTTCCCTCCTTCCCTTGCCATACTAGGAGGTGTCGGAGCTGAGTTCTGGAGAGTTCTGGCTGAAAAAAAGCCCTCTGCTCTAGTCCCAGTGATTTGTGCCACAAGGCCTTCCTGTTCTGACCTGTCAGGAGTAGAGGGGCTTCTCCTTTCACATGCAAGGAGGGAAGAGGAAGGAGACAGGAAGTGGGCTTTAGAGGGCAAGTGGAGGGCATGCAGACAGGGCACCTGCCTTTGCTGTGCCATCTGTTGAAAAGAAAACTTCTTGGTTTCACTCACCTCCTACACCTCAGCTGAGAGCTGATCTATATGTGCTACATGGAATGAAGGTGACATAGAAATATGTAGGTGAGAGACTGAGAGGGCACGTTTTGAAAGCTTCCCAGTCATACTCTTTCCTCCCCTACAGCATCTGGTAAATCTGATACCAGGCACTGCCCTCCTTTAGATATATATTGTTTTACTACACCACACACAAGGGCTGCTGACAAAAAGTGGAGGAGTATTCAAAGTATTTATTTTTTCCTCCATATACTCCCTTTCTGCCAATGCAGTTAAGGTGGCTTGCTGTTTACACACACAAAAAAGCACTCCAACACATCTGCTTGTCCCATTGCTTCCCCCCAGGAAAACTTGCTGAATTGGAGCAAACATCAACTGCGTTTCCGCAGACTGACATTTGCTCTAATTCAGTGGTAATTTCAGTGTCCCAGGAAAAGCAGCAAAGCAAGCAGAAAACCTCTCGGACTCCCGCTTTCTAGACACAGGACAAGCAAAGTGTGGACGAGCCCTAAGAGTCGGGATGCAAAAGGAGAAGTGGAAGGAAAAAAGCGCAATTCTATGTACCAGTTGCATAATCAATAATTATCACACACACACACTGGCATTCTGAAGAGCATATCTGCTTCATTTTGCTCAATGGGTTAGATCAGCTCTGGAGGGGACTTTGGCTTCCATGCTGGATTTCTGGGCAGAGTGATGAGCTGCAATCCCAGCTAGTCCAGACCATGTAGATTTAGAGCCCAACATGTGTCCGAGCAGCTTAGATGTATCGCTGTAAAGAATGACAGAAACTGGGCGATGATAAATAGGGTCCACAGTGTGGCTTTGCAAGGGGAAAGACCAGTCGATAAGTAACAGCAGGGGATGGCATTCTCCTGAGCAGGAATCTTCTGACTTCATGTTTAGAGGTGAAGCTGGTCATAGGAATCTGAGGAATCCTTGCCAGAGGAGTGGAGGGGCTGTTGGTAGGGAAGGGTACCATGAAGGGCACAATCAGGGCTGCAGCAACCTAGTACACAATCCATATTGGGGTTTCTCACACAATGGCATTTAGATTGTTGACTTTGATAGTATGTTGAATGCAGGGCCCGGGTAGGAGTGTGGTGCGGAGGACTGGAGAGGGCGGAAAAAAACCACAGCACCAAATTCCGAGGTGCCAGTCAACATCTTTTCAGAACCATCTTAATTTGTTACGGCACCAGCCCTACCACAAGGCTGAATAATTTTACATTTCAAAATCCTTATACATCACTGCTTTTCTAGCCTTGAGCTAATAATACTTAGCTAATCAGTGTCTACTAAAACAAGTGTCACAAAATTCTTGTTTGCCCCACCAACATTTACACTCCGTCCCAGTTTTAACTGCCAAGACTACTCGCGACACGTTCGTCTGGTCACACCGAACAAACTACTTTTGGGATATGAGCCAGTGAGAAAGAGGAGCAATGTTTGGGGTTCCCATGACAGAATGATGGAGGGAGAGGGAGAGGGAGAGGACTGCTGCTTCCAGGCTGTCGTTACTTTGCAGGTGGTATTCAATCACCAAGCAGCAAGATTGGTAAAGAAAAAGCGTTTTACATGCGATATAACACTGTGGCACTAGATGGCGCTGTGGAGTCCCATCTTTCTCTACTGGATTTCCCTGTATGAGTTTACAATGCGTTTAACTGAATTGCTTCTTTGACATGTCTAGATCCAGCCAAGGTTGCACAATGAACGTTGGATTTGGCACTCTTGCACAACAAAACCTGTTTTAGGGTTTAAAAACCCCCACAGATTTTTGTGGTCAGGAAAGCAATGGGGAAGTGCACCAGACTGTATGTGATAACTGAAGTCATATAACCTTCCCACAAGCAAATCAGGATGAATACTCAATAAACAGGCTGTCTGCAAGTGACCATAAAGTAAGGGTGAGATGGAAAGAGGTGTAAAGAAAACATGCAGAAAAAATCAGGATTGACAGTTATTTCTGCATTGCAGGGAATTGGACTAGATTACCCATTGGGTGCCTTCCAACTCTACAGTTCTATTATTCTATGACACCAGATGCTTCCACATTGCAGTTTATTGCTGGTGTTGCTCTTGTCTGCAAGTTTTTCATAGCATTCACACAACAAAGTCCTCATGAAAATGACACCACACATTATTTCCCTATTGAACACAGACTTGCTGTTTCTGTGGGTTTTTCTAAACTTGCTGAGTTTCGTGCACAAATAAGAAATTTGGATGAAATGGGGCGGGGGGCGGGATATGGCAAGGATGATCTCATGCGGGTGCCACACAAAACATGCATGTGTGAGCAGACCTGAGTCCTCCATATACTGCTGTGTGCAAGTGCCCACTGTCTGTACAGTTGAACGATGCCATGAGTGATTAGCAAGGCCAGCCCTATCATTAGCCAGAGTGAGGCAGCCACTTCTGGCAGAACGTTTTGGCTGACGTGAAAAGGCAACAAATTGTCAGTTATTTAATTATTCCATTGTTACTACCAGGAAATGCACTTGTGAGACTTTCTGCCTCAGGTTGCCAAAATAACCTTGCTGGCCTTTGGAGGGGTTTGTTTAGTTCTGGATTTGTTCCTGGTGTTTAGTGCACCTTTGATTCTGTTTGTAGAAGGGCAACCGCTTCCTCCCCTCTGGCTTGAGCCAGCACCACAGTCGGAAGGAGTAAGTTCGGCGGCAGCCGGGGATGGAAGGAGCTGTCAGTTTTGGTTCTCCCCGTTTCTCATTTCCCCAATCCTAAATTCAGTTCTCTGCACTTTGCAGCGATTTGCGGGTTTGTTACCTCATCAAAATTCATCAACATTTCAGGGCAAATGTCTCCTAATAAACACACATTCATATGCAGTATTGACTAATGCAAGTGTGATCTGCTTGTAGACTTCGTGTGGATTCTTTAGGGCAGGCATGAGCAAATGACCCTGCCGATGTGGCTGGACTACAGCTCCCCAGACCATTGGCTGCACAAACAGGGGCTAAAATGGGAGCTGGGTGCCCCACAACATCTCGAGTCCCACAGGTCCCTAGTCCTGCTTTAGCACAACCATTTCCTGCGCTCCTGATCAGATCACCAAACTGACCTGCTTCCGTATGCATTCACCCAATTATACCTTTTAAAGGCTGAATTCTTTTCTGTGGGGGAAGACAATTATTTTCTGCATCTTTACAGCACCAAGCCTGATGGCTTGCTTTCTCCTACCTCAGCTCTATGGGCCTTTAAATACTGTATTTATGGTGCCCCCTTATGTGGTACCTTGTTTCCCAACCTGTGGCCCTCCCAACAGGCTGGGAACCTCTTCTTAGGAGAGCCAGCTCTTCTCTAATAGACATCACTCCACCAGCCAATCAGGCCTGTTCCCTGGGGCAACTGTATGTTCAGCTTACATGCAAGCAAGACATTAGGACAGATAAAAGGAGACAAGATGAAAATTAGCTCTCATTAGTGAGCTGGGGGAAGGGCACTCCGTGCTCCCTGGCAGGTTCCTTTCTCAAGTGTAGCACTGTTATCTTCATTCCCACTGTGGGTGATAAAAATACAGTGGTACCTCGGGTTACAAACACTTCAGGTTACATACGCTTCAGGTTACAGACTCCGCTAACCCAGAAATATTACCTCGGGTTAAGAACTTTGCTTCAGGATGAGAACAGAAATCACATGGCAGCGGCGCAGCGGCAGCAGGGGGGCCCATTAGCTAAAGTGGTACCTCAGGTTAAGAACAGTTTCAGGTTAAGAACAGACCTCCAGAATGAATTAAGTTCTTAACCCGAGGTACCACTGTACATTCATTTTAAGCATGCACGTACCTGCTATGGGTAGTGCCTCCACAGAAATGTGTTAAGGGTCAAAATGCTAGTCAATCACATAGAATATTAATATTCAACGTGTTTCACAGAATTGTAGAGTTTTGGAAGGGACCACAAGGGTTATCTCAATCCAACCCCCTGCAGTGCAGGGATCTTTTTGCCCAATGTGGGGCTTGAACCCGCAACCTTGAGATTAAGAGTCTTGTGCTCTGCCAACGAAGCTATCTCAGTGCTAGTAAGTTCCACTCAAATCAGACACACTTGCTTCCAACTCCAAGTAAATACATTCAGAATCAGGATTGTTTTCAGTGCACACACAAAAAACCGACAAAAACACAAATAGACTTCTACCCTTTCATCCTTCCTTCACTCCAAGACATTTGCACTGATATATCGGCCCAAAATCCACTATCAGAATCTCTGCAGTGATAGTATTTTGTCCGCATAACAAATTCAGACCAACATAACTGTCAGGGGTTATTCTAAACTGCTTCCATGGGGAAGCTGTCATCTCCTGCACACACACACCAGAACCGCCACTGCCCATAATTCACAACTACAATAGGCAGGCAACTCTGGCCAGAATATATTTTCCAACACTTCTCCTACTCCGTCCACAAACTCTGTAGATTCAGCTCCAGTTTGGCCTATGCTTGTTTTACCTCATTGCTCTTCCTTGTCTGCCTGTGGGAAGCCCGGGAGGCCCAGGACATCGGAGAACCTGGAGGGAGCACTGGGTTGCATCGGAATAAGGAGATGGATCCGGTTCCCCATCTCTATTCTTCATGGTCTTCATAATCAATACTCAAAAGCTGCTATTCCTCACCCAGCCCAAACCACAAATGTGCTGTCACCCACTGTTCAAATATATTACAGTCCACTTCATAGCCCCTGCCATCTTTTTGGGAACAGGTTATTATCCGTGCCACCTTCTGCTGCTGGGGCTCTTGGCATGCAGTATGAGACCATCTGGCTTAATCCTGGCTGCATTACAGCTTCTCTGTCCTTATGAGAACATTGTTATGAGCCACCCCCCACTTCTGCCTCTCAGCACCAGAGTCCAGCACATTTCCAGGTGAGGGCACAATGTCTGCTCCCTGACACTAGCCTGTTTTAAAAGCCTTCTTTCCTCCATATCTGAAGGAGGAATCCTAACAAAGCAACACATTTGTTAATATTCAGTGGTTAATTTCTAAAATGAGACCTGTGGGGAACCTTTGGCCCTCCAGGTGTCGCTCCTGTCAGCCCCACAAGCCTGGTCAATGGCAAGGGATGATGGGAGTTGTAGTTCAGCAACATCTGGAGGGCCAGAGGTTGTCCACACCTGGTCACTGGCGGAGGAAGAGGTGTGCGGGGGGAGTGCACTGCCTGCGGCAGCGCCATCCCGGTGGGGTGCCATCATGGCTGCCCCCCCGCCCACGCTGGGCACCATGCCCCTATGGGCAGCACATCACGCCCCCGGGATGCGCGTCAGCCCCGCCCCTGCCTGCTCTCCGCCCCCCGGTGCTGGAGCATGAAGCTCCGCCACTGCACCTGGTTCAGGAGTTCTAAATTTAGAAGAGTGTGTTTCAGTTATTTGGTGCTGGTAGACCTCTGCCCATGCTCACTGGCATTCCAAAATGGCACTTTTTTTGTCGTTGACATAAAATAAAAATAAAAATATAGACTTCTTGGACAGGATGTACATTTTGCGAGCCAACATTTCTGCACTGAGCCTTAAGTGTAAATTGAGATCTCAGTTAATTGATAAACTTCCTAATGAAGTGCCGCTTCTAGTCTTAACACCAGAAATTGCACGAACAGCACCAGAGAAGTGTTACATGTCCACTGGGGCCAATTCACACAACCTGTTTCCACAGCATATGGTCCTTTTTGCAATTACTGTAATCAACGGGTTATTTTAAAATGCTTTCCCAGAGCCAGTACTTTGCCTGCCTCTTTTTAAGAAAATAAATAGAAATCCCTTTGTTCACATTTTCTTCACTTCCTCCTCTTGCTTTTTGTGCCCCGGTCTGATACCACCAAAAACTCCCTTCCTTCGCATTTAATTATTTCTAATAGTCCCTGATTGTACTCTTATCAAACAGAGAATAATTTTTACAAGTCTTTATTCTTGGTCTATATTTTCTACGTACATTAGTTATTGAAATGGCCCAATACATATACACATCATTGTGTTATGGGGTGACATCCCATCCTGTGCAAGCAGAGAGGACCTCCCTTTCCATTTCTCCCCCATCTGATCTGGAGGAATCTCCAACCTGCCAGAGCAGATTTTGGGGGGAACAAGGGATTAGGGGAATAGTAATCAGTTCCACCATTTGTGCCCATTCTGCTGATGGATGATGGGCAGGGTAGACGCCTTTGGATTTCACCCTAAGTTATTTCCAATATTTATGCAGAATTATTCTTGCTGATGGCCCAGGGAACAGGCTGGAATGAGCATGGCTGACCTCTTTTCAGTTTGCTCTGGGTGGAATTCAACATCTTATTATTTTATTTTAATGCATTCAATTATTTTAACAGCTTATTCCACTTTTCTCCATCAAAGATGGGCCCAAAGCAGCTCACAAAATTAAATAAACCAAAACGCCATGTTTAAAATTAGTATGAATACTGTCTCGTGTAATTGTTTGCTCACTTACACTATATAGGCTTAGGCACTAATAAGGGCCGATTCATATGCACAAGCCCCACTTCTTTTCTTCATGCCATATATTGGCTGTGTGACTCTCAGTACATCCTAGCCATGTCTACTCATAAGTAAATCCTATCGATTTCGGTGGGCTTTATTCCCAGGGAACGTGTAGCTGAAAGGCGTATCCACCACTCAGTTTCATAAACTGTGTCCAAGCATGTGGAGGCCAAGCCCCAAACATAAATTTGTTGTCCATGCTGTAATTTGCAGCAGTTTCCTAGATCAGTCTCTTTGCCCTAGTAAACAATTTCTCGTAGCTTTTTTATTTCATTCAACTCACCCTCAAGTCCCTACTCACCCACAAATATAACATGGATTTATTGCCAAACTTGTTTCCCTAGCAGACAATCCGCAGACTAGAGCAGGAACCTCACTGATCAGACACTCACAGAGGCAATAAGTTACCAAATTCCCAGAGCGTTTACATTTCCTGTCCATTCCAGCAGCCTTATTAGTATCTTTGAGAGCTGCTGGGGAAGGACTCAGGGGCACAGCAATTAATCTGGGGCAGGGCAGTGGCGTAGCGTGGGAGAGCCAGTATGGTGTAGTGGTTAAGAGCGGTAGTCACGTAATCTGGGGAGCCGGGTTCGCGTCTCCGCTCCTCCACATGCAGCTGCTGGGTGACCTTGGGCCAGTCACACTTCTGTGAAGTCTCTCAGCCCCACTCACCTCACAGAGTGTTTGTTGTGGGGGAGGAAGGGAAAGGAGAATGTTAGCCGCTTTGAGACTCCTGAAGGGGAGTGAAAGGCGGGATATCAAATCCAAACTCATCTCTTCTTCTTCTTCTTCTTGTCAGCACCCGGGGCAAGGCAAGTAATTTGCGCCTCCTAACCCGTGCATTTGTGCCCCCTAACCAGTGGATTTGCGCCCCCTAACCCTAACCCCCAGATGTTGTGCCCGGTGCGGCCAGCCCCCCCCCTGCACCCCCCATGCTACGCCACTGGGGCAGGGAACCTCAGGCTCATGGGCCAAGTTGGGGCCCTCTGGACTTCTCCATCTGCCCCTCAAAATTCTCCTCAAGCTACACTTCCTCTCACCAGGCCACACCCTCACCACCTGGCTTTGTACCAGCCTTGAGGGTTTTAGCCTGGCTGGAATGTGCTCATGAACTCTGATAATGCCTCTTGTTTGTCTGCAGAGAGAATTGTGTGTGAGTGAGTGACTGTGGAAACTAATCTACTGTACAAAGGTAAAATTTACACCCATTGCTCCACCCACTTTGGCCTGTGGCTCCCAGAAGGGACTGTGGCCCTCAAGGTGAAAAAGACTCCTTTCCCCTGCCTTGTATGAAGGCGGTCTCAGGTTCAGTCTTTGGCATCGCCAGAGGAAATGATCAGATGGCAGCTGATGAAAAGATGCCTGCTTTAGGCCCTGGAGAGCTGTTCACTGTCTGAGATCATATCAGAAGCTGGGGCGGCTTTTGTAAGTTTGTGAATGTCCCTGGGAAATTGGTGCACTTGGAGGGCATGGGGAACATCCTTATTTCCTCCACTAGTGCAGCTGCTGCCAAGCTTGGGGAGGGGGATGAGCCAGTGCCTGTCCTGAGGAAGCTTTCTGCTGCCTCTCTATGGCCCCTCCAAGGCTGCCTTCAGGTGTAAAAGTTGTATAGCTTCTCATCTCCTTGTCATCTGATGGGAGGGCATTCCACAGGGTGGGTGCCACTACTGAGAAGGCCCTCTGTCTAGTTCCCTGTAGCTTCACTTCTTGCAGTGAGGGAACCGCCAGAAGACCCATGGACCAGGACCTCAGTGTCCAGGCTGAATGATGGAGGGTGGAGACGCTCCTTTGGGTATACAGGGCCAAGGCCATTTAGGGCTTTAAAGGTCAGCACCAACACTTTGAATTGTGCTCAGAAGTGCAATGGGAGCCAGTGTAGATCCTTTAGGACCAGTGTTGCTCCCAGTTACCCATCTAGCAAAGTTAGTCAAGTGATAAAGTGCTGCCTGTACAATCGCTGTACTATGGAGGATAGAGTGATTATCAAAGGTCAGAAAAGATGCAAAACTGGGGCTGGATATTTAGGAAGCTTGCATGGGACCGATTTCGAAACGTTCTCACTCTAGCAGGAATTATTAACACCTTGCTCCAGGAAATATTGCCGTGCACAGATTTGACTTGATGAAATAGTAAAACAAGAGCATTAACTTAAGCAAGATGAAACAGTGACACCTGTGTTGACTGTGATGGTGCTATTTCTGTGCTCTTTTCTCCTGCCACCTCTGCCAGCACACCTGGCCTCTAGGCAGACTTCATCCCTAGCATCTGTCTCTATAGATACCAAAATCTGTCTCTTCCTCTTCTGATTATGACTTCCCTAGTTTTGGCAACACATTTTGTTCCAGTTCACAGTTCCTGCAATGACCTCTGTAGATTCCAGAAGCAGCTTGATGGTAGCATCTATAGTTTCCTTTGGGCTAGAGGACAAGTGCCTATTTAAACATCCCTTGTTCTGTTTCCCAGATGAGTTGCAGGGTCACCTGCCTCGTTAGTGACTGATGAACTTATGCATGCATTTACGTATGACTTAGATTTATAACCCGCCCTGCAAATACATTGGCTTACAATAATCTTAAAATAAAAATACAGTAAGTATCATGTTAATAAAAGTGAGGGACACGATGAGTTGCATCCCAAAGCACCCAGGAAGAACATGATGGTCAGGAGAAGATCAGCCTGGTTCTAGCCATGAGGCAGAGAAGGAGGTGCAGTTAACAGAGAAAAAGCACAAGAGACGTTTGAGCAAAGCAATTGCTTCTTGGGCACAGGTTGGCTGGCCCCTTTAATCTAAAGTTCCTCTTGTCAGCCGAACAAACAGAAATTTGCTCAGCAGTGGCTGCTCAGCAAAGATCCCAATTTTCAGTCATATTTACCTGCATTCAAAATTGAGGAACCATATCCAAAATCAATGCTTTTTATTTGCTATCAAGGGCACAGCGGAACAATTGCATCAAGATGCAGTAATTTTGCCAAGCATAGAAAGATTTCTTTTTTCTTTTTAATTCCCAAGTTTGGCTGTTCATCCAAAGCAGAACTCACTTGACTTTGGCTATAATTTAACATTAAGTTACACATGCTAATTTAAACTTTTGAAATCAAGGCCTGTTTGCAATAACTATATTGGCCCACCACCGCAAAAACTTATATAGCCAAAGGGAGCTGGACTAGTAAATTATAATTCACTGTGTTTGTTTTGTCCTAAGAAAATGAAAAACCAGTTGCTTTTGGTGATCTACTGTATATGCTAGAAGTTTGCATTGTGGCCCTTCTAGTTTAACAGTACAGGCTCGTCCACCCTTCTGCTTGCCCCGTGCTTAGGAAGCCTTGGTCTCAGCGGTTTCCCCCTTGACCCATGATTTCTAGGCACAGGGACAAGCAGCTTTCCCCTTGCTCTACTCCTTTCCAAGGGAAAGCCCTCTCTTTAGCAAACACCAGTCTGGAGAAAACTCAGTTGCTAAAGATCAGGTTTCCCTCTGAGGGAAAGTGGTGGGGCAAAGGGAAGTCTGGATGAGCCCTATTTTAGTTCTATTCTCCCTTGCTCCCAAACAATCATTTGTTGCTTGCAAGAGGAAGGCTAGAAAAAATAGGTGTAAATTTGCAGGGAAGCAGATTTTGGCTAAACGTTAGAAGACACTTCCTTGCAGGGAGGTCAGTGGAACAGAATGCCTTGAGAGGTGGTGGGCAGAAGATGTTTAAGCAGAGGCCGAACAACCAAATTCACAAGGACACTGCAGTTGTACCCTGCATTGCAGATCCTGTTTTTATTTTATTTTCTTAATGAAATTTTCTTTTCTTTTATTTACTTAGCACTGCTTTATTAACCACATTTCCCAAAGCTGCTTATTCATGTAGCAGATGGGTTTGTGCTATTGTGCCAGTAATGTGCGTCATTACCAGATGTGGTATGTTGGTGAGTTTCAAAGCTGTTGCGCAGCGTAGCAATAGGAGAGGAGCATGGAAGTGGTCAGAGGGAGGTGAATTGGGGAGGCAACACACTTACAATCATAAAGGCACTTTGGCCATCACAGAACCAACCACTGCTAGCAAAACCCCAGACCCTATTGAAGCAAGCCATTATGCTGGCATTGCAGTTGACAGGCATTACAACACAGCTGTGCCTGATCGGCCATGTATATGATGCCACTTGGAACCACGTCACTGCGCTGTCATAGAGAAGAGCATTGATGGGATGATTTAAAGTGGGCATAAAGTATTTGGATGTGTTCATGCACACATACAACCATATTTAGCTAAATTGTTAGCACAGGGAAGAATTTAATTTCTCCCCTATTTATTCTTTTTAGATCTATAAAATGTGTCACATAACCATCCTATGAAACACTTGAACTTTGGGACGGCATTACCAAATTTCAGTCTTCCTGAAGTTATAGCAAGTTAAGGCACCCATAGTTTCAAACGTGATATGTGATGGAAAAGATAAGGAGGATGTGGACACCCCTACATTAATGGGGAGGGAACTAGCTCTCTATGGCTGTTAGACATCCTATGGTGGAACCTCCATGGTTAGAGGCAATACCAAAATCTAGGGACAGAAGGGGGCAGGCCATTGCTTTGGGGAGTTGCTTGTAAGCTTCCCAGAAATGTCTGGCTGTCCACTGCTGGAAACAGAACAGATAGACTTGGGTCTGATTCCATTGGCCTGTTAGGTTGTTTACATACCTCTGGTGTCATTAGAAACACTTCAATATTTTGCACTGCCAGAAACAAAGAGAAGCCTGGGGAAATGACATTTGTGTGATAGAATTTGGTATCTCTACCCTGCTCTGCAAATCTGGCATGAAACCCAAAGTTCAGCTTCCCTGGATCCTTGACTCTGTCATTCTAGAACTTGATCCTTTCCATGGGCAGGTGGGGGATCTTGCCACCAGAGTCACATAGCTGCCTGGAAATAGTTCACAGCATGGCAATTAGAAAAGCCCATTTGGCTACTTTTGTGATCGTGCCTCATGCAGGCTGTTGGGTGCTCCTGAACTGAGACCGTTTCTGTGGCACTACACTGGATGGGCCATCATCCCTGGCAGCCTCCCATACACAGAGGTGGAGACCTTCATCAGATCCTTGATTCTGGTGCGGTGCTCTGGCTTGGACTTTGCCTGCCTTGCTGCCCAGTGGTAGTCAGAGGAGCAGCTGATCATTGGATTTGGGCTGAGAGAGATGCTCCAGGGCCATTTGCCCAGGATGCTTATTATGCCCATGAGAAGGGGACACACAGTTGCCTCGACACCTCCCTCGATGCCAAGCACAAGCAGAGAGTCGCTGACTGGGGAGATAGCCCCCTTGGCTGCCCATCTTCTTTGCTGTTGCTACACATCAGGTAAAAAGATTGCAGTCCTGGCACAGAAGCAGATCAAGCGCTAGCATTACAAAGAGCTGGCACCCAGCGTGGCACTGCTTCCCTGCCCCCTTCCTCCCCTCCCCGGCTCTTCCACGCTGTATGTCATCATCCCTGAGCCCCCACATTCCCTTCCCACAACAACTGACAAAACGACCGCGCATGTTGCTATGTGTGTTGTAGGAGCCATGACTCGTGACCTACAAGTGCTACATAGCCTTGGGAGGAACAACTTCGCCTCTGATAAGAGGCTTAATCCTTCTTCCTCTATAGCTTCTGGGGGACGGGTGGGTGGGAGAGAGAGAGAGAGGGAGAGAGAGAGAGGCCCCTGGCAGAAAGGGCTGACAGGAGAATCAAGAGAGCGGGGAGGCACAGAAGTTGAGGGGAATGGAAAAGAGGACAGTTCACAACTGGGCTTGTAACACAGGGAGAGAATGAAACCGGAGGAAGGGAAGCGCAGCGAGAGAAAGAAGCGAAGGAGAGCAAAACAATGGAATGCACACTATGGGAGAATGCTTGTGTGCGCGCGCAAGAGATGCAGATAGGAAACGCCACCAGACAACCTACAATTAATTGCCGAGTTCAGTTGCTTTGCTTTAGAGATGGCAGCTGCAAAGTGAGAGGAGGCAAAGGGTTGGTCCCAGCAGGAGACGCTTCACCGCCAATACCCGCTTCCAATCTCCACCGACACCCCCCCCCCCCCGCCCCGCATGGCTTTGAACTTGTTTTCATCGCACATACCGCAGCGGCATTCCGGGCTGCTTTTCCTTGAGCAATAACAAAGTTGGAGAGGTGTCGCTTTTGAATATCCTAGCTTTCTACAGTGTTGCGCGCCGCTTGCCTTTTAATCCCTCTGCACTGTGCTGGCACGGGGTGCAAGGGCAGCTGCAAGCATGTGTCTGCGTGCTAGGCACCAGTGTTCCTCACCCCCTCCTCAAACGCACGCACAAACACAAACACAAAACTGCATATAAAGTTCCACAAAGTTCCACAGCCTTGCTTTAAAAACAGGGTCCCTGGGGGAAAAGAAATAATATATTCTGAGATACTGAGGTCCATTATGCACACACACACACCCCTCTCTTTCTTTCTCTCTCAACACATGAAGATATCACCAACTTTACTTTCAGCCTTGCTTCAGCCAAGCATGAAGTGTACCTGCCTGCCCGGGCTAATCTTAACACCTTTATTATTCTCTTCACAGTATATCTCCCTCCCTCCCTCCCACTCTCCACATTTTATAACAACTTACATTTTCTTTTGAAATTAGCCTCTTAGGTTTCATCCTCTTAAGTAAAATTAACAGTTCTTACTCTCAAGAAACATTCTTTGCTAAGCTTCACCTACTTGAACTTCTCATTCCCACCCATTTGCACAATTCCTTTATTATTCACCTGAGCCGTATCATTCCCTCTCTTTGTCTTCTGAGGACTTAGACCTAAAGACAAAGAAGGTTGTATGTGTGGGGCAGAGTGAGGAGATGAGAAGAGGAAAAGATGTTGGTTGACTTTGTAGACCTCAGTGTCAGCCTCAAAGGAGGTGACAGAGCTACAGGAGGCAGTTGGACATGTTGTTTATCAAAATTCACTGCAAAGAAAAAGTCAAAAGGAGACACAGAATGTATAACAGACAGAGATATGGGGTTTTTTTTTGGGGGGGGGTGTCTTACCTGGACATGGTCATCTCTGCCTGAGGGCTCTGTGATTTCTCCAGTCCCAACTTTGTAAAGATGCCTACCAGCACCATGATGGCCACCACACCACAGATGATGTATACAATCATGTTGGTCTTGTCCCGTGTGGGATTCTCGGGGGTCTCGTCCACCTGAGGTGGTGGTTGGCCTGTGTTGATCCATTCTGGCCTGTCATAATTGGTACAGCCACTTTGGTCCAGTCGCCCAGTTGTGAACTGGCAACAGAAGCGATACCCACAGGTCCCACAGCAAAACTTGTAGATCCCAGAATTGCAGTTAAAGGGTGGGTCCCACTGACCCATGACATCATAATAACCAAGGCACCGATCGCCCCCAAGTATGGCCTCAGTGGTGGCCACAGCAGTGTCCTCCGAAGTGGGGCCAAAGCTGGTGTTGCTGTTGACTTCAATTTGCGCTTCTGGTTCAGGTTTCTGGGTACTGGGATTCCCAGTCCAAACCTGTCCTGGATCCAAGAGAACTAGGCAACAGAATCCAAAAATATAACCCCGTTCCATCTGCAAACCACCCCAGCTCATCATGGAAACGGTCTCGTCTCTCTTATTCTCTGACTGACTTCCCCAAAGGAGAAAAATCTTCTTTTGTCCAGACAGACAATCCAAAGAAGGGAATTCAAAAATTCCCAGTTAAAAGCTCAAGTAACCAGCACAAATCGCCGTCTACCACTTCCAGCGGAGAAGAGATACTTCAGCCCCTCCTCACTAGTTTTCTCCGGCGCAAACCCCACAGTCAAAGCAAAACCCTCTAGCCCAGAGAAGGGTGTGGGATGGGTGGAAATAAAGATGGGAGTTGGAAGTTAAAAGAAGGGAGGGAGAGAGGGGGATGAGGCTAAGGAGAAATATCAAAACAATGTGCAGCACTGACTAAGTGAAAAGACAACCTCACAGTTTCCTGTGCGATCCCAGGAGGTGGGGAGATGTACAATTCTCTTCTTTCTTCTTTTGTAGCAAATATTCTATGCTTCTAGTTTCATTTGAGAAGCTGCGCTGTGAAATGCCACAGACTACATTCCCATCTTGGCTCGAGCAGAATCCTGGAAGCAGCCTGTCCCTTTCTCGCTTTCGCTCCCTCTTCCTCAGAGACACTGCTTTCTGGAAAAAAAAGAAATCCTTTGCACCACTGAGAAAGGGAGGGATTGTCAGGAGGGAAAGAAAGAAAAGGGGAGGGAGGGAGAGGGAGCATAGGAGGAGTGAGAGGGGTCCTTATTTCTTCTTAAAGCCAGATCCACAATTGCCTGACAGTTTCCAAAGCAGACCAGAGAAGAAGCCTCGCCAACTCCTCCAATGCGCTCCGTGTCCTCTGTGCAAAGTCCTGGCTCGCTGCCAGAGGTTGTCATTAGGCCAGAGGGGATGCAAGAGGACACCAGCAGCTCCTTATTGACTGTGTCCACAGGGCCACCGGCACAAGTGGCATGAGGGAAACAAGCATGCTACTTGCAAGGAAGAGGAGGAAATTGGATGTGCGCTGGATTCTTTGCTCTCCTTTTTCACATGTGCAGCTCTCTGCAGAGAAGTAGAGCTGCTTCTTAGCAAACACACAGAGACAGATATAACTTCAATCTGGCAGTATTACTACTGCAATGTTATGTTTGAGAGCACGACTGTGAAATGATGGTCATAGGGCATTGTTGTTGCTGTTGCTGCTGTGTAAAAACAACAGCAACAACAAGAGCAACTACAGCTACTACCAGCCCCAGTCTAGATATCTGTTTGAGGTCAAACATAGCTTTGGATATCTTTTAAAGACACATGCTATGGTTGGGCGGGGGGCAAAGAGACTAATGAGGTACAGAATATGAACGCTCGCAGAAAACATAGCTGTTTTCCTAATTTTCTGCCACCCCCTTCAAATCTGACAAAAGAAAGCTGAACACAAGCTGCAGCCTGCAGAACCTCTACAGTGATTGGCTATAAGGACATTGGCTTCTGTTCTTGAAATGAGTCCCCAGCCTTAGTCATTGGCTCAGCGGCTGAAGTGTCACGGAATGTTTACGAACATTCGCACGACTCATGTGTTTATTTGGTCAGCCCACAGAGTCTAGAGACAGATGGGTCACTGCGTTGTTTGTGGGAAGGATTTCGGCAGAAAAAGAGTGTAGGCAACAAGAACAAAGTGTTGGTAAGCAGACGGAGCAAAATACTACTTGTTTATGAGAGCTACGCTGAATGGTGTGCGAGAGAAGGGCGTATATGGATATGAGCGGCATGAATACATATGTGAAAGAGTGAAAGGGAAAGGGACAAAGAGAAGTTATCACATGCACACAGAGACACGCACACCCTCCCCTCTCCATTTGTGAACTTTATGCAAGTCCCCACCTGTTTATGCGTACAGCTTTTGGGTTGACTAAATAGGAAAGCTCTGTGGCAGAGGCTGATGTTGTGACAGGAGGAGCTGCTTTTATTGATTTTTCCCCCAAAGCGTTTAGCTATGAATTTAAATTATTTCTAGGCCACTTTTCCAACTTCAAAGCAGCATTAAAGCTACTCTTTCAGATTGGGAGATGAAAATTCTAGCTCCCCTGTGCCTTTAGGGAATGATTCGAGGTGTCCAAATCTAGAAAAACATACACGGAGAAGCTCATCGTATTTCTGAAAGGGCATAGGCTAATCCTTACTCTTATTCTCTTTCAGCCGGAGAACTTTTTCCAGGACACTTGAGAGAAAAATAAACCAAGTCTGAGGAGAAATGTCCAGGGCTTTGTACTGTCATACTTATTCTGGCAAGACTGCCTATTAATTTTAGAAAGGAAGCCTTGCCTGCATACAAAATGAAGGACAAGTTAGAACCAGGAACAAAGGCTTGGGGCAAACAAGATGAAAACACTTATTCGCACAACAAATAATTAACTTACACAATTAATTGCCACAAGATGTTGTGATGGCTCTAGGAAAGGCATGCAGGACCATCAGGAGGGAGGTTCAATTACACTCCTGGCCTGTCACACTGACAGGCCCTTAGCTAGTGTTAAAATATGCAGCTAAAAATAATTCCACTTGTTTTTCGTCAGTGGGAAGCTTAACTGCGAAAATGCCCCCTAAACAACCTCTTTCTCGTGGAAGAGAAGCCAGATTGACTGACTGCTTGCAAAATACTCACTTTAGTGGTAATATCACATTACCTTTTAACGAAAAGAAGGAACCCAGGGCAGGGAGTATGATCGGGCTGAGAAAACTGTTGCGACAGTCACTTCCCTAATCTCCCCTGGAGCCACTTAAGGAAGGTGTGTGTGTGTGTGTGTGTGTGTGTGTGTGTGTGTACACCCATACCCACATACCTGGAAGGAAGAAACACAGGCCATTAGCTCATGAAGGAGCCAGGTTTATCTGTTCTATATTTTTCGTTCATTGCTTTCACTGTTCAAAACTGCAAATTGCCTTGGGCCCCTTCCAACAAAGGCGGCTTATAAAAATGCAATGATTTCATAAATGTAGGGTTTGATAATATTTTCCGTTCTTCAAGAGACTGCAGCAGGCACCACCCAACTTCCTCCCCAGGGGATAACAGAAATCAATATCAAAGAACTAGCCTAAACTGAAGTGACCGAGTGAACAAGTATTCAGCACCTGGGAAGCACATTTGACAGCAAAATTTCAAATCTAAAACTGCGGCAGATTTCCTAACAAGGGAGCTGTCCAGCTTCTGAACTCCAGAGTGGCTTCTTCCTCGAGATAACCCCTTTCAGGGCCTGCTCATCAGTACAACTCACCCTCTAAGAGATACGATATTTTATTAAGAGTTATTTGCCTGTGGCCTTTACATGTGCAAGTTTAGGGGACTGTCTACATGACACCAAGCTTAACCTAATGGTTTCGCCCCTTTTCGAGGAAAATCTTATTTGACTGTTGAATCCAAAATTAGAGTTCTCTCCAGCCATTGATTCTGATGACTTACTGAGAGGTGTCCTCTTTTGCCATTCCTCCTCTTTGCTTACTAGGACATACCTGTACCATTACCTGCTCCTTCCTAACCATGGTTTGTTATGGTGAACAAGGAATCTTCTTCCAGTGGTTGCAATGGTTGTGGAATCTCCTGGTGATCCCAAGAGACCTCCTATCCCTTGGACATTTGGGAGGAGCAAAAATTCCAGGAAGGTCTAAGAAGCAGCCACGGAAGTATCATAATGCTGAGTAGATGGGCTCTTGGGGCTGCAAGCTCAGGTGACTGAACAACCAGAAGGCTTCTCCAAAGACTGCTGGTATAGCTCTGTGTCCCTGACTTGCAGCTCTATTTTCCAAGTCGAATATTACACAGATATGTGGAGAGGAATGCCTAGGAGCCCCAGCAAAAAGTGATGAATTATCCATAATCTGGCAGGAGAATTTGAAATCTGCTTCTCAATTCTCCACTCAGCCCGTGTTTGTGAGCAGAAAAGGGTGGGGAAGCAACAGAATTGAATCCTCACATGTCAGATGGTGCAGCGTGTCTCAAGCGCTGTGAACTTGGTCCTGCTCCCTCTTTTTCTACCTCTCAAGGAGTCCCCGTTTCAACCATCGACTTAATGGCAGGGGGCCACTGCTGTGCTGAGGAACACAAATCAACAACAGAAGACAACATAGCATGCCTTTGAGATACCCCTTTTCCTGGCAGCCCCCAAAATAAATAAGCACCCCCTCTTTTTCTTACATGAGACAGGGAGAAGGAGAGAAGGAATATCAGCAGAGACTGTGTGGTTACAGTCTCCACTTCCCCAAACAAGTGAGAAATTCCAAGAGCAACACAAAAGATTTTGGTTGACATAACCTTGGAGACTTAATGGTGTCTTGGCAATATTTGCCCGGTTTGCAAGCAGAGCAAAAACAGGGAATAATATACGCCCCGCCCCCACTATGACCTGGACAGCTCTTGGAGTCACCCTGGGCAGGCTGCCCCCTCCCAGTTTAAGCTAATTAGAAATAAAAACCAGATCTCTCATTACACCCTCAATTCCAAATGTAAACAGCAGTTTTTACACCCACATCCACACCCTTTTCAATTCATTATATATCATTTCCCAGTAAGCTTTAACCCTATTACAAGACCACCACATATGATGAAAAGAACCATCTTTCTTTTTACATTTCCAACACTTATTTGATTTAGATTTATACATTTTTGCCAATTTGCTCAGTGTTAGATACCATCAATATATCATTTTCATATAATTTTCTCTTAGACCATAACAGGCTGTAAATTGTATATCCATATTCCACAATCGTTCCCATAATCCCTACATTATGCCCAATATCTATTGCCCAATGTGTCATTGAGGATTTTACTTGCTCATCCTTTGTCTCCCATTCCAATAATATTTTAGACATTGAAAAGTGCTGAGTAAAAGTACACACACACACACACACACACACACACACTGCCAAGCGCTTATACTAAACTCCACTCCTGCAAGTGAATTGCCAATTCAGTTGAATGTCGGCAGCTGTTAAAAGGAACATTAACATTCATTTATCAAATAGTGTATTATAAGAAGTCAATATTTTAAGGCAAAACCCATCATCATAGGCCAATTCAGAAAAAGCAGATAGCAAGCTCACAACATGGTGAAGAACAAAAGAGACAAAGAGCAGTTTGCTGTGTGCAGGAGCAGAATTCACTCTCCCTCCCGCAACGCAACGCAACCCCCCTGCAACCCCCGTCCCAAGAAGGGAGGCTTCCTGAGGTTCTCATGCTCTCACCAGTGCTGTGGAGACATTGCCATGGCATTGCTGGCTTGTGCCTAACATAGCTTTTCATTTCTGTCACAAAGAAAACAAGTTATGCCCAGAAGAACCCTCAGTTTATACAAGTAGTCAGGGAGTAAGATTTTTCTTACATATTGCCCACATCCAGGCTTCAGAGCGACAGCAGTGTGTTTGCAAGTTTCCCTGTTGTTGAGGTAGCTCTCCTTGCAAACAGAAATTTAGCATGTCAGGGTGAAGGGGTCAGCCTCGCCTTCTCCTTGTATGCTGTTCGTTTATGTGCAGGGAAAATGTGTGCGTACGCAAGACAGCCCAACGTGCATTCTCTTCCTTACAACCTAAAGCTTAATGTGGTAAAGTTCTGGGGAAAGCCTTATTTCTGTTCTGATTGTGTAAACGGGCCAGAAGCCCACCCTAGAGCTGCAGCAAAACAAGCCTTGTAGGAGGGCAGGTTCTTACTTGCATGGCCTGGCAAGTTTCACCCACACCCGTACACAGTGTGGCCAGGCCAGGAATCAGAGGGCAAGAGAGATTTCTCCCAAAAAGTTATTCCTCTGCCCTGGAAACTTCAGTACAAAAGAAGTCCATTTGGCTTGAAACTCTCTGACTGGAGAAAGTTGAGTAGCTGTCCTTCAGCCCTGGGGACTCCAGCTCAGAAGTCCCAGTGCCATCATGCTAATGTTGCAGCCAATGACTGAGGCAGCAGCTCAGGCCCCCCAAACAAAGAGGCTCAGCTTATGGGATGGCGGTGATGGATGGAGACACCCAGATGGTGCTGCAACTATATTTAAGGCTCAGTCTGGTTTTGCTTGCTGTTGAAGCAACATTATTGGATGCTTCTGCCTGAGCGTGCCATATGGAGCTATCTAGGATGCTATTGCTTTGCCAGGGCCCCTCCAGACAAGGTTGTTGTTTTTTGGCAGTGGGGGGTATAATCTGCAGCCTGTTGTTAATGCAATAAAAGTACATTATTGATGGGTTTATACTGAACTGTCCACACATCATGGTGTAATGCTAGTTGTTCTGCGATGCCTCCCAATGCCACCTGGAGGGGCACAATAAAAGCAGAACAACACATCTCCCGTGAAACATTAGTGGTATGGAAAGTTTGCAGGATTTTAGCAGGAAATGACAGGGCATGCACCTATTGCAAACCAAGCAGTGTCACTGCCCTGAAACTTTTACAGATGGCAATGGTCTTGAAAGCAGAATTGCATGTAACCACCCCAATAAATGATGGTAAATGCTCAACTGAAAGGATGTCAGGAGATGCCCCTTTGCATGTAACCACCCCAATAAATGCCCTTTCATGGTCTCTGCTTTGTCAGACTTGCTTTGGGTAAACCCTGGACTATCACTATTTGTGGAAGGGAATCAATCGCAAACTGCAAATTTAGGTTTGTGCAATTGAAGTGGATTAAAGTGTTCTGTCACCCTAGTGTAACAAAGACTTTTTGCAGTTAGGAAAGTGATGGGAAATGCCCTGAAATCTGGGATGGAAGGGCAATTAATACGAAGACAGGTAAATACCCTGCTAACAAATCAGGATGAATGCTCATTTTGTTTTATGACAGCCCCATAAACTAATCAGAATTAAGGCTCAACTAAAGACCAGAAATTATCTAACAACTACAAAAACTTGGGGTGAGGAAATCAGGATGAATGCTGAATAAACAAATCATCTGAAGGGGCCCTTTACTGGAACATGATTCTTGCCTTGCTTGCTTGTGCCTTGTTTGCTGTACAAGAACCACCTGTCTGGTTCATGGCTTATGGCAGAAATCACCTTTCCCTTGTAGGTGTCTCACATTACATTGTTTTTATTTTAATCTACCTTTTTAAAAAAACAAAATGCGTGAGTTATCTCTTTGTTCAAAGTCACCTTAGGCATCATACAACAGTGAAACCCAGCGGTCCAATTTAAACAATGCAATCATTAAATCTTGCTTGCTGTATTATTATAGAAGCACAGGACACAGCTGGAAGACTCAAGACTTTGCGAACTGCACCATTATTTCTAACCAGGAAGAGAAGACAATTTCCCCTAATTTAAATTTAACCTGCCCCTGCTCCCCTATACCTCACACCAGTTTATAGCTGAATATACTTAGGGGACAAATTCTGAAAGCTAAATTTAAAGCTAGCCCCATCCAAAATGTATTATCATTTCCTTTTTAATGATAATGGTGAGGTCCACTCTCTCCATCTACTGCAGAAGGACCTTTCTAACTGCTTGCATGTCATGCTAAGCTAAACCATGGCTTAGCAAGGATGTGCTGGTTCCCAAGGAGGAGATTGCAGCTGCTGAGTTTTTCTGGCCAGTGAGGCATGGCAACTAAACCAAGGTTTGCCACATTTGTGTCTTCTGAACCCAGCATCATGGTTAAGGTTTCTCCTCCTTAGCTGCAACTTGTAGTCAATGTTTGTCCTAAGGTTACAGGTTGTAATTAAGGAGAAAGAGACCTTAACCACTATCCTGGGTTTGGATGGATGCCGTACTAAACCATCCTAAGCTGCTACCCTCCACTGCCCAAAAGAAACCTGGGGGGCAGCAAAGTTTGGGCAAGCTCCTTTCTAGGATCCAGAACAACTGCATGGTCATGATAAGCCATGTTGTGGCATATCCAGGTGTGTAAATCTGGCTAGTATCTCTCTTGAGTGATACATGTTTCCACTGATTGCTTAGCTCAGTCTTTCTCAACCTGTGGGCCCCCAGATGTTGTTGAACTACAGCTCCCATCACCGCTAGCTAGCAAGGCCAGAGCTCGGGGTGATGGGAATTGTAGTCCAACATCTGGGGAACCACAGGTTGAGCACTGCTGGCTTAGCTAAATAAATTATACATCTCAACATTTGATCTTACGCTCTGATCCTCTAAGACTAGCACATGGATAGATGCTCTTTTTGCCCTGTATAGGAAATGGATAGAACACTCAGCAGCAGAGTGACAGCTATCCAGGGCAAACAATTTGCAGGCTGTATAGATTTTCAAGCAGCAGTCAGTACATCTGGCACAAATGGGGTGCCCTGTATTGAATCGATGATTCTATGTTTTACTACAAAGATTAAGATCTGAGAGACCTGAAATGCAAAATTAAGCACCTTTTCTGGGAGAACAGATTCAAGTCTGCGATACTTCCATGCCACAAGAAAGCAGCCCCAGTGGAATCATAAAAATTGCTCTGGATTTACATCGCTGTGTGTCAGATCAGAATTCTGCTTCAGTAGCCACCTCAACTAACACTGGAAATGTAGGACCACATCTTGCCTGCAGATACATCTCTCTGCAGCTCCACAGTTGGAATTTATTGTGCTGATTCCAGAAGGCAGAATGTGACTTGCTGCGCACTGACTTAATCTTTAATGGCACAATCAGAATCCTAAATATTTCAAAGGTGCCACATACACAAGGCAGGAGAGGACCAGGGACATTCTGGTGTCAAGCAGGACATCCTTTGCGGGGGAAGCGAACCCAGAGGGCTACCTTCTCATTCACTGATCACCAAGCTGCCGTGTGTGTGTGTGTGTGCGCACGCACCCACCCACACCCACACCCACAAACCCTTTTATACTCACTGGAGAAGGATGGGCATTTGTGAGGTCTGAACACACAGGCAGATGAATGCAAATGGGTTCACAGTTTAGGCAGTGACCTTTATGCTCATGCTGCAGTGGCACACCAGCACCTAAGGGTGAGTTGCAGAAGCACGGCTCTTCCTCACACCACTCTCACTGGTTGGAACAGTATCCTGGTGTTCAAATGCCAGCAAACGGATTGTTGCAACCCAGCTTTTGCTTATGAATGCTAGTTAAGTCAGTATTCATCTCTTCTTTCTTTCTTTCTTTCTTTCTTTCTTTCTTTCTTTCTTTCTTTCTTTCTTTTTCTTTCTAGCTTTATTACAAAAGAATACTGTGGGCACAAATAGAAGACCACCCGTCACAGAATATATTTCCGTAAAATGGCATAACAACAGAATAAAAACAAAATGCAACTATACCATAACTGAAATGCAGTATACATTATGTACCAAGAAAGAGGCATAAAACAGGTAAGTGAAATGAACAATCCAGTTGAGGCTGTATAGCTCAGTTGGCAGAGTACGAGATTCATAATCTCAGGGTTGTGGGTTCGAGCCCCATGGGGTGTGAAAGATTCCTGCTTTGCAAGGGGTTAGACTAGATGACCCTCACGCCCCCTTCCAATTCTACAATTCTATGATTCTAAGTGTCACATAAGACAAATACAGACAAGGCTCAAAGTTGAAGACTAAGTAAAATATATCCATGTTAAGAATAACTAATAGGCTCTGGGGGGTTTTTTGGGCAGATGATCCATACTGTATAGATAAAGAGGAAAGGGGGGGGGGTTACGTTACCCATATCGTTTTATATCAGAGATTGTGCATGCTTGTCTTCTATTTACTATCCACTCTTCCCCCTGTCCCACTGCTTCCCCCCAGGGAAAAGCACTTTTTAACACTCAATCAGAGCAAACAGCAATGAGGGTTTTCTCCGGATTGACGCTTGCTCTGATTTAGCATTAAAGAGTGGATTTCCCCCGAGAAAGGAGTGGGGCAAAGGAAAAATCTCTTGGACCCATGCCTAGAAAGCAGAAAAGATCTTGGATCTTTCTAGCCATGGGACATGGGAAGTGTAGATGAACCCTGGGCCTTGTATTTAGGGTGCTAGTTAATCCCACCCCCCAAAAAGGCACCATGGAGTCAAATAAACTCTGGACAATAATTTTATAGTATCAAAAACATTCTAATGTCTGTCGAAAGCAGCACGACAGAAGCCAATGTTTTGCTCTATTGCCTCATATGAACTGGATGCTCATGTCTGCCATTCCATTCTGCTCTGAGTCCCTCCAGATCTGGTTGAACCTTGTACCTTTAGGGTTTGGTTAAAAACATTATCACTGTCTCAGGGTGCTGTTCAGAAGTCTTTAAAGTCCTCTGACAATGCAGGGTGTTCTGAGACGCTTAGTGCTCCAGGGCAAAGTAGTTAACAGAGGTTTTAATTACAAATATTGCCAGCTTGCAGCTGATGGGAGGGTGTGTACTTCCCATAGATCAGAAAAGGGGAGGAATTCATCGCTTCCCCCGATCAGTTGATTTAAGGCACGGATTCATCAGCCCATTTTCCCCAAAGAGAAAATGTTTCCTATCTATTCTAAGCCTAGGGTTACACCAGGCAGTCTATTTAACATACGCATAGGAATCAATCAAAAGGGAGGCGGGTGGTGCTGTGGGTTAAACCATAGAGCCTAGGGCTTGCCGATCGGAAGGTCGGCAGTTCAAATCCCTGCAACAGGGTGAGCTCCCATTGCTCAGTCCCTGCTCCTGCCAACCTAGCAGTTCGAAAGCACGTCAAAGTGCAAGTAGATAAATAGGTACCGCTCCGGCGGGAAGGTAAACAGCGTTTCCATGAGCTGCTCTGGTTCGCCAGAAGCGGCTTAGTCATGCTGGCCACATGACCCGGAAGCTGTATGCCGGCTCCCTCGGCCAGTAAAGCAAGATGAGCACCGCAACCCCAGAGTTGGTCACGACTGGACCTAATGGTCAGGGGTCCCTTTACCCTTTACCTTTTAGGAATCAAACCCCTATTTTTGTGCCAACCGCTTCCACATCCCACAAACTCTTGCCACAGTTAGGAAATTTATAGCACATTTAACGCTGACCATCCACTCGACGGAGCAAACGAATAGGATCCAAAGGCAGCTCACAGGGGAGCAGCTGGAGCCAATGGTGACTAGCGGCCAGCACAGAACCTTTATGAAACATTTCCACATCAGGAAAAGCACAGCCACCTTCTGTAGGTGGCAGACACGAAAATCTTGGGAAAGTTTTGTGTATATATGTGTGTGTGTGTGTGTGTGTGTGTGTACATATATATTTTGTGCCTTGTATGGAGAACCTGGCTGCACCATACTTTCAGAGCAGGCATAGGCAAACTCGGCCCTCCAGATGTTTTGGGGACTACAACTCCCATAATCCCAACTAACAGGACCAGTGATCAGGGATGATGGGAATTGTGGTCCCAAAACATCTGGAGGGCCGAGTTTGCCTATGCCTGTTTTAGAGCATGTTTAAAGCACTTTCCCCGCCCCTCAATCCTGGGAACTGTAGCTTGTTAAGGGTGCTGGTAAATGTAACTCCATGAGGCGTAAACTACAATTCCCAGGATTCCTTGCAGAGTGCATATGTGCTTTCAATGTATGGTGTATACACAGCCCTGGTATTCTCATATGTGTACAAGAATTCTCACACAGTTGGCAACTCTGATCTCTATGGGGCTGCCACGGCCCTGCAGAAAACGTGGCATGTTTCTGGAGGGTCGCTCCATGTGAAGTAATACCCCCATTGGGACCTCCTGCCATTTGGGAGCTTCTGGCCTGGGGTCCCTGTTACTCCACTCTTGCCTTCTCTGCTTGCATCCTTAAAAAAAAAAAAAAAGCTGAGCAAACCAGTACTTTCAATTAAGCAATAAGGAGAAATGCCACTCACCGTCTCTTTAAATTCTACTTATCTGCATAGCAAGGCAAGGCAGAAGAAAACTCTGCTTGTCATTACCAACCTCTTGCTACTCTCCAAAATAAATCAAATGGAATGGAAATTGTAAGGCACTATACCGGAAGCATAGCTGTGCAATTCCATGTTTGCCCAGTTTCACAAAGGCTTTCCCTGTCTGGCTAGCAAGGAAAAGAATGACTGAACTCTGCTCTCCATTAAGCAGTGGAAATCAAGGTTTAAAAATATTTTTCAGACTGGTAGAGTCAATTCACGTTGGAACTGGTGGAGAATAAGTTCCACCTCTGAGCCTGTGTGTTTTTGTTACTCCTCTTGGATCAAAAAGATATCCAAAACCCCAGTTAGGGGTGAATGGATTTTGTTTGTCCTGTGAAGGTTTGCAGAAGGCAGCTCCTCACACATCTACCTAAATGGGTGAATGGCATTTGCTCAAAAGTTCTGGGAAATAAATGACTTTTGGAAAATAAAAGTAAAAATCTATTGGGGGTGGGGGGTGGGGAAGAGACACCTGCAGAGGATTGGACAACTGCATGCAAGTCTGTGAATGAGGGAGGTTTATAAAGATGGGAAATGGTGAACTAAAAATGCACCTCTAAAGTTTTAAGATATCTATTCAGAGGAGCAGAATAGAATAGCAGAAGAACATTAGGCCTAGGACCCACGTACCTATGGGACCGCCTCTCCTGGTATGCCCCTCGGAAGACCTTAAGGTCCACAAATAACAACACTTTGGAGGTCTTGAGCCTCAAGGAGGTTAGATTGGTTCCAACTAGGGTCAGGGCCTTTTCAGCACTGGCCCCGACGTGGTGGAACGCTCTGTCACAAGAGACTAGGGCCCTGCGGGACTTGACATCTTTCCGCAGGGCCTGCAAGAAAGAAGAAGAAGAAGAAGAAGAGTTGGATTTGATATCCTGCCTTTCACTCCCTTTAAGGAGTCTCAAAGCGGCTAACATTCTCCTTTCCCTTCCTCCCCCACAACAAGCACTCTGTGAGGTGAGTGGGGCTGAGAGACTTCAAAGAAGTGTGACTGGCCCAAGGTCACCCAGCAGCTGCATGTGGAGGAGCGGAGACACGAACCCGGTTCCCCAGATTATGAGACTACCGCTCTTAACCACTACACCACACTGTTCTGCCTGGCCTTTGGTTTGGACTCGGTCTGATCCTTATGTTTCCCTTCCCTTATGGTTTTGATCTACGGGCTACTTTTAAAATGAGGCTGCATTTTAAATTGCATTTTAACCTGTATTTTAAATTGTTCTTTTTTTCTTTTCCTATTATGTTTTTACTGTAATTTTACTGGTGTTAGCCGCCCTGAGCCTGGCTCTGGCCGGGGAGGGCAGGGTATAAATAAAAGTTGTTATTATTATTATTAGAATGCCTCATTGCATCCACTCCTTGGTGTCTGTGGAGGTATTCTGAGTGTACATTGTGATTCGCCCTGAGTGGTGGTGTATCCCCCCCAAGTGACCACTGACTTTGCAGGGCTGTTGTTAGGATTAAAGCTAGATAACAGATGGGATGTACTTTTGACTAACTGACAACAGTATACAAATGAGACAATGGGAAGTGATATTATTGCTGCATAAGTGCAACCACTTACATGAGAACCAACAGGAACATCTCAATATAATTCTAGATTCTTTCTAGATTCCCCCCCCCTCCTTTCGGCACCATGTTATCCCTGTTGCCCCTAGCAGCTTTGGTAGGTCTTGGCATTTCAATATATGTGCCCCTTGCTCATGATCTGGAAACTCTTCACTTTAGGATCACAGTTCTTTTAGGATGAAGAACCCAAATGCCTAGGTGCATGCCGTGGAGCCACAATTTACAGGATTAACATGTTCCTGAAAGGAAGAAAAAGTTTTGAAAGACATTTGAGGGGAAAGACAATAAGGGGATTAATGTCTGCTATCCATGAATAATGACCCAATTTGTTTCTGAAGAAGTATGAAACAAGATACAATCATGGTGATCTCGTCAATTGTTATCTACATTATTTGGAGAACTTACTGTTTTATATACAATGGTCATAGCCTGGATATTTTGTGATTCTGTATTCTGTACACATATACTTGCATGTGTTTATATTCATGTTAGACACAGGATGGTTATAGTAGAACTGGGTTTATTTTGTGGAGTACAGCAGATTAACTTAACAGACTTCAGCCAGGCAAAGATTGCACCAAGCTCCCTCATCTAGCTATATGATGAGTCTATGTTGCTAAAGGCTCTCTGCCTGGGAGTTGGCCTTAAAGCAAAAATACCAATATGCTTTGGCTTTAATTCTTGATTTTCGTCTGACTCTAGGCATAATACACATGATCTTAGTATCATGTGGTGGCTGCTAATAAACTTACCATGGGGCACATGGAACCCCATGAGGAGCCATCTGGTCACCTGATGGCCATGTTTTAAGGCAGCATTTACTTACCTGAACACACTTCCTACCTGCGAGAGTAGAGAGGAAGTGCTTCCCTCCCCCCAGAAGCACCTATTTCTGCAGAAAGTGCTAAAACGCTTCTGTGAATCTCAGCAGTTACCGCAGCTGAGAAACACTGAATAATGTAGAGCAAGAGGATTCAACATGAGAGTTTAGAGGAGAAATGCATTGCTTCACCTCAAGTCTCAGGAAAGCGGAAGAAGTAGGGGAGGAAGAGGAAGAGGAATGGTATTCACTGCAGCATTCTGTTGATGCTGGACACTGGCTGGGCCTCCCCAAGATGCATTCTCTTCTGTGAGCCTGTATGATGGCCCTAGTAACAGTTTGAGGAATTCTGTGTTTGGCTCAGTAAAGGTAAAGGGACCCCTGACCATTAGGTCCAGTCGTGGCCGATTCTGGGGTTGCGGCGCTCATCTCGCTTTATTGGCCGAGGGAACTGGCGTACAGCTTCTGGGTCATGTGGCCAGCATGACTAAGCTGCTTCTGGCGAACCAGAGCAGCACATGGAAACGCCGTTTACCTTCCCGCCAGAGCGGTACCTATTTATCTACTTGCACTTTGACGTGCTTTCGAACTGCTAGGTTGGCAGGAGCAGGGACCAAGCAATGGGAGCTCACCCCGTTGCGGGGATTCGAACCACTGACCTTCTGATCGGCAAGTCCTAGGCTCTGTGGTTTAACCCACAGCACCACCCACGTCCCCCATTTGGCTCAGTAGAGAGGTGCAAACCAGAGAATAGTGAACCCACCCCAAGGCTAGAAGAATATATGGCTTTTAACTTCCACTAGGAAATCTCCCCTTGCTACAGATAATGTGCAGTACTGTACTACTGTTCACAAGCTAAGTATGTTTTTCCCATTTTCAGATGTCACTAGACTACCTGCAAGAGGTGGTGGAGAAGACATCACTCACCCCCATGTACATATTTCAGATTATACTGCCCTGCAACTCAGTTTGGATGTACTGTATCTCACATGCATATTGCTTACCTGCCTTCACTCTCGCACCTTGCTCTCTGGTGAGAAGGATAAAGTCAGGGAAGGAACAAATGTCAGTTTCACCAGTGTTGCCAGTGACAATGCACACCATACATCCTTTTGAAGGGAAGCAAAAGTAAAAATTCCTCCTCCCCTCTTTGGATCAGAATCAGCAACTGAGGCAGAAAACAGTGGGTGCTTCCAAATGAGTTTTGTGCTCTTCATGTAGGATTTTTTTTTTTTTTTTGGTGCCGTCCACACAATTTTCATCAAAATGTCTCTCTGTGCCGCTCCCAAATTAATCCAGATTTACCGGGGGGGGGGGGGGCTGGGGCGGAGGTATCCAATAATATAAAAAAAGCCATACAAACCCACAACCACCCCTGGCCAATTCACAATATCTCAGTTTGTTTATGATATTAAGCTCCTCCTGGAAGCCCCTCAAAATGTCATTTTCTCCACACCAATGGAACCGATAGGAATTTCCTTCAACCATTAGCTTCAACAAAACGAGGTTTCCCCTCCATTTCTGTAAGGGGCATTCGGGAGGTTAAATTGTGAAAAAAGGCCTGCACACATGCCTATGATGACCCCAGAAAATGGAATCCCAGAAAATGGGATTCAAGTAGAATAAATATGTTCACAGGTGATACCAAACACACATAAAGTTGAAATGGGATTGTAAATCCATCTTCCTGCATGACCAAAAGAGGAGTTCCAGTCCTCTAACCCGGAGGTTTTCAACCTTTTTGAGCCCATGGTTCCCTTGACCAACTACATTTTTTCTGTGGCACCCCTGTGGGGCTCAGGAGCCCAGTTATGGCACCCCTTGCCTGCAGAGCTGGCAGCCTCTCATGCTTTTTTGAACACCCTCCCTTGTGGAGTGTTCCCTCAGCCTCCTCTCCTTGGGAGTCCTCTGGGCAGCTGCTGCTGCCACCCCTGGTCTCTGAGCTGTCCCCTCCAAAGAGAGGTGTCTCCTGACACTGCCCCACAGGGGCCTGGGAAGCACCCCCTGGCCAGCCCCAAAGGCACCATTCACATGGAGAGCTTGTAGACAGAGCTGCTGTAACAAACAGCTGTGTAAGCCTTTGAGAGGCAGAGATGCAAGAGGATATCAGAGGAGGGAAGGAAGGAAAGAGGGATGGAGACCAGGGTTGCCTGCAGCACCCCTGACCATCATTCAAGGCACCCCAGGGTGCCACGGCACACTGGTTGAAAACCACTGCTCTAATAAATCATTTTAAGACCTGATACTAGCACATTTAAAATTGCATTTCTGTTTTTCACATATGTACACCAAAAGCAGAAGAAATACTCAAGAGAGCTGTAAGTGGCAGGCATGAAATCAGTCTTACTCAGCTGTTTTCTACAATTCTGCTTGCTTTCAGTTAAAACATTTATTGCATTTATTTTCCCTTCAAGAGGCAGCCAATATATTTGCACCATTATTTTGACTTCTCAGTGAAGTCATGTAGAGCTTCCTTGCTGCCTGTCGCTTTTTCTGGGCAAACCAATAAAACAATTCCTTCCTTCTCCTTCTTCTTACCATTATCATCATTATCACCGTCATGCATGTGTGTGTGCGTGTCGCTTTCCCACACAAATGTATCTAAAGCTCCTCACAGCTGAAGAAATAAGGATACAACTACACTATTACAATAACCAACCCAAGGATGATGAAGAGGTAGCAGGAAGAACTGATACACCGTTAAACAGTCACCTGCACATGTGCAAAAACCATCTCGGATGTACACCCCCTCAGCTTAACCACGGCTTACATTTTCAAATCAGGTGGAAACTGTTTTGAGGGAAAACAAATCAATCAGCAGCATTTCTCAAGAAACTACAGGATACAGATGGGTTGTAGGTAACGTCATGTGTCCTCAGCTTCAAGTGCCAGCGGTGAGACTGCGTTGGAGTAAACAGTGTTGCTTACGCAGGCTAAGGATCACCCACTGCAATTCATTTCATAACAAATAGGAACAGAAATTGATTGAAAGATTGGCAGTCTCAAATCAACCTAGTGTGAAAGCAGTTCTTGTACCTTTCCTCACAAACAAAGCATGCAGATCATTCACTTCCAAAGCCCACTTTTAAAAATATCTGTATTTTTTGCTCTATAAGACGCACCAGACCACAAGACGCACCTAGTTTTTGGAGGAGGAAAACAAGAAAAAAAATATTCTGAATCTCATAAGCCAGAACAGCAAGTGGGATCGCTGTGCAGTGAAAGCAACAATCCCTCTTGCTGTTCTGGCTTCTGGGATAGCTGTGCAGCCTGCATTCGCTCCACACACTTTTCCCCTTACTTTTCAGGAGGGAAAAAGTTAGTCTTATAGAGCAAAAAATACAGTATGCTCTTAATAGCCCAAGAACATGCTGGGCAAACATCTTTCAAATGTGATTGGTAGCTCATTAATGGTAGCTCAGTTGTGATTGGTAGCTCATTACGTGTTCTCCCACCCCACAAGGATATACATATGCCCTTCCCCATGCCCTTGCCAGATTCCAGTGGGACCATTAAAATATAAGGCCGGCTGTGGTTCTGTGGATCAATGGCCCATTGGTTTTGTTATCCTGCCTCTATCCGTAGCTTGTTCCTGAAGGCTCAATGGAAGGCTTCTCATCCTACATTTCACTGTACAATACTACACTACAGGGGCACATTTTTCTCTGATTCCAGCTGGTAATCAGTCTATATACCCTGAAGCATGGGGATTAATAGCTCTTGTTTCATTACATTCTGCTGACCTAACATTCCCCAGCCAGTTTCAAGATGTCATTCTTCACTTCCACTTCTTAGGAAAGCTGCAGTGTAGCATTGATGGTGCAATGCAGAATATTGGTTGATGAATATTCCTACTAATCTATATGTTATGCCAAGATCAGCTCAGATTTCTCAGTTTAGTGATATTGTCTTCATTTTTCAAATCTTGTTCTCAAAAACTTGGGAGTTAGCTAGATAAATTTGGCAGACTGAAGTTTCCTCTGCATGTTCCTCTTCTTCGCTCCGCAGGCCCCAGAGTTACTTACATAGCATATCGGCAAAGGGAATCTGTGCGTTTTCCTCTTCTAGTTCCCTAAAGGCTGACTTGTCAAGCTTCAATTTATTTGGGTAAAAACACTGTATGACTATGTGAACCTGTTATCTTCTTCTTCATCATCAGTTATTTAGCCCAACAATAGGATTTTGGTAGGATCACACGATTGCTAATTCTAACATTAGTTGTTTTTTAAAAAAATGTTTCCATTCTAGAGACATTTTAACATTCAGATTTTTGCTTTTTTGCAGAATATTGTTTGTTAAATCTTTCTATTAAACAAGTGAAAATAGCATGCTTCATCACCCCCACACCTCAAAACATTTAGCAGTTAAGTCAGAATATTTTGCCATTCCCAAATAAGGAACATTTGGGCATAATTTACCCAGACATTTGAGTGTCTGACATTTTAATATTTTGCTCCATTTTGGAACAGAAATTAAAGGCAAAATATTGGCAGCTCCTATGAAATGAACATCCAGTTGTCCAAACAATAATTAAGAGGGCTGTCAGCTTTAATTGGCTTAACTGGGTTGCTTAATCAGCTCGGGGGAATAATTGGTGAAGGACTATTTTAATCACTCAGGGCAAATTTAGAAAACAGGGGCTGGAAGTTAAAGGCACACTTTATTATTATTTTGCTCAGTTCTGGTTCTGGTGTGCTACCATAAAATGGAACGAAGGCCAAACACTAGAACTGAGTTTTCCTTCTAACAATGAGTAACAGATTTTGTTTACTTTGCTGTAAGTTATCTCATGCCTACTTTCGTATCAGTAAAATGTGTGTATATGGAGGTTTTTGGTATTATGAAAATATGATTAAACCAATCAACTTTTTAATTAGTTAAAAAGTAGCTAGTTAATCAATCTTTAATCAGTGGGTAGTATTAGTAATTAAAAATAATAAGGTTCTCTCCTGCCCTGGGGTAGTAAGAGAAAGCGAGAGAGCCCTTATACTTCAAATGAAAAAAATTTACTCTGAGAGCATCTCACTCTGCTTTTATCCCAGATCTGTGGAGGATACTCTGTTCTTGTGAATAAGGATCACTTCTTAACAATAGGGGTGTATTTGTGGCGGGTTTGTTTATTACTACTAACCTGGAAATGTCTAGGCCACACATACGGTATTCTCGGGCTTTGGGATTGGCAAAGCTTAATGTGTGTGCTTATTAGAAATGTCTATGCAACCTCTTGTCTTGCTGAATAGGGCTGTTCAGAGAGGGACATATGGTTTGAAACAGTAGGTAGCCTGCCTTCCCTATGGCAGGCCGGCAGCAGCTAGAACAGCCTCTCTTCAGGAGAAGAGACTATGCCAAACACATTTGTGACTGGCGTGCTCATATGGTCACACTTCCATGGACTTGCATAGCAGTGAAAAGGCCATGGAACAAGGCGGTTCCCTAGCTCCCTTCATTATTTTTGCATGCAGAGATGTACAACAAGCAAGATAAGAGGAGGAATTTACTTGTTGCTTTGTTCAGGGCCAGCCCAATACATTTTGGCACCTAAGGCAAGCCACCTGATGTGGTCGCCTCACCTTCCCTCATAGGTGGGCCAATCCTGGCTTCATTGATGGAATGAAATGAAAGGTAGGGGAGGCGTTGACTCATAAGTTCTACCCATCCATTCTCAAATCAGGAGCCATACCCTCCAACATTTTTCCAGTGAAGATAGGGATGTCAATAATAATAATAATAATAATAATAATAATAATACCCTGCCCATCTGACTGGGTTGTCTCAGCCACTCAGCAACTTGAATTGACGCATTTCCCCTCAAACCAGTTTTGATCCAAACTGGGGAAACGAATGGCCTGGCTTCATTTTAAGCTGGTAATCTGTATGCAGCCTGATTGCATTACATGTGAAATACAGTTCTAAGCAAGAACCCAGTTGTTTTGTGTCTCAAAAGCCCAATGGCACTATTTGCAAGTAGAACATCATTAGCACCAGTGTTCCAGCCAAATTCCAATTTGGGGGGAATCTATTAAGGCCTTTTAAAGTCTCCCTGCAGTTCTAATTGGAGACAGCAGTCTTCTTCTGTTCCAGCATCTCAAGCTGCTATTGTGCATTCTTTGCTCGCAGTATATTAACCAGTAAGTGTCTGTGTGAGGTTAGGATTACTATTCTGAACATGTTCTCTACTGGACTAAAGTCCATCAGACTCATAAAGCCAGCTCAGGCAGAATGAACTTGGCTAGTTTCCTATCATCGTTTGTAAGCCATGGTTAATTAAACCACAGTTTTGTGGCTCACGTGTAACAGGAAACTGTGATATAAACAAAATGTAATTCAAATGCAGAAGTTGGTACACAGTAGAAGGAGGGGTGAGGGAGGAGAGCATATGCATGTTTCTTAAATTGAGTTCAGGATATGCCTGAACCTATGTCTTTATAGAATTTAGAATCTTGGAGATCAAAAATAATTTTAGGCAGAAAAAGCTCTAAAACGGATCAAAAGGATTCAAGTTCAAACCTAAAGCAAACAAAAATAGCTATCGACACAATATGTCACTTAATAGTACTTATTGCTGCAAAAGTATACATCAAGAGTGCACATTGAGCAAAACAGAACTCGATTTCTTCTGTTGGGTAAATGAAGGACACAAATGACATGAGGTGCACTATGTACTGTATTGGTCTCAATATAAGCTGCCCGGGAATATAGGCCACATCCCTAATATGAAATCTATCTCCAGCACCGCCCAGGACTTTTTACAATCATATAAATAATTTCCCACATTTATTGCATTCCCTGCCCTCCCTTGGAACTGCCCACTAACGTTTCGCCAGGCTAACACACAGCCATGTGCTCACACCCTTCCCCTTCTTCTTGTCTCTTGATTCCTTTTCTTCTTCTTGCCCTGTATACTTCTTGATCTTCCTACTTATCTGATTGAAAGCAGAAGAACGGATATTCAGTCATTCTACACAGGCCCAGGGACACCGTTTAATTATTTAGAGCCTTCTTTTCTTCCTGATAGCAATGGCCTCCATCCCAGTGGAGTGGTATAACTATTCCTCCCCTGCCCCAAGAAACATTAACATTTTGATCTATTTTTAGTTAGAATTCTTTCTCTTTAATTCTGTTGTTTTAGTTGCTGTTATACGTATTCAAAAAATTTGTTAGACTTTCCCCCCAGTCATACATTTAAATGGTTGGAGTCAGTGTGTCCAGCTGATAAACAGTCCAGTCTCAATCCTCTAAAAGTGTGATTCACTAAAAGTCTATTCAATAGTCCTATTGAGTTCAATGGGACTTCCTCTCAGGTGTATGCAGTGTGGCATATTAAGGAACTGAAATGGGTATGCTTTTTACAGGTTTGATGGAATATGGTTAAAGCCCAGATTGCATGGTTCTTGGCTGTAGCCTGGTCTTCGCAAGGAGGACACTGGAATAGGCATCCACGAAGAAGACATTCACATCTCAATCACTGGTCTGTTGTAGCTATAGCTACAGTCCATGGACACCCTGTGCCTATGTGGTCTTAACAGCCTTCCAGTAGGTAGCACGTTATTAGTCAGACACTATGATATCAGCAGTAAAGCCTGGAGTGGCTCAAAGAGACTTTCCCAGCAATGGACACTGCCAGGTGTGATCAATGCCCAAAAATAAGTATATTGTCTTAAATTTGGCTGGGCTTTCGGTCAGAATAACCCACTCTATGTACAATTCTAGGTCATGCAGCTAATCAAGCATATGTATCAAAGAAATATAGAATTATAGGGTCCAACCTCCCCCAATACAGGAATCACAGTTCTAAATTTCAATTGCATTCAAGTGATAACTTGGAAGAAAGACTGAAGAATCAAAGTTGCAAATGCTCAAGGTAATATAGGAGTAAGAATGCACTGTATACATATACTAAAACAATATTGCTACAGAGAAGTAATTTATTTATTACATGTATATCCCAGCTTTCCTCCAAAGAGCTCAAGGAAGTGTTTATGGTTCTTTTCCACACCCTTTCTGTGGGGAGAAAAATAAATAAGACAGATCACATGTGTGGGGTAATTAAGAAAAGAATTGGCTGGATCCCTAGATCCAAAGTGCAAGGCTAAACACACAGTCCAGCAAGAGTGAGCCCTCAGCAGAGTATTAAAATAGAATAATGCAGCACAGTGAAGAGCTAGGAATATAGGTTGTTAGACCTTTTTAATATCCCATTTGGTCTGCTTACAGTGCTTCCCTGTTTCTACGCCTCTTGCAATGAACAGACCACACCATTTAGTAAGTTTACATGCATTACTTACAAACTTCAAAGTTACAAACTTCAGATTCATGTGTTATTCCATGCAGAAGCAAGAAGGACACAGGAAGAAAATTCTTGGGGTACAAAATACAGAAAAATAGTTCTGAGCACATAATCTGGGCTTGAAGCAGTGCAGACATGTTGCCTGGTTGACTTCACATTGTGGAAGAGAGTGAACAAAGAAGCTTTATTTCCTTCTTTGCTGTAGGTGAGGCTATGTGACCTGAGTCTAGTCTGGGAATACAATGCTGTGGTCTTAACCCTTTCATGCATAAACTAGCTCCAAGCTTGCTAGTTATAAAAGGTAAAGGCCAGTCTTGACAGACTCTAGGGTTGTGCGCTCATCTCACTCTATAGGCCGGGAGCCAGCGCTGTCCGCAGACACTTCCGGGTCACGTGGCCAGCATGACAAGCTGCATCTGGCAAGTCAGCGCAGCACACGGAACGCCGTTTACCTTCCCGCTAGTAAGTGGTCCCTATTTATCTACTGGCACCCGGGGGTGCTTTCGAACTGCTAGGTTGGCAGGTGCTGGGACCGAATGATGGGAGCGCACCCCGCCGCGGGGATTCGAACCGCCGACCTTTCGATCGGCAAGTCCTAGGCGCTGAGGCTTTTACCCACAGCGCCACCCGTGTCCTAGTTATAGTTATAGTTGCTAGTTATAGTTGACTGCAATTTCCCACACTTTCTCCTTACAATAGCCTTATGAGGCAGGCCAGGCAGAACGATAGTCAAGGGTCCAAGGTCACCCAGTCATGTTGCTCCCACCACCCAGCGCTGAAGGTGTGAGTGGTGTGTGTGGCAAGCATAGCATCTAAGCTCTGATCATACCCTATGTAGTCAAGTGATTCAGCAAATCCCAGACTATCTCAGCCCCTTGCCACCCCAGAAGGCCCCCGTTCTGGGCTTTGATGAGTTACTGCTGCTAGGAAGGCCACTGGCAGCACTTCTGCCAATCTGCACCTTTGGTGGGTGGAACAGGGAGCTCAGCACCCTAAATTGGGATTTAATCTCTCCCCTTCCACTGGTTATAGTCCAACACTCTGCTCACTGGATCTCAAATATAAATACTTTAGCACACCTTGAGCAAACATGGCCAGTATATGCAGCTGTCAAAATCACTGCATCAGAGAAGATGGATGTTCAAGACAGTGAACAGTGAATTATTGAAAATAAATGTCAATGGCAGCATTTTTAAAAAGTTAGCTGCTCTTGTAGCAATTCGGTATGGCTTATTATTTAGTCCATGTGCATAGGAAACTTTAGTATATGTGCAGAATGTGATAGGCTCTTGTGCACACACATATTTTTGTACGCCCTCTTTAGTCTTGCCATGTGGTGCTGGCAGCCTGTGGAGCTCTGTCCATCTCCCCCCCCCCCCGACACCCCCCTGCTCAGTCCCTTTCCAGCTGCTGCTGCTGCCCTAGAGAAGCTCGAGAGAGTGGCTTATGTAACAAAGATTAAAACACTGAACTACACAGATAATAAGTAATGCCAACTAAAGGGGGATATCGCAGTCTACAAATATCTGCAGGATGCAAACGTCAACAAAGGAGCATGATTCTTTAATGTCCTACTTGTGGGTATAATTAAGAGGAATTGGTAAATTATCCAAGGAATATTAGAGGAAGAATAGGCATAAACATTTCCTGACAATGAGATAAATGTGGGCTTTAGAATACTTTGAAATTAGGCTCCAAATGGGGCTCAGTAAGCAGTGCAAGAGTGTAGATGGCTTATGCATCCTCTCTGCGAGCCCATGGGAAACAGGGAAGCCAGGTTTTCGGGTTTTTTGCTTGTTCCTCCCCTGTGCGTTTAACAACAGCTCAACTTGCAGAAGTTAAGCAGCTGAAGCATACTTTGGCATGGAAATAAAGCGATGGGGCGATTTCTGTGCTGTCCTGCTGTTAATGGCTCAAAACAGAGTGAGTGAACCACTGTGGGAGAAGTAATGGTCTGAAGCAAATTTTTAGTTCATCAGTAGCCAGGTGGAGCTGAAGGGAATGGCCTAAAACAGCCTCTCCGCCCTGCTCCCTTTACAGTACTGCATCTGTACTGGAGACAACTAGCAGTTTCCGCTCATTCTGTTGTGTTTAATGTATACTAAAAGCAGGGTTCTTTTCACTTTTTCATAAGTAGAAACCTGCAAAAATGCTCGGCAGAAGTCCCAGAATGATTTACACCTCTAAATCTATCATATCCATCATTAATTTTGATTTTATTTAGTATTTGTTTGTCAATCTGTGATGCGTATGATGAATGGAATATGATCTTTGGTGAAGGGTGAAAACTAATGATCGCTCATAAACTGAGGATTGTATTCCAATAAATAAAAATTTCTATCTATCTGTATCTGCCCCACCCCCGAGATCTGGACATGATCAAAGGATTTAGCTGACTGAAAGTTTTTGGTTTGGTTTTTTTTTTAAAAAAGGACCTTTCTCGTGGATGTTGGCAAAATGATTTCCACCCCCGTGGCAATGTAAAATGCACCAAGTAGAAATTGATATTCTTTCAGTAATTGCTCTGAGGCAACACTGCCTATTTGACTCTTCCAAAAAAGAGAAAGAAATATATACAATGGCATATATGCAATCCTATGCCTGCTTGCATGGGCTTTAGTCCTGTATTTATTAGAACCTACTCTTAAAGGTAAGTGTGCATAGCATTGCAACTTTAGCGAGCCCGTTGATTCTTCTTGCAGAATTGTAGCAAATAATCGGCAGTCCTACTACATTACAGTACTGATTAAAAAACAGTGCTGAACTTGCTTACTTGAGTCCGGCATTACTCACACCCACAATGGGTGCCATAGTTGCCAAGGCAATACAATACAACAAGCAGGGCTCTAAGTCTAGACTGCCGCTTTTAGCATTGTGTAAATGTGCATTAATTTACACACGTTTAACAAAATACACGTTGTATCATTTAAGTATTGTCCCCCATAAGTCTTTTTATTTTATTTTTACAATGCAGCCTTTTATAACAGCATAACCAGGTTCTGCCTATGCACAGACAGCATCTCGCTGCATAAGACAAAGCTGAACTGTCAGTCCCCTTTTTGAAAGTATTTGTCCCTAGAGCTTTAAATGTTAGCCTTAAATATAAATCTAAGGGATGCTTCCAGCATCACATTTCTCTACAAGAGTTTTAAAAAGGTTCAGACAGGAGTTTGAAATCAGCACGATTATGGTAACCCAATTACACCAAGAGCTCATTTACCTGCACACTTAGGATTGCAATAAACGTTCCCGGGTTTACTCCAGACAAAACAAGATACTGCTGCTGATTTATTAGATTTCTTACCTGCCTTTCACCATAAGGTCCTAGGCTGAGTTACGACAATGTAAAAATACAATGTGAAAATCAGTTAGAAATAATTTAGAATCAGAAGAATAGGCTGAGCCCGAAAAACATGTAGGTTTCAAAGACCAGGGTAAAGAGGTGTATCTTCAACATATGATGAAAGCCGCACTCACAGCATGAAATTTATATACCACTTGATTGTAAAACCCCACCAAAGTGGTTTACAAAAAGAAAAAAAACAATGAAATTACTGGAAAAACAATTGAAACAACTGTATTAAAAATAAATAAAAATTAGAACCAACGAAAAACACAACAGCATTCTACGTATCCGGGTAGGCTTGTCTAACAAAAAAATGTTTTTCAGCAGGTACAGTGAAGGTACCTGTCTGGTATCAATAGACAAGTTATGCCAAAGTGTAGAGGCAGCCACACCAAAAGATGGGTTTGTTACAAGAGCAGAATGGGTATTATGGGACACCTGTAACAGTGTCAGTTCCACAGATTGAAGCGGTCAAGTGGGCACATGTGGCCTAAAGCGATCTGGCAGGTGAAGAGGTCTCAAGTTGTTAAGGACTTTGTACAGTAATAGGAACACTTTGAACCTGGCCCAGGAGCAAATCAGCAGCCCGTGCAGGTCTCTGAGCACAGGTATTCTCTGCTGACAAGCTCTCGCTTGCCTCAGCAATTGTGCTGAAGCATTCTGCGCTAACTGCAGCTTCTGAATCAAGCGCAAGGCAAGCCCCACATAGAACGTGTTGCAGGGATCCAGCCTTGAAGTAACCAACACATAAACTGCCATGGCCAAGCTTTCCTGGTCCAGGAATGATTGCAGCTGTCATTTCAATTTCATTTGGTGAAAGGTGCTTCGAGCTGCTGAGGCTACCTGAGTTTCTAGTGACAGAAGTGGATCCAGAAGCATCCCCAAGCTATGAGCCTGCTCCTTCATGAGGAGTGCAAGCCCATCCAGGGTGTAGGCCTTCAGCTTCTGGGAGGAAAGCCAGGATAAAAAATAAAATAGGCCAAGCAGAAAAAATGACAGTACAGTATCTTTTGTCTTGCATCTTAATTCTCAGATGAAACCTTTCTCACACAAGCAGGCCTTGGGAGGAAGATTTGTTCATGCTTAGGCCACCTCATATCCCAGCTTGAGCCAGCTGTTAGCAGGTAGGCTCTGAGCCCACAAGTGCCCCACAATGACTTATGGGGCTCCAGCCTTAATACATCTTATTCCAGGCAGAAAAAAACCCTGCTTTGATGATAGATAATCTCACACATCTTTGGCTTTCTGGTCCTGTGAGCCATCATGGAGCATTTATGTATGTGCCTTGTTCTGGGAGCTGCTACGCACCACAGCACTGACTTGATGTATGGAGATGTGAATACGAAATGTATTATGTGTGCTCTTATATAATGCTGGTTAACATTAGTATTAACCGAGGGATGGGAAACCATAGTACTTCAAGTTGCAAAAAAGCATCTGTGGGTTAAATCAGGACTGGTCCCTACAATGCAGAAAACCATTCCTTTGTTTAGTTCACTGAAGCATTGGGTTTTGTTCCTTTGGGAGACAGCCTTCCACAGTCTAATAAACCTCTCACTCTGGAAATGTTTCCTGATGTTCTGACTGAGTTTCACCCCATTACTCCTAATTACCTCCTATTGGACCCTCCTGAACCAACTCTTCTCCATTTTACTAGTGTGTATCCTGCAGATATGAAGTGAAAGTCACGTGCCCTCTTCTGTGGCTAGGAGTTGCTTATAGTAAGAATTCCCCCCCCCAAAAAAAAAACCACACACACAGCTTTGTGTGGGGGAAGGCATGTTAGTAGTTGAACAAGAAGCGGACTCTTAATTGAACAGCATTGCCTCCATAGTCCATGGAGGCAGAGCACAGCCTCTGCTATGGCTAGTATCCACCACTGGCCTTCTCCTCCATAAATTTGTCTAATTCTCTTTTAAAGCCATCTAATGTGGTGGCCATCACTGCCCCCTGGGGTGGGCGGGGGGCGGGGGCGGGGAGTCCCATAGTTTAACTATGTGCTGTGTGAAGAAGTACTTTCTTTTCTCTGTCCTAAATCTTCCGACATTCTGCTTCATTGGATTTGCATGAGTTCCAAAGTTATGAGAGAGGGAGCAAAACTCTTTATCTATCCACTTTCTCTATAATTTTATAAACTTCAGTCATGTCACCACTTACTTGCCATTTTGCTCAACTAAGGGTCCCAAATGCTGCAATCTTTCCTCATAGGGGAGTTCCCAGAGGTAGCCATCTTGTTTTGCTGCCTGAGGTGAAACGGTGAGGTGCTGCCCTGTTCTGCTGCACCACCCTTGCCAAAACCACCCTTACCTGGGTTGGCATCAGTGAAACAGCTGCAACAACAGTGGGTTTCGGTGAGATTTCACCAGAAGCCAGCACTGCTGCCAGTTCCGATTTTTCGCCACCTCTTGGGCTTACGCTGCCTGAGGCAACTGCCTCAGCCTGCCTCATGGACAGGATGGCCTTAGTTGTTCCATCCCCTTGATCATCTTTGTTGCCTTTTTCTGATCCTTTTCCAGCTGTACAATATCCATTTAAAAGATGAGGTGATCAGAACTATATACAGTATTCCAAATAAGGTCACACAATATATTTGTATAAAGGCATTATGATAATGCCCAGCACTCATAGCAGTTTAGCAGTTATATAGTGAACTAATTGCAGCCTTCAGGGGCAGCCCCATGTGTAACGCATTACAGTAGTCTAAAACTAGGTTACCAGAATTGGTGACCAGTGGCAGATTATGAGCTTTAAAATTCCTTCAGTGCCCTGTACAACGCCTTCCATTGTTTGTCATTGTTGCGGTGCCTCCAGCAGTGCCCTCTCAGCTCAGTGCCCCGTATGGGCAAACCAGTCTCACTCCACTAAATCTGCCTCTGTTGGCAACACACATGCACAAATCTCCTTGCCAAAGTGAGTGGCCTGGCCAAGGCCCAATGGAGTTGTCACTGGCAGCCACTTCGTGCCTGAAAAACCTAACTTGGGGAATAGCTTGTATCAGTCCTTAGGTAATTGCCTAAAGTTGGTATCTAACTTTCCAGTGATAAACTAGGGCACAAACCACCCTTAACCGCATCATATTTGTAATACTGACAGTTTGCACTGTACTGAGTCATTACATGAAATTCAAGCAATCTTTAGTTTACCAGTTTTTTTGAGGGTAGAGAGAGCATCACAGAAAGTTGTAGACTGTCTGTAGGTGGGCTAAGACATTCCTGTGTAGCTGCCTGCTTTGGCTAACATGCTCAAAAGCTGGGCAGAAACTGGTAGGTAAAGAGGAAGCCCTGTGCAAGTGCAGGGGTGTTGAGAGAATGGGATAAGGCATGCTAGCCACAATGTCTATGTTCTGCCTCTGCAATCTGAGGCAGTATATTTCTGAATACCAGCTGCTAGAAAAAGGATGCTCTTGTCCTCCGGTCTTGCCTGTGGGTTTTCCACAGGCACCTGGTTGGCCCCATGAGAACAAGATGCTGGACTCAGATGGCCCATGGGCCTGATTCAGCATTGCAATTCTTCGGTTCACAAAGATTTGTGATACATTGCGGGGCTGGCGGATGGTAGTGCTGAGGGGAGCATCACACTCCAGTGAGCAGAATCAAGTCCCCGGCTGCCTCAGCGAAGGGGCTGGGGAGGGAATATAAAAATATATAGTAACACCTGACCTGCCTCTCTGCCATTTTCCACATCATTGCAGGAGACATTTTCTCATTTCGTTCCTCTCCCAATTCTTTCACCTCAGGGGGAATGAGGCAGCAGATGCAGTGAACTCTTTCTCATACTCTTTCTAATACAGGCCCCCTCCCCTCCTGCTCTGTCCTTCCTTCCTTCTCCCACCTCCTACTCACTCTGTGCAATAGAATCTGGGACAATTGAGCTATTGGCTGAATCAACTGGAATTACTCCATGGTTCTGGGGTACTTTTCTCAATCCTGTGTGAAACAAGCACCTAGAACCAGAGTTATTCAGACTCCATATACCTGCACACATTTTGTATTATTCTACTACAGGCACCCCACCCCCACTTATGCAGGAGTTATGTTCTGGGCCCCAGTGTGCATAAGTGAAATCACAGTGGGGAGCACCACCTAAAAAGCCTCTAGATCCCTATTTTGCTCTAGTCACCAGGTCTCTCCTCTGCCCTCTCTCGAATCCAGACCAAAATATCTAGAGTTGAAGTTCTGGGGCCGGTAGGAGGCTGGAGGATGTGCCGGAAAGCTGCTCCTGCTGTGCTACTCTCCATGCCAGCTGTTAGGTGGAGAGGCTGAGCAGCCGAAATAAAGTCCTGCTGTGTCTCCAGTCTCTTTGGGGCTTCCTCTGCCCTCACTGATGTCTTCTTCAGCCTCTGGGGAGGATCTCCTTGCAAACCACCAGGACTCTCCAACTTTCGGGTTCAAATCAAATTATTTATCCATTTCCCAGTGCTGGGCATATATGCAGCCGTGTGTGTTGATCTCACGTAAGTGTATGTGCGGTGTGGGGTGTGTGGGACGTCTATATAGAATAACAAAGCCCAATCACACAGGTGTTAAAAACTTGCAGGCAGAATTTCCCAGCATACACTACGTTAGAGAGAAAGTCCTGTGCTGGGCAACAGTGGAGGCAAATAGGATCTGCAATCCAATGTTGTAGTGTGGATGAGTCCTGTTCAGGGTTTCAGCCTGTTGTGAACTTTTCAAGGACACTCCATTCCAGTCCCCCTCCCCTTTTCATTTCTGCTCCCCTCATCAGCAGCTCAGTCCTCATTGAGCAAACAATCCCCAAGATTCAGGCAGGTAGCCGTGTTGGTCTGATGCAGTAGAAATAGATATATAAAATAAAATTTATCCAGTAGCACCTTAGAGACCAACTAAGTTTGTTCTTGGTAGGAGCTTTTGTGTGCATGCTTTCTGAAGAAGTGTGCATGCACACGAAAGCTCATACCAAGAACAAACTTAGTTGGTCTCTAAGGTGCTACTGGACAATCCCCAAGATTGTTTGTAACCCTTGCAGTTTCCCATTGCCCCGTTGATAGTCTCTCTCATGTGTGGGTGTTGCTGTTTTGGCGACATGAGGCTCAACACTGGTAAGCATATGCAACACAACTGCCCATGAGCTGCAGTCAAGAGGAGGGAACCTTGTTGTAAACATATTTGTGGCTACCAATGACAGTCTTTCTCCTTGTCTTTTGAGTGACTGTTGATACTACAGGTACAAGGCTACCAATGACTAAGAACATGAAAGGGGGGGGAAGGGGTGAACTCACAGGTGAACTCCTCAGCCTCTAGCACAAGTGGTATAATGTCAGAAGAGGGGCTAAAAGTCCAGCCAGCCTCATTTTACCTTTTCCCATGAGCAACCACTGCAGAGGGCTTTTGAGCCTCCATCACCAGCTTCTGTTCACAGAAACACCCTGAAATGCCACACTTACGTGGAGCAGACAGGAACTTTTGAGTCTCAAGGTTATCAGCCTGTGGACTATGATTGTGTAGTCAAGCTCCTCAGATAGCAGGAGTGGCAAACTCCCAACCCACAGGCAGGATTTGGTCTCCCAAGTTGCTTCACCTCTGGCGCTATTGGACAGCTCTCATAGAGCCATTGTTAGGAGGACTTACCGTCCAGGAGACAGGAAGTAGGTGCTCCTTCCTGTTTCCAGAGTGCCAGGACCTCCTAGTGATGGTGCTATGATAGAGGGAGAAGAAGTGACCTTGGAATGTAAGCAGATGGTGCTTTCCTCTTCATTGCAGCACTGTGATGGGAAGGGAAAATGATCCCTAAAGTGCAGGGATCATGGTTTTGCTCCTAGCAGGGTTAGGAGAAGAGAAACCTCTTCCAGCACAGTGCTAATCAGCTTAAAAAGGTGCAAAAATGTTCACCACCTCTGTCATGCAGCCTAATCTGGTCCCACACTCCTCAGCAGCAATCACACGGGAATACCAGTTAAGTTGATAGTGTGGCTCACAGATGCCAGCGTCTCTAGACCCTTCTCCACACGGAGTGAGATAACAAATAGTTTATTGTTCAGAAAGGCCTAGAAGGACCTTAAGGGATACTTAGTATGCAAGGAGCAAGAGCTGGGAGACTGATCATGGTTCCTTCTCGTCTCGCCTTCCCCAGCAGGATAGAACTGCTGTGCGGGTTTTAAATTCCCATAATCACTTTTTAAAGAATAATCTTTCCACGGTGGTTAGAAGCAGCTTGAGCCATGTAATTAACCTGCAAATTAACTCACAAAGCCTACTGCTCTAAATTATTCCAAAGATGTGCTGCTGTATAACGTACCATATCACACATTTCTTCTTTCAGTTTTAGCAGCAAAGTTATTTTCCCACAGAACACAGACAGGCGAAAAGAAAAGGGAAGTGAGAGAGCTCAGCGGAGAAAAGAAACCACTTCTCTCTCTCTGTCTGTCTCTGTTTGGCTTTGCACCAAAACCCAGATTCATATCTTAGGTTGCGCCCGGCTAATCGCTGCTGCTGTTTTTCTGTTCTATCTTGCATCAAAGAGTTGAAATATTTGCAAGGATTCAAAGTTTTCTAAAATTTTGAATTCGGTCTTTTAAAGTGCTGGATGTGGAGTTTGAAACTTGGGCGGCATATACACTAACCTATTCATAGCAGAAAAAGATGATTTTTCTCAGTCAGGAATCATTCATGTTAATCCTCAACACACTGCTTCCAATCAAGATTAGATCCTGATGCTTCTCTTTTGCTTCAGTTCGTTTTCTGCCAAATACTACGTTGTTTGTCTCATTGCCTGCTATTTAATGTAACTCATGACTATTTCCATAACTTACATTCATTTCAAGGTAAAGGAAACATCAAAACAATATTTTAAAACACCATTCCTTTTTATTGTTTGAGGACTTAAAAGCAACAACAATGACAAATACTGTTCCAATTCTTTTGATTGATTTCCATCCCTGACCATGAAAGAATGTGCAATTCGTACTTTCTTTCCCACTTTTGTCAGGGTTCTCTGAGATCCCTAGATTGACTTCTGAATCACCCCTCAGGTTGATCCTCTAAGAAATGTGAGGTTGGGAGAGAGATCCATTTTCTTTGGAAGCCGGCATGCTTTCTCAGGACTTGTTATCTTCTACCTGCAACCGAGGAGATGAATCCATTGTGACACCGTCAGCCGAGAACAAGAGGAAGTACACCGGGAACATGAGTTACCCCACAGCAGATGTCAGGCCTGGCTGACTCCCCCTTGCTGCCTTGTCCAAGAGTTTTATTTTTAACAGTGGAACCATCCAGAGGAAGTCACTTCCAATGTGTGTGGGGTTCAGAAGCCCAGGAAGCATGAATGACGCTATTCCAAGGTGCATGTAAATCTGTGCCCTGAACTCAGCGGATCCGGCTTCTGCTTAAGGCCAGACTATACAATTGCATTTACCTTATGGCGACAACTACCAAATGCTAAGCCTCTGGCAGTGGAATCCTGCTGCTGCTGCTGCTGCTGCTGCTGCGGTATATAGCTCTGCAGTGGAAAGAACAGTTAATTTTTATAAATGTTGTTTCAAAGAAGGACAGGGATTTGGGGAGTCATATTATGGGTTTTCTTTCCTGAACTGTAGTATACATGCAGACATGTTGTGTGCCCAGCGGATGAGCATAATTTCCATGCCGTTTCTGTGTCACTTCTCAATGCAGAGCTCCTCTTGTAGACATCTCCCAACCAGCCAATCCAGTCTCAACTTCTCTTCCCTGGGGCATCGGTACTGCTGCCTGACATGAAAACACAACATTAGGGGCAATTTATGGAGACAAGATGAGCATGAACTCTCTTTAATCTGGAGGGGGAGGCCTGCCAAGTAATGCACCCCCCCTTCCACTCTCCACCACCCTCAGTTTGCCCCTCTGCTCTTTTGCTGCTTATTTATTCTCCCGGGGCAGGAAATGTCATGTTTATTACCGACCAACTTTCCTTTTGACCTCTGCAGCCCTCCCTCTGGTCTCTCAAGGTCATTCTTCTGTTTGCCTTTGTTCCCTCCAAATCTGGGTGTCATCTGCAAGATGGATCGCAGCTGAGGAATGGTAGACAAAGGCTGATCCTCATGGGGGCAGCAAGGGGGGGGGGAGAATGTTATTTTTAGCCGGCATAACCCTAAATATATCTGAGTTGGGGTAACAAATGATGGCATTGCCAATGCCTGAAGGACAAACTGAAACTTCGGGTGTCGAATAGGGAACTTGTCAAAGCGAAACAAGGAAGGGCAGGAAGCCGTTCAAGCGACGCAGGCTGGTCCATCGCTCAACGGTGAGTCTTTATGGAATTCTATAATGCTGGTCAGAATTGAGAAGACGGGCCAAGACTGACAGAAAGGACAGCTGATGGCCTCTGAATCTCTCGTGATCACCCACCACAGTGTGGCATGAGAAGAAGGGAACTTCCATGCAGCAGATGACTGTGGACTTGGAGGGTTAGTGGTGTAATTCAGTTTTGTTTGCATTGTGATGTGGAGCTAACTAATTCTCACTGCTTGAGACAATATGCAAACTGAAACACCGCTCTCATTCAAAATTTCCGCTTCTCTGAATTTTGCGATGCAATTCCAACAACCAATGTGCATATGTTAGGCAGAGGTGAGCATGGAAATGCATACATTAGTGAAAATAACATTACAAAAATGAATTACATTAGGGGAACTTGCTTTACAAAAGAGTGTTTATTAGTCAAAACAGCATTAAAGTGTCTTTATTAGGAGAAATGTAAAATGCAGATGAATTTTCATTAGAATCTTATCTTTAAAAAAATCATAAATTGATGTGGAAATGTGGAAAACTGAGAAACTGAGGGGACTGAAGTTGACACATTTGTCCACCTCTAGTGCTCTTTAAGCAAAATGCTGCCTCTGTTTATTTCCTCATTTAATCCAGATTTACAATTTCTGCCGAAAATCTGATAAAAATTTAGAAAAAAACCAGGAGGGGGGAAAAGGTAAATCACGATTCATTTGTTAGAGTGGACAGGATATGGAATATCATTCTGATGATGTCGTGTAGATGCTGCAAAAGCATGTTCAGGTCTTTTTAAGCTGGACCAGACCTTTAGTGTCTGGGACTGATTGATCTAATGGAAGGATGGGATATTTGAATATCTTATAAAAGGAGAATGGGGTAATCCCTTTAACTTTCCAAGATGGAAGGGTGCAGCTAACTTAGCTTGGACTGGTGGTGAACATGACTAGGGACAGACAATCATGGAGTCCTGGCAAACTGTTTCACCCACATTCCTCGTTGAGCTTAAAGTACTAGCAAACATAATACAAGACTCCTGGCAAAACCTGTAATCCACCTGCAATCTTTGGCTGGGTTCTGCTTTCTTTTCATGGCCAGTCCCCTTCCTTCTTTCACAGCCGTTGCAGGAGACTGAACGCTCTGCCGTGAAGTTTGACACCTCTGCACCCTGGGCTGCCTACAGATTGAACGTTCTATGAGATTTAATTGCCACCGACACTACCAAACCAAGGGGGATGCTTGTTAAGCATATAAAGCTTCGGATCCTTGCAGCAGTAGTAGAATAAACGACAAAGCAAAATAGGAGCTAAAAAAGGTCAATACTTTTGGTCATGAGTAGTGCATAAAGATGATCTATATGCCAGTATGGGCCTTTGGGCATAGCTGATCCCTGGACCCCCTATGCACTCCTTGTGCAACTAAGCTAGGCCCACATTGGCCCCTGCCTGACTTCATGCAGTGGTCTTTAATTTGCCAGGAGCAAACAGCTCTGATTGAGCTTTAAAAAGCAGGTTTTCATGGGGAAAGCTCTGGGGCAAATAAGCTCTGGGGTGGTCAGACACAGATCTTTAAAGCGTGGATCATGCCTGGAGGAAGGGTACGTGTGGATAAGCCCTGAACTATACCAGGACCCCAAAGTCACAGTTCAGACCCTGTGAGCATATATAGTAGTACCTTGGTTCTTGAATTTAATCTATTCCGGGAGTCTGTTTGACTCCCAAAACCGTTCAAAAACCAAGGAACAGCTTCCGATTGGCTGCAGAATCTTCCTGCACTCAATTGGAAGCCGCGGAAGCCACATTGGACATTCGGCTTACGAAAAACGTTCGCAAACCGGAACACTTACCTCCGGGTTTGTGGTGCTTGGGAGCCAATTAGTTTGACAACTAAGCCGTTCGAGAACCAAGGTACCACTGTATGTGAAATTAAGATTTTTTACCCCAATATGCATCACTTTACACAAGGATTGGAATGGAAACGCATGCATTCTATAGGGAATAGGTTGAGCTCATCTGATCACTCCTTGCATTCAGGGAACATCTCGGTTCAGCTGTTCTATCAGAGAACCTTTCCTGTGAGTGAGTACTCCTATATCTTGCCTTCCACTATCATTGGCTATGTGTGTCTGGATAAATTGTGCACCACTTCTGCCTTTATTTTCCTTATAATAAGGGGATATTCTTTTATATCAAAGCTGAAATCCACAGCAGCACATTAGTACAGGAAATTTATCATGCACGTTCTTGTGAATTGATCGCTCCTTTGGACCAATTTAGGTTTTATTAGTTACCATGGTGTGTTAGGTTGTTATAAATACCTAAGGCAGGCAATTATTTCCTGAAGGGTGTAATAACATACTTGCTATTTCAGGAGTACCCCAAGCCCCCTAAGGCACCAAGCTTATAAAGCAGGGTAGCAAGCACCATAATTTCTTTTATCTCTTTAACAGGCAGGGAACTAAAGCTCAAAGTTGAACAAATGCACCCAAGGCCAGAGGGTGATTTTCTGGAAGAATGAGGATTACAACAACATGAGAGTTATCCTGCCTACTATCAGCTCAATAGACATTGGCGCCTCTAGGGCCAGCCCAACCATGGGGCAAATTGAGCATTTGTTGTCTTGGCTTTCAGTCCTGAAGTAGGGATGTAACAAGCAGCCTCTATATTATTGCATGCCACCCCAATCTCTGAGTGGTGCAAGATTTCAGAGGTTCCAGTTTCTTCCACAGGGTCCGTGTTTCCTTTTGAAAATGAGGCACAGCGGAGACTGTGGTGTCTTTATATGTGGTTTATTTACACATACAGTCGTACCTTGGAACCCAAATGCCTTTCAAGTCAAATGTTTTGGCTCCCAAACACCGCAAACCCAGAAGTGAGTGTTCTAGTCTGCAAATGTTCTTTTGGAACCCGAACGTCCGACACGGCTTCTGAGGCTTCCGATTGGCAGCAGGAACTTCCTGAAGCCAGTTGGAAGCCACACCTTAGTTTCTGAACGTTTTGGAAATCACATGGACTTCTGGAACAGATTCCATTCGACTTCCGAGGTACCACTGTATATGCAACCTGAGCCTATGATGAAGGGGTTCACAGAATTAATACCCCCCCAAAGAGTCTTGTTTCTCCCATAGCAACAGCCTTGGATTCAAGCAGAAATCAGCCATGGCTCCCTTTCTTCCTTTCCAGGCTGCAGCTTTTCTCTCTAGGTCACATTACAAGCCCTCAAACTCAGGCTTTGTCCTTCTAGGACTATCTGAGAGCGGGAGGAGGGGCCCCATCCATTTTTCTTCTGGCACAGAACCCCCTTTCCTTTTCCCCCTTTAATTGCCCATCACCCAGGCAGCTACCTCCTCAGGAAGCTAGTCTGCCTTGATTAGCTTTTAACACTTGCTAGGGTTGTGTCTGGCACGCACAAACTCATAACACTATAATGTTACCATGGCTGGGCATGAAAAGAAAGCCAGAAGCTTTTTTGGGGGGTGGGGGAGATGGCTGCACAGCAGGGGCACAGAACTGGACTTGGACATATCCATAGCCACAGCAAAAATCAAAAGGGCACATGGATCCTTTTTAACAACAACAACAGAGCAAAGAGAATGAAATGACAGTAGAATCTGGTGCCCCAAACAATTGTTTCCTCTTACTTATGGTAGCTTCTTTGTGCTGATACACCTTCCAAGAGGTTCCTGTGCTTACTGCCAACCTAACTCATTTCTCATTCCAATGGAAGCTACTTAGTTTAAGAAGGTAAGAAGAGTCTGGGCAGATCAGTCCAAAGGCTCAGCGAGCCTAGAAAATTGTAGTCAAACGAGGGCTACAGTTTCCCCATCCCTGACCTAGACTAATGTCATAAGAAGAGGCTGCCGGGTCAGGCCAATGGCTCATCTAGTTCATCCTCTTCTCGCAGTGGCCAGCCCAACCATGAGGCAAGGGAAGGCAACCGCCTCAGGTGGCAGGAACCACAGGAGCAGCAGAACTGGCCTCCAGGGACTGTGCATCACTCATGCCACCTCTGCTGCCATAGTAGCAGTGTGGCTGTGGCATGCTCTTTGGAGGCCGGATCTGCTGTCTCCTCAGCAGCCCCATCAATGCTGCCTTTACAGCAGCCTCTAGGTGAATAGAAGGAGCTGCTGGTCTCCTCCCACCCTTGTCCCCAGTGTAGGTCTTTATTCCACCCTTGTTCTCGATGTACCCCTTTATTCACCCCTTCTTCCCTGGCTGGAGTGTCTGTGCGCACCATTTTGTGCTTCACCTCAGGTGCCAAAACGTATTGGGCCGACCCTGGCCATAGTCCCCGAAGTTGCAGAGACTATATTATATGGTTTGGCACAAAGGATTCCTTTATCACACTTTGTCTTGCCCCCTATAAAGCCAATACTTTATGGATGGGGCACCTAAGAAAAAGGGATAGAGTGGCTCCGACTTTCTCATTGGCTGCTGTGACCCCGCTGCTGTTACTAAGCAACCGGATGTCTCTTCTAAGTGAGCTGTCATAGCCAGTTAGGTGCAGGCGGAAAGCCAGAGTTTCTTGAGGGGGGCTTTTTTCTACTTGCCATTTTGGATCTTGAGTCTGCTCCTTGTTTGGACAAGAACTTGGGCAGGCAGGCCGGAGAGAATTAAGGAGGAGAGGCTGAAGGAGCCAAGGCAGAGCTGCCGCCTGGCTCCCTGAGAAATCCTCCCAGAGGACGCGGGGCTTCTTTCCAAGCCACTGGAGACCATTTACGACATCGCCTCTGGCAGGAGGGGCCTGCGCACGGAGCCTGTGTGCATATAAGCCACAGACCCAGTCCATAAGCATGTGGAAGGGCATGAGGGTGGAATCAAGGAAGGAAGGAAGGAAGGAAGGAAGGAAGGAAGGAAGGAAGGAAGAAAGAAAGAAAGAAAGAAAGAAAGAAAGAAAGAAAGAAAGAAAGAAAAGAAAGAAAGAAAGAAAGCTCCTGCTCATTAATATATATAAGGGTCAAACTACACATTATGTTAATCATGTCATGAGTCTTTCTAATTTAACTCCAGTTTTCATCAGGACAATATTGTGCCAAGGAGAGGTTTAACTCTTCCCATCCCAGCTGCCATCCTGGTGAAAATCCCCCCTCCCCTAGTGTGGCAATTAGCCTTACTGGGGAAGTCTTGCATCGACTGTTAGCAATGGCTGCTAGCCATGATGGGTATGTTGTACAGTCAGAAGCACTTTTTATATCTGTTGGAAGCCACCCAGTGTGGCTGGGGCAGCCTAGTCAGATGGGCAGGGTAGAAATACAACAACAACAACAACAACAACAACAACAACAACAACAACAACAACAACAACGGTACCTAGCAGACTTCACAATAAAACAGCTGGAAAGGCATCAAATCCAAGGCTTTTGATGCCTGTTCACTAATGTTCAGAGTATAAGAAATCAGCAAGGTGAGCTTGAACTTGTAACATGGGAAGTAAATATGTCTCCTGTGATTGGAATGTAACAAGTGAAGGATGGAAGTTGTTCAAAAAGAATGATGCAAGAGGAAGCGAAAGGGAGAGGCATTCTGTGTCAAAGATGTGCACACTTGCACAGAAATTCAAGAGAATGGATGGTGTAGCCCTATGGAGAACATCTGGGGGGAAATATAGTGACAGAAATAAAACTGTAGTGGCTGGAGTTTACTGTCGATCACCATCACTAGGAAAGGCTGTAGACGATGCTTTCCTGAAACAAACCGCAGTTGCTTCAGGGAAGCAAGAATTTGCAATAATGGATCTTCAGTTGGACTACCTGGCCTATAAGAACCCTTCTCTTTCTATAAGTCTGCCTTTCTTATCAGTGATTCCCCTTCAGCTGATCATGCCATGCCAGTAGATATGAACAGCTATGCATGGGTGTCTCCTTAACCTCTGCAAATTCCTAATAATCCTGCAGAACAAGGGGAGGGGGGGAAATTGTGGCCAGATGTTTCTGCATTGAAACTCCCAACAGCCCAGCCAAGATGCCCCCTAGCCAGTGGTTAAGGGATAGCAGCATCCATAGGACCACAGCTTCCCCATCCCTGCTGAAGAAGGACCCACAGTTTATCACCCCCAGCCTGTCTTCCAGTGTGTCATCCTTTGCCTCATGGCTTCCAGAGTTGATTCGAGATGATGTGCTGCCCAAGCCAGGTTGCTCTTGTCCAGAATGCCTTGCTTTCTGGACAAGTGAGAAATGGGGCAGATGTTCTGGAGAGCCCTGCAAGAGCTGGGTGGGTGACATTGGCACTTGGGTGGGTGAGCTGATCGACTGCAGGGGGTGCCATTCTGCTGCCCCCACCTCCACCTCTAGAGGCCATTGCCTCAGTTTGTTTTAATGTATGCACCAACCCACGTTACACCACATCATAAAAGGTGGCCTCTATACTCTGGTTAATCTGCTTGATACCTGGTTCATAGGTGTCCTCTCCCTCATTCGTTCTTTTTTTACAGCTGTGGATTTTGAGCATAAAGAATGAATTTGCACGGCCTCACCGCAGCCTGAATTATTCTCTCCTACCAATTTCCCTCCCATCTTCCCACTCCACTGTTGCTGTTATTCTTTTGTATTTTTTCTAAGAACAATGCAAAATCGATTGTGATGCCCTCGTTCTCCTTTCCAAGTTCACACACAAATCCTGGCAGTCGCCTACTCCATGCCTTGTTACTGAAAGCAAGGCTTTGCCCAAGGCATTGATTGGTGCTTAAAATAACTTCAGGGATTCGAGAGCATCCATTCAATGGCTGCTAGTAAACACTGGAGCCAGCAGGAGCAGGCCATCCCCTTGCTGCCAGTATGAAGGACACTGACTGCTATCTCCTACTTAAAGTGGGTTTTGCCTTTTCATACAGCAGGATTTTGTGCCATAAACATAGGCAAATGATATTCATTTACTGCATAGGGTGCCGCGTTGCCCTTCAAGGTAGGGCTTTTGTTGCAAGAACTTCACATGTTTCCTGCACGAGTGTAATACAGTGTAAACGCTGGTTAGAATATCATTTCATAAGCCCTACAAGCTCCTATTGGATAGTGCCTGTGACATCACGAGTGATGAGGGTGGTCTCAACTTCTCCCGCCGGTGGCATAGTTAGGTAATTTAGAATAATTTTATTTAAGCACTTTGTTGCCCTAGTGTGACAAATCCACTTTTTTTGTAGTTAGGATTGATGGGGAAATGAAAAGCGTTTACCTGAAAGATGTGCAACACCGCACAAGCAAATCAGGAGGGGTGCTCATAGTCATATAACATCACTGCAAACCATTCAGAATGAATGCTGAATAAGCAGGTTGTCTGGAGTATGCCTGGGTGATTCTTTTAGATCTCCTTTAAGCTACACAAAAGTAATCCAAATAGATTATCCCTGTGAAGCAGCCAATAACAAGACATTCCTTCCTGCAGCAGATTCCTGCTTCAGGTGGAAGGATTTTAATCAGAACTGGGATGCAAAGAGGGTTAGGGGATTCCTTCTGAGTGTTGCAGGTGCAGTTCTGATCAGGGCTTCCTGGCAGCTGCTGTTTCTTTTGAGATGCAAGAAGTCTGATTACGCATTTCTCATATCTTCTCTTTTTTGCCCTGGTGTAAATACTAAAGACTCAGCTACATTTGTAAAGATAAAGCACTTTATATGCATTATGACACTGTGACACTAGATGGCGCTGTGGAGTCCCATCTTTTGCCAACAGGATTTCCTTATACAGTGGTAACTCGGGTTAAGAACTTAATTCGTTCTTAACCTGAAACTGTTCTTAACCTGAGGTACCACTTTAGCTAATGGGGCTTCCCGCTGCCGCCGCGCCGCCACTGCACGATTTCTGTTCTCATCCTGAAGCAAAGTTCTTAACTCGAGGTACTATTTCTGGGTCTGTAACCTGAAGTGTCTATAACCCGAGGTACCACTGTATGAAGTTTACAATGCGTTTAACTGAATCACTTTTTTGATACGTCTAGATTCAGACTAAGTCCCTGCATAATTTTATAAGCCCAACTCCCTTGGCCAAAACTTAAATGGTGTTAATATTGTCAAAGACATGCTTATTTAAACACAAAGATGTAAAGTGCTCAAATTGAAAAGGATCAAACACACTTTGAGAATCTCTCAGCTTCTGGCCCTTCTGTTCCAGACAAATTAATTTCTATAATTTATAAAATACTAATTGATGTTTGTTTGCTTTTCTTTTTTAAAATATATTTTTAAAATTTATAACAATTAATGATACAAATCTCTTTCTCCGTGTTATTTACAATTATTCTCCCTCCCCTCCTCTGGATGTCCCTCAACTCCCCCTCTGCTGAGTTATTTAGTTTTATTTATCGTATCCTGCTTTTTCTACAAAAAATAAAATCCCTTATTATTTCTCTAAAATATCTGTTGCTCAAATGAAGTTGTGAAAGTTTATTCAAATCCTGCCAGTGAATCCAGTCCATTCTGTTGTTTCTGCAAATAAACTGTAAATGGTTCCCAGACTCTTTTGAAGTCCCTTTTGTCCTTCTCTCGTAGTTTGTCTGTTAGCTTAGCCATTTCTGCATAGTTCATCAGCTTTTCTTGCCATTGTTCCTTTCATGGTATTTCTTCCGTCTTCCAAGATCACTCAGTTCACACACACCAGTTCACATAGTTCAAAATAAACTATGGTTAGTATGCATGAATGCTTTGCTCTTCCCTTGGTTCTGACCGGAGTCTGTTTTGTTGTGATATGCAAACCTAGGCTTGTGGGTTGTTTCTTCCCAAACCAATCATGAGCAGGAAGCTAAGGTCTGTTCTTTGCTTACGGTTTGTGGTTTTTTGCTAACTGCAGTCAAAATCCAACTGACGGAACATAGGGACATATGAGTAGTGTTTCACCAATATAGCAGCATAAAACAGTTTTTTTAAAAGTGACAAAAAGACCAGGTAATAATGCATTATGAACATAAAAAGTAGGCTATCATGTGTCCATCTATGTTATCAAAACAATTCCTTAACCATTCCTTAACATTAAAAACCACGAGTGTACATCCACCCTTGGTCTCTGTTATGTACTGAGTTGAATAGGATCCAAAATGCAGCAGTCTGATTGGACCTAGAACAATAGGATCCAAAATGCAGCAGTCTGATTGGTCCCAGAACAATAGGATCCAAAATGCAGCAGTCTGATTGGTCCTAGAACAATAGGATTCAGAACGCAGCAGTCTGATTGGTCCTAGAACAATGCAGCAGTATAATTGGTCTGCAGGAGCCACCCAATCTAGTTCCAGATGGAAGTGAATCCACAACCTGATTGGCCTACAGGAGAATTCCAGAATTAGCCAATCACGTGCAGCCCATTGTGTAAATAATGTATATAAAGCAGATACTTTGGGGGAACTTTCATTCCTCCTCCCACTATGAGCTGAATAAAGAGCATGAATTCCACTCTTGACTCCGAGTATATTTCAGTCTCCTATTTTGCATTTTGCAGGGAGTAAGGTGCTTCTAGGAGGGTGGGGGGAAATGTCAGTTAGGGTGATGGTGGCAAAAGTTTTTATTAGATCACGAGTACTATGTTCCTCTTTTTAGAAATAACCCTAGTCTGCATGTACAGGATCACCCCGACTTTTGTTCTGCACCCCTAGGCCCAGTTGTGTTTTTTTTAATGATAAACATAGTAACTGCCATGCTGAAAGAGACCAATGGTGTTTACTGCCTAGTCCCCTGCCTCCCGGTCTAGCCCAGTATTCTGTCACCCAGGGTAGGGACCTCCAGCCCTGAGACTCCAAATGTGTCATCCATCGACAAACAGATCAATCTTGCCTGTTCTAAATGAGAAGGGAATGGGGGGACCATTTTATCATCAACAGCAGCATACATAAAGAGCTGATTTCACTCCTCCTGGGCAACAGTTCAAGATGCCCCAGGTGGGAAAGGGTCAGTCCCTTGTCAACAGGACGCACTGACACCAGCCCAGACACACTCCCGCTGCAATCTGCCTGTCGCCTTCGCTCTGCTCAGGAGTCAGGAAACATTTGTGTCACTCTAAAAGGCGCCCCCTTACTCCTGCATCCAGTCTGATTTCTACCGCATCCCACAAGGTGACAGACTCTGTTCTCACAGTGCAAAAAAGAAAGATGGGGAAAGGAGGGGGGGAGTCAGGAGACGGTTGCAGAACGCACTCACAAAGACAGTGGTGTGCTTCATAAGTGACCTGAAGAAGGAGAACATTTTAGACCAATAAAATCTGTGTATCTTTCACCGCCTTTCCTTTATTCCTCTTTGTGGTGCCTTTTCTCCTTTGTTGTTTTGTATAAGCACACATAAATTGTGTACTTTTTATTCGCGGGGGTCATTAATTGATTGCTTGAATACACGGGGGGGGGGGATCCCCTTGCTGAATTTATCTTGCCATGGAATATAGTGGTACCTCAGGTTAAGTACTTAATTCGTTCCGGAGGTCCGTACTTAACCTGAAACTGTTCTTAACCTGAAGCACCACTTTAGCTAATGGGGCTGTTCTCATCCTGAAGCAAAGTTCTTAACCTGAAGCACTATTTCTGGGTTAGCGGAGTCTGTAACCTGAAGCGTATGTAACCTGAGGTACCACTGTATAGTGTCTTGCCAGAAACAACAAACATGGGCGGCAATAAATTGTACTAATGCTGGAATATATATTATTATTATTGTTATTATTATTCAGAATAAGCCAGTCATCGCACCAATCGCAATTTACAGATCTGTAGAACAGCAGCGTCTGTAAAATCAGGAAAACCAAAAGGTAGTTGTGATCCAAAGAATTCTGCCATGAATGGGGATATTTGTACCTCTGATTGCTTCCATGTTATCTTGGTCCTGCAGACTACTGAACATTTTTGTTCCGCAGGCATTCGGCTCAAAGTTTCCCTTTGCTCCTTTTTTTTGTCCTTTGCTCTGTCTTTTTCTTAACATGTATTTCTGGACATCCTGAAGGATGTCCCATTCTTTTTTTCAAAACCGTTTATCCCTTCAAGACGTTCCAGTTTTGTGATCCTCCCACCGCCACACGAACCCTTTCTCTTCATTTACTCCAGGCAAAGCAGCCCTCAACACTTAGCTCTTTTCATCTCTCCTCTCCAGTCACTCCTAGACAGCCAATTAAGGGACTCTTTCTTCCAGCCTCAATGATCCTATAATTAGTTCTCACTCCTTTGTTCACTGTCTGCTTAAATTCAGCCTTCTCTCCCCCATTCCCTTGGCAGCTGGGACCCTGCTCTCCCAGAACTTTTGCTGTCACTTAGAACAATGCCCCACAGATCTTCCTTCCAATGGGACCCGTCCTGGAAAGAGGCACTTTTCACCTTTGATTCTGCCAGCCGCTGCTTCTCCTGTCATCACTACAGCAACACTGTGGTGGGAAAAGAGTCAATGTAATGCAGTGTTCTTCAGCCTTGGATTTTGTGAGACTACAGCTCCCATCATCCCTGACCATTGACTAAGCCGGCTGGGGATCACAGGAGTTGCAGTTAAACAACACCTAGAAATCTGGGGTTGAAGAACACTGGGGTAATGGTTACAGTGTTGGATTGGGACCAGAGACCGGGAATTAAATCCCCATGCAGTCCTGAGGCTCACTGGGTGACCTTGGACCAGTCATGGACCAGTTTGCATTTAAAGGTGAAGTTGCTGAATTTCCACTTTCCGAAACAATACCTGAACCAAAACGCAGCCCTGCTTTGAAATTCACACTTCCTTGAATTTTGCAGTGCAGTTTTCCAGCCAAGCAACGTGTACAACAATGCATATACTAGGATAAAATGTGTATATTTGATGCATTTATTGGCAAACATAACATATGAAAATTATTATTTTAGGGCAAATTTCATTTGCAAAAATGAGTATTAGGGAAATTGCTAAGAAAATGTGCATATTAGGAGAAATTTGCACTGAAACTGTTCTTGAGGACTTAGCTCCCCACCCTGCAAAAAAATAATAATAAAAAAATCCTGATGTAGATATGTGGAGAATCAAACCTAAGAGGGGGGAAATGAACTGAGAGAAAACAACATTGATATATTCCTAGTCCCACACTGATCTAAAAAGCCCAGGAGTAGTTGTCTCTCAGTCTAACCTACCTTGTGGAGTTTTTGTGATGATAAAATACAGAAGGGAAAGGGGAGAACCGTGTACACCTTGAGCTTATTTGGAGAAAGGTGGGATAGACATGAAATAAATACACAAGAACCTACCTACCTAAATATCACACCAGACAAAATGGACCCTTCTCTGCAATAAATTGCATGAGCTCCATCAGAGTTTGGATATGGCAACCCTACCTGGCTGCTTCTAAACAGTCATTGACTGGGTGTTGTCTCTAACTGACTATCTGTTTATATATCTTCTGATGCATAAATGGCTTGTAGGCTTGGGCTGAGAGAAAGAGTGACATATTGGAACTGTGAATTGTAAGAAAGAAAGGACTGTTAATCATCAACCATGGACTCAATTTGGGTTGGTTAAACAATGACACCGATTTATTGAAAACATTTCATTGCAACTGGTAGACTCTTGGTATTTCTTAAGAGGAATCTTACTTGGGCTGGATCTAGACACATAAAAAAAAATGGTTTCAGGAATCCGTGTTGTAAACCTGATAATGGGACATCACATTGGTGAAAGATGGAACTCCACAGCGCCATCTAGTGTCACAGTGTTATAACATGTTTAAAATGCTTGTTCTTTACTAATGTACCTGAGTCCTTGGTCAGGACTGAGAAGCAGGAGTTGCAGTGATGGACAAACTGCCAAATTCAAAGCCCAGGCAAAATACATACCCCTCCCCACAATAATGGTCACAAGGATGGTTTGACTTTCAGCATAATTTTTACCACAATTCGCATCCTGCACTAACTGTTATGGAGAAATCCAAACATCAAAATAAGATGCAGATTTGTAATTTGGCAAAGCTGGCCTGAACAGGGAATATTTCGTTATGGCATCTTATTACAACAGACTCCCACATCAAATCCTTCTGAGGGCTCCGGAAAGCATGCCAGTTCCTGCTGACTGTCGTACGACAATGCCTACAGTAGAAACTGTCTTCAGCAGCCTCTTCTGACCCAGATGTACTGGGAACATCTGAAATTCCATCCTTTATCTTAATGTTTCCAGACAGGCAATTTCATCCACAGTGTGTTGGATCTCAAAGGCAATGGATTCTCTCCATAAAAGAGGTTTGGTTCAGTCTTTCTCAGGAGGAGGGCAGCTGAGGCTAACAGAGGATACGGATCTTAGAACACATTCCAGCACAGATACCCAAATCCACTGCTATGGTTGTCCAACTGAGGCATGAGAGCATTAAGCTCGATTCTTCCCAATGACCTTTCAAAACAGCTTTCTCATTTGCTGTTACTATTTCTAGTTCAATTACAGAACTAATTACATGAAACTGAGCATTAATATAAGATAGCATTCGCTCAATGCCTTTCACCTAAAGAAGAAATTTCCTCATAATTTCCCTGTCAATAAGCAGTGTGTAGATAACCTCTCCTAAGAGTGATTTTCTTCTCCAATGGCCAAATTTGCTGAAGGAGATTCATTTGCATTATCCAACAGATCTGAACCCTTGCCTGTTCAGTTTGCAGTTCTAAGAGAGAATCAAATTAGGATAACGCTGGATCAATGAGCCAATTACCCTCTCTATCTGACGGAACCATTTCCAAGGAGGATTTGAATTAAATGTTTGTTTAATAGTAGAAAGAAATCCTTTTCACCTAAACCTTCAGCTCTTACCCTTTTCTCCTAATGAGAACAGTTTTCTCCCTTTTATGTGAGTAGTCAAAATACATACTGTATTTTTTGCTCTATAAGACTCACTTTTTCCCTCCTAAAAAGTAAGGGGAAATGTGTGTGCGTCTTATGGAGCGAATGCAGGCTGCGCAGCTATCCCAAAAGCCAGAACAGCAAGAGGGATTGCTGCTTTCACTGCGCAGTGATCCCTCTTGCTGTTCTGGCTTCTGAGATTCAGAATATTTTTTTTCTTGTTTTCTTCCTCCAAAAACTAGATGTGTCTTGTGGTCTGGTGCGTCTTATAGAGTGAAAAATACCTGAGGTACCACTGTATTTGAATACTGCAGCCTCACTCCAGCTCTTCTGTGTTGTGTGACTTCAAACTTCTGGTGCCAAGGTGTACACTTCAGACACACACTACTCTCCGATTAGGTTTCTAGAGTTCCCAGTGCCATAAGAAAGAGAGCGAGCCATGCCTCCGCTCTTCTTTCAGGTTGTCAGTTTCAAGACTGCCCCCCCACCCCACAGAAACTTTGATCACAGGCAGGAGGGGGTTGGGGAGTGGTCCTTCCCAGTAGGCACTGGTGGAGGAAGAGGGGGGCGGCGGGTGCACCGCCCTGGCACCATGATCTTGGTGGGGTGCCATTGTGGCTGCCCCCCCACGCTAGGCACCACTCCCCCTCAGGCGATGCACCACGCCCCCAGAACGCGTGCCTGCCATGCCCCCACCTGCTCTCCACCCCGGGTGCCAGAGCTTAAAGCTCCACCACTGCCAGTATGATATCCAGGTATTTCATTTCTGTAATAACAGCACCTGCATTTAGCCATCACTTTTGTTATGCAACCTGCCAGGCTACGTTTTCCCACCCGATGTGACCTCTTTAGCAGTTCCTTTTAACAACAAAAGGGACAGAGTTGGGATTGAGGTCCGAAAAACCCATTTAGTTCAAGTCTGGGGATGTGGCTGAGGAAGTGTGGGTTACACAGGCCTTGCAAAGCAACCTTGTGTTCATATGCCTTACAGGGATCAAACCTGCAACCTTAGCATTATCAGTACCAGGCTCTAACCAACTGAGCTATCCTGGTGTGTTCTTTCTTAAAAAGCAGGGAGCGCAATGCGGGGCGGGGAGCATAGGCGCCAAATCCTAGGGGCCAAGGGGGCTTCAGCCCCCCAATAAAATATTTGAGGGGGTCTGACCACCCAAAGTTAATGGGCACTGCCATTCAAATGGTGTGCATGTGATCAGTTCTGTGGGCAGGGCTTACCCCCCCCCCATATTTTATTCAAGTTGGGGAGGAAGCCAGTAAGATTGACTGCAGCAACAGTGCAATGAATGAAGGGCTGGAGAGCATGAAGGGAGCCTGGGAAATAAGGTTGCCAGGTTGGGAACCTCCTAGACCATGAGATTTCAGGGTGCAAACTTGAGATATAAGGATGACCCCCTGCTTATGTCATAGGGGCGGGCCCTAGAGTTGGAGGTTAACTGGGAGAGGGGAATGGAGGGTGGATCCTGCCACCAAGCATCTATGCTAGAATTTGTAGCCAGCTGCTGCCAGACTGACACTTGCAAGATGCGTGCATAGCCTTCTTAATTCTTGTGTTATTGTTCTTAAAGGCAGCCTTGCCCACCTGGAGATTCAGGTCTGCCACCTGCCACCTGGATACTTCAGGTCAGTCCTGGAGGTCTGGCAACCCTACCGGGAAAGTATTATGGGTGGGAATACATAGATAAACAGCAGATGAGAAACAAGAGATGGGTAGATCTACAATACTTGTTTCTCAGAAGCCAGAGCTATCCAGGCCTCATAGTCACCAGGTCTACCAAAAATGGAAGATCAGTTTTCTGAAGTTCTTTGATGTTAGTTGTGTGCATATGTATGTGTATTTATCTGAACTGTTTACACCCCCCATTCCTCCCCCCCCCCAAAAAAAAGCCGGTGAATACCTGTTGTTTTGGTGCACAATATTTCCACCTTGTTCTGTGTGGATATGCTCCAAGATTCAAGGGTGATGGGCTGGCAAGTCAGCCTCCATACACTTACCTGCCTTTTGCCATGCAGCAGATTTGGTAAGTTTAGTGCACTGAGTGACCGACCAATTGGCTGGAAGCAGCCAAAGGGGAGCTCCAGGGTTTCGAAAACCAGGTCAAAGTTTGTTTGTAGCTGGAGCCTCGAAAAGCCTCCTTGCAGCCAAGCAGCAGCACCATACCTGTGGTACCCACTCTGCTGCCAACGGTACATGATAAAGCAGCCAATTGCACTCTCTTGTCCTCACCTTTTGTATAGCGGTCAGGGGTCAGCAAACTTTTTTCAGTCCACTGTCCCTCAGACCTTGTGGGGGTGGACGGACTATATTTTGAAAAAAAATATGAAGGAATACCAATGCCCCACAAATAACCCAGAGATGCATTTTCAATAAAAGCACACATTCTACTCATGTAAAAACACCAGGCAGGCCCCACAAATAACCCAGAGATGCATTTTAAATAAAAGGGCACATTCTACTCATGTAAAAACACGCTGATTCCTGGACTGTCTGCGGGCCGGATTGAGAAGGCGATTGGGCAGCAACCGGCCCCTGGGCCTTAGTTTGCCTACCCATAGTATAGCCCAATCACATCAACATGGCGGTTTCAGTTGCACGCCGTGCCATAGTTCCCCAACAACAATTTCCTGAGTAATAACTGAGTAAGGAGCAGCCTTTTCTTACCCAGGAGTCAAATGACACAGCCAGTTAATTATGGGTCTTTGGGTGACAGTCTAGCTCCACCCATCCCAGGGAAGCAGCCAACCACTCTCTCCCTCGCCTCTCTCCGCTATTGTTCTCTAGGTCTCTTTTAATATCTCGCAAGTTTCAGACGTGGTAAGTAGGCAAGATATTTATATCTCAGAGTTTTAGAGAAAGAGAGATCAATTCCAAATTCCCTTGAGAATTGAGGAAAGTGTATTGAACAAAAGCAAAGAAGGGGAAAGGCTGTAGCTCAGGGATGGAGTATCTGCTTTGCGTGCCAACTCCCATGGCCATTGTCCAGGCTTGCTGGGGCTGATGAAAGTTGTAGTTCAGCAACAGCTGAGGACCAAAGGTTGTCCACACCTGGATAGCTCAGCTGGTTAGAGTGTGGTGCTGATAACACCAAGGTTGCAGGTTCAATCCCCATAAGCAACAGCTGCATATTCCTGCATTGCAGGGGGTTGGACTAACCGATCCTCAGGGTCCCTTCCAACTCTAAGATTCTAAACTGGGTTGTTTGATGTTCACACTGCAGCCATTTCCCATGATTCAGCCACAAGAGGGAGGATGGTGGAATAGTGGGAAATGGTTTTATGTTCACCTGCATCAGGTTACAGATAGAAGAGGTACTCAGGTGTTATTAGCATGTGTATTTAACAAGGGAAGAATAAGGAACTGGGAAGTATGGACTAGTCCTGCCTCTGACACCCACACTTCCTAGGCGTCCACACTTAAAGCACAAACATCTGTAAGAAGGGGGGTTTCCCCATGATCTGGAGTCCTGAACAAAGGGGTGGTAGCTCCAGGGGAGTCTTTGCACATACAACTACAGTGGTACCTCGGGTTACATTCGCTTCAGGTTACATACGCTTCAGGTTACAGACTCCGCTAACCCAGAAATATTACCTCGGGTTAAGAACTTTGCTTCAGGATAAGAACAGAAATTGTGCCCCAGTGGGACGGCGACAGCTGGAGGCCCCATTAGCTAAAGTGGTGCTTCAGGTTAAGAACAGTTTCGGGTTAAGAACGGACCTCCGGAACGAATTAAGTACTTAACCCGAGGTACCACTGTACATGCACAATTGTCTTGTTTTGTGAATACCCCCTACCTTAGGGTGTGCTTTGGTCCAAATGTCTTGCATTAAACCAACTCAAATGTATCTGTCCAGGGAAAAGGGGAAAAAACCCTCCACCTTGCCTCATATACATGTGTTAATACATTTCAATATATTAATGTGTAAATACATCATAATCCCTCTGAATATAGCATGGAAAAATAAGGCCGTTGTTTCAGCATCCCAGGGATATAGAAATTTATTGGGTTGTAAATTAAAAGAAACCTATCATGTAAAACAAAAACAGGAAAACAGGCTGACAGTGAGCCATAGAATTTTGGAAGGAAGTTGGAGGGAGAGGAAAATTAAGTAAAGCAAGACAGGACATTGGTCTGTTTCAGCACCTTTGATTTCTTAACAACCTGGAAGGGATTGTGGTTTGGGATTAGCTCACTCTCCTCCCCTCTTCTTGGGAAGTTTGTTTTTGGAGGGGAGATGTTTCCCTTTTCCTACTGTCCAGAAACATCTCCCCGATAATACTGGCAACAAATAAGTCACTCAGGTTCAGGCTGGGCAATGTGTTCCAGGGGAAAAGGAATATTCCCATTAGAATCTGCAATATTTGTTCGGAGGGTGGGGGCTTAGCGTTATACAAACACAGGAAATCAGGAATAGTGAAGCAGCAGGTTGAAGTTGGACTAAATGATCCTTCAGGTATTCCTTTCAGTGCCATGACTCTAATTGTAAGAGGTTCTGAATCAGTGGGAGCAAAGGGTATAGGGAAGCCATTTGGTAAGACCTTTGCCCAAACATGTCCTTGTGTTAGTGACGGTTGTCACCTCAAACTTCTACCACCTTCGTGAATAGACCAAGAAGGAAAGCAGGAAGATGATTCACCTCTTGGTCCCACATCTGGTTAGGGAGAGGAGACTGGGGAAAGGACACAGAGAGCTGAGACTCTGTAAAAAAAAATCTGATTGTTCCCCTAGAAATCTGGTAGTGAGCAGCAAGCTTTGGGACAACTGTTGGGGCATCTGATGCTGTGAGTCACCTCTGCTCAACCTGTATATTTATAAATAAATGCAAATATTACAAAATGCCACGAGACCTTTCAAAGGTAACTGAACCGGAATACACTCTTCACTCCTGAAGTTCTCACTGCCTGGAGCATGTGTAGAACAATATTGATGGCTTCTATTACATTAGCTGCTCAGTGTTAGTTAACTACAGGTGCCCGGGGGATAGAATGTGTGGTGCTTCCCATGCCTTTATGTCCTGCCCCACCTGAGCCTATGAACTGCTAACTGATAGGAATGGGCTGTGTGATAATCAGCCGTGTTGTGGGTGTTTATTAGATTTCTGCATCAATCGGACATGCTGGTGTGCTGGTCTGCAGAATCTGCCAAGTCCTTTTGTACTCTCTCTACGACCAAACCAATTGTGACACTAAATAAAAGAAATGAAAGCTGATTTAACAAGATGAGATAATCTTTTTTCCTCCTCCCCTCCAATCCTTCCTTAAGTGCAAACACCATCTGGCTCCCCTAAACTCTGTCAGCTCTTCCAGTCCTGAGGCATTTTTGCTCTTCCTAATTACTGTCATTACACAGTGGGTAGTGATTACGGACGGATGCTGATGAGAGATACCAGGAAGGCCTTGTCCCCCTATAGACTCAGCACACGGAACCAGCCAGCCTCTTCCCTGAAGTCATTTAAGAGGGGAAAAGAGGGGAGGAGGACTAGAGACAGCAATTTAAAAATTATGAATTCTTGGGAATTTTTTAATATCAGGGATGGTGGGGACCAGATAAGCAAAGCAAGAAAAGCTGGGAGTTCAGGGAATGAAATAAGTGAAGACAGAATTTCATCTTTAAAAGTAGGAAAAAAACAAGCCACCACTGGCTTTTAAATTTACGGTTACACTGGCAAGGATAAGAGGGAACAAATTGAAACGCTTAACATTTCCAAGTAATTAGAAGCTTAGAATTAATTGAGAGAGTCGTATAGCCACACACAGGGAAGGTGAGAGAATTATTTCTAGGAATGAAGTCATCTGCCCCCAAATTGCATGACACTGAATAAAATGTGCATCCTTTGCAAGCTAAAAAAAAGAAGGGGAAATAGCAGAAAATGCATGATTCAATTTCTTTAATGGTGCTTTACAAGCCTGCTATTTAAGGAGCCCAGTAAGGAGCACATGATCTGAGGCTGTGATCCTGAGCTCACGCTAATACACAGGCAGTTGGCCCTTGCTAATACATGTAACCAACTCCTATAGACCGTTTCTTCCAAAGGTAGCACTGAACTTCATGAGATTTACTTCTGCATTAATATAGACTGGATTCAACAATAAAAGTTGAAGCAACCCGATATCACATTCACTCCCCTCCCCAAATAACATCTGTGGTGAATTAATACCCCAAGTTGGTATTATTAGTAACTACTCAGGAGCTATAGGGATTAATCATGGTGATAATTAAGTAACTACTCAGGAGCTATAGGGATTAATCATGGTAATAATTAAGCCCACTAGCTGCAAATAAATATATAGCATCAGCTTTATCTCAGCTCTGCTAAATTAGGGTCTTTGTGCAGGGGTGCCGAAAAGAAAGCACTTATTGACCTCTGCTAATACTTATTGGATAGTCAGTCAGTAAATGCGAGGGGGATATCTGGCTACTCCCCTCCCCCACTCCTCCCCAGTGTTTGTGTGGGTGCATTGTTGAAATTCATAAATGACTCTTTGGCTTTGCTAGTTGGACAGCTCTGTTGGGAATGCAAACTGCTGGTGTTAGAACAGTTGCTGAGCCTGCTGCCAGCTATGAAAGAGCTAAAAATTACATAATTTGTGCTCCCCAAGGATATTATTCCTCAGCAGGTTACTTCTTTTCTCCTGGCAACCCTCTCCTCAGTAGCATCTCCTGTGTCCAGCTGCTGGACAAGTGATGGACACACAAACGGTACCTTTTAAATGAAGGATGGCATTGCACAGGTTGAATTGGCATCAACCTTGCCGATCAAATTATGTCTATGCCAGAAAAATATGTCTGTGTCAGTCAGTCAGTCTGCAATTTGGATTCTGTGCCACTGCCAGCCCTTTTAGGGTGGGGGTAGGTAAGTGTTTCGGCAGCATGAGGAAGCTCTGTCCACTCTTCCCTTACAAACAGATTTCCCCCTTACATTCCAAAGTATTTCATTCACCTAGCCAACCAGATCGCTACCAGTTCCCATCCCCTGAGGGCCAACTTTCACAGGTTCCTCTCGCCTGTAAAAAGTCCCTTGTGCCATGTTACTAAAACACCTGATAGCCCGCTGCCCCCATTTCCCTCCCTTGATAGATAAGAGCAGTCACCAAGATCTTTTCTGATTACAGTTCTGACCATTTTATAATAATAATAATAATAATAATAATAATAATAATAATAATAATAATAATAGGGCCAGAGGATGGTGGCCAATCCGGACACAAAAAAAAGCCAGGAGAAATAGGTCTAAAACCAGCCAGGTACCAATCACAGTGCTGAGCATCTCTACCTGAGGAACTCTTTTCGTGAGGCATGTGGTAAAAGAGTGCCACCTGGTGACAGGAGGGCACCTTCTGATTAACAGCGTGTAAGAACCAAAGCCTGATGTCTTTGTCCATGGAGTTTTCTTGGCAGGGATACTGGAGTGGCTTGCCGGTTCCTCCTCCAGGTGGATCACATTTGGTCAAAACTCTCCACTATGACCTGTCCATCTTGGGTGCCCTGCTCGGCATAGTTCATAGCTTCTCTGAGTTATTCAAGCCCCTTCGCCACGGCAAGGCAGTGATCCATGAATGGTTGGACAGTGTTCTCGAAGCTACCAGCATGAGATTGACCAAACTGCGGGAGGCAGTGGAAGACAGAAGTGCCTTGCGTGCTCTGGTCCATGGGGTCATGAAGAGTCGGTCACGCCTAAACAACAAGAAAGAACCTGTTGCCGGAAAAATCCGAGGGCTCCCTTGGACAAAAAGTAAAGACACCAACCAGAGTAAATTGGAGCAAATCAGCAGCCTGTAGGCTTGGCCTTTATTGTACTGTTGCAGCAGGGTGTTCCCCTCACTCGCAGAAGAGAGGAAAGACCCAGAACAATGGTGTGCAAGACCTTATAAAAACTTTTGAAATTCCCCTCCTCTAGGTCAAGCCCACCCCCAGAAACATCATGCATACATTACAGAAAGGAGGGGTTGAGGGAGGAGTTGTGGTGGTAACCTGAGTGTCTTGTCACCTGGCTGGTTCCTCCTTTCTCCCCCTCCCATGAACCAGTTGTGAATAACAAAGAAAAGGTGCAGTTTCCTTCCCCCTGAGGGGAATCCGGCCATGGTCCTTTTGTTGCTGTCTGCCCTGAATATACAGCCGTATGCAGTCCATTGTGTTCATGAAGGCGGTGAGTCTGAGCCCATCAGGATGCTTATCTAGCTTGTCATGCCCCTCCAGGTGCAGTACAGGGGATTATGGCTGACCGTCACCAGGTCACCCCCCTTAGCTAGTCCTTGAGATATGGAGTAGAATAAAAGTGGAACAGTTCAAATCTGATGTATGGTTGATTTTCTATGAATTTATAACAGAAGTGTAGCGTATGTAGTGTGTGAGTGTGAGTGTGTGTGAAGTCTGTACAAACTAAATGATGGGGGGGGGGGTTCCTGCTACAGTTCCCCCCTTCGGAGATAAGATTGCAAAGGTGGCTACTTTGCAATCCTTTTCTCCGCACAATTTAAGGTGGTAAATATTAACCTGCTATTCTCCGTCCCAGATGCGTGTGTCCATGTGAGCCTGAAAGGGACTTGGATGCCATGCTTCTTAAGGATATTTGCATAGAAATGTAACGGTGTAACAGTGCATAGTTAGACATAGGATATCACGTAAAATTAATATTTTGTTGCTCAGTTACTTGTGGTATTCTAGCATCTTGGAAGAAATATTTTCTCAATAGTGGTCTATGCTTTACATTTAGCAGGAAGGTCCACTAATGACTGAAAAATGCAGTTTGCTTTGTCCCCCACCATTTTTGTGTGTTTCCCAGGTGTCAAACTAGCTCTTCTGTGGTCTCACACTGGCATGGTGTCACAGGAGTGGCAATCCCTGGTGAATCCACTTAGGGCTTTCATATTAACCATGTTGCATGGCAGGTTTGGACACGTCATGAGAGAAATGTCTTTGCCTTGGCCATTCTATGGTATTTTATTATTATGGGCTCTGGTCTTGCAGTCATGGGAAGTTGCTCACTTGCACTTTAAGGATCAAAAAGCTAATTGCAGCCTGGATACACTTGCCCAATTCAAACTGAGTCCAATTTGAATTTATCTTGCCCCATGGTTCTCAACTTTTCAAAACAAACTGTTAAAAGAAAACCATTCTTAAAAGGGCATTTTGTCCAAATAAGTCAATTTAACTCTATAAGGGATCATTCCTGCTAAACCAAAGCATATCCACCTTCATGTATCTTGTGTTTTATGGATCCAGAAGCTTGTCCTAGGCAAAACAAGGTTCAGCACATTTTAAAATGGATAGGGAAAGTTGGCAGAGCGCTAGATGGAACTATGAAATGTGGTTATAAATTGATCTAAACATTAGACTACACAATAGCATGAGCTATTAAAAAGAATAAAATGCATGAGAATTCTCCATTGGTGTGTAAGCAATAAGACATTAAACATAAAAACAATTACAGACAGAAATCGACCCCCTTTGTGGAAATCACACTGTCAAGGCACATTTCAACTTTCCTACATAATAACACATAATACCAAACAAACTAATTAAATATCAGTTGCATATCTTGACGCAATTGTGATCTTCTCAATCCTGGAGCACAGTCTTAAGGTTCAAAAGTGAGACAATGTCCTTAGAATTCAACTCCTCCCCCCTTTGTCAGCTCCCCTCCCCCCTCAGTCTATATCCTTTTCAAGAGATAGCTGTGGGCATTTTGAAAACTGGTGTCTGTTGTTGCAGGTCTTGTGATGGTGAAGAACTGAGTTGAGGGGTTGTTGCTGCTTTTTCATCATTGCACATCTGATATCCTGTAAGGGGGCAGGGTTTTTTTTGGGACTTAAAAGACAGAGTTAGAAAAGGAAGGGGCAAAAGCCCCCCTTCCAATCTCCTTGAGTTATCTTAGCACGTTAAGCATTTTACTCATTTTAATATTATTATCACATTTTCATATAATTACTGTTATTATCCGCTAAGTTTGTTTGTTTTCATTCACTTAGTTTTTGTTTTTGTTTTCATATTATTAAATAAAAAATTACTCCACATGCATAGAAAGAGAACTGTAAAAATACAACAAAGATTAAAAAATAAAAAAGAAAGAAAAAAATTAGATTACCAGTCAGATCTAAACAGACTTGAGACAAAGACATCAGATTTAGAATAGAAATACAAAGACATTATCAAAACTACACAGATTACTACTAGACTGAAAAATGGTAAAACAATGGAAAAGGGCTTAAAATGATTTTCAATGTGATGGACATGTCCCCACTGAAGTAACCTGAAGTAACCTGTTTTGGCATTCTAACAACCCAATGAAAAACTGATTAATAAATGAAAAACAGATTATTTGTAACCTAAGAAAAATGTCAAAGCCACAAAGAGATAGAGGGAAATCAACTAGCAGGGATTCAGACTTGTTTTGCTGAACAGAAAGAAAGTGACTGTTTGGCTTTAAGGGAAGAAAAGCAAAAAGAAATACAAATGCAATTACTTTTTATAGAGTTATTTAAATCACTGTTTGCATCCCCTCATTATCATTTGTGCTGTGGGAGAAAAGAAAGGACACTCTGTTAAAAGGGAAAATTATTTCATGTGAGAGGTCTGTCAGGAAATGCTCTTCCTAAAATGTATAGGCATATACACACACACATCAAAAAAATCAACAACAAAAAACTGTTATAAAATTTAAATTCCATTGGGGAGGCGAACTACTCAAGAGAGGAACTCACAGTAGGAGTGCTTTGATATTTACCTGTGAAAAGAATTTGGCATGTTAAGATTTGAAACTTGGCGACCTCTTGACTTTTGATGGTCCAGTACTTAACCCTTTTGTCTTAAGTAGCCCTTGGAGCAAAAGACACATTAAGGGTGATTTCCCTCAATGGTTCCAAGTTTTACATAAGGAAATTTGGATAAGTTTCTCCCTGCAGCCGAAGCTCTGGAAAAACCTCCTCTCCCCCCTTCCTACAGTTCCCCCTCCTTCCTCTCTCTCTCTCTCTTTCTTTCAAGCTGATCTAGCCTCTGTGCATGTGCAGAGTTCATGTCTCAGCAAACCTTTTATACTATTGAAAATGTTGGATCTTTTGGCTAAATTACCATTTGAATAAGGGAAGGGAAGGGTAAGGAGTACATTTAAAAAAATAGGGTTAGATTTTAAAACAAAAAAGAGAAACTCAGCAATTCAAGTATTCACCAAAGCTAGCAGTTTTCTAAGGGATCATGTTTCCTTCAGCCCAAGCAAGAGATTGCTTCCTTTATGTACAGGAAAGGGCTAATATCCCTCTGGCCATTCGCAGAACAATGCCACGCCCTTATATATGGGAAAAAATGGCCAGAGAGTCAGAATTTATAAGATTTTTAACATTCTCAGTCATTTCAGCCTTACCATTTGCAGACAAATTTTTCCTGCCCTTTATTTACAGGATGGTCAAGGCTACTGACTATATGTCAAGGCTCATTCTACTTGATTATATGAATTTGTATGTGCTTAAACTTTGAGTAGACTTTTAAGTCTGATTTTTGTAAATAATAGACAAAATGATAAGCACTGTAATCACTCAAATGCCTGATATCACCAGTTCTGCTTCAAAACATCACGGCTTTCACCTCTCACCTTTTTTAAAAAACGAAGAGCAAAGTTGGGCTGAATTTCAACTCATCACATGCTTGCAGACACATGGCCCTCCACACAGCCACAAATTGGGAAAGTTGAAAGGGACCCTGGGGTCATCTAGTCTAACCCTAAAATGCAGGGTTCATAGCAAGATTTTCACAGCAAGATTTGTACTACCAAAGAGACATACATATGTACACAGACACAACTGTTTGAAGAGACCACAAGCCATGCTCCTACCATGTACTAAGGAAGAGGAAAATAAAGGTACCCAACTTTATACAGAACCCTTTTAGCAGATCTTGAAGCTAGTTTGAGTGAGAGTTTACTTCCTTAGACTAAAGAGTGCAAGTTCCTAGACTGTTATTATCTTTAAAGGAAGATTGAAGTGAACATTTTCTTCCTAAGATAGGGAGAGGATCTTTTATAAAGCAAAGTTAATTCAATTGATATAACCACTCACAAATAATTAAATCAGCCATAGATTTGATTTAAAAGGAATACAAAAGTGAACAATTTTCCTGAACTTGCAGAGGCATAGTAAGCCTAATCTATGCCCCCCCCCTTTGCAGTTTCCTTTAAAGGAAGCTTACTCAGGAGTAAATTTACCTGGCACAGAAGTAAGAAGAAGAAGAAAAAAAAACCTGAATGAGACAGAATGAAACAAGGGGGAGCATTTTCTAAGAAAAGAGACCAGGAAGTCTTATAGAGACTGATATCAGGAGCCTTACAATAACTCTTCTGTCCAACCAAATCAAAGTTAAAACTAGACTCAGATATTTTTCTTAGAAGGAACACCATACTTTCATAGGAATATGCTTAATCTAATACATACATTGCATTTTAGCTTGAGAGAGCAATTGTGCTCAACTAGGCTTTTGCAGCAGAAACATTTGTGTCTTCACAGCACATTTCAAAATGCTGGAATAAAAAAGATTGGAACACGGATATAGACTAAGTTGCAGCAAAACATAATCTACCATCAACTTAAATCAAATCATACTCCTCACTCAAGCCACTCAGAGGAAGACTCTTTGGAGCCTCTCTCAAATAACAAACATTTGCACACTTCATTCTAATATATATATATACATATATTTATCCTGTTTAAGATTGATGAGGCCAAACATTCCTTAGCTTCCTTAGATTTTAAATTTTGAAGCAAGCTGGCAATTTAAAAACTATGTGCATTTAAGAACAGTCTGTGGATGCTGAAGCCAATGTAAACACAAACCCTTTAAATATTTCTAAATTTTTGAGTACATCTCTTATTCATTTTTTTTCCTCCTTTTTTTTTTTTAAATATATATTTTAGAGAAACTAAGATCTCTAATGTGTGGGCTCTCAGGCTGGGCTGTTATTATATCTACTGCCTTCTGAGCACCATTAGGTTCATGATTTCATGTTCTAACTTTAGGTGATAGTTTAACAACACAATTTTGATGTGTTCAGCTCTCCCTAAGGGTTCACACTCTGATTTTGTTGAAGGATCCCTGAGGTGGCTGCTGTGCCCTGGGTTCCAGATGGTGGGCCTAAGCCACCCACTAAAAGTTACAACGGTCTTGTACTTTGTACTTGGAAAGACCATTTTGCCCCTTTATTTTAACCTGGAGGGGCGTATCAGAATCCTCTCTGGGGCAAAAAGCTCCATGGAAGCTTTGTTGCCAGGAGGAGTCCAGCCAGGGTGTCTAGTGAGCTCCCATTTTCCCTCTAATACGGAGGGGGGGTTGCTCAGTAGATTACACTAGGAGGTAGAAGAACGGGTACAAGAAAGGGACAAAGAATGGGGGGGGGGGGAGAGAATATTCTACCAGTATTCAAGTTATCTTTCAGCTAAAGCAATCCCTGCCTACCAGTAAACTACAAGCAGTTTGTCTAGAAAACCACGGGTCTCTCTCTACCCGCATTAGCCTCGAAATCCACGGGTCTCTCTACCCGGAAAACCACAGGAACACTCCTGGAAACCACGGGTCTCTTCTACCCGGAAAACCACGTCTCTTAAATTCTACTTAAACCACGGGTCTCTCTCTCACCCGGAAAACCACAGGAACACTCCTGGAAACCATGGGTCTCTTCTACCCGGAAAACCACGTCTCTTAAATTCTACTTCAGTACTGTTCACAAGACGAACCCTAGTGTGGGGCCCCAGTTTATGTACTACCCTCTATTAACCACAACAGCCTCCTACCTGACCTCGAAACTAATTTCGGGATTCCCTACTGAACGCCTGCACAGCGCAGTGCCGGATCGGGGTCCCGGAAAATTAAAGGTTTGGAAAGGAAGCAAATGACCTTGCGTTCTCACGTACCCGGGTCATCCCTAACAAAGGTCGCCAGGCAGGAGGGGCAGCTTCATTTGCGTAGGTTTTAGGAGAGTTCGAGAGTAAGGGAGAGATAGATTTGTAAAGGAAAGTGCAGTATAGGTCCGCAATTCCCTGGCCGACTCCGAAGGGGAAAAACGGAAGAGGGGGAGGGGGATTAGGACGCCCCTGGACGACCCCGAAAAGGTGGCGTCTGATAGCAGATAAGTACCGTGTTTCCCCGGACGACTCCGAGGGGGAAACCGGGAGAATTAGGACGCTCCTGGACGACCCCGAAAAGGTAGCGTCTGATAGCAGATAAGGACCGTGCTTCCCGGGACGACTCCGAGGGGGAAGACGGGGGGTTTTTTAGGACGCTCCTGGACGACCCCGAAAAGGTAGCGTCTGATAGCAGATAAGAACCATGTTTCCCCGGACGACTCCGAGGGGGAAACCGGGAGAATTAGGACGCTCCTGGACGACCCCGAAAAGGTAGCGTCTGATAGCAGATAAGAAGGAAAGATAGGAAAGCCCGGCTGTCGTGGGGTACTTTTTACCACCCCCCTCCCAATGTGTCTACTTCAAATCATACTCACATTCGCAGATGTCCCCCGTGGATCCCGGGATCCTTTCTCTTTAGCCGGCTTGACCTCGCCTTTGCTCCCCCTGGTTGGGCTTTTGGTGACGATTGATTACCGCCCGCAAAGAGGAGGCAGGGAGAGGAAAAAGGATCCCTGGGCTAAGGTTGCCCAGTGGCGCCTGATCCCTTCCATCTCCCCCCTCACCTTCACAGGAGGACCAAGTGTCCCTGAGCATGGTCGCCAAACTGTTGCCGGAAAAATCCGAGGGCTCCCTTGGACAAAAAGTAAAGACACCAACCAGAGTAAATTGGAGCAAATCAGCAGCCTGTAGGCTTGGCCTTTATTGTACTGTTGCAGCAGGGTGTTCCCCTCACTCGCAGAAGAGAGGAAAGACCCAGAACAATGGTGTGCAAGACCTTATAAAAACTTTTGAAATTCCCCTCCTCTAGGTCAAGCCCACCCCCAGAAACATCATGCATACATTACAGAAAGGAGGGGTTGAGGGAGGAGTTGTGGTGGTAACCTGAGTGTCTTGTCACCTGGCTGGTTCCTCCTTTCTCCCCCTCCCATGAACCAGTTGTGAATAACAAAGAAAAGGTGCAGTTTCCTTCCCCCTGAGGGGAATCCGGCCATGGTCCTTTTGTTGCTGTCTGCCCTGAATATACAGCCGTATGCAGTCCATTGTGTTCATGAAGGCGGTGAGTCTGAGCCCATCAGGATGCTTATCTAGCTTGTCATGCCCCTCCAGGTGCAGTACAGGGGATTATGGCTGACCGTCACCAGGTCACCCCCCTTAGCTAGTCCTTGAGATATGGAGTAGAATAAAAGTGGAACAGTTCAAATCTGATGTATGGTTGATTTTCTATGAATTTATAACAGAAGTGTAGCGTATGTAGTGTGTGAGTGTGAGTGTGTGTGAAGTCTGTACAAACTAAATGATGGGGGGGGGGGGGTTCCTGCTACAAACCAAAGCAGAGATCAGGTCAAAGGCCCATCCGGCATCCTGTTCTCACAGTAGCAACTAGATGCTTGCAAGCAGGACCTGACTCTTCCCACTCTGTAATCACATTTGCTCCCCATTTTTCCTCTGAAAGGGGCCACATAATACCCACACTGCATCTGTAAGAACTCAGTAGTTTAGTGTGGCAGCACCAGCACTCCGACATTTTCATTTAGACAAGCCTACCCAGGTGTTTAGAAAGTTTGTATGAGTTTTCATTTGTTCTAGTCTCTTCTATTGTGGTTTTAACATTCTGTAAGTTTTTAATTACGGTTGTAATTTTTAAAGTGATAATTGTATTCCTTTATCTTTTTTGTAATCCACTTTGAGGGTTTTTTCGACAATCAAGTGGTATGCAAATTTTATGAAATAAATAAATAAATAAATAAATAAATAAAAGACCCAGGAAACCCATTACCAGTCAGTGTAGATTATGCGGGGCTAGATGGATCATTAGTTTGTTGTAAATAAAAATATGTCCTTTTCCCTTATGGGGTATCCAAGAGCCCATATAGAGTCCTTACATAGGTTCCATATTGGTAGGAGAAAATAACAGAGGCCAACCAGAGAATATTGAGAAGCAAAGCAGCTAGTAAGCTTGATCTTTATTGATCTGTTGCAACAGGGTACTCCCCTCACACGCAGGAGAGGAAGAGGACCCCCAAAATTGCTGTGCAAGGGCTTATAAAGACTTTTGAAATTCCCATCCTGTAGATCAAGACCACCCCCAGAAACATTATGCCTACATCACAGAAGGGGTGTAACCTAAGACCACCCCTCAGATACATCCCACCTACACCACAGAAATTTAAATGTTGTTTTTCTCCTGTCACAGTTTATCTCCTGTCTGGCAAGTTACTTGATTTGATTTCCTGGGGAGCCTGGCCATTCTTTTGTAGTGGTAAAATACTTATTTCCTGGGCCAGGTCACAGGCTCACACCTTATTCAAACAGACATATCCTTGAGACAGGATTTGTGAGGAAAGAGACAATGGGGAGGCTTTTCCAGTTTAACCTTGCAGAGAAAGGATTTGGTCAGTTTAGGAATCAAAATGGTTCCAGGTTGGTCTTCCTGTGTTGATCTATGTATGTGCAGTTATGAACATTACCATATATCTAATACCATAAAATTCCTATCACAAATTTGACTTGGGATAAGACAGCTCCTATGTCTGTATGTTCCTAACCCTGAAATTCACCTACTGGAGTCAGGTGTGTGTACACATTGCCTCTGAACACATGCTTATCTCAGGTACTTATTTTCAGAACCTGAACTGAACTCACAGAAGTCCTTCCCCACACAAATTCACTCCTGGCTCGCTCCCCCAGGGTAAACCTTGCTGTTTGTTTGTTTGTTTGTTTGTTTGTTTGTTTGTTTGTTTCAGCAGCCTAATTTAGAAAATTTCATAGCTGCTGCTGCTGTTAAACCACTGGAAGTCAGAAATCTTGCCAATTTACCACATACTGCCTAGAGATCTACTGTAAGATTCCTTTCTTTGCACCAAAGCAATCCATTCACTCCTAACAACAGAAGATCTGTTTGGAGCCACATTCAGAGAAAGCAAAATGCTCTATTCATGCTGTGGGGTTTTGTGGATGTTGTTGGGGGTTTTCTTTTGCAGTGAAAAGATTTGCCTTCTCTCCCCGCCCCCCCTCGCCAACCCCTCCATCTATCACTGGGATTTTCTAAGACTCTTCTTGTGTTGCAAATCAGCACAAGCCAGGTACGATTTCCCGCCTCCACCCCCCCAAGCAGAGAAATTAATAATGTATTCAAACAAACACAATGCAGACTCCGTCTTGAAAGGGGAGGTTTTTGTCTTGTTCATGAAAGGGAACTGGAAAAAAATGTCAGTGAAAACTTACACAGAGAGATGAGAGCAGCTGTCACCACGCTCACCTCCCCGACCCTAGACAACAGACACACACACACACAGAGAGAGAGAGAGACAGAGAGAGGCACCATGAGGTGATCAGAGTCACATTAACAAACACTTCCTGGCAGGATAGTGAGAAGAAAACAACAGAGGCTTGTGACAGGCTGTTAGCATGTCTGGGACAAAACTAGCAGACCTCCTGGCAATCCAATCAATCTTGCATTTACCAGGCGCCCAAAGACAAACATTCCTATCCACACATATTTCTATATTATTTACTTTATTAATTTATTTGTCCTCCACATGAATCACATAGAGGTTTATATAAAAACAACTAGAAACAAAATTTTAAAAGTACAACAAAAAGGAGAGGAACGAAAGACAGGTTTTAAAGCAACACAGAACAAGCACCTCAGGTAGAGGCCTTTTTGCCCAGCTGGAGAAACCTGTTGAAATGAAAACACCTTCCATTGTTTTTGTCAGAACCTAAGAGTAGCCTCTGAAGCTGAGGCTCCAATACTTTGGCCATCTCATGAGAAGAGAAGACTCCCTGGAAAAGACCCTGATATTGGGAAAGATGGAGGGCACAAGGAGAAGGGGACGACAGAGGATGAGATGTTGGACAGTGTTCTTGAAGCTACCAGCATGAGTTTGACCAAACTGCGGGTGGCAGTGGAAGACAGAAGTGCCTGGCGTGCTCTGGTCCATGGGGTCACGAAGAGTCGAACACGACTAAACGACTAAACAACAACAAGAGTAGCCTCCTGGATCAGGCCATCTGCTCTAGCATCCTGTTCTCACAGTGGCCAATCAGATGCCTATGAGAAGTCTGCATGCAGGACCCCAGGACGAAAGCATTCTCCCCTCCTGTGGCTTTGAGCAACTGGTCTTCAGAGCACTACTGCTGCAACCATGCAAGCAGAGCATGGCAAAGATGGCTAGTAGTTATGGAGTTATCCTCCATAAATTTGTACAAAAGGTACAAAAGTTCTAGAAAATACAAATAGCGGACACCTGATGTATCTCAGCAGGGATGCTCTTCTGCTCCAAGTTGCTGTGAAGTGGGCTTTTGGGGACTTGAAGAAACTCTCCTGCAGAACGCAGCTTATCAAGGAGACATGCTAGGCTGGGACCGGCTAATAGGTAGCTGCTGATGGAGAGAGAGCACTGTGGTAGGTCAGTTCAGTCTAGCAAAATATCTCAGATATTTTGCATATCTACTTCCCCTTTGAACATAGTGAGTTTTGCCACAGGAAATGAATTTATAAAAACTATTTAGAAGCTCAACCTTCCTTCTTCACCTGGTCATACCATCTGCATCCTGTTAAACTGAGTTTTGGAACATGAAACTTTTACGTCTGTGTGTGTGTGTGTGTGTGTGTGTGAGAGAGAGAGAGAGAGAGAGAGAGAGAGAGAGGGAGGGAGGGAGGGAGGGGGGAGATGTGAGCAGATATACTGGCTGTATCTATAGCAAGATGCCCAGATCTCTGTCCATGGTCCTGCAGGACCCCAGCTGACCATATCCTACCTTCCTTCCTTTTCTCTAACCCTCTACAATTCTGAAACTTTTCAGACCCATTGCAGTTATGTTTTCAACCCTAAGAAATATTTTTTTGGGGGGGTGTATTTTAATGGAGTATTTAAAGCTGATTTTAATAAAAGCTTTGTAGCTGTACAAGAAAGTGCCCTTTCGACTGCACATACTGGACTACACATACGATCTGTAATCCCCCCCCCAAAAAAAATTGAGACCTACCATGTTTGGCATTCCTTGACCAGGATTAAGAAAAGAGAAAGAACAGAATTGTAAAGTTGTGGGCTGAAGGTAAAAAAGAAAAAGTCCAGCTTCATTAAGCTATCAAATGTTGAAGGACAACAAGAATATTGCAGAATAAGGACCACTAGCCATTGAGTGTACGTATGCCACATTCAAATTATTTTGTATTACATCTAAAGTAAATATGCAGTCTTACATCTTATATTGCCAATGTTTATTTTATCTTATTTCATAAATTTTATACACCGCTTGCTTGTAAAAAAAGACACACACAATCAAAGCTGTTTTCAAAAAGAATTATATAACACTGTGGAATAAAAATAATTTTAAACATTAAAAAATATGCTCCTTAGTGGTTCAAATAGCTCATTTAAACTCCCACTGGGTATTTCTGTCCACTTGCAGTCATCATTTTTCATTCCCACTTAGTAACTCACCATCATATTGCCAGGGGAGTTTCAGGGTGTGGAAATTAAGATTAAGGTAAATGTGAGCTCAAAGCAATCATTTTATTCCATGAGATATAGATTTTCCAGAGCTTCTCCAATTGAAAACATTACAGAGGAGGGATGCCTTGGCAGGGTGGGGAAATGCTTTTCAACCCAAAGACCACATTTCGTTGTTGAGGTTGGGGTAGCAGTGGAGATGGCAGTAGTGGGAATGGCTAGAGACATAAGTGGGGGGTGCAGGGGAAGTGACTCTCCTTTGTACAGCAGGCTGCGTTCCAGCTCTGCCAAAAAAACTGCAGTTCACACTCTCTCACACACATCCACACACCTACATCCAGGCAAGCAAGAGGAATTGTCACAGTTCAGGGGCACATTCCAGCCAGGTAAAGGCCCTCTAAGGGGGCCCTGAGCAGGGCCAATAAGAATAGCCAGGCTTGAAATCTCCTGCCCTTAGTATAAAGTGTCCCAGTAGTCTCCTTTTTCTTAAAGCAATTGCTGGGAGTTTCTGGCAGCTAAAAGACTGTTTCAACATCTCTACAATGTGGGAAATAACAAACTCTCTTCCAGTTACAATGAGGCAAGCCCTTTGTAAATCTGTCCATCCACTATTCCTCTTTTGAGTTGAAAGGGAGTTTTATGATGCTTGAGGGAGAGTCTTCAAGTCTCAGCCCTCTAAAACTTGTTGCTATGACTGCTCCTCATCGTCGTCCCAGATGCCACTCTCCTGAGTAGTCTTGGTGGTCACCAACACAGTTGCCCCGAGTTCCGTTGCCGGCAGTGGAAAGGTGGGGTTGCTTTTTTTATCACAGGAAGTCAGGGAAGCTGCCTCCGTGACATCACTTCCTGCCATAGCAATATGCTGCACTTCTCTCTTTAAGGCGTAATCTCTGGCAGTGTTTAAAGCATCGTTTGAATGTGGGCACCTAAGTATTTCAGGATCGCCATCTCCTGGACTGCAGCTGTGGCCTTTGTGAGATTCATTTTCAAAGGCAATGACACACTTCTCATTTTCTGAAAGAGAAACAGCTTAATGAGTAATGTGAAAGCAGTAGAGAAGTGTAGGATAAGAGGCCCCCTTGCCTTTTAGAACATCAGCAGCAGCAATGTCTATAGGTCAGGGAGTGAAGCACCTCAGGTCTGTGGGCTGGGTGCTGCTTTCCCATGCTCTTTTCTATGACCCTCTGTGCTTTCTGCAGCCCACAGCCCCTCCCCAGCCCACAATCATTACTGATAGTTCCTTCACACCCTCCTTGAGTGTTTTTGCATGGCTGAAATGTGTCCTTGAACTCTGATAATATCTCATCTAGCTCCCCAGGATGGAGGATGGAGGATGGAGGATGGAGAAGTGTGTGTGAGTGGCTACAGAACCTTACCTAATGTGCCAAGGTAACATTTACATTCATTGCTCCACCCACTTTTGCTTGTGGCCCCGCCTGTCAGTGGCTCTCCCCCCCCCCCCCAATTAAGGTTGCCCAGTAGGGCTGAGAAGGGTTTCCTAGCCTTGCCCGTAGGTTATACTCTTACAAAAGTTCCCTCCATACTCACCTTTAGCATTCCCCTCTTCACAGCATCTGAAATCTTCAGGGACGTCTTGTATGAGGCGACAAGAAGGAAATCATAACTCAGTTAAGCAGAACATAATAATAAAAGAGGAAAGTGAACTAAGATATACAGGACTGGCGTTCACATTGGCCCCTGAATAGCCCAGGCAGTTGCCTTGAAGTTGGACCCAGATGTGAATCCTTAGTTTATTCCTTTCTGTTGTTACTTTTCTGGGGTCTATCCAGGAAGAATTCTTCTTCTTATATGTTTATTTGTACCCTGCCATTTCCCCCTGATAGGACTCAAGGTGGCTTACAAAAGAACTGTTGGTCACAAAATTATTTCCACTTCCTAGTCACCTCGGACCCAAAGGGTGCTCATCAATGGTTCCTCTTCATCCTGGAGAAGAGTGACTAGTGGGGTGCCACAGGGTTCTGTCTTGGGCCCAGTCTTATTCAACATCTTTATCAACGATTTGGAAGATGGACTCAAGGGCATCCTGATCAAATTTGCAAACTGGGAGGGGTGGCTAACACCCCAGAGGACACGATCACACTTCAAAACGACCTTGACAGATTAGAGAACTGGGCCAAAACAAACAAGATGAATTTTAACAGGGAGAAATGTAAGGTATTGCACTTGGGCAAAAAAAATGAGAGGCACAAATACAAGATGGGTGACACCTGGCTTGAGAGCAGTACATGTGAAAAGGATCTAGGAGTCTTGGTTGACCACAAACTTGACATGAGCCAACAGTGTGACGCGGCAGCTAAAAAAGCCAATGCAATTCTGGGCTGCATCAATAGGAGTATAGCATCTAGATCAAGGGAAGTAATAGTGCCACTGTATTCTGCTCTGGTCAGACCTCACCTGGAGTACTGTGTCCAGTTCTGGGCACCACAGTTCAAGAAGGACACTGACAAACTGGAACGTGTCCAGAGGAGAGCAACCAAAATGGTCAAAGGCCTGGAAACGATGCCTTATGAGGAACGGCTAAGGGAGCTGGGCATGTTTAGCCTGGAGAAGAGGAGGTTAAGGGGGGATATGATAGCCATGTTCAAATATATAAAAGGATGTCACATAGAGGAGGGAGAAAGGTTGTTTTCTGCTGCTCCAGAGAAGCGGACACGGAGCAATGGATGCAAACTACAAGAAAGAAGATTCCACCTAAACATTAGGAAGAACTTCCTGACAGTAAGAGCTGTTCGACAGTGGAATTTGCTGCCAAGGAGTGTGGTGGAGTCTCCTTCTTTGGAGGTCTTTAAGCAGAGGCTTGACAACCATATGTCAGGAGTGCTCTGATGGTGTTTCCTGCTTGGCAGGGGGTTGGACTCGATGGCCCTTGTGGTCTCTTCCAACTCTATGATTCTATGATTCTATGATTCTACCCCCTAGGCTGCCATGGGCTTTAGTTGCCCAGGCAACAGTAGCTGGGAAGAGAGAGGGGAAGAGTTTTCCCAAAGAACAGCTCCCAAGTCAGCCCCCTTGTAGCATGCTGGTGGAAGGGGGCAAGGCACTCTTGGCCAGGCCCTGAAATATCCAAGGTGAGATCATGGGGGAAAGGTCATTGTTGATCAGAAACAAAAGACACAGGTACATGACAAGCACAATTTATATCATTTTGAACTCCCATGATGCTGGGAATTGTAGTTTGTGGAGGAGCTGAGACCACTCTGTTAAGTATTTCTACCACTGCCAATGGAATTACATTTCCCAGGATATTTCTGGGAGAGGTACAGCCAGGTTAAGCCTGTAAATCACAGCTTTCCAAATGGTGTGTGTCCACTGCAGTGTGTAGGCGTGTCGCGCAAACGCTCCCTGCACTCTTCCCGGGGCTGAAAAGGGGTGAGTTTAACCTCCGGTTTCCTAGAAAAACTGAATTACTTTGTCGTGAAATGTTGCATGTCTAAAAAGTGTGACCAATATGAAAAGTTTGGAAAGCTCTGCTTTAAATGTAGTTAGGTCCAAGGAATGTAAAGCCAACAAACTATATCGCGTGGTAATGGGAAAGCCATTCCTGCTTTTGGTTATCCAAGGGCAAATCCAAGGATATATCAGTAAATGATGTGTGGATGTGCACCATAATAAAATGATTAATACTGATGAGCAAAGTCATTTATGGAGCAATTGGCACTTAGATGCCCCTAGTGATCGCTAACAGATAATTAGAATAAGATGAATCAATTCTGCTCTCAGTACTTTGCAGGCAATAACCATGCATTGTATGGCTTGTTGTGTATATGCCATTGGATTGGAACTAGATGGTAACTCCCCAAATGGGTGAATATCTATTGTTGTGAAGATTGGCAATGCCTACCTGTAGAATTCTCCTTTTCAGCTCCTCGCATCCTCTTCTTCCTCTTTTGTTTCAGGATTACAATGCACAGCACTGCAGCTACTGCCAAGACTAGCCCCGTGAGAATGTAAATTCCGAAGAGTAAAGATGAGCAAGCTGGGTCTGCAGCAAGAGGTGTTGGTGCTTGGGTTTTGTTTGTTTGTTAAGTTTTTTATTTATACAACAAGAAAAAAGAACAAAAAAACACAAATACCAAATTACACACAAATTACAAAAATAACCATAGACACATAATTTTCTTAGCAATAAAACATCTATTGGTCTTAACACTAAAGACCCAACCTCCCGTCTATTCCATATTTCAAATTCATATTACTTATTGCCAATACACACTTCTATCATAATTAAACTTATTCTCAATAAATCTAATTTCTTACATCTACCTTGCAACTATTACTGAAGTTCCTCGAATGCTGCAACAGAATTTAAGCTACTATATTTATTTTTCAGATATTCTTTGAAAACCTCCCATTTTGAAACGAATTCCTGTTTTGATTTATTCTTTATTTTTTCTGATAAACCATCTAATTCGGCATATTCTGTCAGCTTTTGGATCCAGAGGGGATTTCATTACTCTTCCATTTTGCTGCGATCAAAACTCTTGCTGCCGTCATCGCATATAAAAAGATACCCTTCCTCTTTTGTGGAATATCCAAATCTGTTATTCCCAGGAGGTAGGCCTCTGGTTTTTTTATTGAAAGAGATCTTTAGCATTTTTTGCAGTTCTGCATGTATACTCTCCCAGAATACCTGTATTTTCCTACATATCCACCACATATGGTAGAATGTTCCTGAGTCTTGGTTCCTGAGTTATGGCTACTCATTTCCTCTAGCTGCTTGGGTTTTAATGGGGACTGCTGTGGAGGAAAACAGAGGGGGCATCGTCATCCCACTCTTCCACTGAAAAAGGCTTCTAGAGCAGCTTACAAATATAAGTCCCTGCTTTCAGACTCGCCATCTAAGCGGCACGACACTAGAGGAAAAGGGACTGGAAGGGAGGAGGGGAAAAAGCAAGACCAGGCACTAATTCCTATTTACAGAGCTCTTGTAGTGAACAGCAGGAATGGAAAATTTGGAGATGACTCAAAAGCTGCTGCTCCTTCAGCAGCGCCAATGGAGAGGGTCCTGCAGTCCAGTCTCTCTATCTCTCTCCACCTGACAGAGTGTCTGCTGACAGTTGAGGGAGCGGCCTGATGCAGCTGTCTTTTAACAGAACTGATGGAGAGGCCTTGCAGACATACAGGGCAGTCTGACAGTGGGTCATGTTCACTGAGTTTGGAATGGGGCTTTTGGAGCAACTGAGTTATCTCAGCATTAGAGCAGAAATGGCCAGCAGTACAGTGGTACCTTGGGTTACATACACTTCATGTTACATACACTTCAGGTTACAGACTCCGCTAACCCAGAAATAGTACCTTAGGTTAAGAACTTAGCTTCAGGATGAGAACAGAAATCATGCTTCGGCGGTGCGGCAGCAGCGGGAAGCCCCATTAGCTAAAGTAGTGCTTCCAGTTAAGAAAGTTTCAGGTTAAGAACGGACCTCTGCAACAAATTAAGTACTTAACCTGAGGTACCACTGTATTATTTTGTCTCTTTACTGTTTTTCTGTCCCACCATTCCTCCAGGATGTCAAGGGAAGATTACAGGGTTCGTTCCCCTTCCTCCTTTTATCCTTACAACAACGCTGAGGTAAATTAGGCTGTGAGAATATAACTGGCCCAAGGTTACCCAGTGGACTTTCCTTGCAGTGGGGATTTGAACCTGGGTCTTCTCAGTCCTATCCTGACAACTGTAACTACAAACAATGAAATATGTCCCCTCTCTGCTTGAAGCTCATCCTAGGAGGCCAGTTTTGTGATCATCCCACCATCTGAAGTATGACAGGCAACTAGTTATGTGAGGACTTTCTGGATTGTGGTTTCCCACATCTGGGAGCCCCTGCCCTAGGAAAAATTCTAAGACCCACGGTTGGGCAATACTTTTATTTGGGTCAACCAAAACGTCACACAACATTGAGCAAGCTTTTGAGCCCTCCATCTTCAACAGGTCAGATGACAGACAAAGTACGCAGGTGGTGGGGGAGGGGGAAAGATTCAAAACCACAAAGTTCAAAAATTGGGTTGGATGTTGCAGCCATGAGCTATCTCTCAGACTAACCAACCTCACAGAAAATCAATACTGTAAAATAAAATAAAAATCTGATTACCTGGGGGTAAAATACATGTTACTATTTAGCAGTGCTTCAAACATCATCAGGTGCACTTAGTCTAATTCTGTTCCATTTCATAATCCAAAACCCCAGTTACAATTCTTTGTTTCTCTGTCTTTCCTATTCCATCTTTACTCTTCTTTTTTCTAGTTAGCATTCTGGTTTAAAGATAATCTGTTATCTCTCTGGGTAGGGCAGATCACAGAAATTTACAAAAATCGTCGTTTCTGTCAACCACTTAGAGGTTTTTTTTTACAATCGAGTGGTATATAAATGTTGTAAAATAAACATAAATAAAATAAACAAATAATTTTCATATAACATTTGCTCCATTTGCCCTCATTGCTTTATGGATTAATCCCTTCTTTCCCTTCATTTCAGCACTCTCTCCTAATAACTATCATAATAACTTACATAAAGGTAAAGGTAAAGGGACCCCTGACCATTAGGTCCAGTCGCGGATGACTCTGGGGTTGCGGTGCTCATCTCGCTTTACTGGCCGAGGGAGGCGGCGTAAAGCTTCCAGGTCATGTGGCCAGCATGACTAAGCCGCTTCTGGCGAAACAACAGCAGCACATGGAAATGCCTATTTATCTACTTGCACTTTGAGGTGCTTTCGAACTGCAAGGTTGGCAGGAGCAGGGACCGAGCAACGGGAGCTCACCTCGTCACGGGGATTCGAATCGCCCACCTTCTGATCGGCAAGCCTTAGACTCTGTGGTTTAACCCACAGTGCCACCTGTGTGGCTTACATACCATTCCCAATTATATGGTTTTAAAAAGTGTTAAGGGCTGTGCTTTATAAAGGCTAGGGCAATGGAGTCCAAACTCTCCCCCACCCAAGCCCAAGTCTCTCTGACTTTTCTGGAAGAGGCCCTCCCCATCACTTGCTTACAGGCTAGGTGGAGATGTTAGAACCTTGAGATGGGGCCCTGAGATAGCAATGCAGTTTGAAAGCAGGCCAGTGCAAGTAGATAAATAGGTACCGCTACGGCGGGAAGGTAAATGGCATTTCTGTGCACTTTGGCTTCCATCACAGTGTTCCGTTGCTCCAGAAGCAGTTTAGTCATGCTAGCCACACAACCCGGAAAGCTGTCTGTGGACAAACGCCAGCTCCCTCGGCCTGAAAGCGAGATGAGCACCACAACCCCATAGTCGCCTTTGACTGGACTTAACTGTCCAGGGGTCCTCTACCTTTTTTTTTTTTTTTACAGTCCCAAGCGATCTTTTTTGTGTGGACAGATACTTTCTTGTATTTAAATATATGTATATATTACCCAAGTTGCACAGTCAAACCTGTGTAGCATCATGGTTAAACAAATGAGCTACAGTGACGTGCAAAGTTTCAGGATGAATTACCCTTTAGTCATGAGCTCACCAAAGGCCAGCCCCTATCTCTAAGCTTCAACATGCTCTCCCCCACATAGGAACCATAGAAAGCTGTCGTATAGAAAGGCAAACCACTGGTACATCTTAGCTCAGGATTGTCTATAGCATCTTGCCAGGATTTCTGACTGAAGTCGTTGTCAGCCTCACCTCCAGGGACTGACCCCGGAAAGCTTTGCATTCGGATATGTGCTCTCTACCATGGAGCTATGGCCTTTCCCTCATGTGGAAAGTTAGTCATAAGCTGTGTGCATACTATATATATTTAAAGCACATTTACCCTCTTTCCAAAGAACCCTGGGCCCTGCTGTCGTTTACCCCTCACAGAGATACAATTCCGAGCACCCTTAACAAAGTTCCCAGGATTCTTTGGGGGAAATAATGTGTTTTCAATAGGTGGTGTGCACAGAGTTATAGTGGCCTATCTATATGTAAATCACTAGAGATTTCTGTTGAAATATGAAGTGGTATATACATTAACTACCTCCCTAGGTAGTCTGTTTGAGGGCCACTAAATTACACGTGTGAAGTACTTTTTCTTTTTTTTAAAGCATGCTATAAATACATCCAGCAATTCAACAGATGTGAGTCAGAAGCCGCATGGCACCCAGTTAGAACCCCCACCACCTATTTGTGGAGCCGATACAAAAACCCCAGGCTCTACATTGGTGTCGCAGTCCCAAACGCAGGAAGATGTGGTACTGCATTGACAGACTTCACACGTTATGGTTACTCATTTCCTCTAGGCCAGTTTCCCACACGTGTACCAAATCATGAGTATGGCAAATGCCCACAAAGAAGCAACCTCATTGCTCTTGTCGACCCAAACAACAACCCTGTCTGTCTTACCTGATGCCTTCACTATCATTCCTATTTGATAGATATGAAATTGAGACTGAAAAAGAGCCAATTGCTATAGCAGTGATTGGTAGGCCTTTTAAGGGAGACCACTGGTGCTCTTCCTTGAGAAGATAAGAAGAGTCCTGCTGAACCACGGCAAAGATTAATCTAGTCCATCATCCTGTTCCCCACAATGATCAAACAGGTGCCTCTGAAAAACCCACTAGCAGGATTTCTGGACCACAGCCCTCTCATACTGTGGTTCTCTAGCGGCTGGCTATGCTACCTCTACTCTGATTCCGCTAACAACAATTGATATCCAAGGTCATCAGTAGATGAGAATATTTCTTCTGTTCCGGTTCTCATCCACCTGTATAGGTATAGGATTTGATTCCAACTGAACTCAATGCACCCAGGGAACAATTCCCTCCCGCTCTTTCCAAAAGTCAAGGAGGTTGTTTTTATTGCTTACTTGTCTCCTTCTCAGTGTTCCTCTGCATCTTTTCACAGCTCACACATTGCTCAACCAGGCGGTCATAGCAGAGGCCGGGGAGATGGCAGGAGTTTCCGGTACCAGAGCGCCTGCTTCTGGGTCCACAGTGTACACATTGTTTGCTCTGATGGTCGTAGCAGAGGCCAGGCTCAGAGCAGGTGGTATCCACACCTGAGTGGCTGCTTCTGTTCTGCAACATGGTTCAGTCTTCAAAGAAAGAAAAGGAAGGGAAACCCCAGATTATGGCTGAGCCCCACGAGATAGCAGGTTATGACGAGCAAGTATGAGAAACTGTTGGACTTTGAAGCCTGCACTTCTCTCCCTTGAGATCTCACTTCCTCCAGGAGGCCCTTTATAAAAGAGCAAAGGGAGGAACTTGCCCAAGCAACGCCCTCCTGTCCTGTAACTCCCCGCCTAGCATTACGTTTGATTCTTGTGGTGTAAAAGCCATGTCAACGTGACGCTATATGTCCAAATGGACGAGGGGCCTATTGGTTGACATAGGGTTTATTCTAAACTTCCACCTCTACTGGACTAGTAGGCCTGCCCCCAAACATTTTGTGGCCGAAAGAACATGAAAAAGGGGAGAAATGGAAAAGAGAAAGGAAGCCATAAAAATAGCAGAAAGAGAAGGAAAGACAGAGAAAAAGGGAATATGAAGAAGGAGAAGTAAGAGAGCAAGAAAAATGGAGGTGCCTTGAAAAGAGCGGCAAGTAAGACAAAGAGTCCAACCAATGATTTGGGCGTAGCAAGGCTCGCTTCCCTCACACAGTATAACTATATGGCTGAGCCCCACACAGCAGATTATAACTTTTGTGACTAAGATTATTTCACACTGCACAAAGACAGCTGGAGAAAGGCCATGGCTTGTGCTTCAGTGCTGCTACTAGTCAGTACAGATCCTGGGCTAGGCAGACTCAGTATAAGCATCACGTATTCAAGCCCACTGCAAGATAGGTTGGAACCACCACACATCTCAAAGGGTTGTCCTCTTATCCATCACCTTTGGAGAGCAGAGCTCTTTTTGTTACAAGGAGGTCAAATCAATTAAAACTAGGCTTAAAAGTCCCCTCTCAGTCACTGCCCACCAATATCTCAGATTTTTGTTTCTTTTTCTCATTATATTTAATCTCTTTCCCTTTTTAAACCTAGCCTGCTTTCATGGAAGATTCAGTCATATGGTGTTCCACATCTCTGGCTTTTTCTACCATTCAGCCTTTCTGTATCTCACTTACATGGTCGTACTTTCCACACCAGCATGTATATTTGCCTATCTGGACTGAGCTGGTTTATGACTCAGTAATTCCATGTAAGTATTGGTCAGAAGGTGAATTGTACAAAACTCCTCTCACACATTCTCCTCTCCCCACAAACTCCAAGGCAAGTCGTTCTTTAAGTTTCAACTGGGCCAGGAAGCAATGCATTGACTGGCTCTCACATTTCCCAATCATGTGCTATGCAGATGGAATATTTTCCTATTTGTGTGGATTAAATGCCCTTGCAGCATTTGTGCAAGTCTGGAGTGCATTCACTGTGCACCCAGCCTCAGCAATCTGCAAATGCACTGCACCTCTCTGTGCTGCAGGCACAGCATTGCAGTAGAAGCAGTGATGGGCTGGGCTTGCGGCTCACTACACTTTTACAAGAATCACTTCCTCCCGCTTCACCGTGATGGTCTGGCTTGTCTGGGAGCAACATAGCAAGGTGTTTTCTGAAAAGCTGGAGTGTCAGCGAAGTTTTTACCATCTCCCCCTTAACTCCCATCGCTTTGTTGGGATCCCTTTGTTCGGAAAGGTTACAATATTTGAGGTCTTTTCTTAGGTTGTTGTTGTTTAAATGAGAGTAAAGGGAGTGGGAGACACATACAATAGAGGTGTAAACAATTATTCATAGTGTAGTAAAAATTGCTAGAGAAACATATTTCTCCCTCTCTCATAATATTAGAACCTAGGGCCAGAAGATTCAGAACAGACAAGAGAAGGAACTTCTGCAAACAGCACATTATTGAATAATGTCATTTATTCCCCACAAGAGCAAAAACTGCAGGTTATCTGTCAGCAAAGCCTCTGGCTTCCTCAAGGTGTAGACCTCACTGTGTGAGGAAATCTTGCAATGGGTCTGTCCTAATACCAGCAAGCAGCTGGAGGTAGGAAACCTTCAATAGCTGTATTTATTTGTGACCAGCAGATCAACAATTCCCTTTGGGTGTGTATGATGCTCATGCTATTACAATGATTTTAAGCTGCACTTCAGCAGCAGCAGCAGCAGTGAATCTTGCACACACCCCAGACTTTGCACCTGGTGTTGGGACACTGTTTGCACCCCCATAGTCATGCTACTGAGTGAGGGATGCTCTTCTCAGACATCCATCTTTTCACTAAATTACCGTATTTATCGCTCTATAACACGCACCCGACCATAACACACACATAGTTTTTAGAGGAGGAAAACAAGAAAAAAAATATTATAACGAAACAGTGGATGTATGATTTTTGTGGTTCATGCTGTGGCCACAGACATGTGATCTGACGGTGACCTTGGGGTAGCCCAGTGCAAAAATCCTGAGGATCCATGTGGATCCATGCTTTGTAACCACATTTTTGCACCACTGTGGCCCCAGGCAACAGTGGGTGCGTGATTTTTTTGGTGCAAGCTGTAGCCATGGACATGCTATGTGATCTGATGGTGAATTTGGGGTGACCCAGTACAAAAATCCTGAGGATCCATGTGGATCCGTGCTTTGTAACCATGTTTTAGGTGGGAGGGAAGGAAAAGCGCTCAAGGGACAAGGAGCACGCGTGGGGTGGGTGGAGAAGGATGCTGCTAATAATGCAGAAGAGGGGTATAAGAGGAGAAGGCTCCTCTCCTCTCCCGCTTTGCTCCTTTAAAGCAAGCAGGCTCCCTGTCCCTCTCTCCTCCCCACTCAGCGGCTCTTCTCCTGCTTTGCTGTTTCAAAGCGAGCCACAGAGGAGGGAAGAGGAACCATGGATCCTCTGCTCATGACTGCAGCAGATCCCCTCACCATCCGTAGGCATTCACTCCATAACACGCACAGACATTTCCCCTTACTTTCTAGGAGGAAAAAAGTGAGTGTTATGGTGCAAAAAATACGGTATGTTTAGTTAATTACAAAGTTTGCCAAGGTAGATGAAGGATCTGCAGAGGAAAGGAAGGGAAGAAGCTTTCTCGCAGGGCACAGCTAATTGTACATTGAAAGGAAAGAAACCATTGGATATGGGGACACGGTCCCATTTGCTCCATAGGGTCGAGTTAAAAGACAAAGCTTCTGCCTTAAGCATTGTTCAGAATAGCACTAATAACAGCCCAGCCTCGGTAACTTGCTGTTCCAGAAGATGGAGCCAAGCAAATCGGCTGTCTTCCATTTTCTCTCCAGCTGTCTCTTTTCTTCTCTGGATTCCAGTTCTGCAATCAGAGCTTTCCCTACATGCTCCTTAGAGGCAGTAGCAGGGTAGTGGCTTGGCCTTGTCTAACACCCTCGCCACCACTTTTGGAACTGCTACAGCTCAGCAGCAGAACATGCTGTTCCTTTAAAGTCCTTGTGCTCTTGCTGTGTGCGATGCCACACGATGAGTCAGATCAACAGGGAATGGCCCTCACACAAGGATCAGCTACAAAGCCATTTTCCATTCCTGGGGAAATGAGGTTGCAGGCTGGGAGCAAGCCCTTCCCACATGCATGGGGCGGGATAGCCCCTGTGCCATTGGATGGTCCTCGGCCACGTCATCCTTAGGCTGTCCAATCCGTGGCTGAGGACTCGCGGCTGAGGACTTATGTTAGGCTCTTTATTTTTGACCTTGCTATGGACCTCAGTTGGTCGCCTTGGTTGTCCAAGGGGCCTGGTAGGAATTTTATCCCACTTGGCAAATTGGCACCGGCCATTTGGTTTTTCGCCTAGGTAAAGGGTAAAGGCACCCCTGACCATTAGGTCCAGTCGTGACCGACTCAGGGGTTGCGGCGCTCATCTCGCTTTAAAGGCCAAGGGAGCCAGCGTACAGCTTCCGGGTCATGTGGCCAGCATGACTAAGTCGTTTCTGGCAAACCAGAGCAGCGCACGGAAATGCCGTTTACCTTCCTGCCAGAGCAGTACCTATTAATCTACTTGCACTTTGATGTGCTTTTGAACTGCTAGGTTGGCAGGAGCTGGGACCAAGCAATGGGAGCTCACCCCGTCATGGGGATTCGAACCGCTGACCTTCTGATTGGCAAGTCCTAGGCTCTGTGGTTTAACCCACAGCGCCACCCATGTCCCTCTAGGTAAAGGGTAAAGGGACCCCTGACCATTAGGTCCAGTCATGACTGACTCTGGGGTTGTGGCGCTCATCTCGCTTTATTGGCCGAGGGAGCCAATCCTTGGAGCAAATCGTCACAACTTTGTAAGGTTTGGAGGTTAGACATTGGAGTATTAGGTTGAAGGTGAGGGGAGGTAGTGGCCATCACCTACCCCTCCTAATTCAAGGGTATTCCGTTAAAGGAATCTGGGGGGCGTGGTCTCTGTCCGAAGCCCCGGAAAGGGGGGGCTAGGGCCATGGCACAACCCCTAGCAGTGACCCTGGGGGAGTTCCTAGTTGATGTGCATCAGCAGGGCTCCCCCTACTGGTGGTTAACCCTTCCAAGACTCCTGCAGACGGGCAGTATCACAACAAAGTTGTGGCCTTTTTCGCCCATTAACCTAAAATACTGTTTCATGTATCTTTATTCCACTTCCCGGGAGGGTTTGGGACCTTGCCACGCAATGCTTCTCACAGGAAGGATATCTGGAAATGCCACTGATGTGCAGTGGTGGGGGAAACCATTTCTCATTGCCCTATATCAGTATACTTATTTCTACCCTTTCCCACTGTTACTTTGATTTGCTCATTTGTTCACAGAGTTTGTACCTGCTCTTCATCGGAAAGGCTCTCAGACAACCACCCCCAACACAGCGCCTGTCTTCAGAAAAGACACAGCACAAGATGAAAAGTGGATGGGGAAGGAAGAGGAAAACAAACCCAGGCACAAGATTCTTCTGATTCACTTCTGCTTTCACCCCTACTTTTCTGCCAAGATTCCTGGTACTGCAAGATTATGACAAGTAACTGACTCCCCTCATCATTCATGGGGGCTTCAAGGCTCCTACAAATATAATCAATCAAGAGAAATCTTGCAGATATCTGCGACTGTCCTCTGCTGTGTCACCAGCACTTTTCAATTCAAACATTTTAAAAGACTCACTTGAAGTTGTGAACTGACTGCCAAGTCTATGGAAATGAAATAGCTATCTGGAGGAATGGACTGATAATGTGCAGATTAATCTTTTGAGCAGAGCCAGAATGAGCGCAGATTTCTTGACTAGCTTGCATTTTGCCATTCTAGTCCCCACTGATCTTAACAAGCAGGACAAGCATCAGTAGGAATGCTTGAGTGGTTCGTTGCAGACGTGAGCCGATCTAATCTGCACCTCCAAAACTAAAGTGCAGATCAGAGTCTAATTTGCAATTCTCGAAATTTTGCATTTTTAATTCAATAAATGTATCAAAATGCATGGAAAATGCATACTTTAAATTACTTTAGTGCAATATTTCATTGCATAGCAGCACATTTTGTGTACATTTTAAAAAATGCAGATTAATGTGGAAACGAATTATGAATGATTAATTATGAACACATATGAAAGAGACGGATCTGTCCATCGCTTGAAGCATGTGTCCACTGTCCTAGTCAAAACTTGTTTCTTGAACACTCCCAAGCACCCTCGTATACTTGCAGGAGATTGTAGCAGAAAATGATCTAAAAGGGCAGACACACAACACAAGGCTGAGGCTCATTTTCACACTCACCAAGCTTATAATGTGGGTGTAAAGGTCATATTAGCTAGAATGTTTATTTGCATTACAAATTACCACTCTGCTTTCTCTTCTGCATCAACAATGACCAGCCACCAGTGCAAATCATGCGAGGGAGGCCCAAAGGCAATGGAACTTCTGAGCAAACAGGGATAGGATTGCCCTGAAAACTTTACATTTTGCCATTTTGAGAACATTTTCACAGGAGGCTTACACAAGCCTAGAATGCAAATGTAAAATCTAGAACATACAGTAGATTTTCTTCTGCTATCCATGCCCCATTAGCAACGTCCATGCATAGCACAAATAGGGGAAGAAAATTGACACTTTTTGGGTGTCACGTGCGAAATTCCCTAAAAGCACCTTCACATATTACAAGTGCTGGTGTGGGAAACACGGGTGTTACTTCAGTTTTCCCTACAACAACAACAACAACAACAACAAAAATTAACATATGGGCATCATACAAGTGCATTTACATGCTTCTGGATCAACTGGATCCACTAGATTCATTGACATAGATGTTTTGAGATATATATATCACATATCATGTGCTGTATATGTCATGTCTTGGTTACAGGAACCAGTACAGTGGTACCTCAGGTTAAGTACTTAAATCGTTCCGGAGGTCCATTCTTAACCTGAAACTGTTCTTAACCTGAAGCACCACTTTAGCTAATGGGGCCTCCTGCTGCTGCACAATTTCTGTTCTCATCCTGAAGCAAAGTTCTTAACCCAAGGTACTATTTCTGGGTTAGCGGAGTCTGTAACCTGAATCATATGTAACCTGAAGCATTTGTAACCTGAGGTACCACTGTATTTCCCACAGCATTTGTAATGGAGAACTGTCCCAAGTCTAACCCAAAAGGAGGCGCAGAATTGGGGGCAATCTCCTCACAATGAGCTGAAGCTGACTTAGAGCAAACAGCATGCACATGGCCATTGGGCAGGTGGAATAGTTCTGCAATACCGTACCCTCCATTTCTGCAAGAACATGAGTGCTATGGAGTTGGGCAAAAACCCTTCTCTAAAAGAAGCAGCCCCAGGACATAGACACCCCAGAGAACAGTTCACAGTGCTAGATATTAGACTGCAAAATATATAGCTGATATATCTATAAATGACATATATCATGGCTTAATGCCCCCGCTTGTGAGCTTCCCAGGGCTATCTGGCCACTGGTGGAGGCAGCAAGGCAGTTCTTATGATTCAAGAGGTAGACTAAACTAACTGAACTAACTGACCCAACATTTTGAGGAGACAATGGAAGACACAGAGATAAGCATCTTCAAACAGTAATGAACATCCTATTTTAAACAAGGAGCTCATGTCTGGGGAGTGGTTTTTTTTTAAGCAGCCAAAAAAAACAACACCCTTATTATATAACGGACAACCACTAGCACAACTGAAACAAATTAAGAGAATCAGAGCTTTAGTGCATTCCATAAGGAAACTCACATTTCTTATCTCCTTTATGAGGAGATGGAAGCCTTCTGAGCTCTGGGGTCTAGTTAGCCAAGTGAGTTTTATTAAACAAATAAAACAGCATGCATACGAAAGCAGCAATTAAAAATACAGTTTACTACCAGGGCTGGAGAAATGCTTCAAAATAATTATCTCAAGTATTTGCTCGAATAAATGAAAAAGCAGGATTTGCTGCAACTGTATTTGTGTCCCATTGGACCTCACTGCTAGAAATGTCCACCAAAGAATTAACTGGAGGGGGGAGGAGGAGGTAAAATTTAGACTTCCACAAGCACACACAAGTGCTCGAAAGCTCAGAACAAGAGCTTCTGTGATGCAGTTGTAAACAGCACTGGACTTAGTTCTAGAACACAGAGCTGGGTTTGAATTTTAAATATCAGGCTCAGGCCAAAGGATTTATACCTTAAAGAGTCAGGACTGGCTTAAGAGATTTTACCGTCTGAGGCAGAACAGCAAATGTTGCCCACCCCATTCCACAAGTAAAGAGGCATAATATTCAAGCCTAGCTAAGATACTTAACAACTTGGGATGAGGCTACAAAAAAATACAGCTTTATACCCCTGCCCAGCCACTACAATGCATGGTAGAGCGCCTCCTGTTGGTGCCAAAGGTTTTGGCTCTTCTCCTTGTGTCTACCAGTAGCAGGGCTTTCAGTGTTGTGGCCCCTTTAATGTGGAATTTATTCCCGTCTAAGATACGGCATGCCCCAACTGAGTGCCATTTCAGATTCATGCTTAACTCTTATTATTTACACAAGCCTTTTCTGACTGAGCATTTTAATTCATGACTGTTGATCATCTTCTGGCGTTGTATTGTTATTTTAACTTTGTTACTTCTGGTGAGTGTTTTATACTTATTTTTCACTTTCTGTACATTTCTGATACTTTATAATGTTTATAAATCTTTTAAAATAAAATAAAATAAAATACTTCTGGGCTGAAACCATGACACTTTGTACAGCACCTTACAAACACTGTTAGACAAAATCAGTATTATTTAACAGTGCCTTGTGGGCACAGAACAGATTTGCAAAAGAAGAGCTATGTCTCTGAACTAAAAAGACCATTTACTCTTGCTCTGTGGCATCAATGGGGCATCGGTTTTTGCTGCTTCTAAAAGATAGTTCATGCACCCACCAATGCGACCATCTTGAGTGCACATTGTGGCATCGTGCTTGTGTACTGTGTACTATGGGAAGTGAGTTGTGTGTGCACATAATCTAGAAGAAGAAGAAGAGTTTGGATTTGATATCCCGCCTTTCACTCCCTTTAAGGAGTCTCAAAGCGGCTAACATTCTCCTTTCCCTTCCTCCCCCACAACAAACACTCTGTGAGGTGAGTGGGGCTGAGGGACTTCAAAGAAGTGTGACTGGCCCAAGGTCACCCAGCAGCTGCATGTGGAGGAGCGGAGACGCGAACCCAGTTCCCCAGATTACGAGACTACCGCTCTTAACCACTACACCACGCTGGCTCTCTATCTTGGCCTGGTCATGACTAGAGCAGGAGTGAGGAATCTGTGGCCTGGCAGCCAGAAGGGGAGCTTCAGGTTGAGGGCAAATGCATCCCTCTAGTCTCCTCTATATGGCTCTCAGGATTCTCCCAGTCTACGCCCCTGCTCTGCCCCCTCCTTGTTTTTGCCTGGCTGAAGTTCATCCTTCAACTGGGATAATGCTGTGCATTCTGTGTGTGTGTGTGTGTGTGTGTGTGTGTGTGTGTGTGTGTGTAGCAGCCACTAGAAGGCAGCCTACTGTACAAAGGTAGGAGTCACCTCCATTAGTCCACTTACCTTTGTCTCTGAGCAGCTCCTGGGGAGAATGTGGCCCTGGAGATGAAATTGGTTCCCTATCACTGCTAGAGGGTGGCAGGGCAGGGTGGGAGATGCTGGACACCCCCCACCCCCAAGGTTAATAAGAAGCTCACTGAGACAATTGGAAGATACTGGACATTCAATAACCCCCCAAAAGCTTTAATGAGAACCTAGAAGAAGGAACAAGAAAGACCCTCACTGTCACCTTGTGAGTCAGATCAAAACCAACCAACACACTTTGCATTTCACAGAAGTATTTGTAAGGGCTGCCTTGCAGCTGAACAACAGTCCTAGGATTATTCATACGACTTGCTTGAATTATTATGAATAATGAGTAAATCTGAAAACATGGCAACATTTGCATAGACCACAGTTCCCAAGAGACAATTATGATGGGGAGAAAAGCTTTCCCCCTCTCACCTCTGTTCAGTTCTCTGCGTGTCACTGCATCCCTTCCAGATAGTGGACTTAATCATCTGTTTTACATTTGGCAAATATGCATATAGTAAAACTCATATATTTTAGAGACAATTATGCATTAAAGGAACAGTAAGTAAAGTCTAATTTTAGTGACCACAAATGAGAACTGGAAAATAAATGCTACTTGTTAAAGGTGAAACATTTATATGATCTGAAGAGAAACCAGAGTATAAATACTACTTGTGAAGTCCTCACCATCTGTTCAGGGCACAATTGGCTGTATGCGTGTTCAGAAGTCTGGACACAATCCAGTCCCAATTTCAGTCCCATGGATTTTCAAACCCATTCCTAAACCATTTGTATTGAACGACTCTTAAAATATGCTTAACTGTGGCTTCATTAGGTAGGCCCTATCTTTTACAAAAAGAAAATAAGAGAAATGTTTTGACTGTCTCAAAAACCAAATCATAGCTCCAGGATACTGGATAGATCAATATATACCCTACACTTTCTATGGCCATCAGAGTTCAATATGTATTCTAAATGGAAATATAGCCATAATATCAGTAACTTGCATTTGCTGCACGCATGTTCAGTTTAAGATGCACTAGTTGAACAATAATCTTTGAAATTTTAAGAAGCAGCTCTTGAATCATGTACATAATACCTGATAGAAGATAGAAGATGGAAGCTATTTCAGAAACAAATCTATTTGTGATCGCAAGATTCCAAATAGGAAAGACCTAATTTCATTTCTTTGATCATCTGGTCTAGTGCTTAAATCTGCTTTGCTGTGTAAAGTCCAACTATGATTTCTTCTGAGTTGTTCTGGTTTCTTTTTTCAGCTTGTGGTTCTCGTTACGCATCTGCAGCGGCACAAGAGGGTTCTCCACCCAGCTGAGTCACCATCCTGACCTCCCTTACCTACACCCCCAAAAGCAGGGCTAGAAACTGAGATATGAAAGAAAGCTAGGAGCTTATTGGCACCTTATGGGCACAACTATGGAATGTCTAGGCTCACTTTTTTTATAACAAGAATACAAAGCTGAAAATGAACTGCAGCTAAAATATTATGTTCATTTTTGACTTGTCCTTCCCCTGCCCACCCCCCTAATATTCTTAAGGGGATCTCTTCTCCAGTCTTCAGAATGTAGCTGGAAGTGGGGAGCCAGAAAAAGGTCCTCCTTTCCTTCCTTTTAACCTGAAATCCTAGGTGCAATAAGTGCACCCAGAACTCAGAAACTAACGCTGATGAAATTCCCTGTTGCAAAATGTACCTAGAACAATGGGAGTTTCGAACACTGCCCAAAAGCCTTCCTTTGAGATTCTGCAGTGTGTTGAGGACTGCCTGTATGCTTCACTTTCTTAACAGCTTTACCTGTTTTCTGTCCATCTTTCCTTGGCTCCAAGTTAGCCACCTGCTCTGTTCAACTCAGCTTCCTCCACCACTACTCAAAGTGGATTTCAGCTGCCTTCTAACCCATCCAAACTTTTTGAAAGCTTTGCTTTTGAACAGGTAGGAATCTATTAGCATCGTGGCAAGGATTCAGGGACCACTGAAATTGGCTAGGAAACATATCCTTTTTAATTTCCATACATTTGCGAATTTAACAAGATGACTTCTGGTTGCAGTGACCTCGCCATGGAAATATTGCAAGTCATACTGCTGTTTTCTGAAAGCTGAAAAAATCCCCGAGTCAAATCTAATCTTGACTCGCCCTACAACCCTAGGCATGAACAGGGAACAATGGATACTGAAAACCATTAGGCTGTTCTCAGGTTCTGTTGGAATATACATATATTGACTCCCATCCAGCTGGAAGGTAGTTGAAACCAGTTTTGCTTGAGAGAATGTACACAAGGACAGCTCAAACCTTCGGGGTCCCTTCCAACTCTACAATTCCACGAAAAGCAAATGCTTTGGGATTTGGCCTGGGATATTGTTTAAGAAAAGAATGGGGAAGCCATGGCACTCTAGAAGCTGTTGGACTGCAGCTTCCAGCATCCCTGACCCCTGGCCTAGCTGGATGGGGCTGATGGGAGTTGGAGTAGAAAGCTGTAGGACAGGCATAGGCAACCTCAGCCCTCTAGATGTTTTGGGACTACAACTCCCATCATCCCTGACCACTGGTCCTGTTAGATAGGGATGATGGGAGTTGTAGTCCCAAAACATCTGGAGGGCTGAGTTTGCCTATGCCTGCTGTAGGGCCACAGGTTCCCTATTAATGGTGTAGGGCTTTGTGTGCTGGACTTACATTGCCTTGGGTGGAGGGCCTGTGTGCATGCTTCTGCAGCCCAATTTTATAGTCTATACATTTATAGATAAGCAGGTTATTACAAAATGTGATGACTTCGTGTCAGGGAACTGCCATCGGAGCAGGAGGAGGTGAGAGGGCTCCCGGATGATGGTGGAGAGGGTCCCAGTAAGAGGAGGGATAGCCCATACGCTGGGGAAGAAAATCAGCGTAACACCAGTGGTGAAGGGGAGGAGATAGAGGAAGCGGAGAGGTGGCTCCAGGACTCTTCACAGGAGACCAGCGGAGAGGGGACTAGTGCTCCTTTGCCCACATCCACCTTGCGCAAAAAGCTTTTGCGCAGGCAACGGGGGAGGAGACTGGGCGTCAAGCAGCTTTTATGTTGGAAGCGGTTTAAGAAACGCCCACTGACGGATTCTGCCAGCAACTGAGGCAGCCACGGAATAGAGGCTGTCCGGTCAGAAAGGGTTCAACCATGCAACCTAGTCAGGAGTAAAGGCAACTTACGCACAAGCAATCCCCAGAACCATTACACTTCCCTATGCTTTCTCCTCCCCCCCCCAAAAAAAAAAGAAAAAAAGAAAGAAAAGAAAAGAAAAGAAAAGAAAAGAAAAGAAAAGAAAAGAAAAGAAAGTACCATGTAAAGCAAGGATGGGAAACCTGTGGCTCTCCACAGGTTTCTGGAGTAAACTCCAACTAGCATGGCCAATGACATGGGATGGTTGGGATTATAGTGCAACAGCATCTGAAATGCCACAGGTCCACCATTCATGGTGTAAAGCTGTGAACTTTCTTCAGCATGGGGAAGTGCAAAACATTAACTTCCTGACTGATGAGAAATTATGGAGGCAGAGCTACAGCGTTTTGCTTTCTTTTGGATTAGGGTGCACTGCAGACTTGCATTTATTTATTTCTAAAAAATATTTATTTTATTTTGACAAAGTAATAATCATAAATAAATAAGAATAAAAATTTGCACCCCACCACCAATACCATTCCATTGTAACTATCCAACCTCCCAAAATTTCAACACCTCTTGCCATGGTTCGACCCCTTTCCGTTTTAACAGTATAAATTCTAAAGTACTCTCCGTATCTCCTCAAAATCATTTTGCCTGCATACAGTGGCAGAGAGCAGACAGGGGTGGGGCTGTCACGCGTCCTGGGGGCGGGGCGTCCTGGTGGCGGGGGGCAGCCGCAATGGCACCCTGCCAGGATTGCGCTGCCAGGGGCGGTGCGCTCCCCCTGCACTCCTCTTCCTCTGCCAGTGCCTGCATATTCCCCCATCTTACCTTAATGACACATGTTAATAGCTATATCCCACACCTCTTTATACCATTCTTCCATTTCATATTCTGCTTGCCCTTTCCACTTCCTAGCTGTAATAATTTGTGCAGCTGTCAATAAATTTGTGCGAACCTTCCACCCCATCATAAATTGATAATGTTGCTGTCAGGAGCTCATCCTAAACATGAGTAGGACCCTGGCAGAAACACATGCCTAACTGGCATGTTGTCTCCCTCCTGGTCGGGAGCTTCATTAGCTTTCTTCAGCCCGAACATCACAGCGACCGATGCCAACAGACACCAACACACTTAGGGATCTGCAGAATCTTCGTAGCTTGCGTAACAGACTTCAGCAACTCAGCATTTTGGCTCATCTACTTTATTTACATATAAACACACACGGAGCACTGCAACATGGCTCCCTCTCTCTCTAGCATCAGACAGCAAAGAGAAAGCACAAAGGACAATAGTCCCACTTCACGGAACACAGTAACACAAACATTCTCTCTCCATCACTTTCCACTCTGTGGAGTCAAAACACACACAGTCATGTGATAGACAAAAATCCCATGACTGCAGTCATGGAGCAGGAATTCTAACAGATGCTACCTCTGGACTTTTTGTCAGCTTTAACCCAGTGATTTCTGTTATCTCCCTTAAACACCAGACTTGTATTTCTGTTATATTTGCTTTTACTTACAAATATACAAGCAGGACAAAGTGGAAAGTGAATGAACGCTCTCACAGCAGGACCAGATCCCCAGAGAAATCTCCTGCATCCCAAGATTCTTTACCTTCAGCCAGTTCACAGCTCCCCCAGGATACACACTGTCTTGTTCTCTCTAAAGTCAAACTGCCTTTACCTCTTTCTCTGTCTTCTCATCACAGATGCATATCCCATTCCAAATGTTGGCTAGAGAGTTCTAGTTACCATCTTGGGTCATAGTTCCCACTGATCAACCCATCACCCTGGACTACTGGGTAACAATCACACTAACAGAGAATGGTTAGTCAGCATCCATGGCAGTATACATGCAAAAACAAGCCCCTTTTAACCTTGTTTTAAGTAAGCTAAATACATCCAGATGCTTAAGACTCTCAATGATAGGCTGGGGTTGTTGTTGTAGATTTTTAAATCATGCCTACATCCCCAATACCCTCTTGATATGTATTTGAGCTATGTATGAATCTACTGCTAAACCAGGAATTGAGAGTAGTGATAAGGAGACTCTGTGGAGATAACACACTTTCATGAAGCCTGAAGCTGCGCCTGGACAGATGTAGATTGTATTGTATCTACCTTGGCCAGAGTCTCTTGGGCTCTGCCTCATTCATTTAGAAAGTTCAGCAGCACTGCTATGTCTTGGCAGTGGGAAATAAAGCCTTTTAGATGGGAATCCGAAATGTAGGCTACTTTCCAATTACAGCCAAAAGCCATCCCTGGAGCTTCAGCATGGCCTGTGCTGTAAGGGCTGCTAAGAGCTTGTTTGTTTCTTCAGTCCAATTAAGCAACAGCTCTTGATTTTAGAAATGAATAAATGAAACACTTCATCATCTGTGTGAGTGCTTGTCTTTGGTATCTACTGGCAAGGGTAATTCCATTTGCCCGGGAACAGACTGAAAGGAGACCATGAGATCTTTCGAGATTCAAAAGTTCAATTTACTCTTAATTGTTTACTAAGTTGCTTTTTATATAACTGTTGTGCTGAGCTGTGGGATGTTTTTGGTTTTATTGGAAAGAGGTATTTGAATGCTTGTATTTTATCTGTTTATGTAAACAGCTTGTTGTGAAATGTAGAATTCTATCCTGAAAGGATAGAATTTTTTAAATAAATTAAAATATGGGATGGGGTTAAAAGGAGAAGAATGTAAATATCTTAAGATCATTCTATTCAGGAAGGTTTTGGTTTTTTAAAATCACACTTGCGCAAAGAATACCTGTACAAATGTCCCTGAATTGAACCGGGGGTGACTTAGGTGACTCCCGAAGTTCTTTCCAACTCTAAATCTGTTTTGAAGATTGATTTATAGTATTTTATAGTATGTTTTATGGCATCATTTGTTGCGTTAATATGCTGCTCACCGCTTTGGGGGACTGTGGGCCTAAAAGTGATATATAAATATACAGTGGTACCTCGGGTTAAGTACTTAATTCGTTCCGGAGGTCCGTTCTTAACCTGAAACTGTTCTTAACTTGAAGCACCACTTTAGCTAATGGGGCCTCCCGCTGCTGCCACGCCACCAGAGCACAATTTCTGTTCTCACCCTGAAGCAAAGTTCTTAACCCAAGGTAATATTTCTGGGTTAGTGGAGTCTGTAACCTGAAGCGTCTGTAACCCGAGGTACCACTGTATCTATAAAATAGCACAATATAATCCTTGAGACAGCCATTTTATAATGTTACTGCTGAGTATTGCTCACGTTCCTCTTATTATGGTTGGATAGGACTCTTTAAGCTGAGCACTGTGGGTAACTGCCATTTTTTGGGGGGGGAATATGTCATCCAGATTCTTCTCTGAAGAGTGTTGCTTCTTCCTCTCTTAGAAAATGGCGCAGGCCAGGTGCACCAACTCTAAGGGGCCAACATGTCTCTTGTCCCCTCAGTCTTTGTCGTAAGGGGTCTTGGCTGCCTCAGTGCTGAGGGGGCCTGGTGCGTGTTATGAACATTGCAAATTGCATGTCACAGCTTCATAGCCGGCTCCTCCAAAGCGCTCAGCCTTTTCCAGATGACACAACATCATCTGCATGCAACGCGTGTGGCATTACACACACACAATGTGAGTCACTCACATGACGCCATGCGCACACAACGTGTGCCCTCCCCCCAACATTGGGGGCAGCCTGGCACTTCTAGGTCAGGCCATGATGGTTAAAGCTTCACCTACTTAATCTCTGTATGTCAGGCCACTATCAAAGGCACAGGAACCGGGGGTGGGGGTGGGGAATGGCTCCATTACTACAAGTGTACCTTGGTGCTTGTGTGGGATGGTGCTTGGTGTTGACCTGTGACTGGAAACAGTGGGGCAAATGCTAAGTGTGGAAAAGCCCATAGTATGCACGGCAAGGTCTGTAAGCAACATTTACAGACAGGACAGAAAACAGCAGCGCCAATCTGCTTACTAGTCTTTAAACCAAAAAATGTTAAAACTGCTTTTATGTTTTTAACAAGTAGCTGTGTGTGTGTGTGTGAGTGTGCGCGCACACACCCACCCACACCAAAGCCATCAAAAAACAGAAGCGAAAAAGGAAAGGATATTACAGTAGTTGTGGCCCTGTTGTCAGACATCTGCTTTAGTGCTCTTGCAACTGAAATGCAGACAGGGATTGGATAATGCTGGCTCCTAAACCTATGGAGAGGTCCCTTGTCCCTTTTCAAAAGGCGACTGATTAATTGCTCATTTTGCCTGATGACTCTCTGAGGCAGGCACTAATGCTGACTTCAACAGGGCAATTCAACCCCTTTCTTTCATCAGAGAGAGAGAGAGAGAGAGAGAGAGAGAGCACTAGGTCTGTCACTTCCCTTTTCAGAATCACTCTGGGGTTTCCACTGCTCTTCTGCGACGACAAGCATGTCATTTTGAAGTTTGTCAATCACAATTTAATCAACCAGCCGCTACATCTGAAGCTTAACGGGTATCAGTTCATAATTTGCTTGCTGATTATACCTCTGTGGCAATTTGTCTCTGACTCCATTTAAACGTTCAATGTAAAATGCAGCCAGGTTGTTTCCTCTTCAGCTGATTCAAAGTGCAAGGCAGTATCTGGCAAACTTACAAAAATTTGAGAATAGATGTGAAGTCCCCTGCCTTGGCCCCAAGGCTTCACGCCCAGTGCAACCGGACCAGTCATGCTTCCATCCGCCTCTGACAGAGCTCTAAACCAAAAAGCAGTCTCCTTTCAGATGCATCTTCCACAGTACCTGCCCTAGTCAAGGATATATTCCACTCTTGGTTGGGTATAATCCCTACCCCCTGGATATGCACCTGCAACAACTAGGTAATTAGGGTACCATTTTTTTTCTGACTCCTACTCAAAGGCAGGCACAGGGCAAGGTGATCTGACAGCCACAAGCGACACCGTTTGGGTGCTATTTAAGGGCAGAAGAGCAGGGAAAACAGTTCTGACTCATAGGGCACAGTCCATCATCATGCCAGGCCCCTGTTCATTTCAGTGAGGCTTGTGCAGGCATTTCCTGGTGGAATATACCTCAGAAAGTGACATCCTTTTCAGTTATTTGGCCTCACAGCTCTGAGCAGACTCGTGACCTTTCACAGCAGCCTTCTACAGTCTTTTGTTGACTGGCAACTGCCAGTAAGGAGATATTTGAGGAATCATTGAAATAAGGGCTAGAGTGATCTTTATTTGTCATAGTTATGCAGTCATTTCATTGTGGTAGAAGCCCCTGAATAAATACATTTGTTCACATTGATAATATACCCTCACGAGTAAGCATTCTCCTATGTACATTTGTGCTCTTGGCTGAACCCCTGATTAACTGGGCATCTAAGATGACCCAATCCTTCACTTTCTGGTCGTCTGCCAATTGGATGATGCTGACAGCAGCGCCTGTTGGAAAATCCAGGCTTTGCTCATATTCAAAAGACTACAAAGCAGAAAAGGTATTCTCCATCTTGGGGGGTGTCCCCCGCATCATTTCAAGACTTTAAAGAGCAGTAAGGTATGAGAGATGGAGATGGTTGTCTCACACATTTTTTTTACATATGTTACAGTGCACAGGTGCAGTTGTGGTCTGAGACTAACACCTCTTCTTTGGAACAGTTAAAAGAAAATATAGCAAAAGTGTGAAACCTTCAGCAGCAGACCCTATCTCCTTCCCAAGGAAATAAACGTTTCCATGTCTTGATTGTTTTTATAACTGCCTTGTAATTGATGGTTTGCTTACACCAGGGGTAGGGAGCCAGCACTCCAACAACATCCGGAGGACTACAACTCTCATCGTCCGTGACCACTGGGCATGCTGGCTATTGTGAAGGCGCTCTCATGAATCATTAACATCCTCTACCACTCCACCTAACAGAAAATCACAGAAAGAAATATTTAGCCACATTCGCAAGCTCCTTATTAAAAAATCACTCACATCATCTTCTGTTTGCATTGAATTCTACATGCTCAGGATAATTACTATACTATGTGGTCCAATATTAAAAACGGGCCAATCAAGAGATACAAATTAACCAGGACCTGTTTTCCTCACTTTCATCTTAGTTCTCTTTCTACTCCTTGTTAATCTCTCAACTGCACAAGTAGAACAGCTGAGGCTCCCAATCAAATATCCATGTCTACACACAAACAACGGGCAAATGCCACAAAACATTAATGCAGAAGCCTTTTCCAAAACAGACTATTTTCAGGGTTGCTTTTTAAAGCAACTACATATGGATTGTATCCACTGCCAGCCCTACTCAGAGTTGACCCACTGAAATTAATTGCCATGGCCAAGTTTTCTCCACTCATTTCAGTGGGTTTACTCTGAGTAAAACTTAGTAAGAAGATTGAGGTGATATACAAGATTCCTGCTTCCCCACCCAGAGACACACACAGAAAGACTGGCCCAAAATCACTCAATGACCTCAATACTCAAGTGAGAATTTAAACCTGATACCCCTTAGTTCCAGTCTTTAATTCTAACCACAATACCACACATTCAGTCGTCAGTATTTTCTCTGCAGAAATGTATATTCAGAAAAGGATTAAACCTGAACTATTTGCTTCAGTGGTGCGGACCTTCCCATTGATATGTACCCAACCTTCTAAAAATCCCACTTCCAATAGGGGCTTCTATCAAAGCAGCTCAGTAGCAACAACAAGAGTTTTGGATGCACAAACATTAGAGTACAGCAAGCCCTGCATCGTGCACTTGGAAAAACTAATCCGAGTTACACAATTTTCACACAGTAGTGTGCATCTTCCTCTATTAAGGAAAGTTCACAAGGATCTTGCACCCAGCTTGGAATATCAGTGGCTTTACATTCCACAACATGAATCAAAGAGTCAATGCATGATTGCGCTTACACCAAGTGTACAACAACTCCCAGTTGCACAATGCACAAATCGGCTGGGAAGAAAGGACCATCCATAAACAAGACAGTGTGAGCTGATCTTTAGGGTAAATCCACACTGCACCTTTAAATTCTGTTTAAAGCACATGACTTCTCCCAGAGTCCTGGGAATTGTAGTTTGTTAAAGGTGCTAGAAATGGTAGGAAACGACAGCTCCTAGGATTCTTTGAAGGGAAAGAACGCGCTTCAAATGCACACTGAATATGCTTTCATTGTGTAGTGTGGATCTGCCCTTAATCTATCTAGGATCTGTTTTGGAAAGAAGCCAAACTTGCCCTGAGTTGAGATGCAGGTATTTGTTACTGACCTGGTTTTGAATCCGTCTTTCGTTTAAGATCAGCACATTTTTCACCCATCCTGTCAGGGACGCTTTAAGCAGACAGTATAAATAGAGCAGAATTGGGTTGCGTTTTTTAAAAGAGCCTTAAAGCATGCCAACCATCTAAATAAGTTTCTGTTTCCTATCAAACTTCTCTTTTTCCTACAATGAAAATGCTACTTCATGAATAGAGCAGGAATTCCCCCCACCCCTACATTTTTGTTGTTGTTGTTGCCAACTTTGTATACAAACCCTGGTATAGCTGCACCTTCTCTGTCTCCTTATCTCGGTGCACAGTGCTTATGCCAGGCCACATTATGCATAACAGGGGACTTCTGTCTGTCTCCCTGTTAATTCAGGTATCCCTCTTCTCCTCAGCATTTTGCACATTGCTGGCATTCTCGCATAAGTAAATTGCAGGCTGGGGCTCTAGAGAGATGTTGGGCAGACATATGCATAGCTCTTCCATTGGAAAGAGATGGCCAGAATGCAGCAGTGTATGCATACCCAAGGGAAAGCTGGGGGAAAGGTTCTGTTTATTACAATTATTTATATCACACATTTCAAGACGTTGGTGGTAGACAGACCTGTGGGGTGTAGGGAAGGGAAATTTGACTGGAGCAGGCTCTAAGGTGGCTTTTGCCTGTGTCCTTCAATGAACTCTATGCTGATCCCTTTCCATGCACACAGCTGAACTGGCAGGCAGTGCTCAACTTACCAGAGGGGGTAGGGCACCATTTTGCGAAGCTTATGAGGGACACACACACAATTTGACTAAAGTTGGTCAGTGTGGGGTGACCCCATCATGGATTTCATTAAGGGCTTCCTACTTCCACCTCTCTGCTCTCAGTAATGTACCAACTGCCTGCAGGATGTGTGCCATTAATCGTGATTGTACTTTGAGACTGACATCCAAAATAGGGAGTGTACTGATTTCACATCATTTTAGAAATATCATGCAATGCCTTTGTCCCTTTGCTTCTGTTCTGTCCATGAACAGAACTCCCTGTGCAGGAGAATACTTAGACACAAACCACCATAAATTAATTCTTCCTTATAATGCTTTCCTAGTCTGGCCACTGATTATTTTGTTCCTTCCTCCCTGCATTTGAAATTCAGCATGCGAAACCCGACAGAACAGAAGCACTTGGAACATGCTTCTGTCCTCCAGCAAGTTCAACAGAAAGAGCATTGCCTGAATCTAGCATTTTTCATCTTCAAAGCATTGCATGGACATTGGCTAATTAATCTTCCCTGCACTCTTGGGAAGGAGGTGACTAAGTACCCTGTGCTATTATGTCGAGCGGCATAAAAATCAAAGGAATTAAGAGATGGGAAAAGACACGGTCTAGCAGAGTAGGTCATGTTTGTTTCCCATGCGCAATCACCTCTGGCTAATGTGCAGAATTATTCTCTACATATTGTTCTCCAGGGCTCTTGTCGAGTCAAGTTTTAAACAGCTTTAGTAACACGATTTCCAGCCAGCTCCCCTAGGATGCTCTTCCCCAGTCTGTTGTATCACTCAGTGGGAGAAATGCTGGCTGTTACTAAGGCTCAGAGTTTGCTCATTTTGCAGCTCCCCCACCCCACCCCTCTTGATGGTTTTGGTACAGAGTTTAGCAAGTTTGCCAGAGAGAAGGAGGCCTTTTTTCCTTGTTCCCCTTTCCCTTTCTGGGCTATGTGTCACATCTCATAAGACTGCTTTAGTTTGGATTACTGCTCTACCTGGTGAAGTTGCTGCCTATAAATTTCCACCCACCTAGTGACTTGGCAGTTCCATGCTATGGAAATAGAAGGAAAGGTAGAGAGAGACTGAAATCTCCCTCAGCATGGCTCAATAGGCTGGCTTCTCTGCATGCTAACTTCCTGTAGTCTTATTTTACCCTTAAGGTCATTTTGCTGTTACAAGGCGGTACATAAGGGACATTGTGAGTCCCTCTAGCTCAGTATTGTCTACCCCATAATGTCAAAATGCATCACCCCAGAGGTTCAGAGTCTTTCCCAGCCATTTCTGGAGATGCTGGGGATGAGACCGTTTGCTTGCTAAACATGTGTACTACTCCTGAGCTATGGTTCTTCCAACAGCAATATTGTAGCTGTCAATCAGCACTAGGGAGCTTTCTCACAGAAAGGCACTCCTAGGTTGAAAGCAGCATCACTTTGAAATAAGTCACTGCTATTCCCAGGATTCTGGCTTAGGGGTGCGTGGTGTTAGTTTCTGTGTGTTGCCACTGTGCAGTGCTCTTGGAGTCACAAGACTCTGTTTACATTCCAGAGACATTCCAGGCTATTGGAAGTCTCACGGAAGACAGGAGACGGATGTGATGTTACTGGTTTCCTGTTCCTTTGTTTTTCAGTTGCTCTCTGCTCTCACAGAGAGAGGATGTATATTTCTTTCTGTCTGCGTAGCTTAGTAATAAAAACTAGCATGTAGCTCATACCTATCTCATCACTTCCCCGTGCTGTTTTGATTCTCTGCTGAATGGGGGATGTGCCTGGAGCCTTATCAGAGGCTCAGGTTGTTAATCACGTCGGAGGGCGATTCTGAAGGACTCAGGCGGAGGAAGATGAGCTTTATCAGCTTGGTCGAACACAGATTCCAACACATGGTTCAAAAGCCCCATAGGAAACACTATGCTTCTGTGAAAAGTGGCATTTTCACTGGGAACTAAGCAATCAACCATGGACAATCAGTTGGCCATACATTATGTTGACAAGGGTGGTTTACCTACAGACTGCATTCACAAATATGGGGGGAGGGGAATATTTCTTACTTTGATTGCTGCTATGGGTCTCCCACCGTGACACCAAAATGTTTTTTGTGTAAAATGCTCATCAATTTTAAAAAATAGGTGGTTTTGTTGTTGTTGTTTTAAAAAAGAATGCTCTTGTGGGTTCCCAATTCTGATTCTGTGATGCAAAAATGATTGTGACCCCAACCCAAATTTGCCCTTTTAAGAAACACACACACAAAGAAGATAAAATAATTATCCATACCCACTCTTAACCATGAATCAAAATGGTCCTCAGCCTGAAAGAGGTTAGTCATGCCCGATATAGTCAATGTTCACCATTTTAGGCCCTGCGATGAAGACAAGATGTAAGCATCAGCATTGCACAGAATATCAAGTGGAATATATATTATCTGTATTTTTACATTTCTCTTTTGGGTTATAATCTCAAGCACACTTACAGCCCAGTTCTAACCCTAAGAAAATTCCAGTGATAAGTATACATACGCTTGCAGTCCTACCAAGATGAAAGTCCTGCTGAATTCTTTGCGACTTACTTATTAATAAAGCCATTAGGACGGGCCACTAAGTCTCTAATGGATTGCTACTATACCAAGGCATGAAGTACAAGCTAGCTATTCAGATTTTAAAATTTCACACGTGCGCTTGCATAATAACCCTGCCCATGTGCTTTTAACAGTGGAATCATAATGTGACTGTTCTAGTGATTAAACCCCTTTTTAAAAATCAGGATACTTGCTTCATGTCAACTTGACCTAAATAACCTTTTTTTTCTGGGGGACGGGGAGCACAATTTCAGCAGCTGTGCTTTATCCCATATCTTCTAACGTGGGTAGGCAAACTAAGGCCCAGGGGCCGGATCCGGCCCAATCGCCTTCTAAATCCAGCCCGTGGATGGTCCGGGAATCAGCGTGTTTTTACATGAGCAGAATGTGTGCTTTTATTTTAAATGCATCTCTGAGTTACTTGTGGGGCATAGGAATTCGTTCCTCCCCCCCCCCCTTCAAAATATAGTCCAGCCCCCCACAAGGTCTGAGGGAAAGTGGAACGGCCTCCTTCTGAAAAACTTTGCTGACCCCTGTTCTAGAATATAAAAAACAGCAATGATAGCAACAATGAAAAAAAAAAATACCAACAACACAGGCCATGACGAGAACCCAGTATTTACCAGATTGAGTTGGAAGATGTTCTCTCAATAAGATGCCACCTCCCTCTGGACACAACAGGCAGGATCTTCAAAGACTTTTGCCTCCTCCTCTAGATTCAGGAGTTGCCCTACCATCCTTCCCACGGTTCAAGCATGAAAGGTTGGGTCTCTGTTTTGCTCTAAAATCTCCAACTTTTTGAACTGTTTTGTGACTTTGTATCCTCTTCCCTTTAAGTTATGAGGTGTTTTTGTGTTCCCCCACCTATCTCAGTCAGCAAAAGGACTTAAAAAGATATCTTTGTATTTCCCCATTTGTGCTGGGGTTTCCCCTGTTCTTGTGGTTCTTTTCCCAGCACTTGGAGGCTGGGGGAAGGTTTCTTCTAACCCTGACTGACTGGTCCCTGGGCACTTTGCATGTGGCCATTCGTGCACTACTGCATTGAGTGGACCTGCCATTACTAAGAGCTCATAGCACTTTCTTTTTTCTCAGCAATGGGCCCATAATTACTCAAGCAAGCGGGGACCCCATTTGAGCCAGGTCTAGGGCTTGTTGCTGGATTTGGCAAGTCCCACACTCACCATCTCAAGCAGGACTGCCTTTGAAAGGGAGTTCAGCACCTGGAATGTAGGTGTTCCTTTTCTCATCTATAGCTGGCCATTCCTACTCTCTGCACAGGGGTGCTAAGTGCATTACATAAATCTTTTGGGACCCCTGCCCATTCAGAGCTGGTGTGGAGCAAGGCTGCATCGGGGTCTCACACTTACTCTATTAAGTGGGACTGCCAACAGGTGGCCATGTCCTTTCCTACAGGGTCTTCAGTGTGCCATTGCAGAGGTGTAATTTGCTACATAATTCTCTTGTACATCTCCCCTACACCGCATTTTTCACCTGCTGGTTCTGTCTATTTCATTTGCCTTTCATAACCACACAGCGTGTCTGGTTGAGGGGGTTCCTTCGTTGGCATGAGTACTCATTACCAACATTCCCACCAATTTCTTCTGTGCTTTTGTGGGACAGGATTAATGGCTACCCCTGCTGAAATGACAGAGGCGGCCCTTCACCTCTCAGGGGATGATGAAACGTCTGACTCAAAATGATTCTGTTGCAGATACAATTGGCTTTCATGGGCATGTGATCTCAGCTTCTCCCAGTGTCTACAGTGGCAGCAACAGGTATCCTCTTTCTTTCAACCTCCTGCCTTTTCCCCTGCTTCTTTCTTGAGAAATTTATATCTAAGGAAATATCCTTATCATGGTCTGAGCACAATAGTCAATGTAAGTGCACAGCAAAGTGCACAAATTCTTCTCACAAGGATTCCAAGCACCACAGGAGTGAATTCTTGCAGTTCTAGCTCATGGGAGGGGTAGAGGATTCTCCCTTTGGTTCATGTCTCGATATCTTCTCACTCTAGAGACCAGCTGTCCTCCAAAAGTTCTAGACTAGAGGGCTAAAAGGTCTGCTTCTGTTGCCATTACTCAGGAGCAGGCAATGCTGACATTGGCATCCACATGTCTGGGGGTCCCTCAGTACAAGTGGGGATTCTTTCTGTCATGGGCACCGGAGGAGAACTGTCTGATTTGAACCAGTCACAATCTAAAGTTGTAGTGGAAGAGGGGTTGTTGTCTGAGGAGCAACATTGTCTTTTCTCTTGAAGTTTTATCCTAAGGCACATAGGATTCTGCAATTCACTGGTGATGGGACACCCTCAGCTGATTCTTCCTCTCTAACAGGTGCTGGGTATGTGTGTGTGTCCCACTCTTTGACCACCACTCTTTTCCTGCCTCCCCCAACGAGGTCTGAATGAAGAAAAATCGCTGGAGAAAATTGTTGGGCAGGGTTGACCAAAAAAGGAAGACTTCCAACCCTTATAGCCTTCTTTCTTAGCCCAAGGCAAGGCTTCTCTCTTACCTTTGTCTAGACCCTCAAATTTCAAAGCCTCCTGATTCCATAAGGGTGGCCAGAAGTCTTCTTCCACCTGACCATGATTAGTCCAGTCAGGGAGAAAACATCTGATGCTGAATGAGGTGTATGCAATTCCATTTGAGAGCATGCTTCGTTATCATTATGTCCCTACCCCTTGATCATGGCAATTTGCGAAGCATCCAAATTACATGAGGGCTATTCAACACCTAGTGAAGATAAATGCAATAGCATCTGTTCCCCCCTCAAGAGAGGTCTGGGGTCTAATAATTCTTTTTCTTAGCGTCTCAGAAGCACAGGGCCGTTTGGGTTATTTTGGACCTAAAGTGGCAAAACTAGTGTTTAATAATAGTTTTAAATGTTGTAACCTGCCCTGTGACCTTAGGGTGAAGAGAAGGTAATAAACAAAAATAAAAAACAGTAATAGTACAAGAAAACAAATCATTTCTAAATGGAGACGATGTGGTTCATCAGAGGCACTAAGAAAGGGAGACTGGATGGCCTCCACAGACCTTTCTGAGGCATATCTCCATGGTGCTCTCAGCCCGTCACTGGTGCTTTCTACAACAACCTCTACCAGTACCGAGTTTTACCCTTAAGCCTCTTGGTGACACCAAGGATTGTCATGAAGATACTGATGGCGGTGGCAGCTCATCTCCAGAGTTGCTCATATCCATCCTTATCTAGACACCTTGGTGAGGGCCCCATCAGTGGTCAGGTGCTAGATGGACACCCAAACAATAGATTGCCTTCGCAATCTAGGGTTTCATGTTGAATCAAGAAAAGAGTTCTGACTCAAGTTCTCACTCAACTGGGGTGGGGTGGAGACCTCCCGGATATGTTCCAGTTCAGGAAAGTAGAATTTCCATTTTCAGAAGAGAAGCAAACAATATAAATCTGTTAGAAATGGGAACTGGTCCAGAAGTAAAAGCAGCAGCTTTTAAAAATAAATGTCAAATAAAAGCTTGGGAAGTGTGGTGTAGTGGTTAAGAGCGGTAGTCTCATAATCTGGGGAACCGGGTTCGCGTCTCCGCTCTTCCACATGCAGCTGCTGGGTGACCTTGGGCCAGTCACACTTCTTTGAAGTCTCTCAGCCCCACTCACCTCAGAGTGTTTGTTGTGGGGGAGGAAGGGATAGGAGAATGTTAGCCACTTTGAGACTCCTTCGGGTAGTGATAAAGCAGGATATCAAATCCAAACACCTCCTCCTCTTCTTATTGGAATCCGTTCAAGCCCTTAAACATTAAAGGTAAAGGGACCCCTGACCATTAGGTCCAGTCGTGACCGACTCTGGGGTTGCGGCGCTCATCTTGCTTTGTTGGCCAAGGGAACCGGCGTACAGCTTCCGGGTCATGTGGCCAGCATGAATAAGCCACTTCTGGTGAACCAGAGCAGCACACGGAAACGGCGTTTACCTTCCCGCTGGAGCGGTACCTATTTATCTACTTGCACTTTGAGGTGCTTTTGAACTGCTAGGTTGGCAGGAGCTGGGACAGAGCAACGGGAGCTCACCCCGTCACGGGGATTTGAATCGCCCACCTTCTGATCGGCAAGCCTTAGGCTCTGTGGTTTAACCCACAGTGCCACCCGTGTGGCTTACATACCATTCCCAATTACTTGCACTTTGAGGTGCTTTCGAACTGCTAGGTTGGCAGGAGCAGGGACCAAGCAACGAGAGCTCATGCCATAGCAGGGATTCAAACCACTGACCTTCTGATCGGTAAGCCCTAGGCTCTGTGGCTTAATCCACAGCGCCACTAACCTAAGCCTACATTCTAGATTTGAAAAGCAAGGCAGGAATGTGTTGCTCTTCCCTCTTACTATAGTATAGAGGCACAAAATTTATTGAACTAGTGATTAAAGATTTTATTTAAAGAGCTTGCCTCATATAGGCTCCTTACACATTACAAACCATGAAGGCAAACCTAGACCAGTAGTGCCGATATTTATGGCTGAACTGCTGATGGCATAGTACTTGATGTAGTGTAGTGACCTTTAAGCTTGTTGCTGCAATTCCTAAAGAAAAATATATGAAACATGTCAGGCCAAAAAGCTGTCATCAGCTGTTTAATCTTTGTGTAAGTTACCATCCATCATGAGAAAAGGTTCATTTAAAGAGATGTGGTAAACAAGTCAAATACCTTACTGCTTCCATCAATCAGATAGAATCGTTTGGCATTTTAACAAGAAGTAGATGGGATTTTCCTTTTAGACATAAGTGTGATAACAGCAAATTACCAATTAGCACTGATAATTGACCAAACCCAATTAGCTGCCATGGCTTTTGTACCATTCAAGCCAGCAGTGAAATAAAAGCAAAATGGAAATTGTAACTTTAAACATTTATTTGTGAACTGCTCTTTAATGCTGTATTTAGGAATTCTGTTTCCTGGATCCGATACCCAACACATACAGTGGTTTTATAAGTAGCAGGAAGCTTAGCCTAGCCCTAAAGCTTCTGAACATGATTGGTATTTAACAAAGGTCTTGCTACCATCTTGTGGTTACACTGACAACTGCAAGGAATCACAAAGGAAAAAACACTAGCTACATACAGTACAAGGAAACAGCACAGGCAGCCTCTTGCATTTCAGGGCCACTGGGTCACACGATTTACATTTTTCTTTATAGCTGTGCAGATGTATATCATGTATGAAATTAATTACATTTGAAATAGTTCTCGCTTCCCTTCAGCTGTTCTCCAGACCAAGTATGGTGATATCAAAATGCAGCAATAATAAATAAAGTAGTCTCTATTTTCCATATTGCATGAATTTAAGCTACAAATATTTTCCACAATCAAGACCGTAATATAGTAATGTTTACCTTTTCATACACACCACATATGTAAGCATATGTTGCACACCATCCTGCTCTCAAGAACAAAAAGGCAAGCCTTCATTTGCCACTGAAGTAGCAATGTTTCTAAAACTATCCATAATAAGGATAATTAATCTCAGAACTTGGGTAGGAAAACTAACCCACCAGGGAAGGGACAGGAGTACTATAGTAAAAAGAGCTGTGCTATTTGCAGCTTCTTCCCAACTACTCGATGTTCAACTTAACATGTCTCTTCATGCTCAGTCTACCCATACTCTGATACTAGACTGATATGACCTACTTTGCTGTCAGTACTATATTCTGGAGACCTATTTTTAACTAGCACAAACAACAGATGTGTTTTACAATCTGACTGGACTGTGTGTGCCTATCCATCAAAAAGGTCATTAATGTTCTAGGGCTGGTCAAGTTACCCATCCTCTTTTTGCGCAGATTGTCATTAAGGCTCTGCTTTACTCAACAAAGCATAATTGCTAAGAGTCTACTAGACACCAGCATAAATGCACAGGCATGTAAGAGACACTTGCACCATTTTATGCTTGTATTAGAATTCAGAAGCAATTCTTCCACTTAACTGTAGTTGCCAACCTGCAGCTGAATTTCTGGAATTAAAAGCCTTGTCCCATCAATTAGTTCTGGAAGCACAACATAGATTTACATTTAATTGCCTTTCCACGTTGACTTGCTGGCCATTTGACTGTCTGATTAGTTTCAAAACACAGAGTATTGGAAACCCCTCACAAGGCCATACAGACATACTGGATAAACCAAAGATGCTTATCTAGAAAGCCCAAAAGGTGGCTTCTCAGTCCTTGGACCAATTTGGCTATTTTGAAGCTATGTAATCTCTGCTTCTAGTGCCCCTGTCTTCTATTCAGTATTATTTATTATTTAAACTTTATTTCTGAAACACACACAAACACACGCACACGTATCATTATTAACTATAAATGACATGTGGCATCATTTTTAGTTTTTTAGTTCACCCAGAAATCACTGATAAGTGAAAAATAGAAAACTTTATTCCATGATACTGGAGTAATCAATGTAACTTCCCATTAACGAACTGAAGGAGAGTGCAGAAACTCCTGACCCGTGACCAGCACATATTTGCAGCATCCGGAGCAGCTGTCGAGCTGTGGAAATCCTGGTACTCTCACACTAAAAGAGGGAGAGAGAGAAATCTAATAGTTGTAAGGAAGCTAAGGCCGATGCTGAGACAGAAACAGTCATCAATATACATTTGCTTCATATAACTGATAAAAACCAAAAGGTCACTAAAACCAAACCTAAAAGATAGGACTACCCCACTCATACTTAGCCTGGAGTTGTCCCAGTGTGCTAGAAGTCAAAAGGAGGTAGACTGCAATACAGAAAGTATCTGAACAATGTCCCGGGTAAATAAAACAAGCATCAACTCCAGTTCTACAACAGATGGAGTTCTAAACCAAGCAAGAAGAGATGAGCCATGTCCCACCTAAAAATGGTGAGTGCAAACATGCCTGTATTTGAGACCTGGTTTGCTAACACAACCATAACTGAGAGCAAGAAAGGAAGGAATTAAAGGATAACTGGATTAAAGCAGCATCCTGCCTTTCCCCAGCATTGGAGCTGAATAGATGGACAGGACCATCCTAGCAGTTGTCCGGTGATCCACCCGTCTTCTCCTAGGATTGGGGGGGAGGGGGCAGATGTTGTTTGACTGATATGTTGCCAAGGACCATAGAACAAATTAGCAAGCTCTCTGGCATGCTTTTTGCAGAAAGGTTGGTGGTGTGCTTCCTTGACCCAGGCACACAGTACATGCTTAGGACAAAAGAAACACCCGATGACCACAATTTTAGCTCAGTGAGTAAGGAACTGTGGACCCCTGGTCAAACAACGTTGACAATTAGCTGTTTATCTCTCTGGTTTATCATTCTAGGTTTTCCAGACCCATACCTCTCTCCACATCCTTTTAGTCATGGCCGGTGCCAATGGCCACAGTAGCTGAGAATGGAACAAGAAGTGTACAAGCCCGGATAAGATACAAATTTGCAGTATTGGTGCACACTACAGTAAAAAAATAAATCACACAGCAAAAACCCCAAGAATTCTTACTTTCAGTTCACAGAATAGAACAGGGCTGCAGTAACAATCTGCCAGCTTCAAGACAGTGTCCACGTCCACACTGATTTGATTCATTTCACATGCTAGGAAAGAGAACAAAAAGAAATATATGTTCAGTCCTGTTTTTCCTGATACAACAGTATTTTTCTTGTGATTTATGCATGTTTATTTTCAGTGTGCATTCAAATACGAAAAATATTTTTTTAAAAAACAAAAACCTTCAAACATTAAAGCCAATGCTTTCTAGTATAATTGTGTAACATTAGTCTTTTAGTGGATGTAGACCACAATTTGGATATCGGACCCACTACAGAAGATCAAACTTGTATTTTTAAAAATGGTTCAAGTCATCTCTTAATAACGAAGCAGGAGTGCACCATTTTGAGGACTGAAGAGGATGAAAACAATGTCAACAGCAAAATTCAGATGGAATCCTGTTACATTTGGGGCAATGCATCAGCTACACAATAAAGTTGTAGCTAGGATGCTTTAAAAGCTTTAAACAATTAGCGAAAAACATTTGAAGAATAAAACGTGGAAGAAATGTATTTTATACATACCACCTATGACCAGAAAGCACACTTTTCCAAGGAAAAAGTTGGCATCTACATGTAGCAGTGAAGATTCAATATCCTTAAAACTGGTTGAAAAACAAATAAAAAAGCACCCAGTGTGATAGCTGCAGGTGAAATATAGAAGTTGTGCAACACTAATCTGTGAGCTTCATGGCTATCAAGGCATCTCTGTCTTTGTTTGCCACATCCATACCCAACACTCTAGCCACACTGACATTAACATTTTTAAAAGAAGAACTTCCTTCATACCCATCTTTCCTGCACATACCTGTATTTGCTTTTTACATTAATCATAAAAACAATCAGATCAATTCGAGGCCGGATGTGATCTCTCTCTGCAGGTAAAGGTAGAGACCTTGTCAAGTGGCTAAAAGAAACCAAGGTGCATTTTTAGTTAAGGCTACAAAACAGATAGATTTAACCTAAAGCTTTATAGGAAGGGGGGGAAAGATATCACAAACACAGATTCATTCAACTAAACCACTTCAAGCAGGAAGATAGAAATCTTATAGAACATCTAACTGAACCTAAGAGATCAAGCCAGTTGCAGTTTTAAATGGCTCTCTCTAAAGTCTGAATATGTTAATTCAGGCTTCCTCAATCTCAGCCCTTCAGATGTTTTTTGCCCTACAACTCCCATGATCCCTAGCTAGCAGGACCAGTGGTCAGGGATGATGGGAATTGTAGTCTAAAAAAATCTGGAGGGCCAAGGAAGCCTGTGTTAACTCTACAAGCTGCTGAACAATGCAACAGCACTATTACATTAGTGAAGGCTAGACACTTTAGGCTCTCCAAACTGAAGAGAGTATCTACCACTGCCGAGTCCAAAGTGAACTGTGCCCCAGAAAACAGACACAGAAACATAGAATTGTAAAATTGGAAGGGACCCTGAGGATCATCTAGTCCAACCACCTGCAATGCAGGAATGTGCAGCCATCCTATATGCGAATCGAGCCTGCAGCCTTGCTGCTCTAACCAACTGAGCTCCTACATGTATGAATAAAATCAAGAACTCAGTATTGCAAGGGCCATTAATGGGTTGTAAGATTCTGCTGGTTTTAGAACATAACACTTTCTCCACCATCATAACAACCTTGCAGTAGAAAACAGTTCACTACCGTAGAACAATGGTGTTCCATAGTAACCTCAAAACAGAAAGGAGAACAAAAAACTAGTATCTTTCAAAAGGGTAGTTTCCAGATTTGAGAGAAATTTAAGTTCTCTCACCACTTACATATTTATTTTAAAATCTTCTTTTTCCTTAAGCATTGTCTCTGCTAGCTGCTCTTGGAAATCTTCATTTGTTCCCACCAACTATTAAAGAAAAATAAAATTTGGCTAATAGCTGAGGAAAAAAGGAATTACGAATAAGAGATCAATTAACGAGTTACCTGCCCCAAAGTCCCCATCTCCCTCCACACCTCATTTTTCAAGTCCAGCCCCTACGCCAGAGGTCAGCAACCTAAGGCCCATGGGTCGGAAGCAGCCCACGGAGGTCATTTGACTGGCCCATGAGCCGCCCCTGTACCGAGCTGCCTGCTTGCACGCTGTGCTAAACCGGTGCAGCACTGTGTGGGTACTTGCTTCCATGGCGCTAGAAATCACATCTACGCAGACGCAAGCAGAGGAATCTCCGCGGGACCAATCCAGCCCAGGCAAGATAAACCTTGCCAACCCCTGCCCTATGCCCAACTCTCTGTTTGTCTTAAGCTGCCTTCCGGGATCTGACACCCTCAGGAAGTTTTGGGCTGCAGTTTTGCTGGCAAGGAATGATAGGAGTTGTAAGGTAAAGGACCCCTGGATGGTTAAGTCCAGTCAATGGCGACTATGGGGCTGCGGTGCTGTCAGGGGTTCAGGAGAAGAGTCACTGGAGAGGCAGGAAACGGAGAGCGAGGGGAGGAGTCAGAAGGAAATGTCAGCGACGACAGTAGTCCGAGGTCTCTGAGTCTCTCCAGTGACTCGGAGG